>NC_134236.1:30472463-31688297 GCF_965152275.1 Natator depressus
GTGTGACTATTCAGGGATGGCTGTTCCTTTAGAAATGAGGGTATAGCCTAGTGACTCAGTAGGGGCTGTCATGCTCACTCTCAAGGTACACAGAGCTCAACCGAAGAGCTAGGTTACTGTAAGACAGGAGTTCTCCACTTGAGGGTGGTGAAGACGTGGCTGGGGGTGGGGTGTTGTATTAATTTAGATGGAATATATGGGTGCAAAGACTCAAAAGTAGGTCATGACCCTGTCACTGTCCATCATAAAACAGTTTTAAACAAGGCTGAGGATTTGGTATACAGAGACCTTGGCGTGCTTAACACCATGGCAAACACATGATTGTAAATCTTTTTAGCTCTTTATTAAAGACACAAAGAAGAAGGAAAAACAGTTAAGCATTTGAAATGTAAGGTATTAAGTCAGGCTTTTATTTTAACTACATCCTCTGTTCCCTTTAACTGGAGAGAGTCTTCAGAAGCTGGGGAAAGGGGGAAACCCTTGCCTGACAGTCTCTTAGACGGTATTAAAGACCAGTAATAACTGTGCTTTTGGGGGAAAGAGAAGTTAATTTGTATGAGATGGGCTGGAGCTGTCCTTGTTGCTGCTGTTAAAGTCTGATCTCTTTTTCTAGAAGGCAAAATAAGACACGTGCAAAAGAGAAAAGAAAAGGAGAGCAAAGATAGAAAATGCAGCTTCTGTCTCTGGTGTTGACTCTCACTTGCAACTGGAGAAACACATGCACAGCACATGGTCTTACTAGCCACTCTGAGACCGGGCAAACTTATAGCAGCATCAAGCTGTTTAGGGCACTACATTAAGCTACCTTTCTGGTCACAGGTTCACAGCAGTGATACAAAATATTCAGCCTTGGCTAAGCTAGACTCTCTTTAGACATGAGGCAAAAGGAAAAATAATAAAGAATTAAAAAAGGAAGGGAAAGGATACTTTGTTTCCCTCCTTCCACCCCTCCCCCGCAAAGTCTCACATCCCAGATGGTGCTAAGGACTTACCCAGAGCCAGTGGAGGTGGCGGTGTCATCTGGGTCCCTCACTCTGGCCCACTCTGTTCAGGACATCTCTCAGGATTAGGACAAAGAAGGTCCAGGGTCCCAGGAGATGGTGGCAGTGTCAGTCATGATAGCAAAGCATGCTCCTTCCCCTTCTTTCAGTCAGTCAGCATCTCAGTAGCCTGCTTTTCTCACCATAGTCTCTTTCTGAGGATCCCAAAAGGGAAGTGGTGGATGGAGTAGCTCGCTCCCTCATTATTTTCTTCGCCAGTTAGCCCTAATTTCCGACACAACTGGTCCATTGATTTCCAGTCATACATTTTTTTTCTTGTTTACCAGGCATGATGTTAATACAATCCTTGAGTTATATCAGTAGGCTTCCTTGTGTACACTAATTCAGTCTGTGTCCTTTTTGCACCTTTTCCTATCAATATTTATTGTTATTTGTTATTGTGGAAACTCACTTCTTACAGCTGAGTTCACAATTAGGGTAAATTTTTAGGCAGAATTATCACAACAGGGGGTCACAATCACCCTGCCCTCAAATGGGAGGGGGACTTCAGGGGGTTCCTGGCACGGAAAAGAGGCTGTATTGTGGAAGAGGCTGAGAACCACTCTTCTAAGACAACCAATGGCAGCTGAAACATAATTGCATGGGGATGGGCCTCCAAGCAAAATTCAAAGTGTCTCCCATCCCGCAAAAATGTAGAAGTGCCCTTACCTCATTATCCATCCTCACCCACAACACCCACTCCCCTCCCTCCCTGAAGGCTATTTCTGTCCTCCACTTCCTTCCCTGCTGGTTCTTCTGTGGTGGCTTCCTCATTCCTCAGTTCCTCACTCTCCCTTGTTGTTAGTTTACCAATTCTTCACCCTCCCTTGGTGGATCCCCACCTCCTCTCCTTCTCTGGTGGCTGCCCTCTTTCCTCACTTTTCCACTCCTGGTTTATTACCCACTCCCACTCCCCCCATCCTCTATTATTTCCTGGTAGATCCAGTCCAGTGGTGATTCTCTGATGATAGGCATGGACCAGAAGAGAAAGCATCCTCAGGTTGTCTGGCTTGCAAAGAGGTTGCCGCCACACGTGCACTGCCCCGAGAACAGATGGCTCCTTCTCTACTGGGGCTATTCTGCTGGCTGTAGTAGGGGCCGCTACATTAAGCAGGGAAGGAAGGTTAGTAGTAGAGCTGGTTAGAAAGTTTTTGTTCAAAAATGCTGATGCATTAAAAATCAGAATGTCACAGAGGAATGTATCGATTTCAATGAAATTCCTATGGGCACCTGCCTGGCTTCCTGCCAGCTCGCTGTCTGGCTCCTCAGCAGTGCACCTGGTGGGCTGATGGGGGAACAAAGAGCACAGAAGCCCTGGCAGCCCTGGCTCCAAAGCTTGTGGCTCCTTAACACCTGGGATGCACAAAGTTTCTATGATCCACTGTTCCGGGACAGCCCACCAGGCAACCCCAGCTCCCAGGCTCCTTAGCAGCTTGCCTGTGCAGGTATAGTGAGCCAGGGTCTGCAGCTCTCCCGGACCCCCGACTCCCTAGGAAGCCAGGTGCTAGCTTGGCCAGCTCCTTAGGGAGCCGGGCGGCTGTTCCATGAAAAATTCCTAGACTTCTTTTGATCCTCTACAGAATGGGAAAATCCCCCAAATCTCAGAATTTTTCATGGAATGGAGAAATCCTCTTCCTGGTCAGCTTTAGTCAACAGAGTTCAAAGAAGCCATCTACAACTTTCCTTTCTTCAGCTTCACATCAGCCTCTCTGCAGGAGTTCTGACTGAGGTAGAGAACCTTTCCCCATTTTCATTGTTCCTCTGCCCTCTCCTTAAGCGTTTCTTCCTGTTTCATCTCACCTGCTCGCGCTCTCTCTGCTGCTCGGAATAGCCAATAAATCAAAGGAGAGGCATCCTTAGAACTTCTCTCTTCTTCTTCTTCTTCTTTCTTTTATTGAATTGATCATCTTGCAGTGACAGCAACTGCAGGGTGCCCCAGATTCACGATATGTGTGTGCGTTATCCCCAGGAAATGCATTAATCCAAAAAATGTACTTAGAATTTGTGAATAGGGAATAAAATAAGGAAACTGTACTTCTATGTTGGTTCACTTCTATGTTGGGGGGGGGGGTCAATTCCATTTCCAGAGCAAACAGGTGTGAACATTTTGTTCATAACAATCATCTGTATCTTAGACCAGGAACAGAACATGTTATTTTAAGGACTTTAAGCTATTTATATATGTATGTTTTATTAGCAGTGTAAACAATATTTCTCAGCAGGATTTAGTCAATCGTTTGGCTTCCTAGCTTGGATATATAATTTGAGCTCGATTTTATATAAATAATTTTATTTTGTTTATATATAGGACCCTACCAAATTCACGGCCATGAAAAATGCATCATGAACCGTGAAATCTGGTCTCCTCCTGTGAAATCTTTTTTTTTTGTATACTTTTACCCTATACTATACAGATTTCACAGGAGGAGACCAGCGTTTCTCGTATTTGGGGTCCTGACCCCAAAGGGAGTTGCAGAGGGGTCCCAAGGTTATTTTGGGGGGGTCGCAGGATTGCTACCCTTACTTCTGAGCTGCCTTCAGAGCTGGGCTCGTGGCCAGCAGCCCCCACTCTCCAGCTGCCCTGAAGGCAGCGCCGCCATCAGCAGCCATGCAGAAATAAGGGTAGCAATACTGCAAACCCTCCAACAATAACCATGCCCCCCCAATCCTTTATGGTTCAGGACCCCTAAAATTACAACACCATGAAATTTCAGATTTAAATAGCTGAAATAATCAAATTTACAACTTTTAAAATCCCATGAAGGTTGAAGAGGAGAAGCCATGTACCCCCAAAGCTGGGAGGATCACACATCACCTCTCCCAGGAGGAAACGTAGGGTAGTGATGGTTGGAGACTCTCTTCTGAGGAGGATGGAGGCACCCATCTGTCACCCTGACATGATATTCTAGGAGGTATGCTGCCTGCCAGGGGCCCATATCCGAGACGTTATGGAGGGATTGTCAAGGATCATCTGGCCCTCTGACTACTACCCCATGCTACTCATCCATGTGGGCACTAATGATACTGCAAGGTATGACCCTCAGCAGATCAGAAGTGATTACAGGGCTCTGGGAGTAAGGGTGAGGAAGTTGGGAGCGCAGGTGGTGTTCTCTTCAGTCCTTCCAGTCAAGGGTAGGGGCCTCAGCAGAGACAGATTCATCCTGGAGGTGAATGCCTGGCTGCGAGGATGGTGTCGCCAGGAGGGCTTCGGCTTCCTTGACCACGGGATGCTGTTTCAGGAAGGACTACTAAGCAGAGATGGGTCCACCTATTGAGGAAGGGGAAGAGCATATTTGGCTACAGACTGGCTAACCTAGTGAGGAGGGCTTTAAACTAGGTTCAACGGGGGCAGGTGACCAATGCCCACAGGTAAGTCAAAAACATGGAGACCTGGGAGAAGGGTCGGAATCTGGGGGGAGCATGGGCTGCTATAGCAGAAATAAGGAAGAGACAAGACAGAACTGGGTGGAGGGTAATCAAATCAGTGTCTTATATGTCTGTATACTAATGCAAGAAGTATGCAGAATAAGCAGGAAGAGCTCAAAATGCTAGTGAATAAATACAACTATGACATAACTGGCATCACGGAAACTTGGTGGAGATAATACGCATGACTGGAATATTGGTATAGAAGAATACAGCTTGCTCAGGAAGGACAGGCAGAGGGAAAAAAGGGAGGAGGTGTTGCCTTATGTATTAAAAATGTATACACTTGGACTGAAGTTGAGATGGAAATAGGAGACAGACTTGTTGAAAGTCTCTGGGTAAGGATAAAAGGGGTAAAAAAAACAGGGTCTACTACAGACCACCTAACCAGGAAGAAGAGATGGATGAGGCTTTTTTTAAACAACTAACAAAATCATCCAAAGCACAGGACTTGGTGGTGATGGGGGACTTCAACTACCCAGACATCTGTTGGGAAAATAACACAGCAGGGTATGGAATGTATTGGAGACATTTTTTTATTTCAGAAGGTGGAGAAAGCTACTAGGGGGGAGGCTGTTCTAGGTTTGGTTTTGACAAAAGGGAGGAACTTGTTGAGAATTTGAAAGTGGAAGGCAGCTTGGGTGAAAGTGATCATGAAATGGTAGAGTTCATGATTATGAGGAATGGTAGGAGGGAGAACAGCACAATAAAGACAATGGATTTCAAGAAGGCAGACTTCAGCAAACTCAGGGAGTTCGTAGGTAAAATCCCATAGGGAAGCAAGTCTAAGGGAAAAAACAATTGAAGACAGTTGGCAGTTTTTCAAAGAGACATTATTAAGGGTGCAAGAGCAAACTATCCCACTGCATAGGAAAGATAGGAAGTACGGCAAGAGACCAATCTGGCTTAACCAGGAGATCTTCAATGATCTGAAACTCAAAAAAGAGTCTCACAAAATGTGGAAACTCGGTCAAATTACAAAGGATGAATATAAACAAATAACACAAGTATGTAGGGACAAAATTAGAAAAGCCAAGGCACAAAATGAGATCAAACTAGCTAGGGACATAAAAGGTAACAAGAAAACATTCTAAAAATACATTAGAAGCAAGAGGAAGACCAAGGACAAAGTAGGCCCATTACTCAATGAAGGGGGAAAGACAATAACAGAAAATGTGGAAATGGCAGATGTGCTTAATGACTTTTTTGTTTCAGTTTTCACCAAAAAGGTTGGTGGCAATTGGACATCTAAGATAGTGAATGCCATTGAAAATGAGGTAGGATCAGAGCCTAAAATAGGGAAAGAAGAAGTCAAAAATTACTTATACAAGTTAGATGTCTTCAAATCACCAGGGCCTGATGAAATGTATCCAAGAATACTCAAGGAGCTGACTGAGGAGATATCTGAGCCATTAGCAATTATCTTTGAAAAGTCATGGAAGACGGGAGACATTCCAGAGGACTGGAAAAGGGCAAATATAGTGCCCATCTATAAAGAGGGAAATAAGGACAACCTGGGGAATTACAGACCAGCCAGCTTAACTTCTGTACCCTGAAAGATAATGGAGCAAATTAAGCAATCAATTTGCAAACACCTAGAAGATAATAAGGTGACAAATAACAGTCAGCATGGATTTGTCAAGAACAATTCATGTCAAACCAACCTGATAGTTTTCTTTGACAGTGTAACAAGCCTTGTGGATGGAGGGAAGCAGTAGATGTGGTATATCTTGACTTTAGTAAGGCTTTTGATACTGTCTCGCATGACCTCATAAACAAACTAGGGAAATACAAACTAGATGCAGTTACTATAAGGTGCATGCATAACTGGTTGGAAAATCCTTCCCAGAGAGTAGTTATCAGTAGTTCATAGTCAAACTGGAAGGGCATATCAAGTGGGGTCCCACAGGGGTCAGTTCTGGGTCCAGTTCTGTTCAATACCTTCATCAATGATTTAGATAATGGCATAGAGAGTACAATTATAAAGTTTGTGGATGATACCGAACTGGGAGGGGTTGCAAGTGCTTTGGAGGATAGGATTAAAATTCAAAATGATCTGGACAAACTGGAGAAATGGTCTGAAGTAAATAGGATGAAATTCAATAAGAACAAATGCAAAGTACTCCACTTAGGAGGGAACAGCACACATAGAAAATGGGAAATGACAGCCTAGGAAGAAGTACTATGGAAAGGGATCTGGGGGTCATAGTGGATCACAAGCTAAATGAGAGTCAACAGTGTAACGCTGTGGGAAAAAAAAGCAAACATCATTCTGGGATATATTAGCAGGAGTGTTGTAAGCAAGACACGAGAAGTAATTCTTCCACTCTACTCCGCACTGACTAGGCCTCAACTGGAGTATTGTGTCCAGTTCTGGGCGCCACATTTCAGGAAAGATGTGGACAAATTGGAGAAAGTCCAGAGAAGAGCAACAAAAATGATTAAAGGTCTACAAAACATGACCTATGAGGGAAGATTGAAAAAATTGGGTTTGTTTAGTCTGGAGAAGAGAAGACTGAGAGGGGACATGATAACAGTTTTCAATTACATAAAAGGTTGTTACGAGGAGGAGGGAGAAAAATTATTCTTCTTAGCCGCTGAGGATAGGACAAGAAGCAATGGGCTTAAATTGCAGCAAGGGCGGTTTAGGTTTAGGTTGGACATTAGGAAAAACTTCGTAACTGTCAGGGTGGTTAAGCACTGGAATAAACTGCCTGGGGAGGTTGTGGAATCTCCATCATTGGGGATTTTTAAGAGCAGGTTGGACAAACACCTGTCAGGGATGGTTTAGATAATACTTAGTCCTGCCTTGAGTTCAGGGGACTGGACTAGATGACCTCTCGAGGTCCCTTCCGGTTCTATGATTCTATGAATGTGAACTTGACCAAAAGGACTGTGAATTTTGTAGGGCCATATATATGCTCTGGAGTTAAAATGGATCAAAGAAATTTTCTTGAAGAATTTCTGTTTGCAGTAGCTCATCATGTTCCACACACTTCCTCCTATAATTAACATATCAGAAAATATCAGTAGACAATGTTAAAACATTCAGGCTAAAATTGGCGCAAGATAAGACACTTGAAGATCTTCAGACACTAATCATAAATTCTAATGGATCTTAAATAGTCCACAGACTAATCAAGCACTTTGCCTCCATGGTACGCACTCCTGACAAAATAAAATGAGACCAGATGCCCTGCCAAATGCATATGTTTTAATATATCTTACAGCCAATAAGGGAACTAACTTCCAGCTGCTTTAGTTTCTGCTAACAGCTGAATAAATGCATTCCTATTATAATAATACTTTCAGCAAGAAAATGATTACTCAGTAGCTCAAGTCCCAGATATATTCTGCATGCTGTTGTTTATCTGAAGGCAGGTGGGGTATGACCCAAGTACTTTCTAATAACTTTGTAAAATCTTATGTGGGGAATCTAAGCCAAAGGTGGTGGGGGGGGACGGGACGGGATGGTAATGAGAAAATGTTCTGAAGCCATAACTGGAATTTTTTCCCCTCTAATAATATTCAGTGTGCTACACTTACTTCATAGGGCTAAACTGGAGACAAAGGATAAGATTTACCATGTTATGCTTATAGAAAATTAAGGTTTTTATTATTTTTTAAAACAAGAGCTCTGAGGGAGGTGGTGCTTCATCTCCCCTCTAAGGCCTTGACACCCATACACTATAGGTAGGTACCTACCAAATTCATGGCCATGAAAAATGCGTCACGGACCATGAAATCTGGTCTTTTGTGTGCATTTACCCTACACTGTACCGATTTCATGGGTGAGACCAGCATTTATCAAATTGAGGGTCCTGACCCAAAGGGGAGTTTCAGGGGGTCACAAGGTTATTTTAGGGGGCTGGTGGTATTGCCACCCTTACTTCTGCGCTGCCTTCAGAGCTGAGCGGCCGGACAGCGGCAGTTGTTGGCTGGACACCCAGCTCTGAAGTTGTTGGCTGGACACCCAGCTCTGAAGTTGTTGGCTGGACACCCAGCTCTGAAGGCAGTGCCCCCCCCAGCAACAGCACAGAAGTAAGGGTAGCTGTACTGCAACCCTCCCACAATAGCCTTGCGACCCCTCCCCCCGCTCCCCCACAACTCCTTTTTGGGTCAGGAGCCCTCCAATTACAACATCATGACATTTCAGATCTAAATAGCTGAAATCATGAAAAATATTATTTTTAAAATCCCATGACTATGAAATTGACCAAAATGGACCATGAATGAGGCCATATCCTCAGCTGAAATAAAGTGCTCCATGAAGCTGGATCTAGCCCTGAACCTTTCTCAGTGTTCCAAAGTGTACCACTGTGTCTACCCCTTCTTAACTAACCCTACTCCTGGCCCTAAAACACTGGCCCCATCTCTAAACTTCCCTTTCTCAGCAAACTGGTAGGGAAAGAAGTTCCAGTCATATCTCACAAAAAAATCCTTGGCTAATTTTAGTCTGGGTTACATTCTACACATCACTTGGAAACTGCCTCTCCTCTGTGCATCTAACAGTAGAGCCATGCAGAGTTTAAAACACCGCTAAGAATTATTATATAATCTTTCTATGTACATACAATGTGCTCGTCAGCTGGATAGTTGAGAGATAGTATCTGCACAGTCCTATACTTTCAAGCCATTCAAACTGCAGCCCACTTATTAAGCTGTGTTTTATGCAAAGAGCACCTGTTATCTGTCCTTTGTGACCTGCACTGGCTACCAGTTCATTTCCAGGCAAAGTTTAAAGTGGAGGTGTTGATCCAAAAGCCACAGAAAATTGAGAAACCACGTCTCTCCCCACCTGATAATGCTGCATTTGTGACTTTTCTGATGTGGTTAGCTACAGCTAAATGGAAGAGAGCTGACTGCAGGGTGTTCTTAGTGAGGGGTTGTTGGCTGTGGAACTCATGTCCCCCATTGACCTGCTAAATGCTAGATTTGATGACTTATCGCAAGGCCTTCTTTGTCCCACCAGGCCTCTTCACAGGGAGCAGAAGGATTAGAGGCAGAAGGTCATAGGATATTCTATTCTGTTCATTTTATATTTTAGAGATCTGGGTTGCTGATTTTGTAATGTGCCTAGAGTGTGCGACAGCCTCAACCGAAAAACCCAAGGAAATAAATGTCACTGGTGAGTCACATTTTCCTTCCATGTCACACTTTTCTGTACATACCTGAGACTCTCTTGGCGCTTGAACACATGTGGGAGAGTAACTGATGGAAAATGTGGATGCCCGTCCATTATTGTAATACCGGGCCATGCCTCGGGGGATTCCGTGGGGAGGAAGGGACTTCCAGGTAGCAGAACTCCAGCTACTTTGCCTCTCCTTATAGAAGAGTGCTGCTGTCTCCAGCCTCTTCACTGGTGCCTCCTTGCAGTCACTTGGAGCAGGCACCCTCCTCTGGCTCCCTGCTTAGTATGGGTGAAGTGCATCCAACACATCCCCTCCCTGTGTGCGAATGACTTCCTCTTCCTTCTCCTCCCCGTCACGAGGTATGTCTCAAATCTCCCACCTGCAAGGCTACAAACCACATAGAGTGGGGATAAAGGAGAGCGGAAGCCAAAACAGACACACACATATATCCAGGAATGGAGGCAGCCATACAACACCTTCAGAAAATAGCGCGTGTGATAAAATCATGGGCGGTGCTGATAATGTTAAGAAGTAGCAGTGTAGTTTTAGTTTGTTGGTGTAATCACACACATCCATGCATAGTGACCATAAATATCTGAGAAGTGTGCTTAAACATGGTCATCAAATAGGTCTCCAGGTTGGTTTGGCCTGCTACTGTGAACAGTGGAAAAACTTCCTAAGAACAGTTTTTAAACCCTGTGCTCAGGGGTAGGTAACAACCTAGTTATATTACTGTGTGTCACGGACGCACAGGGTTCGTGCTATCTCCCAGCTCTGTATGGTCCCTGGGAGGAACCCTTCAGTACAACAGCCCTTCTCGGGGGTCCACTCTCTCGGGGGTTAAGCCATAGGCCCGTCCGCCTCCTGGAACTGTACCTCTCTGAGCCTTCAGCACGCCTCTCTCTCACCGTGGGCCCCCTCAGGGAGTTCACTCGCTCTGGACCCCCTGGGCCTCTACCCCCAGAGGGAATAATGCAACCCAGCGTAAAACAGAAGGGTTTATTGAGCATCTGAACCCAGCACAAGAAACAATCTGGGCCCTTGGGCCTAGCCTCTCTCAGCACAGTACATCCAGGTCTCTCCTGCATCCAGTTGGGCTCTGGCTGGTCTCTCTCCCCAGTGCACCATCCTGAATGCACCCGATGAAGTGAGCTGTAGCTCACGAAAGCTTATGCTCAAATAAATTTGTTAGTCTCTAAGGTGCCACAAGTACTCCTTTTCTTCTTCCAGCAGAGGCATCCTATATCACTGGCCCCAACAGCTCTTCCCCTGTCCTTTGTCTTCCATCACAGGTAAACAGATCACTGGGGCCCTCTCTCTTCTGTCCTTTGTTCCCCTCTGGCTGTAACTGGTTGGTCAGGTCAGCGGGGTCCTCTCTCCTCAGCCCTTTTTCCTCCCACTGGCCAGAACCAGCTGACTGCCAAGCTGATGTGGGCCTCTTAGTCACCAGGTCACCGTTTGTTAGGGTACCCCATCTCCAGGCTGTTGTCCGGGGGTCCCGTCTGCTAGATGAGATCACACCTGGTCCTCTGCAACAACAAACCCTCTCTCACCACCTTGTTAAACAGGCAGCACACAGGGAAACTGAGGCGCACACACACACTATTCATGTAAAACACTACAAAAATCCCCAACTTCGTCACATCATGATAGCACATTTTGGCCCAGTCCACACTGGCAGGCCAAGCCTTGTAGGAATTTCCTTTGGCTACAAGCAGAATTTAAACTGCATTTAAACGTTATTTTCAAACTTAGTTGGAATTGGATTCTAGCTAGGGCATAAAGGCTCCAATGAAGTCAATGGCAAAACCCCCATTGACTACACCAGGGGTAGGGTCAGTCCTTAAAACACACAGTTCTGTATCTTGGAAACAGTTACATGGAAGCATGTAGTAAAGTTCTTGTATTTACTGTGCTGCTGATGGATGAGTTCTAAATATGCTCTTTCACTCCCATAGTGTATAAAATGGGAATGATAAATGCAAATGAATAAAGAAACTGATTCCTACAATTTCTAGGACCAGATCAGAGAGGGAGCTTCAGGAAATAAGCATCTCTGAGGATTTAGTCCTTAATAAACTTTCTGTTCTTAATAATGCTTCCTTTTGGAATATCAAACTGCAGAGTAGTGATATGAATTTGTAAACATTTCCCAGAAGCGCTTCCACTTCTGTAAGATGTGATCTTTTTCCCTGCCACCTATCTGTCTATATCTAAGGTACAGCAAATACCATAGTAGACACAACTGACATTTTCTGCATGGTTTGGTTTCAGATAAGTAACATATGCAAAGGGGGTAATGTCTGAGAAATAATAGAGCCATATATTGCATAGCTGACAATTAACTATTCAGCACTGCCTGGTTATGTAAATTCACAAATGCTGAAAGGAAGTTTCTTGAACCCTTTGAAATCTACATGTATCATTTCACCTTCCTTTGCTTGTTCTCATCCATGCAAATGCATTTTTTTGCACAGAAGACTAATGAATAGCATCAGTTTCCCCCAAATAGCTTGGTTATCCAGAACATGACAACTCACCTGCCATAGCATGAATGCAAAGCAAACAGGGTCAGGATGGAAATTGTGAATCATCGGTTCCATCGTTTACAAGCTGGCCCTAGTCAAAAATCAAATGCATTTAACACTGAGTCAGAGTGGAGCTTCTTGACTCAATGTGTGTGTGCAGTGAAAGGAAATCCTATTTAAAGGTAAACCTTTCTAAAAAGCAGATTAGTCTCAGCAAGATTTCCTGTGACATACAGGTGGAAGTATTGCTTTCTTTTTTCTTTTCTTTCTTTCTCTTTTTTTAGTTATTTATGGAACAATGGGGGTGGCTTTCAGTCAGAGATAAAAGGTGATGTGAGGTTTGACAACTGTATTGTTCAACATGTTTCTTGGTGGTTTTTCACGTACAGGCTGGTGAATGGAAACTGTGTTTTAGCACAACAAAGGGGGATGTCATTTTTTAAATGCCTCTTCACATTCAGGGAACAAAATGTTATGCACATTTCTTCACAGCCTACTAAAAATAAATTCAGCAGGAGAAAAGTAAGGAACTTTTTACAAAACAATCTTCCTCCAGTGGTGCTTTTGTGGAAAGGTGTCTGTAGAAGATTACAGAGGAAAAAAGTATATTTAAAAATAATAACAAACCCAAGACTTGCAACTTAGCAGATGCAAATTAATTAGTAATAGTTTGGGTTGGTTTTTTTTTTTTGACCTCTCTCTCTCTCTCTCAATTTTTATATGCAAAATAGTATACATGAGGCAAAAGGTGAAATGATAGTACATTTGTGCTAACAGATTTGGGTCTGATCTAGCATGCAATTAACTCAATAGGAGGTTTGGCATTCTAACAGTGTTTCTTATATCTGTAGTGCTGACAACACAAACTATGGCCCAGATCCTGCAAACACTTTAAACATGTCAGCAACTTTACTTGTGTGTGTTTGCAGGATCTGGGCCATGATTTGTTTGTTGTAAAGTGACATGCATATGTATAACTTTGTGCTCTGGATTCAGCAAAGTACTTAAAGGATGTGAGTCTTAAGTACATTCTTAAAGTTAAGAAGTACTTCCATGATTTCCTGAATTGGGGCCTATATAAATAAATGCTCCTACTCTGCTTGGTATGTTTGTAATTTTGTATTATAGACAATAATAGATAAGATATTATAGATAACAATACACTTTTCACAAGTGCCTAAGTGACTGAGAAGCCTAAATCCCATTGACAGTCCGTGAAACCTAGGTTCCTACATGCTTACATCTCTTCTCAAAATGGAATGTGGGCTCCTAAATCACTTAGGCACCTGTGAAAATTTTATCTGTAAGATTTATATCCTCTTCCTTGTGATCCTTCCTCAAAACCCACTTAATCCATGACACCTATAAGAAAACAGCCAAATAACATTGGCTGGGCCATCAAATGTTTATAGGTAACTGGTATTTTATTTCAAGACTTGAAAAAACAATCAAAGAATTTTAGAACCATTGAGTTCTACAATAAGAGCCCAGTCATGATTGGGCTCACAATACAAACACATAACACAATAATAATTCCTTTATCCTGGGTTGTTCAATTCAAGTTTCTCATTGACTTCAAATGGGGTTGCATTAGGATCCTAGAGCATTACCATGTAATAGCAAGAGGGAGACTCTAATAATGGAATGGAGTGATATCAGAATGACAGCTTGGAAACAGATGCTTTTGTTTGTTGTTGAAGGTATGAGAGGTCTTGGCAAGATGAGCTGGTGGTGATCTGTATGTGCAAGGATGTGAGGGTGAAGCCACTGCTAACTTGGAGAGCAGAGTGCTATCATCTCTACCCTCTCTCTGGCTGTGGGTCTATACCTGGTAAGAACAATCTGTGTAATGTCATCTTGTGTGTGTTCATGTTTGTAGAAATGACCCCTAAACCAACCTCCCAGGTCTGAACACTACCAAAGTATTTGGGATCTGCACCTAAATTTTGCAAGTCAGGACTGTCTCTAGATATTTTGGGATCCATGTTGGTACATTAGTATAGGGAAAACAGCATGGCAGTGGGGAAAAGTCATTACCCATCACCACTTTGTGGGAACATCCTGAAGGAAAGGATTAGAATCATTTAAGTGCTTTTTTCCATTGATTTCTGCCTATGTCTGAATAAAGATAGTACAGTGCCATAGTCAGTGATCTCAAATACTGGGGCTAGATCCTGGAATATGAGCATGGCCAGGAGAAGATCATTCATCAGCACCACCAGCATTACCTGCGCTGAACTAGTTTCTTGATGACCTTGTTGAAGCATGGGGAGTTGGACATCATGTGGTAATTTGTCAGGTCTGCTGAGTCAAGAGCAGGCTTCTTGAAAACAGACTAGACTGTGCCTGATCATTCATCACACGCAATAACACCAAACTCAGCTGCATTCTGGAAGATCGCCAATTTTTACTAATGCAGATACCAGGCAAGGCTCCAGGCCACAGCTAATGTCCAGATAGGATACTGTCTCTGCACATGGTGAAAAACTGCTCTGGGAGATAGTCAGCCTCTGACTAATATTCAGGTTATACACTGGGGATCCCATCCCACTTTTCTCCCTCCGGGCAGCAATAAATAGACTGACTAGTCCTAAAACCAGGTGCATTTCAGTGTAAGCACTTTAATGTCTAAACTCAGAAGCTGTACTACTTTAACTATACTACTATATTAAAAGTGATACAATCCCCTAGTGTGGATGCAGTTCTACTGCAATTAATATGGGAAGGAGGATAAGCTATAATGGTACAAAGCATCTTTATACAAGTATAACAGCATCCACATTAGGGGTTGGAACCCATATAACTTTATTGGTTAAAAATCACACACCTAAACAACATAGTTCTACTGGTGCAAATCTGTGTGCAGACCAGAGCTTAGTAAGAGTTTAATTTGGAGACAGAAAACCAGTCTATTTAATCCTTTACTTAAAGTTCTACAAAACTACAGTGATTGTGATCGATACAGATCATAAATTTTGAGTGGCAAAGACAAAGGAAAAATACCTTTTTTGGATGAGCCTAACCTTTGGGTTGAATGTTTCAGAGCAATGCTGGGGATTCAGCCATTTAAAATTAATGAAAAATGTTTAGGTATATCCCTTGCACTGCTTTGAAAATCTCAACCTTTGGGATTATGCTAAGTGTTGGGGGCGGGGAGAGTGGGGGGAGATTGTTAAGGTTTGTTTTTTCTTTTTAAAAAATGAGCTAACAAGTTTATCCATACCCTTGATGACTTTTTTTGTGTTTACTTGGCCTTGGCTGTGCTGTGCTTATTCACTTCCTTGAAAATTCTGGCAAACGGGTTAAGTATTTTTATACATAAACACCCAGAAGGGATGGGGATGGGTGAGTTTACATGCCCAGTTGAAAAACTTCAACTGAAGTAAATAAGTGAGTTTGCAGTAAGGTGGCTGTGAAGATAAACTATACAAGGAGGGGAGCTTGGAATGGAGTAGCACAGCTGTTCCAAAATTCCATTAGAATGTTCAGAGCTGTTGTTTCTAGGCACCTCCCTGCTGTTAAAGAAGCAGACACAAGGTATTTCAGAAAACCCTTATTATTTTGTTTAGACATTAGAGGTAAGGTAAGCAAGGGTGTTGAGTGAGGAGCCTACAGAATGTTTGAAACTATGCCTTGAGATGCCTTCAGGAACTGCTGTATTAGCTGTGCCTTATTAGCAACATTTGAATAATAATACCTAGCTCTTATATAGTGCTTTTCATCTGTAGATCTCAAAGCACTTTACAAAGTGGGTAAGTAGCATTATCCCCATATTATAGATGGGGAATCTAAGGCACAGAGAGGTAAAATGACTTGCTTAAGGTCACCTAGACGGCAAGGTTTAAGACTATCATGGCAGCATAATGCAAATGGCTGGGTCAGTTTAAGATTTTTGTCTTTTTTAAAAAACGCTGCTGAACACTGTAAGACTGAGATACTTTTAGAAATGATTCTGTATGTGTGGTCCCTTTGCTGAACAGGAGCAAATTTCATGGCCATGTCAGTTTCTTGTTGGGAGAGAAATTGGTGGCAGTTTCAGAGATATTTTTAGAGTGCAGGGCCAAATTCTGAAACATTTACTCACAGTAAGTAGTACCTTGGTTTACAAATACCTGTACTGAAATCAATGGAGCTTCTACGGAGAAATATACTATTCAGCATGAGTGAGGGATGTCAAAATCTGGCTCTTTAAATGTACACAAGACCTGCTGACTTTGAATAGAGGTAGCTAAACAAAAGCAAAACTGCTCAACATGTCAAGAAACCGCAGCTAAGACACCACTGAATCTAACCCTACTGCCAAGAAGCAGCTTCCTTTCTCTCGCCTTTGGTCTCTGTCTCTTGTTTTCAGTTCACTGTCTGTACTTTTGTCTTCCCACCTGTGAAACCCCTTAGCCTAAAGTCAGTAGCTGTGAATCATATGGAAATGCATCCGATGAAGTGCGCTGTAGCTCACGAAAGCTTATGCTCAAATGAATTTGTTAGTCTCTAAGGTGCCACAAGTACTCCTTTTCTTTTTGCGAATACAGACTACCACGGCTGTTGTTCTGAAACCTGTCATATGGAAATCAGTGATCTCAGTACTAAGCATTGATTAATTTAGGTGGGCCTGGTCACAAACTTTTGTTTTGTACAGCAGCTCTGCAACACGAACTTTTGACACAGGGAAATTTACTAGCATAACTATACCAGTATAATTATAGCTCAGTAGTTAAACTGGTATATAATTCCCACGTGGATTCTCTTATTCTGTAATGAGTACCCACACAGGGAGTTATACTAGTGTAACTAGAAGGGTATAACTATACAGGTACAATTATGCTGGTAAATTTCCCTGTGTAGACAAATCCTAAAACCACCTTGGTTATACTCAGTGCTGAGGGGAGACTTTTGTAGCCCACATGCAGAGGAAAGAGAGTGCTTAACCTACGTTAAAGACAGCACTGAACAGTTCTCTCATAACCAGGCAGGCAGCATTCTGTGATACTTGTCCATATCTGCCAACATCTCCACCAAAGTTTAAGTGACACAGACACTTGGGTGACACTTGTGATTTTAGAGTGGCATTTGTAAGCTTAGCCATACTCAGACTGTGTCTTATGTGTTTCCAAACAACGACCTACAGGCAGCAGCAGCATTTCAGAGGTCTCAAACTCATTGCAAACAAGCAAACTCCTAGCTTGTGCTGTATGATACAACCCTTGCAGTGGTCAGGATGCTCAGTGTGCAAAACAAAGAAGGTGACACAGTTTTGCATAATGTGGGAGGGTGTGATGTTTTATAAAATAACAATGAGTGTCTCAAAGCTTAACGGAAGCTAGTCATGCAAATCCTCTTAAAGGAACATTTCAGCACGTTTTTTTTTTAAATAGTTTCTTTCACTACGTTTTCTTAAAAATTCATAATTTAAAGATAGGTTTAAGAACAAAATGTGTGGCTACTAGTGACCCTTGAATAAAAACAGGCTAGTAACTATAATGCTTGTGTGTGTACTAACAAATTACTTACACACATGTATTCACTTCTCACTTGTGATCAGGGTTAGTACCAACTTCTCTAGAATTCTCCAGAATTATAATTGTACATTGAGGGATCATTCACATACTTCCCTTAAGTGCTCCTGTCCTCTCCCACTCAGAGATCATCCACTGACTTCATCATTATAACAGATTTACAATGTGAGTTTTCCAGTGAAGCGTGCTTGCTATCACAGGACATTCAGTTCTTCATTTTAGGACATAGTCACTACTGCACGTAAGCTTCATGGGTATCCAATATGTTCTTACAGTCTAGGTTGCCAGCAGGAAATTTGAGTTGCAGAAGAACAAACAGTGCTCCCCAATGTAAGTAATGGGTGATGAAATGAAATATCTTGTACATAACCTCATGCTAACCTAAAATCATATAACAAATGGTTAAAACAAACTGTTTCCTAAAAGGAATAAGTCTATAAATTTGCTGCACTGTCAACCCAAGAGATTACATAAATCACAAAGGAACAATGCTCTAATTCTGATTTAGCCCACAATTATTTTTAATAGAATCAGAGCCACTGTCATTTTTAGGTTGGCCAGATGATAACAACACTTTGTCATAGATTCTAAGACCAGAAGGGACCACTGTAATCTTCCAGTCTGACCTTCTATATAATAAAGGCCACAGAATTTCCCTGAAATAATCCCTGTTTGAAGTACAGTATATCTCTTAGAAAAAAATCCAATCTTGATTTAAAAATTGTCAGAGATGGAGAATCCACAACAACCCTTGGTAAATTATTCCAGTGATTAATTAATTTCACCATTAAAAATTTACACCGTATTTCCAGTCTGAATTTGTCTAGCTTCCATTCAAACCATTGGATCTTCTTTTGCCTTTGTCTGTTGGATCAAAGAGTGCCCTGCTATCAGAAATAGTCTCCTGATATAGGTATTTGTAGATTGTGATCAAGTCACCACTTAACCTTCTCTTTGTTAAGATAAACAGACTGAGCTTCTTAAGTGTATTATTATAAGGCACGTTTTCCAGTCCCTTAATCATTCTCAGAGTATTCTCTGAAACCTCGTCAATTTTTCAACATCCTTCTTGAATTGCGGATGCCAGAACTGGACATAGTATTTAAGTAGCACCGAAACCAGTGCCAAATACAGAGGTACAGTAACTTCTCTCCTCTTTCTCTAGGTTCCCGTTTATGCATCCCAGGATCACATGAGCTCTTTCTGGCTACAGCATTGCTCTGGGAGCTCACGTTCAGTTGCATGAGTGGGGCTTATAAGAGGCTTGGGGAGGCTAAGCCTCCCCAAAATAAAAAAGTCTGGTCAGGCAGGAGGCAAGTGCCAGATGCAGTACGGATCACTTCCCTTTGGAGGCACACTGGAGCACCGGAATCTCCCTAGAAGTGGGGGAAGGGCGGGGGGCTATCAGCATTTGGACTGTGGCCTGCACTCTACCCTGGGGTCCTGCCCTACCTCTGCCCTGCCCTTGCTCCTCCTTTTCCCGCCCCCACTCTGTCACTTCCCCCCAATCCACCCACAGCCTGCTGCTCTCTCCTCTCTGCCCCCTCTCTCCCCTGTCGCTCACCCTTAAGGCAGGAAGAAAGTGAGAAGCCCCCGGCCCCCCTGTTCCCACCCCCCTTAGCTGAGTTCTCTGGCATAAGCACAGCAAGAGTTCCACTCACTCAGCTAAGGGCCACTTTGTACCTGTCTTAAGGGTGAATAATGGGGGTTGGGGGGTGGAGAGGAGTGAGGGGTGGGCAGGGGGGCCTCAGGGGAAGAGGTGGACTGAGGGTGGGGCCTTGGGGGAAAAGGCAGAGCGAGGGAGGGGCCTCAGGGGGAAGAGGCAGGGCAGGGCCTCGTGGGGGATGGGGCCACGGTTCAGGCGCCACTGGCCCCCACCACATCTAGAGAGCTTTCCACACTCGCATAGCCTCCGCAAATGAAAGACTCATGGGCCACCTACGTTCAGCTGATTATCCACCATAACTCCCAAATCTTTTTCAGAGTCACTTCATATTTATGCTTCCCAGAATAACGCCTCCCCCCTCCCATTTTGTAAATATGACCTACATTTTTGTTCCTAGTTGCATATATTTACATTTGGCTATATTAAAGCACATGTTGTTTGCTTGCACCCAGCTTACCAAATGATTCAAACTGCTCTGCATCAGTGCCCTGTCCTCTTCATTATTTACCATTCCCCCAATTTTTTGTGTCATTTGTGAACTTTATCAGATTTTGTTTTCTTCCAGGTAATTGATTAAAATATTAAATAACAAAGTGCCAATAACTGGTTCCTGCAGGACCGTACTAGAAACACAGCCACTTGGTAATTCCTCATCTACATTTATATTTTAAAACCTCACAGCTTTTAATCCATTTAATGTGTTAACATCCATCGTTTCTATTATTTTGGTTTTTTAATCAAGATGTCGTGTGGTACCAAGTCAAATGCCTTACAGAAGTCTAAGTATATTACATCAACTCTATTACCTTGATCAACCACACTTCTAATCTCATAAAAAAGATATCAAATTAGTTTGACAGGATCTATCTTCCATAAGCCCATGCTGAATGGCATTAATTACATTACCCTCCCTTAGTTCTTTATGAATAGAGTCCCATATTAGCCACTCCATTACCTTGCTTGGGTCAATATCAGATTGATAGGCTTATAATTACCCAGGTTATCCCGTTTATTCTTTTATAAAATATTGGCACAACATTAGCTTTCTTCCAGTCTTCTGTAACTTCCCCAGTGCTCCAAGAGTTATTGAAAATCAACATTAACAGTCCAGCGAGCTGCTCTTTTAAGACACTTGCCTTTGTTTTCCAAAGAATGTCCATAATCTTTGGAGCTACCATCCACATATTTCTACTGGTCACATACTACTCACTCTTTTTGATGATCTGATCTTGCCAACATTTTGCTTTCTATCAGATACTACTACCAAATTTTCCTTTAAATCCTTTCATGAATTAATGATAAATAGAAAATATCGGGCTGGCTTTCTGGTTTTTATTTAAAAAGGGAATTCATAACTATCTCGGGTTGTGTGATCCATGCCAATCTGCACATTTCTTGGGAAAATAAGTTAACAAAGAGCCATCATTTGGCTGAAGAATAGCTGCATAGGAAGAAAAAAATCACCACTATTTGAATGTATAGCACTCCTTTCAGGCTTGATCCTTCAAAGTGCTGAGAATCACCTTTCAAAGTGGGGAGTGTGTCCTCAGCTCTTACTGAATTGCCCAGAGACCCCAAAATGCTTTACATACTAAATATATATGAATCACATCACCCAAAACTCAAGGTGCCTCTGTTTTACATTCCAAAGGTGCCTGCCCCAGCAGCAGAGTGTCTTCTAATGTGCTAAAGCATTGGTTTTAAAGAGACATTATTAAGGGCACAAGAGCAAACTATCCCAATGGGTTACCAATCCCACAGGAAAGATAGGAGGTATGGTAAAAGACCACATTGGTTTAACAAAGAGATCTTCAATGACCTGAAACTAAAAATAGAGGCATACAAAAAGTAGAATCTAGGTCAAATTATGAAGGATGAATCTTAAAAAAAAAAAAAAAAAACCACATAACCATGCAGGGACAAAGTTCAAAAGGCCAAGGCACAAAATGAGATTAAACTAATGAGGGACATAAAGGGTAAGAAAACATTTTTCAAATACATTAGAAGCAAGAGAAATACCAAGGACAGCATAGGCCCATTACTCAATGAGGAACGAAAACGATAACAGAAAATGCACTGATGGCCAAAGTTTTCACCAAAAAACCAGAATCAGTTTTTGGAGGAGTGGCATAGTGCACATCAGTGCAAATGGGGTAGGATCTGAGGCTAACATGGGAAAAGGACAAGTTAAGAATTACTTAGGCAAGTTAGAGGTCTTCAAGTGGGCAGGTCCTGATGAAATATGTCTGGATTACTTAAGGAACTGGCTGAAGAGATCTCTGAGCCATTAGTCGTTATCTCTGAGAACTTGTGAAGGATAGGAGAGATCCCAGAGGACTGGAAAAGGGCAAATATAGTACCTATCTATAAAAAGGGGAATAAGGACAACCCAGGTAATTATAGACCAGTCATCTTAACTTTGGTACCCAGAAAGATAATGGAGCAAATAATCAAGCAATCAATTTGTAAGCACCTAGAAGAAAATAAGGTGATAAGAAACAGTCAACATGGATTTGTCAAGAACAAATCATGTCAAACAACCTAATATCATTCTTTGACAGGTAACAAATCTTGTGGATAGGTGGCAGCAGTAGATGTGATATATCTCAACTTTAGTTAGGCTTTTAATACAGTTTACATGACTTTCTCATAAACAAACTAGAGAAATGTTGCCTAGATTAACCTGCTATAAGGTGGGTGCACAATTGAGTGGAAAAGCCTACTCAGAGAGTAGTTATGAATTGTTCACAATCAAGCTGGAAGGGCATATCGAGTGGGTTCCCGCAGTGATCTCTCCTTGGTCTGGTTCTATTCAATATATTCATAAATGATTTGGATAATGGCATAGAGAATATATTTATAAAGTTTGCATATGATGCCAAGCTACGAGGGGTTGCAAGTACTTTTGAGGATAGGATTAAAATTCAAAATGATCTGGACAAACTTGAGAAATGGTCTGAAGTAAATAGGATGAAATTCAATAAGGACAACGGCTAAGTACTCCACTTAGGAAGGAATAATCAGTTGCACACATACAGAATGGGAAATGACTGCCCTAGGAAGGAATACTTCAGAAAATTATGTGGGGGTTATGGTGGATCACAAACTAAATATAAGTGAAATACTGTTGCAAAAAAGTGAAAATCATTCTGGGATGTATTATCAGGTGTGTTGTAAGCAACACACGAAAAGTAATTCTTCCCCTCTATTCAGTACTGGTATGGCTTCAGCTGGAGTATTGTGTCCAATTCTGGGTACCATACCTTGGGAAAGATGTGGCCAAACTGGAGAAAGTCCAGAGGAAAGGGCTAGAAAACATGACCTATGAGAAAATATTGAAAAATTTGGCTTTGTTTAGTCTGGAGAAGAGAAGACCGGAGGGGGGAAGAGGGAACGACATGATAACAATCTTCAAGTACATAAAAGGTACATAAGGAGGAGGATGAGAAATTGTACTCCTTAACCACTGAGGACAGGACAAGAAGTAATGGGCTTAAATTACAGCAAGAGAGATTAATGTGAAACATTAGGAGAAACTTCCTAACTTAGGTTGGTTAAGCACTGGAGCAAATTACCTAGCGAGGCTGTAGAACAGGGATCGGCAACCTTTGGCATGCGGCCCGCCAGGTTAAGCCCCTTGGCAGGCCGGGCCAGTTTGTTTACCTGCTGCATCTGCAGGTTTGGCCGATCGCAGCTCCGGCAGCCCCCATTGGCCTGGAGCTGCGAACTGCGGCCAGTGGGAGCTGCGATCAGCCGAACCTGCAGATGCGGCAGGTAAACAAACCGGCCCAGCCCACCAGGGGCTTACCCTGGTGGGCTGCATGCCAAAGTTTGCCCATCCCTGCTGTAGAATCTGTCATTGGAGGTTTTAAAAAACAGGTTAGACGAACACCTGTCAGGGGAGGTCTAGATAATACGTAGTCCTTCCTCAGTGCAGGGGACTGGACTAGATGACCCACTGACGTCCCTTCTAGTCCTATATTTCTATGATTCAGAGGGGAGTGCTCCCTACACCTCCTACTGCAGTCCGGGTTCTCTCACTGTATTGACCAAATTAAACTTGCTTAACTTGTAAGAACTAGCAATGGGGTAATGGTTGCAGATGAAGCATTTGGCTTTTTATTAATCTAAAACCCATTACCCAAATACTTCATAGATAGTGCCCTTCTATGTATTTATAATACACTGTATTACCACCCCGGAACTACTGGAGGTGTTCAGTGGCTCCCAAGCAGAAGTCATCATTTATCTGTTGAGAACAAAGACAAAGAGAAATACAATGTTGCTGAGGAGCAGGAAATCTAGCAAGATGATGCAAATATCTGGTTGCATAATCACACTGGAGAAACTGAAATGGGACTCTGACCCTTTGGATATGTTTTAGGTTCTTTCCAAGATATTAGCAGACAGTAGTTAGGTCCAGATTCCAGTTATGCTTCTTCAGGCATTTGAGCCAGTCTGAAAACACACCTGTCAGCTCTTTGTCTGATATATCTACATCAAAGGCCAAGAAGCTGTGTGCAGTTTCTTTCTCTTTACACCACTGCCAAGTCTGTTCCAACGTATAATACCCCCAGGTGTGAACAAAACTCTCCTTGGCAGTGGTCTTAGCTGAGATAGTATACTTGATATTTCCAGTATTTCAAAATACTAGATCAGTGTTTCTCTGACTTTTCTGGCTAGACCCTTTCTTCTACCCCACCTCACCTGTGTCATGCCCCTGTGTAGTGGATGCACAACTCATCATTTGTCCAGTCAGTTTTCTTCCTCTCCTGACCTTTTTCTTTTCTCAATTCCTTTCCTGCCTCCCCCCGCCCCCAGCAACTTTTCCCCCTTCTTTACCTTATACTCTTTCCCCCTATAATCTTTCCTCCTAGGGTTTTTGTATCCAGATGTTAAGAATCCAGGTGCTAGTGATTTGAGTTTTGTCATCTTCCATCCTGTGCTGATGAAGTTTTGATTCTTCCGTATTTTGGGGAATCTGCTTTTTCGGCTCGTACAGAAAATGTTGGACTACAATATGTATCCCCCATAATAATCCAATTTTCAGTTCCGTTTCAGTTTTGGAAGTAACCAAATGAACCATGGTTCCCTGAACTGATACAGGAATGCTGGAGGGAATTCCAAGAATGGCAGCCATGGCATGTACACTGTGTAAATCCAGACAATGTCTATGTCCAGCACATTCTTGTTGAATGCTGGAGTTGGCCACACTTTATTTTTACTGCTAAATTACCAAGACAAATTTTATTTTATGGCACAGTCACTCAATCTGTATATATCTCACATTTTCCTCCCTTTCAAAAACTGTTTCATCTCCAGAAATAGCCACATCAATGATTAATTTTGCTTTCAAGTTTTTTTAAATAAGCCCATGTCATGCTGGGCTTTCTCTACCTGTATAGCTGTTGAGTCATACAGAATTTATATATCATTATTCTGAAGTAGTTCTTGGTGTTATATCTCCATACTTCATCACATTCTAATTTACACGTCAACAATCCCCAGTGCAGATGATTTTCACCTGCCTGATAGCATAACTTGTCAATGCACCTGCAAAGATTGATCATCCAGTTGTAACATGTTGAATTATTTCTGATTTCCTATTGCACAGACAGCCTGCTGGCAGGACTCTTACAGACAGGGGAATGTCATGGGCAGAAATGAGTCATATTGCAAGCTGGGTAGCATATCCTTTTTTATAAAGTTCCAATCTCTCCAAACTATTATAATACTAAGAGAATAATGTTGTGTGAAGGTTTTTCTTTTCTTAATTTCCCCAATGACCAAATACATTGGGTTGGGACAGATACATAAAATTGTATGCTGCAGTCATAACAGATATAAGCCATCCCAACAAAGTATGGTGGCCTGGAAATTCAATAAAAATGCAGTTCTCAAAATATTAACTTAATAATTAAAACTGGATTCTTCTATCCAAAACAGCACAAGTGGCTGTGGTTGATCAGCTAAAATACAAGACACATACCAATAAATCTGGGTAGAACTTCCCTCCAGCTAATTGCATGAGCCAACTTTTCTTCTATTCCCAAAAGTGCAGGTCTAATATCTAATACTAAAATTTCTGATCGGAAAATGACTGCTTGGCTTTGTGTTGAGTTCTCTCTCATCAGCTTTCAGCATGAAGGAAAGGGGGGAAGAATTTAGAAAAATGAATAGAAATGAAATGTCAGTGATAGAGGAAAAAATGTTTATTATTGGGCCTGATTCCTCAGTCCACTATGGTCCCTTTGCACCACTCTGCCATCACAAAGGGATCATAAAGCTGGCTTAATTAACCTAAGCAGGACCCTCAGATGATGTAGAGCCACCAAAGCATCTCCATACCTGCCTTATTGAAGTCCCATCCTTGGTGTGGTCAGGGCATGGTTTCCCCACTATTTTCTCCTGCCCTGGTACAGGTAATAAGCATATGGAGTAAGTTACTAACTAAGCAACAATGGAATGAAGGAAGGGGTATAAATGGAGTTCAAGGGATCCCTCCTTCTTCAAAGCAATGAAGTTATCGAGAGAGTGTAAGATAAGGAGAGTGGGGTAAGATAACATCAAAATCAGAAAAATAAGAAGAAATATGTTGGATTGTTTAAGGCTCTTTTCCAGTTCCTAAAACTTTCTATAATCTTAATGAGTTATTTCATATTACTGAGCTGGCCATGCTCCTTTTTTCCTTTTTAATTAAATTTTAATTTAAAGTGCTGCTAATGATGTCTCAAAAGCCATCAAACTGAATGTTTTTTTTCAACCACTTAAAGAAGCATATCTCCAAATTGTTAATACTTGCTCATCAGAGTGAAACAAAATGTCTAGTATCTTTTTTCCCCACTGTCTCTTTTATGAGGAAGATTAGAGAAGGGAGACAGAACAATGAACTGAAGTGTGAAGATTTTAAGATTTCCTTCTTCAAAATAGTTTTTTAGGAAAGAAGATAGCTGTCTATCCATGTTCATTAGCTGGTTGGAAATTGTCCATCAAAACCTCCTTTTAATGGAAAATGGCTCTTTTGTTAAAATGGAGATTTCCTGTGGAAATCTCCATTTTCAATTACATTTTTTGAAGAAAAACTGATCTTTTTTGTTTACATTTTCAGCAACCATAAACTATTTCACTTGAAAACCTAAAATCTTTTGTTTTTCAACAACCCTGAAAAAATATTTTCATCTGTGGTTTTTGTTTTTTTGGCGAGGGGGGTGGGGAGTAAACTAATATTTCCTGATCAGTTTGAATGGACATTGAGGCCCTGATTCAGGAAAGCATTTAAGCACATGCTTAACTTAAATCCCATTCAAGTCAATGGGACTTGGGCACATGCTTAAAGTTAAGCATGTGCCCAAGTGCTTTTCTGAACTGGAATGAAACTAGCCATATGTTGAGGAGTTTTCCTAAATCGTGGCCTCAATCCTCCTCTGAATCTATTAACAAGGG
Organism: Natator depressus; assembly: GCF_965152275.1. Classification (NCBI taxonomy): domain Eukaryota; kingdom Metazoa; phylum Chordata; order Testudines; family Cheloniidae; genus Natator; species Natator depressus. Next base: position 30,499,212 of record NC_134236.1, read on the forward strand.
AGAAAAGTGCAAGTGAGTTTTGTAACTGGGATAGTAGTTCTAGTGATGTAGACACTAGAAACTGAACTGAGATCACTAAACACTTTAAAATGGGCCAAACACCTAATAGACAGTAACCGCTTCAGGCATTATTGGTGTGTGGTAAATTTGTCATTAGGACTGTTCAGGAGGCAGCCATTTTGGAATTTTATTTTATTTAGCAGTTGAGTTAAGTAACAATAATCACTGGTCAGAAAATGGGAGATAATTCAGTGACATTTCTGTTGAAATACTCTTAGTTAAAATTAGAAATTCCGACAATATTTTCAAAATTTGAAAATTTTGACCAGCTCAAGTATTGTAATAGTCACCATTAGAGGAAGCTCTCATATATTTTTTAAAAAATTCTATACTCCACTTATTACAATGACAGAGGTCAGAGGCTCCATAATTTGCTACTAATCTAATTCATTCAGTCTCTCCAAAACTTATACTCTTAAGTATAATAATATTAAAAAGTACTCTAGAGATGCAGAGAAACAATGGAAAGGCAAATCCCAAAGCAAACAACTTTGCATGTCTTGCATTCCATAAGTAGCCTGCATTCAGAGTATATGGAGAATTACTATATGCCCAATAGGCAAGTATATTGTAATAATGCTGTTAAATGAAAAATCATTTATCACAGCATGCCCAGCACATGAGCTGAAGCCAGTCCTCTCTCTCACTCACCCCCTCAGCTCTGAGTCACAGTGAGATTCTGTACCCTTTTCCACAAATTGGATTGTTTTGGCTGGAACTAGATGGACACATATGTTACCACCTGCTGCACATTCTTTAGTTCTCAACTTTTACAACAGCTTGGTTTTGATCTTTGAACAGTTTGTTCAGTGGAGAAAGTGGAAGCAGGAGGATAGTGTGCTCCTCATATTGCTCCTGATACTGTGAAATAAATACTATTCTGGTTTTTCCTCAGGTTGGTGAAATAGTTGCTGTTGCTAGCTGATATCTGAGTGTGGAGGTGGTAACAGAGGCTATAGGGTTACTCTTCTACCGTTCTACAGATCCCACGCAAGTTCCTGAAAATGTTTGTTGAGCCAGTGTTGGAAAGAAACTCCACATGCTTTATGTTGACTTTGAGTCAAATTTTACATTCATCTCTAAATATGCGTATGCAGAATTTTTGTCAAAACTGGAATTTGCATGCCTGTTTGCGTGTGCAGATATGGTTTTGTACATGCAAACAAAGGCATGCATTTTTCCGGTGCAAATTTAGAAAGAGCAGCTAACCATTTGGCCTCTTTCTCTTGCCAGAGAGTTCACTTCTAGTGGCAGTAGATGGAGCAGCAACAGTATGCACTCTTTTCTCCTTCTTTAATGTATTTCTTTTGCCACTCTTCACTCTCTGCCTTTTTATACACACACAACAGTCCAACCATGAGGTCAACCAAACAAAAAGAATCCTGGTCAAACTGAGAATATGACAGAGCTCCAGTGACTCCTCTGTGAAAGTTCATTCAGCTTGCTGGCATAATTTCTCACATATACAGTTGTAGTTAGAGCTGGCCAAATAGTCAAAAAAGTCTGAGCCACAAAAACCTTCATGAATAAAAAGCACTCAATTTAGTTTGCTATGGTTTGTGTGATTGTATTATTTATTGTTCGTGAAGACAACTACTAAGTATTCGCAAATATATTTTTAGAATGCTGAAAGTGTCATGACTTTTAGCATCCATGATTATCTGTGCAAAAACTTATATCACAGAAAAATGCTTCCTTATTAGTTCTATGGTTAAATGATTCAGCCATCCAATCAGGGAGCAGGGACAATACCACGTGACTTGGGTGATCAGTCACAAAACAAAAACAGTGAGAAGCTGAACAAAAAGTTCACGCACCAATCTGAACAATCACACACAATCTGAAAATGGTTAATCTAAAGTATTTAGGAAATACATATGAATAGCAACACAGTCAAAATCAGGATGGATATGTGCATAACTCACTAGCTAAATAAGAGGCTAACACCCACGTTCAGTAAATATGTGTATTCTTAATGTTACACTCATGCTTGCAGGTTCTGGGACCCAAGCACTTGATTTTGATTAGTTAATTATTCAGGCACTCATCCAGATATTCTTGAAATAGATGTTTGTAAATATTCAGTGGTATTGCTAACCTGTGTAAGCATTAGCTAGATCAGGGCCTAGCTCTATGATGATTATTATTTTAACATAATTCAACCAGCTCAATTTGTATTTTCTCTTATGTGTGACATGTTATACTATCCTAGTTACATTTACAACTGTCCATTCTGAATGACTGCAAACCTAACTTTAAACATTTAAGTAGTTCCATTGAAGAATATGTACATGCTTAAATAATGTTCTGATTGATGCCTTGTCACTATTCATAATCCATATACAATGACATTTTCTTAATAGATGAGCTAAATGGGAGTTGTTTTATAACAAACACAAATAAAAAGTTTGACTCAAAATGGTATAACTCTAATAAAATATAGAAATGTAAAAGTAAATTATGATTGGCTACTATGCCACACAGTGTTATAAATCGTTTCCCTTCCTTTAATTTAATAAATGGGGTTTAATTGTAATAAATTGTGGCTGGATTTAAAGGTATACATCTGTCATTTGACCATTGATAGTTATACTGATCTTGTACTAATATAATGTCTTTCAACCAAATGGTTCCCAAAGCACTTTAGCTGACAGTACCAATGTATGAAGAAATTGCCAAAGTACAAAAATCTCTGAGTGCAGAATATAACATTAGCAAGACTACACAACAGTTTAGGATGGAATACCATATCTATCGGGAAGTACAGGGGCAAGTTCATCAGCGTTTACTCACCTATTCATTGAAAAAAGTCCATAGGATTTAATATATACAGGCAGTAAGCTCTTTACATTTTGTATCTCATCTGAAAAGATGGCCACTTACAGTTCCCCTTAGCATTGGTAGTGTTGTTGTAGCTATGTTGGTCTCAGGATATTAGAGAGACAAGATGGATGAAGTAATATCTTTTATTGGACCAACTTCTGCTGGTGAAAGAGACAAGCTGTTGAGCTTACACAGAGTTTTTTTTTCAGGTCTGAAGAAGCTGGTCCAATAAAAGATACTACCTCACTCACCTTGTCTCTTTAGTTCCCCTTATCGCCATACTGAAGCATTGACTAAATATTTATTCAGAGGGAAAGATACCACCTACCGAACTACTAATATTTCCCTTAGCATATGGACTTTTCTAGAGATTTTCAATCCAGATATTGAGTAGTATGACAGTGTGTGCCCCTATGTTCACCCCTTTATACCAACTATGATAAATCTTGTACAAAGTACACCTTGAGAGGTATCATTTGAAAACTCATAATTTGCTGATCATTAGTAGCCTGGTAAAATGTGTGTGGCAACATTGTATGTACATGTATAAGATTCTACTGTGTGGTATTTCTGAAACATGCTCCAAGTCTGGGGAACAGCCACAAATGAGTTCCTCAGAGACGCAAGGCTGGCCAACACCTCAGCCAGGTGTCAACAAGATTAATTGGGCCATCACCTGGTTAAGTGCAACATTGTAACCCTTAAGTTGACTCCAACACCATGGCTACCTGTTCTGTCTAACGTTTCTCCTCCACTGATATGCCAAACTGCTGGAACACTCCACGAAGCTCAGCAAATCCAGGAAAACAGATGTCTTCCTATCCTCAAATGCTGCCCCCCACAAAAAAAAAGTCTTAAGTCCCACAAGGCTTTCTGGAACATTCACTTAGCCTCATGCAACCAGGCTATTATCAGAAAAAGTCCTGGAAAGCAGATTGGGCTAAACAAGACTTAAAAAATAAGCACCTTGTTCTGGATCCCACGCAGACGGGTCCTTGGTTCTATGTTCCATGGTCATCTTGGTCAACTCTGAACTGAATCCGAACTAACCATGGTAGATACGGATGTCAAATGCACAAATAGAAAATCAAAGACTCCCTGGCATGCAAATGTGGCTCTCCACAACAGACCATCAAACATATCATCACCTACTGCCCAATTTATAAATCTGAAAGAGGAATCACTGCAATACATTCTGCTACTCCTGATGTCGCCATTTGGCTTGATCAACTTCAGGTGAAATTATAGTTGCTGCTCTATACCAGCCATATGACACAAGAAGACCTGGTTAAGTAGCCATTCTTTGACAAAGGAATAGCTGGATTTTCCCGTCCACCTAGACTTTTTGTCTCCTGAAGCTTGGCTGGAGATGACTCACAAAGAAGGGAAAGAGCTCTAAGAAAGGAGTGGAGATGTTCCAAGTCATCTCTCCCTTTCTCTCTACCCACAGCATCAACAACACCTGAAGAACAAAGGTAGCAGCACTGGACTGGAGGAGAGATCCTGACTGAAAGGAGTTCAGCCAGTAAGACTGATGAGACAGAGAGAGACCTTTGCTTTGAATTCACTTAGTTTTGTCAAGTTAGGTATAAGCTGTGTTTTACTTTTATTTTCTTCTAACCATGTCATAAATATAAAGGGAAAGGGAATATAAAATCCCTCCTGGCCAGAGGAAAAATCCTCTCACCTGTAAAGGGTTAAGAAGCTAAAGGTAACCTCGCTGGCACCTGACCAAAATGACCAATGAGGAGACAAGATACTTTCAAAAGCTGGGAGGAGGGAGAGAAACAAGGGTCTGTGTCTGTCGGTACGCTGCTTTTGCCGGGGATAGAACAGGAATGGAGTCTTAGAACTTTTAGTAAGTAATCTAGCTAGGTATGCGTGAGATTATGATTTCTTTAAATGGCTGAGAAAAGAACTGTGCTGAATAGAATGACTATTTCTGTCTGTGTGTCTTTTTTGTAACTTAAGGTTTTGCCTAGAGGGATTCTCTATGTTTTTAATCTAATCACCCTGTAAGGTATCTACCATCCTGATTTTACAGAGGTGATTCCTTTATTTCTATTTACTTCTACTTCTATTAAAAGTCTTCTTGTAAGAAAACTGAATGCTTTTTTGTTGTTCTCAGATCCAAGGGTTTGGGTCTGTGGTCACCTATGCAAATTGGTGAGGATTTTTACCAAACCTTTCCCAGGAAGTGGGGTGCAAGGGTTGGGAGGATTTTGGGGGGAAAGACGTGTCCAAACTACGTTTCCCAGTAAACCCAGTTAGAGTTTGGTGGTGGCAGTGGATATTCCAAGGACAAAGGATAAAATTAATTTGTACCTTGGGGAAGTTTTAACCTAATCTGGTAAAAGTAAGCTTAGGAGGTTTTCATGCAGGTCCCCACATCTGTACCCTAGAGTTCAGAGTGGGGGAGGAACCTTGACAAACCAATTCTGACTTTTATGCCTTAATACTTGTAATCACTAAAAATCCATCTTTCTGTGCTTAATAAACTTGTTTTATTGTTTTATCTAAACAAGTGTGTTTTGAATTGATGATGTGTTTGGGAAACTCCATTTGGGATAATAGGTCTCGTGCATATCATTTCTTTTAATAAAAGACGGACTTTATAGGAGCTTGTATTGTCCAGGAGAGAACTAGGTAGTACAAGACAGACATTTCTTGGGGAAAGTCTGGGACAGGGAATTTGCTAGTGATGCTCTGCAGTGTAAGTCAGGAGTGGCTGGCCATAGCACTCATAACTGGGACAGATTTACATGCTAGTGGCTGGGTGTAAGCAGACCAGGAGTAGTAGCTTTCATAGCAAAGCAGGTTGGAGAACTGAGGGTGACACAGCTGTTCATCAGTCCAGACTGTACCCTGGGCAATGTCTCAACTGGAACTTCTGGCAAAATAAAAAGGTGACAATTTAAAAAAAAATTCCTCTTTTAATTTCAAGTTGTTGACCTTTTAAAAAATGTCAAAAGTCAAAAACTGTTGGGTGGAGAGTATTATGAAAATGTCACCAATTTTCCCCACTATTTTTGAAAAATGTTGAATTTTGAAATTCCATCAACATTTTGAAATTCAAAAAATTTTGTTCCACTCCATTATTGACCCAAGCAAATTCTCTTTAGTAGTTGAGAACAGAGCTTATAGCTACATTACTAGTAGATATCCTCTTGTGATTTTTAAAAAAATCATTAGTATTTTTATTACTACTGCATATAGAAGAAAAATCAGTGAGTCTGAAAGATCGCCATACTTTGCAACCTGTGGCATGTTTGCAAGGTCTGCTTACTGCAAAGCTGCAACATATGAAGTCATTCAGTTTGTTCCTTGTGTTGGACCTCTCACTCAGAACTGTCTTACTGCTGTAGTCAGAGCAACGGAGAGAGTTTGTGCTTGTCCTTTTATTTGATAATGGGAAAAAAAAGATGGGCTTAATTTTCCGCTGGCTTTGGTCTTTGCTAGCCTGTACAAATGGAGTATAAAATGGAACCATTCTGAACTGGAAAAATTTGGCACCTATTCTGCAGAGGAGGATTTGTCTATACAAAGTTTAAGTCTGTAGAGAATCAGGCCGGATGTTTACTAAATACACTATACACTGTTCTGTATGTTTCTGGGGGGCGGGGCAGAGGGGGGGAAGAACTGGTGTGAAAGTGAATTCAGCCAGGCAGGAAGTTTTCACTAATCTATTCGTCCCTCTACCACCTTCCCCCATTGGGATGTTTGTGTTAGGAGTGGCCTTGTTCTCCTTTGTCGCTAAAAGTTGAAACTTTTTTTAAGTTAATAAAAGCCTTAACATTAAAATTATATGGGACAAAATGGCAGAGTAGGTAGTAAACTGCTCCAGACATGAAGAGCCTGCTTCTGGTTTGATACAGTTATGTAATTGTTGAAGCCCTTGATAGATTGGCCAGTCTTAAGGTGTTAATCACTTTAAAGTCTAGTCAGTTCCCATATGTTGGCTGTGGGTCTTTACAAGGAGACATGCTAGATAGAGGAATGGTTTCTAGCCTTGGAACATAGGGCAAAGTAGGGACTCTTGTCTAGTGCATGTTCAAGCAGACTTAGTGTCCCCTCTGTTAGCAAACCCCCCTTATGCCCTCTCCATCTTTCTCTCCCCACTGCTCATTCTTGGTTGCTGTCTCATTGGGAACCATTGAGAAAGGCAGCGGGACGTAGCATGTCTGGCAAGAGCAGGTCTTGGGGGAGAGTCAGTTGCAGAGTCTAGAACAGTTCCATGCTTAGATGTTGAGCTAACTCTTGGGAAAAACAGGGTGGAGAACCTGAGGCTCCCCACCTACTGGGATTTCAGGCCTAGGGAAGGCTGAGGAGAAGGCAGTGGTCTTGTTGGGAGTAGGGGAGAGCCCAGAAGTGAGGTGGGGTCATTTCAAGCAAGTGGAAAGAGGGTGAACTTGGATCCCATTCCTCATCTTAGAATCCTAAAGACCAGGATCCTTACGTTTCTGAAGGTTTAAAGTGAGTGTGGGAGAGCGAGCTGTAAGGAATGTAACAAGTACAAGGCAAGTTTAGTAGCTAAAAGACTAATATTGTAAAAATGGAAAATATTTGGCATAATGCTAAAATTGGACTGGCACATTGGTGTGGCAGAGTTGACTAACTTAGAGGATATACTGCCATTTTAATTAACAGGCCAGATAAATTTAAGGAAAGTGGAAGGATTAAGATAAATGTACTGAAATACTGGTCTTCTGTTCTTTTCTATACATGGACGATGAACATGTGTGCTGTATTTTGGATTAGAAGTTTGAAAAAAATAAACATCTATAAAACTATTCTAGCAGCTCTTTGCAGCATATGGAAGGAAATATATCATCCTATCACCCATTCTTTAAATTATAAAGTACAAATATTTCCAGTAGTTAACTCAGTTACAGAATACCGATAGTAGATTGAAGGTTTAGCAATTCATCTCTTGGATTAAGTTATTTCCAAATCTCTACATTTATTAGACTGATGAGCCCCTCAAAGACTAGATGGTGAATGAGTGTTCTCTATACTCAGTCTGTGTGATATTTTCAAAAGCACTCAGTGATATTTTCAAAAGCACTCAGTATTGGCCTAACTCTGCTCCCAATGAAGTCTATGGGAATTTTCCATTGACTTCAATAAAAGCAGATTTAAGCCAGTTCTGAGCACTTTTGAAAATCCCACCCTTTATTATAAACCATCTAGCACATCTCTTTATCTGTCTGTACTGATGGTGGTCAGTGTGAGAAGCATTGATATCACAGCTACAGTGCAGGTGCAAATATCCATTGTGGTGCTGGTACAGGCAATACTCTTCTTTTGTTTTAAACTATTTTGACGTTCCCCTCTGGTGTTGTCTGGACCAGTGATCTGCTGGGTCACTCCAATCCTTGACTCTGGGAGCCAGCCTTACCCTGCTCTGCTGTGAGAACCCCCACTCCTGGGCTGTTCACGCACAGCCTCTGGCACGTAAGCTGCTCCCAGCTACTTGCAAGCGAATGACACTAGCCAATGTCTCCGGACCCAGAAACAACCCTAGGAACCTCCGTCTTGCAGTCTCCAGTTATGCCTGCTGGACACTGCAAGGTTATATAAGTTTGTCAATTTAACAAAGAAATTGATACGTACCAGGCTTGTTCTCCCAAGGGGAGTCTCTGACACACTGCAAACCAAATGCACTGCTTCAGGTAGAATAAACAAACAGATTTATTAACTATAAAGGTAGATATAAGTGATTGTAAGTCAAAGCATAACAGGTCACATTTGGTCAAATGAAATAAAAGAAAAACACATTCTAAGCTTATCTTAACACTTTCAATGTCCTTACAAACTTAGATGGTTCTCACCACAGGCTGGCTCTTCAGCCAGGCTCTCCCATTTGATCAGTGGTTCAGTTGCTTGGTGGTGGTGGTGTCTGTAGATGTAGGTGGAAGAGAGAGAGCATGGCAAAATGTCTCTCTTTTATCATAACCTTTCTTTCCTCCTGGCTTTGCTGCCCTCCCCCGCCCTCTCCAGAGTCAGGTGAGCATTACCTCATTGCAGTCCCAAACTGACCAAATGAAGGGGGTGACTCCCTCCAGGGTCTAATAGATTGTTTTGTTGCTGCCTGAGCCAGTGTCCATTGTTCCTGTGAGGCTGGGCTGGGTTTGTCCCATCCATGCCCTGACGAGGTGTGAACTGCCTCTCTGTTCTTGGAGAGATTTTCAATGGGCTTGCTTTAAGCCATGAGGATACATTTTCAGCCTCATAACTATATACATGAAATTATAACCTATAACCTTACTATATAACATTACTGTAACAGGTTTCAGAGTAACAGCCATGTTAGTCTGTATTTGAAAAAAGAAAAGGAGTACTTGTGGCACCTTAGAGACTAACCAATTTATTTGAGCATAAGCTTTCGTGAGCTACAGCTCACTTCATCGGATGCATACTGTGGAAAATACAGAAGATGTTTTTATACACACAAACCATGAAAAAATGGGTGATTATCACTACAAAAGGTTTTCTCTCCCCCCACCCCACTCTCCTGCTGGTAATAGCTTATGTAAAGTGATCACTTTCCTTACAATGTGTATGATAATCAAGGTGGGTCATTTCCAGCACAAATCCAGGTTTTCTTCCCCCCTCCCAAACACCCCCCCCCCCCAACAAACCCGCTCTCCTGTTGGTAATAGCTTATCTAAAGTGATCACTCTCCTTACAATGTGTATGATAATCAAGGTGGGCCATTTCCAGCACAAATCCAGGGTTTAACAAGAATGTCGGGGGGGGGGGGGGTAGGAAAAAACAAGGGGAAATAGGTTACCTTGCATAATGACTTAGCCACTCCCAGTCTCTATTCAAGCCTAAGTTAATTGTATCCAATTTGCAAATGAATTCCAATTCAGCAGTCTCTCGCTGGAGTCTGGATTTGAAGTTTTTTTGTTGTAATATCACAACTTTCATGTCTGTAATCGCGTGACCAGAGAGATTGAAGTGTTCTCTGACTGGTTTATGAATGTTATAATTCTTGACATCTGATTTGTGTCCATTTATTCTTTTACGTAGAGACTGTCCAGTTTGACCAATGTACATGGCAGAGGGGCATTGCTGGCACATGATGGCATATATCACATTGGTGGATGTGCAGGTGAACGAGCCTCTGATAGTGTGGCTGATGTTATTAGGCCCTGTGATGGTGTCCCCTGAATAGATATGTGGGCACAGTTGGCAACAGGCTTTGTTTCAAGGATAGGTTCCTGGGTTAGTGGTTCTGTTGTGTGGTATGTGGTTGCTGGTGAGTATTCGCTTCAGGCTGGGGGGCTGTCTGTAGGCAAGGACTGGCCTGTCTCCCAAGATTTGTGAGAGTGTTGGGTCATCCTTCAAGATAGGTTGTAGATCCTTGATAATGCGTTGGAGAGGTTTTAGTTGGGGGCTGAAGGTGACGGCTAGTGGCGTTCTGTTATTTTCTTTTGTTAGGCCTGTCCTGTAGTAGGTGACTTCTGGGAATTCTTCTGGCTCTATCAATCTGTTTCTTCACTTCTGCAGGTGGGTATTGTAGTTGTAAGAATGCTTGATAGAGATCTTGTAGGTGTTTGTCTCTGTCTGAGGGGTTGGAGCAAATGCGGTTGTATCGCAGAGCTTGGCTGTAGACAATGGATTGTGTGGTGTGGTCAGGGTGAAAGCTGGAGGCATGTAGGTAGGAATAGCTGTCAATAGGTTTCCGGTATAGGGTGGTGTTTATGTGACCATCGTTTATTAGCACTATAGTGTCCAGAAAGTGGATCTCTTGTGTGGACTGGACCAGGCTGAGATTGATGGTGGGATGGAAATTGTTGAAATCATGGTGGAATTCTTCAAGGACCTCTTTTCCATGGGTCCAGATGATGAAGATGTCATCAATATAGCGCAAATAGAGTAGGGGCATTAGGGGACGAGAGCTGAGGAAGCGTTGTTCTAAGTCAGCCATAAAAATGTTGGCATACTGTGGGGCCATGCGGGTACCCATAGCAGTGCCGCTGATTTGAAGATATACATTGTCCCCAAAAGTAAAATAGTTATGGGTAAGGACAAAGTCACAAAGTTCAGCCACCAGGTTAGCTGTGATATTATCAGGGATAGTGTTCTCGACGGCTTGTAGTCCATCTTTGTGTGGAATGTTGGTGTAGAGGGCTTGTACATCCATAGTGGCCAGGATGCTGTTATCAGGAAGATCACCGATGGATTGTAGTTTCCTCAGAAAGTCAGTGGTGTCTCGAAGGTAGCTGGGAGTGCTGGTAGCGTAGGGCCTGAAGAGGGAGTCTACATAGCCAGATAGTCCTGCTGTCAGGGTGCCAATGCCTGAGATGATGGGGCGCCCAGGATTTCCAGGTTTATGGATCTTGGGTAGTAGATAGAATATCCCAGGTCGGGGTTCCAGGGGTGTGTCTGTGCGGATTTGGTCTTGTGCTTTTTCAGGGAGTTTCTTGAGCAAGTGCTGTAGTTTCTTTTGGTAACTCTCAGTGGGATCAGAGGGTAATGGCTTGTAGAAAGTGGTGTTGGAGAGCTGCCGAGCAGCCTCTTGTTCATATTCCGACCTATTCATGATGACAACAGCACCTCCTTTGTCAGCCTTTTTGATTATGATGTCAGAGTTGTTTCTGAGGCTGTGGATGGCATTGTGTTCTGCACGGCTGAGGTTGTGGGGCAAGTGATGCTGCTTTTCCACAATTTCAGCCCGTGCACGTCTGTGGAAGCACTCTATGTAGAAGTCCAGTCTGCTGTCTCGACCTTCAGGAGGAGTCCACCTAGAATCCTTCTTTTTGTAGTGTTGGTAGGGAGGTCTCTGTGGATTAGTATGTTGTTCAGAGGTGTATTGGAAATATTCCTTGAGTCGGAGACGTCGAAAATAGGACTCTAGGTCACCACAGAACTGTATCATGTTCGTGGGGGTGGAGGGACAGAAGGATTTGTGCTGGAAATGGCCCACCTTGATTATCATACACATTGTAAGGAGAGTGATGACTTTAGATAAGCTATTACCAACAGGAGAGTGGGTTTGTTGGGGGGAGTGTTTGGGAGGGGGGGAGAAAACCTGGATTTGTGCTGGAAATGGCCCACCTTGATTATCATACACATTGTAAGGAGAGTGATCACTTTACATAAGCTATTACCAGCAGGAGAGTGGGGTGGGGGGAGAGAAAACCTTTTGTAGTGATAATCACCCATTTTTTCATGGTTTGTGTGTATAAAAACGTCTTCTGTATTTTCCACAGTATGCATCCGATGAAGTGAGCTGTAGCTCACGAAAGCTTATGCTCAAATAAATTGGTTAGTCTCTAAGGTGCCACAGGTACTCCTTTTCTTATTACTGTAACAATTACTATAACATCACTATAACAACCACGCTCAGTGCATTATGAGCCTTCCAAAGACACTCAACATGACAAATTTTGCATTGGATACCACACAATCATTTTCTAAAGATGAACATGGAGGTGTAGGGTGTTCCCCCGAGATACAGAGCATCAGAACCATGATGTAATGGTGTGTCTACCCCACATAGGTGAACATAGGATTAATGGGAGTCAGAGCTCAATTAGCCCACCTGTGATTGCCCCTGGAGGGTAGGACAGGCCTAGTTAATGAGGAAACCTAGCTGGAGAAGCATTGATTTTTATTATAACCAGAGGAAGTCTGAAGCAGATGGGGGCTGCAGGGAGAGAGGGCAAAACTCTACAACCACTCTCCTGATAGCAGGGAGTGGAAAAAACTATAAGGAACAGGAAGACTCTTGCTAGGTGAGGAGAGAACCCAGGAAAAACTTGATAGGAAGAAGTCCAGGGAGGTGGTAGCAAGAAGGAAGGGGAGAGAACCTTGTCTGCCTGTCCTAGAATCCCTAGACTTTTGGAACCCTGTGTAGATAGCAGGCCTAAGTTCCCCTACCAGCCAATGGTAAGGTGGCATGAAGCCTCTAAGAAGGCGAGATGGGCTACTGGAAGCCCTGAGAAAAGTCTGTATGAATCATTTGGCCCAGAACTGAGGGAAGCAGACCAGACGTAGGGTTTTTTGGATTTTTTTCAGGACTTCCTGTTATCCTGAAAGGTGGGGGCTGGCCAGCGGGCCTAGTCATGAGAAGAGGTGGACTACCATGGGACAGGAGCAACTATTGGCAGGGGCCACTAGAGAGGAGAGAGAGCGTTCTATTCCACATCCAGCTGGGAGGAGGGTCTCTAGCAGTGAGTCCACCCTTTTACAAAGCGTTAACACAGCCTTATCATACAAAGTTTGCTATGTTACCAGTGTTTAGTGCAGTAGAATTTTATATCTATGTGTGAAATTTAATCCCCAGGGCAACCCGTTCTTTAAAGTTGTTGTATGTTAGGACTGACCTCCACACCCACCTCTATATGTAAAATTCTGCTGTACTGATCCCTGCCACCACAGGGCTATTTGTGTTACTTTCTCTCCTAGTGGACCTAATGTATAAAAGCAAGAAGATCCCAAAATAGTTGTACTGGTGCTGGTTCAGGGTTGATGTGCCTGTAAAGGCAAAGGCTGACTGACCACAGCAGATGCATTGTCACATGAGCAATAGTAATTCCTGTGTCCATCTTAGCCACCTTTGTTCTAGACACTTCCCTATTGCTATCCATTTTGTTCTTGAAGTTTGCCCAGGTTTTTTTGTTTGTTTGCTTCTTTCTTTCTTTTAAAACTTCCACCAGTTCTTCAAGTTTACAAACAAACAAACTCACTCACTCCCCCACAATATCGGACTGAATTTAAAAGCCTGTCCTGGATTCATTCTGAGAAATATTCTATGAATTTACCATGATAAGGATAAAACCAAAACAGCACCATTAGATTTACAATAAAAGCATCTCTTCGTAGTGAACTATGAAAAGTCTTTTTCCCTGTTCAGATCCCACTAAAGTATAATTTAGTATACCCTGTTAGGAAGTCATTAAGTAATATAGATTCTGTTGGAAATTCCACTGTTCACTGAGCTATAAATTTTAAGAAGCTGTGACATTTGTTGTCATGCTGACTTCTTGAAGCAGTATTACCTGGGCTGCGTTCTACCAAGACTAAAACACGGCCAGCTAATATAATTTCAGGCTTACTAGCCTGCCTCGTGATGGGGCATTTTAATTGTATTTAACTAGATTGAGTCAACACAATTGTGAAAACACACCCTTTTTGCTCATCAAGACAGAGCCTTGGTGTGACAGCCACATGGAGTATATGTGAATTTCATAAAGGGTGAAATTATACTCATAAAGGTTAATAGGGAAAAACAGCTTATAAAGCAATTGACAACCAACAATGCATACAAAAAATAGGAAACTAAAAATATTCTTAGCTAGTTGTTACCTCACCTTCTCTATTTAAAAAGAAACAAAACTTCTTCGAAATACTATCATATTCTGGATCCATCGATCAGAAACCTGTTACGAGCTGTAGTTTTGTGGATCTTTACTAGAGATTAGAGAAAACCTGTTTATGATGATGGAGTCTCATGCTGATGTAGACATATGAGGATTCAGCAAACTATTGGTAAACATCTATGTGAGGTCAAACCAAGGCAAGGCCAGCAAACATGGTTACGTGTCGATCAAACAAAATTGTCCAGGACCATTGGCAGCTGTTGTCTCCTTGCTTTGTTCTGTTAGCATTTTTCATATAAGATGTTAGTGCACCTTGCTTCAAAGCTCTTAATGGCAATATGACAAATATGCCATCACCTTGCTCTCTCATGGGCTGTTGCTTCCCAGGTGCTGGGGTTAACCTGACATGCTTTCAAATTTGACTTTATATAATTTGTACTGACCATAAACATGGGTGATTTGCTTTAGCTGTCTGTAAAATATGGGCCTTGGTAATTCCTGAGTCAGCCATACAAACAAGGTGCCCCGACCAATGCGACTGAACTTTTATGAGCATGCTTTGCATGCCAGGCATCCGGCAACAATTAGGGATTTCAATATTGGGAATCTTGTTCTATCATTTGACCCTGCAAAGAGAAGAAAGACAGCACATATAGAACGGATCAAGTTTCCTAATGTGGCAGCCATATGTTGCCCTTGTCTAACAACCATACAGAAGCATTGTAAGGGTATGTCTACACTACAGAATAAGGTCGAATTTATAGAAGTCGGTTTTTTAGAAATCGGTTTTATATATTCGAGTGTGTGTGTCCCCACAGAAAATGCTCTAAGTGCATTAAGTGCATTAACTCGGCGGAGTGCTTCCACAGTACTGAGGCTAGAGTCGACTTCCGGAGCGTTGCACTGTGGGTAGCTATCCCACAGTTCCCGCAGTCTCCGCTGCCCATTGGAATTCTGGGTTGAGATCCCAATGCCTGATGGGGCTAAAACATTGTCGCGGGTGGTTCTGGGTACATATCGTCAGTCCCCCCTTCCCTCCCTCCCTCCGTGAAAGCAAGGGCAGACAATCGTTTCGCGCCTTTTTTCCTGAGTTACCTGTGCAGACGCCATACCACCGCAAGCATGGAGCCCGCTCAGGTAACCGTCACCGTATGTCTCCTGGGTGCTGGCAGACGCGGTACTGCATTGCTACACAGTAGCAGCAACCCATTGCCTTGTGGCAGCAGATGGTACAATACGACTGGTAGCCGTCATCGTCATGTCCAAGGTGCTCCTGGCCGCGTCAGCTGGGAGCGCCTGGGCAGACATGGGCACAGGGACTAAATTTGGAGTGACTTGACCAGGTCATTGTCTTTAGTCCTGCAGTCAGTCCTATTGAACCGTCTTATGGTGAGCAGGCAGGCAATATGGATTGCTAGCAGTCCTATTGTACCGTCTTCTGCTGAGCAGCCATGAGATGTGGATGGCATGCAGTCCTTCTGCACCGTCTGCTGCCAGCCAAAGATGTAAAAGATAGATGGAGTGGATCAAAACAAGAAATAGACCAGATTTGTTTTGTACTCATTTGCCTCCTCCCCCGTCTAGGGGACTCATTCCTCTAGGTCACACTGCAGTCACTCACAGAGAAGGTGCAGCGAGGTAAATCTAGCCATGTATCAATCAGAGGCCAGGCTAACCTCCTTGTTCCAATAAGAATAATAACTTAGGTGCACCATTTCTTATTGGAACCCTCCGTGAAGTCCTGCCTGAAATACTCCTTGATGTAAAGCCACCCCCTTTGTTGATTTTAGCTCCCTGAAGCCAACCCTGTAAGCCGTGTCATCAGTCGCCCCTCCCTCCATCAGAGCAACTGCAGACAATCATTCCGCGCCTTTTTTGTGGTATGTGCAGACACCATACCAAGGCAAGCATGGAGGCCGCTCAGCTCACTTTGGCAATTAGGAGCACATTAAACACCACACGCATTATCCAGCAGTATATGCAGCACCAGAACCTGGCAAAGCGCTACCGGGCGAGGAGGCGACGTCAGCGCGGTCACGTGAGTGATCAGGACATGGACACAGATTTCTCTGAAAGCATGGGTCCTGCCAATGCATGCATCATGGTGCTAATGGGGCAGGTTCATGCTGTGGAACGCCGATTCTGGGCTCGGGAAACAAGCACAGACTGGTGGGACCGCATAGTGTTGCAGGTCTGGGACGATTCCCAGTGGCTGCGAAACTTTCACATGCATAAGGGCACTTTCATGGAACTTTGTGACTTGCTTTCCCCTGCCCTGAAGCGCATGAATACCAAGATGAGAGCAGCCCTCACAGTTGAGAAGAGAGTGGCGATAGCCCTGTGGAAGCTTGCAATGCCAGACAGCTACCGGTCAGTTGGGAATCAATTTGGAGTGGGCAAATCTACTGTTGGGGCTGCTGTGATGCAAGTAGCCCACGCAATCAAAGATCTGCTGATATCAAGGGTAGTGACCCTGGGAAATGTGCAGGTCATAGTGGATGGCTTTGCTGCAATGGGATTCCCTAACTGTGGTGGGGCCATAGACGGAACCCATATCCCTATCTTGGCACCAGAGCACCAAGCCGCCGAGTACATAAACCGCAAGGGGTACTTTTCAATAGTGCTGCAAGCTCTGGTGGATCACAAGGGACGTTTCACCAACATCAACGTGGGATGGCCGGGAAAGGTACATGACGCTCGCATCTTCAGGAACACTGGTCTGTTTCAAAAGCTGCAAGAAGGGACTTTATTCCCAGACCAGAAAATAACTGTTGGTGATGTTGAAATGCCTATATGTATCCTTGGGGACCCAGCCTACCCCTTAATGCCATGGCTCATGAAGCCGTACACAGGCAGCCTGGACAGTAGTCAGGAGCTGTTCAACTATCGGCTGAGCAAGTGCAGAATGGTGGTAGAATTGCATTTGGACGTTTAAAGGCGCGCTGGCGCAGTTTACTGACTCGCTTAGACCTCAGCGAAACCAATATTCCCACTGTTATTACTGCTTGCTGTGTGCTCCACAATATCTGTGAGAGTAAGGGGGAGACGTTTATGGCGGGGTGGGAGGTTGAGGCAAATCGCCTGGCTGCTGGTTACGCGCAGCCAGACACCAGGGCGGTTAGAAGAGCACAGGAGGGCGCGGTACGCATCAGAGAAGCTTTGAAAACCAGTTTCATGACTAGCCAGGCTACGGTGTGAAAGTTCTGTTTGTTTCTCCTTGATGAAACCCCCCGCCCCTTGGTTCACTCTACTTCCCTGTAAGCTAACCACCCTCTCCTCCTCCCTTCAATCACCGCTTGCAGAGGCAATAAAGTCATTGTTGCTTCACATTCATGCATTCTTTATTCATTCATCACACAAATAGGGGAATGATTACCAAGGTAGCCCAGGAGGGGTGGTGGAGGAGGGAAGGAAAATGCCACACAGCACTTTAAAAGTTTACAACTTTAAAATTTATTGAATGACAGCCTTCTTTTTTTTGGGCAATCCTCTGTGGCGGAGTGGCTGGTTGGCCGGTGGCCCCCCCACCGCGTTCTTGGGCGTCTGGGTGTGGAGGCTATGGAACTTGGGGAGGAGGGCGGTTGGTTACACAGGGGCTGTAGTGGCAGTCTGTGCTCCAGCTGCCTTTGCTGCAGCTCAACCATACACTGGAGCATACTAGTTTGATCCTCCAGCAGCCTCAGCATTGAATCCTGCCTCCTCTCATCACGCTGCCACCACCTTTCAGCTTCAGCCCTCTCTTCAGCCCGCCACTTACTCTCTTCAGCCCGCCACCTCTCCTCCTGTTCATTTTGTGCTTTCCTGCACTCTGACATTATTTGCCTCCACGCATTCGTCTGTGCTCTGTCAGTGTGGGAGGACAGCATGAGCTCGGAGAACATTTCATCTCGAGTGCGTTTTTTTTTCTTTCTAATCTTCACTAGCCTCTGGGAAGGAGAAGATCCTGTGATCATTGAAACACATGCAGCTGGTGGAGAAAAAAAAAGGGACAGCGGTATTTAAAAAGACACATTTTATAAAACACTGGCTACACTCTTTCAGGGTAAACCTTGCTGTTAACATTACATACATAGCACATGTGCTTTTGTTACAAGGTCGCATTTTGCCTCCCCCCACCGCGTGGCTACCCCCTCAACCCTTCCCCCTCCCTGTGGCTAACAGCGGGGAACATTTCTGTTCAGCCGCAGGCAAACAGCCCAGCAGGAATGGGCTCCTCTGAGTGTCCCCTTAAGAAAAGCACCCTATTTCAACCAGGTGACCATGGATTATATCTCACTCTCCTGAGGATAACACAGAGAGATAAAGAACGGATGTTGTTTGAACGCCAGCAAACATACACTGCAATGCTTTGTTGTACAATGATTCCCGAGTACGTGTTACTGGCCTGGAGTGGTAAAGTGTCCTACCATGAAGGACGCAATAAGTCTGCCCTCCCCAGAAACCTTTTGCAAAGGCTTTGGGAGTATATCCAGGAGAGCTGCGAATGCCAGGGCAAATGAATCCTTTCACATGCTTGCTTTTAATCCATGTATAGTATTTTAAAAGGTACACTCACCGGAGGTCCCTTCTCTGCCTGCTGGGTCCAGGAGGCAGCCTTGGGTGGGTTCAGGGGTACTGGCTCCAGGTCCAGGGTGAGAAACAGTTCCTGGCTGTCGGGAAAACCGGTTTCTCCGCTTGCTTGCTGTGAGCTATCTACAACCTCGTCATCATCATCATCTTCTTCGTCCCCAAAACCTGCTTCCGTATTGCCTCCATCTCCATTGAAGGAGTCAAACAACACGGCTGGGGTAGTGGTGGCTGAACCCCCTAAAATGGCATGCAGCTCATCATAGAAGCGGCATGTTTGGGGCTCTGACCCGGGGCGGCCGTTCACCTCTCTTGTTTTCTGGTAGGCTTGCCTCAGCTCCTTCAGTTTCACGCGGCACTGCTTCGGGTCCCTGTTATGGCCTCTGTCCTTCATGCCCTGGGAGATTTTGACAAAGGTTTTGGCATTTCGAAAACTGGAACGGAGTTCTGATAGCACGGATTCCTCTCCCCATACAGCGATCAGATCCCGTACCTCCCGTTCGGTCCATGCTGGAGCTCTTTTGCGATTCTGGGACTCCATCATGGTCACCTCTGCTGATGAGCTCTGCATGGTCACCTGTATCTTGCCACGCTGGCCAAACAGGAAATGAGATTCAAAAGTTCGCGGTTCTTTTCCTGTCTACCTGGCCAGTGCATCTGAGATGAGAGTGCTGTCCAGAGCGGTCAAAATGGAGCACTCTGGGATAGCTCCCAGAGGCCAATACCGTCGAATTGTGTCCACAGTACCCCAAATTCGACCTGGCAAGGCCAATTTAAGCGCTAATCCACTTGTCAGGGGTGGAGTAAGGAAATCGATTTTAAGAGCCCTTTAAGTCGAAATAAAGGGCTTCATCGTGTGGACGGGTGCAGGTTTACATCGATTTAATGCTGCTAAATTCGACCTAAAGTCCTAGTGTAGACCAGGGCTAGGTGTGGCTGTCCAATAGACATTTAGCTTTGTGCTTATTTTTGACACCCTATAGTCCCACAGGAGGCGTGACAGCATTCCAAATGCAGAATTGGCCTTGGCTATGCAATGGGTGATCTCATCATCAATTGTTGTGTTCTGCGGCAGCACACTCCCTAGATAGCAAAATTTCTCCATGGACTTCAGAGGACTGCTGTTGATATTAATAACTGGATAGACATGCACATCCAATGGTGTGAGTTGATAGCAGTACAGGTTTATAATAGAAAGGGAAGCATGGCAATATTAGAAGAATATTCCCAGAAAGGAAGAAACAAAATGTAGCTAAAAATTAGTTGTACTAATGCATCTTGTATACTTATATACTATGATATTTGTGTATCTTAAATATCTCTATCTTTATTACTTATTTGATAAACACAGAAAATACAATTTTATAAATAAATGAGTCAAGTTTCCAAACTTGCTTTTTAACATCATATAAACCTAATGGCTCTTTAATAGTCTTTAATAAAAATACTGAACTTTAAGCCAATGCTTAATAGTACCCTAAGTACCTGGTAATCATAAATATACAATGACTTCAAGTAAAGTTTGTACAAAGAAGCACAGAACAGCCTCCAGTATTCACATGCCTTTCCAAAATGCATGTATCAAATAACTGCACATGAAGGTCAATCTTTTGCAAATATGAGTTGCATGGATTTTAGCAGTGCCATTGTTACTAGTGTGACAAAGTTCCTGCTCTACCTTGGTGGGTCTTGCGCTTATTGGCGGATTTGCTCGCCTTGGAGCTTCACTGCAGCCCTCAGCTTGGCCGTTTTTCTGAACCCACAGTCCAGGTCAGCTCCTCCTGTGTCTGCCCAGGAATTGTCTGGGGGGAACCCAGGCCCTCCCTCTATTCCGGGTTCCAGCGCAGAGCCCTGTGGAATGCAGCTGTCTAGAGTGCCTCCTGGAACAGCTGTGCAACAGCAACAACTCCCTGGGCTACTTCCCCATGGCCTCCTCCCAACACCTTCTTTATCCTCACCATAGGACCTTCCTCCTGGTGTCTGATAATGCTTGTACTCCTCAGTCCTCCAACAGTCTGCGCTCTCACTCTCAGCTCCTAGTGCTTCTTGCTCCCAGCTCCTTACACGCACACCACAAACTGAAGTGAGCTCCTTTTTAAAACCCAGGTGCCCTGATTAGCCTGCCTTAATTGATTCTAGCAGCTTCTTGATTGGCTGCAGGTGTTCTAATCAGCCTGTCTTAATTGTCTCCAGAAGGTTCCTGATTGTTCTGGAACCTTCCCCTGTTACCTTACTCAGGGAAAAGGGACCTACTTAGCCTGGGGCTAATATATCTGCCTTCTATTACTCTCCTGTAGCCATCTGGCCCAACCCTGTCACACTAGTTTAGTGGCAGCAGTGTGACAAAGGGTATATCGACACAGCAAAGAAAAACCCACATCTGGCCTGTGCCAGCTGACTCAGGCTTGGATTGTGGGGCTGTTTCATTGCTGTGTGGGACTTCTGGGCTCAGCCTAACTTGGCTTTTCTATTTTAGTTTTACTGTCCATTGTAATGAACTGTGAGGAAATCTCAGGCAGGCTGTATCTTTGTGTGATGCTGTATTTGGCTGCTCTAATCATCCTCAGTATTTTGCTTTAGGACAAGACCCACCCCTCAAAATTAGCAAAGAATATCAATTTTTAAAAATGGAGACTGTTCTGGGAAACTTAAATTACAAATCCCAAGCGCTCTGAAATGAAGAATAAGGAAATTACTTTCTCCCTTTGCACATGACCTTTCACTTTGAATGGATTCCACAGAATACAAAGAAGAATCATCTTTTATTTAAACAGGAAGCAACTGGAGGCAGTTTGGGACTCCTGGGAATATTTAAACACACACTGAGAAAGAAATTGAAAGCATGAGGATTTCAAGGACAGAACATCAGTGATCTTTGCCTTTAATGTGATACCTAGCCCTTCTGACACATTGAGCAAAAAATAGCATTTATCCTTTCATCAACACATAGCAATAGTAATGAAGCTGTCTGTGTAAAAGGCTGAAAATAGAGACAGTGCAACTCTTCTGGCTTTCTGAAAGGACTGAACACTGCTGGTGGATTCCATTAAAAGTTGCATTAGGGTAATTTAATTCATTTAGACCAGTTCCATTCACAACTCCTCCTTTCTTCCACCCTACAGTTTGTTGAATCAATAGCCATTAGAGTGAATCAGACTCAACTCTGGGTATATGCATTTGCAAAACTGACTCACTGCAGTCAGTGTAGATGTCTACTTAAGGAAAAATAGAGAGTCAGGTTTGGATTCTAAGCAGAGGTGGGCAAGATGTTCATAGCAAAACCAGAACCTGAAAGTAAAACCTTCAGGGTATATACTGCACACCAGAAGAGATGTATATACATCCAGAAGAGACCAATCCTGTGAACCAAAGACTTGATGCTGCTCCTGTTGAAGGCAATGGGAGTTTTGCACTAGCTTCAATGAGAGTAGGAGCAGGCCTCCAAAATGCTTTGTTTCCCAGAAATCTAATTCTATTAATTAGATCGGGTGTTCCAGGTTATAGGAAATGGAGGGCAGCTTTTAATTTCTTTCTGCTCACTGTTTTTTTTCCATCCATGCTACTTTGGGGCCCTGTGTTACATTCATAGCTTAATTTCTCCAACTGCTGCTTCTATATTAATTGCTAAGGAACCCTTCACTCCAACCCACCCTGCTTACTACCTCTGTAGGCACAGTGGGACAGCCAGGTCTGAGTGCCAGTGCTTCCCTGACCCCATTCAGATGAGCCAGGAATGTGTGGGAGAGGATGGAGCCTTGGCTGAGCCCGAAACCGACACAGATGTGTGCAAAGAGTAATCTGCAAGTGGTCAGGGTCATTACTTGCCCTGGGAAGCAGGGAAGGAATAGTGACTCTAGGAGGTACAGGTATGTTCTATCCCTTACACAGTGCTCCGCCTAAGGGCACAACTAACCTAAGAAATCAATTAGCTAAATTACACTGCCTAAATCTACACCTGGGTAAATTTAAATGTTGGGCATTTTATTCCCCAGTTTTCATGGCCAGGAAACAAGCCTTTGTACTAGAACTGAGCAAAAATCTTAGACAGCATGAATACATTTGAATATGCTTACTAGCATGTATACACTTGAGAAGGAACTCTTTAGACTGGATACCCACATAGACAGTCACTAAAACTGAACTTCAAATTTTATATTTAATAGAGATGGTTGAGATTTTTCAAATTTAAAAAAAAATATGAGAAAACTGAAACTTTCATAAATTTCTCCTGTTTTTTGACCAGCTGTAATATTTAATTGTAATTTTTAAAAGAAGTTATTCATTCAGGCAGGAAACAGAAACAATACCACGTGACTTATGCATAGTAACTAACCGATATGGCATTATTTTGAAGTTGGAATATTAAATATTGAAGGTATGTTCTTCATGAGATAGTCATAGAGGAAAAATGTTGCACAGAAATTTAAAAATCTCCTGAAGTAATCATAGAATCATAGACTATCAGGGTTGGAAGGGACCTCAGGAGGTCATCTAGTCCAACCCCCTGCTCAAAGCAATTTTTATGAATTTTATGAATTTTTATGTAATGAATCTGAGAATTTTGCAATCTGTTCACAAACTTTTCAGGGACAGAAAATACAATGAATGTTATGAGCAGGGATCCTAGAAGTCTGTTTGCCATGGAAAAATGCGGCATTTGCATTTTTACAGAGAATCTTTAGTTTTTACATTTTGTGAAAAACTAAAAACACATATTAACTATTAACTACATTTTACTGAAAGTACCAGTGTCACTTATTCAATGCACACAACCTCCCCTACTTGTGGTTGATTTGAGAATGCGCTTTAAGTTTACATAGCTAACCATACTCTAATAAACTGCTTCTGGCCTATAGGGCTTCATGTTTTAATGTATCTCAAATTTCACTTCACCCTCCAGACATGAGTAATTAAAGTTCTTAAAAAATGCTGAACACTTTAAAAATCACCCCTAAAGACCTAGTCACTGAATTTGGCAAGGACAAATTTCATGTTGATGGTAATGTGCTGTTCAGTACTGTATGCAGCAAGGCTGTAGATTACATTATAAGGCAGACAATTGTAGAACACATGGAAAGCACTAAACAAACTGAATGAAAAGAAATGAAAACAAGAGGCTGAAACAGCAGGACCATTGACAACAGTAAAGAAACAATGCACTGTGACTGGATCATTCAAGCGTTTTACAACTGTAAATATATCAATAAAACATTGTGTTCAACTGATACCTTTTTATATTGTAGCTAGGGAAATTAAATTTCAGCATTCATTTTATGTTTTTTATTGGAGAATTTTGGTTTTTTATCATGGAAAACTAGGATTACTGGTTAGGAATTTTAACTTGCTGAATAGTGTGTTAATGAGATAATCGATTAATGAGTCTAATGATAGTTTTGCTTGCATTATTTTAGGGACGGATTATGAACATATATGAATTTCACAAAATGTTGTAAATAAAATATTCACAAATACTTTTTCTGCTCTTTGCTTAGTGCTAGTTATAAATGATTAACCTACCTCTAATGTTTACATTTTGGTTTTAAATCTTCATGATGGAGGGTAGGATTCAGCATTTTGTGATAAGTAGCATTTTTTTCCTACTAAAAGCTCCTCAAACAACAGTAAATGCTGGGTGTGATGCAGAATGCATGGATAGAAAGTATGAAAGCTTGAGTTTAATATGGCTCAAGGCCAGAGAAATAGCCAATAAAATGGAAATAAAAATTGATGGGAGACAATGCTATTTTAAATGAGGTTACCAATGACAATGAGAAATGACATGGAAAAAACTCATATTAGGAAATGCCAGGTTACTAAGTATCCCTGGAAACACTATGACAATTTGTTTTTGCCTGCAATGTTGTCTTATGTGTGTGAAGAGAGAGACCTGCCTTGAAGCATGAGGTGTCATGTTCCTTGAAGCATCAGTCAGCTAACACCCTGTATTTGTGGGAAATGCAACAGAATGTGACCTAACATGTTTTAGACTTAGCACAGAAATTAGAGTTTATGTTTATGTTTCAGGAATTGTGGGTCCAATTACCCCTGCTGCGAGACGGAGGGCTGAATGAGAGGCTACTTCCCTGATCATTTGCCCCGCCCCCTTCACATGCTAGGACCAGCTCACAGATATGCAGATTCCCTCTAGAGTCACAAGAGGCCACAGCTCTCTGCACATGGGCCTACTGTCTTGATGCATTCTCTGGGACTCTGGCAGGCCCCAGCCCTCTCCTCCCCAGGTATAGCATGGCTCCAATGGATCACATTAACAGGACTTCCAGTGGCTACCCCAAGGGCTCTCTCCCTTTAAGAATCTCCCCAGTGCTGAAGTGAGGCTGTAGAAAGCTAATAACGCATGGTACTACCCTGAACTCTGCATGACCAGTGTGGGAGGATGATGTGTTTTTTGCCCTTACCCTGGCCGTCTATTTTTGAAAATATAGGTGAATGCCTTTCTTAGTTGACTTATTCAGTTCATATCCCAAAAACGCATCAGTGTCCCAAAAGCACGGAATTCAGAAGCAACAAATGGGAGGGTGTAAGGAGCCATACCATATAGATTCTCCTTTTTGTATACGTTGGATACATCAAGGTTCTGATTTGGAAAGAACGAGTGGCCTCACTGGCTTCTCGAATGCTTAAAGTTAGATTGAAGTAATAGAACTTAATGCTTATGCGCTTAAAGTTAAGCATGTAGATAATTCTTCATAGAATTGGGGACCAAGATAGATGAAGAAAGGTACAAAAGGATAGGGCCATGCAAAAAATATTGTGCAACTGGTCAAAAATGTTTTTGATGATTTTGTGATTGTTTTATTCTATTTTCTTATGAATTTTCCCAAGCAAATTGTTTCACCTGCAAATGAGAGAAGAATTTGGTGGGCTTCCAGGTGGAATTTTGCCTGGTTTTGCCATGTATATATGTGTGCAGGGGAAGGGGTACTTTAACAGAATTTGGCAAAATATTGCACTTGTCCAAATTTGCAGGTTCTGATGACAATACACATGCAAATTTATTTTCACATGAAAACACTTGCAAATGCTGGCAACTGATTGTTTCGCACAGTTCCAGGTTTCCAAGATTACATCAGGCCTGATTCTTTACTCATTGCACTACTTTTACACTGACATATATCCAGTGATTTCATTGGAGTTACTTCCTGTTTACACCTTTGTACTGTAAGTGAGAGAAGAATTGGGCTCATCTTGTATAAAGTTCTTCTATTTGATAACAATAAGTGCCATACATTCAAATCAAAATACTAATATGAATTGTATTGTAAATACAATCAAATTAAAAACTGGTTATTGGGCCAAGTTCATCCTATTGCAACTCTACTGACTCGAATGGAGTTATACCAATGTGAGTTTGACTTACTAAGATCTGATTCTCTTCTCAGCTTCAGTAATATAAAACAGAAGTAATTCCAGACATTAACAGTTACTGTTGTAAAACTGGTGTAAGTGACAAGAGACTCAGATGTACTGCGCCAGAACCTCAGCTGGTGTAAATCATTGAAGTCAATTGATTTTTGATTTCTACTGGCTGAAGATCTAAGCTATGTTTAACTTTTATGCTGCACTGAAATCTGTTAGTGTTTCAATTCCTTTCCAGTAAAGAACGGGTTGTACTATCTGCAAGCAGAACAAGCACGGGGGCCTCTTTCTAGGTCTTCTCCCACTCATACATAAGCTGCTGCTACTGTTCCAATCATCTGTCCTTTCAGCTAAATGACAAACCACTCTATTCTGCAATCAGCAGGCAGCCTACACATGTGCTGGCTTATTTGCTTTACATAGACCCAACATGCCACCTCCACAATTACAGAGGCCTGTTTCAGTGATTAAAAAGTGTGAAAGAACTGCAGTGCACATGGCTCAAGTTCCAAAGCATCAATATTTTAATGATTGGTGTTGATTCACTATTAAGCGGAGATTTTATTTCTCTTTCCTATGATATACATTTGACTCCAGGAAAACCTTAGGAAAAGGTTAATAAACTACAGAAATCATAAAAGTTGTGCTTCCCCCTTCCATCCTAGATGCTTTTGATAATCCCACTAGGCACCTACCTGCCTTTTGGGGCTTCTAAAAAACTGCCCCACCTGCTTAAAACTTGTATATATAGGTATACATAATGTCTACACTATGAAATTAGGTCAAATTTATAGAAGTCGGTTTTGTAGAAAGCGTTTTTATACAGTCGATTGTGCGTGTCCCCACACAAATGCTCTAAGTGCATGTAGCCAGCGGAGTGTGTCCACAGTACTGAAGCAACCGTCGACTTCCGGAGCATTGCACTGTGGGTAGCTATCCCACAGTTCCCGCAGTCTCTGCCACCCATTTGAATTCTGGGTAGAAATCCCAGTGCCTGATGGAGCTAAAACATTGTCGTGGGTGGTTCTGGGTACATATCGTCAGGCCCCCCTTCCCTCCCTCCTTCTGTGAAAGCAAGGGCAGACAATCGTTTTGCGCCTTTTTTCTTGAGTTACCTGTGCAGACGCCATACCACGGCAATCATGGAGCCCGCTCAGCTAACCATTACCGTATGTCTCCTGGGTGCTGGCAGACGTGGTACTGCATTGCTACACAGCAGCAGTTTATTGCCTTTTGGCAGCCGACAGTGCAGTATGAGTGATAGCCGTCGTCGACGTAGTCCTGGGTGCTCTTTTAACCGATCTCGATGAGGTCGGGGCGCCTGGGCAAACATGGGAGAGACTCAACCAGGTCATTTCCCTTTCAAGTTTTGTCTCATGGCGATTGAGTCCTACCAGCAGTGCACTGTCTTTTAATCAGCAGCCAGCAGAAGACGATGGCCAGTAGTCATACTGCACCATCTTCTGCTGAGCAGCCAGGAGATGACAATGGCTAGCGGTCATAGTGCACAGTCTGCTGCCAGCAAGATGTATAAAGATAGATGAAGTGGCTCAAAACTTTAAAAGTTTAAAACTTTAAAATTTTTTGAATGCCAGCCTTCTGCTGTTTGGGCAATCCTCTGGGGTGGAGTGGCTGGGTGGCCGGAGGCCCCCCCCCACCTCGTTCTTGGGCGTCTGGGTGAGGAGGCTATGGAACTTGGGGAGGAGGGTGGTTGGTTACACAGGGGCTGTAGTGGCGGTCTGTGCTCCTGCTGCCTTTTCTGCAGCTCAACCATACGCTGGAGCATACTAGTTTGATCCTCCAGCAGCCTCAGCATTGAGTCCTGCCTCCTCTCATCACGCTGCTGCCACCTTTCAGCTTCAGCCCTTTCCTCAGCCCACCACTTACTCTCTTCAGCCCGCCACCTCTCCTCCCGTTCATTTTGTGCTTTCCTGCACTCTGACATTGTCTGCCTCCATGCATTTGTCTGTGCTCTGTCAGTGTGGGAGGACAGCATGAGCTCAGAGAACATTTAATTGCTAGGGCATTTTTTTTGCCTTCTGATCTTCACTAGCCTCTGGGAGGGAGAAGATCCTGTGATCCTTGAAACACATGCAGCTGGTAGAGAAAAAAAAAGGGACAGTAGTATTTAAAAAGACACATTTTATAGAACAATGGGTACACTCTTTCATGATAAACCTTGCTGCTAACATTACATACATAGCACATTTTGCCTCCCCTCAGCGTGTGGCTAGCCCATCCACCCTCCACCCTCCCCATGGCTAATGGCGGGGAACATTTCTGTTCAGCTACAGGCAAACAGTCCTGCAGGAACGGGCACCTCTGAATGTCGCCTTAAGAAAAGCACCCTATTTCAACCAGGTGACCATGAATGGAATCACTCTCCTGAGGATAACACAGAGAGATAAAGAACGGATGTTGTTTGAATGCCAGCAAACATACACTGCAATGCTTTGTTCTACAATGATTCCCGAGTACGTGCTACTGGTCAGGAGTGGTAAAGTGTCCTACCATGGTGGATGGAATAAGGCTGCCCTCCCCAGAAACCTTTTGCAAAGGCTTTGGGAGTCCATCCAGGAGAGCCGCGAATGCCAGGGCAAATTAATCAATCATTAAACATGCTTGCTTTTAAACCATGTGTAGTATTTTAAAAGGTACACTCACCAGAGGTCCCTTCTCCGCCTGGCGGGTCCGGGAGGCAGCCTTGGGTGGGTTCGGGGGGTACTGACTACAGGTCCAGGGTGAGAAACAGTTCCTGGCTGTCGGAAAAACCGGTTTCTCCACTTGCTCGCTGTGAACTATCTACAACCTCATCATCATCATCTTCCTCGTCCCCAAAACCTGCTTCCGTGTTGCCTCCATCTCCATTGAAGGAGTCAAACAACATGGCTGGGGTAGTGGTGGCTGAACCCCCTAAAATGGCATGCAGCTCATCATAGAAGCGGCATGTTTGGGGCTCTGGTTTTCTGGTAGGCTTGCCTCAGCTCCTTAAGTTTCACGCAGCACTGCTTCAGGTCCTTCTTATGGCCTCTGTCCTTCATGCCCTGGGAGATTTTGACAA
Organism: Natator depressus; assembly: GCF_965152275.1. Taxonomy (NCBI): domain Eukaryota; kingdom Metazoa; phylum Chordata; order Testudines; family Cheloniidae; genus Natator; species Natator depressus. The sequence goes on from NC_134236.1 coordinate 30,528,432, forward strand.
ATGTTTTGGCATTTCGAAAACTGGAACGTAGTTCTGATAGCACGGATTCCTCTCCCCATACAGCGATCAGATCCCGTACCTCCCGTTCGGTCCATGCTGGAGCTCTTTTGCAATTCTGGGACTCCATCATGGTCACCTCTGCTGATGAGCTCTGCATGGTCACCTGCAGCTTGCCACGCTGGCCAAACAGGAAATGAAATTCAAAAGTTCGCGGGCCTTTTCCTGTCTACCTGGCCAGTGCATCTGAGTTGAGATTGCTGTCCAGAGCAGTCACAATGGAGCACTCTAGGATAGCTCACGGAGGCCAATACCATCTAATTGTGTCCACAGAACCCCAGATTTGACCCAGCAAGGCCAATTTCAGCGCTAATCCCCTTGTCAGGGGTGGAGTAAGGAAATTGATTTTAAGAGCCCTTTAAGTCGAAAAAAGGGCTTCGTCGTGTGGACGGGTGCAGGGTTAAATCAATTTAACGCTGCTAAATTCGACCTCAACTCCTGGTGTAGACCAGGGCATAGATGCCGAGTTCCCTCTAGAATTTCTGGAGATCTTAATTTGCATCTCTGAGTTCAGTTCTTCTTCTAAGAACTTAAGAGTGGAACTATTCCCATAGCTTCACAGTAATCTAATTGGTCTTCAAACTCAGGAAAACACTGATTCACAGAGTGATATAGTTTTAATATGCTTTTGGTAGGTAAACTTCATAAACAACCCGATGTATCCCAACCTCAGGGCGATGAGTCATAAGTGCCTAGAGGAGTGAAATGATTACAGAGAAGAGCATATTTTAGCTGAAGGAGGAAATAGCTTTCATTATCATTAGATTGGCAGAATACTTGATAGGAATAGCTATATGAAAGATTTTTCCTGTCCCACATGTCAGAAAACCAAAAGGACCCTTCCTCTAGTGAAGTCTTTACATCGATGGAAAAGAAGATAGTCCTTCAATTGATGGATGCTGTAATGTTGATAGAAAATAATAGATGGATAAACAGAGAATTGTCAACAAAAGGAAACCCACAAAGTATATTCATTTTAGAGGGAATTTTTTTTAACATGCTGCTTGGAGCACAAACACAAATGAACCTAATTAAAGGTAAATGAAGCAATATCCTGAAAAGATTACAGATACAGTACAGATATACTTTACTTCAAAATAATTATCCTAAAATAGAAAATCAATGGCAATAATATTTTTAAACTACACTGCTTGTAAGCTATTGAAATAAATACATGGGGACTGCATAGTACTCATAACTATTGTTACACTACTACCCTTGTAGGTAGTCTCCACCAGGAGGTTGAAGACTGAATAGCCATAAGAGACTGATCTCACCTCACTTTAGAGATAATGAGCCAGATTTTGTGCTCTCATGTGGCTCCTTTGTACTAGTCAGCCAGCAGAACGAGAATGTGGCCTGACCAACTCGGAATGCCCCTGTTGAGGGTTTCCTTGAGTATTAACATGAGGCTGAAATCTGGTATTCTGCTCCTGCCAAGAAGAAAATTTCTCCCTTAAAATAGTTTGAAGCTTTCACAGCTTCAAAGCTCAGGGGGACTATGGAGTCTCCCACATCCTGTGTGGAATAAAAATATATGCAGCATGGGATTTTGAAAAGTGTTAACCACTGGGTCTAACCGTACTCCCTCACTGAAGTCAAAGGTAAAACTCATTAGCATCAGTGGGAGAAGAGTTAGGCCAACACTGAGCAGGTTTGAAAATTCCATTGTAAAATAAATTAGTAGTATAGTTGACATAGTGCATTAAGAGGAGATCATATATTGGCTCATGTAAACTAAAAGGAAGGTGGCCCCTCTCATTCTGCAGTCCAAACTCATCTGCAAAAAATGACATAATAAATATGCATATGGAATGGATATCCTTTTTACGTGGGAGCTACCACGGGTGTACAATATAGCCCTAAATCAGTAACAGACAGGCTGGGGCCACCCTGACTCACCCTGAGTAGAGCCTCACTCCTGAAATATTTTTATTTATTTCAGTTAGACTAGTTGAGAGCTAAGGTCCTGCTCAACATGACTAAGGTTGGCTCAGTCTGCCTCTAAAAAAGAATAACCTTGCCCTACTTTTGTTTGCTTTAAAAAAGAGTATTAAAATATCATATTTTACAATACATGTTTATATTCATGCTCTTCTATAAAGGAAAGCATTTTGATATGCCAACATTTTCCTTGCATGGCATACAAAAGTATATTTCACAATATGTTTAATTTTCTTGACACTTTAGTTTAATAAGTCTGAAATTTCAAGCTAGGCCCATTTACAGTCACTGCACAACCCAGTGCATCATATGTCCCACATAAGTGGAAGGTTTTCAAGCCTTTGGTTTGCTGGGTAGTTACTAGTGAAATGAATCAATAGCTACTGATAACATTTACTGCAGCAGAAAGAATATGAGTCAAGTGGCTTTTAGTTTGAGTAGATCTGATTGTTTTCTCTATCGCTCCCCACCTTCCATTCAGTGTCTGAAAGCCAACAAGGTTTAGTCTTATTAAGCACAGCTACATATGTAATATTTATTGAATGCTGTCAACATGATTGGAGTTTTAGAAAACACAGATTGTAAATTCTCTGGGGCAGCTGAGTTAATATTTTATCACTAATCATACATGAAGTATATGATGCGTTCTCAATAGTGCAAACAAAGATGCATGAAAAATGTCACTATGCTGTGGCTTGCCGTATGGTTCTAATGTGACTATAACTAGGGGGTAATAATATTCTTAGTGTTGCCTACTGGATGTTCAGTCACTCACTCTGAGCGTCACAATAGTGACCTTAACCAGGTTGGGGAAAAAATCCCTCATTACGCCTGGTGTAATTTGATGGGGAATCTTGGGTTAGCGCCTGGAAAATTCCAGACATTGGGCCTTCCTTCCTTTTGTGGGTTTTGTACGGAAATAACCAATTTTAAAATCACAGACATAACAAGGTGGTTTATTTACAGTGAAATGTACAGCCAAAGACGTGGGAGGGAGGGAGAATTATTTTTCAGGAAGAAGGATAGTCTTGTGCTCAGTTTTCATTTACAGCTTTGTCACAGGCTTCCTGTGGACAGGGCAGCCTCTTGTCTCAGTGTGCCTGTCTTTAAAATGAGGATAAATAATTCTTATTTCCCCTGAATGTCATGTTCTTGCTGGGGACCATGAAAGCATCCAGCCAAGTTGCCACAGAACGGGTCTCTCTCATTCTGCACAGGAATTTAAACATAGGGTCTGATTCAGCTCTTCTCAGGATAAGTCCAGTTCAGTCCCCTTTGTTTTGTCTGGATGACCCAGATCTCGTAACTCTCCTCTCAGGATAGCTCATGTCCCATCCAGCCTCTGCTTCCTGGAGAATCTGTTTGGCCTAGTACTATTCAGGGCTGCTCCAGTCAGGTCTGGCTTCTCTTCTAGGAGCAACGACAGAATGGTCCCAAATCCCCATCCTTGAAAGATAGATTGAGTCTGGTCTAGCTTTTCTCTCCTCGGCGGCCCCCTTGTAATCTCACTGCTCACAGAACAGCTTCAATTCTTTGCTCAGGTTGCTACTGCAGTGGCTGATTTGCTGGTGCATTAGGCAAGAGGAGCCAGTGTTTGTTTGTCTTACCGCAGAATCTCACAGCTGCCTTCCATTTTCTTGCATTGTTGTATTCTTTAGTAAACATTTCGGAGTCAGGCTGGTTGGAGAGAAGATGTAGCCAGATTAAGTGTGCTTCTAAAGTTATTGATGGGATTTTTTATTTTTAATAAATATATAGATGTGGTCACAAACTGTTTTTGACCAGTATAACTATATTGGTTAGAGGTGTTTTTTTAAACTGATATAGTTATACTGGTACACCCCAAACCATATTAGGGACATAGTTACACTGGTATAAAGATGTCTTATACCAATACAGCTTATTTTCCTTCTCATATGGGAATAGGTTGTACTGGATAAACATTTTTAGAGGGTTGTAGTAGCTTAACTATACCAGTATTTGAATGAATACATGTGCTTATTGTATGGTGTACATGCATCCTTAGCCATGGGCAAGAGCACATTTTACAAATTTAAAAATAAATGGCAATTCCGCCCACCACCACACACAAACTTGTGCTTTCTGTCTTCCAAAAACCTATACATTCCAGACAAGGCCTCATTATGAAAACCCGGTACCTCATAGATGATGTAGTTGTCCTGCTGTACTTTGGATTATTTTTTTTTTAAATTCATGCTACCACTTGCTGTCTTCACCTGGGAGCCTCCTCTGTGTGAACTTGAAAGCTAGGGATTGTGAAGGTGCAACCATGCATTTCTTTTCATAAGGTCCCTCCACCAGGAAGCAGAAAATTGCAGACTTCAGAGAGTCTGGGTGGGTGTATGTTAGTTATTTCTAGAAATCTTTGACAAAAAACCATGTTTTCCATTGGCGCAATCTGATTTTGCTTAATCTTTACATGTTCATGTGTTTTATTTAAATCTTTGATCTACCAATATTTTACAGCATTTTACAGCATATGCACTAGAGCACCTGGTATCATTAAAGTTGTGAAACAATTACTGTTTATAACTGTTTTCACTCACTCATAACTTTGAAGTATTCTTATTTTGGAATTAAATTTTCCTTGTTTGATTGCTAACAAATTATGATTTTTTTTGAAGTTTGAGAATAATAGAGTAGCTAGTTTTGAGTAAAAGAAAGCAAAAGGCACTTATCCCCGTTATAACCACATTCTGTGACCATGCTTTAATGAAAATGAAAGAGGTTTGAAAAATGAAGGGTTTTTGTGTATAGCATAGATATCCTCAGTGAAGAGTGTATGCTTGCCTATGTTACATGTACAAACCTAAAACTGGGTTTGATTTAACAAAGTTATGAGCATTTGAAAATGTGCAATAATGAGCATACAGAGAAAGAAACTTCATTTGGGGCTTGTCCATTGAAATCAGTAGGAATCTTTGCATTGACTTCAGTGGGCTTTGGAATAGGTCCAGTGTTATACAGAGTTTCCTTCAGGAGAGATGCATGGGGAGCAGCTCAGGAAGTGGGTGGTTTTAGAAACAGGTTACAAGGCAGAAGATGAGCAAGTTTAGGGTTCAGATACAGATCTCATAAATTAAACATAATTGATTCAGTCCCACTTCACACTAAACTCACTGATTTTGCATACTTTCGAAGATACACACCAAAAATTCTCTCTAAACTGGTTTCCACTTCCCTTCAATGGCTTCCAAGTGAAGCTTTCAGGAAGTTTCTTTTGGGTACGTAAAGCCAGATTCTAATCTCAACTACACAAGAATAAATCAGAAGTTACTCATCTAAAGTCCGTGATGCTACCCCCTATGTATCAGAAGTGTAAATGAGATTTTAAAAGGTCCCCCTGATTGCAATGAAATGCTAAATCAGAATTAGGTTTGGTGGTTCCATGCAAAGTTGAGAATATTTCCAACAGCTCTTTCTATATTCACTTTTGTCAGCATAGACACTCTGTCCCTGATCTAACTCCACTGGAGTCATTAGCGTTAGACTGACGTGAAACTGGCCCTTTATATTTTAGCCCTATTTACTATTTTGGCTTTTTTAAGGTACCTCTCCACCTTGGTGTCCTCCATCTCCTTTCAAGTGTAATCCTTACCTCTTAATTTCCTTTAGCATTCTTATTTAGTATTGAACTCTAACTGTATTATTGTCAGCAGCTCTTTAAAGACTGTTGGGGTACAGTTAGTAGGAAAGGTACTATAGGAAATATATTTTATTGTTTTGTTCTGAACTGATTTTCCTCTTGGTTTTACCCAGAGTAAACCTACAATTCCTTTCCATAGGGAGAAAGTGGGACAATCTTCTAGAGTAAATAAATGTGTCTTCAAACACTCTCTGCACATATATCAATGGATTAAACGTGAGAATGATAGAAATATAAAACCTATTTATTTCATAATGGTCTGCCTACTGATTCAGCACCCTCTTTCCGTCTGCTATAACTGAAAATGGATGCCTCTTGCTCCTATAATTGCAGCACTACAATAGCAACTCTCCAACACTGATCGTCAAGCTATGCCCAGTCATTAGTCCCTGGTCTGAAGCATTCCAGTAAATATAAATTCCTGTCAAAACATGTCTTTTGCTGAGTCCTTTGTTTTCTTCAAGGGGAAAGGAGAATTATTTTTTATAGATTGTATTCCCAAGAAGTGTACCCAGAATACAATCAGACTGTACAAGGTGAGTCAGAGTTCCACTTGATGTACTCACTGAATCTATGCTGTGAACAGAAAAGCAGGCAAAAGCAAGAATGCCCAAATATTTCAGTTTGTTTCCAAACGCAAATGGCAACACTTTTATGGAATCGCTGAGGTGGCATAGTATTTTGGGTGAAGATTTGCAAATGTAGAATCTAATCCTGCTAATACTATTGCATATGGCATAGTATTTACTAGAATAAGCATCCCCATTGAACTCCTACTAGCATTACTCAGAGTACGCATCCCTCTTTGTTTCAAAGTTTTATCTATCTGATAGTACTCCAAAAAGTGGCTTATGACCAGTTAAGGGTTTACCCAGGCCAGGTATGCAATCATGTACACCTATATGATCCTATTAGAGTATGGTAAATTCAATCTCCGTCCTTCAGTTGGACAGAAGCACATGCTGAAAGTTAAGCATATGTTTGCATGTTCTCCTGTATCAGGACTTGAACTAAGAGAATTCTTTTTTCCTGTACTACAAATTTCAGACCTACAGTTTTGAAAACTAAATGTTGGGATGGGGAGGAGGAAGCGTTCTGGTTTATGTCCTCAACAGCATGAATTCTACCCAGACTCAGTGATTGGTATTTTCAGATATATGGCCAGACACTAAGCCCCCAACTACTCGGTGGGGTACATATCATTAAACCTCTGCAAATTTGGTCTCAAGACACTGCTTAGCTTGACAGCTCCAAACAGCTTTCACAAATTAAAATGTGGTTAGGTATGAATAGACTGAATTCCTGACATAGCTTAGGAGTGACTTGCATGCCAGAATATTCTTTTTTCCTAGAGGAAGGTGTTTTTTTCTTTGACAAGCTTGTTTAGCATATAGTGGAATTCAAAGAGCAAGTAATGAAACATGTTTGCTGTGATGACAACTGATGAGAAGATTGATGCAGGTGGGGTTTGCTAGTTTCTTTGGGTCTCCACTTCCAAAATAGATTTTTTTTAAAAGTTGGGGTTCCCTGGTTAGACATAATTGTCCAGCTAGCAAAGATAAATGAACAAAATTCCTGTAGCAGTATTTTTTACCCCACCATATTTTTATGCTTATTGGAATCATGTTGCTTTGAAAAACATTATTTTGTTCTTCATGTCATGGTTTATTCGGGATTTACCCATGGATATGCCATTTTCACATTTATTTTTCAAGCCAAGAGAACTGGAAGTTGGGGGAAATCTTGTATTTGCTATGTCTTAAGTCCCAGCATAACAAGCAGAGTGGTGCAGAGTGGCAGTCCCTGAGGTGTTCTGCTTGTTCAGACCTAAGTTAGGCAGAATAATTTCAGGGACTCTGAAGGAGGAAAGCCACAGAAGCAACTTCCACAGCAATTGAAAAGATGTGTTATATCTCCCGTCTGTACACCTCACTAAGGGCTTGTCTATACATACAGCTATGTTGGTGCAGCGCGGCTGATGAAGACACTCTATGCCGATGGGAGAGAGCTCTCCCGTTGGCATAATACAACTACTTCTGTGAGAGGCAGTAACTCTGGTGGGAGAAGCTCTCCCACCAACATAGCGCTGTCCACACTGGAGCTTATGTAGGTGTAATTTACGTCTCTGCGGGGAGTGGTTTATTAACATCCCTGGTGCAACATACGTTATGTTGACATAAACTGTAGTGTAGACATATCTTAACACTAATTAAATTAGCTTTGTAACACCCCCTGAGATAGGGAATTAGTCTCATCCTCATTTTACAGATGGGGAACTGAGACACAGAAAAGATTAAAGGCCAGATTTGAATACCCTCTCGCCAGTGGTGCAGCACCTCACCTCCTGGGCAGACAAGATGGCTTCAATAGGACCACTGTCAGAATATGGGACTATGCTACATGAGTAAGAGTATTAGAATCTGGCCCTAAATAATGTGACCAAGGTCAGTCAGGAAGTCTGTGGTACAGAGGGGAATTGAACCTACAGCTATTGAGATGCAGGCTCCCACTTCAAATCAAGACCATCCTTCTTCCTGTTAATATTAGTTCTGGTTCATCAAAGCACATAAGCGCATGCTTTAACTTTAAGTGCTTTGCTGAACTGGGTCCAGTTGCTGGCAATGGAATGTTAACGTTAAACATGTACTTAGGTGCTTTGCTAAATTGGGTGAATGTCCCTTATACAGATGTGTGGTGAAGTGGGACACAGAATGCCTTTGTACCTTCTACCCACCTTGTATCCAGGCAGGTTCCTCAAGTTGATACATACAGTATTTGATTTCATATCCCAGTAGCCCATTTAGTCTAATTTTTAAAAGTTACATAACTTGAGAACAGAATTTTAATTTTATTGTGCATTTACTGCACAAAGTCTAGGGTAAATTGATTGATCTCATTTTAATCTATTTGTCCTTAATCACATTAAATGTCACTCATACGCACAGAGAACAAATAAGCCCCAATTTTCTGTGGCAAAAGGCTGTGGCCTTACTAGAGGGCCCGATTAACAACACAGTCAATTAAAATATTATTATATTTAATTACTTAGCTATCTACAGTCCCACAAATTTATACCTAGACTAAGATTACCACCCCACATACATAAATGGTGAGCTGTAGCCTTACTTCCCCAGGCATCCACCAAAAGAATCTCTGCTTCATGTAAACCACACTCTCCATCAACAGTGAATATGGGGGCAAACTATAAACCACCTTCCAAGCACCCAGTTAAAGATACTCTCCTTTGTATCACCCTTAGGGGTCTCCACCCACTCTAAAACTGCATGACTGCAGATAGCACATCTTAATCATCACTGTACATTACATACAGCTGTTACAATTAAAAAGAGATGAATGTGTCTAAATTTAAGTATTACAGAAGGAACTATCCTGCCCTACTTAATAGCATCCAAAGGCCCAACAAAAAGACAAACCCAAACACAGAGTGCTTAGGCCAGATAATTAGTCAGTAGGCACATCTCTAAACCTGCCTGCTTATCTCTTTATCCGCAATTATGCATCATATTTTTGCCTTCATTCAGCCCTTGCAACTTCATATTTTTGCCTTCATGCAACTTCAGTGAGGTTGCACAAGTTTAACACAGAGCAGAATTTGACCCTGTGTAATAAATAGCCAGATGCTCAAAATGCCCTCTGATCCATGAACAGTGGCAGAGTCCTCTCTGACTACAAGAGCTTACAAGGAACATTGTAAGCAATTTTATATTTGTAGTGTCTTTTTTTCCAGGCATACACCTACCCAGTTATCAGTTTCTGACAATAGCATGAATAGAGACCTCTCTCCCACTACATATGATTATAAAATTATTCTAAGCAATCATGAAGTGTCATTATGCCCGCCTATATTGTATAGGGTGGGCCAATGTAAGCTATGGTGTAACTCTATAGAAATCAACAGATCTAGGGAAGTCAAGAATTTAGCCCAGCATGCTTTCATGACTGGAAAATCCACATGAATTTTCCACTCTAGTGCTGCAAGGATGACTCATCTATCTTTGTTTTAGCAACAATACTGAAACAAAGAATAGAGGTATATGCCAAGGGAGGGAGGGAGGACTTTGAGAAAACATGAATCATGTTGAATTGTTGAAGAGCTCAATCTAATCTGAAAAAGTATTTCAATAATCTACAAATGAATGTGTCTTCGAGATGAGAAAAGCCATACTTTTTATATTAAATCAGTCCATTCATTTAACAGTTGGATGTGTTGATAGCTGAATTACCATCTGCCATATAACCAGATGTTTTCTATCCATGTTTTAATGAATCTTATTTTTCTAATCAACATTGCACAGAGCAAAAATCCGCTTTTATGAAGAGCTGCATTCTCCTTACACTGCTCTACTTTGGCCTGTCAAAATTATAGATTAGTTTATCAAATTACCTTATTTATGTGACTTTGCTTCCTTTTATGATATGTATTGCACTCTGGTTTATTCCAGAATTCTTTTGCATCCCCTTAGCACTGATGTAGGGACACTGCAGGCTTTCCTGGAGCAGGGCTATGGCAATCCATCTATAATTTGAATAAGAGTGTGCTAATATTGAAATAATTACCTCCTGCTATTACCCGCGGGCTCTAACATAATTACCAGTTTCTGGCATTCTATTTGATTCACTAATTACCTTCAGAAATGTTGGTTGGACGTCCACTCTGAAAGAATTACACTGGAATTATCCAGCAAAGATATCACTAAAGCTGTGAGCAAAAAAATATGTGATATGGTGTTTATCAAGAATAATGAAGTACAACCTCTGTCATCCTCATGTCACTAATTCACAAATGTTGTAAATCACAAAAAACTGGCAAAGACTGAATAGCACAGAGAAGTCTCATACTACTAAATTCTCAATTGGAGCTGTGTGGGAATTTTTCAACAAACTTTTTTGTTGGAAAATGCTGATTTGTTGAAACAAACATTTTGTAGGATGAATTATCAGAAAACAATGTCTAAATGGATCATATGAAAATAAATGAACAAAATCTATTTTGTGATATATAATCTTTGACATTTTTATTCTCATTCACATACTCAGTAATCTGAAAAAGTCAGTGTCAAGGCTGAATCCCCACTCTGTCACTCCAAGTGCAGAAGGTGGGGGCCCGCAAGGATTCTAAAAATTAATACTGGCCACTCCAGGCTTGTATTACACTCCCAAGGTTACAGCTTTTCTCTGACTTTGGCTTGGTAAACGCTGCCGCCACCCAAATGCAAAAAAAACCCTTTCAATCCAGGAAGTAGCACTTGGGAATTCCTCCCTGTGGGGTACCCTCAAGCCCTTTCACCCCCCCTCCGGGGAAGAGCTGAGAAAGAAAACAAAGGAAATTAGCCGTGGCTACCAGCTAATCAAACAATATGCACAAACCTCTTAGGACACCAAAAATCCAATCCTGTTCTTAAAAAAGGTAAATTTTATTAAAAACAAAAAGGAAAAAATTACATCTGGAACTTAGGCTTTTTGCTAGATCTTAAAAGAAACAATTACAAAAAAATAAGCACCCAAAATAGCTTTCTTGTGGGTTCAGCTTAAAGGTTACAAGTGAACAAAAGGATCTGGGGTTAGCACAGAGGAGATCCACAAGCCAAAATAAGAAATAAACCTGATAGAGTCTAACTAAACATTCCCTATCCAAATTATTTCTTCTCGGTATGGAAAATACTTTTTCATACCTAGTTCAAACCTTACACAGCATTTCTGCTTATAGCATTGCTGCTCCGTGTCCCTGCAGCCCAGGGAACAACAGAAAAAGGGCATGTTTCTTTCCCAAATTTAAAAGTTCTAGCCTTCCCATTTCAGAGTAGTAGCCATGTTAGTCTGTATTCGCAAAAAGAAAAGGAGTACTTGATGCATCCGATGAAGTGAGCTGTAGCTCACGAAAGCTTATGCTCCAATAAATTGGTTAGTCTCTAAGGTGCCACAAGTACTCCTTTTCTTTTAGCCTTCCCATTGGCTTTTTTGGTCAGGTGCCCACTCCTTTTCTTTTATCTGTGGGCTTGTTAACGCTTTACAGGTAAAGCAAGCAGAGAACAGACACCAAGAGGGATTTTACAGCTAACTGACTGGGTGTTCATAAATGGGGCCTAACCCCCCCACCACCACCATTTATCACAGACAGTTATTAACCAAGGGTCTCCCAGCCATTAATGTGAGTTGGAAAGTTGTTTTGGGGGTGGGGGGAAAGGCAACTAGTATGAAATTTCAACTCTATGATATTTGGAATAGGTGGGATGAGAGTGGGAAGTTTGCACTGTGCCTGCTTCACAGTTATGGGGCTAGTCGCACCTCTACCCCATTTCTGGTGTGTCTGAGTGGACTCCCTCAGATACTAGGCCTCTTGCCCTTATCTGTCTTGAGATGCAATCTTACGATTCTCCCATCCTTTGATTGGACCTAGGTTCACTAAACTGTGTTTATCAGCCACTGATTACCATGCAAGCCTATCTTAGTTTGGGCAACCTGCTTGAGCCTCCCCTCAGGAATGTGTGACCCGTGACATTGACCACAGCCTTCTTAAAGCATTTTTATTTCACAGTTGGAACAAAGCATAAGAGGAAAAGGATTTTAAAACAACCAATAACCTGCATGTTGGTTTAGTTTCATCTAGTCTTATGCTTCACTACAAGCTAAGTTAGATAGGCTGGAACAGAACGGAACAGAGTGGTACCCACTCACATTCTCTTGGACCGCTAAGATCTTTTTGTGATCCACCCTTAAACTAGCTGACAGCATGCCCCAATGGTTTTTTCTCTAACCCCATAGCTCCCTTCTGTGTGAGAATTTTTGTAAGGAGAAGCACTTTCTACAGGGAGGCATTGCCATATTGTTCAATCGTTTTCTTTATTTCTGGGTTGAGGTGTAAAGGTTCCTCGGGCTGATTTCTCTGGGTTCGCTGGAGCATGCAATGGGATCTATCATAGCCAATGTCCCTGTGATGATTACTCCATTGGTTAGACCAACTCAGTCTTAATTGGTCACAATTATTGATCAATGGCTGTATCTTCCTTATAGGTGAGGGTGATGAACATATCTGAATATGGGGAGCCCCTTCAGTCCCTTTTGTTGGATTAACCCACAATCTTTGAAATCCAGTGCATAAATTACATGTTGGATACAGATCAAAACAAGCAATTGATACAGATACATATTGTTACACATGCTATGGAGGTCAGCTTTTCCCTTCTCATGGTCAGCATTTCTTGTGATAGTTGGCAGGTTTGTTTGGTGCTGGGTTAGACCACTTGGGTGAAATGCTGGCCCTACTGAAGTCAATAGTAATTGTGCAATATACATGCATGGGATCAGGATGGGATTGGACATGCACCCCCACACTAACCCTGGAGGGGCTAATATAGGTAAGAGATGCCAGTTAGCCATAGGCTGCACCTGGAGGGGAGCTAGGATGCAATGAGGAACCCTTGACCCAGCAGTTCTGGTCCTTATTTTCCCAACCCTTACTGCTCCTTCTCTGGATTGCTTCCTATAGTCCTAATGCAGGCTCTCTTCTCTTCTCCCTCCCATAGTATGAGGGAGTTTGAGCCTCACCTCTGCTCCTCCTGGGATTCTGCACCCCCCTTCTCCCAGGCTGGGGGTGGGGGGGAGACTGCCATGGGATCACCTCTCCTCTGAAAAAAGAAAGAGGCATATTTGTAGCACCTTAGAGACTAAGTACTCCTCATTCTTTTTGCTAATACAGACTAACACAGCTACCACTCTGAAAACTCTCCTCTGAGGGGCAGCTACAAGAGCTCTTCACCAGCCAAGTGCTGCGGCACATGGGGAAGGAGCAGAGCTATTGTCCTGTCTGTGTTTCTCACAGGAAGGGAGGAACAGAAGGGAGCTGAGTTTAGCTGCTAGGCTCTTTGCTTCCTCTCCTCTGAGCATGGCAAGTTGAGGGTACAGGCTTTTGTAAGCGAATGAGCTCTCCCCTGACATCTAGTGATGAACTGGTGGAGAAGACTTCAGGCACAGGCCATGTTTGCATAGACATGCCTACTCTGCCTAGGTGCGCACCAGATGGAGCTGCTTTGCCAAAATGATCAATTTTGGCTGGTTTGGGTTACAAATCACCAAGGATTTGCCCATGAGTCACTGGCCCTTCTGATCCTGAAGCATGTTATGACCAGAGCAGAGAACACCATGGCAAACCCTGTGACCTTCATATTCCTGCTATCCCCTTCCTCACTGGAATGTCAATTTCCATCCCTATCTTATTCCCCCTCTACCTCCCTTTTGCTTTCAGATCAGAGTCCATCTTAGCTGGTCAGGACAAATCTAGCCTTGCCACACTTTTGCAAGGTGAAAACATGCCTGAGCAGCCTGATTCTAGTAAAAGCTTCTCAGAGTCCTAGAGTGCTAACTGGGTTGTGTGCCTTGTGGAAGGAAAATCAGAGCAATTTAGCTAGATGTTTAGAGAGTGTAAAGTCGGGGTCCAGGAGTGGATAAGTACGTCGTGTACTATGCCTGTGGTCTTCATGGCGTCAGTGCTCAGTGGTCTGCATATTCTTGTAATCACACTCTGTGAGAAAACTGTGTAAAGGTGAGGAGCCTGCATATATTGTTAAATGTGCAAGAGACTCTGAAATATAAAATGAAACAGCATATCCTCATCCTCTGCTTCTAGCAGACAAGAATGTACTATACTTAAACACTACTTACATTACCCAGAAATCATGAAATAATCTAACCTAGCAATGCCTGCTTATTCAGCAACTCAAAACCAAGTTATAGGCAGTGCCAGCTTCTGCCAGCAAAATACAATTTCTGGCACTGTGTTCTTTTTTTCTTCCTCAGGCTTGACCTTAGGGAATGATGTCAAAAATTTCAATTTCCTTATTCATGTTACTAAGGATGTCAAAATACCAGACCACGTGGGGCCACTGAGCACAGTTGTATTTAGAAGCAGCTTTATATTGACACGGGACTCCAAAACATACAGGATAGAGTGTTGTGAAAATTCTGTTGTAGAGAAGCAAATACTTAGACAAAAAGTTATTGAATTTGCTGTTATCCATCTTGGACCTGAGCAGTTAGCCAGTTTTCAGGGTCTAGGGGGTTGTTTTCATTAGGAGGAGAAATTGATGATGGAGTCAGGTATTTCTTTGATTCATTTCTTTTTATTTGCAAAGAATGGACTAAGTTCTGTTTCCCTGAACGCATTAGGAATTAAACAGCAGGAAATTTCTTTGCTCACAGTTCCAAGCTGCTTTCAGCCAGCACTTTACCAAAACCTCTCTCCTATCCCAGGGTCATACCTACCAAGGTTTCTCTGGCTGTGCCTTATTCTTACCCAAGCCCAAATTCCCTGCTCATTACAGGCCTGGTTTGAAGGGCTCACACTTTAGCCAAATTATTTTAATGATAATAGGCTAACATTTACATGGCACCTTTTATCCAGAAGAATCCCAAAGTGCTTTACAAACATAGGGCTAGATATTGTCTGGCCCAGTTGCAGATGTACTGGAAGGGCAGAGTGCAAATAATATTAAGTGAGTAACATTGAATGACAGACAAGAAGGAAGAGGGACCGCCATTGGATCATCAACAAAACTTCCTGCAGTATCATCTATAGATAGTCTTTAGGTGAGAACTATTCTAATCCATCTTAAAACAAGAGTCCCATCCAAACTCTGGCTCTGCATGACTCTGCTTAGCTTATGAGTGCAGATAGAACCATACCCATGTCCATGGTCACTTTAAGGCACTGCTGTGGCAGCCATAAATCTGAAGTATTTGCAACTTTTTATTCTAATAAAAAATTATTTGACTGCGAATATATTGCTTTGCCAGTGGAAACATCTGCACTTAAGAAATCCTTTCATCTTGCACATGTGTTCTAACACTTTCATCCTATCCACATTTTCTTCTCAAGTGGTAATTTATTATTTCCTAACTACTTTGTTTCTCCCTAGGGTGTATTCTTCCATAGTTGAGCTGGCAGTTCCACATTTAACAGGATATTTCACAATTTGGATAATGTGATTGGCTTGTGTTATGCAGGAGGTCAGACTAGATGATCATAACAGCCCCTTCTGGCTTTAAAATCTGTGAGTGATCATTCCTGCTTTCTGGGGATCACTTAGTCTCCCACAAACAATTCACTTTCTGTTCTGTGAAATGGCTTTTCTGGAGCTGGGGCAAAACCGTTGTGGTTCAACTCACATGGGTCACATGAATTTTATGCTTCAGGAACCAGTTGTAAAGGTGAGGAGCCTGCATATATTGTTAAATGTGCAAGAGACTCTGAACTGGTAACTGACCTATCCCATTGTAAATGTTGGGTCTAAAGGAACCATGTACTACCTGGGATTGACCATAATCCCTACAGCATGGTTCAAATGGGCATCTATGTGTTCCCTAGCTACTGTACAACACTTCCGGCTATGGAGTCCCTGTGACCCTATTCTCAGCATGGTTGCATTGGACGTTTCTCTTCTCTTGCTGCCCTAGTGAGAGGGTGGTGGAAGGAGAACATCCTAAAATGCCCAGAGACATTTGGGATTGGGAGGCAGCAGCTCTTACTTCGTGGCCCTTACTCTGGATGGAAGTGAACATACATGAGAACATCTAAAGATGCAACCTCAGGAGCGAGCAGGACATTGGAGGGTCAGTGGGTTCTGAAAACAAAATAAGTTTGAGGTATCCTGCTGCCTGGCCAGAGGAAGGAGTAGTTAAATGAGCAGGGGATAACTGAGGTGTGGGATGGAAGGAGGGAGAGCTTTACAAATAGCCCAGCCAGGTTTGCTATGAAGTCATGAACCTTGGCTGCTGCTCAAGCAGCAATAGAACCCTGACTCCACTTTGATTCCAGGAAGGTTAGAGTTTTGTGAAAGTTTCTACTATAATTTTTATTACTCGCCCGTCAATATACAGTATGTGTATGACTCTCATACACGTGTGAATCAAGCGAAAATTAGAATCTCATTTTTTTTGCTATGAATGCCATTCATTCCTTAAAATAAATAGATGTGAATGTTCATCATTCGCTTTTCTTGTTTTAGGTTTTGCTATATTTTGCTATTTGTGATGGTCCAAATCGAAGTTAATGAGGGTTACATGCCAAGGATCCCATCATAGTTAACAGGATGATCATACTGGAAATGGTTTGCCACTGAAGCACATGGAGATTGGCTCTAGATAGCACTGACTAGATTAACTTTGAAACACTGTATTCATTTTGGTGGAATCCCAATTCTAACTTTATCGGAAGAAAAATAAAAGCTCTATTTAAATATATTGAGCCAGGTGCTCAGCTGGTGTAAACGGGGATAGCCCCATTGACTTCAGTGGAGCTATCCTGATTTTCACCATCTGAGAATCTGACTGGCTAATTTATCAGAATATTAAAATGTGTATTGTATCTTTCAGAAATGTAATAGCAAATATGTAGTAAAACATATTACCTTTATTTTAAAAAAGAGCTAATTCTTGAAAGAAGAGTAGCAATAGTTATCTCTACTTCCCCTTCCCCTTTTAAGTAACTAATCAGGTGAAAGTTTTGTTACTTTCTTCTAGCCATTTAAGAATAGAGGCCATATACTGTTTTCCAGTGGAGCAAGAACTGGAATTAACAGTAGTTTATCAAGTCCTATAGCCTATTTTCTCGAGATCACGGGGGAAAAGTATAACCTCTTCCCCTCCATAATGCACCTAATTTCACAGTACTAGCATTTTTATGCCCTGTGATGTCATTTCAACAAGTACCAATTTTGAGGGCCAGTGTTTCAGGTAAAATGCTACCAAAGGTCATGATCCTGTCTTATATTAGGGTTTTGTACTACCCCCGTCACTGGTATTTGATCACTTTTCAGTTAAAATAAACTGGCAATAATCAAGTCCCTAGTGGACTTTATGGAGTCTCTGGATCTTCTCCCAGCTCTGTGTAGGGTACCTTGGTTGTTGATGCAGATTTTATTTAAGGGAGATGGGGTAGCCAATATTAAGAATGTTGCTCTGGAAATGCAATGTCTAGTCAATAGCAAATTCTCAATTAATTCAGTGGCTCTGGACTTGGCCCAAAGATACTGGTACAAACCATCTTGTACATAATGCAAGCTCCAAGCATGCATGTGTTTATTTTTAGCATCCATTCACACTGCTTTTTGTTGGTGCTCTTCCGTACCTCCTTCCTGTGTACACTGTCTACTTAAATTGAAAGCTCTTTGCAGTTTACATCCTCTCTTGAGATCTATCTGCAAAGTACCTAGAAGAGTAATGCCCAAACTTTTCTTGTCGTGCCCTCCCTTACCAGTAATGGAATCTGTCCGTGATTCCCCCCCTCCCGCATCATTACTACACAGTTGGCTCAGCAGAGGAGCTTGGGATGAAGGCAGAGCTGGGGGCAGAACTGGGGATGGGGGGAGGAGCTGGGGCTAAAGGCAGAGCTGGCTTAGAGGTGAAGAAGGAATGAGGGCAGAGCTGGGCTGGGGGCGGGGCAGGGGGCAGAGTGGGGCTGAGTCAGGGGTCGGAGCTGGTCTGGGGGCGGAACGGGGATGGGTGATACTCCTTCTCTGCCCTTGTGGGGGCTGGCCCAGGCCCCACCACACACCACCCTGCCCCCATACGTTCCTCCACACACCCCTAAGGGGGGTGCCCCACAGTTTGGTGACCACTGGCCTAGAACATCTCAGGTGTTATACAATAATCATCCTAATATAACATATCATACTAAAGGATGGATACATAAAATACCTGCCCTATCAACAGAGTGACTTCTGAGGTCTCCAAAGTTCATTGAATTGGCAGGCAATCTCCAAAGGACACATTGTTTTGGTTTTTCCATTATTTCCTAAAGCCTAGCATAAATGTGAAATGTATGCATATTACTCTGCTCCACTAATCTAGTATTGCCTGAAAAGAGAAGTCTGCTGATTTGGGTTTGTCATAATATAAAGGGAAGGGTAACCACCTTTCTGTACACAGTGCTATAAAATCCCTCCTGGCCAGAGGCAAAATCCTTTCACCTGTAAAGGGTTAAGAAGCTAAGGTAACCCCGCTGGCACCTGACCCAAAATGGCCAATGAGGGGACAAGATTCTTTCAAATCTGGAGGGGGGGAACAAAGGGTTTGGGCTATCTGTGTGATGCTTTTGCCAGGAACAGATCA
The DNA here is from genome assembly GCF_965152275.1 of Natator depressus. Lineage (NCBI taxonomy): Eukaryota > Metazoa > Chordata > Testudines > Cheloniidae > Natator > Natator depressus. The sequence continues at coordinate 30,547,225 of NC_134236.1, forward strand.
GGAATGCAAGCCTTACCACTCCTGTAAAGTTAGTAAGTAATCTAGCTAGAAAATGCATTAGATTTTCTTTTGTTTAATGGCTTGTAAAATAAGCTGTGCTGGAGGGAATGTATATTCCTGTCTTTGTGTCTTTTTGTAATTTAAGCTTTTGCCTAGAGAGATTCTCTATGTTTTGAATCTGATTACTCTGTAAGGTATTTACCATCCTGATTTTACAGAGGTGATTCTTTTACCTTTTCTTGAAATAAAATTCTTCTTTTAAGAACCTGATTGATTTTTCATTGTTCTTAAGAGCCAAAGGTTTGGGTCTGTGTTCACCTGTACCAGTTGGTGAGGATTATTATCAAGCCTTCCCCAGGACAGGGGGTGTAGGGCTCGGGGGGGGATATTTTGGGGGAAGACGTCTCCAAGTGGTCTCTTTCCCTGTTTTTTGTTTAAAACGCTTGGTGGTGGCAGCATACTGTTCAAGGACAAGGCAAAGTTTGTACCTTGGGGAAGTTTTTAACCTAAGCTGGTAAGAATAAGCTTAGGGGGTCTTTCATGAAGGTTCTCACATCTGTACCCTAGCATTCAGAGTGGGGAAGGAACCTTGACAGGGTTAATTTATTATGGCTGTTTTTTATGACACAAAGTGAGCTCTTTGCCACTAACCGTTGCGAATAAAAACTAATATGCTTTCTTGTGTGCTCCATGGCCCTGAACTATAGGTGAGAAATCTGAATTAATTTACTTAATTATCTATAATTAATAAAGAAAGATGAGCAATCTTGACACATAATTTGATTTTAAAATTACATTTGTGAAAGGAAAATGTGTTCTCCCCCTAAAATCATGGCCATTTTAAGGGTTGTAATATGAAAGCTCTTTTGAACGTCATTAAAAGTGTCATTTGTTACCTATTTACAACAAAGTATTTGATTTTTACAGGAAACTCCATTTTTAAACTCAGTGGAAACTATCCAAAAAAACCAATAAATCACTATTTTATGATATTATTAAGAATAATTCTTGCAGGTTTGTTGAATCATTCAAGAAATTGGAAACACATTGGAATTTTAGATGAACCATTATCAATGGACTTTTAGTCTTTTGGGTACTGTTCGAAAAATTATTCCCTCAAATTATTATTTTTAACAACTAAATTGTAAATGAATTCTATTTAAATATCATTCTGACTTCAAGGGACATTGCTGTAATTGATCATTTTGGTTCACAGTTACAGCCGCCCCTGTTTTTCCTCTCAATTTCTACATCAAGGTAGTAGCAAGAGCTGAGGAAACACATTTATTTCTACTTTCATAAAACTCTAAACCTCCATCCAGCCAAAGAATGAGGTTGCCTCTGATTCAGAGGAAGGCTATAATCTGTATAATTATATCCTCTTATTATTATGTTCCCTCCTATGCTTGCCTCTTCACAGACTATGCCTAGCCTGATTGATTTGTACTACAAACAAGCTCATGGTAATGAAGGAGGCAAACTGAGTCAGCCTGGTAACCTAATGATAAGAACTGGTTCCAGTCACCAGTTAGAACCTCATTCTCTTCATCCCTGTAGCAGGGGAACTGTAGAAGCAACACACACCGCTGCTAGAAAAAAGGAGTGTTCTGCCTCGTCCAAGAATGACCTCTAGCACTAACTATGGATATAAAGAAAAGGACTAACCAATTTATTTGAGCGTAAGCTTTCGTGAGCTACAGCTCACTTCATCGGATGCTGTAGCTCACGAAAGCTTATGCTCAAATAAATTGGTTAGTCTCTAAGGTGCCACAAGTACTCCTTTTCTTTTTGCAAATACAGACTAACACGGCTGCTACTCTGAAAACTATGGGTATGTCTACACTGCAATCAGGAGGTGTGTTCTAGCTAGATCAAAGCTAGCATGAGTAACAGTAGCAGTGTAGCCACAGGAGCAGGAGCATGGGCTAGCCTCCTGAGTGCTACTCCACCCAAGACCCTGGCGGGCCCATGCCACAGTCCACACTACCAGGGCTACGCTAGCTAGGTCAAAGCTAGCTCGGGTATGTCTACACATTCTGCAATCACACCTCCCAACTGCAGTGTAGACATACCATAAGAAGCAGCATAAGCTGTTCAGGAAGGACAGGAAGGGCAGAAAAGGTGGGGGAGTTGCACTATATGTAAGGGAGCAGTATGACTGCTCAGAGCTCAAGTATGAAACTGCAGAAAAACCTGAGAGTCTCTGGATTAAGTTTAGACATGTGAGCAACAAGGGTGATGTCATGGTGGGAGTCTACTATAGACCACCAGACCAGGGGGATGAGGTGGACGAGGCTTTCTTCTGGCAACTCACGGAAGTTACTAGATCGCAGGCCCTGGTTCTCATCGGAGACTTCAATCACCCTGATATCTGCTGGGAGAGCAATACAGCGGTGCACAAGCAATCCAGGAAGTTTTTGGAAAATGTAGGGGACAATTTCCTGATGCGAGTGCTGGAGGAACTAACTAGGGGAAGAGCTCTTCTTGACCTGCTGCTCACAAACCGGGAAGAATTAGTAGGGGAAGCAAAAGTGGATGGGAACCTGGGCGGCAGTGACCATGAAATGGTCGAGTTCAGGATCCTAACACAAGAAAGAAAGGAGAGCAGCAGAATACAGACCCTGGACTTCAGAAAAGCAGACTTTGACTGCCTCAGGGAACTGATGGGAAGATCCCCTGGGAGAATAACATGAGGGGGAAAGGAGTCCAGGAGAGCTGGCTGTATTTTAAAGACTCCTTATTGAGGTTACAGGGACAAACCATCCCGATGTGTAGAAAGAATAGTAAATATGGCAGGCGACCAGCTTGGCTTCACAGTGAAATCCTTGCTGCTCTTAAATACAAAAAAGAAGCTTACAAGAAGTGGAAGATTGGACAAATGACAAGGGATAAGTATAAAAATATTGCTCGGGCTTGCAGGAGTGAAATCAGGAAGGCCAAATTACACCTGGAGTTGCAGCCAGCAAGAGATGTTAAGAGTAACAAGAAGGGTTTCTTCAGGTATGTTAACAACAAGAAGAAAGTCAAGGAAAGTGTGGGCCCCTTACTGAATGAGGGAGGCAACCTAGTGACAGAGGATGTGGAAAAAGCTAATGTACTCAATACTTTTTTTGCGTCTGTCTTCACGAACAAGGTCAGCTCCCAGACTACTGCACTGGGCAGCACAGCATGGGGAGGAGGTGACCAGCCCTCTGTGGAGAAAGAAGTGGTTCGGGACTATTTAGAAAAGCTGGACGAGCACTAGTCCATGGGGCCGGATGCATTGCATCCGAGAGTGCTAAAGGAGTTGGCGGATGTGATTGCAGAGCCATTGGCCATTACCTTTGAAAACTCATGGCGATCGGGGGAGGTCCCAGATGACTGGAAAAAGGCTAATGTAGTGCCCATCTTTAAAAAAGGGAAGAAGGAGGATCCGGGGAACTACAGGCCAGTCAGCCTCACCTCAGTCCCTGGAAAAATCATGGAGCAGGTCCTCAAGGAATCAATTCTGAAGCACTTAGAGGAGAGGAAAGTGATCAGGAACAGTCAGCATGGATTCACCAAGGGCAAGTCATGCCTGACTAATCTAATTGCCTTCTATGATGAGATAACTGGCTCTGTGGATGAGGGGAAAGCAGTGGCCATGTTGTTCCTTGACTTTAGCAAAGCTTTTGACACGGTCTCCCACAGTATTCTTGCCAGCAAGTTAAAGAAGTATGGGCTGGATGAATGGACTATAAGGTGGGTAGAAAGCTGGCTAGATTGTCGGGCTCAACGGGTAGTGATCAATGGCTCCATGTCTAGTTGGCAGCCGGTATCAAGTGGAGTGCCCCAGGGGTCGGTCCTGGGGCCGGTTTTGTTCAATATCTTCATAAATGATCTGGAGGATGGTGTGGATTGCACCCTCAGCAAGTTTCCAGATGACACTAAACTGGGAGGAGTGGTAGATATGCTGGAGGGTAGGGATAGGATACAGAGGGACCTAGAGAAATTGGAGGATTGGGCCAAAAGAAATCTGATGAGGTTCAACAAGGACAAGTGCAGAGTCCTGCACTTAGGACGGAAGAATCCAATGCACCGCTACAGACTAGGGACCAAATGGCTTGGCAGCAGTTCTGCAGAAAAGGACCTAGGGGTTACAGTGGACTAGAAGCTGGATATGAGTCAACAGTGTGCCCTTGTTGCCAAGAAGGCCAATGGCATTTTGGGCTGTATAAGTAGGGGCATTGCCAGCAGATTGAGGGACGTGATCGTTCCCCTCTATTCGACATTGGTGAGGCCTCATCTGGAGTACTGTGTCCAGTTTTGGGCCCCACACTACAAGAAGGATGTGGAAAAATTGGAAAGAGTCCAGCGGAGGGCAACAAAAATTATTAGGGGACTGGAACACATGACTTATGAGGAGAGGCTGAGGGAATTGGGGATGTTTAGTCTTCAGAAGAGAAGAATGAGGGGGGATTTGATAGCTGCTTTCGAATTATCTGAAAGGAGGTTCCAAAGAGGATGGCTCTAGACTATTCTCAGTGGTAGCAGATGACAGAACAAGGAGTAATGCTCTCAAGTTGCAGTGGGGGAGATTTAGGTTGGATATTAGGAAAAACTTTTTCACTAGGAGGGTGGTGAAACACTGGAATGCGTTACCTAGGGAGGTGGTGGAATCTCCTTCCCTAGAAGTTTTTAAGGTCAGGCTTGACAAAGCCCTGGCTGGGATGATTTAGTTGGGGATTGGTCCTGCTTTGAGCAGGGGGTTGGACTAGATGACCTCCTGAGGTCCCTTCCAACCCTGATATTCTATGATTCTAAGTAGGCTCTAAATGGTATCTCGTAACTTTGGCCAGAAAAATGGTGGTCGATAGACATCTATGAGACTGGGAAACAGTCTAGTGGAAGGGAACTCTGCACTCTGTAATACGTCAAATAGCCTTTTGTCTCCAAGATAAAAAACCTAGAGATCAGATCCAATGTAAAACTAGACACTGAAGTTAGAAAAACTCAAACTAAAATTAAGACACAGGGTTGGTTTTTTGTTTGTGGTTTTTTTTTAAGTGATGGTCATAAACCATTGGAACGGATTAGAAAGGGGTATGGTAACTTCTCCAGTACGTGAGCCTTCAGATCAAGACTGGATGACTTTCTAAAACATGCTCTAACTTACCCACAAATCATTTGGCTCAATGCAGGAATTGCTGGGTGAAATTCTGTCTTGTGTTGTGCAGGAGGTCAGACTAAATGATCATGATGGTCCTATCAATCCTTAAAATCTATGAATGAAAATGGCACATCTAGCCACTGGATTAGCTTTTCTATATAGTGGGGGTACTCAGTGCAGAGCCAAAACAGCAGCTCCTACAGCACAGAGGTCTGGTTGGGGCATTCTGTTAACCTAACAACCCCCTGCTGATGTAATGGCTCCCTTAGGTATCCAGAAGTTGATACAGGACAGAGCAGCCTCCAGAGAGTTATTTTCATTTAACTGCTTTTTTTCACTTGTGTCTAATTAAATATGATTTCTTTTATTTTTTACTTAATCAGTTTGGAACAAAAAGTGAAGAGAAATTATCTGTCAATATAATACTAATGGTAAAATAAAGGAGTTACATTCTGTTTGGAATACAAACTTATCCCCAGTAGGAAATGGCCCCATACTCCTTCATTCCAGGAAGCAATTGTGTCCACTAAGAAGGCATGTAACTGGCTAAAGATAAAAGAACAACTTCCATGTAAATTAGCTATCAGATTAGCTCATCAATGTAAAAGTAACTGTCTGACCCTCAAATACAGTACCCAACCCACTTTCTTATCTGACAGCAGTACCTGTAAGCCACACCCACTCAGTGTGGTGCTCTGCCCCACCTCTGGTGGTGGCGAGGCAACTTAGAGGTTGATGAGTCTACTGCAGCCTTGGCCAACAGGGTCTTTTAGATAAGGCAGTAGAGGATCATAAATGGAAGTCCCAGGTTCAATCCGTGCAACTGGGAACCCACCTGGGGTGTTGGCATTACATACCCAATGTATCATAATATCCCACTGATTTCTATTTAAAATGGCAGCACAGAAGGATGCAGCAAGGGGACTGCAGAAGGAGGATAATGACCAAAGAAAGTGTTCAGTAGCTTCAAAAATATACAAGAATTTAATTAAAATTATACTTTTTTATGATAGATGAGATTCTGCCTTCAGAAAGGCACACTCAGTTTCCATTGACTTCAGTGGATGTTGCATGCATGTATCTATGGTAAGAAGTTAACCTTGTATGTTTTTCTTCATAAGTGAAAGTGGAACAAGTGTAGCTTATACACTAAAATGAGTTTTTGCTAAAGAGAGTAGAGTTCTGTACAAATGAAAGGATAAAAATCTTAAGCTTGACATTATTATTCTGGAAATTCAGAACCCTAGATTTCCCATGTAGTTCAGCCCTGAATAGATACAAACATTAGTGCTTTTTCTCTAACTTGGTTAGAGTGATTGCTGTGAGCCTCAGTCCATTGCTACAGATGTAAAAGCTATCTGACAATCTGGGAAAGTTATTCTTTACCTTTTGTTTCACTAATGTTCAATCACTTGGCATTTGCTAGCAGAATACATATGCTGCCTCTAGTATATATTCCCGCTGGCCATATATAACCCAGGGTAGCTATTCCCTAAAAGAATACAAGAAATATTGCTGCACTATTCCTTTCCTATACTATAAAATACAGTAAAATAATGACAAAAACATTTGCAACTGCACAACAGATAGTAAATAGTTAGAGGAGATCTCCAGAGATGTACAGTCACAAATGAAAACTGTCTAGTGAAAGCTCTGCTGTTTGCAGTCTGCAAAAACTTGACCAAGGAATTTGGAAAGCCGAGTATGAATTCAAAGAGAAGGAATGTCTTCCACCGTGAAAGCACACTACTAAAGGTGTTTTATTAATGGCTTCCATTAGAAGGGAGATCGCTCAAAGCTATCTGCAAGTTTGGGTAAGATATCATTTGTGGTCTATTGTGCCTTCCAAAAATTGTCCATCTTCTTTTGGAAGAGTTGCTAGACTCCACTAAGGAGAATCTAGATCTTAGGTTCATAGTGACATCACATCAAGATCATGTTCAGTCACAGTGGTCATCCTCAAATAGTTAACATTTGCCAACGATTCATTCAGTGGGATCTGAGGTACCATATTTTCCTCCTTATTTATAATAGGAAAGAACTGTGGTGACAGTGTGATCTTTTTGTGATAGTTGTTGGCAAACACCGCAATGTGAGTTTTATCATTCATAACATGGATAGAGAAGTTTCAGTCCTCCCTGCTGTTTTGTAAGTGTCATAATTGCAGTGTCTCTTGTGAAGCCAGTTTTGTAGCTCAAAGGCCCACCTGTTGAAGTGGATCTGATTGAGATAGAGATAGCTTAGCTGGGAGTGACTTGAAAAGGAAAAGGAACAGGAAATTGCTTCTGCCATGCTTAATTTCAGACAAAGGGTAACTTTTTTTCTTTCCTAGGTAAATGCAGACAATGGACTCCACTCATTTAATGCCAGTGCAACACCACCAATTTCACTGATGGTCCAATTCCACTGAATGAGGCCCACTGTATTTCATATAAAATGTGAACAAACAACATAAAGGTATATATTTAAGGTTAAGATGATTCTGCCTCCTTTCTGTCCCGCTTGCAAATGCATAAAACAGTCTGGTTTTTAATTGTGTGTTTGGTCCAATTTTAAATTGTAAGTACCTCAAAGAAGGAACCATGGACTAGATTCTACTGCATAAATCTGGAGTAAATTACTATGTAAATTATGCAGGAGTAAGTAAGAGTGGAATCTAATGCAGGTTGAGGTGTTAACAATGTACACCTGTGGAGTTACTATAGATTATGACACAGTTTAAACAGATTATGGTTCTTTGTCTCTGTTTGCTCATGAATACCCCCGTCCTGTGCTGCTGACCCCACATGAATCAGTAGCTGGGTCCAAAGCCCTTTAGAATATTTCCATTAACTTCTATGGGCTTTGGATCCAAAGGTTATAAATTGCAATTCCCTTGCAGGTAAATCTGATCTTTGGAGCAATATAAGCTTATTATAAACCTATTCAAAAGACATAGGACCAGATCCGCAGCTAGTGTAAATCTGCATACCTTGGATTGGAACCATGCCAATTTACACCAGTTGAGGAGACAGCCCATGATAGCTGAAGGATAAATACAAACATCACAGAGGACACTGAATGCTTTCTGTACTCCTGAATCAATATGAACAACCCAAGAAACAGTAAAAGGAAAAAAATACCATGCATCTGGGGATTATTTTTGCCAGGAGCGCACTTTCCCACCCATCGTGCTGTTTATTACTTTATAAAGATAAATGTAACATTTCTTCTTGGGAAAGAAAAAAGAAACACATTTGTCTTGTTGAAGCCAGTGCTGCCTAACAACCAAATTTGTTTTCCAATTAAAATCACTAGAGCAAAAGCGAGACCGCAAAGAAGGCACTTCTCCATTCCGCACTGTGCATATGAATATGTGATAAGACACTTCTATTGTCTAGTTCAGCTGAAAGGAAATAGGCAGAGAAATTTACCTATTGTTTCATGGTACTTAACCCGTGTGAGGTTTTATATCACATGTGCTGCAATAATTAGTCACAAGAGGCCAGTAGGAATAACTGAGATCATTAATTTGACTTCAAGCCTTCTAACAGTGCACATAACTAGTCTATGTAACCACATGTTCCTGTCTGTGACATGACACATTACCCTTTTTCACCCTCCTCTATTCCTTCGGATTATGTTACATCCATAAGTGTCTTGTCTTAAATTAGATTGTAAAGTCTTCGGGTCAGTGCACAATGGGGTGATTGGGCCTTCTGGGCACTTCTGTAATACAGACTAATAATAATAACAGCAAGGGGTAAATTAAGGTTGGAGTGGTGGACTGGCAACCTTAACTGAATTTCCAGTCTGCTAGACTGCTATGATTATTACAAGATTTTTTTCCCATCGTCAGGCCCCCTAATCTATGAACAATGTGAATTGCACTATTAGGTTCCCTCATTGTTGATGCATGGGGCATGGGTGATGTGCAGGTTTAAACTAGTTTAAATGATGGATTCTCTGTAATTTGTAGTCTTTAAATCAGTAACTCAGCCAGAGGTTAGGGGTTTGTTACAGGAGCAGGTAGGTGAGGTTTTGTGACCTGCAATGCACAGGAGGTCAGACTAAGATGATCATGATGGTCCCTTCTGGCCTTAAAGTCTGAGTCTGTCCATTCTAATGGGCCTTGGGATGGGGTAGAGAGGCTCCATGCCAACAATGAGGGCATTACGGAGGCTGAGCCTGCTGGCAATGAAAGGGTTAGGGAAAACCTGTGTGCCCAATTGGTCCTGCCCTGCTATACGCACAGCCAATGTCAAGCATGGGGAGAGCAGACAGAAGGAGAGGGCCTAGTCCAGTCCAGGGATAGCCAGGAAGAAGGACAGAGTTCTGCTTCTCTTGATGGGAGAGAAGCTGGTTGCTGGATGGGAGAGAAGCTGAGATGGCACTCACTTGCCAGCCACACCAGCCCTCCTGGAAGGAATGACCAAATCCTGGAAAGGGAATCAGGCAATGCACAAACTGTTTTGGAAACAAGCCCTGAATAGAAGGATGGGTCCCCACTGAAGGTTTGTGGGATGACGCTGGTTTTTGCACTTTGTTTTTGTTCCTGATTATCTTTAAACCTTAAACAACCCAAAAGGGGTAGGACTGAACAGTGTTTTGACTGGAGGGCCAAAACACCATTATACTGGCCTCAGTGAGACAGACATATCAGTGGAGACCTGTCGCTGGATGAGTTGTGCCCAGAAGGGCCATAAAGGGATGTCGCCCTGACAACAGGTCTCGTGAGGCCCTTGTGATGTCAACCATTTATTGGTATTTTTCTTAATTCTTGCAATAGTTCTGTGAATAACTCATGGGACTGCACACACTGAATGATGAGACTAAAGAAATATTGACTAGCTACCCATTCAGTGAGCACTGTCCATCCAGTGCACTGATTAGGGCGGGAGTCCTGTGGAAAAAATATATATCATCATGTCATTAAGGACTATATCATAATGCAATGCATAAATAGGCAGAATTAAGGTAGTACAACTTTAATTCAGGCATCTTTAATTCAGACATTTCCTGATTTGTGAATGCTTCGCATTGCACCCTTAGCATTCTTAATTTTTAACTTTTTTAGAAACAAACATTGATGACTCCCCACCCCCACCTCCAACCACCTGGACTATCAGCAGTGTTGGTATCTTTAGATCTACAGCACAGTCCTCTGCCTCTAGAGAAAATGGAGTAAAAAGTAACAGCAGAAGGCTGCTATAAGCCTCTGCCACTAGAGTGGAATGGAGACACATAGTTTGCCAATGGGTTTCACAGCTACTTGCTAGACATCAGTGGAACGCTGAGACTCAGAAACAATGTGTTCAGTTCCAGGTTCTGGAAGAGAGTGTCCCTCTAGTGAGTATAGTTCTCCTGTCCCCTCCCTTGCTGCTATTAGCCCCTGTCCCCGGGTCCTGCCCAGGTTTCTGTCTGCTCTCATGGCCCCTCCCAGGCTGCCCTCCAATCCTGCTTCCTGCCCCTCTTCTTCCTTTCTTCCCCCCTCACTGTCTTCTGCCCCCTGCTGCTCCTATTCTCCTATCCTGGCTCCTACTTCTACTCCCTCTCCTTTGTGCTCCTGCCCCTGTCACCCCACCCTCCATCTCTTCACTCTCCCTTCACTCAGCATTTGAATCAGGCTGCTTCTACCTCCCCTCCATGCAGCCAGAGCACCAAGAGGGAGAGTACTGAGAGCATAAGAGAGACTAACTCCCTATTTGCAATTCCAGCACCCGATGCCACAGCTGCCCTCAGCAGTCATTTCCCAGTTTTCATTTGTGCAACTGATTATTCCTTCCTAAGTGGAGTTCTTTGCATTTGTCCTTAATGAATTTCATCCTGTTTATTTCAGAACATTTCTCCAGTTTTTCAAGATCACTTTGAATTCCAATCCTGTCCTCCAAAGTGCTTACAACCCCTCTCAGCTTGGTATCGTCTGCAAACTTTATAAGTATACTCTGTGACATTATCCAAATCTCTTAAGATATTGAATAGAAAATCCTATAACATGAGCAAAAAAACAACATATTTTCCCTGATCTCATTCTCAAAAATGGTGGAACTTTTTAATGCTGAAATTTTTTTTGAATGTTTCAGCTAACACAGACACCCAGAATGAAAATTTCAGCCCAGACAGTTAGTTTGCCAAATATAAGCAAATGAAACCAGCATCTTATAATGGAAAGTGTCAGGTACCCTTAAATAGGGACATTGCTACCTGTGCCACCTATAATAAGGGCTGGTAGGGCCCAGCCCGGTCAATGGAAAGATGTTCATTCTCTTGAATGGAATAAATACAGATTCCATGCTGTAGCAAAGGTCTAATAAAAAAGACATAAAACAACATCTGTTAAAATAACTAGGACAAAAATATAAGAACAAAATGTCTGCTCTGACTTTGCCAATAGGTCTGGGAAAATGGCGTATTTTTATAAACATGATCCAAAGACTATCACAGTTTCAACGAAAGGCAGTGCTTCACACTGAAATCATTAATATGCTCCAGAATGACATTCAGACTAAAATGATGGATGCCATAGTACTTGTCAAGAAAATAGTGCAGTACATATGTCACTGAGGATGAAGAAAGGTGGTTTGAGACATCAAAGGTCATAAATAATAGAACAAATTTCTCTATGAAATGTGTGATCATATTGTGTCTATCACTTGTGAGGTCAATTTTCCTGAATTCAGTTTAATTAAAGAGTGTCAACTATCTTCACTGTGCACCACATATAGTAGGATGATTCTCATTCTGTGCTGGAATGAGGCAAAGACATATACTCTCCTTTGCTGTAGAAACTGATGAAATATTGTGGCAGTTTGAATTGAACTAGAATTACAATACTAGACAGAACCTTATTCTGACTAGTGATGATAGAATAACTGATTTTTCAGTTTTGTGACCAAATCAAAAACTCCCCCCAAAAATATTGGGTAGAAAAAAAATTCCATTTTACCCTTTATTCTTTTAACAAATCTAGCTAAATTTCTAAACAAAGCTTGTTTTTTTGTTTCATTTTTTGTTTGCCTGAAATTTGCTGAATTCAACTCAAATTCATGAATAGTTTCAGTTGCCTGAAAACTACATTTTTGGCAAATAAACCATTTTTGATTGAAACATGTCACCTAGTTCTAATTTTTTGCAGTCTTGGACAAGATCCTTAGATGGTGTAAACTAGTATATCACTATTGAAATCAGTAGTTATGCTGATTTACACCAGGTAAGGATTGAACCATGGTCACATAGACTAATATTGCTGGGCACAGTGTGAAAACCAGAGCAGGTCAGAAAATGGGTAGACGGGGAAAGATGTTACAAAAATTTTCACTTCCATGTTGTCAACATTTCTCTTTTAGGCCTACATTTTCTGACCAACTCTCAGGAAAATGCAAGCTGGGAAATTTTACATGGCCATTTACACTTTGCATTGATGCTGAAACATCAATAATGAAGGATGAATGCAAAATGGAAGTGCAGGCAAATATTGATGGCAACAGTTCATGGTGCATGCATGTGTCCCTTTCCAGTAGTCCAAAAGCCATACAGTAATCACAGCTATAGTGAGATCCTCATGAATGTGAATGGTGTTTGTATATTATATCAGATCTGTAATGACTGGACTAAGGATGGGGAATGAATTGGAACTTAAAAAAATATTAACAAAAAGCATTGATGAAAACTTGTGCTGAACCTGAACTGACCTAGAAGTATGAGTTAGCTAATTGAGGGCTTGATTTTTATTGACCCTAAGGCCCCTTTACACCACTCTAGCAGTTCAAAGAGGCCTAAGTCTAATGAGAATCAGGACCTTAAAGCTTTCTTAAATAAATATAATGTATCCTCCAGCTATACATTTACTGTGTGTCTTTGTTAGTATAACCCTTGCCTATCTTACACCATTCCTTCCTTTGATGCCCATTCCCACTCTCACTCACTGTGTATTGTATACATTTCATTGGTAAGCTTTTGGTGTCAAAGATTAACCCATGGTTTGTGTGTTTTGTTTTTGCTCTGTGGAGCACCTGTCAAGAAGGCTCAATTCTTCCTTTGACAAAGTAAGCCAGGTCGCTCTATAAATATTTTAAAACAGACATGCAGTTTTCTGGGCTTCATTCTTTTAAATTATTACAGCAGTTACTAAAGATTCTTTCTTGACTAATATTATAAAACAAATCTTTGGGGTTTTATGTAATATTTTGTTACCTAAATATTGCCACTTAATCTAATTAGGTTGAGGAACGTTATTTTTGATTGACTATTCCCAGTAGACCAATCTTCCCTCATGATCAATATTTTAAGCTTTTTCTAAATTTAAAACCTGCGATATCTAACCACAGAGGCAATATTTTGCTTATGCATATTCAAAGGTGATTAAAGTACATTTTATTTGTTTGTTTTGCTCATATGAATTAACATTATCCATGGCAACTCCTATCTTAGCAAGTGCCCCTTGAAACTCCTACGAAAAAAAGTGTGAATTCCCTGTGAAACTTTTCATGGTTAATTCCATTTTGAAAAAAAAAATCTTATGCACAAAAGCTAGCTTTACTTGATGCCACAAGAAAAGAGATTTGTACTTACTATTATTTTACTGGCATGATTTTGTGATTCAAATTGAGCAGCTTTACTATTCAATTACTTTTATGTTAATATAAATAGAAGGATTAGCATAGCCATGCTATAGCTTCAGCAATTGGGAATCACTGTAAAAATTCAGCCAACTTCCACAGCTGCAGTTAAAGGGTACCCTGTGATCCAAAATCTGAAATCCAAGGGAGGGTGATCGGCATGTTTCTTTGGGACATATTGGGATAAGATCATTAGGATGCCACACCCTTCCAGAACCGCTGTCATGAATAGACTGTAACAGGAAGAAAATAGTATATATCGTGGTGCCAGATCCTGACAGGATGTCCATGCCTGTGTAATGGTGAATTAGTGGGTCAGGTAGAAGAAAGCACGTGCAATGGGACTCAACACACAGCTTCCCTGTGTGTATCATAGAGCAATAGGTGCCCACACTGCTATGGAATAGAGGCATGATGGGGGGCAAATCCATGTGTGGTTGGGCTTTTGTTGGAGGGGAGCAGCAGGCTGTGTCCCCCTACTCCCATCCTACATTGTGGCAGCACATAGTGGACTGCCTCAACAGATCTGAAGGGCCTGAGGAACATATGAAAACACCATGGATGAAATCCTGGCCTCACTGATTTCCGTGGATTTCACCTCATGTTTTGTCACTGCCATGCTTCTGGGTATTTAACCCAATACAAATCGCTTTAACGTGGGTTTTGCTCTATTTCTCAGGTTTTGGCCTACAGAGAGTAAAACAGATCAGGAGCTATTCTGCATACTAATTTGACCTTAAACCAGAGAAAGATGATCCAAATACTAATGCTACAGTCTCATCCACCAAAGCCTCTGTTCCATGCACCAGAATCATTTCCACGATTCAGTTGCTGTGAACTAAACTCACTAACATCCATTTATTCATTGTTGGCCTTTTGTGTGTGTGTGTGTGTGTGTGTGAGAAACTATTTTTATGTAAGAAACCAATAAAAGCTTTTTGGTTTATTTTTTTTTCCTTGAGCACTTTCCAATTTTATCTAAAGCCATGGGAAATAGGCAAGAAAGATAGATTGTGGGTAGATTGCTCTGCCCAGGTGCCACAAAAGTCTTGCTTTGCTTGATAAGATTCAGCATAATTTAAATATTTAAGGGGGAAGAGAAGAAACAATGCAACAATATAAAAAATACAAAAGGAGACGAGCTCTTGAGTTCCAAACAAAAAAAAAATTGCAAACCGCTACTCCAGTGCCAATCTGGAGGACTGGCAACAATACTGTATTGCAGTGTATTCTTGCTTTTCAATGACTGTCATCCTTATAGTAGTTTTGGAAGATATAAAGTCAAAAGTACATGAAAGTATTTATTTTACTGTATCCCATAACCAAATTGTATGCCTTATTTACAAGCATTCACTGGAAACATTGTGACATTCAGCACTTACAGTAAAAGAAGTGCGTCATGGATGCATGGGGCAAGCTTGCCTCCGACATTCACTCCCTAGGCTGCCACTTTTGCAAGGGGGAACCCCACAGTTCCATTACTCTGAGATTGGGTTCCCTGGCTTCAGCACCCCTGTTTCTCCTCTCTTCTCCAGTGGGTCCAAATATGTTTAGACCCTGGTAGGAGACTTATCCCTTTTGGGGAGCTCTGCAACAACAGATGTTTGCAGCGATACACCACCCTGACTGGGAAAACCGAAAAGTCTGCTGCTTGCCAGGAGCTAGGATTCACGATGTAACGGAGAGACTGCCGAGACTCATCAAGCCCTCAGATCGCTACCCCTTCCTGCTTCGCCACGTGGGCACCAATGATACTGCCAAGAATGACCTTGAGCGGATCACTGCAGACTACGTGGCTCTGGGAAGAAGGATAAAGGAGTTTGAGGTGCAAGTGGTCTTCTCGTCCATCCTCCCCATGGAAGGAAAAGGCCTGGGTAGAGACCATCGAATCGTGGAAGTCAACAAATGGCTACACAGATGGTGTCGGAGAGCAGGCTTTGGATTCTTTGACCATGGGATGGTGTTCCAAGAAGGAGGAGTGTTTGGCAGAGATGGGCTCCACCTAACAAAGAGAGGGAAGAGCATCTTCACAAGCAGGCTGGCTAACCTAGTGAGGAGGGTTTTAAACTTGGTTCACCGGGGGAAGGAGACCGAAGCCCTGAGGTAAGTGGGGAAGTGGGATACCGGGAGGAAGCACGAGCAGGAGCGCGAGAGGGCAGGGCTCCTGCCTCATACTGAGAAAGAGGGACGATCAGCAAGTTATCTCAAGTGCCTATACACAAATGCAAGAAACGTGGGAAACAAGCTGGGAGAACTGGAAGTCCTGGTACAGTCAAGGAATTATGATGTGGTTGGAATAACAGAGACTTGGTGGGATAACTCACATGACTGGAGTACTGTCATGGATGGATATAAACTATTCAGGAAGGACAGGCAGGGCAGAAAAGGTGGGGGAGTTGCACTGTATGTAAGGGAGCAGTATGACTGCTCAGAGCTCAAGTATGAAACTGCAGAAAAACCTGAGAGTCTCTGGATTAAGTTTAGAAGTGTGAGCAACAAGGGTGATGTCGTGGTGGGAGTCTGCTATAGACCATCGGACCAGTTGGATGAGGTGGACGAGGCTTTCTTCCGGCAACTCACGGAAGTTACAAGATCGCAGGCCCTGGTTCTCATCGGAGACTTCAATCACCCTGATATCTGCTGGGAGAGCAATACAGCGGTGCAGACAATCCAGGAAGTTTTTGGAAAAGTGTAGGGGACAATTTCCTGATGCGAGTGCTGGAGGAACCAACTAGGGGAAGAGCTCTTCTTGACCTGCTGCTCACAAACTGGGAAGAATTAGTAGGGGAAGCAAAAGTAGATGGGAACCTGGGAGGCAGTGACCATGAGATGGTCGAATTCAGCATCCTGACACAGGGAAGAAAGGAAAGCAGCAGAATACGGACCCTGGACTTCAGAAAAGCAGACTTTGACTCCCTCAGGGAACTGATGGGCAGACTACCCTGGGAGAATAACATGAGGGGGAAAGGAGTCCAGGAGAGCTGGCTGTATTTTAAAGACTCCTTATTGAGGTTACAGGGACAAACCATCCCGATGTGTAGAAAGAATAGTAAATATGGCAGGCGACCAGCTTGGCTTAACAGTGAAATCCTTGCTGAACTTAAACACAAAAAAGAAGCTCACAAGAAGTGGAAGATTGGACAAATGGCCAGGGAAGAGTATAAAAATATTGCTCGGGCTTGCAGGAGTGAAATCAGGAAGGCCAAATCACACCTGGAGGTGCAGCTAGCAAGAGATGTTAAGAGTAACAAGAAGGGTTTCTTCAGCTATGTTAGCAACAAGAAAAAAGTCAAGGAAAGTGTGGGCCCCTTACTGAATGAGGGAGGCAACCTAGTGACAGAGGATGTGGAAAAAGCTAATGTACTCAATACTTTTTTTGCGTCTGTCTTCACGAACAAGGTCAGCTCCCAGACTACTGCACTGGGCAGCACAGCATGGGGAGGAGGTGACCAGCCCTCTGTGAAGAAAGAAGTGGTTTGGGACTATTTAGAAAAGCTGGACGAGCACAAGTCCATGGGGCCGGATGCGCTGCATCCGAGAGTGCTAAAGGAGTTGGCGGATGTGATTGCAGAGCCATTAGTCATTATCTTTGAAAACTCATGGCAATCGGGGGAAGTCCCGGACGACTGGAAAAAGGCTAATATAGTGCCCATCTTTAAAAAAGGGAAGAAGGAGGATCTGGGGAACTACAGGCAGTCAGCCTCACCTCAGTCCCTGGAAAAATCATGGAGCAGGTCCTCAAGGAATCAATTCTGAAGCACTTAGAGGAGAGGAAAGTGATCAGGAACAGTCAGCATGGATTCACCAAGGGCAAGTCATGCCTGACTAATCTAATTGCCTTCTATGACGAGATAACTGGCTCTGTGGATGAGGGGAAAGCAGTGGACATGTTGTTCCTTGACTTTAGCAAAGCTTTTGACACGGTCTCCCACAGTATTCTTGCCAGCAAGTTAAAGAAGTATGGGCTGGATGAATGGACTATAAGGTGGATAGAAAATTGGCTAGATTGTCGGGCTCAACGGGTAGTGATCAATGGCTCCATGTCTAGTTGGCAGCTGGTATCAAGTGGAGTGCCCCAAGGGTCGGTCCTTCAGCCGGTTTTGTTCAATATCTTCATAAATGATCATAAATGGAGGATGGTGTGGATTGCACCCTCAGCAAGGTTGCCGATGACACTAAGCTGGGAGGAGAGGTAGATACGCTGGAGGGTAGGGATAGGATACAGAGGGCCCTAGACAAATTAGAGGATTGGGCCAAAAGAAATCTGATGAGGTTCAACAAGGACAAGTGCAGAGTCCCGCACTTAGGACAGAAGAATCCCATGCACCGCTACAGACTAGGGACCAAATGGCTCGGCAGCAGTTCTGCAGAAAAGGACCTAGGGGTTACAGTGGACGAGAAGCTGGATATGAGTCAACAGTGTGCCCTTGTTGCCAAGAAGGCCAATGGCATTTTGGGATGTATAAGTAGGGGCATTGCCAGCAGATCGAGGGACGTGATCGTTCCCCTCTATTCGACATTGGTGAGGCCTCATCTGGAGTACTGTGTCCAGTTTTGGGCCCCACACTACAAGAAGGATGTGGAAAAATTGGAAAGAGTCCAGCGGAGGGCAACAAAAATGATTAGGGGACTGGAACACATGACTTATGAGGAGAGGCTGAGGGAACTGGGATTGTTTAGTCTGCGGAAGAGAAGAATGAGGGGGGATTTGATAGCTGCTTTCGAACTACCTGAAAGGGGCTTCCAAAGAGGATGGATCTAGACTGTTCTCAATGGTGGCAGATGACAGAACAAGGAGTAATGGTCTCAAGTTGTAGTGGGGGAGATTTAGGTTGGATATTAGGAAAAACTTTTTCACTAGGAGGGTGGTGAAACATTGGAATGCGTTACCTAGGGAGGTGGTGGAATCTCCTTCCTCTGAAGTTTTTAAGGTCAGGCTTGACAAAGCCCTGGCTGAGATGATTTAGTTGGGGATTGGTCCTGCTTTGAGCAGGGGGTTGGACTAGATGACCTCCTGAGGTCCTTTCCAACCCTGATATTCTGTGATTCTATGGAAGCAACTCGTAGTCATTCATCTCAACTGTATTTAATTACATTTTAATCCATCTAAGTGACCTTGCAATATAAATTATCTAATTGCATAGGATTACCTTTTTACATATAGTGTAACAGCTTAGGTGGAATGTGAAAGACACAATCATTTTTCATCAGTCTGTCTTGGTTAGCCTAGAAACTGTGGAACATTTTTGTATGTAGAACCAACCTTGCGAATTTACTGAAATGGCAAAGGTAACTGAAGCGCTGGCTGGTTAGACAATGGCAGTAACAATTGCTGAAGAAGGCATTAGCTGAGCATCACAGACATCAGAGATGGAAATTACGGGCCAGATTCACTGGTATTCTCTGCCTGCTTTGCACTGCTCCATTGATGCAAAGCAACCATTAAGCTGGGTGTCTGACCGCCTTGATTGCTGCAGTGGCACAAAAATACTGATTGAACCGGTGAATCTGACCCATTGTTTTTTATTTTGCCAATCAATGTCTAGCTAGCCTGCGTTCAGCACCAGTAACATCTCACTGTAAGTCTTCTGTAACAATCATGGCACCTGGGCTGTAGCCGATTCAGGTTTACCACTAATGATGACTGTTGGTACCCCTCCTCAACTGGCAGTAGCTGTGCATCTCATTGACATTAGTGAATTATTGCCATCCATCTTGAGAAGCAGCCATGAAAGGGGACACTCACTGACTTCATGTGGTGGATTAATGGAAGAGAGGGATATTTTAGTTCAGAACTAGGGGTCTGTTCCAAAGCTTATCAAAGTCAATAGAAAGACCTCTCGTGATAGCAAGGAGCGTTCAATGAGTCCCTAGATGTTCAGAGGATTAGGTTCAGCACTCTGGATCTGGAGAGCAGCAAAAGGAAACAAGAGAATGTAGTGCCTACTACAGTGCCGCTGCACTTTTAGCTGTTTTCATTGCTGCCTTTAGACCTGATGCTGTCGCACCTGCTACTATCACAGCAACATGCCTGCTTGCTTCTTTTTGCCCTGTAACCTGGAAATTACATTCACATTTTTTCTGGGATTGGTGCTGGTAGAAGGCAGAGTGGGGTATTGTGCCGTACCTGTAGCCTAGCTTGTCGTCCTCTTTTCTTTGAGTGGTGTTATCACTAGACTTGAACATTTCTTGTTCTGTCCTTCCATCCACTACAGATTCTTCTTCTTCTTCCTCATAACAGATGAAAACCCTTTAAAAATGGTCATAATGGCCGGATTCTGAGGTGCACAAATAAGGAAATACTGACTCAAGCAACACACCACACTAACCAAGGGTAAACCAGAATTTTTTAAAAATTTTAAAAGTATGTACAATGGAAATAGAGGAGCTATAACTGTGTAACTCCAACTGGTTCTGCTACATTTCAAGGACAGAACTTTAAGGAAAATACAATTGGCACCTACAAGAGCTTTGTATTTACAAGATTACCAAAACAAGGAAGCAAACAAATTTTGGTCATTCCGAAGAACATTTGAAATGCCAAATTTAAAATAGACTAGCCACACTTATAGATTATAAGGCCAGAAGGGTCGTTGTGGTCATCTAGTCTGATCTCCTGTATAACACAGGCCACAGGACTTCCTTGAATTAATTCCTGTTTGAATTAGATCATATCTTTTAGAAAAGCATCAAATCTTGATTAAAATTTTTCCAATAATAGAGAATCCACGACAACCCTAGATAAATTGTTCCAATGGTTAATTAGCCTCATTTTTGAAAATGTGCACATGATTTACAGTCTGACATTGGCTCTCGTTATACGTTTGTATGGGGCCAGACCCACATCTCTTTCTGATGCCTTGCACCGCTCTGGCACAAACTATCTCTGAAGCTGCTTCATCAGCCATCTGAGGATTCCCTTTACCTAAGGGAATCCCTGAGTGGCACAGAACCTCCAGAGAGGCTCCTATAATACTTTCTCATCAGGCACTGTACAAAGGGTATGGCCAAGGAAAGGCGGGCATGGCCAGGCATATCTATACTTTGATTATATCCAGCTACTTCAGTAGTCCCTTGGGGCTCCAAGTGGAACTTGAACCGCTAGACTGACCACTGGAAGGCTCTAGGACCTGTAGGATGCAAAGGCAACTTTACTGCCTCCTTTGAACTCACCAAGCTCTGTCACAGCTCAAGATTTGGGATCATCCCTCATACTTTATGAAATACATGGAAAATCAATTTTTATGTTTAAAGGATTGCCCCGTCACACTAAGGACAAATGAAGATGCAGTGCAGATGGGAGATAAATGGGACGTTAGTGGAGACAGAAGCAAGGTGGAGGAGCTGAGTCCCTGTGAGATGAATGGTAACTTTCCTTTTAGATCCCAAGGATCCACTAGCTGAGAAAGCTGTGCTTGCAGCCTATCTCCTCTACAACCCCAATCCCCTCCCCATTGCAGGGAAACTTTGAAAGAAACTACACAAAGTCTGTCTCATAAATTTTCATGGCTTCTAAATTTCCTTTCTGCAGGATGGTCTATGGGGTATTCCAGTAAGGTCCATTGCATTTAAATGTGCCTCTTTCATTTTACCAGCTATGGGATGTCTGTCAATTTGTGGAATTTTGCATGAATATTGACTATATTGAAATAATTTAGAAGTCTCAGCCTTACATTCTGAAAGCAGCTGCATTCTGTGATAGAGGTCTGCACTCTTATCTGCAGATCACCTTAGCATTGACTCCGCAGCTTAGAAATTACCATTTAGCCTGTGATAATCACCCAGTCGTTCCCCCGACATTACCCTCACTGAACTGTCTGTCGATTGCATTCCCATCTCTGAAACCAAAATTTATCATTTTTTTCCATTTCATGCAAAACAACATAATTAACCTAGTTTCTAATATAAAATGACAGCTCTAGTTCAGGCTATGAATTAAATTGCAAATCGAGGCTGCGGATCATATACATGTGGTTGACCTTGAATGTGGTTGACCTTGATTCAGTTTATAATGAGATTCAGAAACTCTGAAATCAGGTTCAGTACATCCTATAATATTTGGATTTTATTCTAAAATACAGTATTGGCTGACTGTTTTCCTTTTCTAAAATTCCATATCTAATCACTTCCTTACTCCCAGGTATTGTGTTGATAAGCATGTAGACAGAGCATTTAGATTAGACACTTTGGGGGCATCTGAAATCTAAATCCAAGCTCTGAATTTTCTGACTGCATGACTGGGCTGCTATATTTTTGTGACCATTTTGGTTGGAAGTCTTCTCTATTTTCCCTTCAATGTGTGCATGTAACTTCCACTAATACTGATGGGAGCGTGTGTGCACATACAGGGCTAGATTATGGCATTTATGCCACCACCTTGTGTTCAGGGAGCTATAGAGCTGCACTGCCCCAACAGGAGCACCAAGGGGATTGTGCCTCAGTCAGGTAGATTGTTCTCCATCGTGTACTGGCCAGACTCTATGGGCCAGTGTAGAAGGGGTTGGTCCAAGGCCCTGCCTCCCATCTACCTCATTGTCTGCCTCCTGAACTCCGGAGAGCAAAGAGCCCAGACGCTGCTATTGTGGGAAATGCTTGTGCAGCCATGTAAGGTAGAAGTCTCTTGCAGTCCCTCTGCCTTTTCATGGTGAAGCACAGGCCTCTCTCAATCTGGCCCCCCAGCACAAATTTATGCATCTGGTATATTCATAGAATTATAGCATGTACATACAGATTCCATGGGATTCCTACCACAAGAGTAAAATTTGGCTTAACATATTATCAAAATCAGGGGATTACAATGCAAACAGAATTGTTTTGAGAAAATTATTGTTTAACCATATCAGTCCACTGTACCTGTAAGCAAAGAGCATTTTGCCCATTGTCCAATGACAACAGTAGTACCAGGCTATGTAAGAGAGCACAGAACATAATAATCAGCTCACTGGTCACCTAAGGTTTGTGCACAAATAAGCATTGAAAGCAGCACCTACTGAAATACTAATCTATTTATGCTCTGGTCTCTGAGTCCATGTGTTAGCCCTTTGTTCATTTCAAAGTAAAATACCAAAATCAATTATTCTTTCAGCAAAAAATACCAGAGCTGTGCAAACTTCTGTTAATTAATCCAGAAGTTACCTGATAACTGGAAGCATTTGCTTACAGAAAAACCTGTAAGTTTGCTGATGGGATCTCGCAAGGCACTGAGAGCCAAGAGGGTTCAGTTGAGGTGACACAGTAAATGCAGAAACATGCCGCATTAAAGCTGCATAGAATTTCAACTCACATATTTAGCTTCAAGGATAATAACTGTGAACTCCAAGGCTGGCTTTCCTCAGAGGAAACTAATGAGTTTTTGCAGTGCCTCAGAACATCCTGTATCTGCTGCTGAGCCCTGAGTTACTAAGCAGGAAGGAAAGTATCTGTCATCTTGCCTGTAGTCTTCCAGTCACAAAGTGATATGCTATTTTATGGAAAGTCATGTTCGAACTAGAGAGTTCTTTAGAGTTCTATGATTATGAGACACTGGACCAGAGTCTCATTTTACACAGATGTAAAATGGAGTTATTTCAGATTTAAAGTGAATTTGGCCCTCTTTCTCTGTTGTTTTTCTTCCCCCACCCACTAGTCAATTTCAAATGCATAATGTTTATTACTAGAGCTGGGGAAAAAACTTAGCTGGCACAATTTTCCATCAAAAAATGCATTTCTTGGGAACATGCTGATTTTGATGAAAGTTTTGTTGGAGAAGAAGTCAAAACATTTAAATTCATTTTGTTTTGACTATGACTATAGAGAGAGTCTATATTATATATAATTTTATATAACATACACATTGAAATGAATCAACATGATTGAAACAAAACATTTGGATGGTTCTGAAGCAGATAATTTTTGTTCCATGGGAAGATCTGGTTTATGACCTGTTCTTTTAACTGTGAGTCTCACAGACTCTACTAGGGCTACAGTGTTGTTCTGAAGACGTACAGTGATTCAAGGTATACAGCTGATACTAAAACACAGACTGTATCATGACCTGGGTGGTAGCCATGACATTCTTATACTTACTTTGCAGGGGGAGAAAGTGCATGATGGGGCTGTATTTTTCATATACAGATAAAATCTATGGACAGTGCTGCAGTCCTTTTGCAAGCAAGGCTTTCATTTACTTTATTGGGTGTTTAGCCTTCACAGAGTGCCAATCTGTGGCATTTATCCACTGGCCCAGGAAGGTGACAGTATGGATGTACCATTCAACAGGCAGCTTGGGGAGGAATTCTGTTTCAGAGCTGTGTCTACTTTAGAGAACGGAAGGCTTGGTAACTGAAATGATGGGATTGTACAATGATGCAGTGTACCCACATTAGCCATGATGTTTCAGTTGTACAGATCCTTGAAGTGGTGGCTTGCAAGGAGTTTTAAAAAGCTTTCTGTGGGAAGGCCCAGTAGAATTTGGAGGGGAAAGGTCAAATCCCATAATTCGCTGGGAAACTGCCATATACCTCTGGGAACTGGCACCACTTCAAAGTCCTGTTCTCAAAACACAGACCAGGTTGACAGTTTAGCCCTTGCTTGGTGAGCAAAGCTTCAACTGGAACTTTTGAAAAATAGTTGCAAGGCATGTAAGGTGGCTGTCACAAAGCAATGGAGGGTGTTCTGGCAGGATAGAGAGAGAGCAAGACAAGTTCATGGTGGTATGGCTTCAACAGTAACACACCTCCCATCCCCTAGGTAGCCAGATCCATGTAGTGCTCAAGGATGATATCTACCAAGTGGAGTGCCATATTTCAGTTTAAACCATAATCACAGACTGCTGGGCCTAAGTTGTTGTCAAGACCTGAGGTGAGTAGCAATGGCTGCATAACTTTAAAATGAGAAAGGAGGCTTTCTTGTACCTCTGTGATGAGCTATGCCAGACTAATGGGATGACAGCTCCAATGACATGGAATGGAAAGAGGTGATTACCTGGTGGAAGATGGCTATTCTTGGTACATTCTGGCCAGTCAGGCATCAGTTTGGGAAGTCCATGGTGGGAGCCATTGGTCATGGAAGTGTGCATGACTATACATCATTTATTGCAGCAGCAGGTGATCAAGGTGTCATATGTGCCAGAGATTTTAAACCACAGGATTACGTGAATTGTGTAGAAGCTATTGATGGACACACCCCTCCCACAAACAAGCCCAGGAGCACATTAAAACATAGGAGTACAACTCAATGACCATGCAAACCTTAGTGGCTTCTCAGGGTACCTACTTCAACATGTACCTAGTGTGTCCAGACAAAGCACAGGATGCCAGAATTCTAAAAAATTCTAGACTTTTCAAAAGCAGACAAAGGGGACCTCTATTTACACTAAACAATGTATACATTAACAGTGTCTCCATCATCGCTGCATACCCACTTTACCATAGCTCACTGAATCATACCTAGATTATACAAACCCAGAGAAATGCCGATTCAGCTATATATTCAATCTGGGTCTGAAATATGGATATTTAACCTCTGCAGCAGCTGAGCAAGATACTCCGTTTAGTTTTCCTTCAAGAGCTGAAGAAAACTATGTTTGATCATGGGCTTTCAGTCAACCCAAGGGGAAAAACAACAAAGATCTTCATGTTTCTTAGCTGTGAATTAATATGAAATGAAGATTACTGGTACTGGTGCCAACTCTTAAAGATTATCTAAAAGCTGTGGAACAGATTATTATGTTAAATATGGGTTAGAATAAGAAACAGAAAATTACACAGATTGAAGAAGTATTTGTTTCCTATCTAAGTTTTATCAGCTTTTAAATAAATAAACATAAGAGAAGGCATGCCATGAAGGTATAATCAATTTCATAAACTTGTTCACAGATCTATGACTTCTTAAAAAATGTAGGCCTCTAAAATAGCAACATGCACATTTCATTTATAAAATTATAATACACGCTAGCCCAAATGTCTAAAAGGCCTTTTCATGAAGACTTCCACCTAACAACATTATCTGGAAAGGGTATGGTCAGAGATTTAAAGCATTAAGAGTACATTCCCCTTCCTACATGGAGTAAATTTATGTGATAACTTCCTGCGTTTTCTTGGGAGTAACCAGTGATTTCTCCTATCACCATTCTTCACACTAAATTATCATTTTTCAGTAGCCTTTTTGATGTATTACTTAAACCTCCCCGTTTAAAATATTTCTAATCTTATGTATGTACTGAGAATAAGGTATTAGTTCAAGAGTGAGAAATCAGAGCCTCAGTACCAGAATTGTAACTGAGGCATGCTGTGCAGCTCTGAATAATTTGTTATTCAAAATGCTCCCATATAATTACATCCAGTTATGTTAAAAATGCATATACAAAGGATTGAATGCCCTCTCCAGTCCAGTCTCTATTCAAGCAGATAGGGGCTTGCACGTTTCCAGGCCAGGCTGACTTAGTGGTGTCTCTCACACAGGGGCCTTTCTATACTGTCTCTCTGCCCAATCACTTCTGCTCTCCCATAAGTCCCACAATACCTACACCCAGCTGTAATTTCTGGCCCTACACATAGTTCTGCATACAGTTCCTGGGCGGTTCTCTCTTCATCTGACTTCTCTGCAGCTCCTGGCTGGCCATGCGTTTGCTGCTGCCCAACAGTATGTCTACACTATGAAATTAGGTCGAATTTATAGAAGTCGATTTTTTAGAAAGCGATTTTATACAGTCGATTGTGTGTGTCCCCACACTAATGCATTAAGCGCATTAAGTCGGCGGAGTGCATCCACAGTACCGAGGCTAGCGTCGACTTTCAGAGTGTTGCACTGTGGGTAGCTATCCCACAGTTCCAGCAGTCTCCGCCGCTCATTGGAATTCTGAGTTAAGCTCCCAATGCCTGATGGGGCAAAAACATTACAGAGGGTGGTTTTGGGTACATGTCATCAGTCGCCCCTCCCTCCAGCAATGGCAGACAATCGTTCCGCGCCTTTTTTCCGTGCGGGCGCCATACTGCTTTCAGCAGATGGCGCAGTAGGACTGGTAACCGTTGTCGTCATCATCCACCGCTTCTGCTGCCGCTCTGTGCTCCTGCTCTCCTAGTGGTCTCGCAGGGCTGCTTCCGCTGCAACTCTGCTCGGCTGCTCTTGTCTCGCCATACCACGGCAAGCGTGCAGCCCGCTCAGCTGTTGTGTCCTGGCAGCAGATGGTGCAGTAGGTCTGCAAAACTGGTCATCCAACCACTGCTTCCCCTACAACCCTGCTCTTCTGCAGACGCCATACCACTGCAAGCATGGAGCCCGCTCAGATCACTACGGCAGTTATGAGCATTGTAAACATCTCGCGCATTATCATGCAGTATATGCAGAACCAGAACCTGCAAAAGCAGGCGAGGAGGCAATGGCAGCGCGGTGATGAGAGTGATGAGGACATGGACACAGACTTCTCTCAAAGCACGGACCCCGGCAATTTGGCCATCCTGGAGGCAATGGGGCAGGCTCATGCTGTGGAACGCCGATTCTGGGCCTGGAAAACAAGCACAGAGTGGTGGGACCGCATAGTGTTGCAGGTCTGGGATGATTCCCAGTGGCTGTGAAACTTTCGCATGCATAAGGGCACTTTCACGGAACTTTGTGACTTGTTTTCCCCTGCCCTGAAGTGCAAGAATACCAAGATGAGAGCAGCCCTCACAGTTCACAAGCGAGTGGCGATAGCCCTGTGGACGCTTGCAACCCCAGACCAGCTACCTGTCAGTCGGGAATCAATTTGGAGTGGACAAATCTACTGTGGGGGCTGCTGTGATCCAAGTAGCCAACGCAATCACTGAGCTGCTGCTATCAAGCGTAATGACTCTGGGAAATGTGTAGGTCATAGTGAATGGCTTTGCTGCAATCGGATTCCCTAACTGTGGTGGGGCAATAGATGGAACGCAAATCCCTGTCTTGGGACCGGACCACCAGGGCAGCCAGTACATAAACCGCAAGGGGTACTTTTCAATGGTGCTGCAAGCACTGGTGGATCACAAGGGACATTTCACCAACATCAACGTGGGATGGCCGGGAAAGGTACATGATGCTCGCATCTTCAGGAACTCTGGTCTGTATGAACAGCTGCAGCAAGGGACTTACTTTCCAGACCAGAAAATAACTGTTGGGGATGTTGAAATGCCTACAGTTATCCTTGGGGACCCAGCCTACCCCTTAATGCCATGGCTCATGAAGCCATACACAAGCAGCCTGGACAGTAGTCAGGAGCTGTTCAACTATCGGCTGAGCAAGTGCAGAATGGTGGTAGAATGTGCATTTGGGCGTTTAAAAGTGCGCTGGCACAGTTTACTGATTCGGTTAGACCTCAGCGAAACCAATATTCCCATTGTTATTAGTGCTTGCTGTGTGCTCCACAATATCTGTGAGAGTAAGGGAGAGACATTTATGGCGAGGTGGGAAGTTGAGGCAAATCTCCTGGCCACTGATTACGTGCAGCCAGACATCAGGGCGGTTAGAAGAGCACAGGAGGGTGCGCTGCGCATCAGAGAAGCTTTGAAAACCAGTTTCATGGCTGACCAGGCTACGGTGTGATAGTTCTGTTTGTTTCTCCTTGATGAAAACCTGCCCCCTTGGTTCACTCTACTTCCCTGTAAGCCAACCACCCTTCCCTCCCGCCTTCGATCACCACTTGCAGAGGCAATAAAGTTGTTGTTTCAAATTCATGCATTCTTTCTTAATTCGTCACACAAATAGGGTGATAACTGCCAAGGTAGCCCGGGGGGGGGGGGGAGGAGGGAAGCACAGGGTGGGGTGGTGGATGAGGGGAGGAGAGAAGGATAAGGCCACACTGCACTTCAAAACTTATTGAATGCCAGCCTTCTGTTGCTTGGGCAGTCCTCTGGGGTGGAGTGGTTGGGTGCCTGGAGCCCCCCCCCCTGCATTCTTGGGCATCTGGGAGAGGAGGCTATGGAACCTGGGCAGGAGGGCGGTTGGTTACACAGGGGCTGCAGTGGCGGTCTATGCTCCTGCTGCCTTTCCTGCAGCTCCACCAGACGCCGGAGCATATCAGTTTGATCCTCCAGTAGCCTCAGCATTGCATCCTGCCTCCTTTCATCACACTGCTGCCACCTCTCCTGTTGCTCCAGCCCTCTATCCTCTCTCACGTCCCTCCTGTCCTCGCATTCATTTTGTGCTTTCGTGGACTCTGCCACTGTCTGCCTCCACGCATTCTGCTGCGCTCTTTCAGTTTGGGTAGACTGCATGAGCTCAGAGAACATTTCATCGTGAGTGCATTTTTTTCGCCTTCTTATCTGCGCTAGCCTCTGGGACGGAGATGCTAGTCGCAGCGTTGAAGCATTTGCAGCTGTGGAAGGAAAAAAAGGGAGATTAAAATTGAAAAAGACACATTGGCCATTTAAAAGGAGGGGCTGATGTTTTCAGGTTAATGTGCAGCACAAACCCAACTAACCCCCCCCCCCACCCACACACACCCAGTTGTCTGGGATAATCGCTTTCACCCCTCCCCCCACCGCGTGGCTAATGGCCGGGATGATTTCTTTTCAGCCACAGGCACACAGCCCAGCAGGAATGGCCACCTCTGATGTCCCCTTAATAAAATTCCCCTATTTCAACCAGGTGACTATGAATGATATTACTCTCCTGAGGATAATACAGAGAGATAAAAAATGGATGTTGCTTGAATGCCAGCAAACACTGGGACCACACTCTGCCATGCTTTCTTATGCAATGAGTCCAGACTACGTGCTACTGGCCTGCCGTGGTAAAGTGTCCTACCATGGAGGACGCAATAAGGCTGCCCTCCCCAGAAACCTTTTGCAAAGGCTTTGAGAATACCTCCAGGACTGCTTCATTGAGATGTCCCTGGAGGATTTCTGCCCCATCCCCAGACACATTAACAGACTTTTCCAGTAGCTGTACTGGCTGTGAGTGCATCCCAAGTCTTCAGTGCAAATTAATGTTTAAACACACTTGCTTTTTAACCATGTGTAAGCAGAGTCAGGAAGAGCTCTACCCTGACATCTAGTGGCGAGTCATGGTGGGTTGTGGAAATGAACTTCAGGGGCTGATCTCATTTGCATAGACACACCCACCCCGCCTAGATGGTCACTTTGGCTGCTGTAGGAGCCCCAGTTTCTCTGTTATTGGTGCAGGAATAAACTGTTATTATCCTGATTATGTGAATCAAGGACAGTGGAACTGTACTTGGCCTTTTGTTATGATGGAGGGACTCACCATCAACTAAGCAGCACTTGCTAGGCAAGGGTCATGGGTTCCAACTCCCAGTGAATGGAGAGAGGCTGGGGATAGGTATTGATACTGGTGGTATAGGGCCCCCTGGTGGGGGCTTTACATGCTAATTGCACTTCCTCCTCTCCTCACCGTGGAATATCAGAGCTATTTTTGATTCTATTAGGAGTCTAGTTACAGGCTGCTGAGCTGAATTCACTTTAGGCCAATGGTGCACCAGCACTGAGGCTCCCCTACTAAGAGCTGAAATCACAAAAGAGCTAAACTTACTAAGAGCTGAAATCACTGAGTGTTGTGTTAAGTAGTGGGAGAGCCTGAAGATATAGTGTGGAGCAGTTTGCGGGACGGCTGGCAGAGCAGAGTGGCTGGTGGAGTGGAGCAGTTTGTGGGATGCCTGGAGCAGCTCATGAGGGTGGCTGGCAGAGCGGAGCAATTTGTGGGACTGCTGGTGGAGCGGAGCCCCATGGAAGGGTGGGATGATCGACTATGGACCATGTAAGGTGCCCCTTAAACTCCCCCCATCTCCACCCAGGTTGGGAGGTAAAACTCTGCAGATAAACTTTCGAACTCTGGGGCTGCACTGAGCAGGGGCAGAGACTTTTGGGTTGTTGGACTTTGGGGACTTCGGTTTCCTGGACTCAAGAACCAAAGGGAAAGGACACGCCCCAAATTGCTTGGGGTGGGTTTTTGCTCATGGGTTGTGTTATGAATCCTGTTGGTGGTGTTTCCCCAACATAATGCCACGTTGTTTCTCTCTGTTATTAAAAGGCTTTTGCTACACTCAGACTCTGTGCTTGCGATAGGGGAAGTATTGCCTCTTGGAGGCGCCCAGCGGGGGTGGTATATATTTGTCCCAGGTCACTGGGTGGGGGCTCGAGCCGGTTTTGCATTGTGTTATTGGAATGGAACCCCTAGATACTGAACCCGGCCCTTGGTGCTGCCAACTGTGACGGGCAGAAGGAGTTACACGTGTATTATACTTACAAAGGTACACTCACCAGAGATACCTTCTCTGCCTTCAAGGTCCAGGAACCCGGGTTGGGAGGGTATTGGATCCAGGGTGATAAACAGTTCCTGGCTGTCAGGGAGAACGGTTTCTCCACTTGCCTGGTGTGCGCTATCATCTTACTTGTCCCCAAAATCCTCATCCTTGTTGTGTGAGACTCACCCTTTGCAGGAGTCCACGTACAGGGGTGGGGCAGTGGTAGGGGCACCCCCTAGAATTGCATGCAGCTCATCATAGAAGCATGCAGAGCATAGAAGGGCTCTGACCCTGAGCAGGCGTTTGCCTCTTGGGTTTTTTGGTAGGCTTGCCTAAGCTCCTTAAGTTTCACGCAGCACTGCTGTGGGTCCCTGTGATAGCCTCTTTCCTTCATGCCCTTGGAGATTTTTTCAAATGTTTTGGCATTTCGTCTTTTGGAACGGAGTTCTGATGGCATGGATTCATCTCCCCATACAGAGATCAGATCCAGTACCTCCCGTTCAGTCCATGCTGGAGCTCTTTTGCGATTCTGGGACTCTATCATGGTCACCTCTGCTGATGAGCTCACCATACTGGCCAAACAGGAAATGAAATTCAAATGTTCGCAGGGCTTTTCTTGTCTACCTGGCCAGTGCATCCGAGTTGAGAGTGCTGTCCAGAGCAGTCACAATGGAGCACTGTGGGATAGCTCCCAGAGGCTAATACCATTGAATTACTTCCACACTAACCCAAATTTGACCCTGCAAGGTCGATTTCAGCACTAATCCCCTCTTCGGGGGAGGAGTACAGAAATCGATTTTAAGAGCCCATTAAGTTGACAAAAATGGCTTTGTTGTGTGGACGGGTGCAGGGTTAAATCAATCTAACACTGCTAAATTCGACCTAACCTCATAGTGTAGACCAGGGCCAAGAGTGCCCAGTCACTTTCTGGTCAGGGTCCTTCCTCCTACCTGGTCAAGAGAAAGGGTTACAGTGGGGAAGTGACTGGTGAGAAATGAAGTCCCCTGCTTAGCAGGTTGATCACATGATATTGTAACATCAGGGTTATCCAAAGGAATGAGGCCAGACCACACTGTGTGAAAATCTAACACACTTTTAATTAGAGCTGAGCAAAATTCAGAATTTCCATCCCATGTATAATTCTGATATTTCAACCTGTCTTTTCATCCTGAAATACAATGAAAAGTTGAAATTTCCAAATTTTCTGTCAAAAAGAAATTCCAAAAAATATCTATTCGGAAATGTCAAAATGTTTTGTTTTGAGACTTCCAGTTGAAATGAAAATCACAGCATACAGGCTGCTTAGCTGTTTTAACTCTCTTTTCTAGAATTCATGCAAAAGGCCAGCACAATGGCTATGAAAAAATGAAGGTTATCCCCTCGTGCTGTAGTCCTTTAAGATGGGTTTTGCACAGTCACATGGCAACATTTCTGAAATCAAAATGTTTTGGGTCATTTCAATATTAAACTATATTTCCTTTTACAATATATTGCCTTATTGGAGTTACAGTGTGGGATCCTGATGCACTCTCAATCCCTCATGGGCTAGGCTTCCACAATGCACCCAACAGTCATGTGACTTCCATGATGAATTGTGTAGTTCGGTCAGAGTGAAATCAGAACATTGCTACATCCGTGCTTCCATCCTAAAAAGAAGTTCTGGAATGTATGTGCACTATTTCTGGTAAGTGATAGCACTGGAATGACCGGAATGCCATTACAGATCCTCAAAAATATACCAGAACGGCATTCCAGAGTGTCCCTGTGCCTCATGGAAGATGTCCTCCAGAAAGCCTCGTTCATTGGAGAGAATAGGGACCAGAATTACAACCCCATATGGCAATGTATTAGGAGGAGCATTGCCAGCAGATCAAGGGAAATGATTATTCCCCTCTATTCAGCACTGGTAACGCCACATTGCGTCCATTTTTGGGCCCCCCACTACAGAAAGGATGTGGACAAATTGGAGAGAGTCCAGCAGAGGGCAACGAAAATGATTAGGGTACTGGGGCACATAATTTATGAGGAGAGGCTGAGAGAACTGGGGTTATTTAGTCTGCAGAAGAGAAGATTGAGGGGGGATTTGATAGCAGCCTTCAACTACCTGAAGGAGGGTTCCAAAGAGGATGAAGTTAGACTGTTCTGAGTGGTGGCAGATGACAGAACAAGGAGCAATGGTCTCAAGTTGCAGTGGGAGAGGTCTAGGTTGAATAGGAAAAACTATTTCAGCAGGACGGTGGTGAAGCTCTGGAATGGGTTACCTAGGGAGGTGGTGGAATCTCCATCCTTGGAGGTTTTTAAGGTCTGGCTTGACAAAACCCTGGCTGGGATGATGTAGTTGGGGTTGGTCCTGCTTTGAGCAGCGGGTTGGACTAGATGGCCTCCTGAGGTCTCTTCCAACCCTAATCTTCTATGAGTCTATGATTCTAATGTGCCACAAAAGGAGAACGAAGTAGAATGTTTTGAAACAAAACATTTCAGGTCTGTTCAAAAATGAAATATTCTGATTTGGGTCAAACAAATGGATTGCTCAGACAAATGAAATATTTCATGTCAATTTTCCTAAGAGAAAATTGATTTTTGGGGGGGAAAAATCAAAACTTTCCTATGAAAAGTTTCAATTTTGTGGAAATTGCATTTTCCATCGAAAATTACCCCAATGGAAATTCTACTTTTAACGCAGTCAGAGCCCTAACAGCACCCTTCTCCCTGGCAAAAAGCAGCACCACCCACCAAAAGAAGACTATTTCTTTCAGTCCTATTCCCCCAGCATACCTTAAACCACACCCACCTGCAGCCCTGCTAAAGGGGGAAGAGTAGCCCATTACAATGTGCTTGAAACTACATCAACACACAAACACATTAACAGGGTGGTCTGCCCTTTTAAGGGCCTAGGGTAAGCCCTGTTTGACTGTTAGACCCAGTAGGAGAAGCAGGGTCAGGGGTAAACTGTAAAGGGCTGAGAAAGGAGCTCCAGGAGAGAGGATGGTGCCTGTGATTGGAGCAGACAGAGGGGTGCAGAGTGTAAGGCTTCTGGGTCCCTAGAGCCTGTGCTGTTCAGGGAAATAGCTTTGTTTTGTGTTGTTTTGTGAGTGTTTAATATTAATTAACAAGCCATGCCCTGAGGGAAGGACCTGAAGGAGATCAGAGATTGGTGTTTAATATTTCCTGGGCTGGGGGAAAAAGCCAGCAACCCAATATCCAGCAGCAGTTATTGCGGTTCCAACACAGCTGTTTTTCATAGACCTGCAGTAACGATATGCATTACTCACATTTCATCTTTTCCATTTCTTGTTCATTTATCAAATGACAGTGAATTTTTTAACCTGAATCTGTATTTGTGTGTCCTAAAAATTGTATCTAAAAAAAGACATTTTTGAGAATCTTCCTACAACACCTGTGCAGAGACAGCTGGTAATGAAATACTCATGTAGGCATCACTCAAAGACCTAGAGGTGATCTGAAGGGGCAGGGGGGAGAGAATTTATAATCCTAATAAGGACAGCTCTTAATGGGTGACATGGTTAAAGGTAGCAGAATCTGGATCTAGAATGAGTCGGGCCCTAAATGGTGGAAGCATCTGTCTGTAAAACAGTAGGTGATTTAACTCTTGTTTTTTTCCCCCCATACTAGAAATTCCATTTGTTTTTCTTTCACGAAAGGTGAAAATGTGAAGAGCTGCAGATGTACAGGTATTGAATAGGAATGCCGTTCATTAAAATTCAGGTAACAAAAACTGATCTACCTACAATTTCTTTCATGACTGTGAAAGATAGATATAAATTATGTCCTAGAATTAGTTCTATCAAAAATTCCCTTCACTTGACTATTTGACTATACACTATAATCTCTCAGAGGAATAAAGACACATTCAATGTCATTCTAAAATATCCTTTGCCTAGAGACATCTGTTCCAGTTACAGCATAACAAAGCCCAGTAAATTTGATTTTTTTTCTCCCTATCAAGCTGATCAAAATAAAGTTTGTAAGTGACTACAAGTGACACAATACATTTCAATAATGAATGTCCACAGGCACCAAAAGATATTAAATTAGGATGAGGAAAAGCAAGAAAATAGAAACACTTTGCTGAAGTAATTTATCTCCTACTGCTACTTTCATTCTTTATATAGCGAATACTGTTGTGATTTGCTGCCTATATATGAAACTGATACCATCTATGACTCAAAGGCTCTAATGAATGACTCACCAGTACTGAGAATAGCTATCAAAGGGTCACTCTGGGACTGGAAGGTTCCTTTCAGGAAACAGCAGGAATAGAAATTTATATCAGTTCCTGACTTTTGCTATAATACTTTCAACTGCTAAATGGAATGTTTAAGTGTTAGTTTTACGTTGAAATAAATCATTAAAATAAAGATAATCACCAATGAGTAAGAAACATGTTATTAATTTCTGAATGGTAGCTTTAGGAAAAAAGTGTATGATTTTAGATTTTACCTCTGAAAGTCCTTGCCTTTCAATCATGCTTTGACAGTACTGTTGGATATTAATACAAACAAATTACCATCTGTATTAAACCTGTAAGGAGATATATAATGGATTGTATCACTTGCATTACATTGCTCAACAATATATTGGCTTTAATAGCAAAAAAAACAAAACAAAAAATAAAAATAACCCACCTTCTTACTATTGCA
This sequence comes from Natator depressus, assembly GCF_965152275.1. Lineage (NCBI taxonomy): Eukaryota > Metazoa > Chordata > Testudines > Cheloniidae > Natator > Natator depressus. Next base: position 30,582,805 of record NC_134236.1, read on the forward strand.
CAGTTATTTATAACAATTGTGCAGGTCAAAATGTCTGCTTATAGTTATTTTAATTTTAAAAACCACATGGGGACAAATGGTTGTCAGAGGTTCTAGACTTGGAAGTCAATGTGAAAAACAAGTAGAGCTGTTTTGTTAGTAAGATGGTGATATTGAAGGAAGGGACGACAAATGTATTTTCTCCAAATGTGTCCAGGAGCAGAGGAAACATGCTAAGTATGTGCCAGGGTTCGGTGTAAGTGTGATGGCTGGAGTACTGGGGGAGAATCAGCAGTGGAGAATTAACCCTGGAATTCCTGGAGATGAGAAAGGAGGAGGGTCAAAGAAAGAATGGAAAGAAATTAAGGATGTAGATTGGGTGGATACCACAGAAGGGGGCAGATGAGCGGGCTGGGGACAGGATGTGCATATGTAATGCAAAAGGATCTGACTTGATGATCAAAAAGAGAGAACATGGCAAGTGAGAGATCTGAGAAGAGGCAGCTCTTAGTAAAGAAAAGGCCTAAGGCACAATCCAAGTGGTGGGTGGGAGAGTGGTCCAAAGCTGAAGGCCAGAGGTAGAGATTAGAGGGAGGAAATGGGAGTCAGAGGGTGTGATCATCACCTTTGTGAAAGTTGATCTCAACAGGGAGGAGAATGGGAAATGTTCTGCAAGGAGATAATCTCTGACGTAGTAGATCTTTTCTAGCTCTAACATATGTGATCTGATACAGCCTTATTACTATTGCAGCACATAAATGGATGAATACTGTAATATAGTATAGCAAAGCTCCATCTTCCATCGTCATCAAACAATAAAAGTATTCTCTCACTCATCATCTCTCACTGTTGCCCTACTAGGTTGAAATCGCTGATCCTTCTAAGTAAGCAGGACAGTGTGTGTAGAAGTCTGAAAACATAAAGAAAGTGCAATGGAATTTTAGTATAAAAGGTGGACATTCTACCAAAGGCACGGGTTCCTGACTCAAGAAATGTTTATCTTCTGCTTTAGGACAATAAAGAATAATGAAGGTGGGGCCTGACATGTTGAAAATAATTTCATGCTTCTGTCAGTGTAGTCTGTAAAGTGCCCCGATGTTTTGAGAATGAAGCAACAAGTCCCCTTTTGCAGGAATCATTTTTAAATCTACACTTATGGAAATAATGTTTGTCTGCTGCACATAGGTGTCAAGAGTTTACTGTAGCTAGTAATTCTCTTGGGGCTGACATCACCTACTGTTTTGGCCTGTGAGTCCCTGAGATGGGAGATGGGGAATTTATAGACGGTGAGTATGAAGTCTGAACACACAAAACCCAGTGCTTTTCCTAGCCCACCATTTAAAAATGAAATTGGCAACATTCCCTGTTGATTTTTTTCTTACTTCAGCTTTCAGCGTACATAAGGAATTCAGAAATGTGCTGCAAAAGGTCAGAACTAAGAAAGGAAAGCTTTATGAGTGAGGCAGAAGACTGGGAGTTCGGAGATCTGGGCCTCAATTCAGCAAAACACTTAATCATGTGCTTATGTACCATTGACTTAAATGGAACTAAAGCAGATGCTTAAATGTTTTGGGGCCTTGGTTCCTCAGGTTTAACACAGACTGTCTCTCTGATTTTGGCCAACAGACGTAACCTTGTGTCATAAATATAAAGGGAAGGGTAAACACCTTTAAATCCCTTCTGGCCAGAGGAAAAACCCTTTCACCTGTAAAGGGTTAAGAAGCTAGGATAACCTCGCTGGCACCTGACCAAAATGACCAATGAGGAGACAAGATACTTTCAAAGCTGGAGAGAGGAGAAACAAACGTTCTCTCGGTCTGTGTGTTGGCTTTTGCCGGGACCAGAGCAGGAATGCAGGTCAGAACTCCTGTAAAGGGTTAATAAGCAATCTAGTTAGATATGCGTTAGATTCTGTTTTGTTTAAATGGCTGATAAAATAAGTTGTGCTGAATGGAATGTATATTCCTGTTTTTGTGTCTTTTTGTAACTTAAGGTTTTGCCTAGAGGGATTTTACAGAGGTGATTCTTTTACTTTTTCTTCAATTAAAATTCTTCTTTTAAGAACCTGATTGCTTTTTCATTGGTCTTAAGATCCAAGGGTTTGGGTCTGTGTTCACCTATGCAAATTGGTAAGGATTTTTATCAAGCCTTCCCCAGGAAAGGGGGTGTAGGGTTTGGGAGGATTTTTTTGGTGGGGGGAGATGTTTCCAAGCAGGCTCTTTCCCTGTTATATATTTGTTAGACGCTTGGTGGTGGCAGCAATAAAGTCCAAGGCCAAAAGGTAAAATAGTTTGTACCTTGGGGAAGTTTTAACCTAAGCTGGTAAAAATAAACTTAGGGGGTTTTTCATGCAGGTCCCCACATCTGTACCCTAGAGTTCAGAGTGGGGAAACCTTGACACCTTGCGATGCCTCAGTCCCCCTAGCAGTAAAGTTATGATAAAAATTCTCATCTATATCAGAGGGTGGTTCTGAAACTACGTTCACTAATGTTTGTAAAGCTCTCTGACACTGTAGATACAATACCTGTGCAGAGTGTTATTAATCATTCAGAAGAAAATTTTGACTCAGACTGTACTTTGGTTATTTTTGTTTGTAATCTGGCAGTAGTGAAACACTGTCCAGTTCATATATGCTGCTGGGGCCAAATCTTGTTTGAAGTTTTCTCTGAGTAAGGAGAGAAAAAAAATTGAGTAAAGGACTTCAGGATTTGATGCCTTAATAATTAACAGGTATTGGAAGGAAAAAACACAAACAAAAATAAAAGTGCCATTCTTCTTTTTAAAATGAGGGATCAGTGCTTTAGACTCGTTCATCTCCTTTCAAATGGAAACATGAGCTCTTGTAATACATTTCAATTGATATATGAAAGTTTAGTATTTTTCACATAGTTATTGCTGTTACTATTCCAGAATTATTTTATACGCCTCCCTCATACTGTCCTTTTTATGACAACACCATAATTATTTTAAACAGCTCCTGTCCTCTGTGTATTTTATAGTGGGAGTAATGAGAATGATGATTAGCATTATTGGTCCTATATATGGAAAACTGAGCTGGTGATGAAAAGGACATTGTAAGGAGCAGCATAAGGGACCTATTTCACAGGGATTAGATCAGGTCCTTGCACTTTCCACAGTGTTTTTCATTAACCTATTGATAACCAAGCTATTAGTTTCACATTTGAAGCATCTATGCTGGCTCACTGGGTTGTTAGTATGATTGATTGCTCAAAAAGAGCCCAGTTAGTTGTGAGCAAAGGTAGGTAGCCATCTCAGGACTGTTTGTTTGGTGCCCTGTGTGGAAGATCAGTTTAGTAGTTTCAATCCAGTACCCAACGACAGGGGTCCACATCCCCCCAAAACCCCTGCATTTGGCACTAGCACTGGAATGCTGCTTATTGCTAGTCTCAGTAGAGAAGTCAAGGATTGACTGAGCATGATGGAGACTAAGCCTATGTCTACACTGCAGCTGGGAGGTGTGATTCCCAGTTTGGGTAGCCAGACTCGCATTAGCTTAGCTCAAGCTATCATGCTAAAATAGCATTTGAAGATGTCACGGCACCATCATCTACTCTAGTCAGCTGTCCAAGTCCAAGCCCACCCAACACCTGAGTCTGAGCTTGGGTGGCTCACCGGAGCACTGCCCATGCTACAATGTCCATGCTTCTATTTTTAGCTTGCTACATCGAGCTGAGCTACTGCAAGTCTGGCTACCCACCCTAAAAGGGCCTAGTTCCTCACCCACCTACATGGGTGCAGCACATATTGGGACACATTGGCAGAGGAGTGAGAAGAAACTTGTGCTGCTGTTCATGCTTTACTAGATATGCAGATACAGATAGGACTTAAATCCCTAGACCTCGCAACTGGCTGTCCTCAAGCAATACATTTCCAAACACAATTTTTTTTAAATAGCTGTTGTTTTAAGCACAGTAACGAAAATACTGTGGTAATGGATAAAGTAACTTGCACCAATATGGTATTTGAGGGCAGACCAATGTAACTTGTACACTGAAGAGTTGGAGGAGATGTGCATAACTCGGAAAACAAGCAACTGGGGATTACACAGTAAAACAGATCCCCTCCACTCTATTGTCAGCTTCCTGTTTTTCCTTTTGCAGCCTCTTCCATCTCCTAGTATAAATTACACTTGTTTTATGTACCCACTGAATTCCATATAATCCATGTTACCCTATTATACCATTTACTCCTCTTTCCCAGACTCACTATAATTCACAACTCAACAACTCTAACACAAATGAATTGGGGCAGTCCCATGGATAGGAGCCAAACTCCCCTCTCCCAAGTGCTGAAGGGAAATGTTTTTTAAAAAACCCTTAGATTGCCCTATAATACTATTTGCTGCTCTATTAGAACTATAGGACTCAGATTTGTAAGTGCCAACTCACTAAAATGAATAAGAAAGCCCTTTATATACTTAAATTGCCATTTGATTGCAGTTATCAGAGGTAATTATAGGTTTTATAAACCCATAATAGAAGTATTTTCTTTTGAAAAAAGTGTAATTAAAAGCCAAGCAGGCCACTGCTAATACTTTCTGTTAAAAGCTACAATCGTGGAAACTCCTAAGTAGCAAGAAAGAGATAAGCAGGAGAGGCCACTCAGAGCAGAGAGAAACCAGTATATGCAGGAAGGGAGAAAGAAACAGAAAGATGATGGGCCTAGGGCTGCTGGAGAGGAAGCTGAAAAGAAAGGGACTGGGTTAGGAAGGAGACACATGCTGAAAGAAGAACAACCAGAACAATAGGTGGCATCTGAAGAAGAAGAGATTAGCTAGCATAGGTGAATGGTCTTTGTCATAGGTACATAAATGTAATATTAATTCTTATACAGCAATAGCCACCACTTACAGAGCTCTGCTCCCATGACAACACAAACTGTTCTTTTAATAAGGTGCTCTTGTATCAGGATAATATTCAAATGTTGTGCTGTGCAAGGATAAAGCCTATATTCAGAGTGAATAGTAATATTTATCTTGAGTTTCCTGAATTGTACTATGAGACAGCTCGCCTTCTGTTTCATAATGATGTTCACGTTAACAAATCTACTGAACTCCTCTGCTGGCATGTTTTACTTTCCGAGGACTGGAACACTGTGAAGGTTACATATTGGCTCAGCTTCAAGTTTCATGACAGACTTCCAGTCAATGACCCAAGATGACTCTTGCTTTACAAGAAGCAAACTAATAGGCTTTAGCTATCTTCACCTGTACGCAATGAGTGTGAGGCAAACCAGAGAGGCCTAAGAATGAGAATCCATTACTTTATCCATCTGTCTATTGGGGACCAATCCTGTCAAAGAAAGGAGGGAAGGGAACTATGCTCTTCAAAGTGGAAAGGTACCATTGAAAACTACACACTAGAAGCCAGTTCCATGGACTAAAATAAGGAGAATGGTGTTGGATCAGGAAGCTAACAAATAGTCTTCCAGCATTCCCCCTTGCACACATTTCTAGTGTCATCCAACAAGTATGGTCATGAAGAACCAGAAGTCTCAGGGCACTGGTAATGGAAGGTTCTTTACTTCTATGTAACGATTTAAAATCCAAGCCAGGTCCTTAGTGATTTAAAAAGCTGTTAACCCTGATGGCTGTTTGGTGACCTCTACTGAATGAGTTGATCTTCTCATGTGACTTCCTGGTGCTATCCACAGCATAAAAACTAACAAAATTGGCACTCGCTGGCTGCCTTCTTGGCAGTCTCAGTACGGAAGCCAGGAAACTGAATGAGAACAGACTGAATTACCCTCTCAACACTTATGGTCAGGGTTGTATGAAGGAATTTTGCATTGTTCATGTTATGCCTCTTGAGTAAATAAATGGAGAAGAAGGTCATTCCTCAAGGCTATCAGCCAGGGTTAGGTGTGGAAGATATCTTTGCCCCCAGGACCTCTTTGTCATTCTCCCTGGATAAACTCCATTTTGAAGCTGTCTGCCAGGGAGATATTGTTAGGCCACATGGCCAGTTGGAGTAGGACTTGGGAGCCCTTGGTTTGATTACCTGTTGTCTTATAGGCTTCCTGTGTGATACTGGGCAGGTCACTTAGTCTCTCTGGCCCAGATCTTGAAAGGGAAGATGGGAGTTAGGAGCCTAAATACCGCTGAGGCTGTGTCTCCGTGCCCTGTCTGTAAAATGAGGGTAACAGCTATGCAACAGCCTGGCTATGCATGATTTATCCTAATATAGCTAGGTAGAGTACATTGCCCATATAGAATTTACCATTTTATCTCTGCAGAAAAAATTAATTTGGTTGAGTCTGAGTGACCTTCATCTCTTTTGTATGTTGTACTGGTATTAGCTGATAAGGGTATTCTGGCAATCTACCTTGGTATTGAGTAATGTTTCCAATGCAAAACTCATTCATTTATGCATCAAAGCCTAGTGGTTTAGCTGTCCAGATTCCTAATCCGAACACACACACAAAGATACATTGGTATGTTGTGCTTCACCTTCTGGAATCCTCTGTCTAGTGTTACGATTGATGATGTACCTGTCAAAATTTAAATGGCTGCTGTATGAACATCTGAGCTGAAATAGTTGTTCAACTATCCTAATTAGTTCTACAGTTGTTGCATGAATGGTTTCACTATCTTCTGTAGGTCAACCTTGTTTGTTGCATGAGGCTGGTCCTTTCCGTATATCTGATGGGTTAATTACATGAATGCTGTCTTGAAAGAACACCCTCATAAATGAAATGTTTGCCTTCAAAGGTTTATTTTATAATAAATATAATAAACTCCTTAGGTAAGGTTGAAGCTACTGTAGGTTGGTCTAGAGGAAACCTGGCTTCTATTCACATCTCTGCCACTGTCTGCAAAGTGACCTTGGGCAAGTCACTTCTACGTCTATGCCTGAGTTCCCCCATTTTACAGATTTTACATTTTAACGATTCTGTCCTCCTTTGGAAAGGGTTTTGAGATCTATGGAATTATTATTATAAGGCCAAGGCTACCCCCTCCCCCGCCTTCTTCCCATCCACCGGCTTCCCCAAAAAGAAAACATTCCCTCTGAAATTAAATGCTAAATCTTATTCCAAGATAGAGAGATTCTAGGAAGTTGTGTATGGCAGACATAGCACAAATCCCTGATTAGAGACACAGACTCATACACAAGGTTGGAGCCATGATGGTTGACTCTCTCTTGTAAGAAAGACAAGAAAAGCTATTATATAACAATAGATTCAACAGACATAACTTATTAAAGAACTATAACTGTGAAATCATTTAAACAGATTCAACATTCCACCCAATACATTCAGATATGTCACATCTATCCTACTCCAGGAAATGAAATGGGCTCAACAGAACTATGTATGGGATAACCACCCAAAAGTCCTTCAGAACTATGTATGGGATAACCACCAAAAGTCCAGTTACAAGTCAAATCTTTCAGGAGGCTTGCGTTTTCTTTTGGGATAGCATCTGCCACCATTTTCAGCACTCTCCTGAGGAAAGGCATGTCTTCAGCAATGTCTGACTGAAAACATTCTCTCAGATGATGCTGGTTGTTCACCACTGCTGCTTTCCAGTACAAAATTATTGCTTGTTGCTTCAAGTGAGGGTGCCAATGTCAGAACAACTGGCATTTCCCTGAATTTTGCTTCTTTTGTCAGTCACATCATCACCCCCAAATTTTGCAACTGGTCAAAGTGGTGGTGCCACTTGTACTGTATAAGACAAAGGACCTGTTTGTGCACTAACAATTGCCAGAAGCCATGTACTTGGTTTCCGATAACCACGTACCGACACTGGCCCACTTGTAGCTGGCAAGGTACACTGATCCCTCTCACTATGATTTCTGACATGTAAACATAGATCTGGCTTTAATAAGTCCAAGCATGACCTGAGATTTCGCCCATAAACAGCACTGCAGGTGTTTGGTTCGTTGTTGAATGTACTGCATTTCTATATGGTAGCAAGAAGCATGCCAGCTTCTGCTGTAATGGCCCCTTCTCATCTTTCATGGATCACAAGGTTTATTTAAAAGTTTGTTCAAACCTTTCAACTAAGCCATTTCTGCTGTGTGGTATGGTGGTGAGGTGATATGTCTAATACTGCTTTTCTTCTTGAACCACCAAAACTCTCCTGAACTAAACTGAGGACCACTACACTCGCAACTTGTCCTGGCAGTCCAGTTCTTTCAAACAAACTTTGAAGTTTGTCTTCTGTCTATGCAGCTGTAGTGATTTTGATGCAAAAAACTTCTGGCCATTTGGAATTGGCATCGACCACCACTAGATACATCATTCCCAAAACTGGTCCTGCAAAAATCAATGTGCAGACATTGCTAGGGAGCTCATGGCCATTCCTAAGGATGTAATGGTGCTGATTTAGGCATGCACTGTGCCTACTGGCATCCTGAATATTCCTTAGCAAGCTGCTCCATTTGTTGGTCAATGCCTGGTCACCATACAAAACTTCTGGCAAATGCCTTCATTTTTTTGTACCCCTAGGTGACCTACACGGAGCTCCTCTAAGATTGTGTGCAGTTTTTTGGTATAACAATAGGAATTCTGCACAACACATCCCTGATGTTTGGTAAAATCACTTTTGAGTGCATAAAAGGGTGCCAGATTAGGGTTGTCAGTATATTTCCAGCCCTTCAGAGTAGCTTCATAAACATAAACTAGTGTGGGATCCCTCTGGGGTTTTTTTTGTTTTTTTTTTTTGCTTGATTTAAACTACAAGTCACTGGGGCACACTCAATCTGAAACAAGTTGGCAAATTCAACAGATTCTCTCTCTCTTACAGGGTTCCCTTCAGCTACCAGGGGCAGGAGAGAAAGCCCATCTACATTTGCTGGATTTCTATACTTTTGAATTTGATAACACAGATGTAAGCAGATAAGAAGTGAGCCCAGTTGCATATGTGCACAGAAACTCCCTTCCTCAGAGAAAGGATTGCTACTAGGGGTTGGTAGTCCATGACAAGGGTAAATTTACTCCCATATAGATAATGGTTGAATTTCTCCACACCCCATTCCAGACTTAAAGCCTCCTTGTCTATTTGTGCATAGCTACATTCTGATGCTGTGAAAGATCTGGAGGCAAATGCTATCTCACTGCCATCTGGCATAATGTGTGATACAACGGTCCCAATTCCATGTGAGGAAGCATCACATGCTAACTTGATAGGCAAGATTGGGTTAAAGTTCATTTAGCATGCTGTCTGAGGTGACCAATTGTTTGGTCACAGGTTCCAGGAAAGCTTTTTGACATTCACATGACCAGTCTGCAGAAAACCGTTCAGCAGAAACAATACAGTTGGTAGTTTAGGTACAAATCAGCTACACTAGTTAATGAATTCTAGAAATGATCTAAATTGTGACACACAATTTGGTAGTGGAGGTTCCAGGACTTCTTTAATCTTCTGCTGAGATTGATGCAGGCCTTTTGCATCAATAACATGTCCACAATAACCTATTGAGTCCTTGAAAAATTAGCATTTTATGCAATTGGCTCATAACCCATATTCATCTAGACATTTTAATATCCTTTTCAGGGTTTCCAGATATTCTTCATCACTTCCACTGGTCACAATAACGCCATCCAAATAACACTGTGTTCTCTGAATACCTTACAAAACTTGGTCCATTGCCCATTACCATGTAGCAGGAGTTCAAGAAAAACCAGACACTAGCCTGTTGTACTGTACAGATCCTTTTGTGTGTTGATTGTGAGGAATGCCTTTGACTGTTCCTCAACTTCTATCTAAAGGTAGGCCTGTGACAAATCATTGTCACCCTGGCAGTGTAGCAAAAATGTCTTCAATTTAAGGCCGGGTCTATTTTTCAACGTTCCGTACAGGGTTTATGGTGAACTTAAGATCTCCACACACCTGTACTGCATCACTTTCTTTTTTTTTTATTATTAAACAGTCGGAATGATAGATGTTCCCCATTCACTCCAGGCTACTTTTGAAACTGTGCCCTCTCCTATCGGGCGTTCCAGTTCAGCATCTACCTTCGAGCAACAGGTTGAACTTTGTGAAGTTTGTGCTGTGCTTTCTTGGCTATGACTATTTTAACATTCATGTGTTTTGGACTTCCTATGCTTTCCTTGAATACCCTTCATGTCTGACTTAGTGTCCCTCCCAATTGCTGTTCAACTGTTTTAGTGGGGTCTGCTGAAAGTACCTGCAGCATCTTTATAGATTTCCAATCCAGAGAAACCTTATGTAACCATTCATAGCCCCACAGGGCCAGTCCCCCTTATAATGACATATAAGTCTAATAAACATTGCTTATTGTGTACTCTATATTCACTTGCATTAATCCAATTGGCACTATCTTTTCTCCCATATAAGTTTTTTGTAACATTGGTGTCTCCCTCAATTTGGTATTTTTAGAATTTTTCTCATATTCCAAATGTGAGATAATGGGCACTATCCAATTCCATTTTAAGCATTTTTCCCGTGACCTGGGATGTCAACCAGATTGCTGACTTGTCATTTTTTCCCTCACACTATATATATTTATATATCCAGGCAGGCTAGGGTTGCCAACTTTCTGACTGCAGAGAATGAACACCCTTACCCGCCCCCTTCCCCACTCCTTCTCCGAGTCCCTGCCCCCACTCACTCCATCCCCCCTCCCTCCGTCACTCACTCTCCCCCAGACTCATGCATTTTCACCAGGCTGGAGCAGGGGGCTGGGGTGCACGAGGGGGTGAGGGCTCCAGCTGGGGGTGCAGGCTCTGGGGTGGGGCTGGGGATGAGGAGTTTGAGGTGTAGGAGGGAGCTCCAGGATGGGGCCAAGGGATTTGGAGCGAAGCATGGGGTGTGGGCTTTGGGAGGGAGTCTGGGAGAAGGAGGGGGCTGCAGGGGGTTGGGGTGCCAGAGGGGGTGTGGGGTGCAAGCTCTGGGAGGGAATTTGGGTGTTGGAGGAGGCTCAGGGCTGGGGCTGGGGGTTGGGCACAAGACCAGGTACGGGCTGTGGGAGGGAGTTTGGGTGCGAGAGGGTGCTGGGACAGGGGGTAGAGGTGTAGGGTGTGAGCTCCACGCAGCTCTTACCTCAGGCAGCTTGCGGAAGGAGCCAGCATGTCCCTGTGACCCCTAGGCACAGGGGCGGCCAGGCAGCTCTGTGCGCTGCCCCCAGCCTCAGGCACCATCCCTGCAGCTCCCATTGGCCAGGAACCCTGGCCAATGGGAGCCCTGGAGCCGGCACTTGGGGCGGGGGGCAGCATGCAGAGCCTCCATGATTGCCCCTGCACCTAGGGGCTGCAGGAACAGGCTGGCCACTTCCGGAAGCCATGCAGAGCCAGGGCAATCAGGGAGCCTGCCTTAGCCCCGCTGTGCTGCTGACAGGAGTTTTAATGGCCCGGTCAGCACAGCTGACCAGAGCCACCAGGGTCCCTTTTTGACTGGGTGTGCCAGTTGAAAACCGGACACCTGGCAACCCTAAGGCTGGCTAATCCACTCTTGCAGTCTGTGTCACTGCTGCCTGTCTACAAAGTGTTCATTGATACTCCTTCTTCTATGTCCTGATTTGGTCTCTTCCTTATTTTTTAGTGTGACAAACCACTCGGATATGCCCTTTTTTTTATTACAGCTTCTGCAATATGCATATTTTAATCAGCAATCAGAAGGAGCAGGAAACCCTTTTCCATACCAATAACATGTCTGTCTGCTGAGTAGACAGGCTCTTAGCTTGGATTACAGACAGTTTGTGTTCTTACTTCTATTTTAGCTCCAGTATGCAATTCTATTGCAGCCCTTGCTGCAGTTCGCATTACTACCCCAAGTTTTGCTGCACAGGAAAAGATAAAATTTTCCTCACTTAAGAGCCTTTTCTGTGTGCTTTCATTAAACAGTCCACAAAGACACGTCTCTCTTAGGCCCTTGTTAAGCTCATCCTAAAAAGCACAGTGTTCTGACAGGTTTCAGAGTAACAGCCGTGTTAATCTGTATTCGCAAAAAGAAAAGGAGTACTTGTGGCACCTTAGAGACGAACCAATTTATTTGAGCATAAGCTTTCGTGAGCTACAGCTCACTTCATCAGATGCATACTGTGGAAAGTATAGAAGATCTTTTTATACACACAAAGCATGAAAAAATACCTCTCCCCACCCCACTCTCCTGCTGGTAATAGCTTATCTAAAGTGATCACTCTCCTTACTTTTCCTACCCCCTCTCCCCCTCCTCAGACGTTCTTGTCAAACCCCGGACCCGCGCTGGCCATTTCCAAAACCCATATGGTGCAGGAGAATCTGTCAGGAAGACAGTTGCAGTGGTGCAAAGCCTCAGCATTATTCTGCACAGTGGGACCTACTCAGAGACCTCTGCATAGCCGGCAGCGTGCCCCCACAACCGGGGTTAAATGGTGTGGGGGACTTTGTGCTGCCTCTCTGCACTAGGATCAATTTCACCCTTAATACATCCATCCCAGGCTAGTGTAACACATTTTAAACTCAGACTCTGGTCTATGGATTCTTTATTACCTCAGATAGCATGAACACCAGTAATGCAGAGCAGAGAGAGACTCAGTGGTCTGTATGAATCAGGGCTCAAACTAAAATGTCTGCCCCTACACCCGCAACTACCTCAGGCAGCAAGAGCAGGGACTGTTGAGAAATTACAACCTCTGGGAACACAGTGAGGGTGGGGGTGTCCAAAAAGTTCAACCACCATGAAAAACTTTAGTGATCAGCGTATACACTCATAGCACTCCCTTTATCTCTGGATAAAGTCAGAAGCTATTAGTGGTGGTATGTTGTGCCTGTGGGCCAAGACTCATGACCAAAGAGGCAAACGATACACTTTGAATACTCAGGCACCATGTGAAAGTGATTAGAGGCGACTCTTCCAGAATAATTATTATCATAGTGCCATAGAAGAGAAAAGGAGGTGTTGACAGAGCTATCTCAGGCATGATGCACAAAAGCTAGCACAGGTGGAGATCTGCTAGGAGGAAGCATTCACAGCATCTGCAAACTCCCTAAAGACTGTAGAACAAATGAAGTTGGTGAGAAATAGAAAATAGCATGAGAAGTGAGGGGGGCAAAGTTGTAGATGACTTATCAGACAGTAGCCTGATTTCATTGCTACTACTGGCATCATTATAGTAGAAAAAAATTTTCAGCACAGACACAACACACAGTGTAGGGCCAAGTGGGCCTCAAATCTAGGCCTGCAGAGCTGCCAAGCAACAAACACCTCATGCTGCCACCCAGCAGCAGCTGTAACCAGCTCCTGCTCCACTAACTACAGTCTGCTGTGGACACAGACCCTGGGAAGTCCCGCATCAAGGGGTCTGACAGGCAGCAGCCTCATGGTTCCTGGTTGGCTCCTCACCTGTATAAACCCGAGGGGCAATCCAGGAAGTATCCAGGCAACAGTGTAGATCTCCTGTTGCTCCCATGACCATTCCTGCTCTTGAGTTCCTGACTTTTACCTCAACTCTTTTATTTACCTCCTTTTATTTGGACCTCAACTCTTGACCCAGATCCTGAAACCTGACTCTGATCCCTGGTATCAACCCAGGCCTGGGAGTTGGCTACAAACTCCTCTGTTACTCTGACCCTCAGGTCTAACCCTGCTATGACCCTTGGTCCTGACTGCCCTCATCAGGATCCTGACAGATAGTTACTAAATATCAGTTGTACTATTTTAAGTGTGAAAAGATGGTTCAGTTGTTAGGCCACTTGGGGGATCTGCAGTCAGTTCCCTTCCTATATGACTTTGATCTAGTCACTTGGAGTAGGAACCATGAAGGGACTTAGGCATTGCATTGCTGAGCATCACAGTGCCTAACTTTTAGGGGCCCAGAAAATTAGAGGAACAACACTGATTGGCACCTAACTCAGTTTTGTGGACAGGCTCTCTATACAATGAATGGGGAGAAAAATACAATCCAGAAAAGCCAGCATGCTAGGTACAGATATGCCTAAACTAGCTAAAGGGAAATGCAGACTAGAGGGTGTGTGCTAAGCCCTGCCCCTCTCTTAGAGATAGGCACTTCCCTGCAGCCTAGACATATACACTTGTCTCTGCTTAGTGATCCACATATGGGAACCCATCTCCTAGAGTCAGACAGCTTAAGCACCTAAGCAGTTTCTTGTGGGAATGAGTTAGGTGCCTGCCTTGCTCCACACAAAACAGCCAGAGGGAGAGACAGCCTAATGACTGTTCCTCTGTGGATAAATGCTTAAATAGTCAAGGGGGGGGGGGGGCTGACTCACTAATCCAGTGGTTAGAGCACCCACCTGGGAGGTTGTGACAGAATTAACCTGAGGCTGACTCACCACTCTGTACACTTTGTAAATGTCCCTGCATGGGACAAATTGAGGGAGATAAATGATTAGGACTGGATGATTAATCAGTTAAGGAGGGGATTCAGCTCACCAGCTGGGGACTATTAAATGGGAGACAGGAAGGATTAGAGGAAGGCTGAAGGAAGGGCAAAGAAACTCAGGATCTCAGCTAGGTAAGAGCTCTCTCCCCCTTTGCCAAGGGTTATATTGGGGCTTGGGAAAAAGCTTTATGGTGATGGGATGCTACACAAGATGCTGTAAATAAAGTACGCTGTAGTAGCACATACTCAGAGGCAGAAACATAGGTGCTTAGGGAGCTGTTGTAGTGGAGCCACCTGTGGGACTTAGGGACCTGCACCCAAGATCTTGGTGCCTAGGTCTGGGGTGTAGACATCTAAGTACCTTTTGTAGATCCCATCCTTAATCTTTCTGTGCTCCCCTCTGTGAAAGGGCATAATCGTGCTTCCTTACCTCACAGGGGTGTTGTGAATACAAATGCATTAAAGATTGTGAAGTGCTCAGATGCTACAGCAATGGAAGCTGTGTGAGTACCATAAGTAGATTTTTAAAATTGAGATCTCAATGTATTTTTCTTTTTTTTTTTTTTTTTTAATATAAAAAGACCCCCCCCCCACCACTGTGTGGAAATTCTGAACGTACTTTCAGTGCATAAGGAACAGTATTTCTATAATAACTGGAGCTCAGGAGACTTGAGGCCAGATCCTCAGCTGGTGTAAATCAGTTTAGCATGATCGATTTCAACAGATTGATTATTCCCCTCCACCCCCTAGTTGAGGATCTAGTCCCTAGTTTTTATTCCTAGCTCTGCCCCTAGCTCTGTGACCCTGAGGACCTTCTGTTTTCCCCATCTATAAAATGGGAATAATACTTGCCCTTCTTTGCAAAGTGCTTTGAGCTTTATAGATGAAATGCTCTTATTCATAGTCTCTATCATTTAATTATTGTCTATTACTAAATTGCATGTAATTACTGTAGCCAAAATCAGTTTTCTGGGAGTAACATGAAACAACTTAAATCATTGTTCTGACTGACTTGGGTGTCAAACCAAGTACTATGCTAACAGACATCTAATGCTGTCTATAGCTAGTAGAGTGGCTGACTTCTATTCATTGTGAACATAGTCCCCACTGGGATCAATTTAGTTCTTCATTCACACCACACAAAAGAATGTGTCAATATCACTAGCGATGACGTCAGTACAGTCAGCTACAGAGAGCCCTGAAGAGTGCAAGCGCTCTAAATTAGAATAGCCACCAATAACCATGCTTCTCCAATTCAATCATTTTTCTCAAAACTAGGGGGTCACATTTATTAAAGCTATGCTAAAAACAGTGTAAAAAGTTTAAGAATATTCAGACTTTCAAATAAGCTCGGGAATCCTGAGTATAGGGAAACCTCTAGCTCAGAACAGTTATTTTGAATAGATATTCAAATCATATGATATACATCAGTAATAGTGCATAATTCATTATCTATGGTACATTTTTTGGGAGGAGGGACAAGTGCTATAAGGAAATGGCATAAACTCAGCTCTCTGTTACACTTGGGCAATACTAGGGAAGTCAGTGTGGTTGCCTGGTGTAACTTGAGGGCCAGATTTACCCTATTTTTTTTTTAAAAAACTGGCATTTGGTATACATTTCTCATGAGCATTCCGCATCATCTGCTCGATTGTGTCCTTGAGATTCTTGTTTAAGTGCTAAGCTGTCAATCTTCTTAATCACAGGTTTCAGAGTAGCAGCTGTGTTAGTCTGTATCCGCAAAAAGAACAGGAGTACTTGTGGCACCTTAGCAATTAACAAATTTATTAGAGCATAAGGTTTTGTGGGCTACAGCCCACTTCACCAGATCCACAGAAGATATATATACACAGATAAGTTGGAAGTTTCCATACAAATTGTGAGAGGCTAATTAGTTAAGATGAGCTACAGCCTAGCCTGAAAAATGATCCTTCCCTCTCTCAGATCTTGGGAGACAGACCAGTCCTCGCTTACAGACAGCCCCCCAACCTGAAGCAAATACTCTCCAGCAACCACACAACAAAAGCACTAACCCAGGAACCTATCCTTGCAACAAAGCCCGATGCCAACTCTGTCCACATTTATTCAAGTGACACCATCATAGGACCTAATCACATTAGCCACGCCATCAGGGGCTCGTTCACCTGCACATCTACCAATATGATATATGCCATCATGTGCCAGCAATGCCCCTCTGCCATGTACATTGGCCAAACTGGACTGTCTCTACGCAAAAGAAATAAATGGACACAAATCTGACATCAAGAACCATAACATTCAAAAACCGGTAGGAAAACACTTCAACCTCTCTGGCCACTCAGTAAAAGATTTAAGGGTGGCAATTTTGCAACAGAAAAGCTTCAAAAACAGACTCCAACGAGAAACTGCTGAGCTTGAATTAATATGCAAACTAGATACCATTAACTTGGGTTTGAATAGAGACTGGGAGTGGCTGGGTCATTACACATATTGAATCTATTTCCCTAAAGTTAAGTATCCTCACACCTTCTTGTCAACTGTCTAAATGGGCCATCTTGATTATCACTACAAACGTTTTTTTTCTCCTGCTGATAATAGCTCATCTTAACTAATTAGCCTCTCACAGTTTGTATGGCAACTTCCAACGTGTGTGTGTGTTCGTACTATATGTTCCATTCTATGCATCAGATGAAGTGGGCTGTAGCCCACGAAAGCTTATGCTCTAATAAATTGGTTAGTCTCTAAGGTGCCACAAGTACTCCTAATCTTCTTAATACAGAAGAAGGGAATCAATTACCACTGTAGTAGAGAAAGGGTCATAACTAACACAATTTCATCAGTTATTTAGATAAGCTCTTTGGAGCAAGTATTGCATCTTTGTGTCTTGTATAGCACCAAACAGTAACTAGTTTAAATAATTTGACTGAATTTAGTGTTCATAAGGTGCCTCTCCAGCAATGTGCTTAAAACATGCTTAACTTTAAGCATATGGGTAGTCCCACTGACTTCACTGACACTACCCACTTGCTTTAAGTTAAGTAAGTGCTTTGCTGTACTGGAGTCTAGACCCAGATTCAGTGCCCACTTTAATCAATGGGAGCCCTTCAACTGACTCCACTGGATCAGTCGCTAACAGTGCTGGATTGACTGTCTTAGAGACTGAAGTCCTCTATTTAGCTATAAGAAAGTTAAATCACAGGCAGCAGCAAAAGCTTCGACACCTGAGGGGACCAATTTTAAAGAGCAAGACAAAGTCTGCATGTTCACTCAAGTCTATGCTACAGTGCTGAAACTTCCAGCAAAGGTGCCAACTTGTGCCTACTGAGAGGGATAGGAATTTAGAAAATCTAGCTAAATCCATGTTGGTTTGAATGTGATCAGACAGATAAGCGATTGTTCTCTCTCTTTTCCTTTTAAAAAAAAAAAAAAAAGAGCCGAAGCCTACTGAAATCAATAAAAAGACCCCTATTGACTCCATTGGATTTTGAATCAGGCCTAAACTGTCTAAAGGCCTGATCTTATGCACACTGAAGTCAATGGAAAAACTCCCATTGCCTTCAAGGGCAGCTGGAACAAGCCACCATAAATGCAAACTAATCTGTATGCTTAGTCTTAAAATGCAATGTGAACAAAACAAAGTAAATTTTAGGTTATTTTTAATTATTTTCCCCCAATAAAGTCTAGCAGTTAGTAAGCCACTGACTTGTACACTCTTCTCACTGGCACTGAGAACCATCACTTCCTGCCTTTGGGCTTTCTCCTAAGAAGTATCAAACACCTGCTGAGTATCTGCCACTCTCAGTGAAGTCAGCTACTCAGCACCTCTCAGAGTGGGGACTGAAATCAACAGGAAATGAGGAGGCTCAGCCCCAAAAAGGAGCTCTCACAGGCTTGCTTCCAGATTCCCAGTGGCCATATTTGAAAATATCCTTTCACATGTACATAGAGAGGAAGGTTTCAGAGTAACAGCCGTGTTAGTCTGTATTCGTAAAAAGAAAAAAGAAAAGGAGTACTTGTGGCACCTTAGAGACTAACCAGTTTATTTGAGCATGAGCTTTCGTGAGCTACAGCTCACTTCATCGGATGCATAGCATATCGTGGAAACTGCAGAAGACATTATATACACACAGAGACCATGAAACAAAACTTCCTCCCACCCCACTCTCCTGCTGGTAACAGCTTATCTAAAGTGATCATCAAGTAGGGCCATTTCCAGCACAAATCCAGGTTTTCTCACCCTTCCCCCCCCCCCACACACACACACATACAAACTCACTCTCCTGCTGGTAATAGCCCATCCCTCTTTGAAACCTCTCTTTATAATGCGCATGATAATCAAGGTGGGTCATTTCCAGCACTAATCCAGGTTTTCTCACCCCCCCCCCACACACCCCCCTCCAAAAACCACACACACAAACTCACTCTCCTGCTGGCAAGATCCAGTGGTTAGAGCACTAGTCTGTACTTGGGAGATGTGGCTTTAGTTCCCTGCTCAGTCAGACTTCCTGTGTGACCTTGGACAATTCACTTAGGGGCTTAAGTTAATAGCACTACCCTACTTCATGGGGGTGTTGAGGATAAATACACTGAAGATTGAGGTGCTCAGTACTGTGGTGATGCGGGGCCATATAAGTACCTTAAACAGATTACAGCATGATCAAATCTGTTATCTGAGAAAAGTGAGTTTTGCTTTAGTGAAACTGGGAAACAGTAGCAAATGGCTTTTGTTCTGGATTGTAACACATTTGTTACCAGGGTCAGCTGCTATCTTATGTTTCGATGTGGTTGATGCTGATAATGACACAGGACTCCAGATTTCATTAGTGCAGAGGTTTTGCACTGGCTGCATCATCTAGAACTTAGCTTGTTGGTTAAAGCAAATGAATTCCCTAGAGGCTTGGATTCAGTTTGACTGTTCCTCAGTGCTCAGGGTAAATTTGTTCTTTTATCAGACTTCTCTTCTCTACTGAGCCAAAGGTGTATGTATTAAGTGATTTGTTTGTGATGCCCCTGTCTATTGTAGAGGCAGATTGCAACATTCTACAGGAGTGAGGGCCTTTGTGGCCGACTATGGAGTCGGTGCAGATACTGTGGGTTGCAGTCACCCAAATGCTATAATCTGTGCTAGAAATTAGTACCATTATAGGTGGTACAAAAAGGTGTCATGTAAGCCTTTGTCAGGATCTGGCATGGAATGCTTTTTAATGGTGCTTATCATGAGTATAAGTACATTGTCAGTCAGACAGGGACTAGTAGCAACCAGACAATAATAAGGGGTATTGCTCGTGCATGGCAGAGATGCTCTCTGTGATTAGAGAGAGGTGTTTAGAGAGAGGAGAGGAATTTTAATGGAAAAATAGGCTGATGCTATGCAGCATTTCTAAAGAATCGAGGGCTATAATTCTGACCGTTCCCTACAAAACACATAAGGGAGAGTGAGAGAGAGAATGGAGCTGGCAGTCAAATCCATGATCACTAATAACTGAAACTGAGAGGAAGTCAGAATTCAACCACAGTCATTCAAAACTGCAGCCCTTTGTGAGATAAATGGACCCTGTTGGGGAGAATCTCCTTTTGAGTGCCTGTCATCCCTGTAGGCAATGATGAATCCATTCTTCTTAGCTAGTGATTCTTCAGTTCTGCCAGCAGCTCATTTTAATAACACCTGGATCTCTGCTTCTGAGAATCCCAGAACAGCAGCTACTGCCTTGCAGCTTCCTCACTGTCTACCCTCCTAATGCTCTCAGGAGACTCCAGTTTTTACAGTTGAGGTCCCTTGAAGCTTCAGAAAGAATTAAACTGACATTGCGGTTTTGGGTAAAGCAAAAAGCTGCAGTTCCAGTACAATTTTTCTTCTAAATCTTAGATCCATTGGTTCTTCAGTAAACCAATCTGAAAGCAGAAGGAAGTGAAATGGCTGGAAATCTTCCTGTCCCCAATGTTGTTTAAAAGTGTTAGGGCATTTTTTATATTCTTTGCACACGTAAGAGCTATAATTTATATGAAGTACTGTTATCTCCCAATCCTGTTTCAAAAATGCTGTGACTAGATGGCTGCTGCTGCTTTTGTTCCCACAGGAGTGATCCAAATGACTTCGGAGCCAACGTTTTGACCCTGCAGGTAGTTGATACAATTAAGTTAATTTGTACATGTAAGTACACAAATTTCCAGAGCCATCAGGCACTTAGTAAATAATTGAGTGCTAAAAGAGTGACTCTGTAAAGGTATGGCTGAAGTCAGGCCCCTAATGTATACTTGGGACCAGAAGGGATCCTCTACATGCAAAACAAACAAACACACACAAAAGCTTCAAAGGCACAATAATAATAGTTTACACCTCTATAGCTGCTTTCATATGAGGCTCTCACAAGTATCATTTCTATTAAAATAGAGCCATGAGGTCCCCAAAACAGATCAAGGCCACACCGTTCTAGACGACACTGTATACAAAAAAGTAAAAGATGGTCCCACAGAGCTTACAGCCTAAGTAAGGCAAGATGCAACAAGGTGGTTTTAACCAGTGATAGCAGGGAGAAGGGGAAAGATGGATCAAATAATGCTAGTGAGCTCACACAGTGGTATAGACCAGCTAAACACAATGACTTCTGATTCAGATGAAAAGGATTTTAGCCTCCACATGCTTCCATGTTTTAAATCACTACCTATTTATTTATTTATTTTATAAACCTTAATTAAGCCACCTCATCCCTATGAGAGGAAACTAAATACAAAAGGTTATAGGCCAGGTCCTCAGCTGGTATAAATTGACGTAGCTCTGAAGTCACTGGAGTTGCATCAATTTACACCAGCTGCGGGTCTGCATATCTGTCTTCTGGGCTATAGTGTGTATACAGTCAAGCTTGCAGTTTTACCACAAGTTGCAGCAAAATATGAATAAAGCCCCAGGGCCTGTGTGGCACATTAGACCTATATTATGTGCTAGGAACCTGGAATTATGCAGCAGGAACCCTGGGACTATACCCTCCCCATTGGCCAGTCCAGCACAGTCAGTGCAGTATCCCCGTATGGCTTATTTCTATATTAAATTCACTTTATTTCACATTGTCCCTACAGCTCACTGAAAGTTTAATCTTTTGTACTGACAGTGAATACTTGCATCACAGAAGCTGTCATGGAGAAGGAGGAGTTTTTGACAGCTGAATCATGGAAACTTTTAGGTGTGGGAGGCGATTTGGGATTTTTGGCACCCACCAGGCAAATGAGTCTTTTGCTTCTGGGGGGGAAACACATTTGTGCCCCATCTCTTTTGGGGCTCTATCCAAAACCCATTGAAATCAATGGGAATCCTTTCATTTAATTCAATGTACATTGGATCTGGCCCTTAGAAAGGGACAGTAGTGATGTTAAAATATTTTAGGGAGAATGGGGGCTTGAATTTCTTAATCCCTGAGGTATCCTTCAGTTACTAGCCGCCTCCCTCCCATATACCAATATTAGCTACTGCATATAACAATAGAGAATATTAGCTTGACACTTTTGCTAAAATAATTAGAATTATGACCATTAACAATGCTGCCCTTTCGATTGTCATCATTAGGCTTAAGAGTTAATGCCCCACTGAGATGAATTCACACTTCTGTCAGAGCTACAGTTTCAGGCTGTGTGCAGACTCATGTGTATATTACTACATTGATTACATTCTCTTCACCTTTTGAAGGTTTTCTTTGTAACCATGATGTCAAGACACTTAATATTTTTCAAATGTGAGCTTAGATTCTGAAGTACAGTTAAACAGAAATGCAGTACTGTTGATGTAAGCAGGGTTGGAATGAGCTCAAAGGGTTACACTGCTTATAACTGAACCAGTGCAAGCAACAGTCTAGCTAGCAAATGTTGATATAGTTAGGATCAGCTATTACTTTGTCATGGAGAAGCTGGAGCTAAGGTCGGAAGGATATTAGGGGAACAAAAGGAAGAGGAACTAGCTAAAATCTAGCAAGATTCTAGCAAGAATCGATCAATCATAGACAATTCTTCTTGTGGCAATGGATCTAGATTGCAACTGGAGCAAATAGGCCAAAAGACCAGATGAACCAAGAAAAGATCACTGCGAGCTGCTAAAATAATACAAGTTCTGTTGGACAAAATCACCAACCTTGGGGATTATACACTTATGCTGGCCTACAGATTGTGAATGATGAGAGAATTTCAGCCAAATGCAGGAAAGACCAATTGCATACTTTACAAGCAATTGACATTCATATGTATGTTTGCACGTACATGGAGGAAGCAAGAAAGGAAGAGAAGGATTTGCATAGTTTCTACACTGCATTCACCCACCACTGTGTATGTATTTTGCTCTAGAACATAGCAAATAACAAATACCTGAGGCCAAATCCTCCTCAAAGTAAATTGGCATAGTTCTTTTGGCTTCAATAAAGCTACTCAGCTGAGCAGTTACAGCACAGCTGCAGATTTAAAAAAAAAACAAACCAAAAACAAAAACTTCAGTGCTCCAGAAAGTATTGAAGTAACAGTTGACAAGAGAGGCATAAGATGGCCTTGGTAGCAGTTACTGTTTGTGCTGCCTGGAAAATTACCTGAGTTTGTATTTCATACGCAACCTCATTCCTTAGGAATGGGCAACTGCAGTGCTCCTTTGGAACAAAAACAGGATTCATCTATAATGAATATAAACAAGATGTACTGAGCTTCCTGGACAAAGACAAAACTCTAGTTTGAATCAAGCAGTCGTAAGAGGGACTAGTGATTACACTTTAGAAAGAGAGCCTTGCAGTGTTCAATGGCAACACATACCAACTGATTCAGGAACAGCACTGATAGATACTAAAGAGATTTTACACAGCAATGGGGAAAAGACCAAAAATGCTCCATCTAACCTATAAATATAGCAAACTGATATTCCAAAGTCTGTTTCCTTCTACTCGGAGACTATTATTCTTTACCTTCACATAATTCATAATCACTACCTGGAAACTTGGTAAATGCAGAGTTCAGATTTCCAAGCCCTTTCAGAACATGGAGGGTAGCAAATCTCTAAACCTTTGAAAACCAGGAAAAAAAAAACTCAACTATAGAATCATAGAATATCAGGGTTGGAAGGGACCTCAGGAGGTCATCTAGTCCAACCCCCTGCTCAAAGCAGGACCAATCCCCAATCAAATCATCCCAGCCAAGGCTTTGTCAAGCCTGACCTTAAAAACTTCCAAGGAAGGAGATTCTACCACCTCCCTAGGTAACGCATTCCAGTGTTTCACCACCCTCCTAGTGAAAAAGTTTTTCCTAATATCCAACCTAAACCTCCCCCACTGCAACTTGAGACCATTACTTCTTGTCCTGTCCTCTTCTACCACTGAGAATAGTCTAGAACCATCCTCTCTGGAACCACCTCTCAGGTAGTTGAAAGCAGCTATCAAATCCCCCCTCATTCTTCTCTTCTGCAGACTAAACAATCCCAGTTCCCTCAGCCTCTCCTCATAAGTCATGTGTTCCAGACCCCTAATCATTTTTGTTGCCCTTCGCTGGACTCTCTCCAATTTATCCACATCCTTTTTTGTAGGTTACAGTTCAGGGCAATTGTGCCTATATTATCTTACCCCTCTATGATCCAGCAAGGGCACCCACTCTACTCTTCCAGCTCCCCACTGTTGCCTTTGTTGGGTGGAGATACCCCAGTCAGAAGGGAAGAGAGATGTGTATTTCCAAGCTGCAGAGTCTCCTGACTACACTGTGAAATCCCCAGCAAAAGACAGGCTGCTTAAGCAGACTTCTTTTGCCTTCTCTTGAGAGACAGTACATAGTGTAATTGCCACAGGTGGAAGTTATCATACAGTTCTTTCTAACCAAGCACATGTTATTTCTAAGGCAAAAGCAATACAGAGAACATATATTTTAAAACCAAAAGAAAGTTTTATGGGTTTTTTAAACAGGCATGTTGTGAAGCTTACAGAGATCACCCCAACTGCAGCACGGGCTCTGGCAGAGGTAGTCCTTCAGCTGCCACCTAGAGGTTTTCCTATTGTCTCAAGTTCATCACACCCTTTGCTCCAAACAAGAACACTCCTGAGTAAGAGTTGCTCATTTATGCAGTTTGGCTCTTGGAAGAGACTGAATAAGTAATCAGCCAGACAATGGGTCTCTCTGCTTTAAAAGGATGGATTCAAGGTGGGTCATTTTGAATTCTTCTCACCCCCAAGTATATCCAAGGAAATTCAGTTCACATGTATTGTCCCCAGAAGTCCTTTGTAGTTTCTAATATCTCCCAGAGACTGCATTAGTCATGTCTCCTAGAGAAGTTACATATAATCCCACAATAACCCATAAACAATTGCATTATGTACAATCGACCACAAAGGTGTTAAACTTAATTCAGTCCACATCCTCACAATACCTTAACTCTGTCCCTCTGGAGCTTGCAATAGGCACTGGAAGCAAACCAGACTTGACCTGTGTCTAAATTCGTCAGCTAATCGTTACATGGCCTGATTTTCAGTGAGGCTCTGTTCCTGCAAATGCTTAGAGGTGCTTAACTGTACATCAGTGTTCCCATTGAAGCTGACTGCTCACATATGTAAGGTTAAGCACATGTATAAGCATTTGTAGGATCAGGGCCTAAGTTTAGAAGCATTCTCTTCCACCCACCTACGCAAATGCTCAACTAATTTGTATGCACAGTACAAGATGTGTACACTCAGATCCCTAAGGAGCACGAGGATAAGCGTCTGTTTAATAATAACATTGACCAATTTGGTGGGGGACCATTGAGAGACGTGGTGTACAAACATATAGAAAATGATAGTCCCTGCCTCAAAGAGTTTACAGTCTAGGAGATTCAAATCTAGCCAGAAGCATATACAAAAACAGAGTCTATAGTGAATATGCAAAATAGGTGTATAGTATTTTACTGAAAACCAGGCCTGTAAGTGACAGGAGATTTTGTTGTGCTAAAAAGTGTCAAGCTTACTGATACCTTTTAAAAAAAAAAATTAGAAATGCTGATGACACTTTTACCTAACAAATATGAGCTTTACAGTATGAAGAGTTCTTCTTTTTCATAGAAATTGCTTAGGTGTGATGGCACCAACTGCCACTGTGGCCACGTCTAAAATAAGAATGGGGAATCTCATGTCAAGAGGAACAGATGAATAGTACTGAGAGGCTGCTATCAGAAGTTAAGAATGAGCATAATTTCCTGAGACAGCAGCTGCAAGTAGTAATGTCAACTAATCCAACAAACATTTTCTATTTAAAAGGAAAACTCTGCAACTAGACACATGCGCTTGCATACTTAAGAGATTTAGACAAGTTACTTGAGCTGTTCATTTATATACTTAGTTACGTATGCTGTTCTATTTAGATCTCTAACTTGAAAATATTCCGAGAAACAAGGTGAATGAGGAAATATCTTTAATTGGACTAACTTCTGTTGGTAAAAGAGACCAGCAGAAGTTGGTCCAATAAGAGATTCTCACCCACCTTATCTCGCTAATGTTGTGGGACCAGCATGACTACAACCCCATTTTGAAAATAACCTGTAAGTATATGAGAGAAATTATGATGCAAATTAAAATATTCCTTTCACAGCGCAGAAATAAGGATTAATGTTCAATTACAGATACAACTACCTGGATCAGATAAATTGAACATTATCCTTATTTCTGTGCTGTGACTTTTCTGTCAAGTCACAGAAATTGGAACAAAGAACATGTATTAACATTTTCAGTTCTGCAAGAGGCTGAGCTCTATTCGTGCCTTGCACTCAGTGTCCTATTTCCTCTGGTTTTTCATATTACTTCGAAACACAAATTTGGAAATCATTAGGACTAACATAGGTTGCTCGGAAGTAGGGTGGATTGAAGAATGGATTTTTTTGGTTCATTGTCAATTTTAAAAAGTTAAAAATTGAGCTCAGATCAAAACAATGTTTTAGTGAAACAAAACATTGAAAAACAAATGTGGCTCAAACAAAAGTTCTATTTTTTTAAACTTAAATATTTTGTTTAAATTTTTCAACCATTTTATGCATTTTTCTAAACAAAAGGAAGTCTTGAAGTGATGTCATTTCAAACAAAAAAATGTCAAAACATCTTCTTCTTCCCCCCCCCCCACCCCCCCAGCATTCTTGTGGTTTGTTTTTGAAACTAACACTTTGGGGAAATGGACACAAATGTGCATAATATTTCAGTGTTTGCTGAATTGGCATTTTTTCTGAATTTTTTTCCACCTGCTGTACTTGAAGTTGCTTTTCTGTATGAGTGTGTTTGACTTAGTTTCCTTTTAACCTCACTTCTCATTCAAATAGGGCAAATTCAAATGGCACTTGCTATGGCTCAATAAATGAGCACATCCAACAAATATGTGATCTGTATCATTTATCTGCTGTAGGTGAGTTAACATTATGAGCAAACACATGCCTGACTTTAACATGCCAGCTAGTGGCTTACAGGTGAACCATTTTTTAATATGGAAAGGTAACAGACACTGTTTCAGAGTAGCAGCCGTGTTAGTCTGTATCTGCAAAAAGAAAAGAAGGACTTGTGGCACCTTAGAGACTAACCAATTTATTTGAGCATAAAATTTGTTAGTCTCTAAGGTGCCACAAGTCCTCCTTTTCTTTTTGTAACAGACACTGTTATTTATGAGAATTATATGAATATTGCAATCAGATTAATACAGTCTTGGTGCAAAATTACAATGCCTATATATCTGCTGTCACATAGTCCTGAAGTTTAAAAAGTAAACAAGCTGCACCTCTGTGTGATGAGAAATCCCCCATCTCATTGCTTGGAGCTTCATATCTAAGCTCAGTTGTTTTTCTGTTTAAGCCCCAATACTACAAATATTTATTCCTGTGGTTATCTGTACGTATCAAAGTTGTCCGACTTCAGTGGCGCTACTCAAGTATGTAAAGTTACATGTTCAACTGTTTGCAGAATTGCAGTCTTAGACTGACCACGACATTTGTATCTGATTTGTATAATGGAGTCAGCAGTCACTAAATAGGATTGGAATTTCTTACATAAATTCTGGCTTTTGACTTCTGACTGCCTCACAATTAATGTATGTATCTCACAACACCCCTGTGTGATAGGAAGTGCTATTGTTCCAATACACAGATGTGGAACTGAGGCATATAGAGGCTAAATGACTTGCCCAAGGTCCCACAGGAAGTCTGTGTCAAAGCTGGGAGCTGACTGTGGGTTGCCGAAGTCCCAGGCTAGTGCTGTAACTAATGGACCATCCTTCCTCTTTACTTTAAGCATGTGAATACTCACTCACATACTTAAGTTAAGCATGTGTTTACATGCTTTACTGGATCAGGTCACAGGGCTGAGAATCTCACTTCTGTGAGAAACTGAGATCAGAATTTGTCTCTGTAACAGGAAGAACAAAAAGATAGAGTATCTAATTAGGCACAACAAATGATTATATTAATAGGATATTGATGGTAGTTGAGATGAGCAGCACCTTATTCCACAAAAAGTCAATGGAGATTCTTATGGAACAAGGCATCAATCAAGGTGAGTAAAAGTATACAAATCTTGACCTATGCTAGCATACGATCCACATTCATCAAGCCTTCCCCTAAATCTGAGTATCTTCCTGAGTAAATCAACGGGAAGGTAAATGTTGCCTAGGATAATATGAATTAAACAATGATACAAAGGCTTGCAAAGAATATCTGACTGTTCACTCAGAAGTACATTGCCTCGTGATTTTAATGTACTGTATAGCTGAGCTTAATTCCATTTATTGATTATTCTAGTCTCCATTCAATACTCCAAATACTCCCAAACAAGACTACCACAGAAGACTCTATCCTTTATAGTAGGAACTTGGTAGTTATGGTGCATATAAAATCTATTTTGGTATATTTGATATAAAATTCATCTGACTTCTCTTTTCAGAGGGCAAAGGCACTACACTGAGTGCTGCCTGATCCCCAGATAATAGGCATTATTCAGGAGACCCGTCCTTGACAACATTCACTTCTAGCTAAAGCAAAGTGTTTCATGCACATAGTGTAACTTGCAGCCCAGAGTAACTCATGGCTTTATAATCAAAACCTCTACAGTGGCTCACTTCATTGGTCCCAGGTATTTCTCTTGAAGAAGCAGGTGTATTATTTATAAAAGTGGGTTGACTATCTGGCTTGTGTGGGTTGAGGTTTCTGCTCATGCAACTGAGAAGTGAGATCAAATGAGAGCTATGAGAAATGTTGTGGGGGTTTTTTTTGTTTTGTTTTTTTTTAAGGGGGGGAAGGGAAAGGTCAGGCTTTGCCGTGGTGTATGCACAGAAAACTAATGTTGAGAGAAATCCACTCCTGACCCAGGATAGAGGCAGAGCCTTGCTGAGTTTCCTCTCTAACAAAAAAATAATAAAGGAGTAGATGACCAGGTGGCTAAATTTAATCACTAGCCCCAGCCTTTGTAATCTTTCTCTTCCTTGAGTTCTCCAACTGTCATATTCTATTTTATTGCCAAGGAGACTAGGTTTCAGGCTGCCTCTAGTTTACTGCATTATTTTGATGAAGTACAAAGGTAGAAGGGCACTTTCTGACTGGTTCAGAAAAAACACATGTAGTGAGGCAGTGGGCCCTATGGATCTTTAGCAAAGTCCACTCCATTGCATACTGTTCTTCCAAGAGTAAAATATATAATGACGTTTGTTTTTGTTTTGTTTTTTTAAACATGAACTGTTTGTCTGGATCCTCAGCTGCTGTAAGTCAGGCCTACTTAATTGGAGTCAGAGCTATTCTGGTGTACACAGCTGAAGTTCTGACTCAGTGGTTGTATCTGACCACAGATCAGAGGCACCGACTTCGTGTGTTCCCAGGGGGTGCTCGACTCCCCCCACTCTGCCCCAGGCCCTGCCCCCAATCCAGCCCTTTCTCCAAACCTCTGCCCCACCCTGCTCCCTCCCCCCACCTATTCCTGGGTATTTTTTTAAAAAAGAGGGAGCAAGGGAATTTTGTCAAAATATTTCAATTGTTTTCCAGTATCGGTCAGTCTGATAGGCAGTGGGATCAGCACCCCAGATTGTTACTTTTTTATAGATAGCACAAGAAAAGAGTTCTAAGGAGGACAATGAGGTAGCTGTCTGGATGTTTTTGTCCTAACCCAACATTAATTATTCAGGTAATTACCAAAGGTATGCCTACACTGCAATAAAAAACCCGTGGCATTGAGTCTCAAAGCATGGGTCAGCTGACTCAGGCTTGTGGGGCTCAGGCTGGAGACCCAACCCAAAATCTCATTACTGCAATGTTATAATCCCACAGCCCAAACCAGATGACCTGGGCCAGCTGCACACATGTCACAGGTCTTTTATTCAAATGTAGATGTACACCAAGAGGCAGCATGGCCTAGCAGAGCACTGGACTGGGACTCAGGAGACCTAAATTATGTTCCTGGTTTGGCTAATGGCCTACTGGGTATCTTGAGCAAATCAGTTAATGGCTCTGTGCCTCAGTTTCCCCATATGTAAAATAAGGCTAATGTGACTTTGTAAAATATTTTTACATCTATTGATGAAAACCACTATCTTAGAGCTAAGTATTGTTACAATTATTATTAATAAGTAATGTGTATGTATAAGTATAGATTACTTTGCCACATAGTGCAATGTATGTTTGTATGTATGTGTATATAATATATACACTAAATAAATAAAATAAATATGGAAGCATCTTATGTTAGCAAGACAGAAGATATTAAAATATTTCATGAACAAAAAGGAAAAGATTACAGAAAGAAACATTAATATTTGCATTTATATAACACTTCCATGCCAGAATCCCAAAGAAATGTACAAATACCAATTACCTTACACTAGAGGTAATTGTTAAAGAAATTATTTTATAGATGAATAAGGCGAAACAGAAAAAAAAAATCTAATTTTCCCAAAGTCATAGAATCACTGGCAGAGACAAGAAGGGAATCCAGGAGTCTTGACTCTTCATCCTAGTTTTGAAATTTAATTCACTCTGCTTTTGAATCAGTTAAAACTTTTTCTTTGTCACAATTTGTCCATTTATAAAATGGAAGACCTAAAGATCATAAAGTACATCTCAATGTAGATAAAAGTGACAAATGTATCCCTAAATGTTTGCTTATTCCTCACACCTATCCAGGGTCTATGGAGGAATTGTTCTCAATATGTCATCTCTTGGCATGGAAAATTGACACTCTACAGGGATTGATTCTGATTCTTAATTGGTTTTAAAAACTGAGCCTGCTTTTCAGCTCACTTATACTGGTGTAAATCAGGAGTGACTCCACTCAAGTTAGAGTCGGGGCCTCTGAGCATTCTACAGCAGATGTGTGGTGGTGGCAGTTGATGAGCTGGATGGGAAATGTGATTTGTGGAGGCGGGTGGGGGGGGTGGCTTTTGTTTTGTTTTTATTGCAAAAAACTGACAAATTCTAGGGTTGTTTTTTTTTATGAAAACCCAAAATGTTTCCAACAAACAGAAGTGTTTTGTCAAAGACATTTTCCATCAAAAAAATCTTTTGCAATAGAAGAAAAAAACGTTTTTTCACCAGTTCTAGATGATTTTGATGATTCACTGTTTGCCTAACAATGTCCTGCTTCTCAGCTCATGAAGTGGGTGTCCCCGGGTTGCTCAAAAACCTAAATCTTCTGCCTTGACAGCACAGTTACCAGCCTATTTGATTTCCCCTTTTGATAGGTATATGAACTAGCAATGGGCTATGAGTCTATGATTAAAGCACAAAGAGAGAGTCATTGTCAGAGGCAGGTGAGATCTCTGGTGCTCTCTAGAGAGAGAGAGAGACGAGCATTTATTCATAAATGTGTGTTCCTCTGCTGAAAGAGGACATGGATGATATTAAAGCATAATCTTAGAATTAATTTTGTTTTTAAACATTAACAGGATGAGATTCTGATCTCAGTTAATAGGGATATAAATCCAGAATAATTTTACTGGAGTCATTTGAATGACTCTGGATTTATTCTGTTTTTAATTGAGATAAGAACCTTACCCCTATTCAGGGGTCGGTCTGTTTTTTTTTTTGTTTTAGGGGGGACTTTGAGAGGTTATCTAGTCCAGTCCCCTGCACTCATGGCAGGACAGAGTATTACCTAGAGCATTCCTGACAGGTGTTTGGAGATTTTTAAGAGGCGATTAGACAATGATGGAGATTCCAAACCTCCCTAGGCAATTTATTCCAGTGCTTAACCACCCTGACAGTTAGGAAAAATTTCCTAATGTCCAATCTAAACCTCCCTTGCGGCAATTTAAGCCCATTGCTTCTTGCTTTATCCTCAGAGGTTTAAAAAAAACAAATTTCTCCCTCCTTGTAACAACCTTTTACGTATTTGAAAACTGTTATGTCCCCCCTCAGTCATCTTTTCCAGACTAAATAAACCCAATTTTTTCAATCTTCCCTCATAGGTCATGTTTTCTAGACCTTTAATCATTTTGTCGCTCTTCTCTGGACTCTCTCCAATTTGTCCACATCCTTCCTGAAATGTGGCACCCAGAACTGGACACAATACTCCAGCTGAGGCCTAATCAGCACAGAGTGGAGTGGAAGAATTACTTCTCGTGTCTTGCTTCAACACCCCTGCTAATACATCCCAGAATGATGTTCGCTTTTTTTTTTCTTTGTGCAACAGCGTTACATTGACTCATAGCATTTATTTGTTTCTAGTTAAGTTACATGTAAGTACAAACACTACTTTGGAAGATTTTTCTTTAAGATTTATTCTTAATGAAAGCGCGCATAGTGTTTAGCACACTAATCTTGCTACTGGCACAGGGAAATTGATTATTTTAACAGTATTAGCCATTTGTTTGTATGCTGCACAAGATATTTCACTGAAACATAAAACTAAATTAGTTCTAGCTTTTAATAACTAGTGAACTATACAATTGCTGTGTGGAGCATTTCAAAGAAAGTTTTAGAAAGAAACAGGTTGGAGAACAACTGAATTATGTGAAGTCCCAGCACCAGGACTATAATATTGCTGGCTCTGAGACTGGCTATTCAGGATAGCATTGCCGCTCAATTTGATAGTTTTTGTTTTGGTTTGTTTTGTTTTTGTTCCCCCCACCCCACCCCCACCCCAACCTTTGGGGCTTATTGGATGCTGTGAAGTAAGGTTGGGATATTTGTTTGACAATTTATATACAGTAAGCTTCCCCCTAAATCTTTAACATTATAATGAAAGCCCTGATCCAGCAAACACTCACACACATGAGTTGTCTCATTGTCATTCTAGTCCCACTCATCAAGATGAGTTCAAGGGGACTCCTGATGTGTTTCAAGATACTCATGTACATAACTGTCTATCGGGATTTTCTCCTTGGTTTATATTCTGAACACTGAGATATAGCTGTGGAGGGAAGTGGGTGTACCCTGGAAAAACAGGGGAGCAGTGTTCTGTTCGAAGTTCAGCCACTGATTCATTGGGTGGCTTTGGGGAAGTCGCTTAGGTCAAAATTTTCATAACTGTCCACTTCTTTGGGGTGCCCAGCTTTATAAACCTCAGACCTGAACACACTATTTTTGGAATCCGAAGTACTGAGCACCTGCCTTTCCCATTGTCTTCAGCAGGATTTGTGGCTGAATATCCTGCATCTTAAGTTGTGTACATTTTTTTTTTTTAAAGTTGTAGGCCTCCAAAATTAGATACCATCTTTGAACATTTAGGCCTAAAATCTCAGTGCCTGAGCTTATCTATAAAATGGGGTTACTTTATGATCACTAGGCTTGGAAGGATTCAGTTTAGATAGTTGCTAGTAAACATGGATTTAATCTGACACACAATTGATTGAAAAAACTATTCTTCAGTAGTAGTTGGCAAGTACAGCCTCCCTAGGACCGAGCGCCTCAGGGTTTCCATATCCTGGCCATGCGGCTACACAGGGAGACCCCTGCAGCCCTGCTGTCTACATTTCTACTCACTCACCCACCAGCTGGGAGTGCGAGGGGCCATCCGCTGCTCAGGGCCAGAGCCATTCAGCAGGGGGATGGCCTCCCCTGCAGCCAGGGGCTCATCCTTCTTGTCACAGTCCTGGCCCTGGGGTCTATATTCTGAACAGCCAGGACCCCAGCCTCCCCCACACCTTGTGTCCACAGAGAACCAGAGTCTCCGGCCCCTCAGCCATGGCCTCACTCACTCACCAGCAGAGAGTGAAGGGCACCATCTACCATCCCCAAGCAGGAGCCATCAAGCAGCAGGGGGCATCTCAGAACCCCACTTCCCACCCTTATGGGTGACATCCCCCAGCACTCTCCCATTACTGACCCCCTATTGTAAAGGCTAAAGACTTGCTGATTTCTTCCTCACACCCCTGTGCCACATCCATGGAACAGGGTGTCTCTGAACAACATGTGACAAACAGACCCCATCTTGCTGCCGTTAGTTGGTCCTTCCACTGAGAAAACTCCAGCTGACGTCAAGGGGACAATGGGTTTGGGCTAGTCCGTTCTGCAGTGCCTAAGACTGGAGATGAAGCCACATTCCTGCACTCCCTGCGTTGTGGCTTTTTGTCTGAGACCAGTACAAACAGCTTTTAGAGGTTACATCTTCTGTCATTAAATAATGGTCTTGAAGCAGAGAAAATGCAAATAAATAAAAATTAAATCTGTTATCTGTTGAAATTACAAAAAAATCTGCTAACCCTATTACCACACAGCAAAATGTTTAATATTTAAAAAATATATTGTGATCCTTGGATAAAGGTAATACCTCAATAAATATTTGCTGTTAATACCCACAGTACTCTCTAAAAACCTGGCAGATGAAGCAAATGCCCAGATTTTGGCAGATGCAAAAACAAAATCCTAGAAATGTAGGACTGGAAGGGAACTCAGAACGTCATCTTGTCCAGTCCCTTGCACTGAGGCAAGACTATGTATTATCTAGACCATCCCTGACAGGTGTTTGTCTAAGATGCTCTTTAAAATGTCCAGTGATAGACATTCCCAGCCTCCCTAGGTAATTTGTTCCAGTGCTTAACTACCCTGACACTTAAGTTAGACATTAGGAAAAACTTCCTAACTTCCCTTGCTGCAATTTAAACTCATTATTCTTGACCTGTCCTGAGTGGCTAAGGAGAACACTTTATCACCCTCCTCTTTATAACATCCTATTATGTACTTGAAGACTGTTATGTCCCCTTTCAGTCTTCCCTTCTCCAGACTAAACAAACCCAACCTATCCTCATAGGACACATTTTCTAAACCTTTAATCATTTGTATTGCTCTCCTTTGGACTTTCTCCAGTTTGTCCATTTCTTTCACAAAGTGTGGTGTCCAGAACTGGACACAATATTCCAGTTGAGGTCATATCAGTGCTGAGCAAAGTGTAAGAATTACTTGTTGTGTTTGTCTTACAAAACTCCTGGTAATACATCTGTCATGGGGTGGTTCCCTGCGAATCTCTCTCACCTTTGGAATGGACCACATTCACGCCACGCCACCTTCCCCACCACTGTGCTTTATTATAGTGATCTAGCAGACTGTAATACTATTTACATGACCCAGTCAGTTCCCACCCTTACTTCTGGGGAGAAAGGGAGCAATACTAGCAGAAATTAACTCTGCCTTCCTTCAATCTCTCCACCCTTCTTCCAGGGTTCCCTTTCTTTCTGTTTAGTTGTCCCAGCTGCTGGGGTTGCTTACCCCTCTAGTTGACCCTTCAGCTGTGGCCCTGCTTGTTAATTGATCCCCTATTTAGGTCCCAATTAACCCATCTTGATGGAGACTTGAATGACAGCAAATGGAGTCAACACATGACTCAGAACCCATCACAACACCCCAGAATGATATATATATATATATTTTGCAACAGTATGTCATTGTTGAGTCATATTTAGTTTGTGATTCACTATAACCCCCAGAGCCTCTTCTGCAGTACTCTTTCCTAGGTAGTCAATTCCCATTTTGTATTTGTTCCATTGATCATTTCTTCCTAAGTTCAGTACTTTTCATTTGTCATTACTGAATTTTATCCTATTTGTTTCAGACCATTTTCCAATTTGTCAAGATCATTTTGAATTCTAATTCTGTGCTGCAAAGTGCTTGCAACCCCTCCCAGCTTGGTATAACTGCAAACTGTATAAGTGTACTTTCTATGCCATTATCCAAATCATTTATGACAATATGTAACAGAACCAGACCCAGAACAGATTCCTGCATGACCTTTCTCAATATTCCCTTCCAGTTTGACTGTGAACCATTGATAACTATTCTCTGAATATGGTTTTCCAACCAGTTGTGCATCACCTTATAGTAGGTTCATCTAGGCTATATTTCCCTAGTTTGTTTATGAGAAGGTTATATGAGAAGTATCAAAAGCATAACTAAATTCAAGATATACCATGTCTACTTCTGTCCCCCATCCACAAGATTGTTATCCTGTCAAAGAAGGACATTAGGTTGGTTTGGCATGATTTGTTTTTGACAAATCCATGTTGACCATTAGTTATCACCTTCTTATCTTCTCGGTGCTTACAAAGTGATGCTTTGTGCTTTGAGGAGATTTCCAATTATTTAATTGTGTGTTGTTTTGAGTGAATTCTGTGCCTTCTCCAATGCTCCTATATATAGTGTGTGGTGCATGTAGCTACAAAACTGTGAGGTCTTAGTTTTTCGGTTACTGTATACTTACATTTGAGGACTGTGTTTGCAGATGCAGCAGCCTGTTTGATCTTAGAATGGCAACAGCCTGTAACAGAAGAGACATACACTGTGTTCTTCTCGGAAACCTAGCTTTTTATCCCTTCCTCTTGCTCTTTTCCTTACTCAAAAATTAAAGGTTGAGATGGTCAAAGCAGACAAGGGATTTAGCTAATACAAACAACCCCTATTCATTTCAATGGGAGTTGCGTGGCTAACCTTCCAAGGCATCTTTGAAAATGTCAGTATAATCTTTCAAATAGAATATATATGGTAGCTTTTTGTGTATAGATCAACATAAATCTGTGTGGTATCTGGATTGATCCAATCAAACCACAGAAGCACAGGGCTAGTGCTGCCAGAATGTTCCAAGCTGTGCAGAAGACAGTTTTTCCATCTCACAGAAAAATCCAAAATTTCTTATGCCTCATTGGTATGCATACGAGAACATAAGAGCGGCCATCCTGGGTCAGATCAAAGGTCCATCTAGCCCAACAGCCTGTCTTCCAACAGTGGCCAATGCCAGGTGCTTCAGAGGGAATGAACTGAACAGATAATCAAGTGATCCATCCCCTGTCGCCTATTCCCAGCTTTTGGCAAACAGAGACTAGGGCCACCATCCCTGCCCATTCTGGCTAAAGGCCATTGTTGGACCTATCCCCCATGAACTTTTCTAATTCTTTTTTGAACCCTGTTATAGTCTTCACCTTCACAACATCCCCTGGCAAGTAGCCCCAAGGTTTACTGTGCATTATATGAAGACTGTTTCAAATGTTTTGTGTATAACCAGAGAGTGAGAGGGACCCACCCCAGAATAGCCAATAGGATTATGCACCACGTAAATCCACAAACAGGCTTAAAAGGGATAGAAGTGATGAATGATGCATAGGCTTTGTGTAGGCACTCTGAATAAAGCCAGGATGGTCATATTTTCTCATAAGGGTGTAACATGAATATTGGGTCTTTACTTTTTACACTATATTAAGAATATGAGGAAACCACATAGCCACAGTTGGATTCCAAATGACCATATTTACTAACTGTATACAAATATAAAAGGTCTAGCTACGTATATACACTGTTAGGATTAGGGCTGACCAGGAAACACACATTCAATTTTGATAGTGTGAGGGCCTGCAGTCCACCCTCAAATAGCCAAATAGTTAGTGTAGGCATCTGGCGTGCAGGAGACCCAGGTTCAAGGTCCTGTTTTGCCATATTCAGAGCAGCAACTTCAACCTGGGTCTTCTGTAGGCCAGATCAGTGCCCTAACTTCTGAGGTGGGGGCATCTCTCTCATGAGAAAAACCTTCTCAATGAAAGCTTAGTCAAAACTGGTAAGCTTCTGCACAAAGTTCTGGTTTCAAAGAATCAGCATTTTCTGACCCAAAGAAAAGTTTTGTGTTGGAAAATTCCTGACCAGCTCTAGTCAGGGTCTGGTTGCTTCTTCAATAATAGGGGGGCCTATGAGAGAGCTCCCAACAATTTCAAGGGATACGATCTAATTTCTATACAGTACAGTGAGCATCCACCAAAGTGTACTCATGCAACCCAGTGAAATACAGAACCAAACAGATAAATGAAACACCAGGGGCCCAATCTTGTGAGAGGCTGCCTGAAATGCACTGAGGCCCCTCCGTTTTCTCTGAAGTCTTGTTCACACACAGTGCCGTGCAGTACCGGGCTGTCAGACTGCATCAGGCAACAATGAATCATGCGAACAAAGACTTAGAAAGTAGAGTACATGAAAGTACAGCAGCAAACTGAATACAGAACAGTATTTTGTTTGGTCTAAATGGAATAAATAAAAAGATATTTACCCTTCATATTTGTTTTGTTGCTAAAAATGGATTTGGCTACAGAGCATGTATTTTATTTTTTCTTTCACGTAATAAAGTATAAAATGAAACCATATGTTCCACAGGTTTTAGATTCTCATTTTCTTTCTGACAATCATGTTCCCAAATTTCAGACAGCAGGGCTCAAAAAAATTATGCCACAGATTCATGTTCCACATAATTGAATCAGCACACCTCAGCAACAAGTGCAATTGTAACTAGAACATCCATTCATCTTCTTGAGCTGTGTCAGTAATTGCTCACTATTGTGACAACTCTGTCAATCTTGTTTTAGTGTATTATTTGTTATTACAGTACTATATGTATTGTTGTTTTTTATAGTAAATCTCAAACCAGAAATTACAGTAAAATCAAACTTTCCTGCAATAACGTGAGCTGTGGCACCTGCTGAATTACAGAATCCAAATGTATAACACCAATAGTCCAATGAGGGGGGAAACAGAGGCCTGGAATTCACTTCAGCAATAGAAAGAAACCAAAAAAATTAGTTGACTGGCTAGTTCAGATTTATGGCTCACCTGTGTTACTGGAGAAACACAAAGTACCAGTATATAAGGGTAAATCTGGGAGAATTCCCCTTGCACAAAAGCAGTGCCAGATCAACTTAAGCCATTCTAGTAAGGATACCTGCCTCTTACATAGCACTTCTCACCATAGCGCTCATTGTGCTTTACAAAAGTGGTCAGTATCATTATCCCCATGTTACAGATGAGAAAACTGAGGCACAGGAAGGTGAACAGATTTGGTCACCCAACAATAAAGCTGGAACTAGATCCTGGTCTATCCCTTCTGTGCTGCACCTATCAGGAGGCACAGCACAAGAGCTGAGCCTTGCACTGCATTGCTTGGTTATCTGATGGCTTTCATACTAGTTTTTACAAAGATGCTGTTTGCAGATATGCCACAGCAGTAAAGCTGGATACCAGGAGCCATGTTCTAGCCAACACATTTACAGTGCAAAAGACCATCATGAGGAAGACAGTTAACATAGGCTCTGAGCGGGAATGAAAAATCAGTGAGGTTTCTTCACCATGTTTAAAATGGTAAAAATCTCTTTCCCTCTCCCCCGCCAACCCCTTTCTCTCTCATATCACAGTGACAAATATTGATGTAAATTGAAGGAATATCAATAAATCTTCTATCAACCTGCAGCTGAAATGCAGCCAGCCAAAAATGGTTTTTCTGAATCTACTAAACACTAGCCAGAATGATGCAGGGAGGAAGATGCGGGGGATATAGGTGTTGAAAATGCAGAGAGGGAAATGGGAATCAGATACCCACGTAAGGCCCTGAATTGTCCATTTTTATTTTTTTTCCTAAAATTTTCCAGGAATTTATCAGTGTTTATTTCAAAAATTAAACAAAACGGGTGAAAAATCAGTGCAAAAAGTAACTTCACAGTTTTTTGGTCAATGTCAGGGTTAATATTGGGGGATGGGAGGACAGGCAAAAAGTAACAAACAGAAAAGCAAGCGTTTGTTTGTGAAACCATTGTCTCCAATCCCCATTACATAAATAAAGCTTCTTTTTCAAACAAAAGCCATTTACTGCTGGTGCCTTGCACACTTATGCGTGACATAAGGAGTGTCAGTGTGAATTCCAAAAGTCTGTGGGTTAGCGAAGACTCAGCAATTTTTATCAAAGTTCTTTTCTAAGGCTCGTTCTGCTGCAGTCTTAGATATGTCTCAATCCCAGCTCCTCACAGGGGCTATCAGGGGAATGGGATGGGGGGTACCTGATACAGTGGCGGGGATGTGAGGTGGAGAGAGAGGGCCAGGAGGAAGTGGATGGTGGGAAGGGGTATCTGACCTTCAAAAGGGGAACGTGGGCAGGAGAAGGGGGTGCATATAAGCTCTAGGGCCGTACTGAAGGGTGGGGTCATGAGGAGACCAGTACACATGGTATACAGCCTTGGACTCCCTGTGGCGTGTCACTGCAGCGGTCTGTGGTCTCAGCAGGCTCCCATCCCATCTCACTCCCCCTCTGCGCAGCTACAGCAGCCACCAAGAGGCAGTTACCCTCCCCTATTCAGGGGAGGTGTGCCATCCACTGGCAAGTCTGCAAGTGGGGGAGTTGGGTCTGGGGAGTTTGAGCATGTACAAAGTCCAGGAAGACATCAGAAAATTCTAAATACTGGATTTTTCAAAACCCAGGTATTTTTCAGAGGTTTTTGGGAAAAGCCAGAAACAAAGGGCCTGGAACGTATGTTCCAATGGTTGCCTCTGGGGGAAAGTTTTCTATGAAGATTTAATCAAAGGCCTCAGCATCATTTTGGGCATTGCTACAGCCAGCAAACCACATTCGCAAAAAGAAAAGGAGTATTTGTGGCACCTTAGAGACGTCTCTAAGGTGCCACATGTACTCCTTTTCTTTTTGAGAATACAGACTAACATGGCTGCTACTCTCAAACCACATTTGTTTTTAATACAATTTGATCTTTATTCACTTTTAGACACTAATGTATCCCAGGCCACAGATGCCTGATGAGAGCAAGTGTAATCACTAAAAAAGTAACTACAATGCAACCTGCTTTTGTGGACTTATAATAAAACTGCCTTTTATGGCCAAACCCAGGGACAGTTCAATGGGGAAGGAGCTTACCTCGTCCCCATTCATACTCCTGCTCGCTGTCCTATGAGCTCTGCATTGAATGGGGAGCATGCCTTGTACACCAATTTGGGGTAGCACATTGGCTATCTACCAATATTGCAGACTGAGACTGAACATAAGAATTGCCATACTGGTTCAGACCCGTGGTGCACCTAGTACAATATCCTGCTGATAATGGTGACCAGCACCAGGTGTTCCAGGATAAGACCCTCCAATAGAGAGTAGTGGGAAAATCTGCCCCCCCCCCCGGTAAATTTCCTCCTAACCTGTAATAGTTAGAGATTGGCTTAAACTCTGAAGTATGAGGTTTCTCTCCCTTTCTAAACTTTTTTTTAACATTAACAACTCTGACTATTCTTGTTATCCATGTAAAAGTCCAATCTCTCTTTGACTCTTGCTAAATTCTTGTCCTCAATAACACCCTGTGGCAATATGTTGCAGTGCCTGATTACACAGTGTCTGAAAAACCATTTCCTTCTCTCGCTTTTGAATGAGCTCCCCTTCAATTTTTCTGACTTTATCCCTTGCTCTGATGTTCTGAGACAGGGAGAACAGAAGTTTGTGATCTACCTTTTCTAGACCATTCATTCTTTTATGTACTTTTACTTTGTCCTCACTTATTCATCTCCTTTTTAAGGGAATCAAGCCTAATCTTTTCAATCTCTCTCACTTGTGTGAGTGTTTGTCCATGTCCATACTTATTCTTGTTGCCCTTTCCTGAACTCTTTCTGCTTTAGCAAGATCCTTTTTGAGATAAAGTGACCAATACTGTGCACAGTATTCTAGATGAGATAGTACTATTGATTGGGAGAATGGGTTGACAGCAATGGAGTGTGCCTTGCACCTGGAAAAGAATGTGAACGAGTCACTCCTTGTTCTGCACAAGCTGGCAACTAACAAGAATGACCCTCATTTGTGTGACTTCACCGATTCATTCATTCAATAGTATTATACTATTTTCTTTATTATTCTCCATCTCATTCCATATGTATCCCACCATTTTGTTTGCTTTTTTGACCACAGCTGCACTTTGGCAAGACCCATTCATTGTCACTGGGTGACATCCAGGTCCTTTTCCTGATATACTATTCATTTAGAACCCCGTGAGATGCATGAGTGTTTTTTCCCTTCCAATTTTCATTACTTTGCATTCCAATTTTATCTGCCATTGTGTGGCCTAGTCACCTATCTTAGTTAGGAGCCTCTGAACTTTCTCACAGTCTTCTCTGGACTTAACTAACCTAAATAATTTTGAATCAGCTGTGAATTGTGCTGTCCCACTGCTCAATTTATTTTTCAAGTTATTAATACATATATTAAATAACACCAGTCCTAGTATGAAACACTGTAGTGCCCTCTGTTAACTTTTTGCCATGATGAAAATAGACCATTTATTCCTACTCTATGTTTTCTGTCACTTAGCCAACTTTAATTCATGACCGTATTTTTCCTCTGGCCCCCAAAGTGTGTGCATTTTTGTGCAGTCATTCCATGCACTCATCAGTTTACACATCCAAATGGTCATTTGCATATGCAATCAACAGTTGTGTGCAAATCCAAATTGCACATCCAACTTCGGAACATAATTGTGTAGACATGTTTCTGAAAATCTGACTTTGTATTCGCAGTAGAATGAGAAATTATACAAATTCCAACAAAGCTGGTGACCCTTGTAACAAATGGACAATTAATTTATTGCTCAACATTCTATAATTTAAATATGGTCCTTGATGGTAAATAGGATCAGTACTTTGCAATGTATATACCAACACAGGTAGCCTTATACAGCAATAGATTTGTATAATTCTCACTATGCTCCTGAAAAACAAGATATTAAATCAGAAACAAGTCAGAAATTAATCCAAATTAACTGACATAGTAGCAGTGGAAAGCAAAATATCATTATCCATGTGGCTAAAGATGCACCCCATAATGACTAGCTGTACTAAAAAAATTTCATAAATTGATTTGAGCCATTTGCAATATAATTCAAAAACAAGACAGGAAATGTTATATCATTACTGTGACTCATGTAAAAGTCATTAGAACCCTCATTTCAAAATGCACCATATTTTCAGCAGCAAGACAAGCAAAGAGGATATAGAAGATAATGGACAGTCCATGATGATAGTACAGATTTAGCTGAATGGTTTTCATCTGGAATTCATTGATCTCTGAGAGCATTAGAGGACTTAAAATCCATCCTCTTTACTCCTCAGTTGGGTGAGTAATCCTCATTAAATTCAAAGGATCCTTGAACATCTGTGCAACTGGAAATTGAAGTTTAACACTCAAATGAACAGTGACTGGATGCAGCCTTCTGTGCCAGATAGAGAACCTTGTGTGTGAGAATTGCCTGAAAGCTGCAGTTCAATACAGAAATCTGACTTTATGAGTGTCGACGTAGATGGCAGGTTTAAAATTTAATTTCCACCAGATGATTAAAATGCAGCTTTAAATATTTTTTACAGAACAGTGATAATTATCCTAGAATTAACATTTTCTAGCTTAATTCAGCAAGGATTAAGCTTTTCCTTTCTCAAGGAGGCAGTCAATAAAATACAGCCAGTACAAGACAATTGACATTAATGGTCCAGTTATTAACTGGAAGAGAAATTTGGTGCTAATAAATAGTGAACACCAAGAACATATGTTTATTAAACAGACACTTCCCAGAACATACCTGCCTCAATCAGCAATTCTATTTGAACCACTTATTTCAGGAGTTTATTACTTGCTTGAAAAATTCATTCCAGGGCATAATTAGGTAGAAAAGATATTGCTGAGTTAATAGACACTAAGTAACATTTTCAGAAATACATAAGGGCCAGACTGACAGAGGTAGGTGCCTATTGGGATTCTTCACGTTTTAAATCAATGGGAATTAGGCACCAAGGCTATGTCTATGCTGCAGCTGGAGTGAGCCTCTCAGCATGCCTAGACAGACTCATGCTAGTAGTTTGGATATTGAGGCTTGGGCAGCAGTTCAGGCTCTCAAGCCCACCCCACTCCCCTGGCTTTGAGCTTGGGTGCGTCTCCACCAGAGCAACAACCTCCACACTGCTACTTTTAGCATGCTAGCTTGAGTGAAGCTAGCAGGAGTCTGTTTCCC
Source organism: Natator depressus (assembly GCF_965152275.1). NCBI lineage: Eukaryota > Metazoa > Chordata > Testudines > Cheloniidae > Natator > Natator depressus. The sequence goes on from NC_134236.1 coordinate 30,626,284, forward strand.
CAGGCTGGAGGGCTCACTCCCAGCTGCAGTGTAGACTTAATTCTAGGTGCTTTTGGAAATCCCACGAGGCACCTATCTACAGCTTTAGTTACCTAAGTACCTTGAAAAATCTGGCCCTAAAGAGCTTTTGGCCCAATTGACTTTGGCTCCTAAGCACCTGAGTCAGCTAGTTACCGTTGAAAATTGTATCCGTTGACTTTTTAATATTGACAATGAATTAATTTATCCAAACAAGACAAAATGGAAACAGGAATACTGGAAATATTCCTGTTCATTATTTAACAAACCCCTCTAAACAAAAAATGCATGTTATTTGTTATGTTAGGAGTCATTTTCCCTCCCCGCCCCATACCCCATTCACATATATTAGAATCTCTTCTCACTAACAGAACCTATCAGACATTTTTTAACAGAAAGATTTTTTCATCAAAAATAGCTTAAATAATTTAAATATTTTTTTTCACAAACAAGGATTTCAACACAATGGAAGCAACCACAGACCTATACTGTTAATTATTCTCACTCAGCTCTTCCAAGGCACTTAAGTGCCTAAACCCTGGATTTAGGTGCTACTGCAACCCTCAGATTCTTCACTCAGCAGCTACCTAATCCCATAGGCATCTGAATTCACTCAGCACCTAAATTTCTTCTGTAAAAGTTAATTTAGTGCCCAAGTTACTGCCTCTTAGGCATGTGAAATGATGCCTCAGGCAGGCATTTAGGCACTTATTTCACACCTATGCCCCAGCTTAATCCTCAAACCAGGTGAAGGTAGGCAGGGGGGACACCTATCCCACCTACAGGTCCTGAGCTGGTAGGCATGCTCAGAGCATGCCTAATGCCACACAAGCCGGTGAGTAACAAAGTCACTGTTGAGCCCTTACATTTGTTCTATGGCTGAGTATAGTACCATAGTATTAGATACTTATAAGTATAAATATACAGCTGAACAAAAATTTTCTGTCAGAAAATGCTAATTTGACAAAATCAAAATATTTCACAGGAACTTACTGATTTCATCAACACTTTAACGAGAAATCATCAACACACTTCAATAAAATCAAAACTTTGTAATTGATAAAGTCAAAACATTTTGTTTCAACATGTTGGCTTACATTGTCTAGTATACTGAATGATTAAAATCAATGTTTTTTATATTATGTTATAATTTAGTATATTAAAATCAAAAACATTTTTTTGATTTTTCTCAAATGAAATATTTCCGAATAATTCACTTCACGGGAAATTCTAAGATTTTGACATGATGTTTCAAATCAGAATGAAACCAAATTTCAAAAACTCATAATGTCCCACAGGACAGAAATTCCATTTTCCCAAACAACTCATAACATACATGGGTTAGGTTTTAAGCCTAAACTAAATAAATATCCCTTATAAAAATATCCACCAAAGAAGTAACTTCGTCTTTGTTGCAACTGCTTTCTCCTGTTTTTAATATAAGGTCCCTGATTTATTATTATTTTCTAAAACATCCCTCTTCAAACATCAGAGCGCTGTACAAAATTAAAGCAATAATTAAATTAAAATTTCATCTCATGGTTTCAAACAAACATTCATTCTAACAAATAAATGGTGGAAACCCCCCACAAACAACAACAACCTATATAACCTTGTTTATCCACATAGAACAAAGGAGTAGAAACATTCAGCTAAGTAGGGTTTGATAAACATAACACTTTTCAATTGAAATTATAAAGCAAGACTTTCCCTAGGAATAGCTTCCTTTATAATTTTCTGTTAATATCACCTGCTGCAGAGTTACCTTCATATCAATTTTTTTCTCCCAGCATGCCTTTCTGGGTCTGGTCCTTTAAATTTGGTGGAGCCAAGTTGCTGCAGCTTTATAGTGGCCATTTTGTATTTGCTAGCTATGTCTTATGCTCTTCTAGCTGCTGAGTAATTTTTACATTTTCACCTATTGTTCTTTTCTTGGTTCCTCATTCAGGAAAGCACTAAATTAAAGGCGTACAAACTGTTTAATCACATGATTAAGTGTTTTGCTGAAAAGTGGTCTTATTGCTGAGAAGATGGCACATTCCCCATGCACCCTAGGAGGCGTTGCCCCATTTCATGTGATGAGGGCCTTTGATTAGGAAAGGCATAAGTAAGTGTTGTACTGTTAACCCAAAAAGAAGGAGCTGATGAAAGTGGAAAGCAAAATAGTCAGATATAGACTTATCTGAATAGAAATGCCTTTCAGCAGGGCTTGATGACAGACCCAGTGGGACTTTGTGACAGTCTGCATTCCTATGCTGACCCTTTTTACAAAACTATAAGGGATGTTGTACAAAGTATACCTTGTGAGAGATATTATATGAAAACTCATAATTTTCTGAACATTATTATCCTGGCAAAATATGTCTGGCAATATAGTATGTAAAGTTATAAGATTCTACTATATGATGTTACTAAGACATATCCTAAATCTGGGGAAAGAGGCACAAACGACTTCCTCAGAGACAAAAGACAAACTGAGGCCTCAGCCTGGTATCAATGAAATTAAATGGACTATCACCTAGTTAAGCAGCCATTCTTTGGCAGGAAAAAGGGTGTGAGTGACAAATTTACATCTTGGCAATGAACAGCTGGAGGTTCCTGTCTCTGCAGACTGGCTGTCTCCTGAGCCTCAGCTGGAGATGATTTTCAAAGAAAAAGAGAGTTACAAGAAAGGAGAACAGAGGCCCAAAAATATTTCTCTTCATTTCTACTCACTGCATCAACAACATCTGAAGGACAAGGAAATTAACACTGAACTAGGGGAGAGGTCCTGGCTGAAAGGATTCCAGCCAGTAAGACTGCTAAACACGTGGTGAGAGAAACCTTTGTTTTGAATTGACTTAGCTTGTTAAATTACATATTAGTTTGTTTTACCTTTTATTTCATTGTAACCAATTCTGACTTTTATACCTCATTACTTGTAATCACTTAAAATCTATCTTTCTGTAGTTAAAAAAATTGTTTTATTGGTTTATCTAAACCAGTGTGTGTTTTGACTGAAGTGTTTGGGGAGCTCCATTTGAGATAACAAGGCGTGTGCGTATCATTTTCTATTAATGAAATGATGGACTTTATATGAGTTTGTATTGTCCGGGGGGTGCTGGACAGTACCAGATGCGTATATCTGGGGGAAAGTCTGGGCCTGGGAGTCTGCTGTTGTTACCATGCAATATAATTCATGAGTGGTTGGCTATAGCATTCATACACTATAGCTGGTAGTGATTTACGTATTGGAGGCTGTGTGTGAACCAACCGGGAATGGTGGCTTTCACAGAAAACCAGTGTAAGAGACACCCCAGGCTGGAGAATTGAGGGAACGCAGCTGTCCATCAGCCCAGATTGTATCCTGGGGGATGTCACAGACTTTGATGGCCTGATAGTTAGCAACATGATAACTAAGAGGATTTGACTGGATGTGCATAGCACTGCAAGAATGCTTGTGGGAGAGCCAGGTGGGTCCTGTTAAAACCTTGAATCCCTTGCCTTGCCAGCAACCAGTGCTGATGGTGTTAGGTAATCCAATTTCTGAAACTTTTCTGTTAATTTTTTTTTAAATGGTTACAGGTAGCCCAAAATAATAATGTACTTGTATATGTTGGCCAGCTGCTTAGGTCTGGCCCTTCTGTATCCCATGTAGCTTGGTATGGAGAAATGAGAGAGTTATGGGTCAGGTTGTTTTGTGTGTGTGCGTGTGCGTGTTGTTATTTTAAATAACATATGATACCTATTTGATATTAACCTGCCTCACTGCCAAGAGTTAAATCAAAGGATGATAAAGGAACCAAGTAAGAAAGGTAAAAACAATGGCAATGATAAGGCTCTTTGAGGAAGCGTTGGCTGGGCCATCAATAAACTACCTGTGTGACTCCATCCACGCTAGAATGGTTTACTCTTTTCAAGGCAAAAGTTTGGGATCAAAAGTGATCTAAAATCTCCAAGACTCTAGAAAAGAAAGAAGAGGCTGCACAGAGTATGTCGGTGCAAACTGACTGACAGAGACAGATGCTGTGAGGAGGACAGGCTGGGTCTCCCAACTCTGAAATGGGAAGAAGCTGGACTTCCCTGAGTTCTGAATAGAGAGGTTAAGCTTAGATAGGGAAGTATGCCTTGTGCCTTTGCGGATTGACTAAATCTTGCTTGGTTTTGAGGCTGCTAGAAGTTGTTCTGAAGGCAAACTTATGATGTTGCCCGCTCCAAAAGGAAACCTCTTAGAGGTACCAAAACCAAGTTGGACCTCTTTTGTTCACACAGTTGGCAACCAGGAGGCTGTACCCAAGATCCAGTCTGCGTGGCTCCCTGGTTCCACCTAGAGTGAGGTGCAGGAAGCTATTGCCCTGTAGCTGTGACATTGGGAAGGAGTAAAAGGTGCACTAAACGTCAATGTTCTCTGGCCACACATGGTCTGATTCTAGGGAGGGCTCAGAACATCCCTGCCACTTCAACCTATCACATCAGGCCCTAGAGGTGAGGTAGGGGAACTCCAGCTTGTGAATCACACTGGGGCTTAGGTGTGAGCTAGAACACTGGGCAGTTCAGCAGCATCAGATATAGACGGTTTTTTGCATGCCTACTAGCAGAAACTTAGGTGCCTAATGAATTTGGGGGGCACCAGGGTTAAGCAGCAGTTTTAAGGCTCTCAGTGGAGCCTAAATGTTGGATTTAGGCACCTAAGTCCTGTTGTGGATGTAGCCCTAACTTCTTTGGGATGGGCCTCTGTCAAGGTTCCTTCTCCACTCTGAACTTTAGGGTACAGATGTGGGGACCTGCATGAAAAACCCCCTATGCTTATTTTTACCAGCTTAGGTTAAAACTTCCCCAAGGTACAAACTATTTTACCTTTTGCCCTTGGACTTTATTGCTGCCACCACCAAGCGTCTAACAAATATTTAACAGGGAAAGAGCCCACTTGGAAACGTCTTTCCCCCCAAAATCCCCCCAAGCCCTACACCCCCTTTCCTGGGGAAGGCTTGATAAAAATCCTCACCAATTTGCATAGGTGAACACAGACCCAAACCCTTCGATCTTAAGACCAAAGAAAAAGCAATCAGGTTCTTAAAAGAAGAATTTTAATTGAAGAAAAAGTAAAAGAATCACCTCTGTAAAATCAGGATGGTAAATACCTTACAGGGTAATCAGATTCAAAACATAGAGAATCCCTCTAGGCAAAACCTTAAGTTACAAAAAGACACAAAAACAGGAATATACATTCTATTCAGCACAACTTATTTTATCAGCCATTTAAACAAAACAGATTCTAACGCATATCTAACTAGATTGCTTATTAGCCCTATACAGGAGTTCTGACCTGCATTCCTGCTCTGGTCCCCACAAAAAAAAAAACACAACATACAGACAGAGAGAACCCTTTGTTTCCCCCCCCCCTCCAGCTTTGAAAGTATCTTGTCTCCTCATTGGTCATTTTGGTCAGGTGCCAGCGAGGTTATTCTAGCTTCTTAACCCTTTACAGGTGAAAGGGTTTTTTCCTCTGGCCAGGAGGGTTTTAAAGGTGGTTAGCCTTCCCTTTATATTTATGACAGCTTCCTACCTTGTTGGTAGATCAAAGAGGGAGTGGAGAAGAATGGAAACTGATGTTACAGTTGCAGCTCCTGGATTTGCTTTATAGGAGTGAATTACAATTATTTTTTTCTGGAAGTGATGGAAGGCATAAATTATTCTGATTACATACTACTGATTGACATGATTATGTGAAATGAAAGAAAGAGAAGATCTATTGGGTCATCTTGTCCATTCCCCCTGATACATTGTAACATCTCCAAAGGAAATGTTATAATGTGTTGTGACAGACCTGGATGTTAATATCTCCATTAATAATTTTTGTGATGTTTTTAATTCTCTTTGCTTGGTTTTTCTCACTCATCTGATAATGGATGTCTTGAACTTCTGCAGTATGACCAGTACATGAAATAGGGGTTGTGTGAACTGTAAGGAAAGTGTTGATGGCTGAAAATTATGTAATACATTAAAATGCATAAAATGACTGCATGTGACAAATTTTCACACACCAACAACAAAACAGCTAAAAGTTAAGGCACTTGCTCTGACCTTATTCTGTACAATGTGGAATAAATCCTGACTCTCGCTCCCTGGCCATGGAGGGCCCCAAAGAAGTGGAATGTATGCAGCTGTGTGAATGTGCTGGATCTGGAGAGCTGTACAGTGGGGATATGCAACTCTCCTGCATGGCTAAGAATCACTGGATCGTACTAGAGAGATCCTCTAGCCCCCTACCAGCTGAGTGAAGTAGGCAATCTGATACAGAGTTCTGAAGTCGTCTCCAGGGAACAACAGTGCAGTTGCTTTGCAGCCTGAAGGAAAGGTTCCGTCTCCATGTATCTGCCCAGCACTCAGCCTGCTTACATAGGCTAGCCACTGGATTTATAATTTGTCCACACTGGTGTAATTGAAGTAATGCAGCATGCACCACTCAATAAGGCACTGGATTGGGACTTAGGAGACTTGGGTTGTGTTCCCGGATCTGCCACTATCCTGCTGGGTGACCTTGGGCAAGTTCATTCCTTTTGTGCCAAGGTTTCCCTTCCCACTTTTGTCTATCTTTTCTATTTATATCATGAACTCTTCACGGCAGGACTGTTTCTTGCTATGTGCTTGTACAGTGTCTCGTGCAATGAGGCCCTGATCTCAGTGGAGTTCCTGTGCATTATTGTTATACAAATAATAAATAATAATAATTAATTGCTTTCAGTGATAAAGTTTCAGGCCTGTATTTCATGGCAGTAGCCTACACAGAAAAAGTTTCAGGCCAATGGCCAAGATGGCTGACCCAACAAAGAAGGAGTGTTCTGCCAAGTAAAGCAGCATTGATGGTATTAGTGTTGCTGTTCTGGGACATATGTTGTTCATCACTGGTTCGTTCTTTGTTCTCTTTGTTTAAAAAAATAAACTAGTAATATTTCTGGTTGCAAATCAAGAACTGTTTGTCTAGGATTATATGGAAAACTTGGTTGATTTCTACTCCAAAAACAATGAATGACAGTTTTCTGAACTAACTTTTGTTTTGCTTTCTCACTGAGAGATGAAAGTCAAATAACCACAATTTAACTGATCAGAGAATTATGTTGGTTTGCTGCGGACTGTTAGCTATTCAATAGCATTTTACATTGTTCCTGTTTTTCTATATATGCTTTATTAATATTTATGAAATAACTACTAGGTGCAGCTAAATTCATTAATAACTTACTTTGGAACACTTTATAAGATACATTAGTAATGAATTGTTAACAAGAAATGCCACAAAAAGCTGTTACAAAGATTATTGTAATGTACAGATCTTTAAAAGTAAGCATGAGCCTGATTAATACATGAATTTTAGTGACTATGTAGCATTCCATAAAGTGTAGTAAACTTATAAAAAAAAATAACAACTCCACTGTATAAATGGATACCATAAAGAGACTCTCTGAAAATGGAACATGAAGTCAGCAATGATGGATGGCTTCTGTTTTCCATACCCAGAGTAGTTTTTGGTCTAAATAATTTAGGTTTTGGTGTAAATAATTTTTAGTTCAAGTTAAGAGAACAAAACACACTATGCTCTCTTCTGCAAATGTATGTGTCTCAAATATGAAATGAACACACAACGGCAGCTTCTACAGCAGACTTCTAGATATTTAAAACAAAATCGTAATTTACATAGCTACAGGTACCACATAAAACATGGAGTATCTTACTTTGGGGTCAATGTGTGGACTTTCTTGCATAAAAGTTTCCTAAAGAAAGAGGCCCAGGGTTTTAGCTTGTTAATGTTATTTTTTTAGCGGCTCCTTTGTAAGATCATTTTCTTATGAAGGATACTGTCAAACGCTTCAGGCACATCTGGTTAGGTGCGTTATGGAGCAGTATTTGCCTTTTCATTGAAGCATCCTTTGAAGATCCTGGCCATTGAAAGATGCAGAATACAGGACTTGATAGCTTGATGTTGTGATCTGATATGAAAAATTGTATCCTATATTGTGCTGGGAAATGTATTGGGGGGAGACCAATATTTCTCATAGCTCCAGGAATCTGTATTCTGTGGTCTAGTCCTACCTCAAGAGCAGCAACTAACAACAATCCTTTTTTCCAGTGCTCCATTAAAAACAGAGCCAAATTCTGGTTTTGTATTATTTGGCTATAAGTATGGACACATATTAATGTTGCAAAAACAGTGTTATTAACTGAGCTGTTATCCAGATGACTCCTGCTAGCCACAAAGGGCTGTGGAAGCCTTTTAATGTGCATGAATTTGGGCAATTCCAAGCCCTGTTTTGGTCATTATATCCAAATTTATAATGCATAAAGCTGCAAGCATCCTGTACCAGACAAATGCACAGACGGGCATTTTGCAAGGAGAAAGTAAATTTTGCTAGGCATGTTAATGCACATACAGGTCAAGCAGGTTTAAAATGGCTCTCACAAGGTGTAACTTTACTTTCAGACATCTAATCTGATATTTACTATATAACCAAATGCTCAGCTGATCAGTATCTAGTGGGTTGGTGTGGGGGGGAAGAGAGAATGTGTCAGGAAGGCTGTAAATATTGATTGCTGTCTATGAGGTGCTCCAATACGAGGTGACATGTAAGAACTTAGTGACAGAGGTAGCAGTAGATGATCTGGTTTGTTGTGATATTAAAGCAACGTACAAAGCAGCACAGAACCTTTAGACTATTCATCCCTTCTTTACCAGTGTTCTCTCTCTTTTCATTCTCTACCTGGAATTTACATTATGCTGCTGCTAGTACAGTGCAATGCCAATGAATTTCAGGGTTTCCAACATACACAAATCAGTGCATTTTCAATGAGAGCAAAATGATCTTTCTTATTTACTTGTGTACAGATAAACAATCTTACATACTGAACAGTGCAAGGACATTTTAACTAAGTGGCAAAGCTTTGTATGTGAAAGTTGCCCCTGTGCAATGGACCATTTTGCTGAGAGTTCAAATGGGACTTCAGTTGTGCACGGGCCTTGAACTGGACCATTGTGCAGGTGCCCAGTGTTACTTCATAGGTAACTCAAAACCTAGGGGTTTCCCCCCTTTTTCCACCAACTTTTTGCATGTGGAAAGACAGGAACAAGTTCCAAATGATGGATAGCCTAAATAATAAACTCTCACTCACAGATATACAAGGAATGCTTTCCAGTTATTTCTGCGCCAGGCTATCTGTAGTAATATTTAGCTCAGACAAAGCCAAAAATCAAACGAACCACCACGTAAAAATTCAGCCAAAACCAGAGACACATAAATTATTTATTAAAAGGATTTTTTTTTCTGTTTTTATTAGTTTTTTCATTTCCTCTCTCCCTTTTCCACATACTTTTGCCTCTAGGCAGCCAGCAGGCTAGAAATTTGGGAATAAAAGCTTTTTCTCACACATAAGGCAAACTTCCCTGACAAAAATGTTTCCCAGAACAAGACAGTGGATTATTTTTAACCTCCCCCCTTCCTTTTTAGAATCCTATTTTCAAGTGTTTTCTAGGCACAGTCTTCTTTTTTCCCCTCCTTTCCATTGGCAAGGCGTTATCTGTGTTGCCGACTGAATTATCCGCCTGCCAAGCCGCTAGCCACTGGACGTTCACGTGGTTTCTGAACAGCGCTGGTTGGAAATTTATCAACTAAACTCTCTTCCATCAAAACAGAAATGTGATGTGGAAACGTATTGGGTTTTCATGAAAAATTCATGAGGAAGGTTTTTTCAGGTCTCGGGTGGAATTTCTGAGGCCGACCAGAATTAGGGCACTCAGCTGCTTTGAATCAGGCACAGAAAAAACATGAACTTCGGCCTCCCACATCCCAAACAACTGCCCCAACCACTGAGCTGTAGAGTCAGTTTCTCCTTTTTTCTGGCCTAATGACTCGTTATTTAAAAAAGTGGAACAGCTGCAACAGGAGAGACTGAGAGAGGCTTACCCTATAAGTTAGGGCACTTTCCAGACAGGGAGAGAGGTGCATTTCAAGGCCTTGCTTCAGAGCAGTGTAACTCGGGATGGGCGGCTCAAGAAGGAAGGAAAAATATACCAACAGCAAGTTTTACAGAGAAAGGCCATACTGGACATTTTCTTGACAGCAGCTTGCTTGTGAGTTCAGTGTGGTTGAGTTAATGTTAAATATAGTCCATTCAAACTGCCACAATTGAAATTGTAGTGTATTGTTGTTTTCTCGTGAGGTTGATGTGCCGTGTGCTAGAGTCACTTGCCATGAGAAATACAGGCCCTTTTGCCTACAGGAGTACAATATTGATGTAATATTAGTCCCATAATTCTTGCTGACCTAACTGTACAACAATATGCGAAGTACCGGGTTGATTTATGATGCCTTTGTTCTCACTATGGACAAATGAGTATCTTTAGCATACAGAACCTCTTGTATTTGCTCCTGAAATTGAGCACATGAACACATCTATAGCTACACTTTTCCCAGTAATATCTTCAGGTGAGAGGAGAGGATGTCAGAAGAACAGAGGGCCCAATTTTTCTACAGAGAAAATGGACATCATGGTGGGATGGTGGCCAGCATTATAAAAGGGAGGAGCATGTGGATTAGGTACAGGCATCATGAACTACAGTCTTAAAGGAGCTAGCCCTTTTTGCAGCATAGGAATGTGTTTAGCAGAAAACACTGTTCACAGCACTATGCTAGATACTAACATTGTAAGCAACCCCCACACATACTACATTCTCACTACTCAGCCACCATGCAATTCTCCAGGCTAACCCAGCTGAGACTGTCCAAAGCGCCTGAGTATTGTACCACTGTGTCAGCAGGGTGCATTGTGTCACTGACAATCTGCACACTGACTGCATAAAACATCCTCTTATTCCAATAGGTCACCACATTGGCTGTGGAGAGTGCCTTGAAGAGAGTGTAACCTGTGGTACCCAGGACATATGGGACAGGGACCTGGCCTTTTGGCTATACATAAACTGATCAATCCTCCCAGCTCTGGCACTCAGAAACTGATCTATGCAGATGGAGGAGAAGACTGTCTTTAATGCCTTCAGCGTGAGAGTTTTTTTCTCTGGCATCAAACCCCTCTGCTAGAAGGAACCATTGCACAATGGTGACTTCAACTCCCACTGATATTGGACAGCTTCTACATTTGTAACTCTAGATCATCTTGTAACTCCTCACCGGGGCTTGGAATAGTTGGTCACTCCTGTGACTTGAAGAGACTTGCTCACCCCACAGATAGTCAGCTGACCCATAAATCTTGGTGTGCGGATATGGTTGAGCTCTTCTCTGCCCATAGGGCCTCACATCCTCTTCCCATTCTTCCTCCTCTTTGAGCTAGAGGTTGGCTAAATGGTGATATGGGTAGCAAGCAGCTGCAAACTGCTGTCAAGTGCTTGCCTAGTTGTCTCTGGGTGTTGTATATAAGATGGCTGGTGTAACAAGGGAATGTAGTGCAGATGGTATAGGCTACTCCCCTGCTGATGACACTTAGGATATTTCTTGTATGGATTATGAGGGCTGCAGTTTCCATTAATGCCTTGGATCCTTCCATTAAAAATTCTGTGGTGGGTGCATTTTCTTGAACAAGTCTCCAAACCACCCTTTAAACACTTTAAACAGCTGCACTGCACTTTACTTGCAGTTCCCCATGCATCTTCTGTGTGCATTTTCTAAAAAAGCCTTAGCAGCCACAAACACTAGTTTGCCCCTGTTGTTGCAGATGCAATAGCCAAATTCTAGTGGCACAAACCTTTTGATATTTGTGCTGGGTTTGACAAAGCAGTACAAGTATCAGCATTCGCAGCCAACCAACCACTTCCAGCACCTCTTGAACTCGGTCCAGTTGACAGCAAAAGTCAGGGAAATGAATAAATTACTGCCACATTTTTCTTGTTTTCTTTTTTGCTGGCATAGTGTGTAAGAAAATAGGTGGGATTTAGGAGTTTGCTAATTTCCAATGTTTAATACATCAGTAAGGATTACTGGAAGTTTCCCTCACAGTTTACAAACCCTGGTACCTTAGAGAGGAAGCTAATTGTTACTGGCTACTTGTTCTTATTTGTTACAGAACAGAAAGCCTGGCAGTGGTTCGATAGGCAGACAATTGCCCTTCCGGAGGGACAAGGAAGGAAAAAGATCTGTGAGATCGCACTGTCTATATTGAGGAAGACCTTGCCAGAACTTTCCTAAAGATAGGCAAATATTAAAAGGAACAAAAGCACAGTGGTGCCAGTGTCTCCAAGTACCGTGGATATTTTGCGTTAAATTATATAGTGAAGAATGCCATAGCTGCAGGCAGAGGCACATTTTGTTGGTCTGAGTACAAAAATGGGGAGCCGTGGATTCCGGGCTGTAACATTAACCCTTGTGACTTCTGACAAATCAGGGAGGGTACGATTTTTTAGAAGACCACAGTACACAAAACTCCTTTGTAAGTCATTGGGACCTGTGGGCACTCAGCACCTTTGAAAATCAGGCCCTTAGTGAGGCCACTGATTTTGGACACCTCCATTTTTATGTGCCCACCTTTTTGGAGGTGCCAAGCAGCTGCTTTTAATTTCAGTTGACGCTGTGGTTGCTCAGTGGCACACACTGGCCTAGTGTGCACGATCTTGACGTGTGCTGGTGGTTTGTCCCAGTTACTGTACACCCTGCTAGTACTGGCTAGCTAAAGAAGTTCCCCTGTAGCTCAAGCACTATAGGCTTCAGAGCCAACATTAGAGCTTTTACCATTATACACAGATATCCCCATCCTCTGAACTGCCTTGGCTGCATGGGAGAGGGAACAGGCCATCTGTGGGCCACTCACACAGTTTCGGTCAGGCCACAACTGCTGCTGTTCCTCCCCACGTGGTGTAGGGATGGCATGGCCAGGCTGCAGCTGCATCAGCATAGCTGTTCCCAGTCCCCCACGCTACTGCTTGCGTGTATATATAGGGGGAGGGTGCTCCTTGTAAGGGGCAGATCCTACCACCTCTGGAAGCTATCCCAGATGGCAAGAGGGAAAGCTGGACAGAAACCGCAGGGACTTAGAAGCCCATTTGCATTGCTCTTGCTACTGCTCCCAGGGAAAGACGGGGCAGCTGGGCAAAGCAGCCTTGAAAATTCAGTGCCTTCAGTGACTGCCTGGGTGGCCTTCATCCAGGAAGGTGGCCTTCATCCAACGGCCATCCAGAAAGGTTTTTGTGCCTTTTTGTGCTGAACTGAAGTGCTCAGTCTCCTGAGATCCGGTGGGTGGGTGGGTATGTACAGTTATGATTCATTACACTTAGCACTTCTGAACAAATCAGACTTTACCGATCCCAGTTTCAGCACTCAAAATCAGAAGCTGTTTGAAAAATTGCCCCTTAAAGCTCTGCTTCATTTTTAGCACATGTGAAAGTGTAGACATACACTGGTGGTGTGAGGATTTGAGGATTTCAACTAAGATATTGGTGATACAGTAAGCATATGGATTATCTCTTTTAGAATATCAGAAAATTTCTGTGCTCATACAATATGCTCAGAAATAAGGAAAGGGCTTATACAGTATTCCTCAAAATTAACCATGTTGTCATTATTGTAATTTAAATATATGTATTTCTCTAATGACTCATAAGCATTATTTTGTAGGAATTATTGTGAGGATTAGCTATCTCACAGAAAGCAGGAAATTTGCAATGTTTCACTCAGAGAACCCACAATTACTCAGTTTGAGGGCAGGTTTCAGGAGATTGTTTCAACTGAAACACAATTTGCCTTCTTGGAACTAGCAATTGCAGTTAGGTGAAAAGGGCATGTTAAAGATGATTAGTAAGAATAAAAGTAGGTAGTGGGGAAGGGAAGTGCAACAAACCTGAGAAAGCAAGTTTAACCAACTCCCAAATCTCATTCAAATCCTGCCTGTGCTGAATATTAACAGCTGAGCACTGTTTTTGTAGCCTATTTAGAATGAATTTGGTGATCTTGGTCTAGTTCCTAGTGGCAGAATTCACCATGATAGTTGGCACTAACAGTCATCTCTGGCAGCCTCAAATCAACATGGAAAATAAACTGTTGTCTCATCCACTGTGGGCTACCAGTCCAGGTCAGAACCAAGGCACACTGCATTGTGGGGAATCTCACCCTGCTGCTGCCTCAGATGTACCTATTCTGTGACTAACCAGAGGATTTTAGTCTCAAGGGCCACATTACCTTAGTGCAAAATCAGATTCTCACATCTGCCTACTGTGGGTTCTAACACCTTCCTCTGATGGATCTGGCCACTGCAGGAGACAGAATACTGGCCTCAATGGACCTTAGGTCTTATCCAGTATGACTTCTATGTTCCTAAATTTACACATTTTTCAGTCTAATGTTTTTAGTCCTCAAGAGTTTTACTTTGTTTTGCCTATTTTTCTGTCATCTCTATGAATGTGGCTTTGTCTCTTTGTGTTTTGTGTATGAACAAATAAACTGCACACACAATTTTTCATTACAGAGAATAGTTCTAAAAATATTGTGGAAAATGTGACTTTGCAGAGACCATGTTGTTGGCACCTTATAAAATTAACCCGCCAGCTATGATGCCAGCTGCTGATTTGCTTTGTTCCTTGATTTACAGTTACTTGTGATTTGCTTTGTTCCTTGATTTACAGTTACTCATAGGCTCACTGATGGGTGGGAACATATTTACTGTTTCTATTCAGAGTGTTTCTTGTGCTGTGTGGTTTAACCCAACAGGTGGTGGTCAGGAAAAGCAGAAAAGTGTGCTGACTCACCAAGTCATGATTCCGTTTTCTTTTTAAGTCTGGGGTAGCTCTGAGTTATCTTGAAAGTGAGAAATTGACAGCCATAAGCTAGAGCTCATGACAGCATAGACTAGTGCTGCTCACGGTTCCCCATCCAGCTCTGATCCTTTATTTCCAACAACCCTGACTTCTAATCCTCAGCCTCTGCTAAACTGAAAATGTCATTGTGCCAGATTGTGCAGTGACTCAGTGATGCGGACCAGTGTCCACCAGCACTAGGACCACTAGATTCATTGTACTTAAGTCATATTCATACCACATTCTCCAAAAACAATTAAGCCCATGTGTTATCCACCCATCAAAGGGTAGGTGGTAGCATCAAGACACTGGCCTTCGTTAAGATTGGTGCATAGCCGCAGCCAAGCTCCAGGAGGCAGTGGACTTCCAGGCACTCAGGCGATTAATGCACAATTTTCCTCAGTACACAAGAGAACCATGCCTGCTGAACCACCTCTTAAGAGACTACAGTACTTCCTCCCCTGGCCAGTGTGGAGGCTGGTGGGGACTTAGCCTGGCCTCCTTCCTTTGGGGTGGATAGTACTACAGGAGGTACCAGAAGGGAGCAGTTCACATGCTCAGAGGAGCACAGATAATTGGTAACTTCTAGCAGGAGCACTTTCCACATTCCACTATTTCTCAAGGAAGGTGCTTTCTATTTAAAGAGCCTATGTGTCCCAATGTATTTAGAGCAACACTCTACAGAATGGGCTGGACACTAAATGATATAATCCGGCCCTTAAATGAATTAATTCATTCATACTTGTAAAGCATTTATCTGGCCGTTTTAAAAAATACTAAAGCACAACTCATCAGATCAAAAAGGGCAATACTTTCCAATCCTCCACGACAAACTACTGCCCTTTATCCATACCTACCCTTTAAATCATATGAGGTTTGCTGCATTTTTGAAGGTCATCAATTCAAGCACTGACAGACCAATGGGGGGGGGATTTTTAATCAACCTATGGAGATTTATTGTACAGTATTGCAGCTTTAGGGCTCAAGCAACTGAGTAGAAACATATGTCATTTCTGCACTGCAAAAGACTGTGCTATGCCACTAAATCAAACCTATTTTTTTCTGGATTTTGCCCCAAGTTAAAACTGTTGGAAACATTCCATTTCAGCTGTTTATCCATTTGAAAATGCATCTTCCAGCCAAGCTACAATCTCTTTGATGGACTTTAGCAGAGTTAGTGCAATGCTTCTCTAACGTCTATAGAGCAACTGTCTTGTGGTCAGGGCAGTTATATTTCCATCAGTGGTCAGGCTCCCTTTTTGTCCTAGAGGGAGGGGCGTTCTTTCACTTCTGCATTTAGTCATGTTAGTGCGACAGTAATAAAAACATAGAGATGGACACCCAGATAAGACTATTTTCTGGTCTTATGTTGTTGTCTTGCCCTTGCTGCTTTAATTTCTTTTCCTCTAGCTACGCTGCACGGTGAAAACTTATGCATGGTCTGAGTGTTCTCTGCTTAACAGCACCTGAGGATATGCACAGCATACTGTATTTATCATTCAGGCTACATTTTTAACAACACAACACAGCATTCATAAAGCAGGGGACATGGCTCTTTCCAAGAAAATTTAAAACTGGATGTCTTTCTTCTGATGCAAATGCAGGTTATATTCTTCTGTCTGGCTTCTAGTCTGGTTTTGCCACAAACTTGTTGTGTGATCTCTGTGACTCAATTCCCCATCTGCAAAGTGGGCATAATAATATTAACTAGGATTGCTGATTGGGAATTTTATAATGAAACTTTCTTTTGTTGGAAAATGTTTTGTCAAAACAAACTGTTTGCAGGAAAGGGTTGATGAACTTTCCATATTGATCATTAAAAAATTTCAAAATTGTCAAGATCCTGTTTTGACAGTTTTGAAACAAAAGCTCCATTTTTTACATTGAAACAGCTTTGTTTCTAAGCATGTTAATTTCATTCAAGAATGTTTTAATTTTTTTAAAAGGTTGAAATCAAAAGAAGGACTTTGACCAGATCTAATTTTGTGTTGTTGTTGTTCACAAAAAAATTAAAAGTTTTGACTCTTCATCCCAATGCAGGATGGGAAACACCTGACATCTCAAAAATTCTTTAAGGATGGGAAAACCATTTCCTACCCAGCTCTACCTATTAGAGCCGGCTTTTTTTTTTTCAATTTAGAACACTTTTCCCAACAACAAAAAAATTGCCTTTTTTGAAAACTCAGAACATTTGCAAAAAGCTTTGGCTTTTTTTAGAAATGTTGTTTCTCCATCAAAACCTGAAATTTTGAGTTTTTCCTCCGTTGTTCTTTTTTTCCTTTATTAATTTGTGCCACTGAGTGCAGAACTTTTAGGGTTTTTCTTTTTCCCTTTTTCATTTTATTCCTTAACTTTTCAAAAGTTAAGGTGACAAAGGGAAATGAAACTCTAGAACTCTGCCATTCGGTAACTTTTATGAAATAAGCAAACTTCAGTTTGGATCACAAAAGGAAACAAAAGGAAAAAACTAAAGTGTGGGGTGAAAATCCCTCATTTTATTACATTCAGTAACAAAAAAAAGTTGCATGAAAAATTTAAAAATGAGAAAGTGTTTTATTGTGAACTTTGGAAAATAGCAACAATTGTGACATTGAAATTTTTCACAAAATTCTTTTTCTTACATTTCAACCCCCTCTAATAGTTACCAACCTCTAAGGAGTGTTTCAAACATTTAATCATCAATGTTTATAAAGCGCCTTGGGAGTATGGGGTGGGACACACTTCAGAAGTGCATATCCATGAGCATCTCCTCATGTAAAAAGAAAAGGAGTACTTGTGGCACCTTAGAGACTAACCAATTTATTTGAGCGTGAGCTTTCGTGAGCTACGACAGCTCATGCTCAAATAAATTGGTTAGTCTCTAAGGTGCCACAAGTACTCCTTTTCTTTTTGCGAATACAGACTAACACGGCTCTTACTCTGAAACCTCTCCTCATGTAGTTACTCACTTTTTGTAGCGTGGAGGCTGTACTTACCTTCCTGTGGAATAGGCTATGGGTCCCTGTTCGAAGCATGGTGGGTCCTGGGATCTCTGGGAGGCCAGGGTTGTCAGCACCGGAGGTCCCTATGTCTCAGCACTGGCTCTGAGTCCCAGGATACCTCCATTGGCAGTGCAGCTCAAAGGGAGTGGCATTATCAGGTCTTTCCCCTGACTCCAGCTGACCCTAGGGGTGGAGTGCCTCAGAATACATAATAGAGCTGGTCAAGAAATCATCCCCCTGTGAAAAGTACTCATTTGAAATTATTTGAAGTTTTAGGTGGAAATTTCCAAACTAAATTAAAATGTTCATATTTGTCTTGACTCTCACTGAACATTTTTATTTTTATTTTGTTTTCCTGGAAGCCAAATCAACATGGAGAATGCAACTCAGAGTGAAATGAATGTTTTTCATTTCACCCCATCATTTTAAGTGGGAAAATTTTGCGGTCAATTTTTTTTTCCTGACAGGCTCTAATATGTAAAGCAGACCCTCTGGAAGGTGCGAACGGGGACTGTGTGAAATCCTGGCCCCATTCAAGTCAATTGTAAAATACCCTTTGACTTGACTGGGACCAGAATTTCACCCCATATGCCTCTTGGTCCAGTTCCCTCCCAACTCCTATTTATAATTCCTCCAGGCTCCAAAGCCCAAGTGTTGTGAAGTGCCCTCTATAAAGTCCAGAAAAGGAGGAGGGATTAAAGTGAATGGGATTAATCACATGCTTAAAAGTTAAGCACTAGGTTAGCTTGTACTTGGTCAGGGCCACGGTGCTCGGCACCTTACACAATCGAGTCCTACAAGAGAATATTCATGTTTCTAAAAAGTTGGTTAGGATTTGTAAGCAAAATAAAGTGGGTTTAAAAAGAAACCACACACAAAAAACCCACACTGACAAGCTCTTAACTGCAGATGTAACTGTCAACATGTAACTTGTATGACAGTTATGATAATGTGACAGGGGACAGGATGTGACAGGTGACAGGGGACATGTGACAGTATGTAACTTGTAACTGTTAACATGTAACCTGTATGACAGTTTGATACGCTGTTGAACTACAGGGATGTCCATTGGAACACCGTAAAGAAATAAAGTAAAACACACGTTCATTTAAGAATCTATAAGAAACACAATGCCTGCTGATGCTTTATAGGGTACGCTTGTTAAACACAACATCAAACCCTATTACAAAATAAAAGATAGCGATGGAGTTGTTTTAGGGTGGAGACATATTGCAGAAGGAAATATTGCACAGGACACAGATTTTAATGCCTGCCCACCCTTTCGAGTGCAACATTGTAAGGAAAGTGCAGGCCCTCTCCGAGGTCCAAAGAGGCCCAGGCCACTTCTAGCTTTTAAGGCCCGTAGCCATAATAAAAATAAAAAATGACAACACATGAAAACAAAATAAGGCACCAAAAAAAGAGTGAGACATCATTTGAATATTTTTTTTTTATTTAACGAATGTTTTTCTAGACTTTTTCTGTGCAAATGCACTAATTATTGAGGAAAAATCTAGCTTTCCTGCAATGTCACAGCTGATATTAAGCATGGCAAGCCCATTCAAATGCTCTTGTCCTATAGTTGAACGGGGATAGTTCTTTACCTGCTTCAACACATTGAAAGTGCGTTCACCTGAAGCCATTGCTGCAGGCAAACTGACAAAAATACACAATATTTATGAATATTTTTAACTGTTTAACAAAATCTATATCAGTTAACAAAGAAATGATGTCTTTTACCAAATCATATCTCTTATTTGCTTAAATTTGCAGCTCTAAGCTGAGAGAGTGTGTCACATTTTGGTCCGATAGGGATGCGCATAAAAACAAGTTGCAAAACTTATCAAATGCCAAAAAATTAACAAGTGTCTAAATTTGAGGCCCTCTTTGAGCTTGAGGCCCAGGCCAAATGGCCTTCCTACTTCCCCCTCCCTCCCTCCCCACCACCACCACCACCACCACGATTGTTCCTAGGAATGTGATGATCTTCCAATTAGACATCTTGAATCAAGCCCTTACAAAGGATCCTGCAAGAGTTGCTCTCTAACTTCATGGCCTGATATGATTATCGTGGGACAAGACAACAACATTGCAGAAGTGCTGATTCCTGTCTACAAAAATGAAAGAACATCGTTCACTCTCCATGGAAATTAAGGACTTGTTTTTTTAAAAAAAGCTCAGCTCCAAAATAGATAGCCAGATTTTCAAAAGAGCTCACAACATTTGGTGCTGAATTCTTTTGGGAATCTGGCTGGGTCACAGTGGATGGCTGCCTGTTTTTGAAAATCTGGCCAATATGTAAGTGTTTAAATGGTAATTGAATTCTGTTGAAAATCTGTCCCCGGTTGTAGGTGCTTAGCTTTGAAAATTGGTAATCTAAGAAAGACTGAGGAAGGATTCAGAATTGCTTTAAGAGTTTGCATCCATTCTGAGCTCTCTCCCAAAGTGATCTAGATATGGTTGCATAAGATTGAGACAAGCATCACCAAGCTTGAACGGCTACACTTGGTACAATTTACCCATAACTGGTGGTATTGTTGCATTGTGGCAGTTCTCACAGGCTTTGGTATGTCTTCTGTTATATAATGTGGTCTCTAGAACAACAGCCACTGCAGAGGAAGGGAAGATGTGTATGTGAAGCACCCAAGTGGCAACAGCTGAAGGAACTCAGGGCAGCATTCTGAAGGAGGCAGAATGCCTTCAAGTGCATTGTGGGAAGAGTGCTTTGAAGTGGGGCTCTCCCCTCTTTCTTGGAGATGGATCACACATTCTCCTCAGCACCAGACTCCTTCCACCAGCCAGTAGGCAGGAGGGTTGGGCTCTGGCCATTCCCTCACCAGCTCCCAATAACCTTTTGAATTAGGTGCCATCTCTAGCAGCTCTGTTGCTACCCTATACCGTGTGCTTAGATTGCACAAGGACTATGATTCTGGCTGCTCTTTGCTCCCATGAATGAGGGAGGAAATAGAATCTGTGAGAGCCCCATTTGTGCATGCACAGACAGCCAGAATCCAGAATGCTGTGTTGTGGGCAGTTGTCGCCTACAGGACATTGAGTCTTAAAATTTAATCCTTTAGGAATACAGCACTGCAATGCTAAATAACACACACAACTGTCACCAAACTGTACAGTCATTCTAGGAAACAATAACACTTAGTGGTATTTTGGAGATATTCAGGAGTAGGGGTGATAAAAGTACAGCTCATCGCCATTAATTACTTGAAACATGAAAGATCAGAGAGGATTATCTCAAAGGTTTGATCTGCAACATGAAATGAAATTACTGCAGCCAAAATGTCAGAGTCCAAGGGCTGTCAGCATGGGAGCCTTGCCTCTCCCTACAGCTGTGAAGATAAGACTATTCTATCCTATTCTTAGCCTGTGAGCTCCTTTGGGCAGTGATTTCATCACTATATGTTTGGCAAGCGCTTGCTGCATTCTGTAATCTAAATAAAAGTAATAATACGGAAAGGAGGAATGCGCATGCTACAGTTGTGTTCCTTTGGTAGCTTTTATTTTCTAACAGCATCCAACCAAAATAGACCATCATGCCAATTGCTGCTGTGTATGAGTCTGACTGCTCTTATATCTGTGGTGAACCTGCACAGCTGCCATCTGGATTCCTCCTGCAGCCTACCCACTGGATCAAAATAATGGCTTCCAGCTAACTTTGAGCTGGCGTGTCACATTTCAGCAGATCATCTTATGCCAAGGACAAGAAGGGCCCATATTGCATGTAAACACTGAAAACTACAGGAGAGTTACTCAGACACCGGGTGTAAACTGTTACCTAAGGGGGATTTTAATCTTATGTCATCATGAATACTCTGCATCATAGTGCATAAGTGTAAAATTTCTAGAACTGGGTTCATCCTTTATCCCTTAAACTTTTTCATCCTTTTTTGTTTTTAGAATATTTTGAGGACTTTGAACTGTAGGTTTGTTTTGGTAAGTTATTTATTTTGTGTAACTTTAAATTTCACCCAGGTAATTTCACCATGGTAATGTCCCCCTGTATGTCACTGGGGAGTTGTCCCTTCAAGACAAGATCCTCAACTAGTATGTTGGGGCTAATTGCACTTGACTCTATTTGAGCAAAGCTCTTTGTTCAGACAAGCTAGACCATAGTGTTGACTTCCTTCATAAGAGCCCATGGTGCACACTGGGCTAGCATTCTCTAGACCATGTATGGCCTAAATTTCTAGGGCTTTGCATGAATAATACCAAAGTGTATGCTCATACTGAGGTTTTGTACAAACATTTGTGAGTACAAGTTCCTGACTTGTAGCGCCAGGTTTGTGAGTGCAAATCAGACGTGTACAAAAACATGCATGTGTTTTTAACAATTTAGGTCGGAAGGTTCATGGAAAATCCTGACACTAGATTGTGATTATTGCAAATCCACACAATGACATTCACAACCCTAAGACACCTTTACTTAATTTTTTTAACATATGAGTGCACATCTGCATATGTGCTGTGTCCTGTATTTTAAACGTTGAGGGGCTCCAACAAATAAACTAGATGACATGAAACCTAGGCTTTGGGCTTGATGGAAGGATTCACTGACATTATGATTTGTGTGTCCAATTTGCAGGAGCAGAGGTGACAACTTTTAGTAAGATTACTGGAACTGAGTAGAGTGATCCTGTTTTCATACACAAAGATCATGCAGCTTGGCACTATGTGGTCTGACCACTTCCTAGTCATCTTGGTGCAAACGTTGATTCACCCTCCCATTTAACTGTCCCGCAGTGATTTTAGTGATGGTCATTGTAGTGGCTAATTCACCATTCCAGCCCCACTCTTGCTTCAGGACATCTTTCGTCTTAAGGCTTGTCTCTGGAAAATCTCTTTAGCTTTTCTTTTTGAATATTGAGCAGCCAGATTAAATGTCCGTGTCAGAAGGCAGAGGATGTATGCTCTCTTCTCTCTCTACTGCGGCAGTGTAGCCTCCTTATAGGGTCTGCTACCTTTCTGCTTCTCTCTTTGTGGGGTGGGGAGTGTATCCTCTCTGCATTCTGCATGTTGAACTCCCAGTGATGGCCCTGGAAGTTAGGTAAGCAGACTTATGGCAAGTGTATTGTTACCCCTACTTCAGATACCAGTGTTTCATTCTGACACCGGAGTCGTCCCTCTGCCAAGCAATAGTGGATGTCTGGGACCTTGCAAATTAGCTTTCCAGGGGAGGAGAAATCAGTGACAGAGTCTTAGTATTCCAAGAGTAACTTGTTTTATTACACACACATACTGTTGTGTGCATAGCCTACAAACAGAAAAGTTAGATGAAAACATAAGATACTCCTGCTGGAAGGTTGCAATAACACTACTTTATTTCTTAGGACTCAGAATGATAAAACACAAAGGGCAGGGGGAGAGAGCATATGTGCAGGCTGCTCCTTAAAACAGAGACACAGCTTGACTCATCTTACTCTAGACTGTCTGCAAACTGACTGCTGCTAGGCCCAGATCACATACTTGCCTACAAGCATGACCAGAGAAACCCCACAGAATTTAAAGTGATAGCATATATTTTTAACACAGTTTTCAATACACCACATACACTAGTCCTGGAACAGAGGAGGGCAAACAGCATGCAGGTCAATCCCTCCCTTTAGGAATTTCAGCCTATCACCAATGCCCAGTTCCAGAGAACCATAAATAACAAAACTAACAACAACGTGCATGTCTTCTTGGGATTAAAGGTTTGTTTACACAGTAAAAACAACAGCTTGGGAGACATTGTAACAGAGCCACCTGTTGACACCTGCTGTAAACACTATTTTAATGACAGGAAGAATGTACAGTAGTAACTTTGTGCCTCTCTCCAATACAAAAACTCTTGGCAGGTTCACCATGCCCTGATCTTCCTTTCACCCAGCACTGGCTGTAAAGCTTCTGCTCCACTCTACATATGGGAAAATGTCTCCCAACTACAGCTAGGTGAAATTTTATTGACAAATATTTTTTTCACACAAAAAAATGCAGTTTCAGGTCAGCTGAAACTGTTTGCAAATTTCTGTCAAGCTCGCCGAATAGTTTTGACTAAATCAAAAAGTTTGAAACATTTTGGCATTTCAGTCATTTTGACAAAAGCAAGCAAAGGATTCACAAAACTGCTGCATCGGGGGGAAGATGTAATGGTGTTGCTGCCTCCCCTCTTCTAGGCTTCAGCCCAGTGGCTAGGATGCTTTACTGAGATGCAGAAGACCCAGGTTCCATTTCCCTCCTTTCCCTATGGCGAAGAAGGGATCTGAACTTGTCTCCCCCATGATAATAGAGTGCCTAGCCACTGGAATATGGGATATTCAGGTTTGGGGCTTTCTCAGCCTCTCCTATTGTAGTTATTCTACCTTGTAGGTGTGGCCCGAAGCCTTAGAGCAAGGGTCGGCAACCTTTGGCACCCGACCCATCAAGGTAAAGCCACTGGCGGGCCGGGCTGGTTTATCTGGAGCGTCTGCAGGCATGGAGCCCTGCAGCTCCCACTGGCCGTGGTTCACCGTTCCTGGCCAATGGGAGCTGCAGGAAGCAGCACAGGCCAAGGGACATGCTAGTCACTGCTTCCCATAGCTCCCATTGGCTGGGAACAGTGAACCACGGCCAGTGGGAGCTGTGGGGCTCCGTGCCTGTGGACATTCCAGATAAACAAACCAGCCCGGCCCGCCAGTGGCTTTACCCTGATGGGCCAGGTGCCAAAGGTTGCCGACCCCTGTGCTAGCCATTCAAGACTGACCAGGATAAATTCTTAGGCCCTAAATATCCACTGCTTTTTCAGTGCCCATCTTGAAACATCCACATTCAAAAGTGTGGAATGTCCCTTCCCTCTTCCCCCAGTACAATTTTTAAATGAATCTTAGCTGAAGTTCTCCTTGATATCTGTGAAGAGTAATGACCCCACATGAAGGAATACCATTATTCATGGGGATGTGGTGAACCTTTGATGCAAGTTCAGTTAATACACAGACCCAACCATTTAGAAAGTACAGTATTTGAATTCATCAAGCCTGCAAACAAACACGAGCGTCAACTATTGCCTACAAAGAGGAGCCCAAATGTGGGACTTGTGAGTATGATACGTGTATGCACAGGTACTGTGCCATCAGTGCTGTCTAGGCACTTTGCCTTTTAAAATTCAGGTCAGTATATTTCAAAGCTTCCCACAAGGATCATTATTTGTTAAACAACTATATTTTCATAAACTCAAAAGTTGTTTACATCCTTCCTGCTCTGCCAGCAATGCCAGTCTTCATCACCCATTTAGCCTACAGACGCCTTTGGGTTTTCTCCCCTGCTGCTGCAGCTTATGCATGGGAGGCAGCTCCCTGTTAATACCTGTAAAGCCACTAAATTATCCTTCTTTAAATATCTAGTCACCTGTGTTGTGAAGCTTACATAGCAATCTGATGAAGTGAGCTGTAGCTCATGAAAGCTTATGCTCAAATAAAATTGTTAGTCTCTAAGGTGCCACAAGTCCTCCTTTTCTTATAGCAATCAACAGTGACTACTGTTGTGGTGATATGCTGAGACAGCTGCTTGTTGCGCTAATGATGTTTGTTTCACTGTTACCTTGTCTCCGCCCCATTCGGTTGTTTTACTCACCTGTTGTATGTCACTTTATTGTCACTGTGGGCAATTGCTCTTTACAACAGCTAGCACACCAATGCCCTGATCGTTGATTGGGGTCTAGTGGTGTTATAATTCAGAAAAAAAATACAATTGTAAGCTACAGTTATATGTGAACAAATATTGTAACTTAAATTAGAGTAATTATGACATCTACTAACTTTCATTGATCCATGAATCAGGACATCATTAAATATTATTTTTAAATGAAGGTGTACTGTGTGTACTTAGTGTGACAGTGTGCAATTTCCTGGACAAACCTTACTGAATTAAGTTTAAGTATCTTTGGAGTCTATTGTATTAGAAATGCAAAGTTTAATAATTTTGAGGGACTGTACATAATGTCTCTAGGGGGAGAGACATGACTAACATAGACCTTGGGAAGTGTTATGAGCTTAAAAGGACTATTTGAAATGATGTACAGCCTCCGATTATGTAAGAAGTCAGTCTTTTGAAGCTTCACCCTGAGTAGGGGACCTTGGTCAGCCGATCACCTGATAAATGAGGACAAGATCAGAGACCAAAACAGCATAAAGGAGTGACTGAAAGGTTCAGGAGTGTGCTTGTTCTGAACCAAGATGGTTATGAACTTGTAACCAGAGAAAAAACTCTTGGTGGGGTTTGGAGGACTGTTCACCTGCCAGAGCCCTTTTTGGAGCTGGGTTGATCTCTGGTAAGCTTCTTATCATGTGTGTAGGTTCTTTTACTGTTTTTAGTATGTTTTCTCTGTAATGTGTTCACTTAGACAATAAATGTGCTTGCTTAGGCAAAGCTGTGTGATACCTCATAATGGTGAGCAGTTATGTTGTTTATAGCCTATGAGAAGAAAAGCAAAGCAGGCATCCTCAGGTCGTCTGACTTGCTGAGGAACCCTCAGTATAGGCAAGGAACTGCACAGCCTGGAAAAACCCCAGTCAGGACAGGGGGAGACATGTGTCTCCACCCAAGAGCGGGGGAAGCCAGAAGGCTGATGCCCTTGATAGACCACAGAGGGGGAATACAGGTCCGGTTACACTGAACTGTGACATTTCAGGTAAATTAGGTGGCAATTTTCCTATACAACTTATTAGATTAAATTTCTTTGTGATATGACCAGTCCTATGTCCACTGATTGCAGAAAATCCTGAAAGTCCATCAGATTTTTTGGAATGTAGAATAAGCCCCTGGGGATTTAGAGCATTTCCCCCACAAACATACACAGGACAAGAGTGTTAGTCTTTTTTAACTTCTTAATTATTACAGGAGTATAAATGCAACCCATTACACATTCCCCTCTGATCACTTGCAAAATGACCAGGAACATTTACCATCCAAGGAGCACAATATACTCACCATTTACCATGAGGATGATAGAAGGAAAAACAATATTTTACTTTCCCATTAAAGATTTACTTTCCTGGGGCCAATAGAATTTCACATGATCACTCCATGATGAAAAGCACCGGTTAGGGCAGAGGTGGGCAAACTTTTTGGCCCGAGAGCCACATCTGGGTCTGGAAATTGTATGGTGGGCCATGAATGCTCATGAAATTGGGCGTTGGGGTGCGGGAAGGAGTGAGGGCCCAGCTGGGTGTACAGGCTTTGAGGTAGGGCCAGAAATGAGGAGTTTAGGGTGTGGGAGGGGGCTCCAGGCTGGGAAAGGGGGTTGGGGTGCGGGTGGAGGGGCGAGGGCTCTGGCTGAGGGTGCGGGCTCGGCTGCAGGAGGGTGGGAACGAGGGGTTCAGAGGGCAGGAGGGAGATCAGGGTTGGGGTGCAGGAAGGGGTCAGGTGTGCAGGCTCTGGGAGGCACTTACCTCAAGCAGCTCCAGAAAGCAGCGGCATATCCTTCCTCCAGCTCCTATGCGGAGGCACAGCAAGGCTGCTCTACACACTGCTCCATCCGCAGGCACCACCCCTGCAGCTCCCATTGGCCAGCAAACGGGGCCAATGGGAGCTGTGGGGGCGGCACTTGGGGCAGGGGTAGCGTGCAGAGCCCCCTGGCTCTCCCTACACGTAGGAACTGGAGGGGCGTCATGCCACTGCTTCCGGGAGTCGTGCAGAGCAAGGCCCCGACCCCGCTCCCCAGCAGGAGCTTGAGGGCCAGATAAAAACGTCTGAAGGGCCGGGTGCAGCCCCCAGGCCGTAGATTACTCACCCCTGGGTTAGGGGAAGAGATTGGAAGTCATGGCTCCTGTGTTTTATTTCTTTATTCTTCATGATTTCAGGGAGGCATTTAGTATCACAAGTTTACCCCAGTAAGCTTAATATTCTAATACTACTTTCTCTCATAGGGTGGGATGAAGCTTAAATAACTAATGTCTGTAAAGCAATTTGAGTTTTTTCAAATGAAAAAAAAAACACTATGTAAAGACAAATTGCTATCATTATTAAGTGCAAAGTACTTTTAGTATAAAGCCATAGGAGTTCAGGTCATCCCTGTTAAGGGCAAGCCACATTGATTTTTTTTTCCTAATCAGTAAAGTTCTGAATGTTTAAGATCAGTAATGCTGGTGGGTTTTAGACCAATGCAGAGCCAGTGTAGTTTAAACACTGGGCAGTCTCAATCTCTGAGTCACTTAAAAAAGCATTAAGTGAAAGCAGTCCAACTCCCAGTTTCAAATACATCATGTGCTTAACTAACCAAAAGGGTCTGGTTCTGTTACAGTGTTAAGTATTTAACTCTTGCAGATCATCACCTGCCTATGGAACATTCTTCAATATAAAGATTCCCACAGAACATGGAAATATTTTTTTTATTAAAAGACATTGCACACATTTGCTTAGAAGAGCGATAGAAAAGCTCAGATGTTGAGATAAGCGTTCCTCAGCAGCAATAAACTGACATGCCTCTGTAATTACATTTTTTTGTAGTGGTCCAAGAGGTGGATGGCTCAATGAACTAATGATGGAATTATGGCGCGTTTCTCCTTTCGGTCATTGGGAAGTGTGTCAGTTCAATATTGCATAAAAGTTCTTACCCTTTGGGGCTGTCCCGTGGTCTATGTAAATTGGGCTTGTGGACTAAGTGCCGTTTCATATTCCAAAAACTACCAACACAGCAACTGGAACTAACTGATACTGTTGGTTAGGAATGCCTGTAGAAAGGCCAAGGAGGAGAACATCAAGTCAATCACCTTCTAGGAGCAGGCCTTCCATATTCAGTATTTTGGTATGGTGAACCTGTCTTGACAATACCCATGCTATGCTGCTCCAGTGGATAAACACAGTTATATTTTTCCATTGCTGTAAGTTCAATACTTCTATGAGCACTGCACCCACTTTAAAATACTACCATGCATTTGATGCCACCTACTGGTTTTGTTTTGTGGGCATACCCTCTAGTCAGCAGCTCCAAACCTAAGACATGGATTTCAACTGGGTAGTCTTACAGAGGCATCAGGCTTCACTTGGGTATAAGCAAAACCTGATAAAAAGAACTGCACTAAAACTAATATAGTATTTCTTCCAATATTTGATTGTCTATACATTGTTTCTAACAGCCCCATCTGCTGACTCCCAATAATATTATACAGATACATCCTGGATAAACTGGGCATACAAAATGATGATTCCTATTGCACCTGCAAATTGGGTAATTGTACAGATCTTTGACTACACTTGATTTACTTTAATTTTCAATCTATTTCCAGTGAGCAATTATGAGCATGATTTAGGCATGCAATTCTGCACACACTTTCACACACACATCTAGTTCTATGAAATAAGACTTTCTGTGATCAGCACAAATTGGGTGTGCTCAAATTACTGTCTTTTGAAATGTTTCTGTTACATTTTGACACCTGAATATTTTAAGTATTTGTCTGTTTCTATGATTGGAAGTTGGTGTAATACACATACTTTCTTTATGAGATGTGATATCCTGTTTAGCTATTTTCAATTTTATACCTGACAAAGAAGTAATCTTACTGCCTTATGGACATATGTCAAATATGAATTCATCTAATTATTACTAAAAACTGCCAGAATGAGAAGACTAAAAGGTGAATGGTACAAAATGAAAGAAGAGACCAATAGAAAGTCTCAATAACTACACCAGCTATTGAAAACAATATTTACTTTATCTGAGTTAACACTGTGAAGAATATCTAACTAAGCAGTATAAAAACAAATTTAAGGATGCCTGGAAAAACTTTCTGGAAGTTATTTGAATTTCAAATAGTTGGCTGGCTGTTTTAATACCAGATCTTTACCCCCTACAACACCTGTCTGAGATATGTGGATTAGGTCCCACATACCTTTCTCTGTGCCAGACTGGAGGGTATGCAGCGGAGTGCCGGGACATACCAGGTGCTGTGCCTCCATTTTTGCTGGTCCAATCCTAGTTTCTGGATCACCCTGGCTTCTGATTTGAGAAATTCTTCTGACTTAACTCCCACCCCTCAAACCACAGCTTAAAAAATTGTTCTATTTGCCAAAATATTTGGCACTGCATCATTTCAAATATATTTTATTAGCAATATAACTGTTTTGTATAAGGTGTCTAGGATGCTTGGGCAGAAAAGGGGTCATGCAAATATTTTCTGTTATTATACAGTGTAACACAATCATTCAGAATCTGATGCTATCCCTGGGTATCAGATGTATTAGAAATGTGCAAGCCAGCACATTTTTAATCACTAAGAGCCCACCTAACGTGGAATACATAAAAGATGCTGATTCAAGGCATGTTACTTGCACTGTTCAAAGCTAGAATTTGAGATCCATCTCCTCAAGTGCTTTGCTGTTAAGAAAACAGGATCACAAATAACATTGGACTTGCCAAAAAAGGCAGCTATTTTCTGCTGCCTTCCATTTCCAGCTTGAGATGGTGATTTACGATCCAAGTTGAAAAGTACTTTGCAAATGTAGGAATCCAAAGCATTGCCTCTAATTACAGTAGTAAAGGAGAAGGCGCTACTTATTTTTGTTGGTTTCTCTTTACTGAGCCAGTTCTGATATCCTATGTTGTGTGGTGACTTTTTTTTTTTTTTTTTAAATATACGTAGTGATGAGCTGTAAATCCCCACTGGGTACGTTGCTCTTTCCACCATGTAAATGGGAAGTGAAAATAGATTCATGTTTGTGAATGGAGACTGCACTGACAATATAATGAGCTGCAGTGGTAAATAATCATGACTGGCACCCTGGTTAGACAGGAAAAGGAACAATGCCTGGACCAGCCAAGCAGTATGCTTGGGATTGGAGAGTACTATTAAAATCAAAGGTTTCAGAGTAGCAGCCGTGTTAGTCTGTATTCGCAAAAAGAAAAGGAGTACTTGTGGCACCTTAGAGACTAACCAATTTATTTGAGCATGAGCTCCGATGAAGTGAGCTGTAGCTCACGAAAGCTCATGCTCAAATAAATTGGTTAGTCTCTAAGGTGCCACAAGTACTCCTTTTCTTTTTATTAAAATCAAACTGTGGCTCTTCTTAGGTTGAAACTCACCCTGGTGCGGAGAGACTGCACAAGGCTATGTACAGCACTTATGCCCTGAGTTGAGACTGCACAGAGGAGCTGGCTATTAAACACGCTATCCTCTGTGCATAAAGGAGGGGTCTCGATATTGGTCCTGTGTAGAAGGCAATGAAAGGTTGGTGTGGACCAGAGGGAAAGGCCAGGAGATGTGCAGTTACACAGATGACCTAGCAGCCTATACACATAGTGTGGCAGCAGTAGTGGGAGCTGTGCCATGGTGAGCAGGGCTACACATAGAACCGAGCCCTGGTGTCGGTTCGACAGCTGGATTTCACCAAGTAACTCAGGTTTTCTGCAGATGACATGAACTGATGTTGTAAATAGTATTTATTAGTTGTTCCATTGTGGTGCCAAGAGGCCAAGAAGCTGTAATGTGCTAGCTACTGTATATTAACAAAGTAAGTGACAGAACCTACCTGGCAGAGCTTGCTAGCTTAGGGGGAGACGTTAAGTCACAAAGGCCGGGTGTGCACCCTCTTCTCATTAGAAGTCAATGGGAGTTGTGGACCTAGCTCTCAGTTGTGTCTTTGGAAATCTCCCCCTCAGTAGACAAGACAGACAAAGGTGAGAGAGAGGAAATATTGTCCCTATCTAACAGATGGAGAACTGAGCTTCAGAGAGATCATAGAATCCTAGAATCCTAGAATATCAGGGTTGGAAGGGACCTCAGGAGGTCATCTAGCCCAACCCCCTGCTCAAAGCAGGACCAATCCCCAACTAAATCACCCCAGCCAGATGATGGTCCACATCCTCAAAGAATGGAAGTTAGGGGCCTAAATACCTTTGAGGATCTGGACCCAAGTGGTGTGCCAAAAGTGTCAAAGCTGGGGATTTTACCTTCCGGACAGTTTAACAGTTTAAATCGAGACCCTGCATGCGTTGTGGCCCCAAAGTAGGAGGAGTTGAGTGCGCAATGAAAGCAGGTTTGAGCTGTTAAACAGAGAGAATGTGGTTCACTTCCTTTCATCTCTGCAATATACTAACTCATGTTAACTATGGTTCAATATAAATATATTTCACATGTGGAAAAACTAGAGGCTTGATAAAAACAGTTCAGCCACATAAAAGCTCTGTTAACTGCCCAGTTACAAAAAGACGAGCCATTTATGTCAAGTTACAATGCAATCTGATCTAACCAAGGCTCTCCTCCTGCAAAGAGCTCTGCAGAGGCAGCCTGGCATTTATGGCAGTGGGGCTGTGCATACGTAAAGGGGTTCGTCAGCTCAGATGGAGAAAAAGTCTGTTCGTACCAACAGATACCTCTTGTAAAATTTGTACTTAATTCACTGTGTATTTTATTTCTTCAGTTAAAAAGAGTTTCCCCACAACAGTATAGCTAGGTATTTCCCCCATAAATATGTCACCTATTGAAATGATTTTGTGATGTTAAAATAATAATTAGGCTGTTTATGTAAGCACAAATGGTGAAATATTTTAATGGCCGGTGTTGGCAGAGCAATATCCGAGGTCCGTCCTATGCACACAGCAGCAGTTGTGCTCTTCTAACTTGGCTTGAATCATTGTGACTTTCAGTATTAATCCCAATTAAATTAATGAAATGCCTTTGTAAATTTTAAATACTGTGCTAATAACGAATAAATATAATTGAGTAACTATAAAATAGACTGGATTAAATTACTCATCAGTGTCCAATATCCATGACGTGTCTAATGATTAGACCTTGGTCCATTTATAAATAATCATAATTATTTGCATTCATTACTATCAAACCCAGTAATATGGCTAATTAATACAAACTGTAATTAACATATTTTCAGTTTATATTGATAAGCATTCCTTAACTTCCAATTACCACAGTGTCCTCAAAGTCTTTTATTCCTAATTCCATGATAAACTGTTAGCAATAAACTTTGCCAAAGTTTCCTTGCAAAATATTTTGTTTTATTTGTACAGTACGTGTTTATTGGTCTCTAATGTCACAACATATCACTCAGGCCAGAGATTACATTCTGTGGATTTTAATAGGGTTGGGTCATTTTAATGTCACTCTGAAATTTTGATAGTACTCTTTGTTTTCTGGTAGCGATGTGCCATTCCAGTGAGTCTCAGTTTGAGCTGCTGGAGCCACTGGATTTGATTCTAATTAAGCCAGTTTTCCCCTAGTTTAATTCCACTGACTTCATTCCTCAGCAGCCCAGGCTGCCAGAGTCTGCAGCTCCAAATCAGTCCACCAGGCGGACTGCCCTGGATCCAATGCTCCGTTTTCTTTCACAGACCGCTTCAAAAATGTTATTTTTCATTCCAAATCAGAACAAAACCACATTTCCAAATATCAAAAATCCTCCAGGGAACACAATTATCTTTCTCCACACAGGTCTAATCGTCATTGCCAAACTCTGCTGGTTTTTACCAGAAGCAAATTACACCCCTACCTACTCTAGGCAAATACTTACATATCCAGATCTGCAGTCTGCACAGGGAAGCAAAAAGGTAGGTGTGGGGGGGGGGGTTCCATTGTATGAACATGTAGGTGCCAGCAAAATCCAGCCTGAACAGAGATCAGAGATCAGGCCCATATGGGTGCATTCTTCATTGCCTGGCACCTTCCAGAGCTATTTATGCTTATGCAAAGTAGGTGTAAAAAATATGCTACCATTGTAACTTGCTTATGTTTTATACCCACTTTGCACAGGTCTAAATACTGACACAGCACGGAAGGCAGCATGGAGTTGAAATATATGCACTGTATAAATACTGGAGCTTGCACACACTGCTACTTTCCCCATGATTTCTTCTCTCTAGCTTCTTGTAAGTAAAATATAATGGCTAGCAACATTTGTTAATTTTCTCTGAACATGGTCTGAGTTTGCTGAATTGCAATGCGGGGGCTGGAAAAGCTTTTAGTTTTGTTGCTTTTAGTTTGACTTTCAGTGAGATGCAGGAGCACTCAGACACAAGATGCGAATGGAAATTTCCTTTCACTGGTTGGAATAAATAGGTTTATATTTAAAAGAGAGAGGAGCTATGTATGCCTGATGTTGGACAGAGTCGTCATGTGTTTGTTTGCATGTTAGATTAAAGCAACCGTTCATGAATCATACATTCTTACACAAACGTAATCCCTGCAATGCTACTAACATTGGTTTCTGGTCACATTACCAAGTACACAAGTGCTGGCCATTAAATACAGACCTGCCCAAGAACCAGTCTAGTTTATGCAGCCAACTTTTCAAAAAATATATTTACAGATTATCAAAGCTTGATATGTTGTCATGATTTTTCCACTTGTCCTCTTTCTCTGCAGCATGTCATCTTGAGCACCCTTCACGGCTGTGTCAGTTTGTCCTGTTGTCCTCTGACAACCTGGGTTGAGTGCCTCAGCTTTTCGGTGCCATCTTGGCAAGTCAGTTTGGGTACATCAGCACAGCCATGGCTAGCCTGGGTCAGTTGACTCTGGCTCGCAGGGCTTGGGCCATGGGGCTAAAAATTGTTGTGTAGACGTTCAGGTTCGGGCTGAAGTCTGAGCTCTGGGACCTTCCATCCTTGCAGGGTCCCAGAGCTCAGGATCCAGCCTGAGCCTGAACGTCTACACAGCGATTTTATTTCACCCCCATGACCCAAGTCAGCTGACCAAGGCTAGCCATGTATGTTTATCCCTGTGTAGACATACCCTTAGGGTCAGATTTTGCCACCATTATTCATGCTCAGCAGTACCTTACTTTGAAACTTTTCCTGTTGAAATCAATGGGATGACTCAGTTACTGTTTATGTTCACAGCATAAACACAGAGACGTTAGCTTTAAAAAAATATTCTTGCTGGAAGGTCGCAATATAGCACTTGTTTCATTCTTAGAATTCAGAATGATAACGCAAAAGGACCCCAAAACAGAGAGAGACAAAGCAGACTGCTCCCTAAAACAGGGCACAACTCACTCCATTATCCAGCTGTCTGTCTGTCTGTCTGCAAACCAGCAGCTTCTAGGCCCAGCTCACATGCTTCCCTACAGAGCACCCTAGCCTGCAAGCAGGACCAGGGGAAAAACCTTAAAATTTAACATGACTGCCTACAATTTTAACATAATTTTAGTACATCTCAGTTACTACTCAAGGTGCGTAAGGATGGCAAAATATGACCTCTTCCTCCTTTTTTGGACATGCTAGACTGTGACCCTCTTACTCATTATGGAGAGCAATTACTCCAATGAGTAGTTCCACGGTGCTAAATAAATGCCTGAACTGTCACTTCCTGCAAAAGGGCTGTTGCAGGAGATCTTCAGTCTCTGAATCTGATTCCGCACCCCTCACCCTCACAAGTACCTTTCTATCCAAGGAATCTCTTTATAATCGATGGGACTATGGGGCAGCAAGTTACTACGCAATGTGAGTAAGGTGGCAAATTGGGGCCCTGAGTGCTTTGAGCAGGTGGGTATCATGTTGCCTCACCACCTCCAAAGCAGTTCTCCACAAAGGGCTTGATTGTGCCTTCTGGGTATAGCAATGTGTTGGAAGGGTGCATGTCCTTATTGGCCAAAGGTGGACAGTGACGGCATTCTGCCACAGATAGCTTCCTGAAGCTCTCCGGTATGCTGAGATGGCATGTCCTCTGCAACTCTGCTGCCTACTAACTCCCAAAGTGGGGCCCCTTTAGCTTTGCTGGTCAGTATGTGTCTCCTTTGGGGCTACATGTGTCCCAAGCACAGTAAGGGACTGGGTTAGTGGTGGGGTTGGGGGGTAGTTGCTGTGCTCTCAGCACAGAAGGTGCAATTCTGCCTCACCCCAAGGTAGGTGTGTGTGGGGAGGGGGGAGGCTCCTTCCTCCCACTGCCTTCTCTCTGCTCTACTCTCTACCTAACAGACAGACAGAATTTTGCTGAAATGTTATATTTTAAAATCAGGCAATTCCCAAACATAGTACCACCTGGCTGGACACTTTAACTTTTGATGAGTGACAGCCCGAGCACGTGTTCTTAAGAGATTTGATGCAGAGATCAGAACTACAAGTGCTGCACAGCAACTGAGGATCATTTGTGGGTGACCCTTAAAGTTAATCATGTAAGTCCATGATCGGACACCAAGATGGGCTGCCTACCTGTCAGAGGGGCAACTGCCGCTCCCATTGCTTTTAGTGGGAGTGGAGTCCTTGAAAATGGGATTTAGGTGACTGACTTTCACCAGCCAACCAAGATTAGAGATTTCAGTTTAGCCATATATAAAATAAAATAGATTAGGAAAGAATTTCCCCAAATCTGTATGCATTTATTTACTTCCCCCAAGAGATTAAACCACTTTACAATTCCAGCCTTTCCTTGACCATGCAGACATTGGAACAATCTTTTACCCTCCCTCACAGGAATGTTGAGGCTGATTAAGGTCTCTAAGATTGTTTGTTTTTTAAATCCTCGGATGGGAGGCGGTATAGAGTGAAAATACTGAGGGCTCAGTGTTGGCATTAAGACTGAGGCCTGCACTCACCGCAGTCTAGAACTGCTCTGCCTAAGCTAGAGTTCAGGGAGGTGTCAGATCTTAAAGAGGCTCCCAGTGAATGGTTGGGTAGAAAATTTTCAAGAAGCACTTCCTGCCACTCTCTGCCTGCTTAACACAGTCTAGTTTTAACAGTGGCTAAAGCAGTGTCCAGCCCCTGTATATGGAGAAACTCCTTAAGATCTGTCTCAGTCTTGGACAGCTGCACAGGGAAAGTATTTTATGCACCTTGTCTTATTACAGAATCTCCATGCAAAAGTGACATCAAATCAAAATGTAAAAAGATAACCATACCATTTGTGCATGCTGGTTTTACAAATTTCCTAAGTTTAGTTTGCCTTTTCCCCCCTGCACCTTTGTAGAGTACACTTTGGCAGTTAAATGGCTGGTTCAGGCATGTTCTTTGGGCTTAGTGCATTTTGATTGTTGAAATATGTTATCCCCAAACCATAAACATCTGTGTAAAGTGCCTGTGAGGCATAAAAATTGCATAAATTATAGAATACGCAACCTTTGGTCTCTCAGCTTCTGCCATCTACAGAACTGAAATCTAACCATTATGCTCATACTGCTCTATATTTCACCTTTGAAATGCAGTAGCCTTACCACACTTTCAGCTTCTTCAGTTTTCTGTTACCTTTATGGTAAAGTTATTCCAGTAAATTCAGCCATATGTATTGATGACTGAATGCAATTAATTCCCATAAGCCAGAGATGAACATTGAACAAAACACTTTTTATTTGATTTGCAAAGTCTTAGTCATTGGTGAGTAATAAATAGCAATAGATGGGAGCTTTTTCACTTACCCCCATACTGATTCACAAATTTCACTAAGCTGAAAACAACTAAGGTGAATCAGCTTGGTGGAAGAATTTAATCAGAAAAATGTGAATGATGATTTGGAATTGTTTAAGAACACTTTATTAGATGCCTAAAAAGTCACAATCCCACAACTGAGGAAGGTTGTACTAATTTTTTTAAAAATGTGAAGTTAACTATGATACCAAATGGAAGAAAGGGGAAGTTGATAGTAATGAATATAAATCAGCAGGTCCAGATAACTTGCATCCAAGAGTTTTAAAAGAGCTGTCTGAGGAGCTCATTGGACCATTAAAGATGATTTTCAGTAAGTCTTGGAACACTGGAGAAGTAAAAGAAGAAAGCTAATGTCGTGCCAATATTTAAAGAGGGTGAACAAAATGATCTGGGTAATGATAAGCCTGTCAGTCTGTCAACAATCCCAGGCAAGATAATGTACTGGCTGATATGGGATTAGATCAGAGATCCCCAAAATGTGGGGTATGCCCTCTTAGGGGGGTGCAGAGAACAATTGGGGAAGGGCGTGGAATTGTAAAGTGGTTTAATCTCTTGAGGGAGGTAAATAAATGCATACAGATTTGGGGTAACTCTTTCCTAATCTCTGTCCATGTCCCCACGCCTTCCAGAGCTGCTATCCAACTCCCAGCTCCGGGGGGGAGGGGACTGTGGACAGGAGTTAACATGAGGGGGCATGAGGTAACAAGTTTGGGGATCACTGGATTAGATTAATAAATAAAGGAGGGTAATATAATAAATGCCAATCAACATGGGTTTATGGAGAACAGATCCTGTCAAACTAATTTGATATCTTTTATGAGATTATAAATGTGGTTGATAAAGTTAATATTGTTTCTGTAATAAACTTCTCTAACACATTTGACTTGGTACCACATGACATTTTGAGTAAAAAACTAGAATGATATAGAATTAATGGAAAACATGTTAAATGGATTAAAATCTGCCTAACCAATAGGTCTCAAAACATAACTGTAATCAGGGAGTCATTATCACGGAGATGGGTTTTTAGTGAAATCCCACAAGGATCAGTTCTCGGCCTTTATGATATTTTACATTTTTATCAATTACTGAAGGGAAACATAAACTCATCACCGATAAAGTCTGCACCTTCTGACTATCAGGCCCCTTTAAGGCATCTGAAATTGAAGCTCAGAATCACTGGTCATATTTGGAAACTTTAGGCCATAAACTATTTAATCTGGCGTGAATAAAAAGGTGGTGTAACTTGATTTCCCTTGCTTTATATTGTTTGCCTCAACAACGGTCTTGGTAATTGTTTTATCTCTATATGTTGCCCTAAGAAGACTTCAGTTTATGCTAAATGAATGGTGTTGGACACAAAGAGGCTTACATATTTTGATGAATAATACTGCAATATCCAGACTCCTCCTAACACCACAGGCCAGTTTAAAGATCCAAACCAAACCAAGCTGATTCAAGTTCCAGGAGATAGAAAATAGTAATCTTGAATGCACAAGTCTTGAACATAAATACATGTGGGACTATTCCAAAATTCAGAGCCAAACCTAAACCTTTTATGGTTCATCCAACATTATGTTTCCATAAATGAACTCACTGTAAGCATGGAAATTCAAAAGGCAGATGAAAACGTAAGGTGAAATAGCAAAATTAGTGACACAGACACATGTTCCTGTAAAATTTTACTTGCTAATACTCAGGACGGGGGAGCCAAAGGAAATAAGGGGATTGAAAAGTACAGTGGAATGGTTTTTTTAGAAGGTTCTGATGTTTCATATAATGCTTTGGGTTTTTTTCTTTTGTTATCTCTGGAAGGTTTTATGAGAAGGCATTTAGAATGCAATTGAAATATTCTCTTCTAAGATTCTAGATCAATATGCATCTTGTGGCATGAAACTACACTCCAGACATCCTAGTTACAAGGACTGTTTAGGTGGATGATAACACTCCTTGCTTATTTTAGGGCTCCAGCTTCCAGCATTAAAGGATTAACTGAGATTTTCAAAGACCATCTGTGGAGGTGATGGCGATGTGCGTTCAGTGCTAACAGACAAAGTAAGCATCGTGTTTCTGCAAAAGCAAAACCAAAACCATAAACTGAATCCTTTTGAGCTGAATCAGGCCTGTTGTCACTTTTTTTCATGTGCTGTTTGTTCAGTCATTCATTGCCAAGACTTGTATTTTGTCCACACTTGCAATTTGATTCCAGAATATTGAGTAATTAGACACCCACTGCAACTGCTTGCTTAGTGGTGGTAACTAATATAAAGATATAAATACACTCACTCCTAATCCAAATACTTACAACAGTCAAACTTTAAAGTGTAGAGCAGGCCTGTGGAATGCACCTTCAATAACCAACCCCCTGCCTTATGCAAAACCTTTAAAGTATCCCAATTGTTTCTAGGACAGTTTTATTGAATATTTAGTTACAGACCAACTTCTACGAAGTGAAGGATACTTTTGGTTCGTGGGTTATGTGAAGGGGTATATACAACTTACTCACTTTCTCCACACCATTCATGATTTTATACACATCTATCATACCCCCCCTTCTCTTTTCTAAGATGAACAGACTGAGTCTTTTAAATCTCTCCAAATATGGAAGCTATTCCATATTCCAATCACTTTTGTTGCCTTTCTCTGTACTTTTTCCAATTCTAGTAAATCCATTAGGACCTATTAGGAAATGGATAGCTAATAAGACAGAAAATATCATAATGCATCTATGGTACTCCACACCTTCAATACTGTGCATTATGATATTTTCTGTCTTATTATCTATCCATTTACTAATACGTCCTAACATTCTGTTAGCTTTTTTGACTGTTGCGGACATTTGAGCAGATGTTTCCAGGGAACTATCCACAATGACCCCAGGATCTCTTTCTGGAGCAGTAACAGCTAATTTAGATCCCACCATTTTGTATGTATAGTTGGAATTGTGTTTTCCAAAGTGCATTACTTTGCATTTATCAACATTGAATTTCATCTGTTATTTTGGTGCCCAGTTACCCAGTTCTGTGAGATCCCTTTGTAACTCTTTGCAGTCTGCTTTGGACCTATCTTGAATAACTTTGTATTGTCTGCAAATTTTGCCATCTCACTGTTTACTCCCTTTTTCAGATCATTTATGACTATGTCCTACTACAGATCCTTGGGGGACTGCTATTGACCACTTTCCATTGGGAAAACTGACCATTTATTCTTATCCTTTGTTTCCTATCTTTTAACCAGTTACTGATCCATGAGACGACCTTCCCTCTTATGTCATGACTGCCTACTTTGCCTAAGAGCCTTTGGTGAGGGACCTTATCAAAGGCTTTCTGAAAGTCCAGATACACTATGTCCACTGGATCACCCTGGTCCACATGTTTGTTGACCTCCTCAGAGAATTTTAATCGACTGGTGAGGCATGATTTCCCTTTACAAAGGCTTCTCCAACATATGTTCATCTGTGTGTCTGATAATTCTGTTCTTTACTATCGTTTCAAACAATTAGCCCAGTTCTGCAGTTAGTTTACTGCCCTGTAATTGCCAGGATCAACTCCTGAGTCTTTAAATCAGCCATCCACCAGTCATCTGGTACAGAGGCTGATTTAAGCAATAGGTTACATACCATAGTTAGTAGTTCTGCAATTTCATATTTGAATTCCTTCAGAACTCTTAGGTGAATACCATCTGGTCCTGATGACTTATTACTGTTCAAATTATCAATTTGTTTCAGAACCTACTGACATCTCAATATAGGACAGTTTCTTAGATTTGTTACCTAAAAAGAATTTCTTGTGTTTGGGAATTTCCCTCACATCCTCAGCAGTGAAGATTGATGCAAAGAATTCATTTAGTTTTTCTGCAATGGCCTTGTCTTTCTTGAATGCTCCTTTAGGACCTCAGTAGTTCCATGGCCCTCACTTATTTTTTGGTAGGCTTCCTGCTTCTGAAGTACTTAAAAAAAAATTGCTCTTGGTTTTTGTCTTTTGCTACTTGCTCTTCAAATTCTATTTTGGTCTGCCTAATTATACTTTTACACTTGACTTCCCAGAGTTTGTTCCTTTCCATTTTCCTCAGGATTTGACTTTTAATTGTTAAAAGATGTCTTTTTGTCTGTAACCACCTCTTTTACTCTGTTTAGCCATGATGACATTTTTTCGGTCATCTTACAAAAACAAAAACAGGTTTTTTTTTTAAATTGTGGTATACTCTGAGCCTCTAATATGAAGGGTTGTTTTTTTTAAGTTTCCATGCAGCTTGCAAGCATTTCATTCTTGTGACAGTTCCTTTTAATTTCCATTTAATTAAACTCCTCATTTTTGTGTAGTTCCCCTTTTTGAAGTGAAATGCTATTCTGGCGTGTGTGTTTGGTATTTTCCCTTCTACAAAGATGTTAAATTTTAATTACATTATGGTCACTATTCAAATCATAGAATAATAGAGTTAGAAGGGACCACAAGGGTCATCTAGTCTAACCCCCTGCCAAGATGCAGGATTAGTTGTGTCTAAACCATCCAAGAGAGATGGCTATCCAGCCTCCTTTTCAAAACCTCCAGTGAAGGAGCTTCCACAACCTCCCAGGTCAGTATGTTCCTTTGTCCTACAGTTCTTACAGTTAGGAAGTGGTTCCTGACATTTAATCTAAATCTGCTATGCTGTAGTTTGAAGCCACTGCCTCATGTCCTGCCTTCTGTGGCAAGTAAGAACAACTTTTCTTCATCTCTTTTATGGCAGCATTTCAAGTATTTGAAGACTGCTATCATATCCCCTATTAATATCCTCTTTTCCAAACTAAACTTACCCAGTTCTTTCAGCCTTTGCTCATATGGCTTGCATTCCATCCCTTTGATCATCTGTGTCACTTGCGTCTGGATCTTTCCAGTTTCTCTACATCCTTTCTATGCATTAGTGACCTAAATTGGACACAGTACTCCAGCTGAGGCCTAACCAACGCCGAGTAGAATGGTACTATTGCCTCCCGTGACTTGCATGCTATGCCTCTGTTGATTCAACCTAAAGTTGAATTTGCCTTTATTTATTTTATTTTTTTTTTACAACATGGCTGACTCACGCTGAGGTTGTGATCGCCACAACTCCCAGATCCTTCTCAGCAATGCTGCTGCCAAGCTAGTTATCCCCTATTCTGTATTTGTGCATTTGGTTTTTCTTGCCTAAGTGTAGCACCTTACATTTCACTTTGTTGAATTTCATTTTTTTGTCTGTAGCCCAGTTCTCCAATTTATCAAAATCCCTCTGAATTTTAGCTCTATCCTTCAAAGTATTGGCAACCCCCCTAAGCTTTGTGTCCTCTGAAAACTTGATCAGTATGCTCTCTATACCTACATCCAGATCATTAATAAAGATTTTAAACAACACTGGAACTCAGAACAAATCCCTGTAGAACCCCACTTGAGACCTCCCTCCAATCCAACATCATTCCATTAATAGTTTGTGGTAGTTTAACCAATTATATATCCACTTAATGTTAGTTCTGTTGAACCTGTAATTCTCCATCTT
The DNA here is from genome assembly GCF_965152275.1 of Natator depressus. Lineage (NCBI taxonomy): Eukaryota > Metazoa > Chordata > Testudines > Cheloniidae > Natator > Natator depressus. The sequence goes on from NC_134236.1 coordinate 30,668,891, forward strand.
ACTTAGTTACAAAGAACATTCCTGGTGTCCCGCCACCACAGACCTATAGAACTTGCCACCCATGCCTCTCCCCTTGTGGGTTCCAGGATGAGCTGTTCCAGGCAGCAGTCATCTCAAAAGCTGACAGGATGAGAGAGGGTGAGCTATGTGGCCAGCACAAAGGAGAGTTCAGGTAAGGCTGGGGAAAAATTGAGAGGTGCTGCTTTGCTATTAAGGGCCTGGATATAAATGTACATGAAACCTAATCTACATGAAAACCTGACCCACTTTTAAATGAAGCACTAGGTTAGGCTTTTCATGTTCCCCAGACTGCCTCCCCTCTTCACATGCAGAGCTGAAGCTTGAGGAAACTTTTTAGGCCTTTTTCGTAAAGCTCCAACTCCTGGTGTCATGTGATAGTTTTTGACTTTTTAATGAAAGCTGAGACTCTCAAAAACAAACAAGGTCTAACCCTCACTGAGGCAGAGAAGAGCCTGAAAATGTGACATGGGTGCACCCAAAGGACTCAGAAACCAGAAGGCAAATAAAAACCCAATTTTCAAAAAACTCTTATTATTTTTTAAGCCAATCTCAAGATTTTTTTTGTGGGGGCCTGAGTCGTGATTTTTGAATGCTTGGAGCTGGTAACACTGGAACCTTTGCAACATAGGCAGCATATGCCTTTTCCAGCTCCCCACTATTTGAGTTCACTCTCCTAAACATTAGGAGCTTGTCACAGTGGCAACTACTGAGATTGTTTCCCCTACCCTTTCTCCAAAACCATCAGCCTTTGATGTAGGGGAGTCTTTCCTCAGCCTCTCAGCACAGCAGCTGGAACTTTCCTTCTTCTTAGATCCTCATTAGGTGTTTCCAAGGGTAAAATTTTCAAAAACACCTTGGTCCAATTTTCAAAAGTGACTGAAGCATTTAGAAGCCTCAGGCTGGTCTAAACTACAGGCTGGTGCTTGCACGGCTATGTCCAATGGGGTTGTGATCTCTGACTGACATAGCTTTATTGAGTCTTACACAAACACACACACACACACACGTGTGTGTGTGTGTGTGTGTATATGTATGTGTGTGTGTATATATATATATATACGTGTGTGTGTGTATACACACACACACACACGCACGTATACACACATATATATATATTGCAATAGTTTTAGAGCACCCTAGATAGTTACCCAAAGTGTGAGATGGTTTTTGAGTGATCAACAGCAGGACTTCTGGAGGCCATCCAGCTGCTGTGGGGAAGACATCAGTCTCTGCTTGAAGAAAAGCTCCCTCGAACTGTTTCAAAATGTTTTTTTTATTTAATTTTTATAGCTAACTTAAACAAAGCACATAACTCATAGTGACTCCTAGTGGGTCACCATAGTAATCCCTAGTGGGTCACCAATTTTTCTAGCTTTAGCAAATTGCTCATTATTCCTTATTAATAAAGCATTTTTGTATTTTTAACCGTAACAACAAAACTTATATGTCAGGGGACACTCAGAACAAGGGTCGGCTATTTATACAAGCCCTTTTATTTTTATGATCCATTAACTTTGTTCCATTTTTTTAATTTTGATTAGCAAAATAGGCAGCAGGTTTAAAACAAACAAAAGGAAGTATTTTTTTCACACAACACACAGTCAACTTGTGGAACTCCTTGCCAGAGGATGTTGTGAAGACCACAACTATAACAGGGTTCAACAGAGAACTAGATAAATTCATTGAGGATAGGTCCATCAGTGGCTATTAGCCAGGATGGGCAGAGATGGTGTCCCTAGCCTCTGTTTGCCAAAAGCTGGGAATGGGTGATAGGGGGTGGATCACTTGATGATTTTCTGTTCATTCCCTCTGGGGCACCTGGCATTGGTCACTCTCATAGAATCATAGAATATCAGGGTTGGAAGGGACCTCAGGAGGTCATCTAGTCGAACCCTCTGCTCAAAGCAGGACCAATCCCCAACTATATCATCTCAGCCAGGGCTTTGTCAAGCCTGACCTTAAAAACTTCTAAGGAAGGAGATTCCACCACCTCCCTAGGTAACGCATTCCAGTGTTTCACCACCCTCCTAGTGAAAAAGTTTTTCCTAATATCCAACCTAAACCTCCCCCACTGCAACTTGAGACCATTACTCCTCGTTCTGTCATCTGCTACCACTGAGAACAGTCTAGATCCATCCTCTTTGGAACCCCCTTTCAGGTAGTTGAAAGCAGCTATCAAATCCCCCCTCATTCTTCTCTTCCGCAGACTAAACAATCCCACTTCCCTCAGCCTCTCCTTATAAATCATGTGTTCCAGTCCCCTAATCATTTTTGTTGCTCTCCACTGGACGTTTTCCAATTTTTCCACATCCTTCTTGTAGTATGGGGCCCAAAACTGGACAGAGTACTCCAGATGAGGCCTCACCAATGTCGAATAGAGGGGAATGATCATGTCCCTCGATCTGCTGGCAATGCCCCTAAAACAATTCTGCAGCATCCTGAAGAAAGACGGAAAGTTGCATTTTTCCTGTTGAATCGGGAGTTAGAAAGGAAGGAAGATGTTTGTTGAAGAGTGTAATTCCCTGACCAGGAATCGTACCCGGGCCGCGGCGGTGAAAGGGCCAAATCCTAATCACTAGACTACCAGGAAGACAGGATACTGGGCTAGATGGACCTTTGGTCTGACCGAGTACGTCCGTTCTTATGTTAAAACTGCAATCATGCAGCTCTTTGGCCTTGCTATGAGAATCCTAACAATTATTCCTAACTATGTGGTATTTGGCTTTTAGCTAATGGTGGCTGGCCACACAAAATGGCTGCAGTTATGTCAGGTTCAATTCTCTCATTACAGGTCTACCAGTGTTTCTATACCATTAACAAGCTTCTAGTGTAGTTTTGTTGAAAGATAATAGAATATAAGCTTCTAAATGCCTAAACCACTTTTGAAAATAAGATTTAGACTTCTTAGGTGCTTTCGAAAATTTTACTATTTGACCCATCAATAAGTGGGTATAGGATGTTAAAAACCAATCTCCATGTAAAAGCTCTAGGGGGAAAAAAGAATGAGGGTTTAAGGATTTAAGTCCTTTTAAACTTGGTCAAGTTGTCTGGGCAAGGACAGCAACCCTAAAAAGAACTGCTTTAATCAAAAAACGGCATTTCCATCCCATGGGAATTTTCAATGTTTCTAATTTTGTTTTAATCCCAAATCAGGATCAAAATATCTTCACAAAATGAGTAGTTCAAAAAAAAATGAAAATGTTGAAATTTTTAGTTTTGGGTTATTTGGATGTTAATCTCTGTCTACCTCAGCCACTGTGGTGCTCACAACTCCAGAAAGGCTGTAGTCTGGAACACTCATGTCCCCTTTCTTCCCTATGGGTCAGTCTCCCTGGACAGGTTATATCTCACATGACGCACCGTGGCAGTTCAGTCAAAGGGAAGACTGTGGTGTATCAAGGGAGATCTTGTTCAGCTGGGCAAGCCCAGCCTATAGGAGAAGAATAGGGGCATGAGGCACTCAAACTTTAACTCCCATGGGGCACTGAAGTTGCTCAGGTGAACACGTTAATGTTGAACCAACATGAAACTAAATGTGTCCTTTTGATTTTTTTCCCAATCGAAAATCAAAAAATAATGGAAAAATTGATATTTTCCTGTGGGAAATTTCAATTTTGCAGAAACAACATTTTTTGCAGAAACCACATTTTCTATCAAAAACTGTTTTGACAGAAAATTTCCCTGTAGTTTCAGTGCATCACTGCAGCTGGCTCTGCCACAGGGCAGAGTAATACAGCCTACAGCCTATCTTCTTTAGAAACTATTCTTATTGCAGTGCAGATGAAAGCTTTCTTTTCAATTTCTCCAGTTTTTGGCTGCATTTTCTTCAAAGCTTAACTTTCCTGAAATATATAATTGATTTTTTTTCTTTTAATCCTTGTCAGCCACCATGCAAAAATTGTTGCAGGTTCAACTGGTAAAAAAGTGAAGACATTATCTAAGAACATTTTTATCATGGGCACTTCACAAGCAGTACACATAAAAATGTGCTCATTGTGTGTACCTCTATATAACATATTATGTGTGTTCCAGCCCCATTTTGACTTCAGTGGAACTTAAGTATATGCACAATGTTAAGTACATGCCTATGTGTTTTGCTGAGTAGTGATGCGCTTCAGCATAAAATTAAGCATTTGGTTGAATCAGGGCTGTAGGGTCTTATTGAACAGTTCCTCTTCCCCCCCCCCCCGCCCCGCAACCTCCCAGTTAACTTTAATAGCTAATCTGATATTCCTATTATAAATCACTGATATTCTAAACAGAAGGAGCAATATCCCTCTTTTCTTAAAGACAAAATTGAGCTTTTTGCCATGAAACAAAAAGTACTCACCAAGTGTCAGACTCTGCCCTACTGAAGTCAATAAGAGCTTTTCCATTGGCTTAGATGGGCACAGGATCAAACCCCCAAAAGATCGGAACTCAAAGCTGAACAGCAAAGGATGGTAATGTGTTTGGAATCACACGGATCAATGGGTGAAAGAAAACCAATGGAAGAAAGAACACATTGAGGTTAAAGACTTATGAAAGTCTAAAAAGAACTTACTGTGGCAATAGACAAGTCATACTACTAGAAAAACAGAAAGGATGGGGGAGGGGGGAGAGCATTATTAGGTCAGAAGTGAGATCAGCATTTATGTCCAGAAGGAGTCCACAGCAAACAACATAGGACGATAAATTGCTATTCTTTTTCTGAAATCTGTATCATTGACCCTGAACAGGGATGTTTAACAGAATGCCCTGTACTGATTTCTTTTAAAATATATTGGAATGGAAAACAGAAGCTATGAAAAAGAGAGGTTACTCCTTAACTTAATATCAAGAGCTGATTTAGCTGTCTGATAAAATCTCTAAGTGCTTAGACTGAAAGATATGTTTTCTTACCATTACCTGGTTGTAGATTCAAAAAGACAATATTTAGTGACTCAGATCTTCCCGATACATGAAGTTCCTTTTAATGAATGCATTACAAAGAGAGCAATAGAAAACAAAAGTCATTCTTGTTTGTTTTTAGCAGGGAGGCAGAGAAGATTGTTCTTTGGTTTGATGGTGTGTGGGACACTGACAGAGCAGTGAGATTGTCTTTGTTCAGAATCTCAACAGGAGCACACTCAGTTTTGGATAGTTTGTAGTAATGCAGAATAAAGGTATAGGTACAAATAAATGTACAAATACTTGCCTATGCAAAAGCACAGTATTTGTGTAAAGCAAAGGAGAAAGCACTCCCTTCACTGACGTAATAGGACAAACTAAGGATTAACTATCCCTGCAATATAGCTGGAACAATCTTGCTATTTACCTCACTAGATATTTACCATACCTGAGGTGTTTGCTATACTTAGGTGGGGAATACTGCAAATCTCATGGTAAAATTAAGTGCTGAAAATCACATATATGCCAAAATTTTGATCGGTTTTGCTGCAGGAAAATGGAAATAAAATAAAATGAGTAAATTGTCTAATTAAAATCTGGCAATAAAAAGTGAAAATTACAAAACTTTTCTGAGAAAAGAGGAAGACGTGTGTGTGTATATATATATTTTCTGCCAAGCAAAGTGGAAGTACCAGATTCTCTTCCAGCACTAGAGTGACATGAAATTGTTGTGTACGTTTATAATAAATTTGGGGTTCTTGTGTCTCCCTCATAGGTAGAGGCCATTCTAGCCTTCATTTCAGTGGTGGCCAGAAACCGCAACCACTGTCAGGGCTCCGTTGTGCAAGGTACTGTAAAAACACATAGTCTGACCTGAAGAGTTTGCAGTCTAAAAAAATCATCCAGCTCCACAAAGGGGAAACAGAGCAATGAAGTGACTGGCCCAACGTCACCCAACACATCAGTGTCAGAGACAGGAATAGAGTTTACATCTTCAGAGTCCCAGACTAGGGCCTTATCCACTAAACCAAGCTGAACCACCACATTAGCCAGTTAATTACCTCAGTGTTGGCCATATCTAAGAACAAGAGGGTAGCTTAGTTTTTGACTCCATTCAATCCTTGTCTCCCATGATGAAACTTACAGTAAAGCTGCTGACTGGTGGGTGTTAGTGGATTTTGTAATGTAGACACCTTTCCCCAGAGAACTGCATCATAATTACCAACTCATTTTACACAGGCTATTAAACATCCATCAGATGGAAATGACTTGCAGTCATTACTGAGTGGGTCATATTTGAACCAATGACCTATGTTTGGAGCAAAGGCATATTCAGGCCTGAAAAAGTTTGTTCTGATAATGGTTAACAGCTCAGCATAAGCAGAACTGGAATGTGTAAGTAATTGCAGAGTAATCATATTTAGTGTAATGCATGTGTAAGAAAGATGCAGAGGGATCATGTTTGTGAGGAAATGAGAAGATGGAAGCGACTACAGAGCTAGAAAAGACAGGTTTGAGTTAACACAAAACTTGCACTGACAGGGATGTCCAATTGCTAGGGAAACGAAAAACTAATACATATACATAATGAGATAGCAAAAGTTATACATAGCCAGCCTAACAAAGGGAAGCTGAAGCTGTGTACTGACTAGTCCTGGAGGTTTGAGGTGTTGCCCTGATTAGCTTTCCACTTGTAACTGATCATTGCTTGTTAGTGTTTTGCCTTAATAAAGAGTTGTTACTCCAATCTGCTGAGTGGTAAATCTCAGCCCAACAACCTAGAGATGAGGAGTTATGATAGCATTACATTGTTTTCTACCATAAAGTAAGCATTGTTGTCTCAAAATATAGTTGGAAGAGTCAGTGTACTGAAGTGCAGCTTTATAACAGTTATTTGTTGCACCCTTAATACCACTCAAAGCAAAATCAGCCAGTTTACTATTTATGAAATACTGCTCAATCAAGACATTAGCCAGTTATGACACACAAAGATCAGTTTCGATTTTGTTTTCCTTTGTTTCACCTGCTGCACAATGGTTGCAGGGCTACTAAATGCTGAAAAGTTTGTTGGTGATAAAATCTATACACAGGAGAAAAACCTGCAAATGAATCAAGGGCAAAAAAAATGACCCTGGTATATAGTTTTTAATAGAAATCATAGAAATGCAGGATTGGAAGGGACTTTCATAGGTCATCTAGCCCAGTTCCCTGTACTGAGGAATACAATCATGCCCACTGCTTGATCTTGGAAATGGTCCATAATGAGGATCCTTTTCCTCTGGTTGAGTTCTAAATGGATTGATGTCCAGGGATTGATGTACACGTGAGTAATTGAATGCTCTGCATAGTTACTGCTAACAGTGTTGTCTGTCTGTGTGATATCCAACTCTAAATGGAATTAGAAGCTGATTTGAATCCATTTATAAATTCCTTAGGAAATCATTCACATATGTGTACCTGTCCCATAGTTAAAAATAAGGATACCCAGGCCTCACATAACACTTTGGCCAGGACAAAAGGCAGTTGTTCTATAAGGAAAAAATTGCCTTTCTGTCCTTCATATTTTGTATCTTTTCTAATCTGATTCACATTCAGGACAGAATAGGAGTTTTCCCCCTTATTCACTTCCTAGAATATTTAGGGAATGTAAATCTGAAAAAATTTTATTGTGACCTGAATATAAAGCACAGCTGTACTTGGCACCTCATTGTTCTGCTACTGAAAATATCCTTTTGGTATTTGTTCAAGACATTTTTCATTCCAACTGCAGTTTTCACACTATTTCCAGTAAGAATTTTAAAAAACATAGATTTCAGAGTAGCAGCCATGTTAGTCTGTATCCGCAAAAAAGAACAGGAGTACTTGTGGCACCTTAGAGACTAATAAATTTATTAGAGCATAAGCTTTTGTGGGCTACAACCCACTTTATCGGATGCATAGAATGGAACATATAGTAAGAAGATATATACACATACAGAGAAGGTGGAAGTTGCCATACAAACTGTAAGAGGCTAATTAATTAAGATGAGCTATTATCAGCAAGAGGAAAAAAAGGAGAAAAAAACTTTTGTAGTTATAATCAAGATGGCCCATTTAGACAGTTGACAAGAAGGTGTGAGGCTACTTAACTTAGGGAAATAGATTCAATATGTGTAATGACCCAGCCACTCCTAGTCTCTATTCAAACCCAAGTTAATGGTATCTTGCATACTAATTCAAGCTCAGCAGTTTCTCGTTGGAGTCTGTTTTTGAAGCTTTTCTGTTGCAAAATTGCCACCCTTAAGCCTTTTACTGAGTGGCTGGAGAGGCTGAAGTGTTTTCCTACCGGTTTTTGAATGTTATGATTCCTGATGTCAGATTTGTGTCCATTTATTCTTTTGCGTACAGACTGTCTGGTTTGGCCAATGTACATGGCAGAGGGGCATTGCTGGCACATGATGGCATATATCACATTGGAACAGCAGAAACCAACTTTTAGGCCTCTTCTGCGGAATATCATGTGAATATATAACAAAAGGACAATGGCTTCTTTCACAGTACATCAGTACTAGTGACTTCACTTGCCTTACAAACCAGAAACTGGACAATTATACTTATCTCATATTGCCTGGGGTCATCAGTGCTTGTATATACAGATAATGCATAAGTGCGAATATCTTCTTCTATGCCCTGAGTGCAGTACATAGGAATGGAGAACAACTTTATCAGCATAAATAGAAGTATGATTTCAATGAGCTACTCAATTATTTAGAAAAAACACCATGGAAGATACTTGGCTGAAAAACAACACATCCAACATAATTCCAGCAGCGATTTAGGAAGTGAACTCACACACACACACACAAGATTTGAAGAAGATTTTAATTACTTGATCCTTACTTTTTACATCCTACATCCTGGACATATTAATGACCAGCTCCCAGGTCCTTCATTTTTAGTGCAGTATCTCTATAACATCAAGCTGAAAGTGAAAAGGTGTGAATCTGCTTCTTGAAAATATCAGAATGTTTTGCCTATGTATCCACCGCAAACCTCACCATCTTTCACTCCACTTGCAAGGCATGCTTCTTTTACATTACCTTCTCCAACTGAAACACAGTATTCATATATTATGTGTATATATATTAAAAAAAAACAAACACGCCCCCACCAATGGAAAACATACATCGCATTGCATGCACAATTTCCCACCCGGGGAGAGGATGACATTGAAGAGACCACATGGGAGTCACATCACTTACTGCAGTAGTGGAAGGATCTCAGATATGACAGTGATGAGGCTGGTGTAAGGACCTGTATAGAATCGAACAGTATTGTCAATTAAATATGTGCAAGCATGTGAATACAATGAAAACATCTTAAACAAAAGTAATAAACATTGTCTTACTCCCACCACCATCAGTGGAAAATATTACTCCTTTCTTTACATTTCTATAAGTAGTAGTTAAACAGAAAATATTCTTGAAACTGAACATTCAGTGTCACAGTCTAAGTTATAAATGTTTTTCAGATGCCAAAACCTCATTGAGACTTGTATTTCAGTATGAGTCATAATTCATCACAGTATGTAAATTTTGTTGTTAATTTCCATTGCGGGATTGTCTTATAGAACACGTCAGTGGAAAACTTGTTGTTTCCAAAAGAATATTATGTCATCTTAATGTAGTTTAGATCCAGTGTCTGCAGCTGCCTTCTGTTTAAGACTTGTTTCATTTAAGTTTATAACATTCTTAGAGACTTAATTCTTATTCATAAATGCTTGCATCTAAGTCACTAGTTTTATTATTGATGTGATGCAGCACAAGTTAGCCTACTAAAAGTTGTTCTCAGCTCAGTGGTTAAGCAAAACATCAATTCGGCCCCAGGGCTGAAAGCTAATCTTTCAGTTCATTACATTTTAAAGATTGCAAATAATCAGTAGGGTTGGAATATATGTAACTTGTTATATACAGTAAAGGCATGTAATAGTTATATAACTTAATGTTCATATCAGATGTTGAAACATAATAGGAAAATCAGACACAGGTTCATAAAAATGTCTCAGAGGAGCAGTTTCAGATAAATTTTGACTAAACACACAAAAAGTGATGCATTTTTGTATGTAATCAATTTTCTCACCATTTCCAAATGAAATGCATATTTTTTCAGCTGTTCAACTTTGGTAACAGTGCTGGCGTAAATACTCTGGCATATTCTCAGATTCTTGTGAGTTTAAATTGGTTTTATACATGGGGAGTTAACTTTAAATGCATTTATTGAAATTGCATCAGAGTTCCCATTTACCTGGGTTTTTAACACTACAGAATAGCGTTATAAACAGGACCATGTTTTTTTTCATAGAAATTTCTAGGTAAATGTAAAGGTTCATCATAGTAAAAAGGCAAAAGTTATGGTAATATAGTGAAAATAAGAGTCACTGTTATTACTTTGTGCCTTTGTTTTTAATTTTTAGGGAAAATAACAAAAGTGCACGTGTCATAGAATCCTAGAATATCAGGGTTGGAAGGGACCTCAGGAGGTCATCTAGTCCAACCCCCTGCTCAAAGCAGGACCAATCCCCAATTAAATCATCCCAGCCAGGGCTTTGTCAAACCTGACCTTAAAAACTTCTAAGGAAGGAGATTCCACCACCTCCCTAGGTAACGCATTCCAGTGTTTCACCACCCTCCCAGTGAAAAAGTTTGTCCTAATATCCAACCTAAACCTCCCCCACTGCAACTTGAGACCATTACTCCTCGTTCTGTCATCTGCTACCACTGAGAACAGTCTAGAGCCATCCTCTTTGGAACCCCCTTTCAGGTAGTTGAAAGCAGCGATCAAATCCCCCCTCATTCTTCTCTTCCGCAGACTAAACAATCCCAGTTCCCTCAGCCTCTCCTCATAAGTCATGTGTTCCAGTCCCCTAATCATTTTTGTTGCCCTCCGCTGGACTCTTTCCAATTTTTCCACATCCTTCTTGTAGTGTGGGGCCCAAAACTGGACACAGTACTCCAGATGAGGCCTCACCAATGTCGAATAGAGGGGAACGATCACGTCCCTCAGTCTGCTGGCAATGCCCCTACTTATACAGCCCAAAATGCCATTGGCCTTCTTGGCAACAAGGGCACACTGTTGACTCATATCTAGCTTCTTGTCCACTCTAACCCCTAGGTCCTTTTCTGCAGAACTGCTGCCTAGCCATTCGGTCCCTAGTCTGTAGCGGTGCATGGGATTCTTCCGTCTTAAGTGCAGGACTCTGCACTTGTCCTTGTTGAACCTCATCAGATTTCTTTTGGCCCAATCCTCTAATTTGTCTAGGGCCCTCTGTATCCTATCCCTACCCTCCAGCGTATCTACCTCTCCTCCCATCTGCAAACTTGCTGAGGGTGCAATCCACACCATCCTCCTGATCATTAATGAAGATATTGAACAAAACTGGCCCCAGGACCAACCCTTGGGGCACTCCACTTGATACCGGCTGCCAACTAGACATGGAGCCATTGATCACTACCCGCTGAGCCCGACAATCTAGCCAACTTTCTATCCACCTTCATAGTCCATTCATCCAGCCCATACTTCTTTAACTTGCTGGCAAGAAGACTGTGGGAGACCATGTCAAAAGCTTTGCTAAAGTCAAGGAACAACACGTCCACTGCTTTCCCCTCATCCACAGAGCCAGTTACCTTGTCATAGAAGGCAATTAGATTTAGTCAGGCATGACTTGCCCTTGGTGAATCCATGCTGACTGTTCCTGGTCACTTTCCTCTCCTCTAAGTGCTTCAGAATTGATTCCTGGAGGACCTGCTCCATGATTTTTCCAAAGGTGAGGCTGACTGGCCTGTAGTTCCCAGGATCCTCCTTCTTCCCTTTTTTAAAGATGAGCACTACATTAGCCTTTTTCCAGTCTTCCAGGGCCTCCTCCGATCTCCATTTTCAAAGATAATGGCCAATGGCTCTGCAATCACATCTGCCAACTCCTTTAGCAGTCTCGGATGCAATGCATCCGGCCCCATGGACTTGTGCTCGTCCAGCTTTTCTAAATAGTCCCAAACCTCTTCTTTCTCCACAGAGGGCTGGTCACCTCCTCCCCATGCTGTGCTGCCCAGTGTAGTAGTCTGGGAGCTGACCTTGTTCGTGAAGACAGAGGCAAAAAAAGCATTGAGTACATTAGCTTTTTCCACATCCTCTGTCACTAGGTTGCCTCCCTCATTCAGTAAGGGGCCCACACTTTCCTTGACTTTCTTCTTCTTGCTAACATACCTGAAGAAACCCTTCTTGTTACTCTTAATATCTCTTGCTAGCTGCCCCTCCAGGTGTTATTTAGCCTTCCTGATTTCACTCCTGCATATCACGTCATGTTAACAGTGAACAGTTGCCCAGCCAGAGTAAACCATAATTACTACAAATAATCAAGACTGGATATCTTTCTAAAACTGTAGCTCAAACTGAAGTAATGAATTTCCTGCAGAAATTACTGTGTGAGGTTCTGTGGGACTGTAAAAAGAAAAGGAGTACTAGTGGCAGCTTAGAGACTAACCAATTTATTTGAGCATAAGCTTTCGTGAGCTACAGCTCTTATGCTCAAATAAATTGGTTAGTCTCTAAGATGTCACTAGTACTCCTTTTCTTTTTGTGAATGCGAGACTAACACGGCTGCTACTCTGAAACCTGTCATTATGTGGGACTGTGTTACCCAACGGCCTGACTAGAGGATCATAGCGGTCCCTTCTGCACTTAAAATCCCAGCCTGGCATTCTACATTCTAAAACAATAAGGTTGTATTTCTTTTATGATGAGAGCACCTCACAATTATTTGGTGAATCCAAATTCTCAAGTAACTGTTTCTCTAGCGTCACAGCAGTATAGTTTTTGACCAAGTGTTCTCTAAATGTGCGATCTTGTTCTCATTACCTTAAATGGGAGTTTTGCCATTTAATTCAGTGGGTGAAAAACCAGACCTTAATATCCTCCACTGGAGTTCAAGGCCCAAACTCTGTATTGAGATCTGCTAGTATGGACGCCCTGCTTCCTGGACAGTCTTATTTACTTCAGTAGGATTCATCATAGGAGGTGTCTGTAGTCAGAACATTACAATATTCTCCCTCTTGTAGCTCTCAGGGCTCCTAATGTTTTTTCCACCTGTTCACCATTATATCTGCCACACACAGTGAGAAATCCCCAAATGTCAAAATGTTGTTTTGATTATCATGGAAACCTTGACTCCCCTGGCAGCCATGACAAAAGTACAGCATAGCTTACAAAATGTGGTGTCAGCAGCATTGTGGGGCCATTGAAGACAACTTCATGGAAAAACCATTCTTCTCCCAGCCCAGCTCCTACTTTCATCAAAGTCAATGGCAAAGCTCCCAGTTTCAGTGGGAGTAACATCAGACCCTTAATCCTTGAAATGTTTTCCCACATACCTGAGGCTGAAGGGGCGGTTTTGCCTTTTCCTCATCAAATCATATAGCCTGACCCTGTTCCCATTGAAATCAATAGGAGCTTTGCCATTGGTTTAAATGGGAACAGTATGGGGGGCCTGACTTTTGAAAGAATAATACATTTGTGCTTAATGTGTCATGCAGACCTCCTCAGTTGAAAATGCCTTTAATACTTCCAAGTTTCCATCCACCTTTCCTGCATAGACATGAACATCTAATTCTGTAATTTTGGTTCCAGCTAACATTTAACACATAGTCATATTCCTTTTTGTCTTTTTTTTTTAAAGAAATATCTAACATGTTCCATGATGTTAAGGAATGCCAAGAAATGCTTCCAGCAAGTAAGGTTTCATACATCTAGCTAGCTAAGAAGAATAAATAATGACCTTTTCCCTATGCCAGCAAATATAAAACTTCCATATTTCCACAGGCACAATCTTAATGGCCATCTAAGATGTCTGATACAGATATGATTTAAGCAGTGTTTATGGGAGTTGACCAAGGAATTTACTTGATATCACAGAGCAATATAAAACACATGAGTAAATTATGCAACATAGATAGCCACATACAATTCACTGACAGTGAAATGAGGCACTCTTGGACTACAGAAGCAAACTTTTTTACACACACGTGTAAGCATGTGCCTATACACGCATGTGATTTCTAGTTGATTCATTGTTTTATAAAATCCCCTAGAAACTTGAATCTAAATCATGTCTCTTGTTGCCTTCCCAGCATTTCCTTCCCTCTACTGGATATGCACAGTGTTGATATTTACTCTAATGCTGCTTGCAAATGCTGAGATTGATATTTTATATACACAAGGCAGAAGAGCATTATAGCATATTTAAGGGATTATCACCCATATAAAAAATGATTCATTAATAAAGAGAGTCAGTTAATTTCTGTGTCTGCCAACGCTGACAATATTAGTTCCTCATAGCTATTTCTCTGCATATGGATTTACAGCTATATAACTTTTTAAATTACCATATCTTTGATGTTCAGATTCCCAGATACATTCAAAGAGGAACACTCAGAACAACAATAATATTTCTATTTTCACACATTTTACACTATAAAAACATAGAATCATAGACTTTAAGGTCAGAAGGGACCATTTTGATCATCTAGTGTGACCTCCTGCACAACGCAGGCCACAGAATCTCACCCACCCACTCCTGTAACAAACCCCTAACCTACGTCTGAGCTATTGAAGTCCTCAAATCGTGGTTTAAAGACTTCAAGGTGCAGAGAATCCTCCAGCAAGTGACCCTTGCCCCATGCTGCAGAGGAAGGCGAAAAAACCCCCAGGGCCTCTGCCAATCTGCCCTGGAGGAAAATTCCTTCCCGACCCCAAATATGGCGATCAGCTAAACCCTGAACATGTGGGCAAGACTCACCAGCCAGACACTCAGGAAAGAATTCTCTGTAGTAACTCAGATCCCACCCCATTGAATATCCCATCACAGGCCATTGGGCATATTTACTGCTAATAGTCAAAGATCAATTAATTGCCAAAATTAGGCTATCCCATCATACCATCCCCTCCATAAATGTATCAAGCTTAGTCTTGAAGCCAGACATGTCTTTTGCCCCAGTCAAAACAGGGTAAGGAGAATTTCCATTCAAATTCTGTAGTGCTAAATTCTTAAATTAAACACAAGATGGTGAAAATTTTCATTTTAGGTACCCTACTTGGGGATCCATGGGCCTAATTTTCAAATGTGTTTAGCTCCTTCAGTTCAAGTGAAGTCAGTGGAAGCTGGTATACACTACAGACCACATCTACATTATAGACTTCTGCCCTGCAATGGTGTGAAGAGGTGAAAAAAAATGGCTGAAAAAGCTATGCCAGCAGAAGTTCCTAGTGTAGATGCAGCTATTCTGGCAAAGCCGTGCTTTTACCAGTATAGTTTGTTTCTCTCATGGGAGATGGTTTTACAATACTGGTATAGCTGTGTCCACACTAGAAGTGCTTTGTCAGTACAGTGGCATTAAAACACTCCTAGTGTAGACATGGTCTTTTGCTGAAATCATTATTACAATAGCTCTGTGATGGGGTGTTCATCCCACACCCGGAAGGAAAGGTTTAAAAGCAAACTAGGGAGTCTGTGCAGGGATCAGCCAATTGGGGCCCAGCAGGTTCACATAAAAGCAGCTACAAGGCCAGACACAGTCAGTTGCTGCGGGAGACTAGGAGTGAAGATTGTGTTCCTAGTGAGCTGCAGGAAGGGTTGCACCTTGGACAGAACAGTTGCCAGCGGGGACCAGGGGAGTAAGTGGAAGCTCCTGGCTGGCTGCTGGGACATGCTGGCTGGAGGCCCTGACAAGAGGGTGAAGAAGGTGCTGGGGCTGCAGGGAAGTGGCTTAGGGAATGAAGCAGCACTGGCGGAGATATTAAGGAGAGGCAGCACGAGGCTGCTATTTACATGGTCCCTGGACCAGGACCCGGAGTTGTGGGTGGACATGGGTCCCCCCCACTCACCACTGGGGAAGTGGCTGGACTATAGAACTGGGAGATACTTCCCCCTCCCCCGGAAGGGGGAAATGCGGATGTCGGCATGGCCGGAGGGCTGAGTCATGAAAAGGATGTTGCAGTTTGAAGGCTGCGATGGGTCTTCAGGCAGAGAAGGCAGCAAGAGAGGCACCACCAGGACAGAGCACACTGGCCAAGAGAGCTAATCCCTGAGACGTCCAGCAGGAGGCACCACTCTGGTGAGTGAATTCCATCACAAGCTCCTCAAGGCCCCATTGTGGTAGGTGCTGTACAAACTTAGACTGATAGATGAAATGCCACAAATAGATTTAAGAAAAGACAGGAAGTGAGGAAAGTGGAAAGGAAGGATGGAGGTTACAATGTTAAGAATATGTGGATACATAGGCTGACTAGAAAGCCATATGATGATTTCAGATTCAGTTAAATGGTGTATTATTGTTAAACCTCTGCCTATTGATTTTTTTCCCTTCTTGAGTAGTTGTCCTATACAGCTATGCCATATTCCCAATTCAGATGTGTTAGAAAGATATTCTCTTCTCACAGGGATGAAGTCTCAGTCTTGACCACACATCTGAAAAGGGAAATGTTTCTTGCATGTTCTACTTTTGCTGGTAACTGTTTACAAGTAAAAGCTCCTGATGGTCATATCTACCTTTATCAATAGACAACTCCCTATAGACTGTGATGAGGAGCCAGATTTTTATCTATGTTCTTACATTAACAGTCGCCTTGCCCAGTAATGGGTGGTAATCATGCAAAACCAACAAATGGTGCAAACAACTTGAGTTGTCTAATATCAGCTGAGCGGATGGTGGGGATTGCTTAGTGATCTAAGTATCAAATTTCAAATACTTAGACTCCCTGGAATAACTAGTCTGACTTCTAGCAGGATTAACTCACCCGATCATATTTCCAAGGTTCTATTTGAATTCCATGGAACTTACTGTGGGAGCGCCTGGGATCTTTTAGCCAAAACATTAAACCCCTAGGTTTCATCTACATGGGATGAATTTTAGATATCATGGCAACTTTCATAAGATTATTAGTTTGGGTCATGGTCCTTGGCCAAAACTACTTCTGGCCACTGTTTGTGTGGCATGTCAGGCACTGGTACCAAAGGTATGCATTTTGGTGGTGCTGTATTATTAGGGTTTGATAAATTCTTTGTGGCCTCTTGTGGCGAAGAGCTTATGGGCTTCATGCAGAGTCCACTGAAGTCAGTAGGAATTGGCTTCAAACTGGCTTTGCATCAGGTCTTGTATTGACTATAATATATTAAATGCATGGGCAGAGAGCAGGCAGTCAGTAGGTGATTATCATCTTTACATAAGCATCATGTCTGGTTTGTGAGGGTGGGAGTTCCAGCTGGGAACATTTAAACCACTGTCTGAACTCAGGTTATGTCATCAATAATGTAGCTCTTGGCTTGTGTCGTTTCAAATAATAGATGTTTTTGTAACTTTGTCAAGCTGTGTTTTGGATATGTAGAAGGCAGCCTAGTTATGTCTCAAGTTTGCTCTCCAAACAATATATTTCACTCTAAAACAATGTTGAGGGCCAAATTTTCAGAGTTGCTTCAACTTCGCCTCTAAAATTCCAGCTGCGAGTTTTGCACAAAATGATTAGCTAGTTATATAAATATACCAACCCCAAAGAGCTCATAACTTAATTCATACATGCCACAGCAAGGGATGACAATGAACCAAGATGGGGTTTGGGGGAAAGGAAGGGAAAACATCAGTAATAGATCACAGTGTCTTGCTAGTTCCTTTTTATTTTAAATATTTCAGTGGTTTAGGTCAGTGTTGGAAGGGCTGAGAGATGTGACTCCTGAGGAGAAATTTGAAGGAGCAGGATGAGATTGCATGGTATATATAGGAAACATATGCTGGCAGAAGGAACGCCATGAGAAAAGCCCTAGAATCAGAGTCAAGGTCTGATGAGCTCAGGGGATTAAAGTAAGGGGGAGCACAGCTAAAAGCAGAAGGAGACTTCCCCACCCTCTCACTGGCTTGGAGGAGCAACATTCGCCCTAAAGCTCCCCTTACTCCATTGTGGGTGTGCTTAGCTCCCCTTCCTGCTCCAATCTGCTTTAACCACTTGCTAAACTGCCATAGTTTATGGGAGCAAGCATGAGCAAGCGTCATATTTCATGTGGATATATTCTCTATAGTACATTGATTTTTATTATTTATACTGTGGTCATGCCTAAGAGCCAAAGTCATGGACCTGGCCCCCATTGTGCTCTGTACTGTAATGCATAAGAAAAAGATGGTCTGTGCTTCAAAAAGCTTAGAATCGAAGTACAATCTAGCTGCTTGTGTGGTTAAAGCCAGGAAGTAATAACAGTAGTAGCATGATGAATAATTTTAAAAAGTGGCATTAAAATATTTTTATATAGAATAATAAATACTATGGAGGCTTATGTGTTTATCTTTGATTATTTTTTAGATGTCTCATTAGAAAGTACTTATGTTTCATGTAATTTTCTAACCCTATTATTTATCAGTTATATAGTATGTATATATACTAATTTTATAATATTTTATACCAAATGAATTTGTGTGTGTAATATTCACAAAATAATTTGTATTCTCTCTACTGGCAAGTAATGGTTGGTTCAGCATAAAATAATGTGTACCTAGCTATCTGATAAAATTCTTGTGCCTTAATGGCCGTGATAATTAATGGCTTAAGTATTCATAGCAAAAGAGAACATCTGAAACACAATAACAAGTCTCTTTATATCAGATACTTTGCATTGATTCTGATAAAGCTAAAGATTTTCTTCACTCAGAATAAATGAATTGGACAAACCGTATGATGCAGGCTCACATTTTAATTGAATGAGTAAAGGATGTGAATACTTCAAAGGAAGTAGTAAACAACATAGCTTACATTTATGAAACCACAAGGCTATCACTTAATTAAAATAATTCTTTAAACCTTCAGAGCCAAATTCTCTACTGATGTAACTCCACTAACTTCCATGGAGTTGCACTTGCAGAGAATTCGACCCTCATTTAGCAACAAAGATTCTCACGAGACATAAAAATTTCTGACTTTGAAACAGGAAGCAAATGTTAGTTCCCATTTTTAAGCAACTATTTGTTCCACCACCTCTATTAACTTCTCTCACACACATAGGAAAAGCCAAATGTGGAGCTCATATGTACATGTGGCTCCCATTGACTTAAATGGGAGTTGTGTACATGTGAAGGAACATTTGGATGATGTTTAGAGTGACCATTTTCACATCCAGTCACTGATTAAATGGTTATACAGCTGACCTCCATTTTGAAGCCAGTATCAAAAATATTTCAAACCTTGCCCTGCCACAAAGCTTTTCTACACAGCCTTACCTAGGGTCCAATTCCTCCCCTGAAGCCTGAAGGAGAAGAAGAATTAGATTGTCCACATTACTTTTCATCATCAAGACATCCCAGAGCAGTTTTCCAATAACGAACACTAATTTCCATTCAAATAAGTTTTGGGAACTGTACTGGTCTCTTCACTTCATGGTTTCAACACTCTCCTTCATTTTGGATTCCTTCAATAGCAAAAACAAGTGCACCCAAGAGTTTTGTTGGAGCTATCAAAATGTGCATGGAGCTCTCCTCCCCAAAGAACGGCGGACTCCTCCCAATGGGTGCTGGACAGGATTCACTGAGACGTGTACTGAGGTTCAACCCAATGAGGAAAAGAGGATTTATATCCTCCAGCATTTGAGAGTACAAAAACACTTAAATTCTTAGTTATCATCTCTTCTCCAGTCACTCAACTGTCTGATTATTCCCCATCCCACAATTACTGCCCCCTTCATTTACCAGGATGCTTGGCAGGAGCTGCGGGGAATGTTGGTAGTTTATTAGGGGATGGAGGTAGAAAACTAGATCTGTGCGGATTTTTATGTTTTGGTGCTGATTTTGTTAGGTACTCAGATGAGCAATGAGTGCTGCACAAATGCTTAGATGAAACTGAGAGATAGTGAAACTAACATGATGGCTATTAGGTTGCTTAATTCACTCTGGAAGGCTTTCAGATATGATGGTGATGAATGTGATACAAGAATATGTGTAGAATTGAATTCTTACACCAGTTTAACATTTTTCTGATCTTCCCATGTATAACCAAAGGAGTGCTGGGTCTTCATCTGGCTTCTAATGCTGTCAGTGGGATTCTTGCAATTGACGTCAGGTGGAAAAGGAATTAGGTTCTTCATTATATTATGAAACCCCATCCCCATGAGGGTTGTGAGTGTAAAATATGTACAAAATGAGGGTATACTTTTAAAAAAATAAGTTATTAATAGAAATCACTGGGCCAGCATAAATCTGTGAGAGAGTAAATGAAAATCTGCAGAGATGTCTTTTCATTTCCGGGAGGGGAGACATACCTCACCTCTTATAAAAGTTATTAATTGTCTGCAGATTGGCTAGATAACATGTCAATTAAAGTAATAATCCTGGCAGCTACAAAACTTGAAGCCACTAATAGTTTGGTATGTAAGTAGTTGTAATTAGGCTTCAAAGCTAACAGCCCATTGTGATGAATAAGAAAGTTCACACATTGCTTGGTGCCATCAAGTCATTCTGACTGAAAATACATGAAGACAGCAGGGTATCAGTTTGCACTATGAAGGATTTCGGCTATGTCTTTTCTAGAAATACTACAGCAGCACATCTCTGTAGTTTATCCACCTCCCCAAGAGGTGGCAGCTAGTTTGATGTGCACCTAGCACTGTCTATGCTGGGGCTTAGGACAGAGGTATGGATTTTTCACACCCCTGAGTGACATAACTGGGTTGATCTAACTTTTTAATGTAGACCTGTCCAAAAAGTTGGGAAAAGAAACCAAAAACTTGCATCATAGTCCTATAACCTGGGAAACAAAGATTCCTAAAGCCCAAAGGTGATGGTTATTGTCAACACTGGAAACTATTCTTATAATAAAATCTGATGATTAATAACTCTAGTGCTGTACATCCATCACAAATGAACTGTATCAAGCAATTTATAGGTCTCAGAGCTCACACTCTAAAGTCACAGTGGCTATTAAATAGCCTCATGTTATAAAGCAAGTTTCAGTCCCATAAAAGGGTAAAACAGATGAAAGATATTTCCACAGATCTTCATTTAATCTTCCACAGTCCCAGTGATTTCTGATTAATAACCCATTTTGTGAGGCAGTGAACTGATGAAAAGAAACAAAAAATTGTGTTAAAGTGACAGGACTAGCCAAACTTAACTAAGATAATTTTCCTCTTCTAAAAGCAATTAAAACAACATGCCATATAATTATGGGCTTAAGGCTGACAACTACTTAGCTTTATACTGAGAATTCTCAGTTACAAGAGGTATTAGACAAAATCATTAGCTTTTCATTAAAAGTCCACAATCTTTCTGGAAATCCTTCTGGGACACATTAATAAAATCCAGCCTTTGTCTTTTTGCACCAGCAGATTGTGAGCAAAAATATTTCTCATTTGATGTCATTCAGATGTCTAAATACTTAAATATGCTCACAAAGCAGGTATTTAGATGTATAAATGACATTGGTTTGCTCTGATGAAAATATTTGGGTGTGAAATTATCCACAAGTATATTTGTCCACAAATTTATAGGCTCTGAAAGGGAGGTAGGGCTTGGAGACTCATTCAGCGTCAGGCATCTACAACTCACACAAGAGCTTATCCATTACTGAAGTTAGCCATACAAGTATGATTGGCTCTGTTTTAGGGGATAGCTTCTTGCATTTAGCTACAGCCCTGAACACGTGCTGTGGCACGATCATGTGGTCCCAAGAGGAACTCAGAGAACGTGCCTTCTTCAACTCCATGTGCATGCACCATCTTTGATATGGATCAGAGTGCTCTCCTCTGTGGATAGCCAGTTCCATGAGCCAGCGCATAAGGTTAGAGGTGGGGCAATGGTCATGCAATTTATGGCCCCCAAGAGCACACAATGGCAGAGTAATCCATTCATTTCCCCAAGCATAGGGGCTGCAATTATCCCTGGCCCTTTTGGGGAATATGCATGGTGGGGGAGAAAGTCTCTGTTCTCCCTCTTTCCCCCCATTCCCTGTGCCCTTCCCCGCACCCACCCACCCACACACAGCTACACAAGGGCAGGAACAATCTTATTCTATATTTCTAATAAAAAATTCAGCATGAACATGTTTATATATTTTTAAATGCTGTATTCATAAAGTTGCATGCAGTATGATCTTTTATAAAAGAAAATTACAGTAAATCACAACTAGTGATTTGCCTCTTTGAAATACAGTGCAAATGATAATCATCACAGAATCACAGGACTGGAAAGGTCCTCGAGAGGTCATCTAGTCCAGTCCTCTGCACTCATAGCAGGACTAAGTATTATCTAGATCATCCCTGACAGGTGTTTGTCTAACCTGCTCTTAAAAATCTCCAATGATGGTGATTCCACAGCCTCCCTAGGCAATTCATTCCAGTGATTAACCATCCTGACAGATAGGAACTTTTTCCTGATGTCCAACCTAAACCTCCCTTGCTCCAATTTAAGCCCATTGCGTCTTGTCCTATCCTCAGCGGTTAAGAAGAACAATTTTTCTCCCTACTCCTTGTCATAACCTTTATGTACTTGAAAACTGTTATCATGTCCCCTCACAGTCTTCTCTTCTCCAGACTAAACAAACCCAATTTTTTCAATCTTCCCTCATAGGTCATGTTTTATAGACCTTTAATCATTTTTGTTGCTCTTCTGTGGACTTTCTCCAATTTTTCCACATCTTTCCTGAAATGGGCACTCAGAACTGAACACCATACTCCAGTTGAGGCCTAATCAGCACAGAGTAGAGCGGAAGAGTTACTTCTTGTGTCTTGCTTACAACACTCCTGCTAATACATCCCAGAATGATGTTTGCTTTTTTTGCAACAGTGTTACACTGTTGACTCATATTTAGCTTGTGGTCCACTATGACCCCCAGATCTCTTTTCACTTAGCTAGTCCTCACAGCATCACAGTGAGGTACACATATTGCGTCAGAATCATTTTAAAGACTGGAAAACAAACAGAGATCAAGCATATTGTCTAAGGCCATGCAACAAAGCAGCAGCAGATCCAGAATGTAGTTCTTTGTAGAGATGAGAAAAAAAATGGTGCCCAAAAAATCTGAAGCCCTTCTAATATTTGAAGAATGTCTGACAAATTTCCAGATCTGAACCTACTTCTGCAGTTGTTTGTTAATCAATTCCAAAGCCCAAAGAACCCTCTTCTCCCATATATGACCAAAATCCCACAGGAATGTCCACCCTGCCAAAGATGTTCCCTAATGAACTATGCCCTGCTATGCCCTCATGCTTGCTATGTTATGGTGGGGCATGACCAGCTTCCTTCCAAAGCTGCTGCCAGACTGATGGGGCTGGTGGTCTGGGGGGAAAGATGATGAGCACCCCTTTGGGCTTCAGTTCTCAAGAAGGTAAAGAGCTGGATTTCATTATTTCATCTGTCTGTTCAGTAATCTTTCATGTTTTTTGTGCTTTGCTTTAGAATTGCAAAAACAGTTTCCTTTTCTCTTGTTTTTCCTTCTAGCATTTGGAGACAGAAGGTGTCCTGGTCAGAGTACAGACTGAGGACATCTCTCAAGTGTAGCTGTCCCTCATCCCATACATCATGCTTTGGGGACTCCAGAAGATGTACCACTCCATAAAGGGGATGGGAGTGGCACCAAACTTGTCTCAAGTGGAAGTTCTTCTTCATACATCTTGAACCCTTATTCTATTGCATTCTTCTCTATCATGTTGAAATGAACCTTCCCTCACCATTCCTGATGTTATCCTGTTGTGCTCACATCATTGTACCCTAAATGTGACATTATTCTTAGTATAACTGTTTAAATCCCATGTTCCGCTGTCTCTTGGAGGGAAATACTACATATGCACTAAATAGCTTCCAGTGTAAATTTTTCTTTGTTGCATTAAAAGGGATAGAAGACATTTTGCCATTGAGATTTTGTAGTCATCATTCCTTAATTATTCAAAATGCTAAGCAAGTTCCACGACCCTATTTGAAAATCTTGTTTTCTGTGCCCACTAAATTCACACATATGCACTAGTGAACTCCCTTAGGGTCAGATCATGCAACTATAATATGCAAAATCCACATGAAGAAATAAGGATCTGACTATGCATAAAGAAATGAATTAAAATCTGGCCTTTAATTCAGTATATTTCTAACCTAACATATTATCGCCTGGTAGTCTAAAAATAACTTGTGTGCTAACCACCTCCATGGAGATGATTTTATTACTGAAGAGTGGATTTTAGAACATCAGGTAGTTTATGAAATAAATTAATTCCTCGACTTTTCTACCTCTGGGATTATTTAGTTTATCATGTTCAAAGGTTGCAACAAAATTAATTCGGAGAAGACCTCTGCAGTTTTTTCTGAGGAAAAAATGTAAATGACAGAATTATGAGAACAAATTCCAGTAGAGAATCAGTTCACTTGCAAATGATGCAGTGTTCCACTCGGTTAGTGATCAATTAAAATGCATTCTCTGTTAAAAATGGAAAAATTAAAAATTTTAGAATACTTAGTACTGGCATAGTCTTAATTTTGCAACGTGCTATGCTTAAGACAATGGGAGTGTAGGGCAGTCAAACAGCTTTCAGAATCAGGCCTTAATGGCTTGTTGCATTATAATACAGATTGAACAGGGAATGTTTAGTGCTTTAAAGTAAAGACAGTATGGCTAGTGTAGTTGGTTTTCCCTGAAGTCCCTGACATGCTTGCCAGGGAGCAAGTGCAAGTTAAAAATTGAACTCTGCTTACCTGCATTTAAATTTATTCCTGACATTTAAACTTGCTTTTTAAAAGTGTTTTTACTTTGTGGAAAAAACCTAATCTGCTGGAGTTCTCTCTGATCCTTTAGTGCCAGAACAAGTTACACATTAATTGCAGTTAGGTGGTGGTCTCCTTGCATGACATCACAGTCCACACAGCCTAATTCCTAGAATATTTCTTTTAAAGATGGGTGACACACATTTGTGCTGTTTCACACTGTGACTGTAATGGAGGCCACATTTAGAAGAAATCTAAATTGTGATCTTGCAAACTGATTATAAAAATGTCACCTATTCTATGTTCTTGATTAATCCCTTCTGATTATATACGTATGTAACTATATCTGCTATACTGGTTATGTGTGTGTATATGACTATATATGTTATACTAAAACATTCCTTGTATTTCAGTGACCTTAGTGCTTTTGAAAAGTGCCTGATTGACATCCAAAGGTGGCAAGAGGGCCAAATAGAGCAGATTGTGATTTTTGCAATGTCGGTAGTAGTCTACTATACAGTGAATGAGACCACCAAATCCTTTAACACAGGTCATTGAACTACCATCAGATGTTGCAAACTTCTGACTATGTGAGCTGGCAACCATCTTATAGGAGGTATGGCTTCCAGGCTTCTATCATTTGACTCTGAGCAACCTCACGCTGCCATCAGCTAGAGCTTTGAAATGGTGCTAGGAGACATGCATACACCTAAGGAACAGCACTCTATTTTAATCAGTGTGACTAAGTGCCTGAGATGGACCACACTGAGAATGCCACACTCAGGCCAGACTGCAAGCATTAGAGCAGACAACCCCCCCAAAACTGGTGGTTTGCTCTATAATTAGATTCACCAAGCCAGTAACAAAAGTGCTTCTGCTGTTCCACAGTGGTTAACCAGAGGTCAAACACAGTCCCCTGTAAGTTTCCAGCCCTTGGCTCCAATCCAGACAAACAGGTCTGATATGCAGAGGGGTTATTGAAAACCTAATTCACCATATGTGAGGTTCTTACTAATCCCAAAGGATCAGACACTTACTCCAACTCAGTATGTATTTCAGATGTTACCCAAATAGCTCACTGTCAGCCAATCCTTAGTAAACTGAAGATTTATTAATAAAAGAAAATCAGAGTTATAAATTGTTATTAGATCATATACATACAAATGATTGCAATGTCCTTACATCAGGTTTGTAGCAGTGACGGACTAGATTGCTGGCTAGCAAAAGCCTCTCTGGTAACTTCCAAAAGATTGGAAGGTCTTCAGTCCATAGTTCAAAATGCTCCTTTTAGTTGTAAATTCACAGTCCAGAGAATTAGAGCAGGAAAGAGGCAAAACGAAGTTGTCTCAGGGGTCTTTTATATCCTTTCCATGTTCATTGAAATTTACTGTCCCAAACAAAGCCCACAGCCCCAGTGTATGGAAAGTTACTGCCAAGATGGAGTCCAGGGTCACATGAGCATATTGCATGCCCTTACATGCTTTGCTGAATCACAAGGGGTGGCCATTGGCTCCTTGCTGTCTGAAGCATCTGCAGGAAAGGCCTACTGCGGGGATGAGATTCTTCTGTGGTCCATTGTGAGATCTGAGAGTCCTTAATGGGCCATCCATACATTGCTGTCTAGTCCTGATGTAAATCTGTCTGGGTGGTTTCACCCCGGACTACAGCACATGTTTAAGATATGAGTACATAGCCGATAGTCATAATTTCAGATACAATGATGATACATGCATATAAACAGGATAATCAGACTTAGCAAATCATAACTTTTCTATGGATCCCTTACGTGACATACTTTTTACACGACTTGTGGTAATTGTGTAATAGTGGTAACAACAGTGATATAAATGGTCACCTTTCTTATACACAGCATCACAAGGGGACTAAGCAGTTTACTCAGCTTCTGCAGCCTCAGACTCCTGCAGGCCTACACAGCCTCGGTGGGCTCTCTTGGGATAAGCTGGGCTGGGATTTGGCCCTGAGAGCCTGGAAGTGAGAGAGGAAAAATAACTGATTGTTTAAAAGAACCAAACAGAACTGCAGGCACTGGGAGTATACATATGTCCTGTACCCAGCATCTCTAGGATACCTGGCAAAATGCAGAATGAATGAAAAAACAAAGCAGAGGCATTTACACCATCAAACTATCTCTTATTCGCTGATTGACTCTGAGACCAGCAGGATGTTCATGGATTTTGTGATATTGTACAAATGAAGGGCCAGATCCTGTAGCTGGAGCCACATGGTCAGATCCTCATTCAGGGGGTCCACCTGCATGATGTGGCCTGAACATTGTACTGTAACTGTGTTTAATGTAATTACACACCGCCACACGGGACTGTGAGGGAATGGATTTGAGTCATTCACTTAAAGATGAGTATCTGTGTAGCCTTTGTACCAATCTCCTAAACCACCCAACCTCCCAAACAGACGTATCTTTAAGCATGCGCTAGTAATGCAAGTATCTAATGCCATGTGATGTCTAATGTCATGTTGAGAGAGAACAAGCAAGAATGTATTAAAACATATACAATACACTTGCTTTACAAAGCAAATTAATGGAACATGGTGTATCCAGCTTCATGAGGATAGAGAGCATTAAAATGCATTTCTAATATGTTTACTGGTTGTGAGACTGAGTAGAAACAGCATATGCAGATTGATTGTAAGCTTGCAGTGTAATTCTAATGTATATGAGCTGTGCAAATGGGGAATTAAAGTTTGTTATCAGCTCTGACTTCACTGACACATGATCTTTGTTTTCCTAACTATGAGTCATCTGTCTCGCTGGCTGAACATACATTTTTGAGTGAATCTGTATAATACTTTCTCATTCTCCATTACGTAGCCCCGTCATCTCATTTCTAAGAGAATAAATCTCAAAAGCTCCTTTCACACTAATGAGGTGAGAGATCGCTTTTTGTGGCGAAATATTTGTCTGCTTAATGACCTGAAAACTGGCACTTTAGAGAGCTGTCCATACCACTGCTTTATTGAGCTCAGGAGCATTCTGCCCTTTGCCTGGTAAGCTTCATCTTCATGGCAACCGAGAATGTGCCCATCAGGCTCACCGTGAGCGAAGTGAAACAAGTGAGTGCAGTGACACTGTATGAAATGTGGCCATGAAAAACAAATACACAATGAGTCACCCATTCGCAGGAGCAAATGGAGTATTTTTGTGTGGTTTCCAGCAAACTGTTCTTAAAATATTATGATCCCCATATCCTGTTCCTTCTCGCTTACATTTTTTCATCACATGGCTTTATGAAGACAGGATGTCTGGCGGGAGTAAGCTGAAGGGGCTCTATGGTGTATTTACTACTGGAAAAAATGTTAAGGGTAGCATGCAAGATCAATGGACAAATTGCCTGTTCTGTGGAATAATGCTAAATCAGCTGTAGGGAGAGAACATGCACAAATCTCAGCTCCAGGAAATAATTTGCCAACTCTTTGAAACCCTAGAATAGAGAAGCCAGTGGGGCAAGAGAAGTTACATGAGACCAAGCTGGCAAGCACAAAATTAAAATGCTAGTTGCCACTCTCCTTTCCACATCTAAAGGGCACTAAAAAGAAACATTCCCTGGGAGAAGTTTATCCCATAACTACCTACAGCAGGGTTTCTTGCACCTTCCTTTGAAGCATCAAGTGTTGGCCACTATCAGGAACACAATATTTAATTGGATCAGCCATCAGTGTGATCCAGTCCAGAAATTCCTATGATCCACATTCTCTCATCTGGTTGCCATTTGAGTTTACAGTACAGTGTTTTAAACGTTTGCAGCATTGTTGTAGCCATGTTAGTATCTCTAATAACCTGAGACTATCTTTTATTGGACTAACTTCTGTTGGTGAAAGAAGAGCTCTGTGTAGCTCAAAAGCTTGTCTCTTTCACCAACAGAAGTTAGTCCAGTAAAAGTTATTACCTCACCCACCTTCTCTCTCTAGAGGTTTTTTTAAATTGAATTTAGTGTTTGTAGAAGGAGAGAGGTGAACAACTTTAGAGGGAAATCCTCTATTTAACCCCAGAACATGTACAGAAGAGCCAGTGGTCACCCTGACTTTCTATCCACCCCCCACATTGCTCCTTCCATGTGTCCCAGGTCTGACTTAGAGGGAACACCGGTAATAAGTGGGCAAATTAATCTGAATACTTCTTCAGTTCCTGGTCTCTGTACTGAGACTGCCAGTTATGATGAGTTGTACACTAGGTTGGCCATTTAATTGCTATTCCCTGCCCATTGGAACAAGCACACAGCATCAATAAAATATTCTAATTTGCTTGTATAATAGGACCCAAAATACACTGAGCAACGGGAGCCTTGTATTTTGATAGATGGTGATTTTTGGCCTAGAGTTTAGAAAAATGAGTTTCAAATGAGACCCACCGAACATTAATTTGCACCAGTCACTCAAACGCACACGGTCAGACACCTCTTACAATTTATTAGTGCTTGTTACATTCTTTGGGCTACATCGTGACAAGCCCTTTTGTGGATAAACCAGGGTTGGGGGCACTCAAGGAGACTCCCTGATTCTGTGGGCCACTCAAGGCCCTGTCACTATTGCAGTCTCGCTGCTTGAAGGAGTACAGGGGCTGCTCTTTTCAAACTCCCTGGAACACATGGCACACCAAAGCAGACTGGAGGTGTGTTGAACTAAATATATTGAGCTCCTTGAGTCTAGCATTATAGGGCACGTTTTCTAATCCTTAGTCATTCCCATGAGTCTTCTCTCAAACCCTTCCAATTGATCAACATCCTTCTTGAACTGTGGATACCAGAACCGGCACAGTATTACAGCAGCAGTCACACCAGTCCCAAGTACAGAGATAAAATAAACTCTCTGTTCCTAATCGAGATTCCCCTGTTTATGCATCCCAGGATCGCATTAGCCCTTTTGGCTACAGCTTTTCACTATTCAACTGATTATCCACTGCTTTGCAGGATAGATTCCCCTGTTGTTCCTACAGGTATACATTTACATTTAGCTAATTAAAATGCATATTGTTTGCGTGTGCCCAGTATATCAAGCAATCTAGATCTCTCGGTAGCTGTGATTTGTTCTCTTCATTATTTACCACTCCCCAGTTTTTGTGTCTTCTTCAAACTTTATCAGTGATGAGTTTCTCTTCCAGGTCATTACTAAAAACGTTAAATAGCATCAGGCCAAGAACCAATCCCTGTGGGAACAGATCCACTTGATGATGATTCTCCATTGTTTACAGTTACATTTTGAGACCTATCAGGTGGCCAGTTTTTACTCTGTTTAATGTGTGCCCTGTTAATTCTATATCTTGCTATTTTTAAAAAACTGAAATGTCGTGTGGTACCAAGTCAAACTCCTTACAAAAATGTAAGTATATTACATCAACACTATTGATGTTTGATGCCTTCATCAACCAAACTTGTAATCTTGTAAAAATAACAAATAAAATGAAGTTTAATAGGATGTATTTTCCATAAACCAGTCATGATGGGCATTAATTCTATTACCCTCCTTTCATTCTTTATTAATTGAGTTCCATGTTAGCTGCTCCATTTGCTTTCCCAGAAATTATGTCAGACTGACAGGCCTATAATTACCTCGGGCATCCCATTTACCCTTTTTAAATATTGGTACAACATTAGCTTTCTTCCAGTCTTCTGGAACTTCCCCAGTATTCTAAGTCTTATTGAAAATCAACATTAATGGTCCAGCAAGCTTCTCATCCAGCTCTTTTAAAACTCTTGGATGCAAGTCATCTAGACCTGCTGATAAAAAAATGGATAACTTTAGTAGCTGCTGTTTAACATCCTCCTGAGA
Source organism: Natator depressus (assembly GCF_965152275.1). Classification (NCBI taxonomy): domain Eukaryota; kingdom Metazoa; phylum Chordata; order Testudines; family Cheloniidae; genus Natator; species Natator depressus. Next base: position 30,699,328 of record NC_134236.1, read on the forward strand.
TTCTAGTGGAATGGAAAGAGTCTTATCATCACATAATATGACTACATCATCTGTTTTCCTCTCACATATAGAAAAGAAATATTTGTTGAACACTTCTGCTTTTTCTGCATTATTATTGATAATTCCACCATGTCCATCTAGTGATGGACCAATACCACTGTAAGGAGCTTTTTTATTCCTAATTATACATTTAAAAAAACCCTCCTTATTATTATCCTTAACTTTGCTGCCATAGATTTCTCCTTGTGCATCTTTTCACTTTCCATATCAATCTTCTAAAATTCCTAGCTTCTGCTTTATATTCATTATCATCAACTTCCCCTTTCTTCCATTTGTTATATATCATTTTTATTACTTTTATAGCTGCCTTCACTTCCCCTCTAAACCAGGTCAGTTTTTTCTTAACTGCCTCTCAAGCTGCATCTGGGATACAGCTCAGAACCTGAGCTGTTTAGTATATAGGAATTGAGCAGTACCCCTTCAAATAGTTTGTGAGCTCTCTAGTGTTCCTTGCTGTCTTCAGTGTTTCAGAAGCCACCCAAACCCTGGGAGCTAGGCCTTATATACTATATATCGTCAGTGAACATGGTTAGTTGTAGAGTTGGAAACTGGAATTCCCATCCTGTGGGAAATACCAAAATTTGAAAAAACTGTCTGAAACAGAATGGCAAATTAAATTTCTAACTGTAATTTCAAAACATTTTTGAGACTCCCCAAACGGCCTGGAACCTTAGCAGCCCAGCAGGTGGGAGTCTAGTAACTGGGGTTCTCAGGACTGCCAGGAATCTGGAAGCCCCAGTTCTAAGGCTATCCACTTGCCAGCCGAGAGATGCTGGAAGCGTTGGAAGCCTGGGCTGCAAGGGGCTGGGATGCTTCACTTTTGACAAAACGGTACTTACTAGCAGAAAAATATTTCTTCAAAAAAATTCTGATCACAAGAAAGTGAATGCTGGGCAATGAAGAGGGGAAGATTTTAGATGGTTGCTGTTGCTTGGGTTCTTTGGAAACACCTAGTTTGCCTAAAACACAACTGGGTGAGAGGCCTATCTAGACCAGAGTAATTAAAACTTAATTGAAGGCACATGGGTGTCAAATCTTTAACAAAAGCCCTCTCTATATACTGCATGGATTCAAAGTGCTATTGGACCAGTGAGACTTACCCTGGTAGCTTATAAGCCTTGCATTACACTGATGCAGTGCATCTACATGGGGAATTTGTTGCAAAATTCCCAGTATAGAAAGGGCCTTTGTTGAAAATTCAGTTCCCCTGCTCCTTCACTTAAGGGTTAAGAAAGCTTGCACTACATATTTGAGAACTCCAACAAGTTTTTGATGAACAGATTTAACATTCCTGATACTTCTAACATTAAAAAAGAGAGAAAAGCAAACAGGGATAAATCAAATTTTTTTGAAAATATCCCTTTTATTCTCTTTCAGCATCATAAAGGAAAAAGCACAACAGGAATGTTTAATGACATTTTTGCCAGAGAGTTTTCATAGTTCTTTTTAAATATTAAAGAATTGCTCAAGCCACTGTTACACCTTCAAAAAAAGATGAGCTTTCAAAAAGTTGTATCTGAAACCAAAAGAGAGACAGGGTTCAGTAGTCAGAATGAGTGATGCGTTCTTTGAAAAATGTGTATGGCCCCAATGCATGTTTTATAAAACAGCGTTACAGACTTTATAAAGATTAAATTGGCTATGCACACTTTCTTAAGTATGTGGAAACAGCTGTTAACAATTAGAGTCCTTATTATTCAAACCCCTATTACAGAGCATAGTGCTTACTGCCATAAGAAATCTAATCCAGTGATATATAACTTCCATACAGAAATAGACCATAGTACTACTTAAATGTCTTTCTTCTTGAAATAGTATTTCCCTGCATGACAAACAAAAATTAAACCTTAGGGCCTCAATCTCCTCACTTACTCCTGTGTCAATCAGGAGTAACTCCATCAAAGTCAGTGGAGTTAGTCTGGTGCAAATTGATAGAATCTAGAAGGAGAATCTGCTCCCTTCCCCCCCATCCCATTTTTATTTTTGTAACCATAATATCTGAAAAATAAAACAAGTACCTGCCAAGCGGCTACCAGTAAAAGGGTCACTCTTTCAGGGAAAGGCAGAAGGTCTACTTACCGCAGATATCCTTTCCACGGGAAGAAGGAATCATGTATCAGCAATATTATGCTTAACCATGGGAACAGACAGCAATAGCCTGGGTCAAAAAGTTGGCTTTCCTTGCTTCTGCACACACCTTTTCCTTCACCATTATTAAAGTTTACAGACATGGAATATTCTGTTACGTCCATAGAACAAGATATACATCAGAGGAAATGGTTTTGCAAGCCCACTTCCAAGTATAAATGGTTCTCTTATTTCCAAAGAGTTCAGGCCAACAAAATTAAAAAGCTTCAAACAGCACTCAGAGTCGTCATTCCTTATGATGCATTTCCATGCTCCTAAGTCTTCCTTCCTCTTAAATGCTTCATGTTCTAACATCAAATATTCACTACGGATTAACTTTTTCCACCAAATCCTTGGTACAAATCTCAGGTAAGTAACTTTGGACTAGAAGACTTCGGGCCTGCTTAAAGTTAGATATGTATTTCAGTGTGTTCCTGAATCAGGGGAGTAAGTGAAGAGTACTTACTCCAACTAACATTTTATATTGGATCCACATTGGGGTGGGGGGAGAGAAGAAATCCCAGAAAGGACCAGATTTGGCTATAAATGGGCATCTTTATAACAAGGCACCACTGAATCAGATACTTCTGTCTTGATACTGGCCTATGTAAAGGCTAGTTCACCTGAAAAGGTTATTTCAGCCTTCAGATGGAATGGGTGGCCTATAGCAGCCTTGATAATAAAGGCGCCACTAGGACTGTGTATGTGTATTTTCATACATACGTTTGCTAACGGTTATGATGCTGGTTGCAACATTTTGAAAATTCTAAAGTGTTGATGAAAAATGGAAACAACTTATTAGCAATTTCCAATTACAAGGGACCATTGTGATAATATAGTCCAAACCACTGCATAGCACGTGCCATAGAATTTCACCCAGTTATTCCTGCCTCAAGAGCATAACTTCTGGTTCAGCAACAGTATATCTTTCTGAAGACATCCACTCTCAATTTAAAGACTTGAGTGACGGAGAATCCACCATAACTCTAGCTTGTTCCAATGCTTCGTTATCCATTTTACTAAAAATTTGCATCTCATTTCCAGTCTTCATCTTGCAGCAATTGGGTCTTGTTATACCATGGTATGCTAGATTAAAATAGCCCTGTGCTATCAGCTATCTTCTCCCCACATAGGGATTTATAGATTTTGATGAAATCACCTCTTAATCTTCTCTTTGATAAGATGAATAGCTTGAGCTTCTTTAGTCTGCCACTGTAAGGGCTGATTTTCCAGACCTGAAATCATTCCATTGGCTCTTTTATGAATCCTTATCAGTTTTTCAACATCTTTTTTAAAGGTGGACACCAGAACTGGACCAATAATGGTTTAAATCCAAGGATCGCATTAGCCCTTTTTGCTGCAGAACTGCATTGGGAGCTCACACTCAGCTGGTTTCTCACACTCGCCCCTGAATCCTTTTTCAGAATTGCAGCTTTCCAGGATACAGCCCAGCACTCTATGTCACCTACATTCTTTGTTCCTAAATGTATGACCGTGCTTGTTACCGATTGTAGTTAACACAAACTTCAGTAGGCAAGAATATTGCAGGGATTTGGGATCAACTATGGAGATACTTAGTTCCATTTGTAAACCATGGTAGAATTAAACAGTTGTAATTCTGGTCCGATATGAACTGTCCCATTTAAAGGTTCTCATTTTCCTTACATCATGAGTCTAAAATTTAAAAAGATATGCACAACTCAACATAAATAATCATGAATGTATGACGTTTCATGTGGCCATTATCAGCTGATATTTCAGATTCTCGGGACTAATAAAATGTTTATCATTTTCTATAACTTTTAACACCATGTATGAGAGAACACAGCAAAATAAAAACCTTTATCCAGAATTCTACCTGGGAGGCGATGTTTTCCAACACCATGTGTGCACGTGAAAGAGCGGTCACACCTGCTTTCCAGATATGCCATGCCACAAAATGGTTGTGATGTGCAACACCAGAAAAGAGGGGTTGGGACATATCTTTCATTTCATTGGTACACATGCAGTACACCACAACATGCAGCTTCCTTTTGAAATCTAGTGAGATAGTAAACATGACATAATGAAAGGTCCAGTACACAGTGTTAATATACCCTGTGGACTTTTTCTGGTACGTCAAGAAAACTAATCAGGAAATTATATTTTGAATGATCTCTTCTGACTCTGGTCTTCCAAAGTCCTTATAAAGGTTCTTGAGCTGATGATCCATATTATGTGTAAATCCAGACAATAAATAAGATGTCTGGTTTACTTTTGGCAAATGGAACATGGCACAAGAATATGTGCTTAGATCGGAGGCTAGCTATTGATTTAGTACCATCCATGTCCTGTGTAGATATGGATTCTAAGCCTTTCCAATGAGAACCATATTACAGGAGTGGTTTCAGACTGATTTCCAATGCTCTGCTTATACACAGCAACTGACAGTCAATCAAGAGATATTCAGTGCTTTCCCCACCAGTAGAATGTAGACTCCTATAATTACAGTAACTAGATTTTGTCTCAATTCCTTTATATTAATTTCCTTTTATTTATGAAAGTATGCTTTATGATGGTGAAATTGATACCTCTTTCCTTGCTCCAGTGAGTTTATGTCCTGTAAAAACCAGTCTGATGTTCCTTTGAAAGCTAAAAGGAAATCACAGATTAGCTTGTTTCTTGGAAAAGCAACACAAATCTTTATTAGGGCAGTAATGAGCATTAATACATTGTAACTAAAATGGTCTGTTACCTCTTCTTGTTGGAATCAGGATGATAGATGGAGACCATTTCCTCATTCTGATTGCCATTGCAATTCTAATGAGTTTGGTGAATAAATACATGATTGAACTGAGCATGGAAAAGAAAACAAGAGCATACGGCAGTGATTTGATCACATAACTACTTTTCCTTCCCCCACCTCCCAAGAGACAAAGCTATTTAACTTTAATGGATAATGATGTGGATGTTACACAATGACAGGAATGTTCCTATGTCTCTCTGTTGACTGGTATTTTTAATTTTGAGAAGGCTGCTCTAGATGATGGCCCTAAAAAGAAAAACCTGCCTTTTGATTTCTTTGTTTGCTACCATCCTTCCTTGCTTGATGCCCTCCTTCTTTCACTTCAAAGCATGTTTGTAGCTGCACTTTTCCAGGTTTGCACAAAACCAGATGCTGCGTCCTCCTTTAAAAGTCTGTGAAATGGAAAAATATGCTTTCCTAAAAAGGTTTATGAGGACTTCGAGAATGGTCTGCAAATTGTTTCTCTATGAAAAATGTTTCATAGAACTAATAAGGGAAAATAGTGAAAGATTTGAACTGTAAATGAATATATACATTTATGTCTGTATGTATCTATCTATTCCCAGGCCAAAAAATGCATTAAGATGGAATTAAGGTCACTTAATGGTAAAGAACATTTCTGGAATTTTGTAATTATCCCCAAACCAACTATTATAAACCCAGGAAATTCACAATTAATGTTACACTTAAAAATAAATCCAAACATTAAGGTATGGAAATGCATAGTGTAGGCACTGAAATGGCCTTAACTCTGCCCTGTAGTAATATCATGCAATAACTATGTGTTTAAGGCATTCTAATGTTTGTGGCCCCTGATTAAATTAAACAAAATTGTAATACAGATTAAAGCTTTTTTATATTTGTTCCCTGATAATATCATTAAAATGTAGGGCTGAAAGGGATCTCAAGAAAGTTATCAAGTCCAGCCCCCTGCACTAAGGCAAGACCATCCCTACCAGGTGTTTGTCCTGCCTGTTCTTAAAAACCTCCAGTAATGGGGATTCCACAACCTCCCTTGGAAGCCTATTCCAGAGTTTAACTACCTTAGAAAGTTTTTCATAATATCTAATCTAAATCTCCCTTGCTGCAGAATTAGACAATTACTTCTAGTCTTATCTTCATACCTATCAATGGACATGGAAAACAGTTGATCACTGTCCTCTTTATAAAAGCCCTTAACATATTTGAAGATTATTATCCGGTCCCCACTCAGTCTTCTTTTCCCAGGACTAAACATGCCCATTGTTTTACCCTTTCCTCCTCAGCCAGAATATCTAAACCTTTTATCATTTTTGTTGAGCTCCAATTTGTCCACATCTTTCCTAAAGTGCGGCATCCAGAATTGAACACAGTACTCCAGCTGAGGCCTCCAGTGCCAAGTAGAGCAAGATAGTTAACTCCGGTGTCTTACATACAATGCTTCTGTTAGTATGCCCTAGAATATTAGCCTCTTTCACAACTGTGTCACATTGTTGAGACATTTATGATCCCTGTAGTCCCCAGATCTTTTTCAGCAGTACTACCACCTTGCAAGTTATTCCCCAGTTTGTATTTGTTTTTTTCTTCCAAAGCAAAGTTCTTTGCACTTCTCTTTATTGAGTTTCATCTTGTTGAATTCAGACCACTTGTCCAATTTGTCAAGGTAGTTTTGAACTCTAATCCCATCCTCCAAAATGCTTGCAGAGCCTCGCAGCTTGGTTCATCTGAAAATTTTATAAGCGTACTCTCCACTCCATTATCCAAGTCACTAATGAGTAGTACCGAACACAGGACTGTCCCATGCGGGACCCTACTAAATACACACTCTCCCTGTTTGACAGCAAATCATTGAATGAACTCTTTGCAAACAGTCCTTCAACCAGTTGTGCACAACCTTATAGCAATTTCATCTAGACCATATTTCCCTAGTTTGCATATGAAAATGTTATGTGGGAGTGGGACTGTGTCAAAAGCCTGTGTCACTTCATACCTTAACATCATTGAGACCTGTACTGTACACAGTAAGTTAGGCAACCTAGCTTTAAAGGCAGGGGAGAGCGGGGAATACTTCTTTCTTTCTTTCTTCATTTTCATTTCTAAATGTTTTCTAAAATAGCTTCTCCAAAATGTGACTTGAACAAAATACATAATGATTCAGTCTAATTATTTGGGAAGAGCTGAATAACTTGTGTTTTCCAACACATACATACACATCTGTGTGACCAAATATAATATTAGACATGTCTAAAATCAGCCCTTTCCATGGTTGAGACTCCAAGCCTTCCAGCCACCGCAGGCTGCAGAAGGCCATAGATACTGGCTCAGAAGCAGCATGTCACATTCAAGGGAGAGGAGAAGGCTTTGTAAGGACACAATACAAAAAAAGTAGTATAGCAGGGTGTTAAGAACTCCTCACTTCCCACATTCTGTGATCCTCCTATCCTGGAGCTTCCTTCTCTGCTCAGCTGATGTGTAATACCATGGCCTGACGTGACCTTGTCTAACACTTGGTCCAAGTGACAACAAAGCCCGCTATTATCTCATAACTGAAGGACTTCTCCTTTAGGGTAAATGATGGGGGCCTGCAGTTCTGGTCTTGAAGGACCACTCTTCCATCCGCACTAATGACCATCGAACAATGCTTGTGTCTATCTGTGGCCATGGTTTTTTTGTTTGTTTTTTTTACAAGTGCACTCATGTGTAACACAAAGATGGAAAACAGTGAAAACAGCCTCTGGGGCATTTTTATTCTCATTTAAATGTTCATGTTTGAAATATTATTTTAATCAAATGTCTCTTTATTTTGCCACTATGTATTTCATATACTGTTTTGTCCGATATATAACATTTAACATATAAAAATGCCAATTAAGGTATATATAAGTTTGGCTTGTAAAATTACATCTATATAAAAAGCCACAGTAGAGAAGGTTAGCTACTTAACTGATAAAGGTAAATAGCTAACTTACCCTCCCCCCCCATAAACACACACATGGCTCATAAACCCACACATGGGATCTCTGATCTGGAGAGGAGAGCACCCTGGCACTAATTGTATCTCTAGGCTACACAGTCTTTGGTTAATGCAAATGGAAATGTACAGATGTTGGTTTGGCCCAGGGAAATCTCCTATATTTTTCTCCTGAATTAATAAAAGCAGTGATCATTAATAAAGTGATTAGAACTCTTATCATGTGGATTTTTAATTAATTTTAAACAAAAATGGATTCCATAGTTCACAGCATAATGTCCATGCAAGGAAAATAGAGAGATGGTCAAATGCAATTTTCTGTGTTGCTTCTGCAGCAAAATAAAATAAAATAAAATAGCTATATTTTGGCTATAAATTTCTCCATAAATATCGCACCTAGTAACATGAATTTTATATAATATTAAAGTAGAATAAACCCATAAAGAATCATACAGTACAGTGCAATTTTCCTTTACATATTTTCTTGCATATAAACTGCCTCCAAACTGTTTAGAGACTTAAATTGTGACATTTAATTTTATAATTTATATTGTAATTAAATTTTACAATTTATATGATAAGTTTATGATCTTAACCAGCCCATGAACCTAGGACTCTATACAGACCTGGTCTGAACCGGTCATGCAATCACCTTGTTTAGATACACTATATCTGATAGCAGATGGAGGCTGAACCATGCCTTAGTGCCCAAAGAAGCTCCCTGTCCTTTATGCCCTCCCATTCAGGGACCAGCCTCAGCTGCCATTCTTATATTCTGACACTCTCCTGCATACAAGCATTGCTTCCAGAAAGGAGGAGGAGGAGGCAGGGCACTACAGCCCTTGGATGGGCTCAATGGCAGCATTAGATCAAAGATATAATTGGGACACTGCAGCTCGTCCTACCTCTACATGCTGTCATTAAGGGCCTCTCAGAGCTGAGTTGTGGAAACAGGCTTCTCAAGGAAATCCTGTGCAGCTGCTTTGGACCCTCTACAATAACATGCGCATAGATTCTTTACCTGGGGGCACTTTTGAAAGCGTCCCGGTACTCTGCTGGGGTTGCTCAGTGAAGTTCTCTTGCGGCTGTGGAATCTCCTAGGACAATGTGTCTGGGGCACAGGACTTAGCTGCTCCTCACCTAGGAAAGCTATTCCATTGACCATGCAGTTGTGATGGGCATAGAGTTGGGATGAAGGTAAATTTATTTTGCTCAGATTGCATATTCACATTTTTTCCAAGATGGGCAGTGTTTCAGGTAGATCCTTCACTGGGAGGCATACAAGGAAAACCTATGGGATGTAAGAAGTGGTGTAGGAGATGTTCTTTGCTGGGCAGCAGTATCAAACCAATATTCCAACACTACATAAAGAATCTGTTCTGCTGGAGACAAGATGCAAATTCAAGTTCCTCATCCTGGGGACTCCACTTCTATCTTATCTATCACCTTGTTTCCGCTAAAGTGAAAGGCAAAATTCCCATTGAATTCAATGGGAACTGGATCAAGCCCCACTTGCACTCATTAAGGACCCATGGTGACACTGTTCTCAGGAGTATACATATTCATCCTGGTGTTTTGGCCTCATTCTATTTGGATAACTACAGTCAATTTTACTAAATTTGTCTGGTAGTTACAACTAGAGAAAGTATTCACTTCCTGTCTTAAATCATCATATGATGATGATGGATACTCCTAAACAGCTGCTGCTTTCTATCCCAAATGTCATGGGCAGATTAGAGCAGGAACCTTGGATACAGGCCACGTGGCCAGAAGGGGCTCAAACTCTGAGTCAGAGGCTGAGCAGCAGGCAGCTGTGCAGAACACAGATAATTGCTCTGAGCTTGCCATCTGCTGTGGTGGGCTGAGCTGACTCTTGGGAGGAAGTCTGTGGGGAGATATTCTACCAAGGGGGTCTGAAATTTTGGATTATCTCAGAAGAAATTTTGGTCAGTCCAAGCCCCATGTTGCTTTAACTCATCCCTTCCAAAGGTGGCTGTCTCTCAGTGATGTGATATCTAAAATCTCTCTCTAACTCTGTCAGGCTAGAGCAATAGAGAGATGATTGAGATAACAATATGACCATTGAAAAACAGCCACCTTGAGTAAAGAAGAATGAATGTTCAAACCCCTCTGAAATCCTGATCCCTCAAGAGGAAAGGAACTGTATAAATGTATGACGATATTACATATTACAATTAAAAACTGTGTTTCTTTGCCTCCATATTTGCCTGTCACCTATAAGGAGAGAGTATAAAATGTTGCAGACCCTTTGCTGATGCACAAGCAATAATTTAACATTTTTTACATTTCATGTTCACATGTTTCTATTGGGCAAGGCTCACTATTACTGTCACATATAGATTCATTTTAAATAGTATAGTTAATAAATATTCCGCTGACAGTGCACAACTCACATCTCATAAACCGTTTGATTTAAATTCACTCATGGCTGCAGCAGCTGCTGCTGCACCTCATCTCTGCTGGTGCCGTGCTGTCCTTATCTGGTTTTATGAAAGTGGATCTTACCTCTCATTCCCTATAATCATGGTATAAATAAGGGGAATGAAGGAACGGTGAAGTGTGGAGGAGACATGGGATGACAAAAGGTGGCTAGACAAGTTTTATAACAATATAGTGATTTAGCCCTATGTAACAATTGGTAACACTGTGGGCCAAATAATCGGCTGGTACAAATAGTTGCAACTGAGGTTCTGGCCTGGCATCTCTGGTTAATTTCAATTATTCCTAGACAAAATGCATGATGAAGGACATTGTAATCAACTAGTTAGTTATGGGCTGATCCCTGCTTTTGCAAAACTCCTGCTGAAGTCAACACGAGTTTTTCCCGAGTAAGGAGAACAAGATAGGCCCCCAGCTTGGATGGCTATTGTGTTTTTTAGTAATGGAGTTGTTTTTATACATACAAGTTTGCCCCAGATTCATAGCCAGTCAGTGAAGTGATGTTTTCACAAGGGTTATCCCACACTCACTTCAGATGACTGAAAAACAAAAATTAAATATACAAAAACCTGCCTAAGGCCTCGACCTTGCAAAGATTCATGCAGGTGGGTGGTCAATGGGACTGCTCACAGTGCATAAAGTTAAGCCCTTAAAAATCAAGGGCCAGATCCTTAGTGGGTGTAAATCAGCATAGCTCCATTGACTTCAATGGGATTACTCATATGCTTACAATTATGCATATGCTTAGATGTGTTGCTTGGCTGGGTCAGAGTGCTCAGCACCTTTCAGGGTGGAACCCAAAATGAGAGTGTGCCATGATTAAATTTTTGCTATGTTCCTATCTACTGCACAGGATTATAATAGCTGCTGTAACTTCCAATTATAGGGGGAAATTTCTACTGTAATTAATTTAAGAATGAGTCTTCTATAAACTACACTTCAGTTGGGCTGTATTTTTGAATAATTAAGCTTTAAAGAGAAAGTCTAATGAGACTAATGGCTATCAAATTACTAGATTTTGAAAATCATTGGTTTTCTCATTTGCACTCATACATGGCTGCTAAACTTAATTGATCTCATTTGCATATAGCGATTACATTTCCTTTGACTTCCAGAATGTTTTTCTCCTGAGCTTCTCATCAAACTTTCAATATTCATTTTCAAAAAAGCAAGTGATCCTTTAACCATGCTCGCTTGCATAGGAACTGAGATCTAACTAAGCATTCTTTTAATTATTCTTTTTGTTTTAATACAGCCCATCACAGGATATCTAGGTATTTATACTGTGCTTATCATCATGGCATCTGAGTACTTTGGGAAAAAAATTAATCCCAGCAAAACTCCAATGCCAGTTTATTTCCTGTCTTTTCTGCTTTACCTCCTCTTTGAGCATCTAGTCAGAGACTCTTTCCTCCTATCTTCTGAACTTAGCAGGTTTCTTTTCCTCTTATTTACTTGCTTCTTTCTCACCCATAACTGTCCTCTCTCCCATTCTTCCTCTCCCTGAATGAATGGGAATACTGAGCAGTTCAAGCACTGGGAAAAGATGAGAATACCCGATGAGTTTTGTTTCTCCTGGGTTAAAAAATAGAAGTAAAAGGTATATTTAATTCTTTCCAGGAAAGTCTTTCCCTAGTTGCTTATATAGAATAGCTTCAAATAATAATTATATGTGAACTTATTGTTAGTGAAATGTGCTGGCTTGACACAGGCTGTCTTCCTCCATTCATTCAGCCATTCATTTATATGGCCTTCATCACCATAGTATCCAAGCACCACTGTCTATCCACAGAAAAGAGACAACAGAATTACCAAGCTTCCCCATATTGTCCCACCAGCATACCTTAACCCTGACTGCCTCTTGGTCTGTCTGTTAACCTGCTTGTCCATCTGTCTCTCTCTCGTTCCTTCTACTACACTGATCACCATGGTTTATCAGCACTTTACAAAAATTATTAAAGTAAATACAGAAAGATGTCTTTTCTTCTCCCATTCTACAGAGAGAGATTTCTTGCGAGGGAGGGTAGTTTTTGTTTTTAAATATGTGATTTTGGTGGGATTAGGTCAAATGAGAGGGTTTTGCATTTCACTCTGATGGCACTAACGTTTGTGGTCACTCTGGTCTCTTCTGGAACTGAGTTCCACAGTGGGGAGCCAGGGGCAGTGAAAGCTTTGTTGTTGATGCACATGAGTTTCACTTTTAAGATTGATAATGCTATTGTTCCAGTGGAACATAACTGTCATGAGAGGTTACAATGAGCATATCAAGTGAGACTTCCAGGTAAATTGGGTCAATCCTATGGAGGACTTTGAAAATGAGGATTGAGGTCCAGATCCTCAAAGGCACTTAGGGATCTAATTCTCATTGATATGAATGGAAGTTAGGCACCTAAATACCTTTCAGGATCTGAGCCTGAAACCTTAAAATTGACCTATGTTCAACAGAGAGTCACTGAAAAGAACAGCGCCCTGGGACACTGTGCTCTCAGAGGCATGTACTGCTGAGTAAGGAGACTACTGTATTCTGAACCAATGTTTTGTTTTGTTTTTCCCAAGGCCAGTGGTTTCATTCCTATGGGCAGTGCATTACATTAATCAAGGCTGGAGGACAAAGACACATAGATCACCATGCCCAAGTCTAAACCTGACTTCTGGCAAGCAATAGGCAGGAGAGGGTGTTTTTCGCAGCCTTAGCTCCTTAAGTATTCAGAATCAGTGATGTGTATTTCGTTTCCATATCCTTTCGATGCTAGGCCCCTGTGCTAGTACGCCAACATGGGCACTGATTATTGTCAGTGGTGGCAGTAGGCGTAAGCAGACTAAGCAATTGCTTTAGGGCCACAAGCAGCTCCAGGGGGCCCTGATTTAGCATTACCTCAAAAATATTGTTCATCTTATTTAAAGTGGACTTTTTAACAAGTGCATTAGTATATGTTGTTGGTATATTTTATTTGGTTTGTGGAAATAATGAAACTAGTATTTTCACGAGGTGGGAGAGAGGTCAGGGGCCCCAAAATATTCCTGTGTTGGGCCACCAATGGGCTAGCATGGCCTTTTTGCTTGATTTGATGGATAGACTGTTCTCTTTCAGGTGTAGTGATTATATATGTACTGGGTGAGGTCCTATCCCCATTGACATCAATGCAAGTTTTGCCATTGACTTCAGTGGGGCCAGTGTTTTGTGGACCTACATTCAGGTACATTGACAGATACAGATTTAATGCTGCCTTATTAGCAGAGTCCCAGCAATCTGCTTCAGCACCAGAATAAAAGCCAGTAGTGCTGGATTTCTTAAAAGGACATATAATAATATGCAGTGAAGTCATTCTTAAATGACCACCCAATGGGACTTGGAAAATGGGATTATTTGGTAGAGGTTAACTTTTATGTACATTTTGAACAAAATAGTACTAGAAAACTTGGGAACACTTTATAAAAGTCATGCAGAGCCCTGCCCATATTTACACTTGTGTTTGAAACTCTTCAGACTTACATTATGGCATGGTTTTCATCTACACCTAACACAATTGCATACTAGAGGTGGGAGAATTTTTTAAGCAAAGAGTTAAATTTGCCCCCCAAAAAATTATTTCCGGCAAACAGAAATTATTCTGAATTTGTCACAAGTTTGCCAAATAGTTTCATCCAAAAAATATTTTGGGGACTGAGGTAACATTCACACAATCAGGAATGGATTTTAACTTGGCTGTCCCGCAATGCAGGATAGCATCCTAGATGCTGGGCTATGAGGTATTCTGAGGTGGGTTTCTCCTTTTGAGGACACAGGTCAGAAACAAGTATTGAGGATCTATGTTATGAAAAGATTTCTACACCAGCACAAAGACCTTGGTGATCTTTTCCCAGTGTGTCAAATCACAAAGGCCTGGTTACCCTTCAAGGCTGTTTCATTTGTTTTACTAATTTCCAAATCTTGGTTATTTTTCTCTAAGTAATCAGGCTTGTCTTACCTAAAAATACTTCAGGGGCCACATGTGGAAATGTGGGCTCCATCTTTGCCTGTATGGTTTTTTAGTACTAGCAGTTGTGTATGCACAATAATGGAATTTGCACATGCAAATCCCATTTGTGCAAACTGACTTCAGACAGTAATTGCATGTGTAAATCCTCTAATTTTATGAGCATTTTATTAATGCTCAGAAACTGTATGTGCAAGTGATTTGTTCATGGAAATGGACTCTGTGTGTCTTGTTAATATCCATAAATTTCTGTAGCTCTCCAAGAAGGCAAATTTTGGCTTCTGGTGAGCATCATATTGGTTTGAATGTCTGTTTATGTCCTGAACAAAAAGACAGAGTTCAATTCTATAATTAAGCATTAAGGCCCTGATTCAATGAGGTACTTAAGCATGTGTATAATTTTAAGCACATGATTAGTCCCATTGACATAAAGTTACACACAAGCTTAAGTACATTGCTGAATCAGAGCCTTAATCACCATTATTTTTTCCACAAATCCAGTTCATATTATTGCACATATTCTGCTTTGGATCCTTCCAGTGGTCCAAATAACTCTAAACCAGTCTTCATTGGAATCAATGATACTGTAGAGCTAATGTTTGTTTTGTTTTGTTTTTTACAGAGACTTTGACCTGTTTTCTCATTTATGGTACATCTCACATACTCACCCCTATTTATCCTACCTTAGTTTAGAAAAGACAGAAGGAGATTTGTATATTTCACAGTCTAGAAAAAAAATATAAATAAAAAATATTCCTTCTTGAAACACATGATCTCGGATTATCCCTTAATATTCCACACTGATGGTCAAAGGGGAGGAAATTATTCATTGCAAAAACCTTCACCAATCTCCTTGCTTGACCAGTAACAAAGAGAGGATCACACATTTAAATAAATGCGCACTGGAGGTTTTTTGAATGTGCAAATAATTGTTATTTGAATGTGCAGTGAGGTTCAATTGTTGTATATTGAAATAGGGCACAAAGGGACTCAGGTCATTGCAGTGGAGGGAATGCTGGCCAGGGTTGTGATGAAGGGCCAGGAGAACAAGGGCTGTCAACTCACACTGTAATGCTAAACAAAAAATAGCTATAGAAACTAGGTTATTTATTGCACATGCACAGAATGCTGTTCTTAATCATGTATAACTTTGTTTCTAAACAAAAATGGTTCAAACATGGTAAATGCATTGGCCCTGATGGAGGATTATGTCAGTGGCAAGTATGGAGTATCCACAAGCAAAAAGAGAAACATGGAGCACCAGGTGAAAAACACCACTTTGTCATACCTGAATCCTAATCAGTATTGCACCATTAAAATCTATCTTTGTAATAAAGTGCATTGGTAACCTGAAGCCAAACACTCCCAAATTTTGGGGACCAGGCAATTGTGATCCAAAACCTCCTGATTCCCAAATCAGGTTTAAATTTTGCAGCTTTATCCCTTTTCTTTATTTAAAAATAATAAATAAAAATTTTTAAAAAATTGAACCAATTTTCTGTTTTAAAGACGATTCGTTCTTTTTTTCTGAAAGATCAAATGTTTGGATAGCTAAACTCCTCTGACGCGGTAAGGAAAGTGATAAAGTCCTGAGTATGCGGCTTAGAAGCTGTTGTAAAACAATGTAGAGCTAAGTGGAGCAGCAAGTGCAATGCAGAAACTGCAGAGTATGTACATTGACCCAGAGACCTAAATAGACTTTACTGATTTGGGTGAAGTCTTTACTAAAAAAGTTACTTGAAAGCATGTAATGGAGCAAGGCTTTTTAATGAATAGCTCTCTGAATGGCTAATTGATAATCATGGGCATACTAATTTATAAATAGACAATGATTTTAGGCTAGAGAAAATTACAAATGCGCGCTGTATCATTATGAAATGCACATGGCATTTTTGAGTTCATTTATGTGGCTGTGTACTCTATGGTAATAATAGTACTTAACACTTATATGTCATTTATTTCCATCTTCAAAGTGGCATAGAAACATTAAGGAATGTGGGGCTGATCCAAAATCCACTGGAGTCAATGGAAAGACACCCATTGACTTCACCGAGCTTTGGATCAGGCCCTAAGTTGCAACTTTATGGCACAGGCTGTGCGAAGAGCAGGTGCGATGGTGTGCTGTTCCCGTAGGATTTCACAAAGACGCTGTGCCCAAGGGAGGCAGCGTTGAAGATGGAAACACACATAAGAGTTAAATGCAGTATTTCATAAGGAGCAGCATATAGTTCATCCTACCTATTCTGCACGGGTCCAGCTCTGCTGTCCAGTGCACAGACGAAGGGGCTGGGGGTTTCCAGAAATGCCAGTGACATTATGGGCCCTGGCCCTGATTGGCTGTTGTCCTGCACCTTGTGTAATCATTTATCTCAGTGCAAAGAGAATGTGAAATGCTACCATTCTGCAGAGGTAGCATTCTATACCCACTTTGTATTGTTGTGACTAGACAAGGTGCAAGGCAGCAGAGACTTAGTACACACACACACACCAGTCCTTATGTATATGGAGCACAATGGCAGAGACTGTGCTGGTCCCCTGTGTAGATGTGCAAAGCATTTGGGAAAGCTCCCTGAACCCTCTCCCCCCGGTGCAGAGTTTGGCCCTTACTAATGTCTTCCCTGCAGCTCAATCAAACAATCTTCTCTAGAAGATCAAAGGTGCCCAGGGCTCCATGTATGTTTTTCCAAAAATGAAATACTAAAAACCAAAATAAGCTGTTTAGTCTACTATATAAGCTGAGGCAACTTCACTACAGTGATATGGATGCTTTGCCTGGTTTTGATCTCTGTGTTTCGGATACAGTGAGTTTTTCATTTGCAAACTTGTCATGACTCACATCCCACATTTGTTGAAACTCATCATAATTAGTACTTGGCTTCTCTGCGCACATTGATGAAAAGTACTTTCCTTGCAGAATTCTCCTCTCTGGCTTTGTATCTGAGTGCCTACTGTGTCTTGCTTGGAATTCAAAAGATGTCACGAGAAATTTTCTTCCTCTCTGTCAACAAAGCCAGAGGATTCAACTCAGCATTAGCGTTTCATGTGAACACTTTGTCTACTGGATTAGAAGTCTACTAATGTCAGGGAAGCAACGCTATTTTGCTCCTGTGGATCTTAATGCAGGTCCCATTTCCCCCCCTCTCCTGCAGAAGCTGTGCTACCAGGGCAGAAGGAGAGCCGGAGGAGCAGAAGAGCAAGCAACCCTCCATTCAGGATGACGGATTCAGGAGATTCCATGGATTTAGGAGATTCTTTCCCCATTAATCAGCAGGGCCTATAAAGCTGGGAATTCTTGCCCCCGATATTGGGCAGGTTGCTTTGCCGCTCTGCACCTCAATTTCCTCCTCTGTGCAATACCTCCTTTGCCAACAAAATGTGATGTCTATGGATGAAACTTGCTATGCAAGAGCTCCTTGTTATTGGCTCATTATTATAATTAGGTAGCACCCGTTGTCATGATTTTATGTAAGAGGTTTCCCTTAATCTAAAATAAAACATGGATATTGTTCTAGATTGAATTAGTTTTATTTTAAGAAAGTCTGGGTTTAAATGACAGGAAGTGAAGGTTTTGCAAACTTGAACTAATTTTGCAAACTCAGAGAACATTTAGAGAGGCTCATAAGTGTCAAACATTTTCAATTTAAAAGGCAAAACCATGACTGGGGTTAGATCTAATTAATTAAATAAACGTGAACTGTAATTTAGAGCATTAGAGTAAAGACACTACAGTTATTAAGTGGTGACTATGGGACAAATTGAACACCAAGTCTGTGTGTTATCCTGCTTCTAGGAAGAATCAAGACATATTAATTGATACTACTGTTATTTAAGTGGTCTCTCCATTGGAAGAGAATAGGTGATTTGACTTATTAACTGGGCAACTTTATTTTATTGGTGTCTTTTTGTTTAAATTAGATTACAACTCCTTGTCTGTGGCTTTTAGGAGATGAAGGACAATGTTGTCAGTCTAAAATCTGTTATCAGATTATATTGCTTTGTTATCATAAATGAACACGTGTCAAGTTTCCTTCCCCACTCTGAACTCTAGGGTACAGATGTGGGGACCTGCATGAAAACCTCCTAAGCTTACTTTTACCAGCTTAGGTTAAACTTCCCCAAGGTACAAATTAATTTTACCCTTTGCCCTTGGATTTCCACTGCCACCACCAAACTTTATCTGGGTTTACTGGGAAATGTAGTTTGGACCCGTCTTTCCCCCCAAAATCCTCCCAACCCTTGCATCCCACTTCCTGGGGAAGGTTTGGTAAAAATCCTCACCAATTTGCATAGGTGACCACAGACCCAAACCCTTGGATCTTAGAACAATGAAAAAGCATTCAGTTTTCTTACAAGACTTTTAATAGAAGTAAAGAAATCACCTCTGTAAAATCAGGATGGTAGATACCTTACAGGGTAATTAGATTCAAAACATAGAGAATCCCTCTAGCCAAAACCTTAAGTTATAAAAAAGACACACAGACAGGAATAGTCATTCTATTCAACACAGCTCTTTTCTCAGCCATTTAAAGAAATCATAATCTAACACATACCTAGCTAGATTACTTACTAAAAGTTCTAAGACTCCATTCCTGTTCTGTCCCCAGCAAAAGCAGCATACAGACAGACACAGACCCTTTGTTTTTCTCCCTCCTCCCAGCTTTTGAAAGTATCATGTCTCCTCATTGGTCATTTTGGTCAGGTGCCAGCGAGGTTACCTTTAGCTTCTTAACCCTTTACAGGTGAGAGGATTTTTCCTCTGGCCAGGAGGGATTTTATATGGTTTACCCTTCCCTTTATATTTATGACAATACGGCAGACCAGTTCAAGTTTTTGTCTGCTGTGATGCCTTTTCAGACACACTTCAGTTAAGCAGCAGGCATTTCTTTATATTCAAGGAGCCATTCGACCAGCTGATGATTTTGGGGAAATACATTTCCATCCCTCTATTTCAGTTAAATTGCTGTGTATTAAGTAAATATTTTAATTCGCTTGAGATCCATCAAACAATTTCTTTTACCCTCCGATAGATGTTAAATACCTTTTTGTTCCTGATGTCTAATCAACAAAGAGCCAAGACATTTTTTAGAAGTCTTAGAGCTGCAGAAATCTGATATCTTTCTCGCTCTCTCTCTCTCTCGCTCTCTCTCTCTCGCTCTCTCTGTCTTTGCAAACTCTTCCTTAGGGTCACACAGCATTATGCATTTTAACTACTGAAATCTCCCATACCTCACTGACCTGATGATTAGACAGACCTTCTGAAGCTTCCTACCACTTAAACTGCAATGCTTCCTTTCCTGTAGCCTGCCTAGACGTTCTAAACCCCTTCTTTCCATCCCACAACTCGCCACTAGACCCTGTTTTCTTCCAATCCAACCAAAATGGTTTAAATGTACAGTGAAGCCAACTCTAGCAATTTAATTGCAATATTTGGTGTTCTTTCTAAGCCCCAGTCAAGTGATTAGCTAAGAATCTCAGCTTTCATTTAAAAAAAAAAGTTTCTAGCCCTCATGTTTGCAGAGAATATCACCAGAGTGTACTTCTAATGGCTCAAAAAGGAGAAGGCAAACAAAAAAAAATTTATTTATTTAATAAATTATTTATTTATTTAATAAAATCTCATGATGTTTAAGCCAATCTCATGAGTTGAGGGGGCGGGGCTTGGTTCATGATTTGGGGTTGGCAATACTGAAGGTGTAATAGAAAACTAGGGAAAATGGGGAATGGAAGGGGCAGAATTGACATCATTGGATTTATCCTGTTTACACCAGTGTTGGTGTGAGTTTGGCCTATTCTGTCTCCACCTCCTCGGTAATGTTTGCTAAGAATAAACAGGTTTCAGAGTAGCAGCTGTGTTAGTCTGTATCTGCAAAAAGAAAAGGAGTATTTGTGGCACCTTAGAGACTAACAAATGAAGTGAGCTGTAGCTCACGAAAGCTTATGCGCAAATAAATTTGTTAGTCTCTAAGTTGCCACAAGTACTCCTTTTCTTTTTAAGAATAAACAGGACAGCTAAACACATGCCACAGTATTGTGGGGAGTTTTGTTTTGTTTTGTTTTCTTCAAAAGTTCAGCTCCATGTTATAGTGCCAAGCTGTGCCATAGATTAATGTTCTGCACAATGAGAGAATAAAGACCATAATCATTCCCTTGGACCATTCATTGATGTTACTATGAGGAACATGTATCAGTGCTAACAAAATGGCAACTTTAGTAGCAACGCAAAAAGCAGGTGGAACTGGGGACATTTTCTCAACTTGTTATAGCATTAGCCTAAAAAAAAAAAGCAGCACACCTATATTATTTTAATGATTCCAGGGTGTCCATTTTAGTTATGAGGTATGAAAAAACAAAATGGTTTCTGATTTCCTTTGCCAACTCCTATCTTTAAAAGAACACAGCTTTGTTTGAAAAATATGTTTTTAAGGGCCTGGATGGTTCAGAAGATTGTTCACCTCCAGGTCACTGTTTTTGAACTTACCTATGTCAAAACTGGTCCCCATTTGATGACTGGTTCTGTGTAAGAGGAGTTAGTGGCCTCAGTTCAATTCCTCCTTGCTTTCTCCTGTCCAGGTTCTACAGAGGTGTTTCTCCACTCCTGTGAACCCTGTAAGGTTGTGTTGGCATCTTCCAACTCCACAATTCTTGACTAAAGATGGTTAAAATTTTCTTATATTCCATTTATTGACACTTTTTAATTGAAATTTCAAATTTTGACCTAAAAAGAGAGGTGGACTAAGGAGAATCACTTTTTTCCCCACAAATTTTAGCAAAATAATCATCCTGCCTTCTTGCCAGCTATAGAACTGGTCAAAATTCTGATAAAATTTTTTCAAACTATTGACATTTTGATGGAAAAAGCCATAAGGAATTTCTCACAAAAAAATTGCCAAAACAAAACAATTCCCATTTTTTCCACCATCTGTACTTGTGAGGCTCATCATGCCACTTACACCACCTCTGAAAGCCTTCAGGTGCTTATCAGAGCCCACATTCCACCCTCCATCCCTGAACATGGTAGGCTTCTCAGCTCTTTAGTTGACTCTTGCTCCCTGAAAAAGCTAAAATGATGCAATGGGCTAACGAGGGGCTCAAGGGGATCTAGAGGTGGCCTTGGTGAACCTCCTAAGTCTTGGAGGAAAAGTGGTGGGTCCCCAGTGATGCTTATGGAGGGCTAAGGGAGCCCCTCTGATGAGTATCTTATGGCTTAGGGGTTTGTAGCAGCCCCTTGAAAGGGTCAGAAATGTTGTTTATGGGATTCCTAAGCCTTATTGCAAGTTCTCCTTTCCCACAGAGTTTAGTAGATCCACAGAAAGGAAGCCCCTTTATCTCCCTTCATTCCTGTTTCTCTTTTTGGGCCCTGCCTCTACAGATCTCTGAAAGATCCCTTCCTATAGGCCTGAGCAGGGGCTGTGGGTTGAAGATATGTGGCTGGTGGGGCAGAGATCAGGGAGGACATTTCCTGTGTTTCTGTGACCTTCTACAGGAGAGGAGAACATCCAGAAAGTTTTATTAAGTTATTTTAATTCTGTTTATGCAGGGAAAGAACTAGAGATTTTTACAAATGAAAGTTTACATTCACAGCAGTCCTTTGATACCCGATACTAAGCTCTCTGGAGCAGCTTATCAAGGGTGACCTACAAAATTAATAACTTAGATATTGTGCACTGGGGGTTAGATCCACTAAGGGGATTTGGACTCAGTGTTGCAATGCCTAACTTTTGAGTGCCCTGCTGCCCAGTGGAATTCACATCCGTGAGGTGGGCACCCAGGCTCTGTATCTAAAGCATGGGGAGGTTTAGGTGCCTAAGAATGGATTTCACAGAAGCCAGCAAGCTGAGTGGGAGCCCACTAAACTAGTCAATGGGAAATGTCAAGGTGAGGGGTGTGGCCTAAACCCCAGACCTCAGAAGGATTTAGGTGCCTCAGTCCAGGTTGGAAGGCATGAAAGAGAACAGGACAAATACTGTATGTTCTGCATAACTGCAGCTAACTGCTCTGCTGACTCACCACTTAAACATTGTACAAGTCAGGTGACATTACCACAGTGATAAATCTGATCCATATCAACAGGGTAACAATGCTGAGCCAGTCCTCTGTAGCATATTGAAGGAATATTGAGGAAATTATTGCCAGATGTGAACATTTTTTGAGTGGTGCCGCCTGACAAAATACATATTTTCCCTTCTTTTTGTGCTGTTTACCTAGACTAGAATTATGATACACTTTTTTCAAATGTTTCATTTTTCCAGGATTCATGTGGAACAAATTAAAATTAAGTTTCCATAACAAATGACTTAGCAGCAGAGCTGTGAGATCACCTTCTCTCCTTCCCGCTATCAAGCTTCACATCCAGTAAAGATGTTCATGGCTGTGTTTGTGGCTTTTGCACACAGCTGTGTATTGTGAGTAATATAGGGTCATCTCTCCACAGCAGGAAAGCTAGGAGATGAGACATTGTGCCTTGGGTAGGCTTAGTGTCTCCTGGATCGTGCTGGCTGTGCTACCCCTCCAATAGTGCAGAATATGCTCCTCTGAAGGGCTGATGAACCTTGAGCAAGAGACTAAGGGATGGGGAAGACTAATTGCACTGTCTAAGTATTTATGTGGCCCTATTCACCTTAACATCCAAGCATCTTTGCCATGGCGTTTGAGTACCAGGGCTGAAGACAGTCTGGCACTATCTTGGGAAACCTCTGAGTAGAGAAAGTAAAGACGTAGACACAGTAGGCCCATATGTATTTCCTCTGGAGTACTGTCTTAGCTGGTATATGTTGCACCAAAATAGACACTACTTTTATGGTTCAGGGGCAACAAGAAAGAGCAGAATTGACTTGGGTGGGTTTGCTCCCTTTTCAGATTCTCTATAAAACTGTGGGCAGAGCTTTCCAAAAAGGAACTGTGGAGAGACAAAGATCCCTTATTTACGATGAGCCCTTCAAAAGCACCATCAAATATCTCAAGTAGCTTTAGCTTGCACTGTCTCCACTCTGTCTATGGGACTGCATCACGTACTTGTGCTTCTGTTGAGGTCTTGGTCCTCAAGGACTCTGGTACCTGCAGGAAGAACTGGTGACAAATGTGATCGAAGGCTTGTATGAACGTCATAGTGACGATATGCATGTAATGGGACCTGTTTGTATCAGGGTATGTTTGTTTTACAGGTGTATACATTGAATATGGGGCACTGTGTGCTTGATAGACGTGCCCCCAAGTGAGTCAGATGTCTGATATGGGTACAATGCCTATTCATTTTACTCTGAAGCAGACTTTTGTAGGTGGATGTCATAATACAATGCACTTCCAACAGCATTTGCCTCAATGTGAAGAACGCCACTCCAGAGCGGTCAGGTGTTCATGAGTGCCATAGAACTGATAATGTACATAAGAGCATTTTCACGTTCAAGTCAGGTGAGCATTTATTTTCATATACCCCTGATTTACCTCCACTGTTATTACCTGTCCTGGGATTCTGTACTGTATTCTCATTATCCATTCTCTTTTACACTAATAATACACTCCTGAGAAGCACAAATGGAGCTGGATATCAATTGAAAATTCCCTCAATAGACATTCCCTTTCTGACTACAGTCATAGACTTTGTTCAATGAGCTACCAAGATTCCCAAGTATCAGCTGTAATGTTATCATTCTTAGATAAATTCTCCAGGCAGCCTTAAAATTAGAAAGACTGTTCCCTTGCCAGCATTTAACCTCCATGTATTTGGCTGTACAAGACTTCTTTAACAGAAACATGAAAGCCATTCAAATAATG
Source organism: Natator depressus (assembly GCF_965152275.1). Lineage (NCBI taxonomy): Eukaryota > Metazoa > Chordata > Testudines > Cheloniidae > Natator > Natator depressus. Next base: position 30,723,458 of record NC_134236.1, read on the forward strand.
TGTCCAGTGTGATGCTGTTGTATTTCCTGAAGCAGCAGCAGCATCTGGAAGTTTCATTTGATAATGAACTTGAACAAAGGAATCTTAAGGACATATTTGACCCTGCAATTAGCCACCCACATTGGGAACTGCACCTGCTAGCACCAGGACTGATTTTGGCCCATAATCTCACCAGACTTCAGTCCCTAGAGTTACCTGAATGTTCCTGAGAGAATTTGTATAGAGAATCAAGGACATAATGCAATAAACAAATGTGTCTGCTAAACATGAATGACAGGCCATATCTTTTGTGATTAGGAATGAGACAAAGGCAATATGTATTTAATACAGAAGGGCAAAACCGAAGAGTTCAAATCCAGATACAAACCCCAGCTTCCCCAGAGTTTGAGTGTTTTGCTTCTTCCCATTATAGATGATGGCCTGATTCTGCTGTTTCTTGAAGTTTGCTCAATTTTGCTAAATTTTGACCCATGATACAGTATTGGAATAGATCCCTTACATTGCTTTATTTGTTGTAAATTTTTTAGTTTCTAGTGAAAAAATATGAATAAATATGACATAAATGCAATGCAATTAAAAAGGGTCTTTTTAGATATTCTGTTCCCCCATTACAACCAATAATATAACAAGGAAACATCCAGTCCAGAGCAGAAGTGAATTAGGATGAACTTTCTATCAAACTTCAGCATGCATTTTGCTGGCTAAATATTTTTTACTTTTGTAGGCACAAACTATATAGTACATACCATAGAAATGTCATCACTCTACTGTTTACAGTCTTTCTAACTTGAATGGCTAATAAGTTTAGCACATTCATGTTGCAGGACAAATTAAGCCCGTCAGAGTGACTCTCACTTCTATATAAAGGAAGTTCTAAACATTTAAGGGGAAATTTAGCTGTCAAAGTCAGTTAGCTTATTGAGGTGAGAGGAATCCCATGTTTCTTTGAAACCTTTCAGAGACTGCTATACCTGGTAGATGTAGACCTGTGTATTATAAACATTGCTTGGAAATGTATATAAAAAAATACAAATTAGCCACTACAAATCAACATAAAGCGTAAAGGGAGTCACACTTCTTTGCTCATAACTATTATCAAGGAACTATTTGCAATTTCAAGGAATCAGGGCAGATAGATAAATCCATTTATAAAATCCTAAAAAGGGGTGGCTATCCATACATGTTATATGCTCTTGACATAATTTAAAATACCCTCAAGAACAATACCCCAACATAACTATAATGCAATTTGGTAGAACCCACCAGGAAACTGAAAAACTAGGGAAATGCGACCTAGATGGAGGTACTATAAGGTGGGTGCATAACTGGTTGGGAAACCATTCCCAGAAAGTAGTTATCAGTGGTTTACTGTCATGCTGGAAGGGCATAACAAGTGGGGTCCCGCAGGGATCAGTTCTGGGTCCAGTTCTGTTCAATATCTTCATCAATGATTTAGATATTGGCATAGAGAGTATAAATATAAAGTTTGCGGACGATACGAAGCTGGGCGGGCTTGCAAGTGTTTTGGATGATAGGATTAACATTCAAAATGATCTGGACAAACTGGAGAAATGATCTGAAGTAAATAGGATGAAATTCAATAAGGACAAATGCAAAATACTCTGCTTGGGAAGGAACACTCAGTTGCACACATACAAAATGGGAAATGACTGCCTAGGAAGGAGTACTGCGAAAAGAGATCTGGGGGTCATAGTGGACCACAAGCTAGGGAGGGAGAGGAGCTATTTAGAGACAATGTTGGCACAAGAACAAATGGGCATAAGCTGGCCATGAACAAATGCAGGCTGGACACTAGAAGAAGGTTTCTAACAGTCAGAGAGGAAGGTTCTAGAACAGCCTCCCAATAGGAATTGTAGCTGCAAACATCTAAATTAGTTTTAAGAGAGGGCTGGAAAAATTTGAGTGGGATTTTATGATGGGGTTGCTTATGAGTGTGAGGGGACAAGGCTTTGCTGCAGTGGGGGCCCCTCTGTTTATGTCTTGTGTTCCTAAGGCTCATGCCTCAGGGCTGCAGCCAGTTGCCAGCAGGCGTCAGGAAGGGGTTCTCCCCCACCTCACCCCCAGTTTAATTCTGGGGTTTTTTGGTCTCCTGCTTCTGAAACATCAGGGATGGCCATGGCTGGAGATGGGACAGTGGATAGGATGGGTCAGGGCTCTGAGGTGGCACTGAGCATTCTTTCTCTCAGGTGCTTGGCTGGCTGATTCTTGCTCACATGTTTAGCTTCTAGCCAATGGCCATAGGTGAGGTTGGGTAGGAATTTTCCCCCAGGTCAGATTGGAAGTGGTCTTGGGGGAGGGGGGCTGCCTTCCTCTGTAGCATGGAGTGTAGGTCACTTGCTGGGATTATCTAGATATGTCTCAATCAATTCCCTGCCATTCAGGGGTCTTGGGCACTGGTGCACCTTGGTGTCTCTTATTCTGTGCGTGTGGCACATCATACTTGAGTCTCCTGTGGGCTGCAATATTTTGGTCTAAATTTGGTTGTTGTTGTTCCCTTTAAACAAACACCAGCTCTTTCTTATCAGCAGTTATGCATGTAACTGGTTTGGTGCACCCATACAAGCAGGGGACCTTTCCTCATAGCACACACAGAGAGAGCATTGTTTGGTTATATTTACCAGTGTCTTCAGAAGCACTAATAACGAAACAGAGTTGCCTCCTTGGCTATCTCTTGCATACCCATTGTAAATATTTATGATACATTAACAATGAAATGCTTTTACTGTTGGTTCCTAAATTATTTCACAAGCATAATTCTCTAATATTTATTGCTGCAGTCCCTTCTTGGCCCTTACACAAGCAAAACTGTTAAGTCAATGGGCTTTTTACTTGAGTAAGTTCTTAGCAATAAATTAATAATAAAAACAATACTTATGTACCATCTTTCCTCTGAAGATATTAAAGTGCTTTGTATATGTGAGTAAATATTATTTCTAGAGATGGTCAGAAAATAGGTTTTTTTTTAAAAAAAAAATTGTATTGAAAACTGCCAAAAAATAAACAATTTTAACTTTGTTCTCCAACCAAAAAAATTTGAGAAAAGCAGGTGCTGTCCATGAAAATGTTTGTTTAGTTGAAAACCCAATTTTCCATTGTAAAAAAGTTTGAACTGAAATTTTTTGACCAGCCCTAATGAATACCCTCCTTTACAGATGAGGAAACTAGAACTCAGATAGGTCAAGTGACTTACCTGAGGTCACAGACCAAGCTAGAGGCAGAATGGGGATTAGAACCACGAATCAGGCCTGCTTGTTATTTATTCTATCCATCAGACAACACTGACCATAGAGAACCACAGTATTTTAAATGGAGCACAGCTGCTAGTATTGTTGTTTTCCCTTCTCAGTGAAACTTTGATGAAAGGAGGAAGTTTTCAATGCAAAATGTCCATCACTTTAAGATAATGAGAACATTTTCATTGCTTTAATGGTTAATGAAAATGTATGTGGATAATGAGAACTTCCACTTACATGATTATGAATTAAAGAAAAAGTTTCAGGGCATAATTCAGCCTCCAATTTAGGGGGCCTTAGGAAGAAACTTACTCTTTGGCCAGCTTATTCCATAATTACCCACTACTGAATTTTTTTAACCTTCCTCTGGAGCATCTTGCCACTATCAGACACAGGCTATGGGACTAGATGGACCACTGGTTCGATTGCATATGGTAATTTTCAATGACAATATATATTTACTGCCCATTCTTAAGGCTAGTTTTCTTTACACTAACTTTTGCTTCTAACTGAGAATGCTAATGCAACATCGTGAAACATCACTCAAAGTGGCATTAATAACAGGGCCTGTATAAAGGGAGTTTGAAGTTACTCAGCTGGAACAGGGGATTTCCTACTGAGTCCATCTCAGAGGAGTTGGGTGGGGGGAAGGGGGAAGAAGCACATCAGCAGAACTGTTTCAGGCCAGGCCAGTTGCCATGCCAACAAATTGTTCTGATGTTGGAACATATCCTTTCGGAAGTGTGGTTAGTATAATAGCACAATGGATATATTCACTTTAGTCTAGGTGCTTAAAGATGACTATATATTTCTCGCCTCTGACAAGAATCATGACATCGTGTATGAAACATCAGGCAATAAGTGAGAAAAATAACAATGCAAAGGAAACACCAATATTGTCTCCAAAACAGACAATAGAAACCTTACATGATTGTCAAGGTGTCTGCAATGAATTTGATATTGATGCAAATTGAGTGCCATACGCTTTGGATATCGTGATTTAGAAGGTATGGCCAGGCTGATGTGACATGACTTTAATATGCCTGCAATGTCATCCCGGCTCTCTGCTTGCTATTTATACACAATTAGCTGCACAGATGCAGAATGTTTCAGAAAAGCAGAATTGCCAGTGCTACTTAAACTGCTTCATTCCTAATGATATTAGATAGAGCTTTGGTTAAAATATGATGACTTTGCATTTTAACAGAAGTGACCGTCAATATGTAAGTTGCTCATAGTCAAGAGATTTTCATCCCATAATGTTACTCTTTTCTAGCTTTTTATTCATCAGTGTTAGGCATGTAACTTTCTAAATTCCTTGTAACAACTTAGTTAGGAAGGAGGTGGATTTTCCATTGGTTAAAGTGTTTAAATCAATACTGGATATCTTTGTAAAAGATATGCTCTAGCATAACCAGCCATTATGAACTTGAGGCAGGAATTACTGAGTGAAATTCTATGACGTTTGTTATGGAGGGGGTCAGGCTATATGACCATAATGGTCCCTTCTGGCCTTAAAAGTTATGAATCTCTATAAAAATATTTATTTTAAGATTCACTCTTGTCAACTGACCAAGTTCTGAATGCATGATTAGGCCAAAAGAAGCCAATTACCTGAACTTTAAAGAGTCAATCTAAATTTCACACCTCAGGATAAAGTAATTTAGTACGTGGAAGTGTTCATTATATTTATTTATTCCGTAGAATAAGACATAGGTTTCAACACCTACCACAACATCAAAAACAATGTGGCAGATTCTGATTTCAGTTTCATCAATGTACATACAGAATAATTCCAGTGCTGGCAATGAAGCTATTTGGGATTTACCTATGTATAAATGAGATCAGGATCTAGCCCAATATACTGCAAGAAGTAGTACTCATAATACCTAATAGGCCTTCTAGTGTTCTAACATAGCGGTGGAGAATAAGTCAACATACCGCAGGAATTACTGGGGGAAATTCTATGGCTTGGGTCATGCAGGAGATCAGACTAGATGAACATAGTGGTCCCTTATGGCTTTAAAATCTATGCATCTATTAAGTGAAGACAAATGTTACAATTAATCAACTACTGTAACCCAAAGCATTAGTTATGAAAAACTGCACTCACAAGACATGTTTCTTTATGTTGTTTTTTATTATTGTTGTTCAGCATGACTGTGCTCTGGAATAATGACACAGCAGCATCAGTCACTTAGCTAAATTTCATATTGATTGTTATATGTCAGCCAAATCCTGAAATCCTTACTGACATTTTTATCAGACCTAACTCAGGTAAAACTCTAAATGAGTTAGGCCTGCGTAAGCAGCAAATAAAGACTTCAGGACTTGACCCAGTATACATGTGGTATTGTTAGGGTATGTGGTCAGTTTAGGTATGAGGTATGGGGGAACTAAAATATGTGGGTGGAAGTGGTATAATGGTGTGAAACCTAAGGACTCCTTGAGGGCCTATTGGTTGCTAGAAGCCACCCGGAATGTTGGTTCAGAAGTCAGCTGCAGGAAGAGGCCCTCAGCGACGGGAGTGTAAAGACTTGCCAGCTGGAAGTGTTTTGGTTTGGATTGGTTGAAATTGCCAAGAAACTCACTCCAGACTCCAGAGACTGGCCCATCAGGGATGACAGAGTTCCGGGCTCCTGTGAGATCAGACTGGCAGAACATCAGACTCTGGGGCTCATGAAAAGGAAACCTGAATGGGGGTATGAAATAAGATTTCCAGGGATTGAAGAGGACAGCTGACATTGCCAGATGACCCATACTGGAGTTCATTCATGGGTTTTAATTGTAAACAACAAGTTGCATGTTGGTTAATTCAGTTCAGAGCGGAGCTGTGGTGAATGGAGATTTCTGCAGCAGCCTTCAAAGAACACCTACCATACCTATAAGGGGTTCCCTGCTCCTGGAGATGGGTCCTTGTAACAAGGAAGCAGTGGGGCAGGGGTAGAATTTCCAAATGAGAAGTTTGGTGGTGGCCACAGATATCCAGGGAAGGAAACCCAGGGTTGTGCAAAACCCTGGGTCATCACAGTATGTAATCAGCAAGTCAAGTTATATCTGTAGTGGAGAAACATATGGTGTGCTTGTCACTTATAGACTGCAATAGCAACAGAGTGAATAATAACGGCTGACGTACAGTATCTGCGTGAATAGATTTGAAAGTCTTAAAATGGAAAAGCGATTCTGTAATTCTTTTGTAGAGTATGAAATTATTATAATTGTGCAAATGTAAACAGGATACATGTCATATGTTTTTATTTAGGTCTTGGGCACATTATATTTGGTGGAGTGTAGCTGTGAGCCATGTCCGATGTATGTTAGGCACTGAGACGCATGTATTGAAGCTGAAGCTTACAAAAATAGAGACACTTAGAACCTGTGGTAAAAAGATAACATATGCTATCAATCCCACTTATTGCAAAGTCAAACATAATGGTAAAGCCATCCTAAAAACATCTATATTAACAATTATAGATGATGTAGTGGTTGAACTTTTTTCTTGAATGAATAATCGCAATTGTTAAATCTATTTGAGGTATTGAGTAATTTACAAGTAGTTAAAAATACAAACAAAGTGGCAATTTTGAAATTTACACATTCTTTGGTTCCACAATATGCTTTTCATTATTGCACAGTGCCTTGAAGAATGGAATCAATAAAGCTAATGTTTAGTCATGTGTAGTATAGATTGTTTACTGTACTTGATACAATGATTTGGATAAAGACCTTTGCACTGAGAAAGATTAATCTGTTTAAACAAAGACAACTCAGATCTGATCTTCCAGATGAGGTGTTAAGAGGGAACACATTTCTTTTTTTTTCCCCCAGCGTTAATTTATAGTCAGAAATGTACCTTTTAAAGTAATCATGATGAAGTCCCACACTAGAAGCTGTTCTGAGAGAAACCTGAATACTGCTAACAAAGCTGGTTGACTATTACAAAAAAACCTGTGCATATTTTCATGAAGTAGCAAGGTTAGTTTATTGATGGGTTATATTATTCTTTAGACATAGATGGCTGCCAAAGCCCTTAAGTGTTAGGTATGTTTAAGGAAACATTTTGTTCTGACTTTAGCATGCTATTTGCCTAACCAGCCAACAGCTAATCCAGTCTGGCTGTCGTGAAAGGTCACTAGATTTGTTGGCCTCCTCATAGTATACAGTCATTGTCATCATCATTCCTACCTCATTGCCCATCACCCCATTCATTTGGTGACATTTTAAATCTTTCCCAGACATGTCTCCATTGACAGTATGGATTACCCAGGGCAACCAACTAGAGTCCGCCCCTAGAAGGGTCAAAATAATAAAGGGAATAAGATGCACTGAAATTACTGAGGGTGATCAGAATTAATGCTTGAGAAGAAATAAAACTGTGAGCGGATGCAAACCAATAGATTGGGACTTCCCTGAGGGATGATGGAAATGCTTTAGAATAATGGCCCAATTATTTAATTCTGAATTCAGTGAAAATCCTATAAAAGTACTTAAAACATCCCCATTAACACCAAATGAGCTCATCATGATTAATGTTATTAAAACAAGTGCCAAAGAGTTTAGTAATGATTAAGTCTTTTATCTCAGGTAATAAATTTATAACATCCTAGAAATATTTCCAATAAAGCAGAAAAATAAAACTTTGTTTTATTTTTACTCTTCCTAATCTATTTTCGTCCCTCTCCTTCTCCACCCCACCAAATCAGCCCAAGTCATGGGTATATGTTTTTACCCCCTAATCTTAAGGGATGCACAAGAAATTACCAAAACAAATTTAGGTCCCTAAATTTAAGGCACCTAAAGCCATATTTAGACATTTAAAGAAAATTAAGGTGCTAGATCCTGAAACCAAAACCCCTGGTGTCCTTTTAAAGCTTCCCATTGACTTCAATGGGCATTGGATCTGGCCATAAATCCAGATTTAAGTACCAAGTTTCAGAGCACCAGTATTTGAAAATGTTGGCAAAAAATCCCAGTGCTACCATAGCTTCTTCCTTTCATGGGTTTCAAAAAGAGCACGGGTGGGACTTTGAGAATTGCCCAAGATATGGACCAGATTGTGGCTGACCATGCACGGGTGTGAAAGTGGATGAAGACAACCTAAGGAGTCTTTTCATCTCTACATAGGGGCCATCCACAATGTGCCTGGGGAGCAGAGTAATTCCAGGCTAGCCATTGTCCCCATCCCCAAAATGGGGTACAGAGGGAATTGGGATAGATTATGGGCAGGACCAGGACCCCGCCCTTCCTCCTCCCCAGTCAGCAGAGCTTATTGGACATTAGGACGGGGCGCATACTGCAGCCATAAGCTTCGCTGTGTTGCCACTGCAGCCTACACTCCAACAGAGCACCAAGGGGAATTTGCGCTGTCAGCCAGAATTCTGGCTTGGTCTTCTGTGGCTTGGTTTTCTGTGGGGTCAAAAGTGCATTTGCCATTAGTCGTGCTCCTTGACATAGCCACCTGGAGTGTACTGGAGCAGACAGGAGAGAAGAATGTATTTGATTTGGTTTTCAAGTGGGTGCAGACTTGGTTCTTGGTGAATTTATAGCAGCAAAAAATTAAATGTAATTTAAGAAAAATCATCAAACAATTTCTTTCTTTGAATCCAGTATTTTTAAAAGTCACAATAGACTTGTACGTAACCAGCAGTTTTCCACTTTCTGACATTTCTTGTAGAACATGAAAGATATCTTGAAATTGTGTGTGTGTAAGTGTGAAATTTCTTTAAATTTCACAGATTTTCCCCCTCATCCCACATTTTGCAAAATGTACCCATTAGTTGATGGCAGTTTGCACTTTAGTCATCTTTGCAGTAACTTGCAAAATATTTCCATTTCCAAACACCTTGAAATTTCAGCAGTGAAAAGTGATTATTCCCTCACAAGTTTGGACTCAGGAGCAATGCTGAGTGCTTTCTCATGGTTTTGTCCATGAGAAATCCAGGTGTATTTGTATTTGGCCTACATCTATGCTAAAAAAGAACATAATGGAAGTGACTAGCTGTTTTCTTCCCATTTCTTTTTGTAGTGCTTTCACCAACACACACACACACACACACACACTCTCACACTATAAGCTAGGGCCCTGCATGTTGACCCCCGGATCTTCAGAGTCTTGTGCACTGCCTGTATGCAAACATGTGGGCCTGCCCATTCAGAGCTCATTGCAGGATTGGGCCTAAAATCCAACAGTACAAGTTCATATCCCTCCGCCATATATACTGCCTTCAGACACCAGGAAACTGAAGTTTTATATGTCTGACCAAAAAATGTTCACATCTGACAAGTGACATTAATGCCTAGGAATTGAGCAGCCCAATACTGTAGCCCTTTCACCGATAAAATTCTCAGTGAGAAAATACTGCTGCATTTGACTGTGCCTGTTTCTTCCCAATGAAAAGTAATAGTTCTTTGTTCTGTGTATTAAGACAAAAAATGAGAACAGTTCTATTCATTTGCACAAACTTCACGAACCTTTAGTAAGCTGCGAGGGGGGAGGGTGGATTATGAACCAAGTAAAAGAAAATAGCAACTAAACTGCAAAGATGACATCATAGTTTATTAGAATTATTTAAACACCTTAGACATATATCCAAACTCAATGGAGAATTTTCAGTACTAAGTGCCCATGAAAATCAGCTTTTCAGTCAGGATAAAATCAAATAACCACCTGACTTAACATAGGACTGTTTTATTTGTCTTTATAGACACAGGGTCTAAATAAAGCCTCTCTCATAATTAGCTATGCTGAAACAATCTTGGGTATCTCATGGTGATGCATATGCTAGTGGCTGTGCATCCGGAGAGAAAGCTAACCAGAACCACAGGATATTTCGGACCTCTGGGGGAGGGAAGTGAGCAACGCTGCTGTGGAAAGTAGCTGGAAACAATCCAGCTTCCCCAGGCCAGTCAGTCATGAATATCCTGCCTTGGCCACAGAGGGCCTGTGGAGGAAGCAGGCTCACAACAATTGGGAAAGGTTTGTAACCACAGGAGTCAAATGAATGAAGCCAAGAGTCTGCCAAGTGATGCAATTCATGGGAAAAAAAAAATCTGCAGCTCCTACACAGGAGCATTCATCATTCACTGTGACCTTCCTGGAATGTGCTGACAGACACAAAGCATTTTGTATGACATTCTGCCAGTGAACTGGAATGACTGCTGCTTGCAGTATTGTTTTCTAGCAGCAGGGCACCATCTTCTGGAGAGTGCATAGAATGGCTCAGCAGTTTCTTGCATGGCTTTGATGGTGTTTTTGAGAATGATGTGCCATCCCTTTGAAAATGCTTCAGAGAAAGGTTTTCAAGGCTCAAATTAAAAGCAGTCGCTGTTTCAATTCAACACAAATGCCAAGTATTTTGCGTGTCAGAAAGGGATGTTAAAATGGAGGGTGGCTATAATGGAGCTGGAAGAGAAGCCACCGTAGAGAGGGTAATGCAGAGAGAGATGCCATGGTGATAAGCATAGTATAGAGTCATGGGTAGATGGATGGCAAGAGAGGAAACACATTATCAAATGATCAAGGTACATTCCGGCATCCTTTGTACTTTACTACTTGAAGAGGTCTGTAGCTCAGATCTAGTGTGTGGCAAACTTCTCTAGGTGATTTAAGCTTGGATTTTCAAAGGAGCCGAAGGGAGCTGGACACCCAACTTCCTTAGGCTCCTTTGAAAATAATCCCAGTTTTAGTCTCTGATCACATGGCAATTAAGTAAAATCTGCCACTTCTCCACCTCAACCCACCAGCATCTTCTGTGCACAGCTGCAAACCCTACACACTCCAGAGCATGGATAGTATCCCTGTGAGTGCCCCGGGATACAAACCTCCTAAAAATGGGCAGGGCCCTAGGTCTCTCCCCCTGCTGCACCAGCCACCAGACCCGTGAAGGTCACAGCCTGATGCATTGCCTAAGGGCTGGTGCAATGTTCTTTTCTATTGTTTGCCGTGGAGCTCCAGGAGAATTTGGGTCTGATTCTCCCTGACCTTGTTTAGTCATTTGCCAAGTCAGTGATAGCACTTTGCACTGCACAAGGTGCAAAGCATCAGAGAACCACTTCCAGAGTGTCCCTGAAGTACATGTCTGCAGGCAGACCCTTAAGGGGGCCTGGCTCTGCATTGTCCCTGACACAGGCCTAGGCTTTGTAGGCACAATCTGACCCACAAACAGTAGGGAAAGATAAAGATGATGTGCACTCTTTGCCTTGTAAAGGTCGGTCATGTAACTAAGGGTATGTCTATGCTGCAATTAAAAACCCATGGCTGGCCCTTGCCAGCTGACTCAGGGCTAGTGGGGCTCAGGCTAAGAGGCTGTTTAATTGCAGCGCAGGCAGTCAGGGTCAGGCTGTGGGCCCAACTCTAGGATCCTGAACAGTGGGATGGTTCCAAAACTTCGGCTTCATCTCAAGCCCCAAACAGTCCATAGCCGCAGCCCCATGAGCCTCAGTCAGCTGGCACAGGCCAGCTGCGGGGGTCTAATTGCAGTTAGACTTACCTTAAGTCAACACAAGGCTGACTTCTCCTATAACATACGGTGGAGTTGGGTTTATTCTCCCCTCTTCAGCGCTACTCTTCCAAACTCTGGGGTGCCCCTGAAAATAACAATCCTCATATAGCTTTTTACATAATCACCCTTGTGAGGTTGTGGGAAATGCATTGTTCTTCTGCTAACTGGAAAACAGGGGTGATGAGATTTATCTAGAGTTACACAGCAAGTTATCACAGGATTAGAACCTAGTTTTCAAGACTGCAAGGTCCATGAATAATTCACTAGGAGGAAATAACAGATTTGTCACCCTCTTCATAAAAGAAAGACAGAGACAGCAAGAGGTTAACTTAATGAACAACTCATCCCTATGCCCTCACTCCATAATAATAATTTTTGATACCTGGAACAGATTTTTTCAGGGCTATTTTACCAAAGCCATTTCATAGTGGGCAGTTCAGAAAAAGTGTGTGGCTACAGCTTTAACAATAGAGCAGTGAGCAGCATGGCTCCAATATTTGTAGCTTTGTGTTCACTGAACCAGGCTAAAGCCCAGTCCAATGGAAAATATTTCTGTGGAAAAGCATTTGGGTTTTTCACTCTGACTTTTATAAAACCAAAGTCTGCTTCATTTCTCACAGTACAGCTGTAACCTTAGGTCTCCTGTCCCTGCCACTCATTGTGGTCACTGGGATTTTCCCATGCCCCTTACTGACAGCAGCCTGCTTATTGGCAGCACCTTCTGGGAATATTCACCCTGGAGCCCCAAATCTTGGAGCATGTGACCCCAACTCTGTCACTCACCAGAGTGTCTGGGAATGGGCCACACCACAATAATCACCCATATCCAAAAGTAGCCTGAAGAGGGCAAGCAGTGTTTACTGGAAAATGGCAAGATAATCCAAGCAAACCAGTGGGTAAGTACTGAAAGGCCATCTCTAGCCTAAGATATGGAGAACAGCCTTGCTAGACAGAGAAAAAATTGCAGTTACAGTCATTTAAAATAGAGAATAAAATCCTTCATTCCTGATGGCTCTGCAGTAGCTAATTTTTCTGATAGGTTTCAGAGTAACAGCCGTGTTAGTCTGTATTCGCAAAAAGAAAAGGAGTACTTGTGGCACCTTAGAGACTAACCAATTTATTTGAGCATAAGCTTTCGTGAGCTACAGCTCACTTCATCGGATGCATACTGTGGAAAGTGCAGAAGATCTTTTATACACACAAAGCATGAAAAAATACCTCCCCCCACCCCACTCTCCTGCTGGCAATAGCTTATCTAAAGTGATCACTCTCCTTACAATGTGTATGATAATCAAGTTGGGCCATTTCCAGCACAAATCCAGGTTTTCTCCCCCCCTCCCCCCCACACACACAGAAACCCACTCTCCTGCTGGTAATAGCTTATCTAAAGTGACCACTCTCCTTACAATGTGTATGATAATCAAGGTGGGCCATTTCCAGCACAAATCCAGGGTTTAACAAGAACGTCGGGGGGGGGTCGGGGGGGGTTAGGAAAAAACAAGGGAAAATAGGTTATCTTGCATAATGACTTAGCCACTCCCAGTCTCTATTCAAGCCTAAGTTAATTGTATCCAATTTGCAAATGAATTCCAATTCAACAGTTTCTCGCTGGAGTCTGGATTTGAAGTTTTTTTGTTGAAGAATTGCAACTTTCATGTCTGTAATTGCGTGACCAGAGAGATTGAAGTGTTCTCCGACTGGTTTATGAATGTTATAATTCTTGACATCTGATTTGTGTCCATTTATTCTTTTACGTAGAGACTGTTCAGTTTGACCAATGTACATGGCAGAGGGGCATTGCTCGCACATGATGGCATATATCACATTGGTGGATGTGCACATGAACGAGCCTCTGATAGTGTGGCTGATGTTATTAGGGCCTGTGATGGTGTCCCCTGAATAGATATGTGGGCACAGTTGGCAACAGGCTTTGTTGCAAGGATAGGTTCCTGGGTTAGTGGTTCTGTTGTGTAGTATGTGGTTGCTGGTGAGTATTTGCTTCAGGTTGGGGGAGCTCTCTGTAGGCAAAGACTGGCCTGTCTCCCAGGATTTGTGAGAGTGTTGGGTCATCCTTCAGGATAGGTTGTAGATTCTTAATAATGCGTTGGAGGGGTTTTAGTTGTGGGCTGAAGGTGACGGCTAGTGGCGTTCTGTTATTTTCTTTGTTAGGCCTGTCCTGTAGTAGGTGACTTCTGGGAACTCTTCTGGCTCTATCAATCTGTTTCTTCACTTCCGCAGGTGGGTATTGTAGTTGTAAGAATGCTTGATAGAGATCTTGTAGGTGTTTGTCTCTGTCTGAGGGGTTGGAGCAAATGCGGTTGTATCGCAGAGCTTGGCTGTAGACGATGGATCGTGTGGTGTGGTCAGGGTGAAAGCTGGTGGCATGTAGGTAGGAATAGCGGTCAGTAGGTTTCCGATATAGGGTGGTGTTTATGTGACCATCGTTTATTAGCACTGTAGTGTCCAGGAAGTGGATCTCTTGTGTGGACTGGACCAGGCTGAGGTTGATGGTGGGATGGAAATTGTTGAAATCATGGTGGAATTCCTCAAGGGCTTCTTTTCCATGGGTCCAGATGATGAAGATGTCATCAATATAGCGCAAGTAGAGTAGGGGCGTTAGGGGACGAGAGCTGAGGAAGCGTTGTTCTAAGTCAGCCATAAAAATGTTGGCATACTGTGGGGCCATGCGGGTACCCAGCAGGAGAGTGGGGTGGGGGGAGGTATTTTTTCATGCTTTGTGTGTATAAAAGATCTTCTACACTTTCCACAGTATGCATCCGATGAAGTGAGCTGTAGCTCACGAAAGCTCATGCTCAAATAAATTGGTTAGTCTCTAAGGTGCCACAAGTACTCCTTTTAATTTTTCTGAGACAATCAGAACTAGTACTCCAGTTATCTAAGATAAGAATTAACCTCATGGCACATATTTAATGAAATATTGGGCCAGATCCTCAGCTGATGTAAAACAGCTTAACTTCATTGATGGCAATTTGTGCCAATTCATATCAACTGAGGATCTGACTCAGTATGTGTTGTGTCAAGGTTAATGCAATTGAATGTCCGTACTAGTAGAGTAATTATTAGCTGTAGCAGTAGTTCAGTGCCCTAGATATGTATGAAATAAAGACTGTCTGGCATTTATATAGTGCCTTTCGTTCTGATGTAGCCCAAAGTGCTTTGCACGCACTACAACTACGACCAGAGTCATTTTACCCACCACTGAAATGCAGCTAACTCTTTATAGGGCTATATCCTCAGCGGGTGTAAATGAGAATAGTTTCAATTACTTCAGTAGAGCTGTACTGACTTGTGCTGAGGATCTGGCCCAGAAACCTGCAATACACACCTCAAGGTCCAGGTTATGGATATTAACAAGATTTATCAGGCAAGCAGGAGTATCACACCATAGTAATTAAATACAAACATTATTGCTGCCTTAGCAATAAAATCAAAGCTATTTGCTTCCAATATAATTGGCATTTTTTAACATTCTGTTATTGAAGGGACATGGAAAAGAGGGTGTTGAATGGCTTTTTAGAAATGTATCTTGATAACTACCAAATTTTCAAAAGTTTTGGGGAGCCAAACTTGAGGCCTGATTTTAACAGGGTAGGCACTCAGCATTTCTGCACATCAGGCCTCTTCCAAGACATCTTAGGTTGGGCACTGAAAAGTTGAGGCACCCAAAATCATGAGTCACTTTTGAAAATCTTGGCAGAGAGTAATACATAAAACATCCAATGAGGTAACCACTTTTGTATCTAATCTTGTAAAAGCACAATAAAATATTATAAAGCCCGGAAATGTGTCAAATTACAAGGTGATTGTAATGAGTTGTATTCATGTTGGATAAATAATAAATAAGAATACCTTGCTTTCAAATAGCACTTTTCATCAGCAGAGCTCAAAGTAGGTAAACAATGTGTTATAATCTTAAACGGAGCCCTATTGAGCCACTCATTAAACAGCTCAGTCAGTGTAGAAAGATCATCATAGCAGAAGAGTCCATTTAAAGCAAATGTATCCCAAAGTTTTTGAGCCTGCATTCCTGACACTCGGAATTCTCATTGCAGACATTGGGAGGTTTGAGTGTGCAAATAACATAGGATGATGCCTTTGTTGCCTAAATATCATCCTTGAGAATTTATTTAATGGTTGACAAGGGATAATGTTGTCTTTATTTCATTTGACATGTTGGTTTCAATTCCTCTGATTAGCTTTACTGAGCCAATATGACAGTAAAGTCACTATAATATGCTGCTGGTAGAAACCAGCAGCAATTTCCTATCCCTCAGAGCAAAAGGGGAGCGGGGGTGGGGGGAATTATGGCTGAGAAGTACAATGGGATATTTCAACAGAGGGCATGTTTGCACTACAAAATTAAGTCAACTTAAATTAATTCAATGTACAGCCACCACAGTAATTATCCCAGTGTTCAAGGACAAGGTGGAATTTGTGCCTTGGGAAAGTTTTTAACCTAAGCTGGTAAAAATAAACTTAGGGGGTCTTACATGTGGGTCCCCACATCTGTACCCCAGAGTTCAGAGTGGGGAAGGAGCCAACCTACAGCCACCACAGTAATTAAAGCAGTGTTTCGTGTCCACACTAAGCTCCTTCTGTTGCCAGTGCACGTCCTCACCAGGAGCACTTCCACCAACTTAACTGTGGGGCATTGTGGGGCACTGGCAGCTGTATCCCCCACCCCTCCCTGGGACTGACATCTTGCCCATGTGGGGCTCCAGCTGTGAGCTTCATGTGGGGTTGATAGCTCAGGTTGTCCATCCTGGGGGGAGAGGGGGCCGGTGCTCCAGCTTTGAGCCCCACACAGGGCTGACAGCTAACAGGTAATGTAAGTAATGCAGTGTCTACAGAGACACTGCGTCACCTTAACTACATCAACCTAAGCGCTACACCTCTCTCAGAGGTGAGTTATTGTCAGTGTAGTGGGACACTTACTGAGTTAGGTCAAAGCAAGCAGCCTCATGTCAACTTAACTTTATTGCGTAGACCAGGCCAGACTGTGCTGAAAATGCTTTGGTTTTGTTTCTTGTTGTTAACACCTACTTAACATCAATGAGTAATATTTTGATGGAAGCTTTTGCTCAAGATTTAACATCCTCACCCTTTGAATGAAGGAGTTAAAAGTGCACAATAAACACCTTTGAGACCTCCCAAGATCCGGCACTGAAACAGGGAGGGGCAGATTTTACATTCCTGATATTTCTAAGGCCTGGTCCACACCTTTTTTGTTGTACAAGTATAACTATGTCATGCAGAGGTGTGATTTTTTTTTAACAGATACAGTGTTACTGGTACAGCTCCTAGTATGGATATGATTATATCAGTGTAACTCATTCCCTTTCCTGCATACAAATAAGCTACCCTGGGATAAGCAAACGTATACTGGCATAACTGCATGCACACTGTGCGGGGGGGGGGGGGGGGGGGCATACACCTTTAACTATCCTGGGACAACTGTTGTGTGTAGACAAGCCCTAAGGTGAAAAACAAGCCAGGAGTTCAAACAACCGTTCAGGCCTTCTTCCTCCATAACATAGAAGCTGAAAAAGCAGCTTGGCCAGTTTTTATAATAGCCATTGTAAATCATATTTAAAGGTTGTAACCAACTTCCATTTCAAAGCCTTATTTTTACCACCTTTATACCTTTGAATTGAAAAAATGATGGGTCCTAAAAATGAGTAGATTTACTCTGAAGGCAAAGGAGACAATATCTGGAAAGTTTTGAGAAAACTGGTCAAACTTTTAAGCTTCAAGTAATGAAACAATGTCAACTTTTGTCTGAAGTTCTCCATCTCGGTCTTGCTCAAAAATGGCTTGTTAATATCCCTTCCAACTATCTATTCCAACTATTTTACGGTCTATGTGTGGAGATAACAGGTCATGTTTAAGTAATGTTATTAATGATTCTGCTGACAGTTTGGGGCCTAAACCTGCCCCTACTGGAATCCTGATCTCAGCCATGTCAGTGGAGTGATTTGCAGTTCAGTGGGGCAAGGTTTGGGTTCTCCGTGTTTGTGAGAACATATTGCCCTCTACTGGCCGGCTGCAGCTTAAAAAGAACATGAGGATGCTTTGAAAACTGACCAGTAACAAAGACCTTCCATTAGCTCAAGTGGTAGAGGCATGTGTTTTTGGAACTGTAGGACTAGCTGTGTATACCTAGGTCTACAGGTGTGCAGTTTATTGTGATGGTGATGGCTTATATTGTCCCCCTTGGTCTTCAAAAAGAAAAGAAAACCAAACTCTTCCTGCTTTCAGTTGTGTAGGGTTAAATCTTGTTGACAAACACCACCCGTGCTGAACATTTTAAAACAACTAAGCGAGTACTTTTTGAGATTAACATATAAACTCCTGTGCTGGGCTTAAACCAATCTCTACCTTTTATGGGTTAGGGGAGGAGACATCCAAGATTGCCCTAAAATTGCCTATGATGGGGTTCCTTGCAGCTTCCTCTGGAGTATCTGGTAGTGGCCACTGTGGGAAATAGGATATTGGACTAGACAGACGTCAGGCCTGAACCAATCTGGCAAGTTATATGTTCATAAAAGGTTTGAAAAATAGCTCATTTGTGAAATCCTTATGAAGGGCCTTAATTCTACAAACATGCATAACTTTATTCACATGCACAGCCCCACTGATTTTAATGGAACTAAATGCATGAGTAAAGTTATGCAAATAGTTAAGCATTTGCAGGATCAAGACCGAGGGTCTAACATTTCTTTGTGTTTTGTGCCTGCCTAATAAAATCATATCATACTTCAAATTTGAAAGATAGGTGGATTCTGACACTGGCGCACACAAGAAGCAGTTTTCAAGGACTGCAATAATAACATGTTTGAAAAATCGCCGTGATTTGAAAACCAGATACAATTCACCATCATTGAAGTTGACCAAAAAAAGAAAAAAAGAAAAGAAAAGGCAGGCAGAAAATATACACAGTCGCTAACAGCTGAAGAACTGCCTGCGACACAGAGAAAGGCCAAAGCTCTAATACAGCAATAAGGTCAAGCAAGGCCTCAAAAAATTCAGCATTCCCACTGACAACTGGGAAAATCCTGCCTGCAATTGTTCAGTTTGGAGAAGCCAAGTTAAGACTGGTGCAGTCACCACGGAGAGCCTTCAGAAAGCCCAGCCTGAGGCTCACAGGTAAGCCAGGAAGCAGAGTATGCTTCAACTTCCATCTGGCGAGTAGACCTGTAGCCACGGTGGGAAGGTTTGCCACTCGCACATCAGGTTCTTTTCCCATACCACTGCTAACCACCACTGACGGACCGACTTTGTCGCATCTCCTTTCATCTGTCAGGATGTTGGACGGCCACCACAACACCAACAAATCCTTCCAACACCTCAAAGCAAAGATACCGGGGAGTGTATTGTCTGTAGACAGTGCATTTTAACTGACAGGTTCTTTCCACCTCCGTTTCCAACCTATTAAGAAAGCCTGGATGTTTGCTTACAGCCATTTTTAGTTTGGCTAGCTCTATTAATTTCATTCAATAAACTGGCTACCCATCCATCCCTTTTATATTCAGTTTGTAAAAATGCATTTTAATTTACCTACACAAATGGGGAATAATGGAACATATTAAAAAATAAAATAAACTGCCTAAAACCTTTCCTTGGCAAATTCCCCAGTAAAATAAAAATTCATTAAAAAATTATTATTTAGGGACTCCAAGGCTATGTCTACGCTATGCAGCTTTTAGCGACATGGCTGTGCTGCGACAGCCATGCCGCTAAAAGGAGCACAGTGTAGCCACTGTTTGTCAGCAGGAGAGAGCTCTCCCGTCGACAAAACCTTCCACCCCCAACGAGCAGCGTTAGCTTTGTCGGCAGGAGAGTGCTCCTGCTAACAAAGCAGTGTTCACACCAGCGCTTGTCGTCAACAACACTTTTGCCTTTCGGGGGGTAACACCTCTGAAGGACAAAAGTTTTGTCTTTCATTTACCAGTGTAGACAAAGCCTATGGCACACGAAAGCTTATGCTCAAATAAATTTGTTAGTCTCTAAGGTGCCACAAGTACTCCTTTTCTTTTTGCGAATACAGACTAACACGGCTGCTACTCTGAAACCTATGGCACAGTTTCTCAAAGATATTTAGGTGTCTTGATTTCAGTGGGACATAGCCGCCTACATACCTTTGAGGACCTGGGGCTGATTTACTTCTCTCTCAGATCACTTAAAATGAATGTATTCTTTTCATCAGTAACTCAAGATATAAAATATAAACACATCAGAAAATCTGCTTCTTTTTATTTAGGTGTCTAAAATGGATTTAAGTACCCAACCTTAACAACCCAAGAGTGAAAATGATCATCAGATTGTTTTTTTTTAATATATGGGCATTTTAAAAAAATGACAGTGGTGTTATATATTTATTTCCATGCTTTTAAGAGCTAAGGATAGGTAAGTACACTGATGTCACCTAACAATCTTTGCTGTTTTTTGGTAAATGAAGATTTTTGTTTTAGGAATTCATATAAGCTGCAAATCCCAAACCAAACCAAACTCTTAGAAAGATAAAATACAACAATTATGGTTTTAACTAAACCAAACCCCCAGCCATTTGGGCTATTTCTAACACACAGAACAGATTTTGAGAGAAACTCATTGAAGGTTTTCTTCTGATTCCTTGAGGTTATGTTTGACAATTTTTTTTTCCTCCTTATCTGTGTGGCCTGGTAAGTGCAGTGCATGCCTAGTGTTCTATCCACAGTGCACCCAGAATAAGCATCTATGGCCTAGGATGTTCGTGGAGTTAAATTAAGGCCTGGTCTACACACCCATTTTATACCAGTATAACTATTTCAGCTAGGGAAGTGATGTTTTACTGATATACCAGTACAACACAAAATGTGGACACATTTATACGAGTGTGGCTTATTCCCTTCCCATAGAGGAATAAACTATATCAGTATATAAGCACTAAGAGGTTATACCATTTTAACTATACTCATATAGTTACAGTCTTTAACTATCTCCCTGTTGCACTGACCATCGAAAATAAATATCAAGGTACCCTAATCTTTGCCTCTGCAAGTTAAACAGTTGAAAGTTCATGGTGTTTCTCTAATTCAATCTCTTAGTTGTTTTTCTTTTTAAAAGGCCTTCTATTGCAAAGCAAGTGCACCCAGCAGGATACATGCTTCCACCCACGGCCCCAGACATCTCAGACCTATAGCTGAACGCTACGTTGGCAGGGCCAGTAGGTATTGAACAGTGAGCACAGGTGTGCCAGGCTGTACACATATTTCTTTTTTTTTCCCCACAAGACATCACTAAAAATGAAAATGACAGGCTCTGCTCTCTGCATCACACTGGTGGGCTGTGTCTTGCTTGCTGCTCTGCTCCTGTGTTGCAACACAGGAAATTTGCCTTTGCTAACACCTGGTGTTTCAAACAGCCAGCTGGCCTTAACCTCAGTCTCCTATAATTGATGGCCTGCTTGTGTAACCCTGTGACTACCTCTCTCTTTAGATGCTATCTCGCTGTAAATACCATTCCACATAGAAACATCCTATCTTCCTGTTTTGCATATCACTCAATCAATCAAATCAAGTGATCCTTATAGAAACCAGAGACAGCCTATGTAAACTGGTAGACAGAGGCTGTAAGCAACAAGAGTTAAATCTACACATGCTTAAATGACATACTGCTTGCTCTATTGTAGACTTGGAACCAGGTCATAAGAATAGCTAGGGATGTAACCAGTTAGCAAACACTTTTGTGTTTAATGGCTGGCTGACCATGTATTAAATATTACACAATGCCTCAAGTTCAAATATCCCAAACCACTTGAACTTATGCAGCAATGCAGAAACTTGGCTTACCTATATAGGCTATCTTGCTGACCAAGGTTGTTTCCTTGTGTTCCCCCAGCTGTCTGTTTGTCTAACCACCTGTATCTCTTGTCTTATACTCTGAGTGTAAGCTCTTTATGACAGGACGTATCTTTTGGTGTCTCTGTACAGCGCCTAGCACAATGGGGACCCAGTCCACAGCTAGGGTTCCCAGGTGCTGCTGTAATACAAATCATAAATAGATTGTCTTTATGTTCTACCTTTTAAGCTTGAAGTCCAGTGAAGCTGACTTTTTGTTTGACATATTAGGATTTTGGGCTGGTCTACACTAAAGCTGTAAGTCGACCTAAGTTACACTACTTCAGTTATGTAAGTTATGTAACTGACATCAACTTAGGTTGGCTTTTGCTGTGTCTACACCACGCTGTGTCGATGGGAGATGCTCTCCCACGACTTACCTTATTCTTCTCGGGGAGCGGAAGTACAGAAGTCAACAGGAGAGAGCTCTGCCATTGACATAGTGGGTCTTCACCCGACCAGCCAAATCGACACCGCTGCATTGATCACAGCAGTGATGATTTAGCTGTAAATATAGACATGCCCTTTGTCCCTGTGATCCTCATTCTGATGTATCTTTGTTCTGGGGTTAGGAAGGGTGGTCTATGGGCAAGGGCACTGAGCTGGGTCTTGACGGAGGCCTGGGTTTAATTTACAACTGTGCTCATGTTTCCTGCATGAACGTGGCAAGTCATTTAGTCTAACTTGTGCCTCAGTTCCTTATCCTTATTGTGGGAGCAATATAAATACCGGCGATTAATAGGTAGGAACCTAAATTGCCCTCCTCACTGTAATATCTGAACACATCACAAACACTGATGATTTTATCCTCACAACACCCCAAAAGGTGTTATTCTCCTGAGGTAATGATAAACAGTACTAGCACGCTGTTTTGCAGATGGGGAACTGAGACACAAGGTAAATTGATTGACTTGCCCAGACTCATACAGGAAGTCTCTGGCGGACCAGGGGCTTAGACCCAGGCCTTCCCCCTTTTAGGCTAGTGCCCTGACCGCTGGATCATTCTCCTTCTTTTACAGATGTTTCCTGATCTGGGATTTGTTTCCTCTGAGTCTGTTGCTGACCCAGTCTTGTGGTCCATGAAACAGAAACATATTTACTGAAAGCATGGATCCTCTCAGAAAAGTGAATGTAAAATAGCATCCTGGGGTCTATGTTTGTTTCTTCTCAACAATTTCCAGATTCAGCTGGCTCAGTTTCTGATTACAAAGATGTTTTTTTCTAACTGATGGCCCTGCAACCTCATCCTAGAATTTGAAAGTCAAGCTGGTGAGTGCAGCGATAATGATTCTGTGGGTCAGATTCTGCCCTCAGTTACACCTCGGCAACCCTATTGACTTTATTTGCACTTAAATGCTCCTTTTTAAATGTCATTGGGCTCTCCATTCTCACTTCTTTGTCTGTAACCACCCTGCACTTAGACCTGTTAGACCTACCTGACCTTTTATGGAACTGTTAAAATGATCCTTACTTCCACATAGTACCTTAATACTGCTAGTTACTGGGAAAGATAGCATATCCCCCTGAGTAAGCAGGATGCCCTGTTAAAGGCTAGGAGGCTTTAGTTCTTGGAGCTTTGATCAGTCCAGCTGTTTGAAGTCTCTGAATTGTTAATTGCTCCCTGTTAGCGAGGGGCACGGCTGAGCTGAGCTAAGCAGGAGGACTGTATAAAAAGTCACTTGCTAGGTGAACATGAAAGATGTGAACAGAGGCAGACAACACTGGAGTTTCAGAGAGAGTTTGGAAATTCAGTGTGAGATACTTTCCTTCCAGGTTCAGCCCTATGTGTGGCCAGCAATGGAACTGTGGTGGTGACCTATAGTGGGTGTGCCATGTTCTCTTTCCTACCTGAAGCCAGAAGGGATGTCACATGTAGGAAGTGCAAGTTGGTGGCTGTGCTGGAGGAAAAGATTCTCGGATGGGAGGGGCAATCTGAGATGCTACGGAGAATCAGGGGAAATGGTGAGTTCCTAGATGGCTAAATACCATTTGGAAAAATACCAGTACTCCAAATTCAAGGAAGAATGGAACTGGCCACCAAAGAATCACACAGAGAGGAACTCAGAGAGGAGGCCTGGCGGCTCAAAACCACCAGAGGCAAGAGGTAACAGTACATTCTATATGGCAGGAGACAGATGAGGATGAGCAGGCTGTGGCCACTAGAGAGAACAGGATTTAGAGGAATTCCACATAGATAAAAGTTTCAAATTGATACCAGGTCCTCAATGTGGGAACTATGGAAGATGCTTCTGAAGATGCAGCAAGTCCAAGGGAATGGAGAGATATATGGGACACACGTGGATGGCAACTTGGCCCAACCTATTAGAAAATCAAGCTTGCCTGCAAAGGGGTCTCCAACCATCCAAAGAAGACAGATCATTATTGGAAATTGAATACTCAAAAGAATTGAAAGAACATTCTGCAAGGGACAGGTGGATGACAGAATGCTGTGCTGCCTTTCCAGAGCCAAGACATGAAATGTTACTCTAAGATTGGATGGGCAAGGATCCACTGGGTGGTGGTTCAAATTGGCACTAATGACATTGCATTGCAGGATCTCGCAGATAGTAGATGACTTCAGCGAACTCAGAAGTGTGCTGAAGAAGAATGTCTAAGTGATCTTCTCTGAGATTCTTCCTGTCCCACAAGCAAATGAAGACGGAAAGCAGAAGATTCTGGAAGTGAATCACTGGATAGGTAATTGGTGTAGGGTTTGTTTTTGTGGAACTTGGGTCTATCTTCTGTGGTGACATGGGGTTGTATAGTTTGGATGGCATCTATCTCAGTAAAAGAGGGGCCAGTCTCCTCCAGGACAGGCTGAGTAGAGTAGTCAGGAAGGGGTTAAACTAATAGCAAAAGGGAAGAGTAAAAAGAAGGAAGATAAGAACACTCAGCACAAAAGCAAGATGGTAAGAACAACATTAATCAAGGACCCAAAGCCAAAGGACATGAAGAGAAGAAATTCTTGAACTGCCTCTACACCAATGTTAGGAGCCTGGGTAACAAAAAAGAAGAATTGGATTTGCTCCTTTATCAGCATAAATTCTATCTAGCTGGTATTACTTGACCCAAGTGAGATGATTCACACTATTAGAATGTTAAAATCAATGGTTATAACCTATTTAGGAAGGGTCAAGTGGGCAAAAGGGGATGGGAAAAATTGCAAATGTGTCAAAATGTGTCAAAAACAGCATTACCTGTTCTGAATCACTGATAATGTGGATGAAAATGATCTTATGGATCAATGCCCTTATAGATGGGGTACTTGTTGGTGCCTGCTGTAGACTACCAAATCACACTAGGGATAAGGATGACCAGCTCCTTATGCACCCATATATAATGTGTGGGAAAAAAGCTGTGTGAGCATGGGGGAACTTCAATCTGCGTGACATATGTTGAAGATCTCATGCTGCCAGTACTAAAACATCCTTGGAATGTCTAAACATTATAGATGACAAGTTCCTAACTCAAAAAGTGTTGCAGCCAACATGGGGGAATTCTTTATTAGATCTTCTCCTAACAGATAAAGAGGAACTGATCACAGAACTAAAAATTAATGGTAACTTAGCTACAAGTTGTCATGACTAAGGCTACTATTTGGTCACAGAGGTCGCAGAAGTCACAAAATCCGTGACTTCCGCAGACCTCCGTGACTTCAGCCCACAGTGGCTGGGAGCTGCAGGATACCCCCACCTCCCGTGGTGGCCAGGAGCTGCGGGAGAAGCCTGCAGTCACAGGGGTCCTCCGCAGCTCCCCAGCCGCTGTGGGTGCAGGGGGTCCCCAGAGCTCTCCAGTCCCCACAGCTGGCAGGGGATCCCTAGCAGCTCCTCAGCCACACCATCACCAGTGACAGGGGAATCGCCTGCAGCTCCCCAGTCCCTGCGGGCGGCGGAGGATCCCTGACAGCTCCTCAGCTGCTGCTGCCAGTGGGGAAATCCCCCAGAGCTCCCCAGTCCCCGCAGGCAGTGGGGGATACCCAGCAGCTCCCCAGCGGCCATGGGGGATCCACCACAACTCCCCAGTCCCCGCGGATGTGGGGGACCCTCACAGCTCCCCTACCTGGGGGCAGGAATCCCCCTCTCCAGTCAGTGGGATCCCTCGCAGCTCCCCAGCTGCCACAGGTGGGGGTCCCTCCCAGCTCCTAGCCTCGGGATAGAAGCCACAGCTCCCAGCCACAACTGGGCCGGGTGCTCGACCCTCCTTCCTCCCCATTTTGTCATGGACATTTTTAATATAAGTCAGGGACAGGTCATGGCTTCTGTGAATTTTTGTTACTTGCCCGTGAACCTGTCCATGACTTCTAAAAATGTCCATGACAAAATCATACTCTTAATCATGACTTGATCACATTTATAATGTGCAAGCAAAAAAAAAAAAAAAAGTTCAGACCAGTTAGATGATTGATAGATAGAGAGTTATAGTTGGTGCTTTAACAGGGAAAGTGGAAGCAAGTTAGGAATTGTAGAAAACTGCAGAAAATTCATAGGGGAAACCTAGGGACACAAGGAGAAATGTATGGCCAGCAGTGTTACGGACAATCAGGAATTTTTATAATATATTAGGAACAAAAAGAATCCTGACAATGATGTTACTTCATTAGTAGATTGAAAAGGCAGACGTGTTCAATAAATATTTCTGCTCTATATTGGGGAAAAAACAGATGATATGGTCTCTTCATATGGTGATGAGAACGCTCTTTCCATTCTGATAATATCTCTGGAGGACGTTAAACAGAAGCTATAAAAGTTGGATATTTTTAAATCAGCAGGTTCAGATAACATGCATCCAAGATTTTTTAAAAGAGCTGGCTCAGGAGCATGCTGGCCCATTAATATGGAGTCTTGGAGCACTGGAGAAGTTCCAGGAAATTGGAAGAAAGCTAATGTACCAATTTTTAAAAAGGGTAAACAAGGATGTACCAAGTAATTATAGCCCTGTCAACCTGATATTAACCCTGGCCTAGCTAATGGAGCAGCAGGACTCAAGGAGGGTAATGTAATTAATGGAACTCAACATGAGTTTAGAGAAAATAGGTCCTGTCAACTGTCTCTTTTTGATGAGATAATGCATTTGGTTGGCAAAGGTTATAATGTTTATGTAATATATTTAGACTTCTGTAAGGCATTTGACCATTGATATTTCGACTGAAAAACAAGAATGATATAAAATTAAGATGGCACACATTAAATAGATTAAAAACTGACTGACTAATAGGGCTCAAAATGTAACGATACATGGGGAATTTAGCGTCAATTGGGTTTGTTTTCAGTGCGGTCCCACAGGATTGGTTCTTGGCTCTCCACTATTTAATATTTTTATTAATGATCTGGAAGAAAATATAAAATCAGCACAAAGTTTGCAGGTGACACAAAAATTGGGGGAGTGGTAAATAATGAAGAGGACAGGTCACTGATTCAGAGCAATTTGGATCATTTGATAAACTGGGACCAGGCAAAAAAATATGTGTTTTAATACTGCTAAATGTAAATACATCCGTCTAAGAATGTAGGCCATATTTACAGGATTGGGGACTATAGGATGGGAAGCAGTGACTCAGAAAGATTTTGAGGTTAATCGTGAGCTCACAGTGTGGTGCTGTGGCCAAAAGAGCTAATGCAATCCTGAGATGCATAATCAGGGGAATCTTGAGGTTATTTTACCTCTGCATTTGGCACTGGCGCTGCTGGAATACAGTGTGAGGTTCTGGTGCCCACAGTTCAAGAAGGATGTTGATAAATTGGAGAGGGTTCAGAGCAGAGCTGTGAGAATGATTAAAGGACTAGCAAACATGGCTTATAGTGATAGACTCCATCTATTTAGTTTAACAGAAAGAAGCTTTAAGGGTGCCTTGATTACAATCTAGAAGTACCTACACGGGGAACAAATATTTAATAATAGACTCTTCAATCTGGAAGAAACAAAAGCAGAAGTACTAAAACAAGACTAAAACAAAAGCAGAAGTAATCCTCCCAGTTCCTCACCTGGTGCATTAAAATTCAAAAACTATCTAAAAAGATTAAAAGTCATGCAATTACAGGATCAGTCGCTGACTTAAAGACTCCTTTAGGATAGTTCAATGTTTAGGACTGAAAATGTAGTTCTCAGTTACAGTTGTGTGAAGCTGAGTGGTAACCTTGACGGAGCTGCTCTGCTGTAACTGACATCAGAGTAAGGCCTTTGGTGTTTATTTTTGGAATACTTATTGGTTATACATCAAAAGACAAACAATAAATATTGAGACAAAATCAATGAAACTGTCTTTTTTGTGTTAAAAGTGATGTTCTAAAACAAACCTATTTGTTAAACAAATCAGTTTGAAAACGTGACCTAGTTTCAGTTTGCATGTTTCTTTTAACTGTCTCGGAAAAGGCTGTTTATATAATTTTGTAAAGAAATGTGAACTGTTCTACTCCATTTACATTTCTTTGTTCCAAAATGTATTCTCCCTGTTAAGATTCCAGTCGACAAGGAAAAGCAGACATCGTGATTACTTTACAACTGTGAAACTTTAACCCACAAAACCCATTCAGAAAACACAAAATGAGTCACAGGAAGGGGTCACTTGCTTGCAAAACTCATTAAAAGCAAGGCAAGGCAAAATGGATTTCCTGTATCAATAAATAGAGTGCTGGCAGTACACTGAACACCTGACATTGCTACAGGCTTGGAAACCATATGAAAGTGTAGCCATTAGAAAACTGAGATCAGTTAGTAACTCTCCAGGCCCCAGTTCAGCAAAGCATTTAGGCATGTTCTTAGGTTCTGATGAAGTCCATGGGACTTAAGTATGTCATTAAATTCTTTGCTGAATTAGAGTCACAATGCCTATCCAAGCCTTTTTTGAAAATAGATTCATGTGGCATTATGGAGCTGTATACCCTACTTCAGAGGGGTGAGCTACTATATGGTTTTCTAATTCTATGGACAAATTAGGAGGGTATTGTACTTAATTAAGATTTAAACGTAATGGCACCTGCAACTTTCCTCAGCTCTTAGACTCTTGAAAAACAGATTTGTCCTTGACCAGTTTTATCCTCTCCTACTTGGCAAACCAGCCAGAAAGGGCCTGTTCACCTCTCTCATGCAATGCTCTCAAAGCAAAGCCTGGCACGGTTTCAGGCAAAATGCTTTTAGGCCAAAGCCTGAGCCCAGTGCCTGACTCGAAAAGCCGGGCTCAGCACTGAACCAATGTGCAGTGATGAGAAGGGAAGATTCTACCTCTCAGGCCCCAGAGCAGTTATACAGGCACTTCATGGAGACAATGCTAAACTACTGGATTTGTCTCTGCTCCCCAAGCTCTGTTTTTTCCCCTCTCCTTGCCCCCATTCCTCTCCCTGCTTCTGCGCCCATTGTTCTCATGCTAGACTTGAATGGCTAAAGTAGCCTTTGCAGGCCCTTCTGTAGCCCCCGCCCAGGCAGGACAAGAGGATCTTGCAGCACCATTCCCTGTGTGCTGTCACAGCGGGAGCCACAACAAAGCTGGAGGGGTGGGGAGAAGGAAAGGGGCAATTTCCTGGGTGATCACCTACACTCAGCCTTTCCCTTGCATAGTTGAAGGAAGGAAAGCCAAGGAAAGCCTGGATTTTCCTCCAAAACTGAATGGGCTGTAGTCTGCTGTATTAGACGTCAGCATCATTCATGTGCATTTTCAAAGCCATATCTTTACTGTGGATACACACAGAGAAGGCCTTTTAAAATGGTGCCCAGCTTGGGTGTACACAAGAGGGTGAGTTGAAGGCCTCATATTTCCAAGTGCTTATATTTGGTCCTGAATATTGAACAAAGTAGTTTCTTGTATTTGGTTTTACATCTTGCAGAAATCTCTCCCAAGGTATTTGGTGCCATTTGCAAAGCACATTAAGCACTCCAATTGTCTAGACCTATATATTTAAAGGGAAATGTTCCTTCTTCCATTGTAATACCAGGAGGCAGTTTTAAGTGCGTAGCTCCTCTGAAAGTTTGTTACCTCAAACTTTTTATGCATCCTTTGTTCACAGGATATCCCAGGAGCAATAAATAGGTCCTTACAAAGTCTGCTTTGTAAAGGCGAAGGTGTCATTTCTGTGATTATTAATTTGAAAAGCACCCTTGTTTCAAACCCATCTCCAGAACTTTAGGGTAAACTTTTACACAGGTCAGAGCTTCACAGACAATAGAGAGGCCTGGTGCTACCATGAGTGTGGACTGTCCAAACATGGCTTTTTTCACAATTTTGAACTGAACTTCAGCTGCTGTAGAACCTTCTTAACTCCAAACATTTTTATTTTTTAATCATCAACTAATGCCAGCCTGGCAGCATTGAGAACTGATTGGTCATTATTTTTTCAGCAAATCCAGCAGAGGAAGCGCAATGCATTCTTTGTGTTCTCATAAATAGCAGCAATTATTTTTCTTGTCTATTTCTCAGCACTGGAACAGAAAACAAAACAACCCTTACTGTGCAGTCCTGCTCCCATTGCAGCCAGTGACAGTACTCCTATTGCCTTCACTGGGACATAACCAGACCCTTGTGTATCCAGGGTCTCAGTCAAACCTGAAGGATGTGAGTTAGACACCCAGGCCCAGATTTTGAGCTGTGCTCAGGCCAGGACTTGAGGAGAGGCAGGATGGATCGGGGTGGAGGAGCCAAAGATCTGGCTTTAGGCCTTTGCAGCTCTGTAATTTTGGATCAAGCCCTGGAGGCCTTTTTGGTCCCTGCAATAAGTTAGCATCAGGGTTGCTCTAATGCAGGAGTTCTCAAACTGGGGGTTGGGACCCCGCAGGGGGTCACGAGGTTATTACATGGGGGGGTTGCAAGCTGTCAGCCTCCACCCCAAACACCACTTTGCCTCCAGCATTTATAATGGTGTTAAATATATAAAAAAGTGTTTTTGATTTATAACAGGGGGTCGCACTCAGAGGCTTGCTACGTGAAAGGGGTCACCAGTACAAAAGTTTGAGAACCACTGCTCTAATGTCTGCCTGGCTGCTCCAGACACTAAAGTGCTTTTTGACAGCCAGGACTAGTGGGAGAACAGAGGCACTCTGGCCAGGCCACCTTCAATGGCATCTTCCATAAGCTTTGGCTCCCGGGCTCTCTGCAATGCCACAGGGTGAATACTACAAATGCTGGATGTGACAGCAGGTAACCCTGAAAAAAGACAAGCCATTACTAATGGACACAGTTATCACACAACACAATATTCTTTCAAGTTGGCCAAAAGACACAAGGCCACAGCTGACCATTTTTAAGATGTCACAGAACTGAAATGGCAGAAAATTATTTTTCAGCTGTTTGCATTTATTACAATATATCTTTAACGTCTTTGCATTCAGCACATCAAAATGAGGTGTTACAATGATTTCCATCAGTGCATTAGACAGAGCAAATCCTGTATATAAATAGAAATAGAAATGATGAGCCAAACCAAAATATAAAATAAAACATTCCCCCAACCCCAAAAGCTGTCAATAAATTTTAGCTTTGATATAACTGATAAGATGCATATATTATCCTCCCCCTCCTACGACCACCCGTGTTGAGTGGGACAGTCATCAGATTCATGAAAATAAACAATAGTCACCACCCCACAGTCTAGTTTATAATATGTCTATTGTAGAAATAGAGCACATTGTGGTGTGGGTGTTTGCATTTGCACTATGTTAGCAAAAAGTATTCTTTCTGTAACAGAAACCACCATTACACTGAAAGCAGGCACCATTTTTCTTTCACGGAAAGAGTAAGAATTCCTTTAACCATTCCACTTTGTTCTTTATGAATGAATAATCCAATTTAAAGATGTAGGCAGACAACTGCCTGACAGCCAAAGCAAACTATAGTGTACTCTATAAAAATATTATAAAATGGAGCAAAATCTTTTGTTGCTAACAGAACAAGCTTTTGATTTTCCAAACTGTTCTCCCCATGAGCCAATTTAATAAATATTAGCTAAGAGTAATATATACCTTTGGGTGTTTAGACAGCTACAGTCAAACTTCAACAGAGCACAATGTCCCCTAGTGTAGTAGGGTCTTCAAACTGAAATGGTTTAGATCAGCTACTCATCTACACTGCCATTTTGTTTCCAATACTAAAAAGTGATTAAAACTGGATTCACTACTTATTGGCACATCAGCAAATAAATGCTATGGACCTGCCTTTCAGATGCGTTTCACTCTGGGTGAGATCAATGGGAGCTCCAGTTGCTCAGCTCTGAAAGTTAGGCCCTAAGTACTGCAGGAGGGTAACTGAACTGAGTGCATCTTATCAAGTGGCTGGGAATTTTTTATATCATAAATGCACTACAACAGGCCATTAGCAAAATAAATACAGACAGGCGATGGCTAATATGTTCATCCGGTAACTCAAGAGTTAATGACAGTAATGACATAAATAATATCTACAAAGAATATTTCATAGTTTCATACAGCTTAAGGACAGCAGGGGTCATTAGATCATCCATCCTGACTTCCTGTATATCACAGGTGATTAAATTTTACACCCCTGTATTGAGCCTGTAGTGGGTCATCTCCCCACTCTCGCAGAACGGTGGTTAAAAGCAGCCCTGGAGAGGGCTGCAGCTGGGAAATGGAGTGAGAACAGCTGGGGGAAGCTGAGGGAGTAGCTGACAACAAGTGTGGCCAGCTTATAAGAGGGCCGGGGGCCAGGAATTGGGGGGGGTCTCACTCTAGCCCTGGAGTGGGAAGGGCTAGCTGCCTGAGAGGACGGTACCTGAAGCAGGGCAGTACTGGGGAAAGGCAAGAGGAGCTGGGGAGCTCCAGCCTGGCAAATCCCCAGGCTGCGGGCCTTGCTAAAAGCCAAAGCAGGTACTGGGGTTGCAGAGGTGCAGCCCAGGGATAGTCAGAGGCAGCTGGTCCAACCTCCTTGCCAATGATGAGTGGCCATGACAGACTGCAGTTTGCCCCAGTGAGCGGGGACTAGATGATGACTGGCAGTAGCTACTGAGGCAAAGTGGGTTTAGAGGGTGGGGGGTTTCCCTGGGAGGGGGTACTGCCGGGGCAGAACCTGGAGGTAAAGGGGCACCGGGACCCAGGAGGGACATGGGGCCTGAGGCAGGTGAGCCACCAGCCTGCAGAGGGCGCTCTGGGCTGGAATCGAGCTAATTCCCAAGACGACCAGCAGGTGGTGCCACACCGGTGTGTCTCGCTTTGCTACAGAGCCTAATAACTTGTATTTGGCTAAAACATATCTTTTAGAAAGGCATCCAGCCCTGATTTCAAGATATCAAGAGATGGAGAACCCACACTCCCATGTTAAAAAATGGTGCCTTATTTCCAATTTGAATTTGTCTGGCTTCAGTTTCCTGCTGTTGGTTCCTGTTTTCCTTTCTCTGCTAGATTAAAGAGCCCTTTAATATCCAGTATTTTCTCCTCCTTATGGTACTCATATGCTGCAATTAAATCACCTCTCAATCTTCTTTTTGCTAAATTAAACAGACTAAGCCCTTTAAGTCCCTCACTCTCAGGCATTTTCTCCATTCCCTGAATCATTTTTGTAACTCTTTTCTGAACCCTTCCCCATTTTTCAACATCTTTTTAAAATGTGGTCATCAAAACCTGTATGACATATTGTAGCAATGGTCTCATTGAGGCTTTATACACAGAAAATCACATCAAAACTCCTAATCCCTTGCTTATACAGCCAAGAGTCACATCATATAAATTACAGTGTGGTTGTACTTAGAGACTGACTCTCTAAAATTGGCACCCTGAGGCCCACATTGATGGTGTCTCAGGGACTCAATACCAAATTTGTTCAGTTTACAATAAAAAAGATATTTGTTTTTGTTTAAAACTGCCAGCCCAGCACACTTGACCTACGAACTGAAAGTCAAAATGTGTTTTTCCTCCTTGTGCACTAATTCTGACTTAAGTACAGCATACATGCACCTGAAATATTCTTTTCGTGGGTCAGAGATCCAGTGATGCTGCACAAGAAGGAAAGTCTTTGGGCACTTGTGTAAATGATTTCTCAAGATGCAGGGCAATGTGAATTGGCCCCTTGACTTTAACATCCAAAATGAGTGAGTATGCAGGGCCAGCAGTTAGAAAAATCCATTATTTTGGGGCACCAATCTATTTCCCACTGCCAGTGGCAAAACTTCCATTGAGTTAAAACAGGAGCAGGGTCTAGCCTTTCCTTTTAAACTGAGCAAATTTAACACGGGAGAAACTGAAATACACTAAATATGGAATCCCATGATACCATTTTCAGAAAGCAATTATGCTTTGGACATACCCCCAGCCAAATATCTTTAAAAATAAAAAAAAAGATAATCATTTTATTATTTATCTCCAAACACAAATGTTTTAATCATTTGGCACATGGCCAGTTGCAGTTACAATTTAAAGCAAAGTACTGCAGTATATTATTTGAAAAATGCTCTCAAATGATCTGCAATATTGACTCCAATGCACACAGGTAAAATTTAAGGCATCGAAAAGTAAGTAACATAAAAGAGCAGTACCTACAACCAGTGTCTGTGCAAATGAGAAAAGAAGTTTTCAGGTACAGAACGGAAAACAAAAAGGAAGATTTCATTGATGCCAAAGATGGCCAGATGTACTGCAAAGCACACACAACTGAAATCATGAGATGCATCCTTAACCAGCAGCAAGTTCACATTTTAGCCATAGAAAATGCTTCACAAAATACTTTTCAGTTTTGACAAATCCCTTGAAGCTGTCAGCTGCAGCAAAGTGCAACTCAGTGCAATCAATGCGTAAAATCTTGACCTTACTGATGGCAACAGGAGTTTTGCCATTTACTTCAACCAGGCCAAGATTTCACCTAATGGGTCGAATTCTTCCACTTGTATACTTACACTTTGCCTTAATCCAAATGCTTTTGGATTAAGGTACTGCTCAAGGTGAGTAGGGATGACAGAATCAGATAACATGTTTTTATTTCCCTTACTTTCAATTCACAGTGTGCATTATTTATTTCCCAGAAAAAAAAAAGCCAATTTAAACCAGCTAAAGTTTTGTCCCAATAACTCTTATACGATCCTATCCTTGTTTGGGAGGGGATTACTGTCCGTTCTTTTAAATGAGGGATTTTTAATTTGACAGAGGTCGCAACCTGTACAGACAGACATATAAACTGGTGTCAGGGTGTTGAAACCCTGCCCTTCCCATCCTGCTAAATGGAAGGGGGTTCTGGCTCAATGGGAAGGTGGTTCATGGCAGACATGGTGTGGAAAAGGTTGAGAACCACTGGTGGGGTTTTTTAACTAAATCTTATCGTATTTTCAACTGAAAACCAGTATCATTGCACTAGTAATTGATCTTTTTTTAAGAAGTCTGTTGCACATTTCGAGCATGTTGGCTGAGAAGTTGGAACCACCACTCCCATTCCTAATCATTGGAAATGTGACTTTAAGCGTGGAAACACAGTTCCAAATTTGCTTTTAACAAATGAATACAATGCTCACAATAGCACATATTCTAGCTGATCTGTCCAAGGCAAAAACCAAGCTGTGTCCTTTAAATATAAGATGACCAGTCGTTTGAACTGAGGCCAAGAGGCTGTAGGTGAATTTAAGATGAGGACGGAAGAATATCCTGGTTTTCAAAAGGTGGTAGTGGTTCCCTCCAGTACGTGAACTGACTGTAGGTATCAGAACAAGGGAAGTCTGAAGAATGGCTTCTTTTCAGCAAAGGAAACAGGTGATCAACCACCTCACAGAGTCTGACGTAACTGGGGGGGAAAAATTACTGTTTAAATCATGTCAGATTGTTTATTTATTTTGATTTAATAATAAAGATGCCCACCTAAGGCTCTAGAAACCCTAATGCATGTTACCAATACAATTTAAAGCTCATCTGCATGAAAAGATCAGTCCAACCAGCTGGCTTCCACCCCTTCATCGGCATTCATTTTGAGCAGTGATGTTCAAAGGGTTATGTGTTGGAAAGCAGAGTTTTATCGCAGCTTATTTTGGAAATGGTTAGGTGGTGAAGCCCACATAGAAGAATTATTTATTAAAAAAACCAACCATTAAGGCCCAGATTTTCAGAAGTGACTAGAAATTTGGGGTTTCTCCTTTTCTGGGTCCCCAACTTGAGACATCCTAAAGAGGCTTCATTTTTTTCCAAAAGAGCTGAGTACTCACTCTCTGACAATCTGGCCCCTTTCAGGTGTCTCAAGTGGAGAACCCAGGATTGCAGGCACCCAAAAATCATTAGTCACTGTTGAAAATTTGGACTAAAATGTTTATGAGGTTTCAGTGTCTCAAACCATATTCTTTCCACCTGGCTGACTCACTGCAGCATCCTGACATTTATCATACCACCACATTGTAACAATCCTGCTACTGTTCCAGGATTGCTCACGTGCAGTGACTGTAGCGTGATAACGATATGCACTATTTCTTTTTTTCCCCCCTCTACCTGTAACTCTATAAAATGATTTTTTAAAAAGTCTTTGTAACCTGCTGTGAACCATTCTGTGTACCTCTCAGATATAAGGAGTACGAACCCTCACTCACACTAGTGAGCAGTTACTCACACAAGTAGTGTTACTGAGTCAATGGGAATGCTCTTGTGAATAACTGTCCACCAGTACGAATAAGAGGTTCACATTCTGGCTCATAGACACTAAGAGAATTAAAGGGACACACACATTTAAATCTACATTTGCCTGATTTTTTTTCTATCCACTATTGTTACCAGTTTACCCTTAGGTTCCTATAACTGAAAGAGAAAAATATAGTTATTTATATTTTTTCAGGGCCTGATTGTAGAACCCTGCTCATGTGAGTAGTTCTGTTGACTGTAATGGGATGTCTAGTGTGTGCAAGTGCTTCCAAAATCAAGCCTTCAGTTCGTTTAAACTCTGGAAAATTCCCATTAACTTCAATTGGACAGGGATTTGTGTATAGCCACTTTTAGCTGTGCCCACTATATAGTTAGTTTCAGCTTTTGTTTGCCCAAGTCTTTTGCATAGAAACCCTGACAAGGGGAAACTTTAAAGAAAGAATTATTTAAAGATCACAAAACATGGCAGAGGGACTCGGAAAACTACATTTAACTTATTTTTGAAACTGACTGCACTAGAAGCGGACAGCATCCCTTTAAGCAAATAAAAAAAAAAGGTTTATTTTATTTGCTGGCTCAGTGAGTATCTTTCTTGTTAGTTCAAATAATGTCAAGTGGAGACTTGGTATTAAAGTAATCAACTGTTATATCAATCCAAATATTTCATTTTAAACATTTCGAGGAAACCTTTGCTAAAATAGAGCCAAATAAATTCTTGGTTTAACTCTCATCGTCAACTGGGTGATGAATTTGGCCCATGAAGTATTCAGGACAAATTACTACTTACGATGAGATGTTGGTTTTTGCATGCTCTTGTATAAGTTCACCTTTGGGATTAACTGTGAATATTCTGTTTAAAGAGACCCCCACTTGCTTGTAGGAATAAACGTCCTGGCAAAAAAGAAAAAACTTAAACTTAAAAAAAATTAAACCATACTTCTGCCTTTGCACAATACATTTTATTCTTTATAGAATATATAGTGCAGAATAATATATAAAGAATACTGAAGTGCAAAGTATTGGTACCGAATATACATGTGTTATCCTGCATCAGAAGCTCTCATAGTATGTTACTAACATTAACTAAGCCTAACAAAATCTATAGGAACTAAGAGCTTGTCTACATGGTGCATTAGTGTGCACCAGCGAAGTGTAAATTCTTGTCCAGCATGTCATACATTTAGTGGCCCATGTGGACCCTGCTGGCATGTACGACAAGTTCCCTAGTGCATATTAACATAGTGCTGTTTGTCAAATGGGTTCTGTTAATGTGCACTAGGGAACTTTTAGTGTAGGGCAGCAAGATCCAGATGGGCCAGTTAGCATGCTACACACTAGTGCAGATTAGAATTTACTCCCCACTGCTGCGCGCTAATGCACTGTGTAGACAAGCCCCAAGTTATCATAATTACTAGAGGAGATTAACCAGACACAGGGGTACAATTTTCAAAACTGGCTAAGTAACTTTGGAGTCTAAGTCCCTCTGACTTTCACCTGCCAAATTTTGCCTTGATTTATACTACATCAACCACACGTTGCTCACTGGGGTTGTGCTGTGTGAATGGGAGTGGAATTTGGACCCACATTTCTAACAGCGCCGAAGAAAGGCATTGTTCTCAGTGTTTTCAAACAACTTTACAGATTTTAAATACAGTTAGGCTGTCAACCACCTGGGATTGCTGGGACTGCTAACTTATGCAAATACATATGTCTCTACTGCTACCTTGCCCTCCATGTTTGTCTCTTTATTCACCTATTGCATATCATCTACATCCTAAACTGTGAAGTCTCTGACTGAGAGATACTGACTTTACATTATTCGTTTTTACAGGGCCTAATAAAATGTGGCCTTAATTCCTATTTGAGGTCCTGAGGCTTTACCACAAAAGAAATACTGAATAACAACAACAGCACTTTTGCATTTCATAGTCAAAAATAATTGCAGCTATTACTTACGGCAGGTCTGTTTCCAAAGGCAGCATAAAAGGGTTCTGTGTTCGGATGAAACAAATGTTTGATGTCTGTCAGACACTGAACTTTAAATTTTTCTGGCTTCTTTTCTATCACTTCCCTAAAATAAAAAAGGAGGTATTTCATAAATACATCCCCTATTTTATTTTTATTTTATGTAATACATTTCATCTAGTCAGATTCTAGCACTGAAAACCTCCATACAACTTCATTTAGAAGCCAGGGCTCCTATTAAATGTAAATGTTTGCACAGATAAAGTTCACAGTAAAAACAAGCCTCCTAAACAAAGGGACTTTTATTAAAAACAGTGTGGTAAAGATGTGGCTACTAAACAAGGGTAATGAAATATAGACAGCTGTCAAGGTTCCTTCCCCACTCTGAACTCTAGGGTACAGATGTGGGGACCTGCATGAAAACCTCCTAAGTTTACTTTTACCAGCTTAGATTAAAATTTCCCCAAGGCACATATTATTTTATCCTTTGCCCTTGGATTTCCACTGCCACCACCAAACTTTATCTGGGTTCCTGAAAAAATAGAGTTTGGACACGTCTTTCCCCCCAAAATCCTCCCAACCCTTGCACCCCACTTCCTGGGGAAGGTTTGGTAAAAATCCTCACCAATTTGCATAGGTGACCACAGACCCAAACACTTGGATCTTAGAACAATGAAAAAGCATTCAGTTTCCTTACAAGAAGACTTTTAATAGAAGTAAAAAGAAAAGAATCACCTCTGTAAAATCAGGATGGTGAATACCTTACAGGGTAATTAGTTTCAAAACATAGAGAATCCCTCTAGGCAAAACCTTAAGTTACAAAAAGACACAAAGACAGGAATACCATTCCTTTCAGTACAGCTTATTTTCTCAGCCATTTAAAGAAATCATAATCTAACACATACCTAGCTAGATTACTTACTAAGTTCTAAGACTCCATTCGTGTTCTGTCCCTGGCAATAGCAGCATACAGACAGACACAGACCCTTTTTTTTTTCTCCCTCCTCCCAGCTTTTGAAAGTATCTTGTCTCCTCATTGGTCATTTTGGTCAGGTGCCAGTGAGGTTACCTTTAACTAAGGGGTTTACCCTTCCCTTTATATTTATTACAACAGCAGTTTCTAAATAACGATGTATGGTATATGTAATATAATGATATAAACTGCCTTACTGAAAACTGCAGAATGGGTCAATAGATTATAATGGTCTTCCCTTTGTATAGCTTCTCTACGCTCTCTCTGGGATTTAAATTTCACCATGTACCAGATCCAAAGGACTACCTCCAATTAAGCTACTTCCACTGGCGAGGTCATCCATCAATGACAATTAGAGGTAAGTAAAGACAAATGCATCTTCTAATTCTCTTTAG
This sequence comes from Natator depressus, assembly GCF_965152275.1. NCBI lineage: Eukaryota > Metazoa > Chordata > Testudines > Cheloniidae > Natator > Natator depressus. The sequence continues at coordinate 30,762,983 of NC_134236.1, forward strand.
TGCTTCATTACGGAATAATGAATAGAGGAGCCAGTTCATCTCTGGGCTGTAGCCCTTTCACAACTGCCTCTCTTGGCAAAATGGGACCAAACAGGTGACAGAGATGTCCCCGAGGGAATTCCCATGAGAGAGAGAGAGAGAGAGAGAATCCTGCACATGCAGAGTTGGTGTAGCTGGCCCTGCATCATTCCACACAGCAGACCCCAGCCCAGGAGAACACCTATGGAATGCTACCAGGGAAACTGAGGCATGGCTGGAGTGCTGTTGGACTCTGGCTATTGGCAGTTGTATGGGCGGAGCAACAGGCAGCCAAGTACAAGCTAGGCCAACCTTCAGGTAGCTCTAAATTGTATCGGGAGTTGAAGCAGCTCCCCAGATGACTCAGGGATCAAGGAGGCGCAAAGGTGGGAGGAAAGCCACCTTTCTCCAACCCACACAAACCCTGAGCCAGAACTCCCCAAAAGCCATGCTGCCTAAATCTATCACTAAGAATGGATTAAGTTTAGAAGTGTGAGCAACAAGGGTGATGTCATGGTGGGAGTCTACTATAGACCACCGGACCAGGGGGATGAGGTGGACGAGGCTTTCTTCCGGCAACTCGCAGAAGTTACTAGATCGCAGGCCCTGGTTCTCATGGGAGACTTCAATCACCCTAATATCTGCTGGGAGAGCAATACAGCAGTACACAGACAATCCAGGAAGTTTTTGGAAAATGTAGGGGACAATTTCCTGGTGCAAGTGCTGGAGGAACCAACTAGGGGCAGAGCTCTTCTTGACCTGCTGCTCACAAACCGGGAAGAATTAGTAGGGGAAGTTAAAGTGGATGGGAACCTGGGAGGCAGTGACCAGGAGATGGTCAAGTTCAGGATCCTGACACAAGGAAGAAAGGAAAGCAGCAGAATACGGACCCTGGACTTCAGAAAAGCAGACTTTGACTCCCTCAGGGAACTGATGGGCAAGATCCCCTGGGAGAATAACATGAGGGGGAAAGGAGTCCAGGAGAGCCGGCTGTATTTTGAAGAATCCTTATTGAGCTTACAGGGACAAATCATCCCGATGTGTAGAAAGAATAGTAAATATGGCAGGCGACCAGCTTGGCTTAACAGTGAAATCCTTGCTGATCTTAAATACAAAAAAGAAGCTTACAAGAAGTGGAAGATTGGACAAATGACCAGGGAGGAGTATAAAAATATTGCTCGGGCATGCAGGAGTGATATCAGGAAGGCCAAATCACACCTGGAGTTGCAGCTAGCAAGAGATGTTAAGAGTAATAAGAAGGATTTCTTCAGGTATGTTAGCAACAAGAAGAAAGTCAAGGAAAGTGTGGGCCCTTTACTGAATGAGGAAGGCAACCTAGTGACAGAGGATGTGGAAAAAACTAATGTACTCAATGCTTTTTTTGCCTCTGTCTTCACGAACAAGGTCAGCTCCCAGACTACTGCACTGGGCAGCATAACATGGGGAGGAGGTAACCAGCCCTCTGTGGAGAAAGAAGTGGTTCGGGACTATTTAGAAAAGCTGGACGTGCACAAGTCCATGGGGCCGGATGCGTTGCATCTGAAAGTGCTAAAGGAGCTGGCGGACGTGATTGCAGAGCCATTGGCCATTATCTTTGAAAACTCATGGCAATTGGGGGAAGTCCCGGATGACTGGAAAAAGGCTAATATAGTGCCCATCTTTAAAAAAGGGAAGGAGGAGGATCCGGGGAACTACAGGCCAGTCAGCCTCACCTCAGTCCCTGGAAAAATCATGGAGCAGGTCCTCAAGGAATCAATTCTGAAGCACTTAGAGGAGAGGACAGTGATCAGGAACAGTCAGCATGGATTCACCAAGGGCAAGTCATACCTGACTAATCTAATTGCCTTCTATGACGAGATAACTGGCTCTGTGGATGAAGGGAAAGCAGTGGACGTGTTGTTCCTTGACTTTAGCAAAGCTTTTGACACTGTCTCCCACAGTTATCTTGCCAGCAAGTTAAAGAAGTATGGGCTCGATGAATGGACTATAAGGTGGATAGAAAGCTGGCTAGATTGTCAGGCTCAATGGGTCGTTATCAATGGCTCCATGTCTAGTTGGCAGCCGGTATCAAGTGGAGTGCCCCAAAGGTCGGTCCTGGGGCCGGTTTTGTTCAATATCTTCATAAGTGATCTGGAGGATGGTGTGGATTGCACCCTCAGCAAGTTTGCAGATGACACTAAACTGGGAGGAGAGGTAGATACGCTGGAGGGTAGGGATAGGATACAGAGGGACCTAGACAAATTGGAGGATTGGGCCAAAAGAAATCTGATGAGGTTCAACAAGGACAAGTGCAGAGTTCTGCACTTAGGACAGAAGAATCCCATGCACCGCTACAGACTAGGGACTGAATGGCTCGGCAGCAGTTCTGCAGAAAAGAACCTAGGGGTTACAGTGGACGAGAAGCTGGATATGAGTCAACAGTGTGCCCTGTTGCCAAGAAGGCCAATGGCATTTTGGGATGTATAAGTAGGGGCATTGCCAGCAGATCGAGGGACGTGATCGTTCCCCTCTATTCAACATTGGTGAGGCCTCATCTGGAGTACTGTGTCCAGTTTTGGGCCCCACACTACAAGAAGGATGTGGAAAAATTGGAAAGAGTCCAGCGGAGGGCAACAAAAATGATTAGGGGACTGGAACACATGACTTATGAGGAGAGGCTGAGGGAGCTGGGGATGTTTATTCTACGGAAGAGAAGAATGAGGGGGGATTTGATAGCTGCTTTCAACCTGAAAGGGGGTTCCAAAGAGGATGGCTCTAGACTGTTCTCAGTGGTAGCAGATGACAGAACAAGGGGTAATGGTCTCAAGTTGCAGTGGGGGAGATTTAGGTTGGATATTAGGAAAATCTTTTTCACTAGGAGGGTGGTGAAACACTGGAATGCGTTACCTACGGAGGTGGTGGAATCTCCTTCCTTAGAAGTTTTTAAGGTCAGGCTTGACAAAGCTCTGGCTGGGATGATTTAATTGGGGATCGGTCCTGCTCTGAGCAGGGGGTTGGACTAGATGACCTCCTGAGGTCCCTTCCAACCCTGATATTCTATGATTCTATGAATGACTCACATGCAGTTATTTTGTGACAGCCTATATGTCACTGATACTAAAAGCATTTATGTGGGGAGATAGATGGGATACCCTTTGGCCAACTGTCTAAAATATATGCAGAAAGCAATAACATTTGAAGATATCTGAGATGGAGAGTGGAAGGCAAGGAAAGCTACTCTTTTATTATCCCTAGCTACAACATATCCAAGGTTTCCCATATTTAGAGTACACTGAGTGATACTGACTGACACATAGCAGGCTGTCAGTAGAACATTTCAAAGAACATCCCATTAACAATTTTAATGAAATAAACCTTTTCATAGCAGCACTTAATAACCCACAATATTTTCAGTAGTCACTTAACAAGCTTCATTGAAGTAGAAAGTAGATATTAGTTTCACTATCTGTGTGACATGTTAAGCTATGTGTTTAAAAAAAACTTATTATATTTGATTTCCGTGTCCACACAGTTTAGTTTCACAATCAGAAAGAACCACATTCTCTTTATAATATTCTGTGATATGGCTGAGTAAAATATGCATTTCCACATAAAACTGAATGTGACATTTTTGTTAAGCAGCTCCTCAAAAACCACTGAAATTGATCAAAAGTCTTCTGTAAAAAACAATTCACATAAAACATGTACACTGTCTGACAGACATTGCACATTGCCATTAAAAAGTCAGCATTCATGAAGGTACCGATAACTAGAAATATCCATGGTAACTGTGTAGTGAACAGGTGGTATCTGTTGGCAAATGCTGATTTTTTTAATGGCTACCGCTGTAAACTGAGACCTGTCTTAAGTAACCATCTAAGATACTAGCAAACTTTGGTTGCCTACTAGAGGTTGCTCTTCAATGAAAGGCTGCACCAACTCCTATTGGAAACTTTGAGAATAATTTAAAGTGGTCACATAAGAGGTGAATTTTGTATTGGGTACAAGCTACTACCTAATGATACCTGTGAAAGGCTGAGAACAAGCTGCTTGGACTTAACAACACAGGTCCTTGAGGTAGCACTGTTCCTCGTTCGTTGACCCAGTGCAAATATCCTCTCGTCATGTCTGCCATTCCTATAGCACGTGCCGAGCAATACAGAAACTTGTACCCATTTCTATTACACAAACAAACAAACAAACAAATGAGGAAGAAATTACTTTAAATAATAAAGTGGACATTTCACAATTATGTGATATTTTATTTGCCTAGGACATAAGCCATGACTATTAGAGATTCAGATCTTTAACCTCTTTCAACCATAAGAACTCACAAAGTATTACTAAGGAGTAAAAACATTACAAGCCAGACAGCAAAAATCTGCATAGCTCCAATGAATTCACTGATTTATACCAGAAGAGGAGAATCTATATCAGAGATTTGTATGGCCCCCACATAAAATCTGGCTCTGTGTATTTGCGTCACATCCCTCACCATTTACTGAAATGAGTCCTCTTAAGAAGAGACATTATGCATCCGCAACAATGTTGCATCAACCTTACTTTAAATGGAACCCACCTGTGGGGCTTTGTCATAGCAAAGGCCCTTATCTTGCATTTTGACTACCATAATCCTCTCTCTGACACTGATGCCATCAACCTTCCCTCCTCCCCAACCCCCATCAGCTCTTTGCATCCCTCTACAGGTTCTCCCTTCATCACTGCATCAAGCACAAGCTTCTTGTCCTCACTTTTAAGGTCCTTCACCATTTAGCCTGATCCTACTCATCCTGTCCAATTTCCTGTTGTGAGTGTAATTTACATATTTCCTATATTCACTATTCTTGTAAATAGTTGCTGGACACCTGGAGCTGTGAACAGGCATCTGATTTTGCATTTAAATTGAGAGAAATTAACACAAATATTTGCTGAATACTTACTGGCTCACTTTATGGTACAACTTTGCAATCCCTTGGTGCGTCCAATCCTTGCCAAGAGTGGGCAAAATATGGCCTAAAGTATCTGACCTGAATAAAGACGGGGAAAAACAGAGCAAATGCACTGCAAGAAATAACTTCCAAAGAACAGGCAGAGGCAACTTCAAATTTTTTTTTTAAGGAAAAGGTGGTACTGATACATGCCCTCCTAAGCATTCATTGGCTAGTAGAGCGGGCTGATAGTCTTTCGGCTAATGCACTGGCCTGAGATTCAAGAGATCAGGGTTTTAGTCCAAGATATGGCACAGATCTTTTGTGTGACCTTGGCAAATAGCTTAATCCCTTCGGGCCAGATCCTCAAAGGCATCTAGCGCCCATTGATTTCACTGGGAGTTAGGGCACCTACATTCCTTTGAGGATCTGGGCCTCAGTTCACCATCTAGAAAATAAGGGAAATAGTTTTACTGGTTCCAGTGACATTCCCCGTTGTAAGTATAATGAATTTAGTATTACTATTTATGTTATGTAGCACACAGAGGCCCCAACCAAGACAGAGGGCTCCACTGTGAAAGGCATTGCACAGATACAGTCAAACAGTCCCTGTCTTGACAAGCTCACAATCCAAAGAGAAAAGACAGACAGAGTGTACCATGGTGGTGGGATGGGAAACAGAGGCACAAAGCAGTGAAGTGACATAGTCAATACCCAATCAGCTCAGTAGCAGATATAGACCCCAGATCCCCTGACTCCTATTCTGGTGTCCTGTCCACTAGATCACACTGCCTTGTCCCACTGGATTAGCTCTGGAATTTGTCATATCTCTAACACCAGAATGAACATCACTCCAGCATGCCTCACAGATGGGACATGACAATGAACTCATTAATGTGCGAGGTGCACAGATACTACTGTGATAAGCACCACAGAAAAGCCTATAAGTAACAAACAGATCAACAGTATGGCACATACCAGCCTTTAACAATCCAGTCAATGTAATAGGATTGCTTTTTGCTTCAATGGAAAAGCAGGTTAAACATGAAAATTCAAAGCCTGAACACAATGGTCCCTTGCCCCAACCCTACGTCAATAACGATTTTTTGAGCCTGAAAGAGATATTGCCTAGTAGGTAAAAACTTGCCTCATTTGTCATCTTACCTTGTGATAGTTCCATCGATGTCAGAAATAATAACCTTGTCATCCCAATTCCATAGGTAGATGGTGCCTTCACAGCGGCACGTGCCTTGATATTGTGTCGTAACACTAAAGATCACATCATTAGGGCCATTCTTGAGCTTTAGACTTTTCTGTGAAACGTTATTAGCAAGATCAGATTGTGCAGGTGAAATGGACAGAATAGTATAAACACAAATGGGAGAATGCTAATTGCCTTAGGCATGTGTTAATCTCCTTCCTGTCATGGGACTATCTACTGAATAATGGAAGCAGAGTTTGGCTGCAAGGGCCATGCTGTGCCCTTGATTCATAAGCTGAATTAAAAACAATAAGGAGTTCTGCTTTGCAATCAGTGTCACAGTACGACCTGAAGTGATCATGGCAGCAAAAAAAGACTGGCTTCAAGCCCCTGCAAAACTACTGCATCTGAAAAATAAGCCCCCCTGAAGCTTTGTATACCCCTGCTCTCAATTTATATATCCCTGCTCTCAATTTGTTACAGAATATGACCAATAAACCATAACTGTCTCTTAAGGCAAATTCTGGACCTCTTGCCATCTACAGAGAACACTCTCATTTAGTCACATGGGAGTGGTGGGCTGGCTAATGTTGTATTCCACAGGTATGTTTACTTCTGAAAATTAATTAGCTGTGTGTGTGGATGTGAGAAAATGCATTTTCCTAAATGGCCGTATTTTCCAAATCAAATATTAATACCCTGGGCTTGAACAGCAACAGCAGTATTTATCAGCATTAGTCACAACACCTCTGTGCAGAGGAACTGAAATTAATATGGTCCTGGTCACACTAAATTCATAAACAGCTCTTTTAGAAGCTGCTATCTTCTGTGTGTGTGCGCATGTGTGAGGGGGGGAGGGAGAGAGAGAGAAAAATACACACACACACACACACAGAGCGCCTGGCCCCTTTAAGCCAGGTAAAAGAGCTGGAGCAGCATAAAGGAGGCTTAAACGCCTCATTTCCAGTTGGTGGAGGATTCTTCTTGTGCACAACAGCCATAAGGCTGTCCTCTGAGAACTCCCTTACAAAACTTGGCATGGGGGCATACTGGGGACAGGAGTAGAGTCAGATGGACTGTCAGGGAAAGGACCATAGCACACATCACTGTGCTAATTCCTGGCAGCACTGTAGGCCGTCAAGCAGTTCAGGGATGCTGCCCTAACTTAGACAGTCCCGCAGCACTGTCTAAATTATTCCCAGGGCCTCTTCAATCCCAAAGGCAGACCAGATAGGGAGGATACAAAGGTCCCTTAAAACCACTCACATCCACACCTGGGCTGCCAGTTCTGTGCCACGCCTCCTAGAGGCACAATACAGAATTTCATCCATGACACAGAAGATTCACAGACTTCTGACAGGTGCAATGGGAACTGCTGGGTGCTAAGCAAACCAGGTCCCTTATTTTGGTGTCTTAATGCAGACTTCAGAGTTTAACTGTAGGCTGCATTTTGGAAGACCTCAGTCTCCTGATTTGTCAATACAACACCTTTTCCATTAAGCATGAGATTTACTTCAAACATTAAGACATTTTGTAAAATTTCATAAGGCCTTGTAGTCAGCACAAATACTAAGAGTTTATTAACCCTGTTCTAGCCTGAATAACTGCATTGTGCCTGTTGAGCTAGAAATGACATTTCGGAAGGAATATGTAAAAATAACTCACAAGCTGGTCAGAAGTGAGTCGAAGGGTCTTTTTGTAACTGATTCCTGACAATAATGAGAGATGACTTGAGTTTGTTTGTAATGACCCAATGTTTGGTTTTGCAGCTCTCGGGTCTTCATCACTTGAAGAAGATTCATCCTTTAGTCTGGAACGTCACACAGACAGAAAACGATGCTATCATCTCTCAGTAAATGCATTTGGGTATCCATTAAAAATACATTAGCACTGACACTGAATAAGTCAATTGATTCTCTGCTTCTAAGTACTGTCTCTTGGGAGGTTATTTACAACATGACTTTAGAAATATATCAATGAAGTACTGAATTCTCATTCACGCATGTCTTCCATTATGCATATTTGGGTTCTTCGAGCTATTCATTTGTCTGTATGCTAGTATTGTCACTTTAAGTTAACAGACTTAAATTACAGTCCATGTTGACTCATTAAAAAACTCAGACAAGGTATAAAATCGGTTAGCTAATGTGAGCAACTACAAAGAAGTTTCATTCTAAGGAAATAAAAGAGAAAAGAAAAGAATGTATTTAATCTATGAAGAGTTCAGCAATTAGAGAATAAACCCAGAACATGACTAATGCAACTTTCTAATGGAAAATAACCCGCACCATCCATTCTTTGTGAAAGCCGCAATTTTTGCCAATGGGATTATATTTTTACTGACAACTCTGGCAGGATTGCCCTACTCAAAATGTTAAAATGAAATGCCAACAACTTTTTGTTCCTGCGCATGATATTAGTCTAAGTATGCATCATTATAAAACTATTTTTCCTACCATAATTGTTTTTAAAAACCTGTCAAGGAAAATTTTTCACATAAGAAAGAATTTTAATGGTAAACAGAACTGTCATATTAGGTGGTAGTTTCAAATATTCTTAACATACTGCCAATGTGATCTTTAATATATCACCGTTCACATTCTTTTCCATCACAGCTGGGTCTGCGTGTTGTTGGGAAGTCCTGACCCTGGTGTCATAAATACTGCATGTTGTGATGGGCAGCATTTAACGCTGTAGCCCGCCTGACTCTGTGGTCGCTATATCTGTCCTAAAAACTGCTTGCTACTCAATATTCTATTTACCATAGAATGGTTTTCAGCAACAAATCCTTCCTGATCTGTATCTGAAGTCGTTAAAACTCAAACACGAAACAGTAATTAAAAAGTGAAGTGTGATTGAAGTTCCGATGTTGCTTCAAGGCTGGGTCTCTAAACAAACGTAAGGGACAAAGAACCAAACATTACTGATGAGGAATGTGTCCTCTCAGGTCCACTCATGGATCTTGCAGTTTTGGGATAATGTATGTTATTGAGGCAGCAGGGTATGTGCCACACATTTAACCTGCCGGTCTCTGGCCTCCAAAACAAAAGGTGGCTCCCAGTGCTTAATTTGTAATGAAAGAGGCGCTGGGGCTCAATCAATTTTTTTTACATTAATAACTGATGCAGCAAAGGTGCTGGAGCTGTGAACTGCCAAGCCTAGAGGTGCTGGGGTACTGTCCTGGCACAAACTAACCACTGGTGGCTCCTCATTCCAGCTAGTTCTTCTGGATTGCAATGTCCGCCTCCAAAAAACCTCAAGCTAATTTGGCATGTGTAAGCTATAACTGAATCTGGATCTTACTACCCCCTCTCCAGCTCTGGCAGATCTGAGTGAGGACAGCACGGAAGCGGGCACTGCTGTGTTCATGGTAAGCCACTCGGTTGTACGCCCATGGGATTTGGGCTGTGCAAAAAGGAGACCAGGCAGGAGACAGCTACTGTCTGCTACTTCATCTCCATGGGACTTCAGCAGGTAACTTAATGCTGGCCCTGCAGAATCCTCCCTAAGTGGAGATTCAGGGGCCAGCAAGAGATACTACAAGAGCCGCATAAATTAGGAGGATCTCCTGGCTTTGAAAACCCTTCTTCTGCTTCTCCCTGGAAGAAGTAATAGAAAGCTGTGGAGTTTCCTGTCCCCTGCATGACAGAGATGGAATAAGAATCCCTCTGAAAGGAACAACTTATGCTCCTGAGCCTCCTCAGGTATGTAGAATCAAACAGGGAGATGTCAGACTGCAAGTCTTCATAAATCAGGGGATATTACAAGGATCTAGGACATTTTGATTTCAGTGAGGTGCAAAAAGCTTTGGAAACATCCGCCCGATTTTTATTTATTTGTAGGTGCTTCTAAACTTCCTGCATATGGCTAGGATTGAAAACAGAAGGGCTAACATATAAGGAGAGAGAGAGTAGTCATGGAGATGCCAGAACAAGAAAGTCCAGTTTTACAGACTTAAGTCTGGAAAAGGCTCATTAAAGTACTGCAGACCCACAACCTGGCCCTAGATAGAATCCCCCACACTTCATCAGCTTAGGCTTTATGGAGGTGAAGTGGATTTTACCATGGGTGAATTTCACCAACATTAAGGGATCAAATATAGAGATAGGATAGCATAACAGATTACAAATCTCAACCAGATCTCATTACGTCCCCTGCTCTGCCATTGAAAAACTTGAAGTATCCTGCTTTCATTTTTAAATGGTCCAGAGTTACTTTGGTTACAACCCTCTTTTTGCGCACCTGTCTGCAATGCTCATTTGTGATAACTCCTCTTCTGTAGTAAGCACATTCCCACTCAAATCTTGCGTTGGCTTGGTTTCCTAAAACACAGATATGAGAAGTTGTGAATTCCATAGTAGACAGAAAGAGGAAATATTTAAAGGAAATAATCTTTTTGGCTAAATCCTGCTTGCTTCACTCATGCAGGTATTCCTATTGCTTTCCCCAAGACTATAAATGTGAAAAAGGCAAGCAGGACTTGGTTCTGTGCATGTATATGATTAAAAAAAAAAAATCAAGGGTTTACTGTAGGAAAATTTTTGCACAGAGCACTATAATACTCGCAAGTATCAACCACAGCAGAAACTGAAATTTGTTTTTCTTTGGCAGACACAGAGAGAGGGCGGATTTCAAATGGCAAGAATTGGTGGCAATTGTGGGACCAGTAGACACTCACTGCTCAGAAACTCCATTAACAAAATCTGCTAACCAAACCTATTTTGGGCAGACTTAGCTCTGACAATTTCATCTCAAATGATGGAAGTTACCCGAGGCTATCATGGAAACAAATGGACAGCAATAACTAAAGCTTTTTCTACCTAATTGCAGCTGTCACAGCCCAGTTTACAAGGGAACACTTCCAAGAAGGCAGTCATAGAATTCAGTAAGTTGCAGAAGAATATGGCAAGAAAAACAAATTATATGAAGCTCATAACTAAAGTTCACAAGAGTGTCTATTTTATGTAAACTTAGAAAATTCAAGTATCAGATATTTCAACTTTTTAAAAATTAAATGAAGACAGATTATCAGAAGTTTTAGAGATTAAATATGTTGAATGGGCAAGAGACAGTGGTTATTATAGCACTTACACAGTGCTTCAATGTTCATAAACAGCTTTGAAGATGTAATTAAAGCACCCAGTCCCCAGAGATTGTTGAAAAATGGGCTGTTGAGGGATTAACAAAAAGTGAGGAAACACATTTCTTTTATTTTTTCATCCAAATTTAGCTTTTGCTGTAATTTTCCAACAAGCTCTAGTAATAAATATTATTATCCTTCAAATGTGGAAGCAGAACTGTAGAAAGGGTGAGCAACTTGCCCAATGACATACATTAAGTTAATCGCACAGCCAGGATAAGAACTCAGCAGTTCTTGGTCCCCATGTCCCTGACTAATCTATTAGATTATGCTGCCAAAGTGAATGCAGTGAATTCAAATGTAGAAGTGAAATAGACAAATGTTTTAGCTAAGGGCCTTATCCACTGAAGTCAATAGGAGTCATTCTATTGACTTTTGGGTTTTGGATTAAATGGATTAAATGCCTTTCTTGTGTGTGTCCTGTCTGTAGAAGCACAACCTCTAGAGGATGCATATGTAAGCTACATGAGATTCAAACCTCTGACAAAAACTAACTCCATCTGCTTTTTAAACTTACCTCTTTGACAGTGCTATTCCTTCCTCGCCATGAAAACCACCATCTTCCGCCTTTCTTGGGCATCTTATCCCTCATAATAGATTCCACAGTGGCCTGTGATAAATGGATGGTAACATAAATAATGGAACAAAAGAAAGGAACAACCTGACACATGCAAACAAAGGAAAATGAGGAACACAATTTCAACCAAGGATAAACAGAAGAAAAGGAAACATACTGTCTGTGGGCCATAAATTTTATAAAAGCAAAACCTAATGGCATCCAGAACTGCACTGAAGTAACTGAAGCACGAATACTTGAGGAGTTTTTAAAGGAAAAAGAAAAGGAGGTCAAACCAAAAAAGAAAAAGAAAGCATAAAATGGCATTAGTATAATGTCTAGCATGGGTAAATAATCGTCTGATTTGAGGTTGTTTAATGAAATTTGTAAGTTACAAAAAATATAAAAAAACAGGTGATCAGCTTTTGGAAGAGGTCTCAGGTACAAAGGCTACAAACTAAAGGGCAAGATGGTGGGTTACTCTCTCTAAAATAAAACTAACATTTGTAAAAAATTTATCATCCATTTGTGGGGAGTAGTGGGGTTACTATTTTTATAGGAATTTATAGATGACACATGCTGGATTGACAAGGACTAGACCCTACGAGTTATTTATCCAGAGACACAGTGTGGAGGGCAACAGCGCATACTTCCCTTCAATAACTCAACACCCAACGTGTCTGATCCATGATTTGGAGTGATCATTTCCAAGGGTGAAAGGATTTCGTTTGCACACCCATGAGCCCTTGGCCTCTCTACTAAAACTACAAGGGTGTCAGTGGTGTTTTGCAACCTGCCTATAGGACTACTCAGGGAGAAGGACATTTTTATCGAAATATATGATGGCCTCTCCTCATTTAAGGTTGCAACCAGCTTTCCACTGTAAGCCTGATTTTGCCCCTCCTCTCCAAAGATCAGTGTAAAATTGTGTAGGTGATAAGGGATATTATAAGACAAACCACAATCAAATCTAAGTTCTATTAGTGGTTAGAAAGATGAGAAGCAGAGTTCAGCTACAGCATCCATCTCTCTCTCTCTCTAACTATATTAGGTTTTTCAAAGGCTCCCCTTTACTGTTACATCTAAAATGCATAAGAACATAAGAATGGCCATACTGGGTCAGACCAAAGGTCCATCTAGCCCAGTCTCCTGACTACTGACAGTGGCCAATGCCAGGTGCCCCAGAGGGAATGAACAGAACAGGTAATCATCAAGTGATCCATCCCATCACCCATTCACAGCTTCTGGCAAACAGAGGCTAGGGACACCATCCCTGCCCATCCTGGCTAATAGCCATTGATGGACCTATCCTCCATGAATTTATCTAGTTCTTTTTTGAGCCCTGTTATAGTCTTGGCCTTCACAACATCCTCTGGCAAGGAGTTCCACAGGTTGACTGTGCGTTGTGTGAAAAAATACTTCCTTTTGTTTTAAACCTGCTGCCTATTAATTTCATTTGGTGACTCCCTAGTTCTTGTGTTATGAGAAAAAGTAAATAACACATCCTTATTTACTTTCTCCACACCAGTCATGATTTTTTAGACCTCTATCATATCCCCCCTTAGTCGTCTCTTTTCCAAGCTGAAATGTCCCAGTCTTCTTAATCGCTCGTCATATGGAAGCCGTTCCATACCCCTAATCATTTTTGTTGCTCTTTTCTGAACCTTTTCCGATTCCAATATATCGTTTCTGAGATGGGGCGACCACGTCTACACGCAGTATTCAAGATTTGGTCACCCAGAGAAAGATAGTGAGATAAATGGCAGAAAGGTAAAACTGACCAAATAAGCTTTGGGGCTTCTTTTAAAAAAATGCAAAAAAGCAGAGGAACAACTTGAGTCAAAATCTGAATTGTTGAGAGTAATGGCTCCAATTCAGCAAGATACTTATACACATGCCTAACTTGGCGCACGTGTCTGGTTCCGTTGACTTCAACAGGACTACTCAGAAGCTTAAAGTTAGGCATGTGCTTAAGTATCTTGCTGAATGGGGGCCAATATCAACTATTGCTTTGCAAAAGCTCCAAGTTCACATTCACTTCATACAATCTCTTCTGACAAAATATAAAACCCTATAGCATTTCAATGACTTAATTCCATTGTTGGAACAAGTCAAAGCTCTAACAAACCAATTAATATGTATGAAAATAAGTAAGAAGATCAGTTGGAAGATCAGTAATAGAAAGCAGGATGGTAATATTTTCAGGGTTATAGTTCATCCAATTAAATCTTTCCAATCTAATGTACTGCTCAGTACCTGTTGCCTCATTTGATTAGCCTGGTTCATTCTAGAAAGTTTCCAAAATTTGGAATGTAAATACTGGTTTTAAAAAACAAACGTAGTGCATTTAGTGCTCATGAATTATATTTTTATTGATAACTCAGGAGAATAAGGGTGAAATTAACTTCAGTGGGGTTAGGATTTCATCCTGAATCGTCTAATTTATCTACCAAAGACATAGATCTAAGCAAAATGTTTGCAATGAAACACCACACTTCTGGTTTTGTGTTTCATTACAAACTCATACAGTTTACATGGAGCGTGGGCAGATGTACGCTGTTACATTAGAACCATGCATATTTGCAAATTCAGATGATTCTCACGGAAAGCGAGAGTAATGTAGTGGTACCCAGTAACTGTTGGTTTGAGGCTCTGCATGAGTTTAGATTCCAAACTCAAAGTGACATTAAGGAGATTTGAACTCACATGGGTCAAAACCAAAGACATCATTTGTGTGCAAAGCAAAATTGCAAATCTAGGTATAGATCTTTTTCCCAACAGTGTCCTCTCAATGAGCCCTAAACTGTGGCAAGCACTTTTAAAAAGTTACAAATCTCCCTGCTTGAATACATGCTTCTTTTCTGACACTTTAAAGCAAGGGCTACTACTTCTGCAATAGTTGTCCATTAACCGCAAACCTCTAGTCACTGTTTCTACTGAAACTCTGTACTCTCTGCAGCCGTAATAGAAGGTACAGACACTAAATATTCAATTACAGCACACAGTTACCTGTAAATATAACCTATGGTTACAAGCCAGTGAATATTAATCAAAGAAGAAAGGGGAGGATAAATCATCAAGAAGGATCATCCTCTTTTGGACTTTATAACCTTCTAGATATTTTCTGAAGTTTTATAAGCTAGCAAATAAATACAGACCAAATTTAGGTCTTATCTACCCAGGGAAGTTAGAGTGTAGCAAGGCAGAGTGTGAATTTATAGCTCACTAGCTAGTCCACACTAACTCCCTGTGTGGACACTCTTAGTGCACATTAGAAGTGCCTTTGTAAACTTTAGCTTAATACAGTAATTCCCCATGGGATTTAGTTCAAAGTAGCTAGGGTGCTGTACATAGCCTAGTTCCCATGTAGACAAGACCTTAGTCCCGCTTAATTTTGGGTTGAATTTGGCCCTATGTTGTCAGCACAAGCTATGTGACTGGTTATGTGTGAATGGCTCCTACTGATGTGCAGACTCTCCTGTAAAATACAGTAGCTTTCTCTGCCTTCATGAATTTCAATTCATGAAATGAAAAACTCCACAGCTCATGCTTTCCCAACTGACTTTCATGTTCAATCTCACCTTTGGCAAAGGTTTCTGGAATGCTTGCATTGCCAGTAGAAGTGGAGCAGCTGTTGTCCAGTTGTAGTACCTGGAAATCAAAAAAGTTTGTGTACCGTTACATTTTGTAATACCATCGATCCCAATCCACAGCCTAACAGTAATTGCACAGTCAGTTAAAGCAATGGAGTTTATTTAAACTAAAGAATAAAGCCATGAAGTTCAGATTTGGATCTGCAAATCCATGTCCTACTTAGACTACTTTGGTTGTGTCTACTTATTAAGGCAAAGTTCCAGTAAAATGTTAACATCATACTTTACTTATTCAGGATGAGGTTAATATTCAAAGAACCTGGTTAAAGATTCTGGCTTGCTGGCTGGGGAATCCTCCTCCTCTGAATTGCTACAAAGGGTGACCAAATTCCCAAATACCTATCCTCACCTTGGCACTTCCGTTGTGTACGTACCTAGTGTGAAAGCTTTTCCAGTACAAGGACAGTGCATATTTACTATACCACAATTCCACAGGAGGAGAAGACACATAGGAGATCATGAAAGAAAAGCTAAGCCCCAAACAGAAACTGTATTTCTCATCCATTCCTCATATCTGCACCATAGCTCAGGGACCTACATTTTCTACAAGCCACCTGTATTGCTCTTTGCCCCTTCAAGGCGCTGTACAAATGTTCAGGTTTGAGTTCTGTGAGGTGCTGACTTTCTTCTGTGGTGTGCTGAGGGCCTGCAACTCCTATGGCACTTAGGAAGCTAAATCCTCAGTGGTGCCGCCCAACTGCCCATGAGAGTGAGGTCTGCACAGCATCACACTTGAGGTCTCCAGCATCTTACCTAATCAGAACTTCCCTAATTAGTCCTCTCCTCACGACACCCTTGTGAGGTAGGTAAGTGGTATTATCCCCATTTTACAGATCAGGAAATAAGGCAAGAAATTAAGCAACTTGTCCAAAATCACACAATGAGTCAGCAGAGAGATGAGGGAATAATATATTCAGTGGATGTAGGTTCTTTCTCTGCATATAGAATGGCCACAGGCCGATCATGATTTCCCCATAAGTATTCATCATTCAGTTGTACTGAATGAATGTCTTAGCAAGGTTTATAGTCCATTTTATTTTTACTCTAGGTATTGAGTGTGAACACTGTCTGCATTCAATACTAGCTCTTTGAAATCCAAATTAGTTACTTAATTAACTATAACTGGCTTTGAATCTCTCAGGGTTAATCTACAGTAGGAAAATGAATACCCATTTGTTCAGCAATGGTGCAGCTGGTGTAAGCCCTAGAGTTGTACTAAAAATTTGCAAGTGCTTTTTCCACATTCCAGACTTTTGCCTGCTGAAATGTACTTACTTATTTCCAATCTTAACCACAAGGTTGGGGTCGTCAATGATAGCAGGATTGTCCACAAACTTCTGATACGTTACTGCTTGTTCTAAGAACTGATCTGTTGGAAATATTTAAAACATACTCACATAAATACAGTACTTGCAATGGGACAACCTACCCCCCATAACTAGCATTAAAACATCCTGAAGAGCTAAGTTTCAGGCTCAGGATCAGTCCTTCACGACACGGGTGGCAGAGACTAGCAGTACTATGGAGACAGGGCTTAGATCTCCAATCTTGCAAGTGCTGGGTATTTCCTGTGAGCTGCTCAGTGCCCTTAACTCCTCACAGGAGGTGCTCAATGAAAGCTACGGTGATCAGCACATTGCAGGATCAGGCTTTTCACTCCTGGGAAAGGATGTACCTCTTCAGTGACCTTCTCTGGCTAATTAGGGAACAAGTGTTGATGGACTCGATGTAGAACTACAGCCCCAGCCAGAAACCTGATCAATACTTGCAGGGCCTGGAGGAAAATGAAAATGCACCCTCCTGGACAAACACCCCCTTCCCCTCCTTGCCTTCAAGAATCACAATTATTTGGATTATTAACAATATAATAAATAGAACTACTTTATCATAAATTATCCTCTATATGGAATATTTTAACTTCTAGTTTCTAAACCGTGCTCAGAGCAGTGTCAGTCTTAGATATTTCAATGGCTCCCAGGACTCGTATCTGAGCACCTCAAGGTCTTTGATGTATTTATCCACACAACACTCCTAAGAGGTAGGGAAGAGGTGTTATCTCCATTTTACAGACGGGGAACCAAAGTGCAGAGAAACTAATGACTTGTCCAAGATCACACAGGAAGTCTGTGCCGAAGCTGAAAATGGAACCAATGCCTTCTGAGGCCCAAGCTTGCACCCTAACCATTGGGCCATTCTACCTGTCCATGGTAGTGACAGCTGTGAATTTATCATCAATTATATACCACAGTAAAAGGCATAATAAATGGCAAATGCACCCTTTTATTACAGCTGCATGAAGTGAACCTGTAAATACAGTAATTTCCAAAATATATTACATTAAGTTAAAATCAGTAATATAGTATTAATAACCCCAGAACTTGACATTTTTATGCAAAGGAGAAGAGCTACATACTCCCTCAGCCTTAAATTCCTACCTCTAGCCACAAGAGGGTACTGTTTCCTTTTTAACAGGAGTTGAGAGTTGACTAACAACATGTAATCATAAGGTATAGGATCATTCTGTACCTTTTGTTATCTCTTTGTTGTCACTAAGACCTCCACAGAGTGAAATGGCAATTGAAGGCAAGTCTCTTATTCCATCTGAGATGCCTTCAACACCACTGTCAACACCTGAACTTCCACCAGAGTGAGGGGACTGATTGGCTGACCGTGGTCCATTTTCATTTGCATTCTTTCCGTGTGCAATATTATCACCGCTGTGGGGGGGGGGGGGGGAGAACAGTCTTTCAGTCCCCATTGTTCTCTGATCTGTATCATTCCCAAATTCTCTCCCTTCACAAGCCCAAACCCAAATTGTAAACACACTATAGTATGATCTGGGAAGAGGATCATACAAATGTTAAAAGAAACTCTAATGGAAATTAAACCAAAATGATAATGATATATCTGGGGAGAAAACACATTGTCATAAATAAAGGCATCATACGTGTCATCCAAAAATAATTTTCTATCATTTGTATTTGTATTTCTAGGTGGTCAATCACTATAGTACAGTTAGAGTAATTTAATAATATTAATAATACTAAACTTTAGGTGATTTCAGGTAACAAACAAGGTGAAAAGTATATTGTATATATATCTTTTATGCTAAGAGCCATATACTCATGGATCAAGGGCAGTATAACACCCAATAACGTTAACGGAAATTGCACAGCAGTCTGAGACTAGTATATAATGCTTCGCATTTTCTATCACATTTCTTATGAACAAGTATAGATCTGTTACAAAGTTTCAAGAATCCCATCTTTTCTCTGCATAATTTTAGGTATCCTTCCCAACATCCTTTTTTGACCTAGACTCTCATTTAGCTGAATGTTACTTACAGCCGGTATTCCTATAAGCTTGGCACGAGACCTGCTAAGAATCTGATGGGAGAAGATGGAGATTTAACTAATATAGTCTAATCCAAATAAATAGTTATACTTTTTGGGGAAATAAAGCGCAGCAGCTTCTGGATCCATGTCGGTGAGGTCATCTAAATAGACACCATCAGCACCAAGATGCCGGCTTCGTTTATCTGTCAAACACAGAGTAAATAAATAATAAATTGGTGTCTTCCAAATACACAACAAGAATTAAAAAAAAACTTACATCTTAAGGAGCTATAAAGCACATAAAGCATGTGCACACAATTCATAGTTAAAAAAAAAAAAGGATTATTTACAATGAGACAAAACTGCAAGGCCAAAAGTTTCACAACTGGCCACTGATTTTCTATGCCTTAGTGAGACACCAAAAGGCTGATTTTCAGAGGTACTGAGCACCCACAATTCCAACAGAAGTCAATGCCGGCTACGCGTGATGTCTCATTGGGTTACCTAACCTGGATACCTCTTTTCAATACCTAACAAGTGAGGGACCAAAAGAAACTTTACAATGGTGTGGTTTTGCTGGAAGAGGAATTATTTAAGTTAAGCACTAATGTTGACACAAGGACAAATGGATACAAACTGGACATCAACAAGTTTAGGCTTGAAATTAGATTAAGGTTTCTAACCATCAGAGGAGTGAAGGTCTGGAGCAACCTTCCAAGAAGGACAGGGGGCGCAAAAAAATCTAACTGGCTTCAAGACTGAGCTTGATAAGTTTATGGAGGGGATGGAATGGTGAGGTTGCTTACAATGGCCTGTGTCTCACCTGTGACTGCTAATAGCAAATATCTCCAACGGCTGGAGATGGGATACTAGATGAGGAGGGCTCTGCGTTACTACAGAGAATTTTTTCCCTGGCTGGTGGGTCTAGCTGACATGCTCAGGGTCTAACTGATCACCATATTTGGAGAGGGAAGGAATTTTCCCCCAGGTCAGAATGGCAGAGACCCTAGAGGACTCCTTGTACCTTCTTCTGCAGCATGGGACACGGGTCACTTGCTGGTTTAAACTAGTGTAAATGGTGGATTCGCTGTAATTTAAAGTCTTTAAATTATGATGTGAGGATTTCGGTAACTCAGCCAGAGGTTATGAGTCTATTACAAGAGTGGGTGGATGAAGTTCTGTGACCTGCAATGAGCAGGAGGCTAGACCAGATGATCACGATCGTCCCTTCTGGCCTTAAATTCTAACAGCCTATCTTAGGTACTTATATGGCCCCCATCACCATGTTATCTGAGCAGGTCACACACTCTAATATATTTAGACTCGGAACATCCCTGTCCAGGTAGAAGTGCTGTTGTTCACATTTTTCAGATGGGAAACTGAGGCACGGAGCTGCTAAGTGACTTGTTCCTCATGACAAAGGGCAGGGACTGGAACACAGGTCTCCCAAGTCCTAGGTCAGTGACATGGCCACTGAACCATCTTTGCTTTCCTGCTGTAGCCACTTCTATAAGAGTGACTGCACAGAGGGTGAAATCCTGAAAGTCTTACTCAGAGCTGTGACCTCCAGTTTGCATCCTTTACTCAAAACACACAATTCACTCCCTGAATTTCTGACGACTAATCAAAGGAAGGCAAGTGAAGGACCACAAATGATTGCATACTAGATGGAACACCTCAATCTTACCTTCACAGACACGGAACCCCTGGGGAACTGGTTGAGAAATGTATCTGTAATGTCTGCTCATGTAAAGACTCCAGCACCCCGGAGAATTTGGGGTCTACCAAAATACATATTATGAATGTGTAAACTTCACATGGAGATTATATCCCTTATCAGAAAACAATCTAGCATCATCTTTGGAAATTAGAGAGGAATAAAATGGACACAGTTATATTCCAATTGAAGATTATGTGTATTCTGAACACAGAAGAAATTCCTTGTGTGTGATTGGACCATTCTGCTTTGTGGTATGTGTGATGTTTAAGCAAAGGACATGTTGCAACTTTGCTTTGCGGCTGAGACATTCCACAAGCTAGCAGTGGCAAGGCTTAGCTGTAGGGCAGACTACTGGTACAGCTGAAAAGGAAACCTGTAGCTCAGACCACAAAATTCTGCAACCCGTGGGTTTGTAAAATAGGGAAGAATTTACTACAAGTTTTGCAGCGCTGCTTATCTGCACAGATCTGCTAAGTACAGTAACCAAGGAAGAAAATTATTTCTCTCGCTGTCATTCCAGCTCTCTTTTAAAAAAACCCACTCCACACATACATGCTCAACTGTTGTTTATGTTAAAAGGCATATTGCTCTCCTTTCAGTCTCTCCAGAAATGCTCTGATCTTATGGATTAGTTCATCTGGCTACAAAGTGCCTAATCACTGTGGGATCTTGGTGCAATATCATGTGCATGGATTTGCAGGAGTAACTGCTTTACCTTTCTTTCTAGAAGGGGAATCTATTTTGCTTGCTTGCTGGACTAAGCAAGCTGCAGCTTGTTTGATTTCTTCATTTGCAGGCAGTGATGGTGCAGCTGCTCCTAGAGCCTCTATCTCTGGTTCATTTATCTCGGCTGGTACTGGCTGGGAGTCATTTTCATCGGAAGCCGCAACAGCTGCCTGTCCAATGGCAGGTAAAGCAGTCAAGCTGCTTATCTCCTCTGCAGACTCACTTTGAATTACCCGAAAATGAGTGCTTTCCGAAGGATTTACATTCACCATGCTGGATTCCTTTGCCTTGAGTAGAGAAGTGGACTAGGAGAAAAAATGAACAGATCAGTATAATGAAAGCCCTTGAGAAAAAGAGAGAACCAGACACAAAACACAGGTTTCAGAGTAGTAGCCGTGTTAGTCTGTATTCACAAAAAGAAAAGGAGTACTTGTGGCACCTTAGAGACTAACAAATTTATTTGAGCATAAGCTTTCATGAGCTATAGCTCACTTCATCGGACACAAAATAGTCAGAGTTTAGCCTGGTCTATTCACACAAAGCTCTACTTTCCACTGCCCTGTTTGGTTTTGACTTCAATGGGAGGTGAAGGCATTCTGCATCTCCTAGGAAGCGGAATAGGGCCCGTAACACTTATCGTTTCCATGCCCACTGAAAGCTGATTCTCAAGTAAACCAGCTACAGCTGGAAATCTCAGTTAGTTGAATCACTCATTCTTAACAGCCCCATTAAATAGATGCTCTGTCTGCAGAACTCCTGTTGATTTCAGAAGGGGAGCTGCACTCAGTGGCTACAGCCCTGGGACTTTAGGGAACAAACACTTCTAATAAAAATGGTGGCTCCTAATGATTCTCTGAGAAGCCATGCTCAGAACAACTCCTATTAGCATGCCCAGGAGCTAAGCCCCGTTTTTCTTTACTTGGTAGCACTGCTGCTTAGTAGAGCAGCTGCCAACAGACCACCCGGATCTTAGTTTGAGTCTTGATTATGATAACATTCAAGGCATACACACCGCAAGGCTGTCATGCCAGAGTCAGCCTATTGGTTAGAATATGCAACAGCTAGACATGCACCATCCGCTGCCATACCCCGAGTGCCAAACGCTGCATTTACTTCAGCGCTCACTCACTCTTATGCAGCTCTAATACTTTACATAAAATTAATAGTTGTGATCTATATGCTTACAAAGCCATAGTAAAGATGCCTCTTAGTTGGATATATGGGTAACATTTTCAAAAACCTCTTAAGTGACTTTGGAACCTAAGTCTCATTGACTTTCAATGGGACGTAGGCTCCTAAGTCACTTAGGCACTTTTTTATTCTGCATCATCTGTCCATAGGGCAATTGTGGGACATAGCATTTTTGTACCTGGTTGTTTCAGTCACTGATGTCTCTCGCTATCTATAACCAAAGTTACAGGTGGGGCTATGAATTTCAAAATCAACTGGTGACTTTGGGTGCCCATCTGCAGACCCTTTGAAAGGGCCTGACTGTCAGAAGGTGGGTGCCGAGAACTTTCTGAAAATCAGCTCCCTTTAACATACTTCAAGATGGGCACCCAAAATACCTAGTCACTTTTTTCATGAAAACTTGGCCAGGAATGTTCTCTATTTCAGTCAGTAACAAATATGAACAACATTAAGTACCTTTAATTCTGTACACAAAGTGTTTACATGCAAAGCCTTCCTCATTTAGCAGAAATGTTTGCGTACATAAATATTTCCTGTCTAGGCCAAGCCCCTAACTTGCCATTTCTTCCCCTGCAATACTTTAAAGATCCAACCCTTCTACTCTGTTCCAACAGCTAAACTCTTGTCCAGGTTGTCATCATCTCCCATGTCAATCAGTGCAACCTCATCCTCTTGGACATTCATTCCAAAAGTCCACAATGCCCTCTCCAGCCCATCCCAACTGCAGCCTCTAAAGCGATCTTCCTAGCCCATCCATCAAATCGCATCACCATCCCCTTTTGAATTCCTTCATTGGTTCCCCCTTCTCTATCTCATTAGATATTAATTTCTTGTCCTCATCTTTCAAGACTCAACATAATTCAGCTCTTAATCCTGACTTTGATTTGCCTGTATGAAGTAAAAGCCTAAAATCAAACACGTATATCAGCTATGTGAAATATTGCACCTGCATGTACATGTGCCCTATTAACAATACACAGTAGATATTGGAAGGAATGAAACAGGAGTGATGTTTGATACCTTTGCAGCTTGAGGTAGTTCTCCCCAGGCCCAGTGCATTTGTGGGTTATTCTTCTGCATCCCCCTGTCCAAAGATTTACTGACTAATTCTGAATCGCTCTTAGGAGTGGGAGGGCGTGAACTTGAGGGACTGGAAAACAAAACAAAACAAAACGGTACTTATTAAACAGCTAAGTAAAAGCAAAGCATAGGCCAAGCTGCATTATGCAGCATTCTTGTTGTATATTATCTGTATTACAAACGTCACCACAATATGCTAGGCACCTTCCAAACAGTCACTGACCCAAAGAGTTCAAAAATCTAAGGAGCTTAGCAGCAAATCAAAGATGTGGAAGAACAACAAACCATTTTCAAAATAACTATCTCAGACTGGCTCTCTGTGCACCCATTAATAGCTGTCAGGTTTTGATAGGCATCGGGGTCTTGAGGAGGAATTTGAAGGTGGTGGGAGTACAGACTAGTTGAGGGAGGGCATCCCATGCATAAAAACACATGGAAGAAATAGTGGTAATTAATAAATTACTACTCTGTGGCACCACCAATCATCTTTGTTTAATGCAATAAAGTCAGTCGTCAATAGTACAAATGGTCAAATCAGCCACTAATCAGTGATGGTTCATAGACTCTAAAGCCAGAAGGGATGACTCCGATCATCTAGTCTGACCTCCTGCATAGCACAAGCCCCTCAAATTTCATCCTGAATTCCTGCATCAAGCCTGTAACTTCAGGTTGAGCTAAAGCATATATTTTAAATACACAGCCAATCTTGATTTAAAGACTTCAAGTGATGGAGAATCTACCACATCCCTGGGAAAGCTGTTCCCACAGTTAATTACCCTCACTATTAAAAATGTGCTTTTTACTTCTAATCTGAATTTGTCATGACTATGACATTTCTTAACCTTTTCTTAGATCAACTAAATAGATACAGCTTCTTTAGTCTGACTGTTTTCAGATAACAATTACTTTGCACTAACACAATGGCAGATCTTAAAACTTGACAGTTTTCCCTCTGATAAATAGACAAGGTTACCTAATTATCTGCATTTTGCCGTTATAGTTTCCTGTGCTTGCTATAGGAAATACCTTAAACACTGCAAATGCTAAGTTCTTCCAGCTACAAGTAATTAGTTATTTAAGAAAATCAGCACATTTGTGGGTCCTTGCTGTAGAAAAAAAATTTCCTATTGATTTCCAAGCTCTTTACAATCATTAATCAATGCTCACCACAATCTCATCATTTTACAGATGGGGAGTGTCATAAATATAAAGGGAAGGGTAAACCCCTTAAAAATCCCTCCTGGCCAGAGGAAATCTCCTCTCACCTGTAAAGGGTTAAGAAGCTAAAGGTAACCTCGCTGGCACCTGACCAAAATGACCAATGAGGAGACAAGATACTTTCAAAAGCTGGGAGGAGGGAGAGAAACAAAGGGTATGTGTCTCTGTCTATATTTTGTCTTTGCCGGGGATAGACCAGGAATGAAGCCTTAGAACTTTTAGTAAGTAATCTAGCTAGGTACGTGTTAGATTATGATTTCTTTAAATGGCTGAGAAAAGAATTGTGCTGAATAGAATAACTATTTCTGTCTGTGTATCTTTTTTGTAACTTAAGGTTTTTGCCTAGAGGGGTTCTCTATGTTTTGAATCTAATTACCCTGTAAGGTATCTACCGTCCTGACTTTACAGGGGTTATATTTTTTTATTATTTCTATTTACTTCTATTTCTATTAAAAGTCTTTTTGTAAGAAAACTGAATGCTTTTTCATTGTTCTCAGATCCAAGGGTTTGGGTCTGTGGTCACCTATGCAAATTGGTGAGGCTTTTTATCCAACATTTCCCTGGAAAGGGGGGGTGCAAGTGTTGGGAGGATTGTTCATCGTTCTTAAGATCCAAGGGTCTGGGTCTGTAGTCACCTAGGCAAATTGGTGAGGCTTTTTACCAAACCTTGTCCAGGAAGTGGGGTGCAAGGTTTTGGGAAGTATTTTGGGGGGAAAGACGTGTCCAAACAGCTCTTCCCCAGTAACCAGTATTTGTTTGGTGGTGGTAGCGGCCAATCCAAGGACAAAAGGGTGGAATATTTTGTACCTTGGGGAAGTTTTGACCTAAGCTGGTAAAGATAAGCTTAGGAGGTTTTTCATGCAGGTCCCCACATCTGTACCCTAGAGTTCAGAGTGGGGGAGGAACCTTGACAGGGAGATTAAGATTTTTAAAGATATTAAGGTGCCTAAAGATGCAAACAGGCATCTAGTGGGATTTTCATGGGAGTTATGCACCTATGTACTTTTGAAAATCCCACTGGGGCCCACATCCACAAAGGTATTTAGGCTCCTAGCTTCCATTGATTAAGGCCCAGGTGTCTATCTGCATCTTTAGGCACCTAACTACCTTTGAAAATCTGTCCCTAAGTGACTTGCCCAAGGGAACACAGTAAATCAGTAGCTGGGTTAGGACTTGAACCAGCAATCCTACTAGTCCACCCTTGTCCCCCACCCAAAAAACCAAGAATGCATATTGTATCTACATATATATATTCAGTATTTTGTTTTGTAAATGTCTGGCTTTGCTTAAATGCAATTTAGATATAATAAAACTTAAAAATGTAGACGGCAAAAGATGTTCACATTCCGAAATTCTTTTCTATAGAGCTCCCCATGTAGATTAACACACAAACACTAATGTCACTTTAAGAAGTGCATAAGAATTATAATTAGAATGTTTGGAATGTCTGGGCCTCTTAAATTAAGTGCTGTAATATCAAATCAGAAACATAAACATGCACCAGCAGGCAAAGGAGAAGAAAAATTGCATTTGCAAAAAAAAAAAAGATATTAAAGCATTCCTACTACTTAGATTGCTTGGAACATGATGCAAAGGTTAGTTTCCCATGCCATCTACAAATAGCAAGCTAGGGTTGGTGTTCTCACCATTCTGAGGTGAGCTGTCATTTCCTTAGAGTGAAATCTTCTGACCCTCTTCCTGCCCACAGAAGTCCCAAAACTACCATGATTCCATTGCACAAGGGCACTGGGAAGCAAAAAGCTACATAGTGCAGCTCTGCAACACACCATGCCTTTGGAGCCATCGCAAAAAAAGACTTTAGGAGACTCCAAGGCTGAGAAAGAACGTGAGCAAATAATGCAAATGCACTGTCTCTTTGCAGCATACTACTACTGCTCTGCTTGGAAAGGATTTCCTCTTCCATGGATGTGCAGAGTCTTTTTTGGGCCATAAGGTTACTCAACTGAAGAGAGAACTCCTCCCCCCATGGGTAGGGATTGAGCCTGGCAGAATTCTATGAAAAATCATCAGGAATTTAAATACCCTGATCTGTGATGTGGGACTGCTCCTGCCTCAGCGCTTCCCCTGGGCTTACAATGAGAAACTCAAGGACTTTTTTCTTTACATACGATGTTCCCTTAATAATGTTAAACCGCTCCTCCCACTGACCAACACCTCTCTGAAGTGACCCATGGTTTATTAATGAAGGCACTAGCTATGTTTATGAGCTCATATGCGTATACTTCTGCCTTCACACCTCATGTATATTTCTGCCATGCGGTGACTGCTTAAGACAGTGTTCACTGCACATAGCTACGATCAAAATCAATTTTGATAAAGAACTAACAAAGCTCATGATCACATTGCACATTGTCTTCAAAGATTTTTGTTTTGTTTTTTACTGAGTTGGGACAAATTAAGTGCCAGAGCAATGGAAGAGTTTTGCATGCTTCAATCAGGGATGAGCTGGACTTATTCAAGATCAAGACCATGTAAAGACTGGTAATCTAGTGATTGTGTTCTGCCATGTAGGAGACCTTCTAGGTTCATTTCCCACTTCTAATTTCTTGCTCTGTGGCTTTGAAGGGGTCGGGAATATTCTTCAGGTAATGTACTGAACTCCTGAGGAAGGCATGTCTTGCATCAGTCAGTAGCCTCAAGAATATTAATGGCTCCCAAAGGAATCCCGGTCATGTTTTAAAAAATGGTGATCATGACATGAACCTCAAGGCTAGGAGGTATATGTCAGAAGGGAAATAAATAAATGGAAGGGTAGGATGTCAGTGGGAGGGGGCGGAGATTAGAGAATGATATTGAAGACTATGAGGGGGATAAATTATAATCCCACAAAACAGACTGAATTTAGCCAGAAGAAACTGTTACAGAATCTATGTAAAAAAATACTATGCTCTTTCAGTCAAAGGGAACCATATAGTATGATCTGAACTTCATTAATGGAGTAAATATTTGGAGAAGACTGAGAGTTCTCAAAATAGTCCACTTACCATCACAGCACGGTGATGTGCACCGACAGGTCAGGCAGTATAGCAAACATGGGAAATTCCTCTGGCATACCATAAACACTAGTGAAATTATTATTATCTTTGACATTTGTTATGTGCACTGCAGTAATGGCATGAAGGCAGGACCCTATCATGCTAGGTGCTGTGCTAACAGATATCAAAATAGAGTCTCGGCCTGAAGCTCTTACAATCTAAGCTGTGCTAAGAGGTGGGGGATACGACAAACAGATGGAGAGACCACAAGGAAACAGTGTGATGGTTGTGTACAGGGGAATAAGCAGCATTCACAGGACACAAGCTGGCTGATCAAATGCTAAAAGGAGCTGATGTTATCTATCTGTTTCTCGCTGACACAGAAAAGATGCATTTGAGCACAGGAGGGAGGTGTTTTTGATTATTTAAAGTGGTGTTGTGCTTGGAAAAACGACACTGTAAAACGGCATTGAGCGCTTCCATCTTTATAACCACCAACCCGGCAAAGACTGCCTGAGATCTGAGATTCAAACTAGGCTCTTTCCTTCTCTCAAATCAACATCAGTAATAAAAGTTCTATAGGCTGAATTAGGCCCTGTTATCACTGGGCAACCCCACTGTTTTCCAATTAAGCCCTTGGTGAGACTTGTGAAATTCCATTGTCTTCAATTAGTTATTACAGATTAAACCATGATTCATTCTGTTGATGTTACACAAGAAGGAATGGAAACCTTACTTTAGTCACTGTCATGTCAGCATCCTTTCGTCTACGAGAGACAGTGGGAATTGCCGTCTATGACGTAGATGGTTTGCAATGTCTCATGTGACTGAATAGTCCAATCCAAGATTTGCATGATCTTTGGCAGTTATTGCAAATGTATGTATCTTGATTGGGAGCTGCTTGCTTCTTACAGGCTCTTTTGTCTTCAAGCTGTAGGAGCCAGCTTCTGTCATGGACTTTGATACCCTGATGGAGACGATGGTGCCACTTTTTATGATCACTTGCCAAGATTTCCCATTGGTCAGGATCAATTCCAAATTCCTTTATCTCTCGCTTGCATTTGTCTTCGTAGTGAAGCTTGGGATGTCCTGTTGTTCTTGTTCCCTCTGATAGCTCCCCATATATCATGTCCTTGGGTATGCATCCGTCTTCCAACCTACTCAGATGGCCCAGCCAGTGCAGTCATCTTTGCTTGAGTAGGGCTGTCACAGCTGGTAAATTTGCCCTTTGAAGAACCTCTGTGTTGGTGACTTTATCCTGCCATTTGGTGCTGAGTATGCAACATAAACAGCATAGGTGGAAACTGTTTAACCTTTTCTCCTGATGAGCATAAGTTGTCCATGTTTCCCCACCATACATGAGAGTGCTGAGGATACAAGTTTGGTACACTAGCATTTTGGTCTTGATCGTAAGCTTTGAGTTGTTCCACACTCTTAGTTAGTCTGCCAAAGGTGATGGCAGCCTCTCCAATGCGAACATTTAGTTCTTCATCCAGTAAGAGGTTGGTGGTCACTGTAGAACCTAAATAGCTGGACTTTCGGACTACTTCTAGCTGGTTTGCATCTAAGGTGATGGAAGGATCTTGTGGAGCTACCTGTCCTAATACAACAGTTTTCTTAATACTGATGGTGAGAGTAAATGCCTGATAAGCACTTGAAAGGTGGCCCATGATTTCCCGTAGTAGATCTTCATCATGGGCTATGCGGGCAGCATAGAATCATAGAATATCAGGGTTGGAAGGGACCCCAGAAGGTCATCTAGTCCAACCCCCTGCTCGAAGCAGGACCAATTCCCAGTTAAATCATCCCAGCCAGGGCTTTGTCAAGCCTGACCTTAAGAACCTCTAAGGAAGGAGATTCTACCACCTCCCTAGGTAACGCATTCCAGTGTTTCACCACCCTCTTAGTGAAAAAGTTTTTCCTAATATCCAATCTAAACCTCCCCCATTGCAACTTGAGACCATTACTCCTCGTTCTGTCATCTGCTACCATTGAGAACAGTCTAGAGCCATCCTCTTTGGAACCCCCTTTCAGGTAGTTGAAAGCAGCTATCAAATCCCCCCTCATTCTTCTCTTCTGCAGACTAAACAATCCCAGCTCCCTCAGCCTTTCCTCATAAGTCATGTGCTCTAGACCCCTAATCATTTTTGTTGCCCTTCGCTGGACTCTCTCCAATTTATCCACATCCTTCTTGTAGTGTGGGGCCCAAAACTGGACACAGTACTCCAGATGAGGCCTCACCAGTGTCGAATAGAGGGGAACGATCACGTCCCTCGATCTGCTCGCTATGCCCCTACTTATACATCCCAAAATGCCATTGGCCTTCTTGGCAACAAGGGCACACTGCTGACTCATATCCAGCTTCTCGTCCACAGTCACCCCTAGGTCCTTTTCCGCAGAACTGCTGCCTAGCCATTCGGTCCCTAGTCTGTAGCGGTGCATTGGATTCTTCCATCCTAAGTGTAGGACCCTGCACTTATCCTTATTGAACCTCATCAGATTTCTTTTGGCCCAATCCTCCAATTTGTCTAGGTCCTTCTGTATCCTATCCCTCCCCTCCAGCGTATCTACCACTCCTCCCAGTTTAGTATCATCCGCAAATTTGCTGAGAGTGCAATCCACACCATCCTCCAGATCATTTATGAAGATATTGAACAAAACCGGCCCCAGGACTGACCCCTGGGGCACTCCACTTGACACCGGCTGCCAACTAGACACGGAGCCATTGATCACTACCCGTTGAGCCCAACAATCTAGCCAGCTTTCTACCCACCTTATAGTGCATTCATCCAGCCCATACTTCCTTAACTTGCTGACAAGAATACTGTGGGAGACCGTGTCAAAAGCTTTGCTAAAGTCAAGAAACAATACATCCACTGCTTTCCCTTCATCCACAGAACCAGTAATCTCATCATAAAAGGCGATTAGATTAGTCAGGCATGACCTTCCCTTGGTGAATCCATGCTGACTGTTCCTGATCACTTTCCTCTCATGTAAGTGCTTCAGGATTGATTCTTTGAGGACCTGCTCCATGATTTTTCCAGGGACTGAGGTGAGGCTGACTGGCCTGTAGTTCCCAGGATCCTCCTTCTTCCCTTTTTTAAAGATTGGCACTACATTAGCCTTTTACCAGCATCATCAGTGAATAGAAGTTACTTTATTAGCACCTTTTTGACGTTGGTCTTTGAGTTAAGTCATGATAGATTGAAGAGATTCCCATCTGATCTTGTGTGGAGATACACTCCATCTTTCATGTACTTAAATGCACAGTTCAAAAGTACTGAGAAGAGGATTCCAAAGAGTGTAGGGGCAAGAACACATCCTTGCTTCACTCAGCTTTTCATCTCAAAGCTGTCTGAAGTGGATCCATCAAACTGGACAGTTGCTTTCATGTTGCTGTGGAATGAACATATAAGACATAACAGGGCTGGTGGGCATCCTATCTTTTCTAGTATTACAAATAGACCTGTTCTGCTGACTGTGTCAAATGCTTTGGTTAGGTCCACAAAGGCAATGTACAATGGTCAGTTTTGCCCTTGGAGTTGACTCAGAGAAAATATGTCTATAGTTGATCTTCCAGCCCTGAATCCGCACTGTGATTCAGGGCAGACACGATT
The DNA here is from genome assembly GCF_965152275.1 of Natator depressus. Classification (NCBI taxonomy): domain Eukaryota; kingdom Metazoa; phylum Chordata; order Testudines; family Cheloniidae; genus Natator; species Natator depressus. The sequence continues at coordinate 30,794,341 of NC_134236.1, forward strand.
CGTCAGCTGTTGTAGGTGCAATAAGACGACTTTTGGAAGTCAGAGCTACACACACAAGAAAGAAACATCACCAGCGAATCGCTGGACCAAATACAAACTCCACAGGTCACGCCAGAGCTAGATGTGGAGCCCACTGTAGAAGAACTAAGCAAGGTCGTTGATTTGCTATCAAGTGGCAAGAGTCCTGGAAAAGATGGCATCCCAGCAGAAATCCTCAAGTGTGGGAAAGACAACCTACTAGATATCTTCATCAGCTGTTATTTAAATGCTGGAAAGAGGGTGAGGTACCACAAGAGATGCATGATGCAAACATCATCACTCTGTATAACAATGAAAGTGAAAAGGGCAACCGTAACAGCTAAAGGGGTATCTCACTAGCTACTAAGTGTAGCAGGAAAAGCTTTCGCAAGTCATCTTTTAGTCACTAGAGTCAGCAGATATTACTCAAATGTCATATCCCTTGAATGTTATGCAATCTATCGTAGATTCTTACTGTGGTGATAGGAGGATAAATGCAATGAAGATTGTGAGGTGCTCAGATACATGGTCCCCAACATCGCCGTGAGGTCAGGAGGTGCTATTATTCCCATTTTACAGATGGGGAATGGTGTATTAATTTCAATAGAACTACAGCAATTGACACCAGCCGAGGAGCTGGATCATTTGTCCTTGGATGTTTCCTTGGTCTTTTGTTCCATTTTTCTAATCCTTTTTCTCATTATACTGATGTTATATTACCCATCATAGTGTAATGAAGGGCTTCTCTGTGCAACTTACCTACATTCAAAACCCAGGTAGGAGGTAAGTAAAGGCAATTCTGCTATCTTGCATTTTCCTCCCAAGTGTCTAGGTTAGTAATAAGCAGCTTTGTAAGTTAGGCAAAATTTGCATATTGTTAATGCATTAAAGGATTAATCACACACCCCAAAAGGGGAAGAATAACTCCTCTACCTGTCTGTAGCAGGGAAGTGAGAGGATTGATGAGGACAAGAACTAGATAGGCCTCCATCTGCTGGAACAGTGAGATGGGAGGATGGCCCTGTGCAATCAAAAGGCTTACTGGATAGCATGATATATTGAAAGAGAGAAAAACTGGGTGTCATTATTCAAAATAGGTGCTAATTAACACAAGCTCTTCAGGCACTCAAAGGCCATTTGAAAACAGGACTGTACATCTCAAGTTTTCAAAATCTAAGCATTGCAGTCTAGAAGCACAAAGGTAGCATACAGTTCAAACTAGCCACCACGTCTCCACACGGAAATAGAATTCACTGGAACCTCACTGTGACCTGCGGAAAGAGGACTTGTCTGATGTCAACTGAACAGCTTTGAGGCTGTTCCTCAGGAGGAAAAAATGCAGTCCCAATTGACACACTTTGATTCTAAGGTATGCATACCCACACTGTGTGTACACAAAGAGTATTAAACAAGAAATGCATAAGGAATATATGTATATAACATGCTGTATGTATATGTGTATTATCTATAATGAACATTCCATGTTATAGTCACCTTTGTCACTAAAAAATAGTTTTTTGAAATAGACATAGGAAGCTTATTTTCTTGAATCATAAAGAATCTTGGTTTTTTACATATTAGGGCCCAATCTTGCAAGTCTTGGAAGGATCAGGCCCAAAGTAAAAAAAATATGGTTTGAGTGTTGGCCTGCTAAACCCAGGGTGTGAGTTCAATCCTTGAGGGGGCCATCTAGGGATGTGGGGCAAAAATTGGGGATTGGACCTGCTTTGAGCAGGGGGTTGGACTAGATGACCTCCTGAGGTCCCTTCCAACCCTGATATTCTATGATTCTATGAAAATAGACTCATGACTAAATTCATTCAAGTCTTTCTGTGTAGCATGGATTCAACTTCCACTAAATGTTCAGCCCTCTATATGGTAATTATACAAACCCATTGACATCAATGTTACTGCACATGTGAGTAAGTGCTGCAGGATTAGATCATTGTTTCTGGACAAATGAATTTTTGGTTTAGGGCAGCATGATTCCCAACTTCAAAGATCAGCACTGGGCATGTGACCAGATTAAGGAAACAAATATTCCACACAGCATAGTCCACATCTGAAGACAGGAAGTGAGAGCAGAGTTGCCCTAAAGCTGTTGCATACTGTCTGAATTCAAATGTAGAGAGACAAGGTGGGTGAGGTAATATCTTTTATTGGACCAACTTCTTTCTGTTGGTGACAGAGACAAGCTTTCAAGCCACACAGAGCTCTTCTTCAGGTCTGGGAAAGGTTCTCCCAGCGTCAGAGCTAAATGCAAATGTGACATTGGGAGTACCTTTCCCAGACCTGAAGAAGAGCTCTGTGTTGCTCAAAACCTTGTCTCTCTCACTAACAGAAGTTGGTTCAATAAAAGATATTACCTCACCCACCTTGTCTCTCAAATATCATGGGACTGACACGGCTACAACTATACCACATATTCAACTGCAGAAGGTATTCATCTAGTAGTTGATAGTGATAATGCTTGACTCAACAAGACTTGAGAAGGCAGCAAGTAGGACTAAGGGCACGTCTTCACTGGCAACGTTTAACATGGCTTGTGTAGTCGCAGCCCACCTCCATGAGGGGAATCGCTCCCAGAGCTGGGAGCACGGCTCCCAGCGCTGGTGCACTGTCTATACTGGCATGTTACAGGGCTGAAACTTGCAGCACTCGGGGGGGGGGTGTTTTTTCACACCCCTGAGCAAGGAAGTTGCAGCGCTGTAAAGTGCCAGTTTAGACAAGCTCTAAGTGAAGAAGGGGAGATTGTTTAAAAAAAACTATATATTCTACTTCTATATACTGTACCTCTGAAGGGGTGACCACTCTCCATCTGAATGGGTGTATGGTACAGACTGCGAAAGCATACTGATTGCAGAAGCATTTATCTCAGACACTTCTTCACTAAACATATCCGTAACAGATATCCTGAGCACAAAAACAAACAAACTGGAAGTTAAAATAATGCCTGAATATTAATTTTCCTCATATCTCAGTTAATAGAATAATGGAGACATGTTCTAGTAAGAAGACATGCAGATGTTGGTACAAAACCAAATAGTGGGAGAAAACCACAGTCTCACTCATACCCTGTAGTTCCACAGATATTCTTCTGGTCACTTTGCTGTCAATTTCCTAGGTTAAAACTCATTCTCAGGACCAGATGCTCTTCAGCCATGTGTGCTGCTGGGGGGGGGGGGGGGGAAATGGGGGGAGTTGAAATCTGAAGAAGTGGAAGGGGGAAGCAATGACTCTGCTACATGCTACTCTCGCCCTCTGAATCCTCAACATCCCTTCTGTAGGCATACTGTGGAAATGGGGCTTCTCTGGTTCAGAGTAGATGCATGGAGGGTGGGAAGTGCGTACAGTAGGAGGGGACAAATCCGAAGCAGCGATCACTGTACGTCACAAGCTTCCCTCCTATTCTGCCAGATTTCAAAGCAGAAATGCACCCATGAGCTACTGTTGCTCTAAAACACAGGTAGGGAGAGGAAAACAAGGGAGAGCTAACTGCAGAGCTGAACAAAGGGGACCAAGAGAGGACCCACAGAGAGGTTGGCTCTCCATGCTTGTAACTCCAGGATCTATGGGGTTAGCACAATGATAGCTCCAGTAATTAGTGGAGCTGGATATTCTGGATTAATCATCAGAATGTTTTTTATCCACTGTATGGACACAAAATATAGGTCAAATTCTCTGCTGGTATATATCAATGTAGGGGAGAAATGCTAATTTACACTAGCTGAGGCTCTGGTCCTGGGTATCTATTAGACTCCTGTACCTATACATTACCAGGGAGTAATAGCCAAACTAAAAACGGGTTTTCTCCATGTTGGTTTCAGATCAGAAGCCTCTTGGATTTCATAACTAGTTTTGAGAGCTTGGTTATTAATTCAGAAGGACATCTTTACACACGCATCCAAAAAAACACCTGAGTCCCCTCTCTGTGCAATACATGCAAGAAACATTTAATCCTTTCAATCTGGCATTAGATCTGCATTATAAATGATACCTCATATTGTCCACGGGCTCATTCTCTTCCTCTGAACTAATCTGCATAGAAAACATTTCTTCATCTTCTGACGTGTCTTCTCTTTTTAAACTGTCAAGTTTATGGGTAGATTTCCTCCTCCTCTTCCTTCTTTTCTTCACAGAGACACAAATCGAGGAGCTTTCTATAGCAGACTGGGAAGCAAGACTGGGGATTGATACCTGTGAGGATCCAGTGGATTCCAGATTCCTCACCCTGTCTATCAAGTTCCTCTTCAGCTGTGATTCCATCAGAGCAGCTCCCTCTGATAGAATGGGGGATGTAGCGAGGTGGTAAGGAATTACCTCCTGAAGACAAAGAAATCAAAAACAGGGGATATATTATTCCCCCCCACAGTCAAAAATATAGGTCTAGCATCTGAGCCGAATGGTCTCTGTCCATTAACCCAACTGACTATCAAAACAACTCAGGCCCAGAGTGCCCCTTCCCCATGTGGGCTCTCTAGGCTTCAAGCCAGGGGGAACTGTTTTCAGGGTGGCAGCTCCTAGAGGAAGCCAGGGAGGGTACCTGCACTAAGGGGTTCTTCTATATAGCTAATACTGGCCCATCAGTAGCTCTAGTCTCTAGCCAGTTGATACTAGATATAAGCCAGAACCAGAAGACTGGGTCCAAACAACATAGAATTTTGGAGTAAATCTGATCCATCTTAATGGCTCAGCAACCTCTGTCTCTCTAATAGACCTGAACCAGAATCCTAGATCCAAACCTCCGCAGACTCTGCTCTGGATCCATACCCAAAGCTTGTGGTTCAGGCCCATCTCAAATGTTAACACATCAGAATAGAGACATTGGGCTAGACTGTGCCAGGCCCCAGCATGGATGCAAGGAGAGGCCTGAGAAGCCTCCCCACACTGTCCCACCCAGAGGCACAATTACTGTCCCTACACTCCCTGAACACAGAGACTGTTTCTGCCGTGTGCCCCAACAAGCTGTAGTCTCCCTGCAGGGCTAAAGGAGGGCAGGAAGGGAGGAGGCAGAGCCACACCCACCCAACAAAAGGCTCATGGAACTACCCAGGTGCACAGCAGAGCATATGCTGCACCCTGGAAGGTACATTCACTTCCACACTCAGTGAGGGCTCTCCCTTGTAACATAATTGTTCCTTTCGCTTTTCACACAACTTGAACATAAAGTAGGTGACTGCTTAGGTTCCAACTGAATGGGAGCTTCGCAGGCACTGTGCACATCCCAGGGCAGAATTCAGTGTTTATTAAGTGATGGAACCACTATTTCTTAAGTGAAGATTCATAACTTACGTCCTGGTCATGCCCCCGTGATCTGCGTGCAGATCACACCACTCTCAGGAAACAGTAGGCTAGTAACCTCTGCATCAGTGACAGGTATGACTTGAATCACACAATGTCAAGATTTCATGGAGACCAGAAATTTCCCAAAGATTCTGTTTATGAGGTGGTTATATACACTAAATAATATAATATACACACCCCAGTTTATTCTGTATTTTATCTAAAACACGTGGAAAGTTTCCTAGCAATCTTCTTTATCTGGAAATGATTGCTACCATCTAACATATTTAGATGTAAAGACATGGGGAGAAAAATTGTTCATGGATGCAATTCTTAACTGAAGTCAATGGGACTGAACTGGTGCATCAGGGTTTAAAATTTTTCTCATGCTGGAAAATCAAAACAATTGTTGTATACTCCTAAAGCAAATACCTTTAAAAGGTTTCCCCTTCTCTACCTTGTGGGAAGTGTCATCAACATTAGTGTGGGCCTCATTTAAACTGCATAGCCGTTAATCACAGAGTCTCACAACAGGTAGTTGTATATTTAAGTAGTATTCAGTGTGAGTAATGGGTGCAGAATCATACCTTTAATGAGTAACGAACACTTTAAGACCAAATGTTTAAAAGGACACATGCACTTTTGCATAAGCACAATGCTCAGTGCACACACACAAATCAGAGATTTGTGCAAGCATAGGCCTAGGCAGTGTAAATCACTGATTTACAAGTGTGCATTAGGCAATGTATTTACAGATATTTGGAGTGTGTTAAAGTGGGTGTATTTTTGTACTTGTGTGAGCATACACACACACACATATATATATGTGTGTGTATATATATATATATATATATATATATATATGTGTGTGTGTAAATATATATATATATATATATATATATATATATATATATATATTTGGGCCATACTTGTTATTTGACAATGGGCTATGCCAAGCTGTCAAAATTTAAACCTGAAATGCTAATTTAATCCAGTACCAAACTCCTCTATGAGTTGCTGTGCATTTTTCTATCAGAATGATACAGTTACCCATACACTAGATAGAGGCATATTTTTAAACAAAAGCCCTAAATTCAAAATCGCTGCCACAGTGTATGCACCAGAATTTTGACAAATGAAAATTATCTCTTGACATTACCTGATCATTGTCCATTTCCTGTACAAAAAATGCCTCTCCGTTGTCCCCTAGTTTCATGTGCAAATCTACAGATTCTCCATTAATTTCTATGTCAACCTTGGGGGAAAAAACAAAACAATAAAAATAAAGTAATCTTAGGTACAGAGGAACTGCCATATCAAGTCCATCTATTGTTCTAGCCTGTCCTGGACATTGGTCAGATGCTTCAGAGGAAGGTGAAAGAAACCTATAGTAAATAATTATGGAGAAAGCTGCCTATTGGGGTAGTATCTTGCTAACCTCTGTCAGTTAATGGTTGACTTGCACCCTGAATCATGAAGGTTTTTATCCCATATTAAAAAAATTCTGTATTTTATCTAATGTAACTGTAGATGTTGCATTAGCCACATAAATTTCTAATCTCTTTTAAATCCTACTGAGCTCTTGACCTCAGTGATATCTTGTCATCAAAAAGTATCACAGACAAATTGTACATTGAGTGAAAATGTATTTCCTTTTATCAGTTGTAAATATATTGCCTTTCAAGTTCATTAAATGCCCCCTGTCCTGCCACTATGATAAAGGAGAAATAGGAAAACCTGATTTGCCATCTCCATACCATTCATTGTTTAATCATTGTCATATCCCCTTTCTAAATAGCCCCAATCTTTTCAATCTCTCCTGCATGCCAGAAGTATCGCTATGCCTCTAATCATTTCAGTCACCCATTCTATTTGTTATATCATTTTTGAGATTAGGGTGACCATAACTGAACACAGTATTTCAGGCCAGGGCGCCCAACTGATTTACATAAAGGCATTATCCAATATTATTTTCTACCCACTCTTTATACACATCTTCCCTTTTGACTCAGAAAAGTAGTGAGCAATAGTTTTCACTCAGCTATCCAAATGACACTCAGGTCTGTTTCCTGAGCGATTACAGTTAACTTAGAACCCAAAATGTGTATAAGTAGTACAGATTATTCTCCCAAATCATCATGCATTTGACACCAGTGGCTTTCATTTGACATGAGGCTGCCAGTTCTTCTAGCTTTGTAGGTTCCTCTGAAGTCCCTGACAGTCTTCTCTAGCTTTGAATAACCTAAATAATTTTGTCATCTACAAATTTTACTACCTCACCATTCACACCTTTTTCCAGGTCATTAATAAACATGATGAACTACAAGGCCCTAGTGTAAAACCATGAGAACTTAATGTTAACATAGGTCTGTACTGTCAACCTTTTGTCATATTGAAAAGGAATTTTGCAACAATTATGGAAAGTATTTCATCATGAGCATGTATAGATTATTATTTAACAGAAACTACAGCAAAACTTTAAAATTTAGCTATAATGAGAGGAATCTTGAGATGTACCGTAATTAAAATATTTGTCAAGATTCCAACACTATCCTATAAATATCATCAAGTTAAATAACATAAGCCATAGTTATATCTTGTGAAATTCCAAGTAAAAGTCTAAATATAGACATGGAAACTGTATTTTCAGTCAATAAATTTGCCTAACTGTAGTTTGGTTCGCAATTATTATGATCAACTGTCTACACATTATGCATTAAAATAACGTTATCAGTATCAACAATTTTAACTGAACCTTGAAAATACAATTTAGGCTCTTTATAAAGACCATCTAATGAAAGCTTTGACTGCTACATTGTAACATCTTCTGTACCTACATGCAATGAGTTCACACACTGAGAAAACAAGAGAAAAGTAACAAGATTTCTGTTTTCTTACCACTTTCTCTCTAGAACGCAGAACCCCCATTTTCCCAAAGCGCACATGGAAAGGGGAACACTGAAGATTTCCATCTGGCTGACGTACAACAATTATATCAATACACCCAGATAGCGTGGCAGGATTTAATCCCTTGTAGAGCTCCTTCACAGTAACAAATACTTGGCCTGCTAACTGCCCAACGTAATTCATGGTTTGTGCCTGGAAAGAAGCATACAGAAGATTCATGTAGTCAACAAAATCTATGGTATTGTCAAGACTTCTGAACAATCCAGAAACCTTTACATTCCAGCAATGGGTTATTTTCATGTTAGAAAAGAAATGATTTCATGCAGAATGAGAATACCCAGTCTAATTTATTTACAGTGGCTGTACTTTTGAACAGACACTAAAAAACAAAGTACAGCTCAGAGTTATAACTACTTCCAAAACTCCAGAGAACAGCTGTGTTCTAAACCACAGTCAGACTTTGAGACTCTGCAACTCCCAAATATTGCTCCAACTGTATCTAAATTGACAAGCTTTTTTTGTTCCATATCCCTCCTCCACAACATCACTTTCTTTTGTTTTCAATATTGAGTATGCCTTGCCTGTATAGTTGGTCTGGGCAAGTGGGTTGCCCCTCAGCTGGTCCAATTCTCCCACCACCATTTAAGTCAAGAGCAAATCTCCCACTCCAGTACAAAGGGAGAGAGAGAAACTTCATAAGACTTTTCCTGTCAAAAAAATGGTATGTGATCATGTAATTGGATGTTTTTCTAAAAGATCTGCTCTAGCAATTATTTTGGGGATGTTCTTTGCCCTGCGTTATACACGAGGTCAGACTAGATGATCACAATGGTCCCTTCTGACTTTGAAATATGAATTAAACACTATATCATAATGCACACATACTAGGGGACCCAGCCTGTTATGCACCCACTTTAGGGTATTTTCATCTAAACAGCACCCCTAATTTCTTATGAGAGCATCATGTGGGACTGTGTCAAAAGCCTTACGTTCCAGGTATCAAAGTTAGGTGGACTGGTCTACAATTTCTGGGTCCTCTTTTTTTGAAAATAGTACAGTTTGTGCTCTTCCCTAGTCCTCTGGGACCTCACCTGCCCTCCAACCATTCTTGAAGATAACCACTAATGATTCAGGGATTACTTCAGCTAGTTCCTTGAGTACTGGAGGGTGAATTTCATCTGGCCCGTCTTACTTAAATACACCTAACTTATCTAAATATTCTTTAACCTGTTTTTCCCTATTCTGGCCCAAGAATCTTCCCCCTTGTGTTAATACTAATTGTCTTAAGCATCTGGTCACATTTAACCTTTCTAGCGAAGACTGAAGCAAAAAAGGCATTAAACATCTCAGCCTTCTCTGCATCACCTGTTATTTGCTCTCCTTCCCCATTAAATAATAGACCTAGATTTCCTTCCTCTTTCTCTTACACCTAATATATTTATAGAACCTCTTTTTATTGCCCTTTATTTCCCTTGCTAGGTGAAACATATTTTGTGCCTTCGCCTTTCTAATTTTGTCTCTGTATGCTTGTGCTATTCTTTATACTCATCCTTTGCAATCTGTCCATGTCTCCACGTTTTGTATGATTCCTTTTAGATTTTCAGGTCATCAGAGATCTCCTCCACAGCATGTGCAAATTGAGATTTTTCAGGTTTCATCCGATGAAGTGAGCTGTAGCTCACGAAAGCTCATGCTCAAATAAATTGGTTAGTCTCTAAGGTGCCACAAGTACTCCTTTTCTTTTTGAGATTTTTCAGAGGATTATAACTTGATCAAATTTTGGTGGATTTCACAGGGACAGCAAAAGGCAAATCCCTAACAAAAAGGTCACCAACTTGCCAAATTTCAAGTCCCTGTTCCAAAGAATGTGGATACTACAGCTTTTCAAAGGAGAGGTTGTCAGCATTTTTAACATGGGCAAAACAGTGTATTTTTCACTAACTTCATTCTTGGAAATGGCTGAAGTGTTTCATCTGAAATTTTCCATAAAATTTCAGCGCATGGCCAATATCCAGCATAGAAAACCTTGTCTCAAAAGGTTGAAGTCTGGCAAAGTTATAAGCAACTGAAAACAGGATCTTATAATGGGAAGTTTGGGGAACCTGAGCACGAATGTAGCATAATTAATAATATATGGATGTTTGTAATTAAGTAATGGGTTCATGGTGCGAAAATTTTCAAAGAGGAACACAAATCCACATGGTGTACCAATGAATGCAGGAATGACCACTGGAGCTTTGAGTTAGCTGAAAGAGGTATACAAACATATGCAGAGAGCTCACTAATCTTCATGAATATGAAATGTCTCCTGTTCATTATTTATACTGCTAAATTCAGGGAACACATTGTATTTAGAAAACATGTTCCTGATTAACTCATTTTAACGAGAAATATTCACTAACTGGTGCATAGGAGTAAAACCTTCTATTATCAAGAAAGGGAGACAAACCACTCTCCCTCTATGGGCTCTTTGATTACACAAGCATCTGGCTGAATGCACCTTTGAGGGGCAGCAGTATCCTAGTGCAGCTAGAGCTCTGGGAACAGACTGCTGCTTTGGAAATACTACCGTTGTTTCTACTTGGGGATTTAAAAAAAAAAAGATACGATCTAGTAAGAAACAGATTTTATTTTCAGCTCAAACAAATGTAAAGGTTGTTACAATTGGGCCCAACACATCATGTCCCTGATTCACCCCAGTCTATGCCTGATACTGTCATAGGACCTGGCAGAGTCCCGCAGCAACAGAATGTCTAATAGGTGAGTGGTTGCAAAGAAGCCACAAACTCTCCTCACATGAGAGGGAACCTGGGGGGGCCAGCACAGTCCCAATGATGCCAGCCAGGGAAGAGGACTGGGAATGGCTGATTCAGTGCATCCCCTCAGCAGTTTATACCAGTGGGGCTCCTAAGCAGCTATGAGAAGATTTTAAAATAGCCCTCACCCAGCACAAATCACAGCAACACAGCCTGTCCTCAGAATGAAGCCCTCTGAGAGTGCAGAGAGTCAAGGTGCAGTTTGCACCCCTCTGCTCCAGCTTAGATGACTTTAGCCCCTCAATAATGCCTTTGCCTCTAGTGCTTTGTTCATTTGTTTAATGTACACTAGGGGTGGCCAACCTGTGGCTCCGGAGCCACATGCGGCTCTTCAGAAGTTAATATGCGGCTCCTTGTATAGGCACTGACTCCGGGGCTGCAGCTACAGGCGCCAACTTTCCAATGTGCCGGAGGGTGCTCACTGCTCACCCCTGGCTCTGCCACAGGCCCTGCCCCCACTCTACCCCTTCCCGTCCCCTCCCCTGAGCCTGCCATGCCCTCGCTCCTCCCACTACCCCCCAGAACCTCCTGCACACCACGAAACAGCCGATTAGGAGGTGCAGGAAGGGAGTGGGAGGTGCTGATCAGCAGGGCTGCCAGTGGGTGGGAGGCACTGGGAGTGGGGATGAGGAACTGATGGGGGGCTGCTGGTGTATTACTGTGGCTCTTTGGCAATGTACATTGGTAAATTCTGGCTCCTTTGCAGGCTCAGGTTGGACACCCCTGATGTACAACATTCCCTGACCATGAGGAAATCCTCTTCCATCTTTATGTGTATTTTCATACATCCTCATTCATTTCCAAAATGAAGTCCAGGCAAACTGGATCTGATACTTTTTAAACTGCTGGCCACCAGCTAGAGCTGATGAAAACTATGGAAAAGTTTTGGGATTGTTTCAAACTTCTAACAAATGCTGTAGTGGTTGTACGTTCAGGGCATGAAAGGGGCACAAGGCTATTTACAGCATTAAGTAATTCAGAATTCTGACTGAGATTCCCAACCACATTTAATTTTTAAAGAGCAATACAACCAAGAGTTATATTCTGGGGCCAGGGTCAGTTCCAGAGAACGTCAGCATTCCAGGAAACATTCCTCAATTCCCAAGGAGGCTGCACGTGGGCTTGACCATGTATTTTACTCCAGTTGCTCCAAAAAGTCTTTTACTCGCTATCCAGGCAGCAGTTCCAAGAACAAACAACTTCAAGCTCAGGGGATATAACCCTTAGTATTCCTCACACTGAATTTAGTGGCCCTCTGACCTCCATAAGAACACACTGTACAAAGACATAATCTTTCTCTGTATGGTAGTGGATGTCATAGCATATGAAAATATTGTTGCTACTGGGAAAATATAAAGCCATTCCGCTCCAAGCTCATTAAAAAAATCAAAGAGAAATTATGCTGACTATCTGCACTGCTTCTGTTAGAATTTCCCAATTTCTGTCATTTTGTTCTTTGTACTGAACTAGAATGTACCGGCAGATCTGTACCTTGGGACAACAACATGTAGCTACAATGAAAATAAAAGCACTTAGCCAACTTTTCCGACTACCTGGTATCATTTTCAACCTGAAGAAACATGAGCCTAATTCTGAAAGCTGCTGAGCATTGTCATCTCGCTTTGACTGTAAGGCACATTCAGCATTTTGCATTGCAAAACTGGCATCCCAATGAAGACACCTTTTTTGAATAGGTCAAAAACAAATGGTTAGCTGTCATATTAAATATTTTAGTAACCTACACCAGGCTGATCTATGTAAGCCACCACCACCACCTCCTCGTTTAAATCTCTTCTAAAAGTTCACTTCTCCCACGTGCCCACAATAACTAAGTTCACTGTCTTAAATCTTTTTTCTCCGTTTTATATATAAATAACTATAACTATAAAATGAAACCTTTAAAAGGAGCCACCATAATGTCCACATACTTTTAACTGAATTACTTTATAACCATGTTCCTGTATCCTTCCTGTGACCCCAATTCCCCACCATACTGTTCTTCACCCTCACTCATTGGGTCACATCAAAATGTAGATTGTAAAGTCTTTTGAGCAGGACTTCTGTTACTTCTGTAAGGGGGCCTAGCACATCTTCGGCCGTTCTCAAATAATGGATGGGATTTTTCAAAAGCACACAAATCACTTAAGAATACGAGTCCCATTAACTTTCAATGGGAGTTGTGCTCCTAAGTCACTTGGTGCTTTCTGAAAATCCCATGCAATAATAACTTTGATAACATTGTGCCGGTACCAGGGTTCTGAGGCTCTTACCACCACCTGCACTTAGCGCAAAGTAGTTTTATCTATGCAGGCTGTGGATTAGCTCCCTGAAACTAATAACCTCTGGCAGCACAAGCACTACCTTCCAGGCCTCCACAGACCTCACTCTCTCTGTACAGGTAGTGATAGGCACACACAAAGTCCTCTGGGCGTTCCCTGTAGTGTCCAGCCCCTTATCTAATGAACACTCATAGAATTATCAGGCCTGCTGTTCCCAAAGGAACAGTACACACCAGCTTGTAAGAGTCAACTCCTGACCAGTAATTTGCTTAACACCAAAGCACTTAGCTATATTTATAGTGAGCACAAGGATAAGTTTATCAAAAAAAAGAGATTCAGTGAATAAGAATATTGGGAACAAATGGTTACATATAAAAACACAATCATAACATGCTTTCTAGAGACTAAACTTAGCTAACAGGTTAACCTCCTCTCTAAAGAAGCTTATCTCACCCAAAGTTCTTTTCACCGTTTTCAGCTAACTCTAGTTGAGACCACTTTTTCACGAAGCAAGTCTGCCATCCATTTACTTCCTACGTAAGGAATGCCCAGGCATCTCCTTTGTATCCCCAAATATACTCAAGTAAACCTTTCATATGCACCTCGAGATAAGGTTCTCTTCCCCTGCTGTGTTCCTCTTCCTGTTAGTTTATTTTGGAAGTTCCTTTTTACAATTCTTCATTTGCATTCAGTTCAGATTGGTGATAAGGGACCAATTGTGAATGGGGCAATAGCCATTTTATACATAGTGTGACAGAGTTCCTCCTCTGCCTTGGTGGGTCCTGCGCTTATTGACGGATTTTCTCGCCTCAGAGGTTCACGGCAGCCCTCAGATTGGCCACTTTTGTGGCTCAAATCTGCCATTCACTCAGTTGTCTTTTCCCCATGCTGGCCAGTGATGAGGCTAAAGAACAATCCCCGCAGTCTCTGCTGATCCACCTAGTGGATCGGAGAACAGGCCAGAGACCTTCCCCTCTGGTGGAACCCACAGTCCAGTTCAACTCCTCCGGTATCAAGTAGGCAGTTGGAGGAATGGAGGGAACCTGGGCCCACCCTCTACTCTGGGTTCCAGTCCAGGGCCCTGTGGATTGCAGCTGTCTACAGTGGCTCCTGTAACAGCTGTGTGACAGCTACAACTCCCTGGGCTACTTCCCCTTGGCCTCCTCCCAACACCTTCTTTATTCTTACCACAGGATCTTCCTCTTGATGTCGGATAATACTTGTTCTTCTCAGTCTTCCAGTAGTACGCCTTCTCACTCTCAGCTTCTTGCTCCCAGCTCCTCACACGCACCACAAACTGAAGTGAGCTCCTTTTTAAACCGCGGTGCCCTGATTAGCCTGCCTTAATTGATTCTAGCAGCTTCTTGATTGGCTGCAGGTGTTCTAATCAGCCTGTCTGCCTTAATTGTTTCCACAAAGTTCCTGATTATTCTGGAACCTTCCCTGTTACCTTACCCAGGGAAAAGGGACCTACTTAACTTGGGGCTAATATATCTGCCTTCTATCACTCTCCTGTAGCCATCTGACCCGACCCTGTCACATATCCCCCCACTCTGCTCAACACCACGGGTCTGGGCAACTTGGGACGTCAGGCAGTGTACCCGTGACAAGCCATCTGCATTGCCATGGTGGCTTCCAGCCCGGTGTTGTGTGGCGAATTGGAAAGTTTGTAGGGACAGGAACCATCTGGTCACCCTTGCATTCTTCTCTTTATTTCACTGCATCCACTGGACGGGTGCATGGTTGGTCACAAGGGTAAACCGTTGTCCCAGAAGGTAATAACGTAGTGTTTCCATGGCCCATTTCACAGCTAGGCACTCTCTTTCAACCATGGCATACTTCTGCTCTCTCTGGAGGAGTTTCCTGCTGAGGTAGAGGATTGCGTGTTCTTCTTCTTCGATCTGCGATAGGACAGCTCCCAATCCTACTTCAGATGCATCTGTCTGTAAAATTAATTCTTTGTTGAAGTCTGGGGATATAAACACAGGGTTACTGCAGAAGGCTGTCCGTAGATCCATGAATGCTTTCTCTGCGACATCTGTCCACTTCACCATGTCTGGACCCCAGACTTTTATCAGGTCTGTCAGGGGACTCGATCT
This sequence comes from Natator depressus, assembly GCF_965152275.1. Taxonomy (NCBI): domain Eukaryota; kingdom Metazoa; phylum Chordata; order Testudines; family Cheloniidae; genus Natator; species Natator depressus. Next base: position 30,809,743 of record NC_134236.1, read on the forward strand.
GGTAGCAAAATGGGGAATAAATCATTGGTAGTACCCCACCACACCCAGGAGTGCGCGGATTTGCTTTTTCTGATATGGCCAGGGCCAATTTTGGATAGCCTCTAGTTTGTTTAGTTTGGGCTTGACCATGCCCCTTCCTACAATATAGCCCAGGTATTTAGCCTCGGCTAGCTCTATAGCACACTTGGCTGGGTTGGCTGTGAGGCCAGCCCGTCTTAGTGTGTCCAGAACCGCTTCCACCTTTTCCAAGTGGGTTTCTCAGTCGGGGGTGTGAATAATCTCATCATCCAGGTATGCCGCTGCATAACTGGTATGGGGCCCTAGGAGCTTGTCCATAAGACAAAGTGGCAGGTGCCCCATGCAGTCCAAAAAGGAGAACAGTATATTGAAACAGACCCTCTAGGGTAGAGAATGCCATCTTTTCTTTCGCATCTTTGGCAAGGAGAATCTGCCAGCATCCCTTTGTTAAATCGAGGGTGGTCAAAAATTGGGCATTGCCCAGGTGGTCAACTAACTCATCAATACGGGGTATGGGGTATGCATTGAATTTGGATATCTCATTCAGCCGACGAAAGTCATTACAAAACCTAGTGGTGCCATCCGGTTTGGGCACCAACACAATCGGGCTTGACCACTGACTGTGGGACTCTTCGATGACTCTCAGCTCCAACATCCTTTTTACCTCTGCCTTGATCTCCTCCCTTTTTGCCGCTGGGACCCAATAGGGCCTTAAAATTACCTTTGCCCCAGGGTCTGTGATAATGTGGTGATATGCTTCGGTGGTCCGACCTGGTTTGGTTGAAAACACATCCTAGTATCGGTTGATCATCTCAGTTACCTCCTTCTTCTGGTTTGGTGTCAGATCAGTGGATATCCTGATCTGCCCCTGCATGTTATTTCCCTGGATCGGGGTCTCTTGGGCCACTACACATGCCTCTCGTTGGTGCCAAGGCTTTAAGAGGTTAATGTGATAAATTTGTTCTTGTTTCCGGCGTCCTGGCTGCCGCACCTTGTAGGTTACTTCCCCCATGGGTTCAACCACCTCATAGGGCCCCTGCCATTGGGCCAAAAGCTTGCTTTCTGCCGTGGATACCAACACCATTACCTGATCCCCTGGTTGGAACTGTCGGACTTTTGCTTGGCGATTGTAATGGGTTCGCTGGACCTCCTGCGCCTTTTCCAGATGTTCCCGTACAATAGGGGTGACCTGGGCTATCCGTTCTCGCATCTGCAACACGTGGTCAATTATATTTCTCCCCTCATTGGGTTCCTCTTACCAGATTTCTTTTGCAATATCTAGTATGCCACGGGGGTGGCATCTGTATAATAACTCAAAAGGGGGAAAACCCACTTGAGGCCTGAGGTACCTCCCGGATTGCGAACATAAGGCAGGGTAGTAGGGTGTCCCAATCCTTCCCATCCCGACTTACCACTTTCCTTATCACTGCCTTGAGGGTTCGGTTAAACCTTTCTACCAGCCCATCAATCTGCGGATGATAGACTGAAGTTCTCAGGGTATGGATATGGAGCAGCGTACAGAGGACCTTCATTAGCTTCGACATAAATGGGGTACCTTGGTCTGTTAATATCTCCTTTGGTAGCCCCACTCGGGCAAAGATCCCCACCAACTTAACCCTGTAGCTATCATTTTAGAGGCCGTGTTCCGCAGGGGGACGGCTTCTGGGTAGGGAGTAGCATAATCCAGAACGACAAGTATATATTGGTGGCCCCGGGCTGTCTTCTCCAGGGGTCCCACTAGGTCCATGGCTATTCGCTCAAAGGGGACCTCTATGATGGGAAGGGTACTAAAGGTGCTCTCAAGTGGGGATGGGGACTGTGCAGCTGGCACTCTGGGCAGGACGCACAGTACCTCCGCACTTCTTCATATACTCCAGGCCAGAAGAATCATCGTAGGACCCATGCCAGGGTCTTCTCTACCCCCAAATGCCTCCCAAAAAGAGGACTATGGGCAAGACTTAATACAGCATTCTGGTGTTTTTGAGGTACTAGGATCTGCTGTACCTTCTGCCCCTGTACTGGTGCAACCTGGTATAAGAGATTCTTCTTTGTTATGAAGTAGGGTCGTGGTTCCTGGGTTTTCCCTTCCACGGGGACCCCATCTATTTCGGTCACCTTCTTCCTAATGTTGTCGTACCTCGGGTCTTCAGCCTGGTCCTATCCAAAATTTCTTCTCCCAGGGCTAATCTTCCCAAGTTCTAGGGGGCCAGTCTCTGTTGCCTCTACTGGTTCAGAGAGGTTAAGGTGTGGGACAGACTCAGGTGCTTCTCCCTCCTGGGTGGCCTCCTTTTCAGCTGCTCAGGTCCACCTACCTACAAGAGCGACCCCCTGGCTTTGGGTCAGTATTCGGGTTCCCAAGACCTTAGCTGCCATCCTTTCCCTTTTTGACTTTCTACCCTGTCTGGGAGTGGAGAACAAATCTGGGGATATTTTAAAGAAGATTGGGGGTTGACAGTCTACTGTGGATGCCTCACTGACTTCAGGGTTTCCCCCTTTCTCCAATTCCCCTACCGGGAGTAAGTCTCCAAACCCTGGGAAGTCCCTCCCTATGAGCACCGGGTACGGGAGTTTAGGGACTACACCTGCTGCTACCTCAGTAGTGTTCCCCTGAATCTCGATTTTTACTGGGATGGTGGGGTAATAACCAACTGTCCCAGGGACGCATGTTATCCCCATACGCTTAGCCCACAGCAGCAGACTATGCTTCATGAGCTTCCCCAAGACAAGCATGATAGCACTCCCCAAATCAACCAGTGCTGTGGTCACTACCCCATTTAGGTTCACTGGTCTGGTGTACATATGTGGGGTTAGTGAGACCCCCACAAGGTGGATTAGGGAGCATGTGTCTGCCCAGTTCCCCAGGTTACACTGCATAGGCTCCTCAGCACTGGGACACTGTGCAGCTATGTGTCCCCACTCCCCGCAGGCGTAACATCTGTATGGTGCCCTAGACGTTCCCCGGTCTCTTGGTCTGGGCAGTCTAACATCACGATCCTCTTCCCCCTCAGTGCTCCGACTCTTTGTGGATTCTGGTGGGCCTTCAGCCCCTCTCTTTTTCCACCTGGGCTCTCCTGGTGGCCCAGTCACCCGAGCTCTAGGGCTTGGTGCTGCTAGTTTAACCCAGGGTGCTTCTTCCTTAACGGGTAGGGTCAGCTCCCTCACCGTCCTTCGCCTCTCCAGCAGTGCGACAACCTCGTCGTAGGTGGAGGGTTTGTTCTGGCTTACCCAGGCGTGAAGGTCTGGCGGTAGTCCTCTCATGTACCGGTTGATGACCAGAACCTCAAGTATCTCCTCTGGTCTCTGGGACTCAGTTCGCAACAACTTTCGTGAGAGATGGATGAGGTCAAACAATTGGGACCGCGGGGTTTTGTTTTCCTGGTACCTCCACTCGGGATACCGCTGGGCCTGCACTGTGGTCGTTACCCCAGATCTGGCCAGGATCTCTGCTTTCAGCTGGGGGTAGTCTGCTGCAGCTTCTTCAGGCAGATCATAGCAGGCCTTCTGGGCCTCCTCACACAGGAATGGGGCAAGGATGCCAGACCACTGATCTTGAGGCCAGGCCTCCCGTAGGACTGTCCTCTCAAAGGCCAGGAGATATGCCTCTATGTCATCCTCCCCTGTCATTTTCTGCAGGCAATTGCTGGCCCATATGATCCGCATCCCATCATGGCCGTGGTTCATCTCCGTAAGGGCCTTCACTTGATTTACCAGTTCCTGCAACACAGCCCGGTCTTGAGCAGCCTGGTCCATCAGCAGGCGATTAGTCTCTTGCTGCAGCCGCACTGCCTCCTGTTGGGCGGCTGCCTGGACATGGGTAGCCTCCCGCTGGGCAGCCGTGGCTTGTATCAGTGCCCGCACTACCTCGTCCATTCTGGTGAAAAAAAAAAAACTGCTTTTTTTCTTTTTTTAATAATAATAACGCCCTCCTTCTTCCGCCGCGCTGTGCACACTAAATCCCACTTCTTTCACCGGTTGTGACTGAGTTCCTCCTCTGCCTTGGCGGGTCCTGCACTTATTAGCGGATTTTCTCGCCAGCCCTCAGATTGGCCACTTTCGTGGCTCAAATCTGCCGTTCACTCAGTTAGCCTCATCACTGGCCAGCACGGGGAAAGGAAGAAGAACAATCCCCACAGTCTCTGCTGATCCACCTAGTGGATCGGAGAACAGGCCAGAGACCTTCCCCTCTGGTGGAACCCACAGTCCAGTTCAACTCCTCCGGTATCAAGTAGGGAGTTGGAGGGATAGGGGGAACGTGGGCCCGCCCTCTACTCCGGGTTCCAGCCCAGAGCCCTGTGGATTGCAGCTGTCTACAGTGGCTCCTGTAACAGCTGTGTGACAGCTACAACTCCCCGGGCTACTTCCCCATGGCCTCCTCCCAACACCTTCTTTATTCTCATCACAGGACCTTCCTCCTGATGTTGGATAATACTTGTTCTTCTCAGTCTTCCAGTAGTACGCCTTCTCACTCTCAGTTTCTTGCGCCTCTTCCTCCCAGCTCCTCACACGCACCACAAACTGAAGTGAGCTCTTTTTTAAACCAAGGTGCCCTGATTAGCCTGCCTTAATTGATTCTAGCAGCTTTTTGATTGGCTGCAGGTGTTCTAATCAGCCTGTCTGCCTTAATTGTTTCCATAAAGTTCCTGATTATTCTGGAACCTTCCTTGTTACCTTACCCAAAAAAAGGGGACCTACTTAACCTGGAGCTAATATATCTGCCTTCTATCACTCTCCTGTATGAAGAAACAGAATGTCATAGAAACCTTAATTAGTAAAAAGCAACAGATTGCTCTGGCTACTCAGATGATTAGAATGATTCTAAAGATTGATGATATTCATAGGCCAGGAGAATCTGAAGAATGAAGGCTGAAAAACAAGGAATAAAATGTAATGGAACCACTGCAGTAACAAAAATTAGTGAGATCTCAACAGTTCATCTTTTATTTCTTGACAACTTTTCTTTTTGTTTTAGATATTTTAACTGCTAGTTGTTGAAGACAATAAAGTACCATTTAGCCAAAAAAAAAAAATCACTGTCCTGTAGCCATCTGGCCCAACCCTGTCACAATAGATAGATGGTGCGACAAAGTTCCTCCTTTGCCTTGGTGGTCCTGCGCTTATTGGTGAATTTGCTTGCCTCCGAGATTCTCGGCAGCCCTCAGTTTGGCCACTTTTTCTAGTGGGTCCAACCTGCCGTCCACTCAGCTAACCTCATCATTGGCCAGCATAGGGAAAATGGAGAACAAACCCTGCAGTCTCTGTGTCCCACCTAGTGGGTCGAGAACAGGCCAGATCCCTTTCCAATTTAGACCTTCCCTTCTGGTGTTTCTCACAGACCAGGTCAACTCCTTCTGTGTCCAATCAGGAGCTGGGGGGATGGGGGAAACCCAGGCCCAACCTCTACACCGGGTTACACAGCCCAGGGCCCTGTGGATAGCAGCTGTCTACAATGTTCCCTGTATCAGCTGCGTGACAGCTACAACTCCCTGGGCTACTTCCCCATGGCCTTCCCCGAGCACCTTCTTTATCCTCACTGCAGGATCTTCCTCCTGAAGCCTGATCACGCTTGAACTCTTCAGTCCTGCCGTAGCATGCCTTCTCACTCCCTGCTTCTTGCGCGCCCCCTACTAACTGATGGGAGTTCCTTTTTAAACCAGGTGTCCTGATTAGCCTGCCTGCCATAATTGAGTCTAGAAAGTTCTTAATTGGTTCCAGGTGTCTTGATTAGCTTGCCTGTCTTAATTGGTTCTAGCAGGTTCCTGATTGCTCTAGGGCAGCCCCTGCTCTGGTCACTCAGGGAACAGAAAACTATTCATCCAGTGGCCAGTATATTTGCCTCCTACCAGACTCCTGTACCCCACTCATCTGGGTCTGTCACAATGGCCAAACATCTCTTGTCTGACAGAAAACCTGTTTTCTGGTGACTAATACCTTGAAATAGACTTCAATAACATATTCTCAGTATACATACATAACTCCTTACATAGTATCTGCACACACATTTCACAATGATATTGATGAACCAGAATATACAAAGCAGAATCAGGAGATTCCTATAACCCCTCTGCACTCTGTTGCCATTAACAAGTTCTTGGGTCAGAAATATGTTGCACTTAGAGTTGTCTGGCAGGCTGTTAGAAGATGATCTGTGGCACGTTAAAATGCAAGGCAAACCAAAAGCTCAATAAAAAAAAAAACACATCTACAGAGATGTCTTTTTGCTATATCTGTATAACATCTAGCACAGCGGACCGTCACCCATGAATGGGGTCCCTAGACACTATAACAGTATAAATAATAAACAACAGTTAATAATAATGTATACTATCCCTTTAATAAGTAGGAACTTTTCACTAAACCAGTACAATGCTGGAAGGGGCCAAAACCTGAGGACAAATCCTCAGCTGATGTAAATCATCATAGCTCCATTAAAGTCACTGGAGCTGTGACAATTCCAGCTAAGGATCTGCCCCACTGGTCTCAGCTGTAAGGATGTAAAACCTACAGCTCACTTCATCGGATGCATTAATGGAATATATATATATATACACACACACACACACACATATACACACACACACATACAGATAAGTTGAAAGTTACCATACAAACTGTAAGAGGCTAATTAATTAAGATGAGCTATTACCAGCAGGAGAAAAAACTTTTGTAGTGATAATCAAGATGGCCCATTTAGACAGTTGACAAGAAGGTGTGAGGATACTTAACATGGGGAAATAGATTCAATATGTGTAATGATTCAGCCACTCCCAGTCTCTACTCAAACCCAAGTTAATGGTATCTAGATTGCATATTAATTAAAGCTCAGCAGTTTCTCCTTGGAGTCTGTTTTTGAAGCTTTTCTGTTGCAAAATTGCCACCCTTAAATCTTTTACTGAGAGGACACAGAGGTTGAAGTGTTCTCCTACCGGTTTTTAAATGGAGAGTTGGGGTAGATTAAATACCAGTGCAGATACACAGGTTCCCCCAAACAAACAGCTTTGGCCTCCATAGATGACAAGTGATATGCTCATTTGGGGGCGGGGACTGGAGTAAACTTCCTGGTATCACCACAAGGAAGAAGAGGAAAAATCCTGTTGCCACCCACCCAAGTAAAGAATAAGGAGGAAACTCCACCTGTTTGAAGTATGGATCACTCACTCACCTATTCAGAAATACACTATGTAGGCCATGATGACCTGACCTTATAAGCTCCAAGTATGGTATGCCTGGCTTTAAAAATTAATATCTCATTGCCAGCATGACAGATAAAAGAGGTTTGCTTTAGACTATTCTGTAAATAAGATTAAGCAAGAAAAGCAACAAGAAAGGCTGGGATATTAAAAATATGGCTTAATCATATTTTAATCACATACCTATTAGCCAAAGCCAGTACCAAAGGCCTCCCCAGCATGGTCCAGGAGAACCTAGGAGAAAAGCCTCCCCAGCAGCCTAGCAGAAAAATCAGGCCCACCAGCTTCCCAGCTGCTGAAACATGCCCCTACCACACCCACACACTTCTGTTATGTTTGTCTACCAGGTGCCTAGTAATCTGCCCTCTGTTAATGTATTAGGCCCGACCATTATTTTTCAAATATCAGAAATATTCTGCAGTTCAACCCTAGTAAATAAAGTTCCCTAGTTCACTTCTGCATTTCCATGTTTGAAATGCAAGTGGAACCCACACACCTTCTGGGTGTGTTGTTCTGTCCCATCTAGGTGGCACTGAGACCACTTAGAGCAGGGGTGGGCAAACTTTTTGGCCCGAGGGCCACATCAGGGTGTGAAACTGTATGGAGGGCAGGTAGGGAAGGCTGTGCCTCCCCAAACAGCCTGGCCCCCGCCTTCTATTCGCCCCCTCCCACTTCCTGCCCCCGACTGTCCCCCTCAGAACCCCCGACCCATCCAACCCTCCCCCACTTTTCCCCTGACTGCCCCCTCCTGGAACTCCTCCCCGCCCCAAACTGCCCCCCCCAGGATCCCACCCCCTATCCAACCCCCCCCCCGCTCCCTGTCCCCTGACTGCCCCGACCAATCCACACACCCGCCCCCTGACAGGCCCCCCCAGGACTCCCACACCCTATCCAACCCTCTCTGTTCCCCAACCCCTGACCACCCCAGAACCTTCGCCCCTAACCGCCCCCTGCTCCCTGTCCCCTGGGACTCCTACCCAACCCCTTTACCGACGCATGCGTGTGCCACCGCCACCCCCTTACCATGCTGCTCAGAGCAGCAGGAGCTCGCAGCCCCGCTGCCCGCGCAGCGGCGTAGCTGCAGGGGAGGGGGAACACTAGGGGAGGGGTCGGGGGCGAGCCTCCCAGGCCAGGAGCTCAGGGGCTGGGCAGGACGGTCCCATGGGCCGGATGTGGCCCACGGGCCGTAGTTTGCCCACCTCTGACTTAGAGAGAGAGAGAGAGAGAGAGAGAGAGAGAGAAAGAAATTAATGAGTCTGCTCTACAGCCTTTGCTAACAGCCAGTTGGCCTTTAGCTCATGCTGTAGAGGGTCATACACTGAGGTCCCAGGTTCAAGCCTGCCTGCCAAAAAACAGGGTCTGTTGATGTTACACAAGCACATATCAAACAAGAATGCCTTTGTGCAAATACTTGTATTTCTTTATCTTACACAAACTGTGGGTCAAGACCCAAAAGTGGGTTGCAACCCCATTTTAATGGGGTTGCCAAGGCTAGTGTTGGCCAAGGGCCCCAGCAAGTCCCAAGCCCAAGCCCCACCACCCATGGCTAAGGTTACATGCCCCCCACCTACGGCAGAGCCCTTGGGCTCGGTCTCCGGTCTGGGGGGACATGATGTAATTTTTGGTTGTCAGAAAGGGGTCACGTTGCAATGAAGTTGGAGAATCGCTGCAATAGGTCATTGTAAAAATGTCCTTTAGCTTGTATGGAGTTGCCATCACTTTCAACATCTCTCATTCCAAAAGCCCAGGAAGTCCTTCAGTTTGAAAATGTTGATGTTATATAAAAAATGTAGTACTATGTTAGTGCAGTACTATGTTTAGTTATATAAAAAATGCAGTACTATGTTTATAAAAGCACTTTAAACCAAAAAAGCAAGCTCAATCAAATTGGAGAGTAGAACTTTGCTAGTGATGAAACCTCATGTGCAAAGACAGGAAGGATGGTCAGTGGTTAGCATGTTAGCCTGGGAGTGGAGCGACCCAGGTTCAACTGCCTCCTTTACCACAGTGGCCTTAGGCACTTAGTCTGTCAGTGCCTCAGTTTCCTATCTGTAAAATGAGGATCAATGTGGATATTTCCCTTTCTCACGGGGCTGTTATTGGGATAAATACAGTAAAGATTCTGAGGTGCTCACATACTTTACCAATGGGGTCAAAATAAATGCAACAGATAGACAGCAAAGTACAAATTGGTACATGAGATTTAGAAACTTTTAAAATAACTGGAGAAAATACAGCAGGCTATATTCTGGTGCTGATCCAGGCTATTCCACTGAAGTCAAGGGAGTTTTCAATAGTTAAATCAATGCAGAATGTGGTCTGGTGATCCAAGAATAGAGCATATTCAACTCTGAGCTGGGACCTCTCTGTGGCCTAGTGTCCCTTTCTTTCAATTAAGTTGTATGGTTTATAATAATACAAAGTAAGATTTGACTCTTAGCCTTTGACTCTATATTTTCTGGATTTAAAGAGTTTCAGATCAAACCCTTATTATATTTTGAGTTGTTCTGATCATCATTTTATGTGTGTGCATATACACACAAATACCTACACAGCATACACATATGATGTATGAAAAAAAGCCTAGTATCAAATCCTGTTCATCTTCCTGACAACCCAATGTCACACTGAAGTGAATGGGGTACGCACATGAGTCAAGAAAGCAGATATTGGCATGCAGTCCACATCCTGGGCTAATAACATGAAGATTTTAGTTTAAAACAAAGCTATTAGAGATCTAGGAGCATCAGAAATCCATTAGTGTTCCACTGCTCTTATGTTTCGCACCCTTACCCTTGAGATTGTCAAATAATTTTGCTGGGGATTATTTTTCACTTGATTTTCATTTTTAAATTCACTCCAGGAATTTATGCCAGTTTTAAAGCAAGCAGAAATTTCCATCTGACTTTATAATTGAAATGCTGACAATGACAAATCCTTATCTACAGCTATTTAAAAGTTGCTGACATATATATTTTCTGCCATGGTAGTGAAAACAAGCAAAGAAACAACAAAACAGAACAAAGTGGAGTTTAAGGGGTCTGTTGATAGGCCAATGAGTTTACATATGAAAGAGAAAATCGACTCCAAAGCATACTAGTTAAGGTTTATCACATATCAGTGATGAAAACATCATCTTGGTTATCTAAGTATTATTAGACAGGCTACTACATAGTAGTGAAGCACACTCTTGTCTTATAATAAAAACATAATTCGCACAAAATATAGCATTTCTTCAAAACACAACACAAATTTTTCTCACGTAGCACAGTCTCAAAAATGAGGGTGAATATAATGACATTCATATAAAACCTTATAATAAAGTACATAATGAAAGTTTAAATCCCTCTTCTTAAAGGACAAAGAGGGTCTATCGCTCAAAACAACTGCTAGTTGTTACAGAAGGAAAACAACACAAAACAAAAATTGAAGTTCAGTTTTACACATAAAATTCCACTATCCTCAAACCAGCTTTTACTGTTACCTTAAATCTATGCCTCGCCTGGCCTGGTTATCCCCCTTTCCTTTTCCCCTCTCAGATAAAGCTGGGATGTAGTCTAGTGACATTAACGTAGCATGTTTCTTCAGTAGATCTCAAAGGCAGGTAAAGACATATGGGAAAAGTGAAGCACGGAGGGGTGAAGTGACTTGCCCAAGGTCACACAGTTAGTCAGTAGCAGAGCTGGGAACAGACTCCACATTTCCTAACTCCCTGCTCAGCTCACAGCTGCCTATAGGGGAGTCGGGTACACTTTGCCGAGAATAAACAACTAAAGAGAGAAACCCAGCTCTCTCCTCTCTGCTCATTTTTTGACTGAGACAGACGGGGAAAGAGGATTTCTCATCCTAGCCTTTTGGGGATCTGGTGGAGCACTTTCTAAAGCCTAGCATTGATGGTTCCAGCAAGCCAATTTAAAATTAAATATTCAGATGAACCTGAAAACAGAATTTAGCTGGAGGAAAGTAAGCTAAATCATTTCTTCACAAGAATTATTATTTTCACTAAAATTGTTACTAAAACCAGACCCAGAATTAAGAGAAAAAGCTAGTGCTCCAGGCAGTTCAGACCATCCAAGGCAGGGATCTGAATCCAAGCAGGTGAGAGAAGGGACCCCCAAGGTCATGGTACCACATGCCAGAGGAGGATGAAAAGCCTGCCTGGTGATGCTAGCTTAAAGCTCAGGATTTCAATGAGTCACATACCCCAAAGCAGTTAAAAACCCAGCTCTGTCTTTCCCATTGCCCCCCCCCCATCCTCCTTGTATTGTATAAACTCCCCAATTCCTCCTTTTATCATCGATTCGCCACGCCTTCCCCCCCCCCCCCCAAACAGAAAGCATCAACAGCTCCCAGGACCACAGGAAGGCAAAAACACATCACACATACACAACACCCCACCCTCACCCCCTTATTCTCCTTTAGGGCAAAGAAGGAAGTAGGGAAGAATATCAAGACAAAGCACTGAGTAGCTCCGAAGCTTGTCTCTCATCAACAGAAGTTAGTCCAATAACTGATATTATCGCTCCAAGAGAAAGCTCAGTTACTTACTGCCTTGTCCTGGGACTGTCCTTTGTGTGCAAACAGCTTGCTGCAGAGATGTCAATTGACCTCACTGGCTGGCTAGTGCCCGCCCTAGAGGAGGGACCCACAGGATACAGACATGGCTAGGTGGGGGCGGGGGGGTGAAAGGGGAATCAGGAGAGCCTCAGAAAAGCAGCCTTCAGCCTACACCGCAGCAGACCTATCACGTGTCAGTCGCTTGGGGCCTGATCCTGTGAATGTCCCCGACACCCACTGCTGCATGCAGTGTAGACGTAGCCCTGTGGGTCCCAAGATATTAAAGAGACAAGACACAGAGCTCTGCGTGGCTCGAAAGCTTGTCTCTCTGACTGACAGAAGTTGGTCCAATAAAAGATACTCCCTTACTCACCTGGTCTCCCAAACACCCACTGACATCAGTAGGAATTAAAGCAGCCCAGCATCTCATAATAGGGACTCAGCATCCCACCGGATAAGGCATTTGAGGGCTGATCCAAAGCTCCCTGAAGTCAGTGACTCTTCTCGTTGACTTAATGGGTTTTGGATCAGGCCCTAGGTAAGGAAACTGCCTCCATGGGTTTTTAATGTTCACTCGCTTTTTTTAAATCTCACAATTCAGGGCAGACAGATTTTGGTGTGTGGGGTGCATTTCAAATCTGCCTCCCCTGCTAGAAAAGTCCTACAGAATGTAATGGGATGAATTCAACAGGGTTCATTAGAAATTAAACAGACGTCTACAGGCATGACGCTGAAATCCTATCAGTGGGATTATATCAGGGACGTCTTTGGCCAAATATACCCAAAGGGGTTATACTAAAAGTTACATTCTGTGCAAACACCCGGGGGGGGGGAGCAAATGCGGGACCTAATTTTATACATTGCCCAGACATAAAAAATGAAGAGCTCAGGGGAGAAAAAACCCAAATTACAATTCACCCTCAACTGACAGTCATGGGGGGACCAGCCAAAAAAAAAAAAAAAGCAGCTAGCAAGCCAACAGGCCGGGGCATTAACTAAAGGGGGGGGAACCCCTCTGTATCAGAAACCTGGGGGACACTTTAAAGGGATTTCTGAACGGGGAGGGGCGTTCGCCTTTTGCAAATGCAGTTGCTCATCATATGGCGTCCCTGCCAAAGTGACCAGATTAAGGGCCCAACCCTGCTAGTTTTCCACCCACAGGACTAGCCCTGGGAATCAGGGTGGGAGATCATGTCTGTGACTGGACCAACTTCTGTTAGTGAGAGACACACGGTCTGGAGTCACACCGTGCTCTTCTGGGAATCAGGGCACTTCTGTGCAGGAGGCTGCAGCCTCTAAACGGGGTACCCTGGGTCCTTTCTCCACCAAGAACTACCAAGGAGCTTCCTTTTGGGGGAAGCAGCGTCACGTAGCCACGTCACCCGCGCGGCTCTCACACCCCCATGGCTCCCGGCGGCCGCCGCCTGGAGTCCCCCTGGCGGGGCCCTCGCCGCCCAGGCTTGCCTCCGCCTCTCGTATTGTGACTCAGCGCTAGGAGGCGGAGAGCTGAGGTGATCCCGCCGGCCAATCAGGAGCCTGCCTGGGCTCAGCCCAACACAACTGGGTGGGAAGTGGCAAATCGGCGTGAACTGGCCGGCGCCGGGAGTAGGGGGCTGGCGTTGCATGTTTGCATGAGGGGTTTTTTGTTTTGTTTTGTTTTGTTTTTGCGGCGGGGCTATGTCGTGTAAACGGACTGTTCCCGAGCAGATGGGGTGGGGGGGTGCTATATAACCATTGGGGGGCAGAGCTCAAACCCGAAGTTGCAGCCAGTGGCGTGATTTAGCCGTAGAGTAAAAGTATTGTGCACAAGTTCTGATTGCTTTAGTGGGGTTGTTTGTGTGTGTGAGTGAGTGTGTGTGTGTGTGGGGGGGTCCTTTGCAGATCCATGCTCTGTGACACACTGATCTCTCTCACCCCAGCAGCACTCAGTAATTAAACCGTGGCCAGGTCCTTTCCCGGTTTCCCAGGACGAGCTCAGCTAGACACGTGCATCTATCCTAGCTATCCAGTGCGAGAGCTGCGGACACCCCACGGGTGTGCGCCTTCGTCACCTCTGCTAAGTGCATCTTCATAGCTCTGTGATACGAAGATGCAAATCATGCAAGGGGCGAGCCACAAGCTGCTAGGCTGCGGGGAAGCCAACCAGACAGGATTGGGCAGAGGCGGGGGTGAAGAGTCACGAAGGAGATTGAGAGCAGAGGAAAGGAAAAGGAAGATGGGGACAGAGAGAGGAGAAGGAACTGGCAGTCAGCAGAGGAACACAGGATAGAATTTGCAGCGTTCTTCTCTGTGTACCAAGTACAGACTCTTCGCATCACCAAGGACCTCAGGAATCGAACTTCCAAAGATGTCTTTTGAGGGGAAGGAGTCTTGTGGCTTAAGCACAGGAGAGAGTGTCAGCAATCTGTGTTCTATTCCTGCAACAGCCACAGACTTCTCTGTGACTATCACCAAGGCACTTACACTTCTCTGTGTCTCCATTTTCCCATCTGTGGAATGGGGATATTACTAATTGTTGGTTCAGAGAAGTGTGGTGAGGCTTAATTCATTAGTGTTTAGAAAGTGCTCCAAGATCCTTGGAGAGAAAGCAAGATAACTTCAGAGTGTTATTTATAAGCTTACCTTAATGGGACTGAAGGGGGGGGAAGAATTTTGAACTGGAAGAACTCAGAAGTCTTAGAAGGCCTCGAGGAATGAGGTTCTCAAAGTTTTATCAAGTTTAGACAACATTCAGAGATGACCTCATGGATCTTCTATTTATGACCATGCAAGGGACTTTCCTTCCCATCCATGATCAAATAACATCTCAGTGGCAATGACAGCAATTGCTTACACGAAGAAGTAATATCAGGGAAAAGATTAATGTATTGTAGGCTTTTTGTAATACAGTTTATCAGTTGGAAATGAGGAAGAGAATCAGCATCACCACGTGACCAGCCAACTCTATGTGGGCCACCAGTGGACCACATCATTGATGTTCTAGGGGGAAAGGTATGGAATCCTAACATGCATAAATCTTCTGTGATACCACCGGGAGGGAGTCGGTTCCAAGAGCACAGGTCAGTCGAGCTAGTCGTCCTTAAAGGTGATCATTAGTATTCACATTGTCTGAGCAGACACACTATGAGAGGATTGTAGTGTGGTTGAGAAGTTGTGGGGGTATATACAAAAACAGTCCACGCATCAAATAAGGTTATTTTTCATAAATTTTTCCCTGTATAATATCTATTGTTCTTTTTTGCTTAGCCCATAGTTTTGAGAGTTAGGAACAGTAATAATAATAATTTAACAATATCTAGTTCTTATATAGGGCTTTTCAACAATAGATTCCAAAGCACTTTACAAAGGACATCAGTATTCTTATCCTCATTTTGTAGACAGAGAAAACGGAGGCACAGAGAGATGAAGTTATTTGCCCAAAGTAATTTAGCAGACTGCTGGCAGAACTGAGAAGAGAACCCAGTCTTGAGTTCCACTCCAGTGTTCTATGCACTAGGCAACACTCCTTTCAATTCCACCCCACGCTAATCTGATGACTTATCATCCTTATTTGTAATGGAATATAAAGTAAAAGGTTTTAGCCTAATAGTGATTCACTCTCATTAACCCACTATTGTAATATATAACAGAGAGAAAGTATGAGAGAGCCCTTTATGCTGAATTACTTAAACATTCAAAGTAGGGGGTTGCTAACCATGGTAAACACATTTAAATGAGGTTTTAGGAAGAACCCCAAATACTGAAGGTCTGTTATGGTGAGCTGGCTGTGATAGTATGCAAAGGAGAAATTAAAGGGGAAATGGAGCAATGAGGATGAGAGAGTGTCCAGAAAGTAATGAGAAGATAGACTATAACAGTTCATACAGAGACAATGAGGAGAGTAAACAATGGTGCGTAGCAAATGATAGCAGAGAAGAAGGAGAAAAGAAAAGAGGAAGAAAAAAACAGTGTTGGGGAAGACATTAAACTGAAGAGAAGGGTTAGAGGCACTGTCCGCACATCACACACATATGGACATTTTGAAAAGGAGAGGCAACTTTAGGTTTGAGAAACAAGAGGGTCACATTACCTTTGGTATTCTAGGGCCAGATTTCAAAGCTACTATTTTATATGTGCAGCTCCCCCTGCAAGCACAGAATCCAGGCATGTGCAAAGTTCGCCTTCAAATAACTATTCAATAACATTTCAAGTTTTTCTTAATTTTTCAATTACATTGGGAAAGCACCTGCCTGCTCTCTCCCCTGACCCCTCCTCCTAAAGGTTTCAAATTCTAATCCGTCTATCAGACTCATCATCTCTGGCAGCACGTCTTTTTCTTTCCACTAATCCCTTCCCCACCTTTGTTAATCCTGAGGGAGTTGTGATGCTAGTGCTCATACAGCTCACCACCAAAGCTTAATTGCTGGATGTCACTGGACCCTGTGCAGCCTTACAGACTCCCTCAAACTCTTGTTTATTTCCTGCTCCTGCACTTCCAAAATTAAAACTATGTCATTGGTTATATCTTTGTTAAAAACCAAAATGAATCACAATTCACACAAAGGAATAGCTAACAAGCTTATTCATTCAATGTAACATTCAAGGAAAAAGCCCTAACAATATCGTACTGTTCTCTGAAGTTAACTCTTAGTCCTTTTGGTTTTGTTTCCCACTCTTATCCAATGCTTTACCAATAGACAATAGTCATCCCAGGCCTTGAGACATACCAGTACATAATTCCAGCACTGACATAGATGTGATTAGATTTTGGTCTGCACTCCGCTGTATCAGTATTTAGAATCTAATCCATTATTGGCCTGTCCTTTGAGGGGATGGACATCATGTAACTCCTCTGTGCCTCAGAGGCCAGGATTCCTGCTAGTCTTCCAATCCTATAGCTTCCACAGGGATGTAGTGCAGCAAAACTTCTGCCCTTCCATGATCTCAATTCACTGCTCCTTTCTCCTTCTCTGCTATCTTTTGCTACACACCATTGTTTACTCTCCTCGTTGTCTCTGTTTGACCTCTTATCCTCTATCTCTTCCTTACTCTGTGCTCTCTCGCTTCCTCATGATCTACTTCTCTTTAATTTCTGGAATTCTAGCTTTGGGAATTATGGAGTTATGTGCTCAAATATTTAACATGTCTAGCCATATGCTGCTTGGACTGGGATAACGTGACTGTGACTTCCACATTTTTTAAACACAGTCCAACCATTACACCATTATGATGATGTGCTTTGTAATATTTGCATTTCCTACTCTTTAGAGAAAATATAGTGCTGATGCAAATATAATACTGTAGAGACAGCCACATGCTTGCAAAGCACCTCTAAATTTACATTAACAGCAGAACAGCATCCTGGTTCTTCAACCTACTGTTTTCTGTTCTTTTTGGCAGTCCCTTTGTCCTGGTTGTTCTGGACTTTTCAGGCTACACCCCATGGGACAAATTCTCCAGCAACTGAGCGTCAGATTCTGATGCCCTTACTCATGTTGCACAATACATTATTGAACAAGTAGTCCCACTAGTTTCAATAAGATTTCATGAGTAGTAAGCTATTTTGCTACCTGTTTGAGTGAGAGTATATGAATCTGGCTCTTAGACCACAGACAATCCATTGCCAGACTGTAAATCAGCACATAGTTGGCTCTGTAACGCTGCTGTTCCCCAAGATTTATTGTTGAAGGTGGTAAGAGTGGTAGTGACACGGGTTTGTGTCCCAGGATTTGAATCTGAATTCCCCCTACCACAACATTAAAAGGCGGTTCACATTAAAGATACTGATGTTGGCCCATCTCTTGTTCTGACAGTAAAACTCTTACAATTTTTAAGGGCACAAGCAAGGTTAAGAACACTCAGTCACAGATTCCTACATGGCAATAAACATATTCATTTACAGGGAGATGTCAAAAGTTTGGATCCAAACCTGGGTCACTAGACTTTCCTGGAAGGTGAGCAAAATCCCAACTCAAACGAAAAGACTCTTTAATTTATAATCAATAATTCCCAGCATTCCTCCCCTCTAAAGCCAGAGCTCGTCTTTCAGTTCACAAGTTTCTAGCTATTCATGGATTTACAGATGTTACATTTTTAATATGCATACTGCACATGCATTAATATTTTCATTCACTACACAGGGATGCTTGGCCTTCAGTGAATTTATAATGAATTCATAGCCAAAGATGGAACTAGAATCTGGGGCTAACCTTCTCTCTTACTCAGACCAGTATATAAATCCAAAGTAGCGAAGCTGATGTCAATGTATATGGTTGCTCTAGTTTTACATTGATGTAAGCATGCGAGAAGAATTGGGCCCTGGACTGCAGATTTCCTAGATAAATGCTCCATCAATTGAAAAAAAGGAACAGTTAGTCTAACTCGGATAGGTTCAAGAGCAGTTGTCTAATATCAGATTTTGTCCTTCATTTGATTTAGGTCACGGCAGCACCTGTCGCTGCAGTATGTGAATCTTGGCATTTAATCTGCTTCTCAAATGTCTTATTTATTTGAGGACTGCTTAGAAACATGTTTCAGTAAAAGCTATTTAATTTTGCAGGCTTCTAAAATGTTTTTCTCTCTTTTCTTTAGTGCCTTGTTATCAATTTTCATCCCCTATCCTTAAAAAAACATTGCTTTGTGGACCCAATCCTACTCCCATGGATTCCAATTTCAGCTGGCTGGAGCCCTGAATAGTAAACAGCTTGCTTTTAGAAAAATATATAAAAAACGTTAGCCCTACCCCATCTTAATACAGTATTATCTTTTTACCTTATTCCCTAGGAAACCATCTGGTCTTCTGTGTTGTGTCTAAATTGTCAAATACTAAAACAGCTGATACCAGCCTAAACCAACCACTCAGATCTGCTTTGTCTTTGTCTGAGATCTGGGCACTCCATGAATTTTAGCTTTCTGACTTTGTTTTCCATATAGAGACATTTCTTACATTGTACATTGTAGTCTCATAGCCTGCTTCATAGCAGACGTATTAGACCAGGCTCTTCTGTCACCCTCTCTTCTCTTCCTTCTTTCCCTCACTTCTTTGGTTCCCCATATCGTCCCTATGTCCTATGAAGAGCTCATTGTTGAGAGGAGTGATTGTGACATCACCCTCAAGGGGACCATATCATCGTCAGAAATATTGTAAGTCAGAGTGAAAGGGGGTGGAGGAGAAGAGCCAAGATAAAAAGGGAACAAGAGAAGAACATTTTATCAAATTAAAAATTGTAGTTACTTTCCCAGGAGCTGTTAAAATTGGAGTTAGCCACAGGACCAGAGCAAGATAATGTGTACACAACAAAATGCTCCCCTACAGTGATACTAAACTTATCTCATTTCACTCCCATGTGGCTCATATTTCAGAACAATATGTGTTTTAGCACAGTCAAATGTAAAGTCATACATCTAGGAACAGAGAATGTAGCCCATATATAGAGGATGGGGGACGTGATCCTGGGAAACAATGACTCTAAAAAAGATTTGGGAATCGTGGTGGATAATCAGCTAAACATGAACTCCCAGTGTGACGCTGTGACCAAAAGGACTAATGCAAACCGTGGATGCATAAAGTGGGGAATCTTGAGTAGAGGGTATTTGTATTTGTCACTGGTGCTACTGCTGCTGTCATATTATGTCCAGTTCTGAAGTCCACAATTCAAGAAATATGTTGAAAAATTGGAGATGGTTGGGAGAAGAGTCACGGGAGTGGTAAAGGATTAGAAAACATGCTTTATAGTGATAGACTCAAGGAGTTCAATCTATGTGGCTTAACCGAGAGAATGTTAAGGGATGAGTTGATCACAGTTTAAAATTACCTATATAGAAAACAAGTATTTTATAATGGGTTTTTCAATCTAGCAGATAAAAATGTAACAAGATCCAGTGACAGCAAGTTGAAGCTAAACAAATTCAGATTGGAAATAGGGTATATATTTTAACAGTGCAGGTAATTAATCATTGGAAAAAATTACCCAGGGTTGTGGTGGATTCTGTATCACTAATAATTTTTAAATTAAGACTGGATGTATTTCTAAAAGATATGCTGTAGTTCAAAGAGGAATTATTTCAAGGAAGTTCTGTGGCTTGTGTTACACAGGAGGTCAGGCTAGACAGTCACAGTGGTCTTCTGGCCTTAGAATCTAGGATAACCTTTATCCTAGAATCTAGGATAAAAGGATTTTCCTTTCCTTTCTTTGCCCTTGCAAAATAGTTCCACAAAAATTATCTATAAGGAAGCTAATGGGCCACTTGAGAAGTTACCTGCTCAGAAAGTTACATGACTTGAAGCTATGGGTTCTCAAAGGAAAGATTCTGAATCTTCCCCCAGCTCTGCCACTCAGCTTACAATGTCATGCAAACCTCATTGAATCGTTTATCTCTAGCATCCTTAAAGAGGTTTCACACCAAGAAATGTCTTTAAAAACATTGTGCTCCAGCATATTTGATTGCAGGAATAGGAAAACATAGTCAAATTTTTACTTCTGTGGTCCACAAATGACCAAAGGGAATGTTTAAATTAGAGATGAAAAATCAACACTGATGTAATTCCACTTGCATCAGTGGAGTTGCACCATGGATGAACTGAGTCTCAGCACCGTAAGTAATAATGCCCAAGTTACACAAGTGGAAGCTGAACACTTACAAACGCTTTCTGAGACTTGATAAAAGTCAAAGCATTGCATTGCTCTGGTTTGTTCTCTTCAACCATAGCCCAATATTCCTGAGCTTATAAGTCCAGTGGTGTGCCCGCTCAGACAAAACACCTATTGACATCTATAGAGGTTTTCAAGAATGCAAGATCAGATCCTTTGGGTACATATCTAGCAATGTCATCTCAGTCCTCTTTTAGGAAACAATGTGGCATCTTCCACAAATGCTGTCCTGGCCAAACAAAATAAAGGAAGTTTCTTTCACAGGTGTTAACCCCACGCATGAAAAGTGAAGCATATGCCTGGGTATACTACATTTTGAAAGCACAGCATAGCAAATCAAAAGTAAAACAACATTTATACTGTTCATTAAACAAGCTACAAGAAAACAGTACAAACCTTTGTTTGTGGGCCTTCAGGGTTAGACAAACAGCCACTATACTTCAAGGAGTATAATATTTGCTTTACTCTTCCCATGTCTCCTCCCACCTCTTGAATAGTGGGTTTAATGCTGGAGGGGCAAGTAACATTTGATAACTGACTCCCCTGAGAACCTTGCTGCTTTTATCTCTCTCGTGCCCTCAATTTCACTGGGCAGTTCTGCTGCTGGCACTGAATTAGCCTACCCAGGCTGCTTCTAGTATTTTGTTTAGCTGACTGACAAATAGTTTCTGTCACCTGTGCATGGTTTGTTCACTGTTTTAAATCATCATTATGTAAAACAATATCCCTTTTCAACACGTTTTAGTAGTAGGCAAGAGTTTAACAGCAGTAGCCAATTTAAGATAACATGTAGGTCTTTTGTATATTCAACCTTTTCTTCTATTGTAATCGGCTGTGCATTGTTAAGGATCCAGTAGTGCTCCCACTGAAGTCAATGGTAAAACTCCAATGGGACTTTCAAATGACGTCCCTGAGTTTTACAATGTAAGACTCCCAGCCTTTTTTGCCTTTTGCTCTAACACTAGTCCTTAGCTTCTTAATACAGTCAAGTACACAGACATGCATGCTAAGTGTAGTAGTATCTAGGAGAGTGACTTAGCTCTGTCCATTGCTTGCCCATGTCTGGGCGAAGCAGGCTTTCTTCTTCTACAACAGACATCTAATGAGCTTGTCAGGTATATTGCACGGGTGCCACTAGTGGTAGGATCGGTAGTATAGACAGGACACAGGTGCTTTTCCCATCCTGCCGTCTAAGGGGGTAGGAAAGGACAGCAGGATTACTGGGCCTCTTGAAGATTCCTTGGGTTTGTGAAGAGACCTGAAGGAGGGATGACAAACCCTTGTCCAGGGAAGAATTCGGAGATGTGACTTTCATACAGTTTTCCTCATCCTCAGCCCTGTTTTATGACTTTTACTGTGAGAGTGGGGGCAGTCTGGCCCTCTGTCAGTTGTGCATGGTTTCACCTTTCCCTCACTCAAAAACATCTGAAGAAATTTTGCTCAATCGAAAATAAATAAATAAATAAATAACCGCGCACACCTCTCAGGGCATGAGACTAAATATGAGAGATTTCAATTCCAAAGAAAAGTCTGCTTCATCCCTGCCCCAGCACAGGGGGAAAGATTAGGTAGCTTTAAGCTTACTTCTTCACTGGATGTGGGGATCAATGCACCCACTGGTGTAGGCTAGAGCAATCCTCACCCTTGCTTCAGTGGGGGTTTGCAGAGGCACGGAATATCCAGGTTGCAGGTCTGCTCTGGCCACAGCCTTTGCTACCCCAAATCTCCTGTAGTCTGACATCATTCCCATACTCCTCCCCTAAGCCCAGGGATGATACGGCGGTTCTACTGAGCTGTCAGAACTGGCTTTTGCAGCTGGGTATAGATTAGAAGTTGATCTAGTCCAATATCTTGTCTTTGACAGTGTCAAAACCAGATGTTTCAGACACTGGTGCAAGAAACCCTGCATTAGGGAGTTTGGGGATACTGTAGAACCCCTATTTTACAAACTAATTGGGGTTTGAGGAGTTCATAAAAATCAAAAATTTCACAATGCTGAACATCTCAAAATTACAGCAGGTCTGGTGCATAAATTGCCGGGTGGTGAACATCATTGCTTTCTTTTTGTCCTTCAAACCATTGCCAAGCGATTTCCAAAGCATTGAGGGTATCAGAATGCATAGTTTTGTTGACTTCTTCTTTATCAATTTCACTTTCATTGTGTGATCTTTTTTTCCCAATTGGGAAAAATGGTACATATAACTGGTAGTTCGTAAGACTTGCGTCCGTAAAATCAAGATTCCTCTGTAATTTTCCTCAGTGAAATCCGGCAGCAGTGTGTTCTACAGGCTATTTATCCATTGTGTGAAAATGTATTAGCATGAAAAAGGATCTTAGGCCTAAATATCTGGTCTTCTCTTTTTGGTCCTGCCTGAGATCAAAGCTAGCTTCATCCTACTGTTCCTGAGGTCATATGTTTTAGAAAAGCTATGATTATTGAATAAGATAATTATCAGAATTATGCTGCACTCCTAGAAACAAGTCTACACATGGTTCAGAATTAGGTCATCCAAATCTCAGACATGGAACAATAGGTGGAGTCAACAGCTCTTCACTAATTCTGAGGAATCAACTAAAAGACAACTAAAGACCTTTTCTAATTTGTTTTTGTCCAGACATGTTCAATCTCCCACTTTAGCTTGGAGACTTGCTTAGTTTCTAATAGTCACTGATGACTTCAGGTTATATCTGCAACACAAAGTTCCCTGAATTTATCCATGCAGTTCAGCAACTGGAGAAAAGGTGATTGGATAGAATGTACTGGGACACTGTCTACCAATTCTATCTAGTCTACAAAGCAGAGGTGGGGCAAGCCAGACTTGGCTTTGTTATTGCAGAAACCCCATTGTCATGTTTTGATTTTGGAAATCCAACTGTTGATGCTAGACCCACAGGTTATAGGAATATAGAGAACTTTATCCTTTCCTAGTTTTTCTTGCTCACATGTGACTAGAATTGAGCAAAAAAATCAGAATTTTCATCCCACTGGAAACTCCAGAATTTCAGCATTTGAATTGGGACAAAGTTGAAATATCAAGTTTTTTTTCACAGAACAAAACTTTCAGAAAAATTTTAATTTGGAAATATTTGATGCACTATGCCTCTAGGTCGGGGTGGGAGACTGTGTTGCACCACAGGAAATGTAATCTGGCCAAGAACCCTGGCCCACAGGAAAGAAAGGGCCATCATATATTCAAACAACTCCTATAAGGCAATGTGCCACCATAGAGAAATGCGTTTTAATGTTGAACGGATTCTAAATGAAATGTTTTGGGTCAGTTCAGCAAACTGAAATATTTCAATTAGGTCAAACTGACCCAAAACAAAATATGCTATATCAGTTTTCCCAGAGGAAATTTTAAAAAAAATCTGCAACATACAATTTTTTGCATAGAAAATTTCAATTTTGCAGAAACTGCATTTTCCATCAAAAAATAATTCTAATGGAAAATTCCCAACCAGCTCTATTTGTGATCATATTACTGATACAATACCTCCTCTTTGTAATACTTGCCCATCTCCTAGGAACGTGATAAAAATAAGACTAAAAACACATAAGCCCCATGATTCACCTTCTGACTATGCCTGTGAGAGCAAAGAGCCAACCACACTCACCACAGACAAAGACATAACTGCACCCAGAACCCTAAGATCAATATTGCAAACAACTCAGTAACAGCTGGCAGTAAACCAGCACCAGCATTCTAAACAGGCAGAGTGTTTGGGGAAGCTCAGTTGCTTTGATGTGGATAAGCTTTAGACAATTACCCCACTAAGCCCTGCAGCCCTTCATCCACATCTCCAACGTGCTCCATAACAGATCCTTCTTCTCTCCTCAGCAAGCTCCTGTTCCCTCTAGTTCATTGGCATAAACAGCAAATCTGCTCCTTCATCTGGAAACTATTAGGAACATATCACCTCTTGCCAAGAGGGCCTCTTGATCTTTTTTCTGTCTCACAACAAATAATTCCCCACTCATCCAGCTAGCTCTCAGGCCCCCAACTTCCTAGAGCCCTGTCCAGAGTCTCCAAAGTCAGCATGGGAGAAGAGAAACCTCTCTTAGAGGACCCCATCTCCTCAGGTGAGAGGGAAGAAGAGGCCTTCACAGCTGGGGACACATCCTGAGGGAGAGAGGAAGAAAGAAAAGAGAGCCCCACCCAGAGACCTTGTCTCCGGGTTATGATGGGAGAAAAGAGTGGAAGAGGACTCAGGCTCTCAATCCCACAGTGTATTAATTTAGAAGACCTATAGGTGGCAGCTCATTGGTCTTTAAACCCCCTCATCACCACAACATCTTCTGGAGAAGATAGTCCATAGTAAAGGGGCAGTGTGCAGTGACTCTGTTCCAGGGAGAGGACTACAGAGGGCTGGTCTGGGGAGGAACATGTCCCCATTTTCTCCCCATTTTACCCTCCAGGACCCCCTAGGAATTTTCCAGGAACTGCAATTCTGCCTGCTGTGCAATAAGGAAAAAGGCTGTGCAATGAGGAAAAAGCTTCCCCACAAGGGTCTGGCATAATTGGCTCTGGGTCTATTTAATTCAGTACATAATTAAAAAGTAATTGCAAGCACTTGCACGTAGACACAAAAATAAAGAATATGGATGTCAACATTCTTAGTGAGGAATGGGAAAAAATTAACCACTGATGCCAATGAGTTTGAGGGTGTTTATTCTGATGTGCAAGCATTTTTCTCAGAAAGTACACTGGAATCATTTTCTTCAGTGGAACTATGCTGGGGAAGGCTTTGGCTCTCTCTATGCAACAAACCTTCGGTTTGATCCCGAAAAGTACATTTTACATGATTCATTTAAACCAGGGGTGGCCAACCTGTGGCTCCAGAGCCACGTGTGGCTCTTCAGAAGTTAATATGCAGCTCCTTGTATAGGTACCAACTGCGGGGCTGGAACTAAAGGGGCCAACTTTCCAATGTGCTAGAGGTGCTCACTGCTCAACCCCTGGCTCTGCCACAGGCCCTAACCCCACTCCACCCCTTCCCACCCCCTCCCCTGAACCTGCTATGCCCTCACTCTTCCCCTTCCCCCTCAGAGCCCTCTCCATGCTACAAAACAGCTGATCGGAGGCGTGGGGAGAGAGGGGGAGGCACTGATAGGCGGGGCTGCCAGTGGGCAGGAGGCACTGGGAGCAGCATCGGGGAGCTGCTGGGGAGCTGCTGACATATTACGTTGGTAAATTCTGGCTCCTTCTCAGGCTCAGGTTGGCCACCCCTCATTTACACTATGAAATAACTGGAAGCTTATCAGAGACTTGTTTCCATTCCTGCTGCACTTCCCTTGGTTCACATGTAAATCTACCAGCTAGGAACAACTCTTTGTCCTTAAGCACCTTGATTTTAGTTATAGAAGATAAGCTTGTTTTAATATTACTTGCTTAGCACTGCCAGTATGATCAGCACTCTACATCACATATAAATAAAGATAGTCTCTATCCTGAAGAGCTAACAATCTAAAAATGTTTGAGCCAGATTCTTAGTTCATGCAAATCAGCATAGCTCCACTGACACAAGTCGAGTTCTGCTGATTTACATCAGCTGAGGATCTGGCCCACTATTTTGAATATTTTGTACAGGTTACTTTAAAAATGCATGTTACTGTATTTAACACCACATTGATAAAACAATAGAAAAACAAGAAACAGATGCAGAAGTATCTACTTCTAGAGCACCAGAATAACACAAAGGCCTTCTCAGAAAACAGAGAAAGAAAATAAAATTAATAGAATAAACAAAATTTTATCCACAGATAGCTCAGAGTCATGACAGCATACATGACTGCCTCTGAGCTACACTTTTTGGACATCCAGGTTTTCCCCATCACACTCACATTCTGCAATATGGTCATAACAAAACAAAGCTTCCTAAGTACTCAGAATGGTGATAGCAGATGTCAGTCCCCTACAACCATAGATGACAGCCCAGCTCCTTCTCAGAATTTTCATTGAAATATTCTCTGGTGTGGATGGAATCATGTAATCCAATGACTGCACAGGGGCCTGGGCCAAATTACAATTTGACTCATTTAATTCTGTTTACCTTAACTCCCCTTGTGAATCCAATTGTATATTGTGTTCTTCCCTTCCTGTTCCAAGACATTGGGTAGGGTCGTGGTGTGCTTTTAAGCAGATGACATGTCTCATTCCAGGATCAGGTGCACTTTAGTGTACAGAGTGATTTTTTGTGTGTCAAATGTTTTGAGATCCTCTGTTTCCTAGAGCAGAGTGGTGTTTCCTAATCTCCTATGATTTCATTCAATGCAACATTTAGAAGGCAGCTATTCTTAAAAGACCACTTCTCCCCTTCTGTTCCATTTTTCTATATATAACATTCCAGTAGTACACAGGACAAAAGGTGAGGAATCTAGCTATATGGAACAACAATGATACCAAAGAAAGAGGAAATCAAAGTCTAACTCAGACAAACCATACATTCAAAATGTATTCCAATACTACATAATTATAGAAATGTAGGGCTGGAACAGACCTCGAGAAGTCATCAAGTCCAGCCCCCTGTGCTAAGGCGGGAACAAGTAAACTTTGACCATCCCTGACAGATGTTTGTCCAGCCTATTCTTAAACACCTCCAATGACGAGGATTCCACAATCTCCCTTGGAAGCCTATTCCAGAGCTTATCTACATTTATAGTTAGGAAGTTTTTCTAACCAAATCTCCCTTGCTGCAGATTAAGCCCATTACTTCCTATCCTACCTACAGTGGACATGGAGAACAATTAATCAGCCCTTCGCATATTTGAAGACTGTTATCAGGTATGCCCGCCTGCAGTCTTCTTTTCTCAAGACTAAACATGCCCAGGATTTTTTAACCTTTTATCATTTTTGTAGCTCTCCTCTCCAGTTTGTCCACATCTTTAAGTGTGGTGCCCAGAACTGAACACAGTACTCCAGCTGAGGCCTCACCAGTGCCGAGTAGAGCAGGACAATTCCCTCCTGTGTCTTACCTACAACACTCTGTTAATACACTCCAGAATGATGATAGCCGTTTTTGCAACAGCATCATATTGTTGACTGATCTTCAATTTGTGATCCATTATAACCCCCAGATCCTTTTCTGTGGTACTACAACCTAGCCAGTTATTCCCTATTTTGTAGTTGCATTTGATTTTTCCTTCCTAAGTAAAGTACTTTGCATTTGTCTTTATTGAATTTCATCTTGTTGAATTCAGACCAATTCTCCAATTTACCAGGGTCATTTGTAATTCTAATCCTGTCCTGCAAAGTGCTTGCAACCCCTCCCAGCTTTATGTCATCTGCAAATTTTATGCTTTGCACTCCATTATCCAAGTCAATAATGAAAATATTGAATAGTACTGGACTGACCCCTGTGGGACCTCATTAGATATTCTCTCCCAGTTTGACAGCAAACCATTGATAACTACACTTGGAGTACAGTATTTCAGTGTGCAGAATAGCAGAAATAAATTCTCCATTCTTATAGAACAAACAAATATGGGCAGTGATGAGCTGCCAAAAGGTGAAGAACCGGTTCCTTCATTCACTCTGGGTCTTCGGCGGCACTTCGGCGGCAGGTCTTTCAGTCGCTCCGGCTCTTCGGCGGCACTGAAAGACCCGCCGCTGAAGTGCCGCCAAAGACCCGGAGCGAGTGAAGGACCAGCCGCCAAACACCTGGAGTGCCGCCAGGTGAGTAAAAATTAAAAAGGGATTCTCAGGGGAGCCTCCCCAGCTGAGAGCTCAGGCAGGCCGGACAGGACAGTCCTGTGGGCTGGAGTTTGCCCACCCCTTTAACAACCGGTTCTAAACCAGCTTCAAAATTTAACAACTGGTTCATGCGAACCGGTGCGAACCGGCTCCAGCTCACCACTGAATATGGGTGCATATCACAAATGCAGGTGAGATTGTGTTGGAAAGTTTGGAATCTCATCTGGCTGCAGATCCACATTTTTCCAGAAACTTACTTCACTTTTGGGGTGAAGAGGTTAGATCTGGAGCATTGATTCAGACTTTCTTTAGTTACCAGTAAGCTGATTTCCAGAAGCTACAGTATTGTCTGAGCTTTTCTCTAGCATCTGAGCTCTTTTCCTGACTGTTGTTCTGCAGGAGTTTTGGATTCCCAGGTCATTGCTTTGTTTACCTAGCTCATCCACTGAAATGAAGGTCCAAATCTAACCCATTCCAGCTGTGGTCCACCTTAAGCTCTCTTTCTGTCTGTTCCAGTCATCCACCTGTCCACAGCATCTTCATTCCATTGTCGATCCCAGATTAAACATATAGGGCTAAATCATCAACTGGTGTAAATTGAAATCCTGACCCCAATCTGTCCTGTCTAAACAAAAAGGCTGTTGGGCTGTACAAGCCATCTGGCCTGCACAGAAGGGGCATCGTGAGACAAAGATGAGTCAGCCACAACACCCGAGAGCAGAGTTGTTCCCTAGTAGCTCTGGGTCATGGACTTCCCATACCAGATTTCAGACAGTCCTGCCTCTTAGCTTCCTGCCCCTCAACCACAGTGAGAGTATTTCCCAGCAGCATTTTATTTTTCTTAAGAAATATATTCGAAAGATACTGACAGAATTCTTCCGTTGTTGCCTCGATCTTCCTGTTTTAACGCATCACTCCTTGTAATGGCAATGCAATGGTGGCCCTAACCACGCCTGTGAAGTGGAACTCTCCCCATGTCATCCCTGTTCAATGGTTCTCATGTCTGATTCTATTCTCCTCTCTCAGGGCAAGTTCTTCAAAATTTCCCTGCTGCTGCCATTTTCCCCTCCCCTGCTAGTGACAACCACTTTAGGGGGTCACCCGTTTCTGCACAGCCTCACCAACCAGCAGGGAGGTGTTGGTATCTCATGTAGACAGCTATGTTGGGATGTGGGGTGTTGGGATAATGGAAGCTGGGGCAGGAGCTGAATGTGGGCCTGTGCATCTTACTGCAGACTGAGCCACACAAGGCCCAGCGCCAGCCCCACCTGTAGGTACTACAGTTAAAATAAATAGCGGTAACAATTGAAATCACACTCACGTTCAAGTTACGAGTCCAAACATTTCGGATCCAGCCAGGATCCCTCATCAGTGGAATCTAAAAGAAAATAAACAAAGAGAAATGGTGAGAAATAAAACTTAGCAATTAAAATGGGTTGGCACATCCGTGCATCAACGAACTCCCTTTGGATTCTCTCTGCTGTAATACACGTCTCCTCCTGCTTCTTTCATGGGGTGTAAGACACTTATCTTGCCATCATGTCCATTATAACCTTTTAGCAACATTGAAAGCAAGTTTCAAAAACTTCTGCTTTTTTCCCTAGCTCTAGAAGTCCATTTTCGCAACCAGTGTACAATGGCACTGTGCCACACAAGTCAGAGTGCCTGGGAGCACTGGACCTCTGGCCTGATCAGACACCCTACTCTTTTGTAGGGTGCTCTGGCCAGCGCAAAGGGTAGAGGCCAGGCTGTGAACCCACATGCTTTGCTTTTCCATCCCATTTGAGGACAATAGGGAACAGATTCGTTCCTCCAGCCTAGCCCACATTCACTGCCCTGGCGGAATATAGGGGCCACTAATGCACCCCAAGGGGGCAAGGAAGAATTCCCCCAAAGCAGGCACAGCATAGGACTGCCATAGGTATTTCAGTCCCCTTGGAGCAGCTCAGAAACCAGAGGGTGCAAAGGAGATGTAAAGCCATCTCTGCCCCTCATCCCCCAGGGTTGCACCTTGTGTTCTGTGCCTCCAGGAGGTGCAGCACAGAATTGAACCCGAGGACTGTGTCTAGCCCCAGCACAGGAATACAAGAGGGTGGGAAAGGTTCCTGGCACCCTAGCTCACCGCCCCGCCCCCCCCCCCCATCATCTAGGCATCCATCCATGGCATTTAGCCCTACATGTCCTAAAGATCAAATGCAAAAATGTTGTTAATGTTTATTCAGCTGGTGTGTTGGATTGCTGCTTATTCCACAGTTCATAGTTTTCTCCCTGTCTTGGTCCACTCTTCATTGTCTTGGTAGGTTGGCACACGTAATTAAAAAAAAAACAAAAAACAAGGAAAGAACTCACATTTAGTCCTTCAGGGCTCTGATCAGCATAAGCATTAGTGTGGTTCAATAAACTTAGCCGCTGATCCTACAAGGATTGATGTATTCACTTAACTTTATGGACTGTGGGTGAAATCCTGACCCCATTGGTGGCAGTGGCAAAACTATGATGGTACGTCTCATACTGTGTAAACTTAAGCAGATATGTTAGCATTTGCAGACTCAGAGTCTTAAGGTTGCAAACAGCATCTGTAGCTTGGGCTTCTTCTGCAGGAGTAATATTTTTAAATTAGTGTAGAAAATAATCATTTTATGTATAAAGCACACTACAGCAAAACATGATAAAATGAATTAAAACATAGTCAAAATATTTAAAAGCCTCCCACTTTGAAAGAGATTAATAGAAATGAGGGAATCCACTAAAAAAAGAAGGGAAAAGGGACTGGAAGGAAAGGCACTAATCATATGGGATCCATAAATATGGTGTTAACTAAAGCTGAGCAAATCCTTTACAACATTTTTCCATCAATATTAATTCAAAATCAAACATAGCCGAGTTTGCAGCCTTTGTGTGTTATGCAAACATTCAAATTCGCAAGCTTCTGAGGCATGAATGCTTTCAAAAAAATTATTATCCTTTAATAACATTATTTTGTTATACAACACCCAAAAGTGTGCTAGGAACCTTCCAGAGCAAATAAAAAGGCATGACATGATTCCTGTCCTAAAGAACCTAATTTGGACATGCCTAACGCAAGTAAAAACAACAGTAGGGGGAATCAGAGACAGAAGAACAAGAGTCACAGTAAAAGTTCACCCAATTCTGGGTAGGTGCCATTCTTAAAGATTCCATTAAACATGTATGGGTATTACAAACACATTATAGATAGATACATATATTTGGATAACACAGCCTGTGGGTGACGGGGAGCAGGGAAAGTGAAGGAGAAGCTGTTGGAAGGGAGGTAGTCCATTTGCAGCTTCTGGGGACAGTGAGCACAGGGGAAGGGTTTGGGCTGTGGGTAAGATCCCAACCAGGAGAGTAGGGGGCCTGACACTTTCCCCTCCCCCACTCCCTGTTGTGGGGGATGGTGGCTACAACAATGCCCCAAACTGAAGGCAGGGGGCGGGGGGGAGGAAGTGGCCCAGGGACAGCTGGTCAGGAGCACCAGAAAGAGGCATCTGAGACACTCCATGCCCTCTCCCCCTTGGGCCTTGAGCTGGGACCTGGTGGAATGGTAGAGTCTGGGTCCCTCTTCCTTCCCCTCCCCCTCCATTTGGGGAACAACGGACTGCAGTTTGACTGCTGGGCCCACTGACCATCAGGCAAGCCCATCCCAGGACTTTGTGGGTGGAAAGACAAGCCGCAGCCTGCCCACTAGACCTGCTGGCCTCCAAGTGAACCCTGCTCCACATAGAAAGTGAGTTTTAGAAGGGATCTGAGTGATGAGAAGGTGGTGGCTCGGCAAATAGCTCTTTGGTGTGTATAATACTACCTTGCACTTCCAGAGGAACCGTCTATTTAAGGATTACAACATGATGTTCACACATCAATGTACTGAACCCCAGAACATCCATGTGAGGTCAGTAAGTAGTATTAACCTCATTAACCTCATTTTCCACGTGATGAAACTGAAGCACAGAGAGATTAAATAATTTACCCGAGGATACACAGAAAGTCTGTTTCAGAAGTGGAAGCAGATCTCTCAACAACCAGTCCCTGCACCTTAACTATAAAGCCTGCCTTCTCTTCCTGATGCTGTGAAAACACTATACAAGATGATAGGAAAGAAAAGGTTTTTTTAAACAGCATGTAAAGATTAAAAGACCCAGCACAGCATCTAATACAAAAGTCAGGGAATTAAAAAAAACATGTATTATAGACAATAGACGACGAAGCTATAAATCCCATTCTTGATTTGGCTGATGATGCTTTTGAACGAATGGAGAATACTAATATAAGTAATTTTAGTGAACTTCATAATTGCCCCCTGTGAGAGGGGGAGTTCAGACTTGGTCTAGTGGAGCCCTGTTCCTGTTTGAGAGGCATTGGCAGGGAGGCCATGCCCTGTGTCCTTCTACTGCCTTTTCTGGACAAAGTTTCTGCCATCTCTCTTGATTTTCTTTCCCTCCCCTTTGCTACAGTTCTTTTTTCCTTCTCAAGCTTTTTCTTCCCTGGGTTTTTTTAAGTGATCTCGCGGTGTTACTTTCTTTTCACTCTTGTTTCGTAGCTCTCCCTGCCCTATTTCCCCACTCTCCAGAAGGTTACGTGCTGTGTGAGGTGGTGGATCAGTTTGTGCCTCCATAGGGCTAGGCTACAAGGCTCATGCCACTGAACTGAGCTCTGCAGAAGCTGAGAAGTTTTGGGGTGGCAGATTGCCACCTACACATGTAGCCCACTCCAGAGAAGTTGCTTGCATGACTGAGTGCATTAGGGGCTCGGGTGGGATCAGGGAGGGAACGCCGGTGGCTTGCACGGGGCTGCCTGCTTCTTGACCCAGAACCCAGGAACAAGTATACAAGCGGTGGTTCCTGAGTCATGCATATTTATCCACCCCTACTGTCCTCTTTCTCTGCCCTGAACCTACTGGACTAGTCTGGGGCCTAAATAGCTTAAAAACACTGTTCAGTTGAGTATAATTATTTTTAAAATAAAAAAATGTCTGTACTTATTAATGGATTAGTGCTTTTTACCAGCAGTAATGCAAAAAAAAATTGTTCTTAATAAGTTAGACAAGCCATGAAGTAAACACATTTCAGAACCCCTGTAGCAGGAATTGCCATTGGCAAACATAATTGTTCATTAGTAGAAGTCAACAGTATGTTGCAATCAAGTGAGTACAACATAGTACATACAATAGTATGTGAGTACAACATAGTACATACAATAGTACCAACTGCCTTCCAATTCAAATCCTATGAAAAACATGAAGTAGGCGCAGTCCTGAAAACATTCTGTGTATACAGATGTATCAATCACGTGGCAGTCTGGGATCCCCGCCTCTAGTTTAAGGACACACTTCAATACCAGATGACAATCCGTTTAAAAGTCCAAGCAAATAATGTAACTTTCAGATATGAAAATCATGTAGCTTAATATTGTGGTTGAGTATTATTTGATATCTAGGACCAAAGATTTAATCAAACATAGAAAATGCTTGGCTTATATCCCAGCCAGCTTACATTTCAAAAGCAGCACTAAAGCAAAGATTTTATTATTATTATTATTCAGCACCGCCACTAGTGGGGAAATTTCGCATCTGCCAAGTGGAATCTTGTTGGCTCCCCTCTTTGTCAAGATATAAACCCACCACCTAGCTTTCAATAGGCTGAGAAAATGAAATAGATAGAAATAAGAATGATTTTAAAGAAGATATGATGCATCAGATTCTGTCTTCAGCTACACCAGAGTAAATCCATGGTAATTCTCTTGATTTCAGACAAGGAAGAGTGATTTTGTGCTTAAGGCAGCAAAATGGGACACAAGAGATCAGGGTTCTGTTTCCAGCTCCTCCTCTGAATTCCTCTGTGACCAGGGGCTTGCCATGATCTCTCCATCTTTCAGTTCCCAACCTGTGAAAAGGCAATAACTCTCCCCTATCAACTGGTATGTTGTGAGGATAAATTGATTAATGGACATGAGAGAAATCTATAAATACTCTGTGGAGTACTAGAGGTGTGACAAAGCAGAATTTGTCCTGGTGGCCCTCATCCTGCCATCCACTACAATGGTGCAGCTGAATGGCTTTAACACCTACTCCTATGTAAAGAATATTGCAGTAATCCAATCTCCAGGTGACAAAGTCAAGGATAACTGTAGTGCAGTCCTCGTTCAAAAGGAAAGTCTACAGACAGGCAGATATGGTGGTGTGGGGCAGGAACCCTTGACCTCTGTTCTTCCATGGGGATCCAACAACATTCCCGCTAGTCATTGTTTTCAAAGGAGATTTATATCAGAAGAGTGTTATAGGTGGGGGAAAATAAGAGTAGGAAGGATGCTATATGTAACATAGGTGATGTCCTGCTAATGCCATATAGCATGCAGGAAACTACCAATATTTAATACATCCCTACATATTTTCATAGCAATAAATCAGATACCTAGTTCTTTGAAATGTGTCCATCTACTAGTAGTTCCCTGCCCTTAGGCCAGATTTTAATTCATTTTGTCAACCTTCCTCCTCTTTCATGACCCTGCATTAGTCACTCAGATAGAAAATGCTCAAATGGCTCACTAAAACGTCTGTGAATGACACATCTATTCGTGTGTGATAGTTAGCATTTCCTCATCCTCCCCAAACCATTTTGGTTATACAGTGATTTTGAAGATGCAGCTAAATTGTCAGGCTTAACACCTTCCCTGCTACGTCCATGTGCTTGTTTCTTGGCTGCCATTTTAAACAGTGGCGTCAATAGAATGCTACTACATACCAGGTATACAGGGCAGCACAGGAAATGAGTGAGCCGGATGTACTGTACACGTACCTGGTACTATAGCATTTAAAATCTTTATAAACCTTTTGCCCATGGCTCACCTGTCTGTCAATAACTTTAAAAACAATTTTACAACTTTCCAGCCCCCAGGGATCCTTCCCCGCCCCCCCCCCAACATGCGCACACTCATACGCCTCCATTCACACACATACACACAAAATGCAGCTATCCCTTCCTGGAAACTTTGGGGAGTACAGAGAAGAAAGAGCTGCAGAGCCACTGGCAAGAGTGAGGATTAGCCAGTGGAAGGCAGGAAGAACTCCCACAGCAGAGCCAATCTGAGGAAGGGGGACAAAGCGACCTTGGTGAGGTGGAGTAGGGTGAAAATGACAAATAACTACATGAAACAGATCATCTCAGAAAAGGTTATTTTCTTCAAGTCAGTTGGTGCAAATAAGTGAACCGGGCTGTTTCTAAACACAGTAATCTTCAAACCTTTTATATACAGGTTCTGGACTAGAACGTCCACAGGTGTAAGCTGGTGTAACACAACTGAAGTCAACAGAACCATATCAATTTACACCAGCAGGGGATGTGGCCTTATGTAGCCAATCTGGAGAATACATTTATTTTCCCTGTGCTATTTTATAAACAGTGTGGACCAAATTCATCCCTGCTGCAATTCCCTTGGTATCAGTGCAGTTACACCAGGGGGTGAATTTGAGCCAGTGCCTTTAAGATTGTAGAAGGAAAAACAAGACATCTTGAGAAATATCAGGTGCCTTGGGGACATACACTCTGGTCAAACAGCTGAGCTAAACCTAGATCAGTGTTTATGTTTACAAGCTTGAGAGGTTTGTGACATCCCC
This sequence comes from Natator depressus, assembly GCF_965152275.1. Classification (NCBI taxonomy): domain Eukaryota; kingdom Metazoa; phylum Chordata; order Testudines; family Cheloniidae; genus Natator; species Natator depressus. The sequence continues at coordinate 30,845,456 of NC_134236.1, forward strand.
AGGCACCATAGCATCCTGATGTAACAAAAGAATTCATCACTGTAATGCCGATACTTAGTTGTACTGTTCTTGAAATAACACAGTGCACTGTTTGTTTATATATTCAGTCGCTAGTAAATTTTATCATAGGCAAACCACAAATGCCTTATGGAAGCTTGCTGGGGCATGTAAAATAAGAAAAGGGGCATTTCTCTATATTCATCTGTTTTTCATGTGAATCTGGGCACGGGTTTTAGCGCTTGCTGAGTCTGTGCATGGGGTCAGGAGCAAAACAGCAGGAGGCTTTGTTTCATACAAGGGAAACGTGAACAAGCCTTTAATTTTGTGAATGGAGCCCTTTGTCATTTTGTCGATTGCACCTGTTTCCATAGTGCTGTATAAACATTCTGGAGGCATGTATGAGGTAATGGGCCAGATTTGAGCTAGGAATAATGGGGGTGGGACAAGCTGCTGGAACACTTTGTCTGTTTGCTGGTAGAATTTTAAAAAGACAGTTTTCCTATTCACTTTGGTCTGGTAGTGATGTTCCCTCTGGCCTGTCAGTAGAGCACCTGTTTAGCTGGCCCCGGATATGACAGTTCATACGGTATATTAGTAACCACAGTTTCTTATGCCTCCCCACCTCCCAACCAGGGAATGAATCCAGTAGATCTTAGGTTGTAGACATCCTGGCCATGCCTTTCCCTCCTGGCCTGTCTATAGACCCTTATCAGTGTTCCCATGTATCTCACACTCTTGTTCTGTTTCTCCCAAGACTACAGAAAATCCCTACTTGGTGTCCTAATTGCAGTTTATCGTCTTCATGTTTCCAACAAACCATTTATAGGGTATGTATTTCTCAACTGACCATAGTTTGTTCCATCCAGTAGAGGACAGTGGTTCACATAAGCTATCCAGCCACACTGCAGTCCTCTGCCACACAAAACTGCATGAGGGATTTTGAGACCACAGAATGTAGTTACCCAAATTAGAATCTAGCCAAGAAACCAAATGTCAAAGTGTTAAACAATTCCCAATGATCATTCACATTTTTCTGGTTAAATTCTTCTTCCCATTTGATTTGGCTCACAATTATTTTCAGCTTTGTGAAAGTGGCCCCTTTTTAAAACACCGAGTATGTATGTAACTTGTATGGACTTTATTATGTTTGCACATTATAAATGTGATCAAGACTCAAGCCATTATTTTTTAGTTCTGTAATCGGTTCTTCTTTATCTGTTGCGACAAGATCTAATATAAAATTTCCCCAATTTGGATGCAACACCTTCTGAGTTGGGAAATTCTCATCTACAATATTTAGAAATTCCAAGGATGTTTTAGTGCTGGCAGCATGAGACCACCAGCCTATGTCACTCAGGTATAAATTCCCCTTGATCATGAAGCTTCTTTTCCTACACATTATAGATAGGTGTACAAGGACCCCATCATCTGGTTCTGCGTGTGATTTGGTCATCTAGTGAAGTGTGTAAAAGAAGGCGAATATTTACTGAGGGTAGCATGAGCGGATGTAGTTTGGAGCTAGGGAGCAATATTTTGTAAGGAAACATACATGATTTTTTTTTCTTAATAAAATCTCAGACTAGGAAATCTCACACTGAGAAATATTCTTTCGGGAGATGTGGTAAAAACCCTATCAGCTAAGACATTTAAAATTAGACTAGAGAAAATATGTACATATACTGTAGGAAATAATGCTGCATTAGCCAGGGAATGGGCTAAATGAGCTAATAGGCCTTTTCAGCCCTAATTTCTGATTCAACTGTTTCAGACATCAGTGCAATGTAGTGACTGTATGATGTCGTCTGGACACTGACACTGAGTAATTCAGTACTTTTCTGACAACAGATGCAATAAACAAAATGATTCATTCATGTAGTAATCAGGTCATTTAAAACTGTGCTAATAATTAATCCCTCCCTATTTATTTAGGAACAAAGGGTGCAGCCCCCAAGTCCTTCTGCTTTTCCATTGATGCCATCTGGGACAACCTTCCTTTCCTTCTTTCATTCCCACCTCCACTCCTTTTCCCATGCAACCCCTTATTCACAGACTGTTAGATTCAGAAGAACTCAGGAAACGGATGCATATTTTCTGGAAACATCAGGCAAGAAGCTACACGCTACCAGTAGTTCCCTGCCTTTAGTGCAGATTTTAATTTGTTTTGCCATGTCATGAAGAGCTTTCTCAACCATCTGTTGGGTGATGCAAGCTTTGTAAAGCACTTGCCACTGCATCAAACCGCAAGCCTAATTTTTGTTAATATCTTTTTTCATTTTGAACTAACCTGATTGTTTCACTAGCTTTTGATTTCTGAGCTATTTAACTGTATTGAAGGTCTAAAGTTTTACAATCAAGCTTTTCGTAATTAGAGAAATTTAAAATATTAGCCACTTTGAACAATTTAAATGTCATATTTAAGCAACTGTGGCTAAAAATTGTTTGATCAATTGTCTTCAAACTTTCCAATGCCCTCTGTCCCCCAAATGTTTAGTATACCTTGAAAGTAATCACAAAAATACCTATTCCATGCAAAGTTATCATGGTAATGAATATAGGGCTTTTATTGGAACTCTGGGAGCAAACTTAACTATGGAATTGTTACTGAGTGGTCCATATTCAGGGTAATTTTTATTGCTCTATAACTCAAAATCAGCTTGAACAATTTTCTTCAGACTTTTCTGAAAAAATCGCAGTTGAGGTGCCATTCTGAGAAAAATCCATTGCTACAAACACAGGCAGAATAACTGAATAAATCAAACAAACATGCAAATTTGGATTAGAATCCTCTACATAGTGTAGAGCTAAGAAAAACCATGTGTCACAATGGTGAAGTTTAGGACTCTTATGTTCTCACTATGCTGCGACTAGACACCAGAAGGCAAACTGCTTAAAAGTACAGTATAACTGCTGTAAATAGATACAATAATTGTTAATTACTTTGCTTAATTAATCCTATTTTCCTGCAATAGAGTGTGTGCAGAAGTGTTTAGAACTTGACTGTGTGGAAAGTTTGGAAGGGTAGTAACAAGCCATTTTTGGAGTAGAGGGAAACAAAAAAATTTTAGACAAGTGAAAGTATCAAATCAGAGTAGTAGCATTAAAATGAGTTTATTAATGTTTGCAAGGTGCTTTGAGTTCCTTGGACGGAAGGTACTATAGAGATGTAAGTATTGTTTATTATTTAAATACTCTATAAATAATACTAGATTATTAAAATCAAATCTCAACATTTTGAAAAAGGAAAGTACAAGAATTATAAAAAATATTGGGTGAGAACCTGGGAAAACTTAAAAACTTGAAAATAAGCCCAGCCAAAGTCTGGGAAGCAAGGAGGAGGAGGAAGCCCACAGTCTAATGAGAGTTCCAGCTCATGTGATGTATTTCTCTCACTACAGTTGTGCACTGTGAAGTGCTATTTCTGAGAAAAGGAAGGTGATCGATATGAACCAATCAAAATACAGTACAGCTCTGCTGACTATTAAAACATACATTCACAACAACAGGAAGACCTCTGCCCTCGTTTGCTAAAGTTCTCAGCCAACAGTATTTCAGCTCATTGAAGAGTGGTGACACAAATTTAGTATCTGCATACATGAATATGTTTTGGAAATCTTTAAAGACATGTCAATAAAATGACTGTTTGGGGAAGAATATAGTAAGTGAAGCAAAAGAAAAACAGGTGCAAATTCTGTGGTCTTTACTTGCTTGTGTGTGTGTGTGTGTGTGTGTGTGTGTGTGTGTGTGTACAAAAAAATAGGCTACGTCTACGCTGCACTGCAGGACAGAGCATGGGGGTTTGGAAAGCAGTGCACACCAAAATGCTTGTCTGTAACTCCCAGGTGTGGACATTGCAGGCGTGAACTAAAAGATTCCTAGTTCCTGTTAATATAGTCTACTTGAAGAGGACTATGGTGCCACAAATTAAGACGCTTTTAGTTGACTCCCTCATTGTCCACATGGGGGAGTTACAGAACAGCACTTTGGTGTACACTGCTATTTACACCCCCTGTAGTCTGAACTGTCGGGCAGTGTAGACAAGCCCATAGAGTTTTACTTGTTATTCAAGTGCCTAGTCTAGTCTATTTTACATGATCGACCTCCTTTCATTTCTCTTGTCAGGCTATTCCACGCTTTCCAGCCCAATATTTTCCTTCAGTAACCTGAGTCCCCTGCATCATGGGTCATTGGTCGGTCCATATCACTTACACTGGTATTCATCTTTGACATCAATCACCATCTAGTGTTGTGTCCACACTTGTCTTTGGGGAAATATCCCACCATTGATTTATCAGGGGTGCAACTCCACAGGTGGTCACGCCAGCAGGAGATTTTGAGAACAGCAGCATTGACAATTTGGTGTTTCTACCACCTTGCTACCTACAGCTGCTCAATGTGGGCTTAGTAGTAACAAGGAACAAAACAAAACACAATGCTGAGTGGTACCTTGTCTACTCTAGTGCTCCTGTTGCTGATTGAGCCATGACAAAGTTGGTGAAACAGTGCCAGAGTTTAAATAGTTGGTGTACTTAAGGCCAAATTGTGTCACATGGGATATCTGGCTTTAGGAATGTCTTTGGGCTTTTCATTCCCTAGGCTTGGCTGCACCATGGAAATGAAAGGTCTGGACTCCTGAACTACAAGCCTACTGTAGCTACCGGTAAAGTGGCTTTGATGACAAGACCAGAGACCTACCTTCTTTGCCAGAGGATACTGCCACAGCCTCCACTGTGGGTGTGGGTGGAGAAAGCGAGGAGGTTTGCATGCATAATGAAGTCACAAAGGCCTTCAGGACTCCTTCTGAATCAGCTTTCATTCAGGGATTTTCAATTTAAGGGAACACCCATTCTCAGAGGAATACAGGAGTAAACAGCTCAGTGAAAAAACAAACACTTCCTAATACTCCATGCAAATATGATCTATTTTAAAACTAGCTCGGAGGACCAAGAGGCTTAAAAAAGGAGCCTGCACAGTGGCAGCAAAAATATTTGCTTAACCCAAGCTGTAGCATATTTGTTCTCATTTTGCTCTTTCTTTGTGTAATACCTGTAATATAATCCTCCTTATGTGAAGAAATTCCCGCAGAAGGCAAACACAGAGATCGAGTGGCTCATGCTTTATTTCCAGCTGACCAAAGAGGACCATACTTTTGCACCCCTTATTATTATGATGATGCCAAAGATTTCATGATGTTGACCAAAAGTGCTATCAATTCAGTGGAAATGGACAAAATGTTTCAACTGTGCTGAAATTTGTTATTGTTGAAACAAGTCTGACCATTCACAATGTCACTAGTGCTCATAATACAAAATATCCAATGTATTCTTGTAAAGAATTGAACATGAAGAGCTTGATTCTCTGCTTCTACCAGTGTACAGCCCCAATTCAGTGAGGTGCCCAACTTTAACTATATTGGTAGTCCTATTAACTTCAACAGGGGTATTCATATGCTTAAAGTATCAGGGGTAGCCATGTTAGTCTGTATCCACAAAAACAACAAGGAGTCTGGTGGCACCTTAAAGACTGACAGATTTATTTGGGCATAAGCTTTCGTGGGTAATAAACCACTTCTTCAGATGCATCTAAAGAAGTGGCTTTTTTACCCATGAAAGCTTATGCCCAAATAAATCTGTCAGTCTTCAAGGTGTCACCGGACTCCTTGTTGTTCATGTGCTTAAAGTCAGGCACACATTTAAGCATCTTGCTGAAGCAGAGTTTAAGCAGAAGTAACTCCATTACAGGCAACGGAATGACACTGGAGTAAAAATGGTGTAAGTGAGCAGAGCATCAGAGCTGGAGATTGGCTTCAGTGCTTTGGCCAATGAAGGAACCACCGAAGACTACGCTGCAGTAGAGATGGGTAGAAACACTGATTGTGGAACATCTGATGAAGCTTTGCCTGAAGTGGTCTCCCAGGGTTCAAGAAGGCAGAATACTCAATCCTCACAACAGCCTCAGAGCACCAGTCATCCCCATTGCCACTGTATCCACCCACCCAAGCCCTGTGGGGGCATGAGGTGTCAGCCTCAGTCTTGGATCAACCAGCTCAGCTTTTCCTTCCCTCAGTCCTCCCTTCACAGTTGTATTCAGGGCCCCTTAGCCCCTAAAGGTGGGGTGTCCTTCCATGAAGGGTCCCTACATTTCCCACTCAGGTCAGGGCAGGCTCTTCCAGGCCTCTGGAGGTGTGGCAGGATTAAGTGAATCAGAATGGGGATTTATACACTATTACATGAATACCGGTGCCACCCATAACACTGCCTGAGCAACCTGTGACAGACATACTTCTGGCCCAGCTTGTGACGTGTTTTCTGTAATATCCCACTACTTCCTTTTCCGGAAGTTATGTCCCCTTTTCATTTCCCTGCTCTGCATGTCTCCTCCTTGACCCTAGGCCAAAGCACTCTCCCAAGGTGTGGGAGTGCTGCCCGTATGACACCGAGCCGACCCCCTCTGAATAGCACTACAGCATGGAGTGGCATGAAGGTGACAAACCGGGCAAACACAACATGAAAGTCAATGCAGATAGTCAAAATGCAGTTGGTTTTATCCTAATTATTAGAGCTCATCATCAGTGTGTTGCTTACAGAAGAAAAAAACAACCAGTGAGGCTTATGTTCTATTTTATTGTTATTTATTATTTGTATTACCGTAGCTCCTATGAGCCCCAGTCAGGGGCGAGGACCCCAGTGGGATAGGCACAGTGCAAACACAGAACAAAGAGACTGTCCCTAGATCTCCCTTCTGTGTAAGTGTGTGGTTCCCACTGTCCAAGGAAGCTGGACAGACACACTGAGAGATGTACAAGGGTTAGCACCCAAATGACTGCTGCTGGTCAAGCAATTCACTGGCCACACTGAGTCAGCAGTTTTACTAGCCAATTCCAGGGATCCCTGGTGTGATAAGAATTGGGCAGCCATTCAGGTACGCAGCCTGACCCCTGAGATACGTAGAGTGCTGAAGTTGAAAAGTTCACTTGATCCCGTGAGTTCATGCCTGGAATGTACTGTCCCTTTGCAGTGAGTCAGTGAAGCCGTCAGGTGACATGTGCTCACTGGCACTGGGTGGGTTCAGGTTACACTCAGGCTGATTCAATTGAGAAAATAAGTCCACCTTCAAAAACAGAAAACATACCACCCACATTACTGAGCAAGTCGTGTCTGTGTTTCCCAATAGTTATAAACTGACATCATCAGTTTAAAGAGAGCAACAGCTCCACTGATGCGTAAGAACATTGCAATAGGATTCCTAATGAGTTAACTTCATTTAGTGCCCGGGCAGCTGGCGCCACTTTAATAGCACATGATGCTGCTTCAGAAGGTTAAAATAGATGCCTTGGTGTTGACAAAAAATGAGGGGATGGGGAAGGGGGTCATCATTAAACTCATTGGGCCAGAACAAGGGGTGCCCTGGGATAGTGCAGCACATCTTTGGTGGAAAAAAAGATGTGGCTTTCCATCACCTTTCTGCCCCCCAGTTCCTACAACTATCAGGAGATGGTTCAGTCCAGGGCACACCTTAGAGCATCCTCAGGAATCTTCTAAATTACACTGGCTTGTAACGGCCCCTGAGGAGCCATTATGGTGGCAGGGTTCTCCAGAGCACAACAAGTGTACTCCAGACACCTCCATCTGCCTGCAACACCTCCCTTACACCTGGGAGGTTTGGGCAGGTTTAGCAAAGAGCCAGCTTAGCCAGCTTTGTGTCACTCATGGATTTCTCCATGCCAGGAGAAGCCCCAGCTGTCCATTTAGGATTGGCATGAAAGGATGATCAGGCCAAAGATCAGACCCATTACTAAAGCTGATAAACATGACAAATGATTGACAGAAAATCAGACATGCGCAGTACAGCTGAATAGAGCATAGCAAAGGGGATGATAAAAAGCTATTTTGCAAGGGTAGGGGTAGGTATGTGAGAGCAAGTACTCCCTTCTGCTTCCTCAGCAAACAGGAGCACAAAAGCAGTGGATCTAGGCGCATGCTACTGTCTTAGGCCTTGTCTACATGGCAAAACTGTACACACTAGAAAGCTACTTTTAGTGGCAAAACTCAGCTGTTTTACCGACAAAATAAAGCCACCTCAATGAGAGGCATAAAGTTAAAGCGACAAAGCGTCAGTTTAGAAACATTGCTGTTTGTTTTGTCAGTAGAACTGGCTTCTGCCAGTATCCCACAATGCCTGCCGTGACCAGTCTGCTCACTGTTTTGATCTCTGCTGCCCTGCAAGCATGCGCCCCTCCTCTATCAAAGCCTGGGGAAGTGTCTGACAGCTGAGCATGCTGTTCCGTTTGGAGAACAAAGAGCAAATCACTGGAATGCTCCTGTTCTACCCTGCACTAGGAACACAGGGGCAGGCAGGCTGCCGCTGCAAGGAGCAGCGTGTGCGTGTAGGGGTGGGGGGGGGGATGACACTGTGTGCTGCTTTGACATTCCTCAGCATGGAGAGCTCAGAGCTGCTCCCCACAGCTGAGGAGGCTGTGGGAGAACTCGCAGGGAATCACAGAACCATAGGCAGGCAGGCAGAGTAGGTTGCTTCGGGAGAGACTGCTGTACCATGCAGAGCCGGGGGCTGATGTGCCTCAGGATAGGTCAGTCAACCTGCTGTCTCCCCAGAACCAGACACACCACTCTCCTCTCCCTCACACACTTGAGTTAAAAAAAGCGGCTGGCAATCTACTAGGATGGCCCTGGAACAATGGGATTGAGAAACCTGCATCATGTGACCCTGTACCTGCCCCATGAGGCATTGCAAACCCTTCCCAAAGCACCCTGCGGCCAGTTGCATAGTGGGATAGCTACCACAGTGCACTGTTCTCCGTGTTGCTGCAAGAGCTGCTAGTGTGGATGCGCTCTGCCAACACAAGGAGCTAGTGTGGACATGCAATAGCGGTTTTTATTAAAGCGCTTTAATTAAAGTGGCATAACTTTTGCCAGCAAAACTTTGTAGTGTAGACAAGGCCTTACTCTAAATCCCACAGAAACCACCACAATAACAAGTGCAATATCTGAATAATAGAGTAGACTAGATATTGGCCTCTGTGGTTGGGGAATTGGTACATTGGGATGGCTGCATTGACTGTATCAACTTCCGCAACTCCTCGGGGATATACTGATAACTGATTTCAGTTAGAACTGGCTTCACCAGCTTAACTTATTCCATTTCCCCAACTGCATCATAAAAAACCCATTTAGGGCCCTATCCAATTCACATTGGTTTGAATAGGAATTGGATCAGGCCTCTTACAAGGGATCACCAGGACTAACCACAGCTGGGGGAAGCAGGGGAGAATGGCTCTTTCTAGACCCAAGCTGCCATGTGAGCCAGGCATCAGGGCCTGTCTCTGACCTGTGGCAGATCACTGATAAAGTTTGCAAATGACACAAAAATTGGGGGAGTGGTAAATAGTGAAGAGGACAGGTCACTGACACAGAGCAATCTGGATCTCTTGATAAACTGGGTGCAAGCAAAAGCTGGGCATTGTAATATGGTGAACTGTAAATGTTTACATCTGGGAACACAGCACATAGGCCATATTTATAAGATGGGGCAAGCAATGACTCAGAAAATGATTTGAGGGCCATGGTGGATAATCAGCTGAACATGAGCTCCCAGTGCAACACGGTGGCCAAAAAAGGTAATGCCATCCTGGGATGCATCAGCAGGGGAAGCTTGAGTAGGAGTAGAAAGGTTATATATCTCTGTATTTGCCGCTGGTGCAATCACTATTGGAATACTGTGTCCAGTTCTGATGTCCACAATTCAACAGTGATGTTGATAAATTGGAGAGGATTCAGAGAAGAGCCATGCGAATGATTAAAGGATTAGAAAACATGCCTTATAGTGATTGATTCAAGGAGGTCAATCTAGATAGTTTAACAGGGAGAAGGTTAACAGGGGACTTGATTGCAGGCTATACGTACCTACATGGGGAACATATACTTGATAATGGGCTCTTCAATTAGCAGGGAAAGGTATAACGTGATACAATGGCTGGAACTTGAAGCTAGACAAATTCAGACTGGGAATAAGGCATAATTTTTAACAGTGAGTGTAATTAACCATTGGAATAATTTATCAAGGGTCATGATGGATTTTCCATCACTAACAATTTTAAAAGATCTGTTCTAGGAATTTTGGTGGGGGGTGCAGAGGTGTGGGGGAGTCCTATGGCCTGTGTTACACTGGAGGTGATACCAGATAATCACAATGGTCCCTACTGGCCTTGAAATCTGTGAATCTTGAGATCCACAGGTTTCCGGGACACAGCAGCATTCCACTTCTGACAAAAGCCAGGCTAAAGGAACATGTCACCTACAAACCCTTTTCCGCTTTGTTTCAAGTTGCCCAGCCAACCTCAGCATGCCATAGCCAGCATGAAACATGATCCTTTGGAGAACGGAGGTGATGTGTAGGAACAGTAAGTGACATTACTAACATAGTGTGCCCATAGTCAAAGTACTCCTGGGGGAATTCTACACCACTGCACACACACAGAAATCATGTCTCCTTTCTGAGGGGGGAGCAAAGGGAAGCTGCAAGAGCAGTCACACACCCCTCCCCAGCGGTACGGGTGTGTAGTTTTGGGCACCCAGAGCAGCTGGCAGAGAGGTAAATCACTGGCGGGGGGCTGGGGATGCCCCGGCCGATGCCAGGTCAGACCCACCCTCCCCATCTGCCTAACTCCTGTGCATCCCCCTAAAGCACACCTCTTTGCACCCAGAACTCCCAACCAAGTTCCATGCACCCAGGTCCCACCACCAAGCCACCGAAAATAAATACAAATTGGGAAACACATCAAAACCTGATTTACCAGATTCTTAATGGGCTTTACCAGTTTCACGCTACCGCAGGGCTTCATGACAGCTGAGATACATGATATGGTGCGTGGCTGGTACACCACGACAGAACAGAAACAAATAATCGAATAGCAGATTGTGACCTTTCCCAGCAACCTAAACATTCTAGATCATGAATCTAATTGGAGAACGGAAAGAAACCCTTTTATGAACAAGTGGCCAATGTACTGTATGACCAAACCCAGAAAATTTGCTAGAAATATGACTATTGCATAACAGTATGTGGTTAAATGACTTGGGCCCCGATCTAGCAAAGCAATTTAGCATGTGCTTAACTTTAAGCATGTGAGCAGTTCCATTGACTTGAACAGGCCTACTCAGATGCTTAAAAGGTAAGCAGATGCTTAAGTGTTTGCTGAATTAAGACTCAAGTCACTGAATCATGTACTGTGTAAGGACTGCAGAATTTACTAGTTCTCTTCTGTATATTTGTAACCTGCTTTTCTCTCCCCTTTCCGAAAAAAAATAAAGGAAAACAGGAAAATATAAAAACACTCTTTGGCATTAATGGGACCAGGATTTGCCTCTCCACACACACAAACAGCTCCAAGCCTTTTCATTTGTAAATTTATCTCATTCACCAGCACTGCTATTGTCAAGGTTCTTCCCCCACTCTGAACTCTAGGGTACAGATGTGGGGACCTGCATGAAAACCTCCTAAGCTTACTTTTACCAGCTTAGGTTAAAACTTCCCCAAGGTACAAATTAATTTTATCCTTTGTCCTTGGAATATCCACTGCCACCACCAAACTCTAACTGGGTTTACTGGGAAACGTAATTTGGACACGTCTTTCCCCCCAAAATCCTCCCAACCCTTGCACCCCACTTCCTGGGAAAGGTTTGGTAAAAATCCTCACCAATTTGCATAGGTGACCACAGACCCAAACCCTTGGATCTGAGAACAATGAAAAAGCATTCAGTTTTCTTACAAGAAGACTTTTAATAGAAGTAGAAGTAAATAGAAATAAAGGAATCACCTCTGTAAAATCAGGATGGTAGATACCTTACAGGGTAATTAGATTCAAAACATAGAGAATCCCTCTAGGCAAAACCTTAAGTTACAAAAAAGACACACAGACAGAAATAGTCATTCTATTCAGCACAATTCTTTTCTCAGCCATTTAAAGAAATCATAATCTAACACATACCTAGCTAGATTACTTACTAAGTTCTAAGACTCCATTCCTGGTCTATCCCCGGCAAAAGCAGCATACCGACAGACACAGACCCTTTGTTTCTCTCCCTCCTCCCAGCTTTTGAAAGTATCTTGTCTCCTCATTGGTCATTTTGGTCAGGTGCCAGCGAGGTTACCTTTAGCTTCTTAACCCTTTACAGGTGTGAGGATTTTTCCTCTGGCCAGGAGGGATTTTAAAGGGGTTTACCCTTCCCTTTATATTTATGACAGCTATGAAATTCTTTCCTGAGTAGGCCATGACCACATGTCCACCTTTCCCTGTCCATACCAGGCTACGCTTTCCATGGGAGTGTACACATTCATCCCTCTGCAGAGGACTAGCGCAAGGCCAATGCACTAGTTAAGTGCTTCTCAATTGCATTTTGAGGCTTAATTGGGAGGCAAATGTTTCACGGATCTTATCTGGGCCCTTAACGACATGTTCTCTGATCTGTCACCCCACCCACCCTCAAATCCACTCACTGGCTTCTTCTTTTCTGCCTCAGATTCAAGGTCCCCATCATCACTTTTTAAGCCTCTATTCTACACTGTCCCTGCCTGCATTTCCTCCTATACCTTCTCTCAGACTCTACCCTCTGTCCGAAGCCTCCATCTTTAACACTGCCTTTCTCCCAGAAACACAGTTAGGCTCCTATTCAGCAAAGCACGAGCTCACCTTTAAACATGTGAGTTGTCCCATTGACTCCAGTGGGATTACCAACAGTCTCAGAGTCAAACACTTGCTTAAATACTTTGTTAAACTGGGTCCTCAGTCCACAAACCTGACCAGGCTCAATGTGCCTATAAAAATGTTCCTTTCTCCTAAAGCTGCCACCATGCATAAAACACTAAATATCTAAAATTGACTATTCTGTTCCCCTTCTCTGTTAACCTATCACCCATTGGGCAAGTGGTGCCAGCCAGAAATTAGAAACATGATCTAGTCTTGTTCTTGCAGTCATAAATATTGGTACAGTATGTCTGCCAAACTTCTATTAATAAATCACCTCTCTCTCTCTGCCACTGGGTTATTCTATGATAAAAGGCCAGCCCCCTCCTCCTCCTCTTCCCTCTTGTTTGTACTTCACAGATTCTCAGGGACTGCTTTCAACACTCTGCTAGCTCCTAATCTATTGAAATGTGTCCATCATACCCACTCTCTAAGCCAGTATACATCAGAGGAGAAGGAATGTTGAAATCAATGGCATTACTCACATGAGTGTTACGGGATCAAGCTCCTTTGAAATGTAATGCTGTGGGCAGAATATGTACAAACAAGCAAAAACATCGTAAGATTTGACATCAACAGGAATTGACCTATGTACACACAATAACAGAAAGAAGATGACTGTGTATATTACAGGAAAAATACATCAACAGTAAATTGTTAACCAAATAATTCCTAATCTAAGTCAGCTATTATAAAAAGACTAACCTACATCTCACAGAAACTTAGAACCCTCTGGAAATTTCTTCTAGGTTTCTTTCAAACTCTATGTGCGAGAATGTTCCGTGCTCTCCTTTTAATCTTCCAAGTACTCTCAAGGAGAGACTTCAAAAACAGAGTAATAAAGTTGTCCCTTTTCACTCCTGTCACCGCTCACCAAGTCTTAGCACCAATAACCTCCTCAGTGAGTCCCCAGCTCCACATTGGACTTGAGAGCAGTTAGTCTCGCAAATGAGTAAAGCATGCAGTACACACACGTACACACACACACACACCTTGAGAACAGACTCGCAAATGAGTAAAGCATGCAGTACACACAAACACACACACCTTGAGAACAGACTCTCAAATGAGTAAAGCATGCTGTACACACACACGTGCGCGCGTGCGTGCTGCTATAGAGATGCTTTGTGGACATCTCTTCAGGTTCTATTCTATCAGCTGGAGTGCTCCTACATCACAAATCTAACACAGGAGTGCTGGATGAAAGCAGAGTGGGCAGTGAATTTGAAAATAAGATAATTTCTTTTTCACTCTTCCTGTTGCTTTATCCTAACATTAGTTTTTATACTTTTCCATAGGGGATGGGAGTTATTTTGCAATATACAGTATATTTAATCATCATTATCATCATCCCTAGCTCTTATATAGCTCTTTGCATCAGTAGGTCTCAAAGCACTTTAGAAAGGAGGGATGCATCATTATCCCCATTGTACAGATGGGGAAACTGAGGCAAGAGAGATGGCTGACCTGACCAAGTTCGACCAATGGTTGAACCAGAATAAAACCCAGGTCTCCTGAAACCCAGTCCAGCATGATGCCCACTAGGCCACATTGCTATTGTTTACGTGTCTGTGGTACCTGAAAAGCATCTCTCTAATATACACACAAATGAAAAGCTTTAAAAGAAGGGCTTTGTAAGTGCTCGGCCATTTTTTGTCCAAACACAAATGTTCCATGAATAACAAGTAGAACTGACTTTCCAGGAAAGATCCAGGTGGACATCCTCAAGACAGGATGACTTGAAAGCAGAAGTTGGCAGAGCAAGAGTGAGTTAAAAATTTGCCCTGAAGTGAGAGCCCCTCACTGTCTTAGCTACTAACATGGCTCCCATCACTGTTGCATCAAGCGTCTCACAATTTTTAATGTGCTTATCTGCACCACACACCTGTGAGGTAGAGAAGTGCTATTATTCCGTTTTACAGATGAGGAACTGCTGTACAGAGAGACTAAGGGCCAGACTTTCAAAGACCCATAGGAGGGATTCACAAAGGTATTTTGACACCTAATTCTAATTGAAATCAAGGCTAGTTTAGTTGCCCAACCTGCTTAGATGATTTGAAAATCCCACTAGGTGGCTAGCTACATATTTAGTTGTCTAGGGACCTTTAAAAATCTTGCCCTAAGTGACTATTAGTTCCTGCAGAGAATTTTCCCAAATAATAATAAGATATTAGTAATAAATAATAAGGTATTAATTAAATTAAATATACAGGAGAAGGCAGGAAAAGTGGCAATACTTTCATTTTATAGTTTTATTACTGTTTTGACAAAAAATTCACAATTGGAGCTTGAATTTGTGTGTACAAATTCACCTTTAGAACCCTGCATCTGATTCTTGACAGCATAACTTCTCAGAAATTATGACTTAACAGGGTATTTCACAACTGTAGTAGCTTGCTACTTGCATAGCTTCAACAGTGCAAGGTTTTACTACACAGAGTTAGCAAACTAGGCCTCAATCCCACAAAGAGAACCGTGTAGAGGGAACCTGGCATCTGTGCAGAGTTCCACTGATTTCAGTGTGGCTCTGTGTCTGGTCAAGGGTCTGCCCCCATAATTCACCTAACAGGGTCATAGCTCAAGTGTGGAAGTTGTATATCTGTTATATAGAGACACTGATATTAAGACTTTGTAAGATTGTTTTGTACCCTCAGTGTTTTTACTATGAATGAAACACTCATATCCCAAAACGTCACTGGGATTCTACTCTATCTTCTAACATAGTGGTTTTCAGCCTGTGCTCCATGGACCCCTGGGGGCGTCTGCAGACTTTGTCTAAGATTTCCAAAGGTGTCTGCACCTCCATTCAAAAATGTTTAGGGTCCACAAATGAAAAAAGGTTGAAAACCACTGTACTAACAAAAAAGAAGATAAATGGACATCAGCCAGAAATAATACATGTAGCCACTGGAGGTCACTTTTGTTTCAGCTATATTGAGCTTTAGAGCACTTAGTCTATCAAAAGAGTATTAAAAAGTCAGAAGGGTGCATATGAAACTTTATCAGGCAATGTTCATTTAATTCCAGGCCATTTTGTGACCACACATTTGGTTTCTTGTGAATCATTTTTATAAAAAGGCTATTTTCATCAAAACCATTCCAGATTTCAGAGGTTTGAAACATACATTTATTTTTGCTTGAAAGCCATTTTGAAATTTAAAAAATTAATAAATCATATTTTAAATTCAAACATAGGAACAGTTTAGATAAGTGGTTTTCAACTTTTTTTCATTTGCGGACCCCCTAAATATGTCAAATGGAGGTGTGGACACCTTTGGAAGTCCGCAGACCCCTAGAGGAGTCCATGGACCACACTTTGAAAGCCACTATGTTATGGTAACAACAACCTTTTGCAGATCCCTTACACATAGTCTGCGGACCACAGGTTCAAAACCACTGGTTTAGAGTGAAAATGAATCTATGTAAAAATTGCTATGTGCTTTTCGTGAAAGTGGATCATTATTGAAAATCATTAACAAAATATTAAAATCTCATGCTTGGTTTGTGCATCAAATACTGTGCGCACATCTACCATTTAACTCAAAGGCTACAAGTGCAAGACTGATGCTGCAAATGAGGAAGAGAGGAGAAAAAGTAAAACAGTAACACAGTGTATACCAAAATAAGAGTAAGATCCTGCAAAATCATACCCCTACCAGTAGTCATTATTCATGTGATGAGTGTAATTGACTTCAAGGAGATTACTCACATGAGTAAAGTTCTGCTGGACCAGTCGCTACCATTTGATTAGTTTTCTCTCCTTTGATTTTTATTTAGTCAGGACCTCATGAATAAACAATATCTCCACTACAAAAAAAAAAAAAAACAAGGGGCCCTTGTGGCACCTTAGAGACTTAGGCCTTGTATACACTACAAAATTAGATCAATTTTATAGAAGTCGATTTTTAGAATTTTATACAGTCGATTTCGTATGTCCACACTAAGCACATTAAGTCGGCGGAGTGCGTCCTCATTACCGTGGCTAGCATCGACTTACAGAGCGGTGTACTGTGGGCAGCTATCCCACAGTTCCCGCAGTTTCCGCTGCCCACTGGAATTCTGGGTTAAGCTCCCAATGCCTGATGGGGCAAAAACATTGTCACGGGTGGTTTTGGGTACATGTCGTCAGGCCCCTCTCCCTCTCTCCCTCCGTGAAAGCAACTGCAGACAATCATTTCACGCCTTTTTTCCGTGGTTACCCGTGTAGACGCCATACCACGGCAACCATGTAGCCTGCTTAGCTCACCATCATCGTACGTCTCCTGGGTGCTGCTGGCAGACGCGGTACTGCATTGCTACACAGCAGCAGCTCCTTGCCTTCTTGGAAGATGGTGCAGTAGGACTGATAGCCATCATATGTCTCCTGGGTGCTCCTGGCAGACCTCGGTGAGGTCGATCAAGGACGCCTGGACAGACATGGCTATCCTCCTCTTAGAGCACCGAATGGGAGCCAGAGACTCCAGGTCATTCTCTTCTTTAAGTTTCATCTCATGGAGATTCAGTCCCTCCTGGAATATCGTGCGAGCTGGAGGCTTCTGCCTCAGGCTGCTCTCCCAGCTGGCAGCACACGTGGTCGCACCTACCCCAGCCTACCCCTTGCTCCCATGGCTCATGAAGCCTGGACAGTAGTAAGGAGCAGTTCAGCTATAGGCTGAGCAAGTGCAGAATGGCGGTAGAATGTGCCTTTGGATGTTTAAAAGCTCGCTGGCACTGTTTGCTGACTAGGTCAGACCTCAGCGCAACCAGCACCCCCATTGTTTTGCTGCTTGCTGCGTGCTCCATAATATCTGTGAGAGTAAGGGGGAGACGTTTATGGCAGGGTGGGAGGTTGAGGCAAATCACCTGGCGTCCGATTTCGAGCAGCCAGACACCAGGGCGATTAGAAGAGAACAGCTGCGCATCAGAGAAGCTTTGAAAACAAGTTTCATGACTGGCCAGGCTTCAGTGTGACAGTTGTGTGTGTTTCTCCTTGATGCAAACCCACCCCTTTTGTTGATTTTAATTCCCTGTAAGCCAACCACCCTCCCACCTTTGAAATAAAGTAACTATTGTTTTGAAACCAGGCATTCTTTCTTTATTAATTGAAAAAAAAGGGAGATAACTGACAAGGTAGCCCGGGTGGGGTGGGGGAGGAAGGAAGGACAAGGCCACATTGCTTTTTGTAGCCACACTACAAATCAAACTGTTTGAATGACAGCCTTCTGTTGCTTGGGCCATCCTCTGGAGTGGAGTGGCTGGGTGCCCGGAGCCCTCCCCCTCCCCACCGCATTCTTGGACATCTGGGTGAGGAGGCTATGGAACCTGGGGAGGAGGGTAGGCAGTTATATAGCGGATGCAGAGGGGGGTCTGTGCTCTTGTTGGCTTTCCTGCGCTCCAACAGACGCTTCATCATGTCCGTTTGCTCCCCCATTAGCCTCAGCATCGCATCCTGCCTCCGCTCTTCATGCTCGCTTAATTCTTTCCTGGCCTCTGCCACTGAATACCTCCATGCATTAAGCTGTGCCCTATCAGGTATAAATACACAGCACCTGAAAAGATGGGAGTTGCCTTTCCGCGTGCGGGGTCAGTGGAGGCCAATTTAGTTAGGGTGGATGTGGCCCATTTCCAATAGTTGACAAGAAGGGGTGAATATCAGCAGAAGGAAAATTACTTTTGTAGTGACCCAGCCACTCCCAGGCTTTATTCAGACCTAATTTGATGGTGTCAAGTTTGCAAATTAACTCCAGTCCTGCAGTTTCTCGTTGAAGTCTGTTTTTGAAGATTTTTTATTGAATAATGGCCACTTTTAAGTCTCTTATTAAGTGTCCAAGGAGATAGAAGTGCTCTCCTACTGGTTTTTGAATGTTACAATTCTTGATGTCTGATTTGTGTGCATTTATTTGTTTGTGTAGAGACTGTCTGGCTTGTCCAATGTACATGGCAGAGGGGTATTGCTGGCACATGATGGCATATATCACATTGGTAGATAACTGGGAGTGGCTGGGTCACTACAAAAAGTAATTTTCCCTCTGTTAATACTCACATCTTCTTGTCAACTGTTGGGAATGGGCCACATCTACCATGATTGAATTGGCCTCATTAGCATTGGCTCCCCACTCAGTAAGGGCTAGTGCTCAATAGGATTGGGATTAATTCTTGTATGGTGTTTTACAAAATAAGCCACTAATTACATGAAGTAATATTAAATAATAAGCAGTGGTACAAGTCACTGTTGCTGTCCCATCACACTGATGAGGAGTTCATGGTGTGTGTCAGGAAATAATATTAGTGGGGAAATAAAGTTAAAATCCAGATGTAACCTTTCCGCCAGGCGGAGCTAGCAGCAACAGGGCTGGGTTCAATACCTTTCCACCGATACAACACAGAACCGGCTTAAGCCCCCCCCCCCAGTAACCTGGGAAAATTACACACCACCCCTGGGCACCTCTGAGAGGCAATACTTCCCCACTCACAAGCACAGAGTCTGAGTGTATAAAAGAAACTTTTAATAAAAGGAGGGAAGTAACTCAGCGTTAATTTGGGAAAACCCACAAACAGAGTTCATAAACATAAACCATGAGCAAAAACGCACCCCCAAGTAAGTTGGGCAGTGTCCTTTTCCCTCAGGTTCTTAAGTTCAGCAACCCAGAAGTCCCTTTAATGTACCCGTCCCTTCTCTGCACCCTGCATAATTGCTGTCCTTGGTCAGTGCAGACCCAGAGTTAAGAGGTGCATTGCAGAGTTCACCTCCCACCCTGGGTAGAGGTAAGGAGGCACCTTACTTGCTCCACTGATCAGGCACTCGACTGTAGGCCACTCGCTGTGCCTCTCCACCAGCCACCCTGCTGGCCGCTCCCTGAGCCTCTCCAGCCACTGCTGTGACCTCTGTACATCAGTCTCTTAGTGATTTACAGCTCAGCTCTTTGCAGGCTGAAACACTACCCCATCTCAAGTGATTTCAGCTCTGATTGAGCATTTAAAACAACAAAAGAAGCTCCTAATGAAACCTATTTAGCTCTTTCTTTGAGCATTAAGGAGGAACAGATTAAACCAGACCAGGGGTACCTTTGGAGAGGGTTTGCAATCCTCCTGGCTAGGACACCTGTCCCCACCCCTCTTACCTTCACTGGCTTAACCAGGTCTTTTCAGCTGAAAGTGACAGCCCCTCATTTGGGACAGGTTAAGCACAGTCTTGCTTTCTTGTATTCCTACAATAATTACAACATTTTGGTAACAGCATTTCATTACCCCTGCATTCAGTACTAAAGTGATTTGTAATCCAGCACCAGCCAAAGTTGATTACTTTGAGCAAAACACTCTATTTGCTGGATATTTAAGCAGAGCAGGAGCAAACTGTATTTACATAAACACACCCAAAGTCTCTCTCTCAGCTAGCTGTCAGGGAAAAATTCATTCCCTGCTTACAGAGATAAAACTTTCTCTGATTCTCTGAAAATTTCATTGATATGTTGGAAAAAAGTGCCAGGGGAAAATTGACAAGGGTAGCAGATATGCCTCTCAGAAGGAGTGTGTCGAATCCCTGCCACTTCCTTTCTCCTTTCTTCAATTTGTAGATGTGTTGCATGTAGACTGTAAGCTCTTTGAGACAGAGAACAGATCTATTTGTATCCCTGTAAAATCCCAATCCAATGGAAACCATTGCATTGATCACAATGTGGAAAAGACCCTAAAGCAGCGTGCAAAGTTTTGGTGCTCTATAAATACTGATTAAAACATCAGGTTGCAAGGCCTTCCTGAAAGCAGGTGTCTCTATAAACATCTAAATAAATGCATCTATAAAATACTTCCTTGCCTTCCTCACACAGTCCTGAGATTGTGCTTGTAAAATGTTTGTGTGGTATACTCAGTTATTGCTGGTTTCAGAGTAACAGCCGTGTTAGTCTGTATTCGCAAAAAGAAAAGGAGTACTTCTCTAAGGCGCCACAAGTACTCCTTTTCTTTCAGTTATTGCTAGTGATCAAATCTACCTCCAATGCCCAGCCACAGTGACTATAACCTCCTGCTACTCAGTGACCACTGCAAGGGTTCTCCTTTAGCTCAAGGGATAAAGGCCTGTGGTTTGGTACTGAACATTCTTGCACCACTGCCAGCCAAGGTGGCTGTACAGATAAAGCTGCAGTTTGTTACGCAGTGATGATTCAAAGTGCTGTAACTGGGTTCTTTAGTAAAGTATTATGAAAGTATTATGAAAGAGACTGACACAACTTTGACATCCCTTCTGTCCCAACACCTTAGGAGCCAACAAAGAAAATATTAATAAAATGTAAAAACAAAACCAACCCCACTGCCTCACCCCCAAACAGAGCTTTTACCCGTCAATGCAAAGAGCCAGAGACTCTGGGACATCCACTAGGGACTGTGCTGTTGATTTTATGTGCAGGGTGCTCAGATACTACGGTGACGGGCAACAGGATAAAACCGTGAAACCAGATGTACACTACACATTTATATCGGTAGAACTACATCGCTCGTGGGTATGAAAAATCCACCCCCGTGAGCGACACAGTGAGACTGATCGAACCCCTGGTCTAGAGAGCATTATGTCAATGGGAGAGCTTCTCCCATCGACACAGCTACTGCTTCTCATGCAGGTGATTAACCACGCTGACGGGAGAGGCTTTCCTCTCAGGATAGGTGCATCTTCACTTATACACTGCAGTGGCACCGCTGCATTGGTGCAGCTTCACTGAGGCACCATTTTAAGTGTAGACCTGCCCTAAGACAGTCAGAGAATTACATTAAGGTTCGCATTGCGTAGGAAATGGAAATGAATTGCTTCAATTTTCAAAGATATGCAAACGGTTACATTAAATGAAAGAGAAAATTTTCTACATGCATTTCTTTCACACCTGCACCCGTAAGCATTATATGGCTGATCTTCACAAAAGTTGTAGGCAATTCACTTCTGAAGACTGGTTGTTGCTACCAAAATCCCTTTGACGAATCTAGGCCTTTAACACTTCATGTTCTGAGCAGAACTCTCAAATGTGACAACTGTTCATGTCCTTGGTGTTTCAGAAACTGGCCAGGAGGTTCATGTTGCACTGAAGGCACTTATGACATTCAGTGCCTTGCAAAAGACACCTTCTTTACCTCCAAGATGCTTGCAGATTACAGTGATTTTTTGTAAGAAAAAACCTGGTACATTTCCATCCCCTTGCAGTTCCCTCTTTTCCTACTCAAGTGTTTGATCACTTCTCAGCCAAGCAATTCATTTTTCCACAGCTTGCATCTTCATTTGCAATATATTTTATAACGTTTTCTATACCGCAGCCCAAGAAAATCACAGGGACAACACAGAGATCTACAAAGCCTGAATTCAGTGCCTAGGCTCCTATCCAATGAATGGGGAGAGATAGGTGCCTTCAACTACGACCACAAACACAGCATGCCAGGCAGGGAGCCACCTAATTTAGCCAATGGAAGATGCTGACCAGACAAGTAAATATTACTTGTCACAGGTCACAGGTTAAAACCAAACCAAATCAATAATGATCAAAAACGGTAATATGGTGGCTGTTCACTGGAGTGAGAGAGGTGTGGTATCCTTCCAGTTTGCAAGTGTGGTCAGGTGCCCACATCACAGAAAAGACCACCAATTGGCACTAAGGGCTTGTCTACGTGGGGAAGTATCCCAAAATAGCGATTGCTGCATAGCTATTCCACACTAGCTCCTCATATGGACACTGTTAATGCAGAATAAGAATGTCCGGAGTACCTTTACTGAGCTTTACATTCACAGCCTAGCTTAAGTCCCAATAGCTTCCCCAGACAGACAAATCCCAACACCATTGAGGCCAATTTCAACAGGTGCTCAGATGCCATAGAAAAGAGCATATTATAAAAATCCTATATAGAATAGACAAGAGGCTAGCTATTGACTGGGTGTAGAGATTAACTAACCTAGACACCTGGGAAGTATAGGAATCTTACACTGCCCTTCCCCATGTTCTGTCCATACTGCAGATAGATAGAGAATTTCAGTCCCTATTGCCATCTGTCTGGCATCATTCCCATGAGAGTTTCCACCCAATTCAGAAGAAAAGATTTTTTTTTTTGTAGTGGATGGGTTTCATTTCTGAAGTTCAGATTTTGACTCAGCTGTGTCCAAACTGTGCATTCCCTCTTCTCTCAGACCTCACAGAGCAGCAGCAGGGCTACCCCCCAAACACTAGTCCAGCAGAGCTAAGGACAGAAAGGTGACACAGACAGAAGCTCTATT
Source organism: Natator depressus (assembly GCF_965152275.1). Taxonomy (NCBI): domain Eukaryota; kingdom Metazoa; phylum Chordata; order Testudines; family Cheloniidae; genus Natator; species Natator depressus. Next base: position 30,868,435 of record NC_134236.1, read on the forward strand.
ACTTTTCTCTACCCCTTCCAACTCTCTGGGTGGTTGGTCCTGGGGTCACCTGCTGGCTGCAGAAGCTCTGGTAGCACAGCTGCAGCAAATCCTTCCTTATGGTCAGGAGTTGAGGGCAGTGGGAAGGATGTCAGCAGACACCATTAGGGACCTCGTAATGATTTCCTCCCCTGCCCACAGGAGGAAGGGAATGATTGACCCTATATCAGTTTTTTCCCTCTCTCTACACTGTGCGCATTTTGCAGTTCAACATATCATCATCTGCTGCATTATAAACCCAAATCCAAAGGCCTGTTAATGGCCATGTAAACACAGCTGTTGGACTTACCTGGGGTTTTATAAAAAAAAATGTAAGATATACCAGAATCATAGGCTGAATAATTGTGTTGCAACTTAGTCTTCTAGTTCTATTGCCACTGAATCTGAATTTGAGCAGTTTGAAAGCAGGGGTCCTTGATTAATCAGGGGGCCCATAAAATACATTAGCATAAAGGCAAACATCATTTAGAATTTTCTCCTGAAACAATGTTTGTTGTAACTGATAGAAAATAATCAAAGAGGGCAAAGAGACAGAACTAGTTATGCAAGATTCTAATCCATAGTCCATCCTTCCTACTTATCCTATTACTGAACAACAATGGTGGTTTGTTAAGCTCTTAACTAGATTTCCATTATAAAACTGAATGATGGCTCTATTTAAATTCCTAGACCACGCTCAGAGACATGTTACATGAGCTCCTTCCAGTGATGCATTAAGTGACATAATTTGTCTCTGTTTTATGAGATTATTTCTCCATTCCTCTCCCCCAAAAGGAAAATTATGTGTGACCTCCCTCAACATTCCTCAGGTAAAAATAATCCCTTTGCATGAAATTTTATGTGTGTGGTCTCTGCAGTGAATCAGAGGAAGCATTTTTGAGGGTATTTCTAAAAGTGAGAGAATTTTCACTTTTGGGAGATTATTTTTATAAAATACCATATTTCAAAATAAAAAATAGCTTGTCCTAGACACACCAAATGTGCATTATTATTCTGTCCTCTGTTAGAATGAGCATCTTTCAATATTTGGGGGAAGGTTTGATCATGGAGTTATTTACTGTGGACTTCTGAATCTTTCAAATACATGAGTTCTCTTATGGATGCTAAGGTCTCTATAGTCTTCTGCATCTCCTAAGAGATCTCTACAGTTGAACTAGTCACCATACTCCTACTGAGTGTAAGCACTTCAATAAGTTAGTGGAGGCAAAATTCCCACACTCTTTAAAGTTCTCAGTAGAACTTCAGGTTTAAGAACTTCAAGAAGACAACAGTAGTTCCTTTGAATGAACTATAGTGCATCTGTTGGAAGCAGAAGTTCAAAATATGCACAGTTGTCAACTCGGTGCAGAATAAACAGTTCCGTGTAGCAATATTTGTAATATTTTTCCTTGACAATTAAAAAAAAGCTAAGGAAATTCCAAGACAATAACTTTATCTTAAGCTAAGTTTGTAAATACATACCATTTAAGAAATCAGCCTTGGTAGAACATTGGCATTATACATTAAAATTAAAAGCCAGGACATTTTTAAATTTAAAGATTAACAAAATTAACCCTTCTTTAAAATCTGGAAATTCAGAGTTATGTTTCTACAAAAAAGTTGAAACTGACGTTAGAGCATTGACCATCTTCTAAGTATACAACAACCAGCAATGCTTTATTCAGCCAACAGGTTCTCAAAGTGAACAGTACATGCACAGCATTGCTTGCCCTGAAGTCTCCAATGTGTGGATCCGCAGCATGATTAAGTAACACACCCTCCCCCCTTTTCAAATATATTTGTAAATGTCTGTAGGTGGAAATAAAAATGAAAATCAAATCATCAGTTAAACACTTACACTGCTGTAGAAAAGTGGAGTAGATGCTCGTTCTACTCTGTCTGATATATGGGGTTTTATACCATAGTTAGTAAAACTCTTCTACTGCTTTAAAATGTTGTGTATGTAGACTTAGATCATAAGGCCTTACCCAAGACCAAGAAGATTCTGCAGGGGTTCCTCTGTGTCCTGCGTCTCTGGACGACATCTTGAGATAATCATTTTCCTCCATTCCCAAGGAATTCTTTACCCAGGAGTGCTAAAACTGGGATTTGCTTTGGTCATAAACAAAAATGCTGCGTTCAAGTAATAGTTGTTGACAACAAAGATCCAGAGAAAATAATTTCTCAGTGCTCATGTTTGCTTGCTAATTTTACCTGCTCAAGTTCTTGGAACCGCAGCCAGAGCAAGAAACATGAGCCCAATAAGCTAGTGCACATTTTCCTTTCAACTGACTCCTCAAGTATTCCAATTAAGTCACAAGCTTCAGTGGAACGAAGGCGGCTTTACAGACACAAAACACCTTCCAGCTGGATGGTTTTTTTCTTATTTTGAAAGGGTTTTTTCTGGGCAGGCAATTTGCTGAGCTCCTCTAACTGTGAACAGAACTCCACGCAATTTGCATTCTGCAGGCATTTTAATGCATTAGACATGTCTTTTAAATTGGCTCTTACTGTCATAACCCAGTCATGCTCTCCTACACAACCCCGGAACTCCACAGCTTAAAAGTGGTTACATGGGTGTAACTGAAGATAGATTTTGGCCCTTAATGCATGCCTGTCTATTTGATTTTGTAATGTGGATGCACAAGTGTTTCTTTGTCAGAGCTAAGTTTAAAGAGAAATACAACTTCTTAAAACACTGGTTTTGAGTATGCCCAGCTGGGGAGTGTGCAGTTTCACAAACACTTAATGTAGTCCTCCTTTTGAATTCAAATAGCCTTTCTCCTGGCTTAAAAGCTTCAAATTCTGCTACTTCCAGTCCAGCAGCTGAACTCTTTTGCAAGTCCTACCGGTCAGAAACTTGATAGCAAATTAAAGATCTCTCCTGGTTTCATGCCAATACTTTCAGTGTAATTTATAAAAATATCTTTCAACTACAGTATGCAACCACTGAACCAAGCACTAAGCTTCTATTGTAGAAGCACGAACCAATCAGGAGTAGAAAAATGTTAAACTCAATTTTCTCAGCTATAGAAGTAGTAATAAGAAGGACATAAGTACTTCAAGTACAGTAGCTTTTCCTAGCTTTGGTGATTCATAATATCAGACCCTAGAATCACATTGTTCAGATTACACTCTTGCATTTCTATTATATTCTGTGTTTAAAAAAGGCCTACAAGGATTTTCTCCAAAGAAAGTTTTTTCCTGTTTGCTCTTTACTTGAGAAATATGAGGAATGTCACTTCAAGTTTTGCTGGTGCTCTGAGTGTTGATTGTGAACTTTCTTAATTGAAGATGCAATGGTGTTTCTAATCTTTAGCAAACACAATGTTTCTCTCAAGAGTTTCAGAGGTTTGAGATAAATAGCTGTTAAAAACAAAGTTCAACAGGTTGAATAAAAATAATTTACACTCTTAATTACGTTTCACTTGTTTGATGTCTCTGATGTTTTAAAACTACTAGTTCCCCATATAGAGCCTCATTTTCTGCTCCCTTGTACCTTGGGTTATCATTTGCATTTGTGAAGAGGGATACAGTATACTTCCATTCTGATTTGATACCATTTTGTACCCACTGTTCAGAGCTGGAAAAGAGCAGGGCCCTTTTTATCAGGAAAATCAGCATAGTCAAGGCCTGAATTCCTAATATTAAAAACTAACGGGGTTGGGGGGAAGGGGCTATATTTAGTTCTTCTTTATACATGAATTTATAAATATTGCAAATCCATTGTTGTTCCTTCATAGATATCTTTAAGTGTGACCTAGATCAAATGACTATCAGACTCAGCCTGTCTAACTTAAGACAAAATTCTCCAAGATTTCAGGGAGATATTACCTATGTATGGGTGTCTAGAGGCCAAAGCTAACCTACTCCCATTGAAATAAAGGGCAGTTCTGCCACTGACTTCAATAGGAACAGGATCAGTCTCTTGGCCCTTTACGTTTATTCGACACAGTGACAGCTGGAATTCCTTGTCTCACAGGCTCAGTGGCTGTCTGTTCAGTGAAGCATGCTAAGATGATTTTCTGGTATGTCATGAGGGCTGCTTTTAAATCTGCCAGTCTGACCCCTTCTGGTTTGAGCTTTATTAATGACACTGTATAAAGTGTTGAAATAAAATCGTGATTGAATTAACTGAGCCCAGGATCGATGCATTGGCTACTTCATTTATCTTTCCATTCAGTTGTATAACTTCACTTGCTATTTATAGCAAGCTATTACAAGATACTCCTAGAGTCAATTATGAACAAACCACCGGCACCACCAGGGAAATGCTAAATGCAATGACAGCCTCAGCTCCCTGGATGGAGGGGGCACAAAACTTCCCAACGTCTCCATAGCAAGCACTTCTCTGTAGATTATAGCCCTAGGGTGAGGTAGCTCTTTTCACTAACCAAATACGCTCTGTGACTGTTGCTTGGGCTTTGCTCAAGAGAGCGTCCAAAGGAGTGGATTCCACCTCCAAAGAGTTCTTGTAAGATCCAACCCTTGAGGATGTCAAAGTCAGATTCAAGACTCACTGAATTTGTCAGACCACTCAGTTTATTAGCAAAGCGCTTTGCCAATGCACCCAGATATATGTGAGCCTCCTGCAAAAGCTCAAGCTAACTTATTTATACAGATAAGCCAAAACCAATTTAACATAGGAGACAAAAGGAAGCAGAAACTGACAAAAATACATACATATCTTATTTGCATACTAACGTTTACCAATCTCCTAGCTCAGTAGGAGCTCTAAGTTAATTAGTTTGAGAACCCATTGTCTCACACTCCTTAATGTTTCTCTTCCTGACAACTATATTTCAACAAACTCTTCAAGCAGCATTTATTTAATGAATTATAATTTCAACATAATTCATTCTACTTTCACAAGGAGGACCAACAAGATACAAGCTGACCCAACCTGAGTCCCTCTGCTGCAGTCCTCCCCACTTTGGCCATCACCCTGGAAGATCAGTAGAGGGCAGATACCCACCTTTCCTCCAATGCCCTACGCCCTGATCTTCCCGCTGGGACAGTCTGCTGTCCATCCACAGGTGCTGAAGAGCCTCCTGAAGGGCACCATGAACTACCACCTGGTCAGCTGTCCAATATCCTCCTGCTGAGGGTCTGCAGCCCCACACTGCTCTACAACTCTGTGTCCACTACCCTGGGTTTACAGAGACCTGGTCTGCCATTTTCTCCAGGACATCTGTTCCTATGCCACAATGCTGAACACTGCCAACCTGAACTATGAGAGATACTGTCCATCTACTGTCCCATTTGGACCAGGAATATCATGTCTAGAAAGAGGACCAAAAGCCTGTTCTGGCTCTCCTCTCTGGGCTTAGCCCTCCCCCTGTGGCTTTCACAATCGGAGAAAGACACAATGGTACAGTCTGTGCCCTCCTCGCTAGTGTGGACTGCTCTGGTACCCAATGCCATCCTGAAAAACTTCATCCAGGCCTGGGACACACTATTTGCATAGTGATAGTACCGAGAGTCCCCAGCTGAAACTAGGGTCTCGTTGTGCTCTCCTTGCACACAGTCCCTACCACAATCTAAGTCGATAAGACAGACAAAGGGTGGAAGAGGAAGTGGGGTGAAGTGGCTTGCTCAAAGTGATAGAACACATCAGTGGTAGAGTCAGGAATAAAACCTAGGTCACCAGACCACACTGCCTCACAGGCCATACAGGCAGTGATCCCTCCCTCACTATGTTAAAGGGATGGGGGGGTACTCAGCATACACCTAGTGCCTGCCTGTACAAGACACCATTACTACAGTCTACGCCAGCTTTAGCTCCATGTTCCAAAGGACAGTCCAAAGCATCAGGCTCTACCCTCTAATTGTTAACCTTTATGCATAAATCTGTTGTTTCTATGGCATTGGCTGTGTTGGCAAGACTGTGTAGCTGGTTATGTGTAAATAGGTATGCTGTGTAATCTCCTGGAGTGTTCCCTTCAATAATAAATCAGGAGCAGCGGCACAGATGCAGTGGCACAGGAGCCAGCAAACAGAGCTGAAAACAGGGAGTTTGAGGGAGACATGTGTGTGTGTGGTGTTCTGGTGTTTGTTTGGTTTTGGTTTTGCTTGCTAGTGTAGATGGGAAGGCTATGACAGATACCAAGGCAGCAGTGGTAGTGAACCAAGGAATGGAAGGGACAATGAAGATGACTGGATGTGGAACCTGAAAAGAACTTCATTTGGATGAAGTGCCACCTGATGGAGCGGATGGAAGAGAAGATCTGAGGTTTGGAGATGCAAGTGGAAACTATGGTTGAGTTTCAAAGGCGATTTGAGCTGATCATGGAGGGAAGGGAAGAGGAAGCTGAAGGAAAAAGTCAAGACTTTCAGATGGAAGCTGGACTGAAGAACTCGGAGGGGAAACTGCTGGGTGAGGAAAGTGGCCAGTAGACGCATCTGACTATGAGAACCAGGCAGAGGAAAAGACTGGCTAGTGAAGGAGAAAGAGCTCAGGAACAGGTTTGCTGAAAATGAAGGGGCACAGCAGGCAGTACCTGAAGGTGGGAGGGAAAGAGAGAAGAGCAGCTAGTCTAGCAGCAAGAAGAGGGGAAGAGTCAGTGGAGGTACCCAGAGTTCAGAGCCCCAGGAGAATGCAGAATGACTCTCAGGAGATGGTAAAGGAGAACAAAAGACTAGAGGTCTTGCAGCCAGAAAGAACAAGAGGAAGGTCAGAGAATCACACCAACACCAGGAGAAAAGGCAGATCTGTGTGATTGGTGACTCCCCACTAAGAAGCACAGACAGGCCTGTCACAAGAGCTGATCTGGCGAACAGAAGGGTCTGGGAGCTAAAATATGGGATGTGGACTTGAGGCTGAAGAGGATCCTAACAGGAGCATGAAATAATCTATAGATTGGCCTTCACGTCGGAACAAATGATACACCTAGATTCTCTCTGGAACATATCAAGGGAGACTATGCCAGGCTGGGGAAGATGCTTAAGGAAATGGAGACTCAGATGATCTTCAGTGGGTTCTACCTGTCCCTACACAGGGAGAATGAAGGCGAGACAAGATTATGATGACCAACAGATGGCTCAGGCTCTGGTGCTATAAGGAAGGCTTTGGGATGTTGGACCACTGGGAGGCATTCATGGACAGAGGACAGTTCTCATGGGGTGGCCTCCACCTGAGTAGGGAGGAAAACAGCCGTCTGTGATGGAGAAGAGCTGATTAAAAGAGCTTTAAACTAGGAACTCGGGGGAGACGGTTGGGAGATGCTCATGTAACCACCACCCCTGATTCTAACACTGAGTAGGAGAAAAATCAAGAGAGCAATGAAGAAAGAAACAACAGTGGGTAGGAGAATGGCTAATGTCAAGCAGGTATTTGAACTTGGGTCTTCCTGCCTAGGAGGTTGCCCTAACCACTAGGGTAGTCTCAGTTTCTCAAGTTGAAGCTGTTCCACTGGGTTTAAATACTGTCCATTGGGCTAGAGAGTGAATGAGTCTACAGCCAGCCCATTACAGCACTAACCCAGTGTTCCAGACCTATTGCTCCAGTGACGAAGCATGCTAGCTTTTGTGGATCCCATTCTTAGGTGTCTAACTCGCCCCAAGCATTGCGCAGAGAGCCTGGGGGCCTAACTCAGAGCTGTGGATTCCATTGGGCAGCAGGACACCTAAAGTTAGGCATAGAAACATGGAGTATTGAAGCACCTATTATCCCCTGGGGAATCTCACCCATAGTGATCAGATACAGGAACACCATAAACTTCCTCTTCATCACAGAGGCCAAACAATCCTGTCCTTCATGGGCTCCTGCCCTCTTTTCAGGGTTTCGCCCCTTTCTTTCTTTCTGCAGGGGCTTTCAATAGCCATTTCCTCCTAATGCAGAGAGCTGATGCCACCCAAGGGGCCCAACTGAGGTGTAGGGGAACCTGACCCCTCCAGTGTCCAGGCTACACAGCAGAGCAGCCATCAGCTCCATTAGTCCACTCCACTGTTTGCCCAGGTGCTTCTGCATATCCTCTTTCTCAGGTCCTTTTTCCAGGTTTCTGCTGGACTCTTCAAGTTTTTCCCAGTTTCTGGGCACTACGAGTTTGTGTTGAATCTAGCAGAGTTAAATCGAATTAACCCTGCACCCATCCACACAACAAAGCCATTTTTTTTTTCAAAATAAAGGGCTCTTAAATCCGATTTCTGTACTCCTCCCCGACGAGGGGATTAGCACTGAAATCGACATCACCGTTTCAAATTAGGGCTAGTGTGGACGTAATTCAAAGGTATTGGCCTCTGGGAGTTATCCCACAGTGCACCATTGTGACCACTCTGGACAGCACTCTGAACTCTGATGCACTGGCCAGGTGTACAGGAAAAGCCGCGGGAACTTTTGAATCTCATTTCCTGTTTGGCCAGGATGAGCTCATCAGCACAGGTGACCATGCAGAGCTCATCAGCACAGGTAACCATGCAGTCCCAAAATCAAAAAAGAGCTCCAGCATGGACCAAACGGGAGGTACTGGATCTGATCGCTGAATGGGGAGAGGAATCCGTGCTATCAGAACTACATTCCAAAAGACAAAATGCCAAAACATTTCAAAAAATCTCCGAGGCCATGAGGGACAGAGGCTACAGCAGTGCCGCATGAAACTTAAGGAGCTCAGACAATTGTACCAGAAAACCAAAGAATCAAACGGACTCTCCAGGACAGAGCCCCAGACATGCAGCTTCTACGCTGAGCTGCGTGTAATTCTAGGAGGGGCCGCCACCACTACCCCACCCCTGTCTATGGACTCCAAAGATGGGGTACTCTCTGCCATGCCTGAGGATTTTGCAGACAGGGAAGATGAGGAGGACGAGGACCAGCTTGAGGAGAGCACACAGCACACCGTTCTCCCCGACAGCCAGGATCTTTTTATCACCCTGACTGAAATACCCTCCCAACCCAACCAAGCCGGAGAAGGGACCTCTGGTGAGTGTACCTTTTTAAATATAATACATGTTATAAAAGCAAGCATTTTTTAATGATTAATGAGCCCTGAGGACTTGGGATGCATTCGTGGCCAGTACATCTACTGGAAAAGTCTGTTAACATGTCTGGGGATGGAGCGGAAATCCTCCAGGGACATCTCCATGAAGCTCTCCTGGAGGTACTCTAAAAGCCTTTGCAGAAGGTTTCTGGGGAGAGCAGCCTTATTCCGTCCTCCATGGTAGAACACTTTACCATGCCATGCTAGTAGCAAGTAATCTGGTATCACTGCATGACAAAGCCTGGCAGCGTATGGTCCCGGTGTTTGCTGGCATGCAAGCAACATCCGTTCTTTATTTCTGTTATCCTCAGGAGAGTGATATCATTCATGGTAACCTAGTTGAAATACGGGAATTTAATTAAGGGGACATTCAGAGGTGGTCGTTCCTACTGGGCTGTTTGCCTGTGGCTGAAAAGAAATCCTCCCCGCAGTTAGCCACGTTGGGGGGGGGGGGGGAGCATTGGCACTGTTAGCATTTGGCTAGCAGGTATCTTCCCTGATACCAGCCACATGGTGGGGGGAGGGGTAAAGCAATCATCCCAGAGAATTGGATGGTGGAGGGTTAGTTTGGTTTCTGCTGCTGCATGTTAACACGAAAACCGCAGCACTAAATGGCCAACTCAACGAGCTTTGCTTGGTATGGGAAAGGAGGGCGCTGCTGTTATTAAGGTTGCAGAAGCTGAAAGACTATGGCTTACCATGGCCGCCTGCAAGCTGAATTCTGTTGCCTGGCACTGTGTGTTTGATCTCTAACACCAAAGCCACAGGCACTCAATATAAGATGCAAAATGCAACCTTGTACTAAAAACACCTGTGCTATGTAATGTGAATAGTGTTGTTCACCGTGAAAGAGTAAAGCCATTGTTCTGTAAAATGTAGCTTTTTAAATACTTCACTCCCTTTTTTTCCTCCAGCAGCTGCAAATGTTTCAAGCCTCCCTTCTCTGCCCCAAAGGCTATCTCAGATAAGGCGGCGAAAAAAACGCACGCGCGATGAAATGTTCTCTGAGTTCATGCAGTCATCTGGCACTGACAGAGCTCAGCAGACTGTGTGGAGGGACTCAATAGCAGAGTACAGGAAAGCGGCCGATGAACATGAGGAGAGGTGGTGGCAGGAAGATCAGAGGAGGCATGAGGCAACGCTGGGGCTACTGTGGGATCAAACGGACATGCTCCGATGTCTGGTGGAGGTTCAGGAACGGCAGCAGGATCAGACTGCCGCTGCAGCCCCTGTTTAACCACCCTCCCTCCTCCCCAAGTTCCATAGCCTCCTCACCCAGACGCCCAAGAACGCCGGAGGGAGGCTCCGGGCACCCAACCACTCCACCCCAGTGGACAGCCCAAGCAACAGAAGGCTGTCATGCAACAAGTTTTGAAGTGGCCTTTTCCTTCCCTCCTACCCTCCTCCCACACCCCACCTGGGCTACCTTGTGAGTTATCTCCCTATTTTTATAATCAATTAATAAATACATGTTTTTTAAATGATAGTGACTTTATTTCCTTTGCAAGCAAGCTGTGATCGAAGGAGGGAGGGCGGGTGGTTTACAGGGAATTTAGAGGCAACCAAGGGGGCGGGTTTTCATCAAGGAGAAACAAACAGAAGTGTCACACGGTACCCTGGCCAGTCATGAAACTGATTTTCAAAGCTTCTTTAATGCACAGTGCTTCCTGCTGTGCTTCTAATTGCCCTGGTGTCTGGCTGCGCGTATTCAGTGGTCAGGTGATTTGCCTCAGCCTCCCACCCCACCATAAAAGTCTCCCCCTTACTCTCACAGAAATTGTGAAGCACACAGCAAGCAGCAATAACAATGGGAATACTGGTTTCGCTGAGGTCTAAGCGAGTCAGTAAACTGCGCCACCGACCCTTTAAACGTCCAAAGGCACACTCTGCCACCATTCTGCACTTGCTCAGCCTATAGTTGAACAGCTCCTTACTCCTGTCGAGGGTGCCTGTGTACGGCTTCATAAGCCATGGCATTAAGGGGTAGGCTGGGTCCCCAAGGATAACTATAGGCATTTCAACATCCCCAACAGTTATTTGTTGGTCTGGGAAGTAAATCCCTTCCTGCAGCCATTTAAACAGACCAGAGTTCCTGAAGACGTGAGCATCATGAACCTTTCCCGGCCATCCCACGTTGATGTTGGTGAAACGTCCCTTGTGATCCACCAGTGCTTGCAGCACTATTTAAAATTACCCCTTGTGGTTTATGTACTGGCTGCCAAGGTGGTCCGGTCCCAAAATAGGGATATGCGGTCCGTCTATAGCCCCACCAGAGTTAGGGAATCCCACTGCAGGAAAGCCATCTACTATGACCTGCACGTTTCCAAGAATCACTACCTTTGATCGTAGCAGCTTAATGATTGCGTTGGCTACTTGCATCACAGCAACCCCCACAGTAGATTTGCCCACTCCAAATTGATTACCAACTGACCGGTAGCTGTCTGGCTTTGCAAGCTTCCACAGGGCTATTGCCACTCGCTTGTGAACTGTGAGGGCTGCTCTCATCTTGGTATTCTTGCGCCTCAGGGCAGGGGAAAGCAAGTCACAAAGTTCCATGAAAGTGCCCTTACAAATGCAAAAGTTTAGGAGCCACTGGAAATCATCCCAAACCTGCAACACTATGCAGTCCCAACACCTTGTACTTTTTTCCCGGGCCCAGAATTGGCGTTCCACGGCATGAGCCTGCCCCATTAACACCATGATCTCCAAATTGCCAGGGACCATGGTTTTAGAGAAATCTGTGTTCATGTCCTCAACACTCTTGTCACCGCGCTGCCATCACCTTCTCACCTGGTTTTTCCGGTGCTGGTTCTGCATAAACTGCACGATAATGCGAGAGGTGTTTACAATGGTCATAACTGCTGTGGTGAGCTGAACGGGCTCCATGCTTGCCGTGCTATGGCATCTGCTCGGGCAATCCAGGGAAAAGGGCGCGAAATGATAGTCTGACGTTGCTTTCACGGAGGGAGGGAGGGTTGACTGATGACATTTACCCATAACCACCTGCGACAAATTTTTGGCCCCATCAGGCTTTGGGAGCTCAGCCCAGAATTCCAAGGGGCAGCGGGGACTGCGGGAACTGTGGGATAGCTACCCACAGTCCACCACTCGGAATGTCGACGCTTGCCACGGTACTGTGGACGCACACTGCCGAATTAATGTGCTTACTGTGGACGTATGCACGCGACTTTATACAATCTTTTCCCAAAAATCGACTGCTGTATAATCAGAGTACTTTTGTAGTGTAGACATGGCCTTAGTAGCTTCTTTCCCACAGCCACTAAGTTGGCCCGCTCAGACAGCCCCTGCTCGCCCTGCACTTTACCCTTGCTGAAAGAAGGCTGATGCTTTATATCCCAGTGGGAAGTCACAAGGCCATGTCAGTTATGTGCTCCACCTGGGGACAATGACTCCCAGACTCCCTGGCCTTAAAGGGACAGCAACCCATAGCAGAAAGGCTGGAGGTGCCTGTAAGCTTAGGTATTGCACCAAATAGAAAGCACTCAGCACAAAATTTCCACAGACTGCACCTAGTTCTTTTATCTCAGCATCTCTGAATGGACTCACCAGCTCCCTCCTACGACGGGATGCTCTATTCACCGCAGTTATAGCGCCTCCTTCTGGCCATTCTGGGAAAGAGCTCACCAGATCTACACTCCTATTGAAAATCTTCCAATCCTGGACTCATGGAGAAAATTCACACCCACAGAGAATACCCATAGGGACTAGCACTCAGAGAAGAGCAAAGGCTGACTACTAAGCACAGATGATTAGCGCTTAGATGGGCTTTGCCTGGACAGAACTGATTGTACCGTGCCAAGTATATAGCATACAACACCATCCAGGCATAACCTACATGTGCAGGCAACCAGTTTTAAGTTTGCTTTATTTAGAGGCTGTATTGTACTTTTCTGTCTCACAGATATTTGTTGAAATGTCTGCGTTCAGGGTCAGATCAAAAGGTTTGACTATTGCTAGTGTAAGAAAGAAAGAAAGAAAGAAATCATTTAGGGATTTGCTAAACACTATTACATTTCTTTATAACCTTTGTTTTTAAAGACTCTGCCCAGTATATTCATGGCAGGAAATGCCAAACAGATGGTCAACTATACAAGGAAAACTGAATATATAATGCAAGCCCTTATGAAAACACAGAGCTGAAAAACTTTTCATTCCAATGTAGCTAGTACTTAATGGCCTCTTTTCACATTATGCATGGTATCACTGCATATTTAATATCATCATTTGGAGAAAATGCAGGTTTGGAAGACTTGTGAAGTAGATTTTATGACTAAAAACCCAAGATACAGAGATTGCATTTACAGAAAGTTGATTTTGATTCATATTTTTGAACTGTTTTCAAAGCTTGTTTTACGTTTGTATGTCATGAGTTCCCTGCATCCATAATCCTGGATCTATCCCAAAAGTCCTGAACTGTTGAAAGCTTGTAAACAGCACAACGTTTCCTCTTGATGCATGCAGGGCAATCCTAAATCTTATTAGCTTCCTTTTGCCAATGCAATTTTCCCCTGTGAGTGTGAGCATTTGACAGTGGCCATACATGACCCAGACACCTGTCCATGCAGTACATATTTTATTTATAAAGGATGAGTAAGACCTGAATATTACAACCCTTTAAAAAGTTTAAATTAACTAATCAAATGGAGGGAACTGCACAGGAAATACTATTTACACAGAATAAAACAAAACTAAAAAAAAAGTTCTTACTCCAAAAGAAGCACAATGAAATATACAAGCATATCACTTTCTACCAAAACAATTGTGTAAACATTATCCTAAATCTCTCACAATCGCTTAATTTATTTTTATTCCCTGAAAATAAATCTAAGTCAGCTCTTTGGCACAGATTATTAGTGTCTTAGTTACAATCCCTCAAATGCATTATAGCCACTTAATGCTACTCCACAAGCACAAAATGGTCCTATAGTTGGCGTAGCCAGTCAAGAGAGGATTAACATATTATAAAGGGTTTTCTGGTGACATTTGTGCCACCTTTCATGCCTACACTTGGCATAGGGTATCTAAGCCAAGCCAAGGATCAGAGCCACTGACTCCATAAGGATAAACATGAAGTTCTGGGATTGCAGCTTTGGGGAGTATGTCTATAAATATAACCAGGTGTTTTCAGCATGCACTCTACATTTTAACACACCAGGGTGCTAAATACTAAACTGCATGATGCATTTTCTAAACATCCTCTTAGATTTCTACATATACTCAGCAAAGATGCCACCTGACTGCCCAGCTCTTTTGAAGTGCCTTAGCAAGAGAGCATTCTAGGAGGGTATTTGGAATTTGGACTTCAGTGCTATACGCATCTCCTGTCTGAATTGCCTCATGGCCTGCTTTGAAGTCTTAAGCCAGTGCAACAAATTCATCTGTAGCTAAAAGCACCAGTTCATTTAGCTCAAAATTATTTATCTCAAAGTTTGGTTGCTGTTAATCTTTCCCTTAATCCTCTTCAGCTATCTTAGACTTTGTCCCAGATACTCGAGTGTTCTGGAATAAATGTTCACATCTCCTTCTTTCGTAAGTCTACTTTCAAAGTGCTCTTTCTTGACCAACCAAACACAGGTACCTTAATTACATCTACCCCGCCTCCCCCCCCCCAAATCCTGTATGATAAAATTATTCAGTGTGACACTCACACCATAGTTATGGTCGCAACCAGTTCCCATTACATAAAAAATATATTTTACACCTTTAGGTATAAAAAGCCTCTTTGTATCAATCAGTAGCAATCTATTACCAGAATGTAAAATTTCCTGTAAAATCCAAAATTTGGTCTGATGTCTTGTGCTGACTTCTAGATAAATAAGACTTAAAAAGAACGAAGTCTACTTCTAAATGTACATTCCCTATTTCTCTAAATTTACATTCCCTAATTGTACAAAACTGTTTCTAAACATCTTAATTTTGAAACATTTTGTGTGCCTTCTGTTTTGACAGAAATGTGATCTCTCTTCTTATCCAGAAATGTTTCCACCATGTGAAGTAGTAAGTCGATACCTCTTCCCCAGGTATCAGGAATTACTTCTACTGGGTAATTAAATTAGAAGAGTCACTTCCAATTCTTGGCGATAAAAACACACATTAGTTGATTAAATATAATTTTAATAAAAATATTTCAAAATTGCTCAGCTGATGGCTCCTCAGGAAACATATGCTTGAATGTTTCAGAGCACAGAGCCTCTCAAATGGCCTTTTTTTTGGGGGAGGGGGAGCACTGATTACTCAGCCTCTTGTACTACCTCTTCTCATTAGACAGTTCAGGAAGCCTGCTCATTTTCTATCAGATATGTCGTCCAGTCAGAAAGAAAAGTGGTCTGTCCTCTTTGGCGTTGGCAGTTTGGAATTCGTCCCTCAGTCGGAACTGCCATTCGTCTTCAAGTTCTAGCCGGACAACAGTCTGGCGAAGAGAATTGCGGTCTTGGCAAATAACACACAAGGTGGCACCTACATGAATGGTTAAAACAAACAATTATGAGTGTTTTGTTTTATTCTCTAAATCATCAACCTGGTCCTGCAAGTTCTTAATTGTCTTCAGTGGGAGTTCTATGCCTGGAAGAGAGAGGAAGGATGTTTCAGTGCTTAGGGTGCTAGTCTGGGATTTAGGAAACCCACGTTTAATTCCTTGCTCTGTCAGAGACTTCCTGTGCGACCTCAGGCAACTTACTTGGCCTCTCAGTTCCCCATCTTTCAGATGACAATAACAATACTTCTGTACCTCACAGGGATGTTGTGAGGATAAATACGTTAAAGACTGTAAGGTGCTTAGACATTATGATTATGGGATCCATCTAGTACTTCAGATAGATCACGATCCAGCCTTAGGGCCTTCACTGCAGGGAGACTGACGCTGCTGCAAGCGATGCAGCAGGGATTGATTTAGCGGGTCTAGTGAAGACCTGATAAATCAATGGCAGAGCGCTCTCTGGTCGACTCTCTGGTACTCCAGCTCTCTAAGAAGAGTAAGGGAAGTCAACCGAAGAGCATCTCTATCAATGCAGCACAGTGAAGACACCGGGATTAGTCGACCTAAGCTACGTTGACTCCAGCTATGTTATTTATGCAGCTGGAGTAGCGTAACTTAGGTCAGCTTACTCCCGTAGTGAAGACAAGCCTTTACATTTGTGACAGTTCCATGGGCCAGATTTTGATACCCTTATTCACACTAAGAAGTACCTTACCGATTGCAGTGGGACTACAGGGTCCTAATTCAGCAAAGCACCTAAATCTTAAAAGAGATTGAGGTGGCTGGATACTTAAGCATGTGCTTAATTGCTATGCTCTGCAGGAATGGTCCAGACACCCTGGGGGGAAAAGGTCTAAACCCCAAAGAATAAGTAACTGAATCAATGGATTCTATACAATATTACTGTACTATAGAAGTATATTGAGTAAAATCTCAAACGAAAGCTAGTGAAACGCTGGTCATGATCTGTGTGCGGATGGTGTGTAAACAGTTATGTATGTGTGCTGGAAATACATTACTAGAATATGTTTTGGGGGCTGACATGATAAAAGGAATGTCCTAGTCAAAGGAACGTTGTTTTGTGTGTGTCTCCAGTGTCAGTTGAGCAAGGTGAGGCCAGAGACAATGAAAGTTACACTTATACACAAGCCAACAGAGGGAAAGGATGTCAACAAGAAAGGACAAACAGCAGGGAAGAAGGACTTTATCGGGGGATACTCTTCAGAATGATACATTTCTAAGGTTTACTGGACTATAAAATGAAGGAGAGTGAACCCCTTAGTTATCTATCACTTAAGGGGAAAAGGGGACAGCACTCTGATTCTGTGAACATTGGATCTTCCTACCAGAAGGGCTGGAGATGGAAACTTAACTGACCTTCACTCCTAAAGTTTCCATCTCTAGCCCTGTTCCTCCAGGTCAAGATTAAGGCCTTGTCCATGCTGCAGAATTCAGTCTTCAGTAGCCAACCACCATTGCAGAGGCGAAACCACGATACTCCATCACTTGTATCAGTCTAGCATACCCCTGCTTGAAACTGGGTTAAGCTGTATTGATCCAAATGGTAGTTTATAACAGCTTTGCCTGTCCACAGATCTGCAACAATGCAGCAGCACCAGTGGCTGGCCACTGATGGCTGCAACTGGGACAAATCCCCAGAGTAGATAAGGCCTACAACACAGTGGCAGCGTAGCATGGGAGACCCTGGCAATGAAACTGCTTGTTTGTAGATAGAGGACATCAGTCTCCAGTGCCGTCAGTCTGGAACCCTGAAGACTAAATTGATTTGTTTGGTTATTATTTGTTATTAATATTAAACAACCCATCTTTTCTCCCCATGATATACTGAGTAGAATCTTATGGGTAAGATTTTGAAAATTAGAGGGTCACAACTGTAAGCATACAGTGTTGCATGCCTATTGCATACACACAAGTACCCAATCTGTGAACATGCACTGAGTATTTATGAATATACATTAGGTAATTCAATGGTATGGACGCGCCAGTGCCTGCCTAATTTCAAAGATCTATAGAACTAATAATACTTGTATGAGGATGTAGGTGTTAATCTGCTGTAGTGCTGGATTGGTGTGATCCCAAATGGGGAGAGATGGACCTGGTTGATGTACAAAGGCAAAACATTATTTAGTTTCTGCCCAATGGTGGATTTGGCAACCCCAAACCAGACAAACACTGCAATTTGTAACAATCATTCTGCAGCTCACCTTTCAGGAAATGAAACTTTTTCAAAAAGCTAGCTACAACGAAGGAGTCACAGAGGTAAAGCAGGAGTCCACTAAACATCAAACCAGAGCAACTGATGTTCAAAGAGTGAGGTCGGGAACTCACGTAGCAAACTGCAATCTGATTGGAGGAAAGAGGAAGCAGAAATTAATTTTCCTCGGACTTCAAAGTAGTGTTGCTTCTTAGGGCTTTGCACAGAGGTGTGAATGTCTGCAACAGTTTAAAATTTAGCAATCCTTCCTAATTATAGGAATGGTCTTTGTGATCAACCATTTGTGAGCATCCCCACTGCCCCCAAATAAAAATCCCTCCGCTGAAAAAAAAAAAGTTCTGTATAAAGAGCTAGGTAGACCTGGCAGGATTTACATGCCTCAACAACTGTCT
This sequence comes from Natator depressus, assembly GCF_965152275.1. Taxonomy (NCBI): domain Eukaryota; kingdom Metazoa; phylum Chordata; order Testudines; family Cheloniidae; genus Natator; species Natator depressus. The sequence continues at coordinate 30,886,552 of NC_134236.1, forward strand.
CTCCCCTTAAAAACAAATCTGAGACATGCCTTGCACATTTGTACACACACACACACACACACACACCCCTGTATGGTCCAATACAGCAAACACTTTTGGAGGTTCATAATTTTACTCAAGTGTCAATGGAACTACTTATGTGAGTAAAGTTATGTATGTCCATACGTATATACAGGATTGAGTCCTAAGGTTTTCCCTAGAGACTGGAAGCCTCTCGCTTTCCAAAACTCTCTGCTCACTCAGACTTCTCAGGCGAGTTAAGAACCTTGGAGATTTGCTGAGATGTTTACAGGTTTGTCGCTCTCCCCCAATAAAGAAATTTTCCACATAGGACTTTGTGTCCAGGGTACTTCAGCTTATCACAAGTCAGCCAGAAAGGAACTTTAAGGACTTGGAGCATTTGGGGGTGGAGCGAGTTCTGAAGTCTGTTACACAGCTGACTCGGGGAGGAAGATGAATTGGCAGGTCTACCAAGTTTGAACTTCATGTAGTTTTCCAGTTGGATGGGAAGGCAAAAACAACTAAACCAAAACACTACCAAAAACCTGCTAGCATCATTCATACTTGATTTGCATTTGAGTCCAAATATGTATCTTGATTTTAGAGAGGGGCACAGTCCGAGCACAGGACTGGGAGCCAGGAACTCCTCAGTTCTAATCTGAGCTCTTGTGTGGAGCATTCACTTCTTGGCTTCAGTTTCCCCATTAATAAACTAGAGCTAACAAAATGTGCACAGTAGCTTACAGGGATGTTCTGAGGACTGGTCAATTTTGTAAAATGTTTGTAGGCGGGAAGAGCTATATAAATGGCCAAGTTATTATATTAAGTTGAGGAAACACTGATAGAAAAAAAAATTCTGAGGCACTGGTAATTGAGACCTGAATAGAAAGCAAAGACTAAATTACTATAACTATTCCTTACTACAACTGTAGGATTGTTCTCTGTGTACTTTATTTTTAGTGTGCATATTCATTCATAGCTTCTAATCATTCATTTTCTTTTTTGTAACTTACAAATTGATTTTTTAAATATCACAACGATCTAATATTATACTGTTCAGAAGCCATGTAAAAATCCCAAAGGAATATATCAGAGAACTAGGTTTGGGTTAAATATGGGCTGGCCTAAACTGCAGAGCTACTTGAAGATCATTTTGTTCAGTACCTGCGGTCCTAAGTTAAGGTAACAATCCACAGATAGCACTGGATGGCTATAATTCTTCAGTGAAAGAGGAAAGAAGCGATGGCTGTGGTACTGGAGATATTTTTCAAGCAGCAGTTGAGCAGGTGCTGCCAGGAAGGTGTGCTTGCTGTCAGGAGCACAGATGTACTGAGCAGGTGCGGTTGAAACTGGAGTTTCAGATACCTACATGGAAAAACATTGTGATATCGATAAATCCTGATCAGCCAAACCCCAATCATCTGAATTTTGGGTTGTACAAAATGCATCTCTGTCCCAAAAATCCAAAATGCATATAGCGACCAAAAATTGGTTATCCAAAACTCCGATTACCCAAAGGTTTCAGATATCCATGGAAAATTGGAGTTTAATTATATTTAAATAGCTTTTTGGATTCTGCTTTGACTCAAAAAGTTCTTCCTGAACATGAAATGGTGTAAGGAGGAGTTATTAAGTAATACTTTACAACTGCTCTACATCAAATTCATAGTGAAAGGCTTTCTTGTTTGAAAAAAAAAAGGTGGTTTAAGAAGTTACACAGGAAGATGACTGACTAGAGGTTAGGGTACATTTATGCTGTGGGAATTATAGGTTCCAAGAGTTTCATGTTAAAAAAAAAATCTAATGGCACACATGTCCCATCTCTGGCAATGGAATGTACATCAACAAACCTCAGCTCTCTAAATTAAAGGTTAATGACTGCACAAACAAATAACTAACAACAACGAAACATAATTCTCAACTTTTACCTTAGACTTAATATGGAAGGACCTATGTCCTCCTACTGCAATTTGCTTCTTCATGATACTGAAGCGATTGAACCGACAGATCAGAAGACCGGCACTGTGGGCACGCAGGTTGAAATCAACATCATCGCACATAAATCTAGCAGGAGTGGAAACCAGAGCTATTAATAAACACTGCTTGTTATTGAACATTAGCAGACATATAGGCACTCAGATACTACAGTAAGGCAGGTTGTACAAGCAGAAAGGAGGATGATCCCACCACAAATAAGGTCAGTGTAAAGGTTTCCATGGACTTCAAAGGACATGGATTAGGCCCTAGATGAGACATACAGAGGTACAGGTCTCTGACCATATATTTCTCCTCTGTAACAAGGAGCATGTAACTGTTGAAATTTTCAGCATCCCTCTGTGGAAATGCTATCAGTCTACATCAGTGAGATCAAGCATTTAAAAGCCACAGAATCACTTCTTCATCCAACAGCATTGCAAAGAGCCACAGTTAAGCAATATGGGCCAAATTCATCTATGTCTTAAGATTTCATTGTGTTGGATTTGGCCCATTTCAAATTAGAGATGGAACCAAATGGAAACTATCAATCCTGGTCTGAATTCAGACCAGAGTTAGCAGCTCAAGCTTCTAAAATGGGCCACACCCAAGTACCCTCATCTTTGGGTAATCTGGATTCTATTTCCAATTGTAAATACACATGTTCTACAAGAGAACTGGAATGACTTTTAGAAGTATGAGGATCTGATCCAGGATTTGGATCTGTGCTTTTGGTTTCACACATTGCTTCTCAGAAGTCAGAAAATCCCTATGTATCAGGCATTTTGTAAAATAGATTTACTGCATAATTTCCCCAATACTAATTTCCCCCTACTGTTACTCACGCCTTTTTGTCAACTGTCCGAAATGGGCCACTCTCATTACCACTTCAAAAGTTATTTTTCCTCCCTTGGTATCCTGCTGTCAGTTGAATTGTCTTGTTAGACTAAGCTCACGTTTGGTAAGGCAATTCACATTTTTTCATGTATTTATACAAATAAGGTCAGTGTAAAGGTTTCCATGGACTTCATCTGATGAAGTGGGTTCTAGCCCATGAAAGCTTATGCCCAAATAAATTTGTTAGTCTCTAAGGTGCCACAAGGACTCCTCGTTGTTTTTGCATTCACCAAAACAGCAAAATAAAGATTACAGGAGGACTGGTTCTATTTACAGCTCAGTGAGTAATCTGCCATTTAAAGCTATCAGTTTTTAAAATTATGGCTCTGTTGATACATACTCTGTTGATTGATACTCACATGTGTCTCTGCTATCTCTGGATGACTGTGTCTCTTTTTGATTCAAAATGCCATGTTTTCTCACTACCAATTCATCCTTGGAATGTCACACAATATTGCCCAAGCCTTAACAGACAGCTTCATGAAGAACTCCAGTGAGTCACCAGTGATTAAACACCCACAGGTTAAGTATTGCCAGTGTAAACTAGCATAAATCCTTATTCTTGACATTTTTGCATCACTCTATACATTAATATTACTCTGCTTTATTGCATTGTTGGGTCCGGTACTATTCAACATTTTAATTAACGACATAGACAATGAAGAGCAGATAACACCGAGCTGAGGGAGGTTGAAAGCACTTTGTAAAACAGGATTAGAATTCAAAACAATCTTGACAAATTAGAGAATTGGTCTGAAATCAACAAGATAAAATTCAATAAAGACAAGCACTTACTAACACTTAGGAAGGAAAAATCAAATGCACAACTACAAAATGGGGAGAAAGTGGCTAGCTGGTAATACTGCTGAAAAGGATCTGGAGTTCATAAATTGAATATGAACCAACAGTGTGATGCAATTACTAATATCATTCTGAGGTGTATTAACAGGAGTGTCTTATGGAAGACAAGGGAGGTAATTATCCCACTCTACTCAGCACTGGTGAGGCCTCAGTTGGAGTACTGTGTCCAATTCTGGGCCCTACACTTGAGGAAAGATGTGGATAAACTGAAGAAAATCCAGAGGAAAGCAACAAGAAATGATAAAAGGTTTAGAGACACTGATCTATGAGGAAGGGTTAAAAAAAATTGGCATGTTTAGTTTTGAGAAACAAAGACTGAGGGGAGGCCTGATAACAGTCTTCAAATATGTTAAGGGCTGTTATAAAGAGGACATGATCAATTATTCTCTATGTCCAAAGAAAGTAGGACAAGAAATAATGGGCTTAATCAGCAGCAAGGGAGATTTAGGTTAGATATTAGGGGAAATGTTCTAACTATAAGAGTAGTTAAGCTCCGGAATAGGCTTCCAAGGGAGGTTGTGGAATTCCCATCACTGGAGGTTTTTAAGAACCCCTATCAGGGATGGTCTAGGTTTACTTGGTCCTGTCTCAGAGGGGAGTAGGGGTGGGGCTGGACTAGATGACTTCTTGAGGTCCCTTCCAGCTCTACATTTATTCAATCCTATGATTATTGTTTTCTTAGATTAGCACTCAGCTTTCCATTCAAAAACTGCCTCAAATGGTAACACTCTGTGTGAAAATGTACTATGCCCTCACAGGCTAAACAGCCTGATAACACAGCTGTATACCAGGAGATACATGTGGATAAGTTTCTAGTGCTCTTGAAAAGTGCCAGTGACAGACTTGAAGATTTAAGTCACCTGTTTATCCATAGAATAGTTAAAGCAGAGATGCTTCTCCACAAATATGCCTCAATCTAGATTTGGAAAGATCACTTCTAGAGGTGACAGTCTCTTATCCTATTCAGCCCTGTGCCTTTGACAATTAGTGGCAAATGTGCTGGTGATTTTGAGATGTGAACACTTGTCCTCTAGGAACTGGACTAAGTTCACTATTTCATATGGGTTAATGAACAGCTGTCAAGTGGTATCTGTAGTGAATGGAGCTTTAAGAACCACAGTGACTCTGCTTGGCACCTTTAAGGTCTGGAACATTTTGTGTGGCCCAGTTAAAAAAAAAATGGGGCAGAAGGTGGGTTGGAGATTGAACCCAAGAATGGAGTGGGCTGGATACAGCTTCTCCCTAAAGGCCCTCCATCAATGTTAGAGGGATTTGTTTTTGTTGTTTTTCTTATTATTGTTCTCATCCCATTAAAGTTATTGTATTTAATTAAAGAGTATGCCTAGCTTATCTGGAGAGAGAGAACAGTCCTTTTTAGCCACTACTTACCTGGGCTGGATTTGAACCAGCAACTTATATGTAAACTTTATCTCTATTCTATTAGCAGTCTCCTGAGAAATCCAGCTTGAGTGAGAGAGAGCTCAGCCAGAGTGAAGGCTGCATGATTTGGTCCTTGCTCTGCATTGGAGGCGCCTATGGATTCACTCACCTGTTCTGGTTATATTGGACATTCTGAGTCAGATCCACATTCAGCATGACGAAGTCATGTACATGGCAACAGGAGAATGGTTCCCTGATCTCACCACTATTTGTTTTACTAGACCATTTCCTCATCCCAATCAAGGCGTAGTGAGTGACATTAGGGGTTGCTTCAATGTGTTGCAGAATTTGCTTCAAGGAAACGTTCCTTTCAGTCCATGTATATTCACTACAGTAGGTCGGAAAAAATGTTTCAAATTCAAAGTGTATAAAAAATAATCAGCATCCAGTTCATCTGAGCAGTATCTTACAATACTTATAAATATGAGCATATTAACCATGCAGCAGTGATGCTAGACCTACCTCTTCATCTTCAGTTCTAATCACAATCTGAAACTACCTAAAGTTCATTTAGCTTGGGCTGACATTATAGGTTTGAAACTCAGCCTGGATTTCTCAATATGTTCATTAAGGTTTGTAAATGTTTTACGTTAATCTGACTCTTGCTCCAAGTGATCCTGGGAAGATTTGTTTAGCATTTGCCCATTACAAAACCACATGGAACTTCTCAGTTTTGATTGAGCTTCGCTTTTGTTTTGGGATTTGACATAAAATTAAGCATACAAATTGAAACAGAAAAAAAGATTTCTCCAAATCCCTGCACAGCAAAGCTGCTGATTTTAGCACAGCTCTGGTAATAAATAAAACTGGCCCAATCGAGTACTGTTTTAAAAAGTTAAGAGACTTGTTTTATCATTTGCAAAGCGAAATAAAGTAGAAGTCACATAGGCTGGGACCAGCAAAGGAGCCAAAGTGAGGTAGGTGGCCAGCTTCCCCAGAATTTCAATTAACTCTCTTAGTTCCTTCAAAAGTCTTACCCAGAATGCCACCCATGTGCCTCTATGGCTACATGACCTTGATGAGGGTAGCAGCAAATGGGACAGACCCGGCAGCAAGGGAGGGAGATCCTTGCTGAGACACACTCAGTAGGTCCTCCCTCCTGGTAGTCTCTGGCACCAAATGGCCAGTCAGGAGGAGGGATGCTGAACGGCCTGCATCCCCCAGCTCCAGCACCATGTGGTGTCTCTTTTGGCCCTGTTCCACCCTACCCACCCAGAACTAGGAACAGGAATCCGGCCAGCAGATGCTGTGGGTCTAGCCATTCGGCCATTGGGGATAAGAAAGGATTTTTTCTCCCATAGGGCCAATTCGCAGAGGGCAAGGGAGTTTTTCATCTTCTTGGCACCTTTGAGCCACAGTAGGTTAAATACTAGAGCTGTCAAACGATTAAAAAAATTAATCACACGATTAATCGCACTGTTAAACAATAATAGAATATCATTTATTTAAATATTGTTGGATGTTTTCTACATTTCCAAATATATTGATTTGAATTACAACACAGAAGACAAAGTCTACAGTGCTCACTTTATATGTATTTTTGATTACAAGTATTTGCACTGTAAAAAAACAAAAGAAATCGTATTTTTCAATTCACCTAATACAAGTACTATAGTGCAATTTCTTTATCATGAAAATTGAACTTACAAACGTAGAATTACGTACAAAAAAACTGCATTCAAAAATAAAACAATGTAAAATTTTAGATCCTGCAAATCCATTCAGTCCTAATTCTAGTTTAGCCAATCGCTCAGGCAAACAAGTTTGTTTACATTTGCAGGAGATAATGCTCCCACTTATTGTTTACAATGTTACCTGAAAGTGAGAACAGGCGTTCTCATAGCACTGCTGTAGCTGGCGTCGCAAGATATTTATGTGCCAGATGTGCTAAAAATTCATATGTCCCTTCATGCTTCAACCACCAGCCCAGGGGAGGTGCGTCCATGCTGATGATGGATTCTGCTTGATAACAATCCAAAGTAGTGCGGACTGACGCATATTCACTTTCATCGTCTGAGCCAGATGCCACCAGCAGAAGGTTGATTTTCTTTTTTGGTGATTCGGGTTCCGTAGTTTCCGCATCAGAGTGTTGCTCTTTTAAGACTTCTGAAAGCATGCTCCACACCTCATCCCTCTCAGATTTTGGAAGGCACTTCAGATTCTTAAACCTTGGGTCGAGTGCTGTAGCAATCTTTAGAAATCTCACATTGGAACCTTCTTTGCGTTTTGTCAAATCTGCAGTGAAAGTGTTCTTAAAATGAACAACATGTGCTGAATCATCATTCGAGACTGCTATAACATGAAATATATGGCAGAATGCAGGTAAAACAGAGCAGGGGACATATAATTCTCCAAGGACTTCAGTCACAAATTTAATTAATGCATTATTTTTTTAACAAGCGTGATCAGCATGGAAGCATGTCCTCTGGAATGGTGGCCGAAGCATGAAGGGGCATATGAATGTTTAGCATATCTGGCACATAAATACCTTGTAATGCCGGTTACAAGAGTGCCATGCAAATGCCTGTTCTCACTTTCTGGTGACACTGTAAATAAGAAGAGGGCAGCACTATCTCCTGTAAATGTAAACAGACTTGTTTGTCTTAGTGATTGGCTGAACAAGAAGTAGGACTGAGTGGACTTGTAGGCTGTGAAGTTTTAGATTGTTTTGTTTTTGAGAGCAGTTATGTAACCAAAAAAAAAAAATCAACATTTGTAAGTTGCACTTTCACTACAAAGAGATTGCACTACAGTACTTGTATGAGGTGAATAGAAAATTCTATTTCTTTTGTTTATCATTTTTACAGCGCAAATATTTGTAATACAAAATAATATACATTTTGATTTCAATTACAACACAGAATACAATATATATGAACATTTAGAAAAATATCCAAAATATTTAATACATTTCTATTGGTATTCTATTGTTTAACAGTGTGATTAAAACTGTGATTAATCGCGATTAATTTTTTTAAGTTAATCACGTGAGTTAACTACGATTAATCGACAGCCCTATTAAGTAGGAATGTGTTTAGTCCCTAACTGAGGCACTGGGTTGCACTGTTAATTTGTCTCAACTTGTGGCCAGTTTCCAGTGTGGTTAAAAGGATACAGCGCACGGTTCCCAGAGGTAAAAGACCTTGGATTTTCCTGATGGGCTGTGGGCTCATGGGATAGGGGGAGACCTTGTAACCCTTGTGGGATGAGGCCCGACATCCCCACCCTTTTGCATCCTCTGTCCCCCTCATGGGTGGGGGAGGGGGTAGGACTCAGAGAGAGCTGAGTCCTGGGCGGGGGTAGTTGAGGAGAGCCTAGCCTCAATGATGGGTTTTATGGTAGGAGCCCTGTAACCCTTGCACTGGAACCACTTAATGCCTGGTATAGGAGAGTGTGGATGATGGGCAGGTAGTGCCCCTCCCCTGTGGTAAAGCAAAATAAAAGTTCTAGCCTGCTGCTTAAAATCCATCCATGTGTGTCTGCAGTCATTGCACCACTGTATCCGGATCAACTGTACATATGACTGCCACCTCTCTTGGCCAACACAACTGCGGCTGAACCACAGAACTCCAGAGCCAAAAGCATGAGTCACTCCAGCTTGAACTGAAGTGCCGAGCTGTATGGCTGAAGCTGTAGACTGGGCACAGATGGGCACTACCCTTCGGGTTACATGCAGACAAATATATAAAGAAATATTTCTCTGTCCCCAGGCAAATATTATACCCTACTTGTTACAAAGAGTAAAAGCCTTGCTGTTTCCATGATTTCATTTCAACAAGATGTGCTCAGTCATACGTAATGAGAGTTTAAAGTGATCAACTGAAAAAAAATCATGTTCCTTAATTATGCTGTTTTACCTCTTTCTGTCTCCTGAACAATCGATTTCTACTGCATTCCACATAACACAGGAATCATCCGAAATGACAATGAAAGGCCAGATATCCTGGGGTTTAATCCCCAGTTCTTCTTGCCGATTTCGTTCTAGTTCCAGATTATGATAAGACAGTTCTTTTATTAGAAAGTGTGCAGCACCTGAAACCAAAAACAGCATAAACAAGAGGAAAATTCTGGGATGAGAGGTAGCGGTGGCAGGGGCAGGAGTTGTTTGTTGATAAGTGACAACCTTTCAAATGTTCATGGAGCACAGTGTGGCTCGCTCACTCTGAACATTGGTGATTAAAGCATTCCAGAGTCAATTTGTCACCATCCCATACCAAATGCAACTGAGTTGACAGGTGTGGGTGTTGCGTCAGGCTGCTAAGGCCACATGGGACACCACTGAGGAAACTAATAAGATGAGTTTGATTTCTGTGGTGGGAATTTATGTGATGCCTTTAAACTACGAGGGACAGATTTACCTCCACTGACACCTCCTGGCACCAGCCACTGCACATGGGGATGGACCCACCTAAGTGACGACAGCCATAATTCCCTCTGTCTTTCCACCTTGGGGGTCCCACCAGAGCAGACTCTGGGTGCTCTATAGAAACTCTTCTGGCAGACGCTACCTAAGAAATGCACAGGATCGGTGCATTATTAGGCACCACATCCACTCCTCATCCCTGGCCAGCACCAAACTCATTTAGGGCTATGGTAGTCAGCTATGAGTCCTGCTCAAGTTCCACTGCCTTGAGATGCTGCAGTTCCTCCCACGGACAAATGTCCCATGGCCAAGGATCTTCTGCTGAGAAAATGCCCCAGAGTCACATATCTACTTCACTAACGTTAGCATTATAGGGTTAAGTATGAATGACTTATCAGGTGTTAATTGATTTTGCATTTACGTGGGGTACAATACAGAGAATCACCTATCACAGTAAAGAAGGAGGGTGTGGTTTCTGACGCACAATATGGATGGTGAGATATATTGTGTTGCAAGAGATCACTTATGACAAACCTCTCGGTGAGGGTTTCTGTACAATAACATACGTGTTTTACCTTCTTTTTCCCCCCCTAGTACCTACCTACTCCAGCACTGTTGAAAATACTCGGCAGCACTAGCATGATGTGGTTCGGCCAGTATTTTTTATATACGGCCATTTCATACTCCTTGACAACTAGAACATGCAAATGGCTGGCACCATCCATTGCATGATACAGGTTGAAAAGTCCATGTTCATGACGCCCAGTTGTGGGAGTAAAAGTGGGGCTTTTTATGTAATCCTGACTCTGTAAAGTAAATACAAAAATGAAGGATGAGTCTCTGTACTATGCTGAATATTATTTAAACAAAGAAGGCCAGATCCTCAGGTGGTATAAGTCAGTGACTTCAATGGAGCTTTGCTGATTTACACCAGATGAGAAACTGGCCTAATATCTAAATAAAAGAGAAATTGGGAATTTTTATAAGAGTTGGAAGAGAACAACTTCTGTCAAGTGACAAAGAAAAGGGCCTTGATCACTTGATTGGCTGGTAAAGGAGGGATAGATACATATAGCCCCAGATGGGATTGCTAAATCTTGATCTACCAGGGATATAGGATCCTCGGTGGCTTGATATGCCCTTAGGAAGGAAAAAGAAAGTAAAGAATAGAAGAACAGAAAGCAACCAAACATTAAGAGAAGTGAAAGAATAATGAGAAAAAGACTAAGATAAAACTTTACACAGCTATAGTGCCCTACATCCAATGATCTCATAGCGCTTTGCTAACATGCATTAAGTCTTACAGCAGCACACCCTATAAAGTAGGTAAGTATTATACAATTTTTACAGATGAAAAAAAAGAGAAATTAAGTGATTTGCCAAAGGTCTCAGGGCAGATCAGAGACAGGGATGGGAATAGAATATGTGGAGACTTGACACCTAGTTCCAATGAAATAACCACTAGTAAATTGAGGATGCTTCTGGTGGCACACAGTAAATTGGGGTAATTTTGTATTCTCATAAGCTGAAAAACACAACTCTCTCTCTCAGATAAAAGGTGTTGCGTAACTTCAAGTTTGATTACAGTCTGGCAGATGTATATTAAAAAATATGCTCCTACCAATCTAGTCATAAGCTGCCAAAAGTGAAGGATGCAGTGTGGATCAATAACTGTTGTTTGTGGACAGCTTACCTTCTGCACCATAAAATCTCGGCTGCTACTACCATTCCACAAATTGCTCCAGTAGTCTAAAGACTATACTTCATTGAATCAGCAGAGATTGTTCAGGGCTTGCAGGGGTCATTGTAAAGGCTCATATCAGAGACAAGACAGACTTGTCAGATTGGCAACCTCTGCAGCTATCTTCCCTGAAGCTACCATGAGTAGCTGCACAGTCACTACAGAGATTCTTTCAAAACTCTCCTGTATGTCATCTGGTGGAACCACTTATGCAGGACAGGACAGGCAAGCCATTGATAAATTGCTTCCTCTTACTTAGCCATAGGCTAAACAAAAACATGTACATTTTTTTCTCAAAGCTGAGACCATCCTCTCTTCAGTGTCTTTATCCAGAATCCTGAGATCTTCTGAGTCACTGCACAACAATCTCCAATTGTCATAGTCCCAGCTCACAAAGAGTGTCTGCCAAGGACCAGCCTTGATTATGAGTAAGGCTATGATTATGTCATGGAGATTGCGGAAATCATGGAAACCATGACTTCCAGCGACCTCTGTGACATTGGGGACCCCCCACAGCTGATCAGCCGCTGCCAGCAGTGAGGGACCCTGCAGCAACCCAGCCTCAATGTGGGGCGGGGGACCCTCCCACAGCTGCCCAGCAGCTGTGGGTGACAGGACCTCCTGCAACTGACTGTTCGCCGCCGGTGGCAGCAACCCCTGAGCTGCCCTCTATCGCTGGCAGGGGTCCCTCCCGTAGTGACTCAGCTGCTGTGAGCAGCTGCCCCCCCAGCCCCGCCACCGCAGCTCCCAGCCACCGGGGACGGCGGCAGAGGGACCCCAGAGCTGCTCAGTGGCCGTGAGCGGTGGGGTCTTTCCTGCAGCTCCTGGTCATGGGCAGCAGTGGCAGAGGTACCCCGGAACTTCTCAGTGGCCGGGGGCAGCCTCTGCCGCTGGTAGGGGCCCCCACAACTCCCAGCCCTGCAGGGCAGTGGGTGGACCTGTCCAGCTCTAGCCCCACAGGGCGGCAGGGGGACCTCTTCCAGCCACTGGGCAATGGGGTCCCTGTAGCTCCCAGCCACTGCAGGGGGGACAGAGTGCTGGATCCTCCTCCCTCCCTATTTTGTCAGAGATGTTTTTAGTAAAAGTCAGGGACAGGTCATGTCTTCCATGATTTTGTTTATTGTCCGTGACCTGACCCTGACTTTTACTAAAAATATCCATGACAAAATCATAGTCTTAATTATGAGCAAAGCAAGTATTTGATTGGGACCTTGCATTCCAAGCCATTTCTGGAGCTTGTCTCCCTCTCCAGCAAGGGCACGCAAGGAGAAGGAAACAACTCACTGCCAAACCATTCTCACCATCTCCTGGCAGCAGGACCAGTAGTGAAGCCAAAGTATGATCTGACCTTACAGATCTTTAGATCAGCCCTGTCTATGCCCCATATGTGAGTATAAATATAATTGTCCATCTACCTTATCTGTGACAAGCGGTAACCTCATGCTTTCCAGCTGTCTTCCTGGTTGACTAAAGACAAAATGGTGCTCCTTTGACTTGGGGATGATAAAATGTAGCTGGATCTCCTCTCCAAGCATGGAATAGGAAAAGGCAAAAGCATGCAGGGTGGACTCATAAAGCTGAGGGGGACAAAAGGACAAATCTGATTATTAGATTCTAACTTGGCTTCCCAAGAGAGCACAGAACAGTTCATGGACATCACTAAGTCAGCACCAAACCAGAAGGAAACCACACAGGGCACTGGGATACTTTTTACCTCACAACTCATATTAATATGAATCAGTGACATTTGGCTCAAGCCCAGCATATTCACTAAACAAACAATTTACCCAGATTCCTGGCCTGAAGCCATCAATTTGCTCTTTGTCTCATCAAAGGTAGCGAGGCTTGTGGGCCACCCTCAGTAACGCCATGTGCTATACAATAGCTGCAGCACTTGCATTGCTGATGCCTTTTTCGGCCATTCTAATGAGCAGCGAACTGGAGGGTTTGTCTGAATAATCAGAGTCCACATGATGTGTATAAAATGCTCCCTGCAGCAGTCAACTTACTACCTTCAGCAACTGCTCTGCCCCCGAGTAAGTGTTAATAAACCCTCGGGGAAGGTTTACTGGGAAATCAATGATCATTTATAGCGGTTAGTGTAGAATCTTGACTATAGCATTTCATAGGTCAGTTGGAATGATCCAAGGAACAGTTGTGCAAAGTCCACAGAGTGAAACTGTTGACCTTCATGACCTTTGCTGACCCCACCAGCTATGAATTTGGGTACTCAAAGAATACCAGAAGATATTCACAATGTGCTTTTGTCCTGCACTGCTGCCACTATCAAAAATTAATTATCACTAAGATAAAACATTTTGTCTCGACAAAGATCCCAAACCTGCAATCCAATCCCCTCACGCAGATCCCTGTGCCTGGGCAGGACTCCACTGACTTCGCTGGTGCTCAGTGCAAGTGCAAAGATCCAACTGCAGTATCAGGGCCCAAAATCGATCCATAAGTTCTCTATGGAAATGCTTATAGAGCAAATATGCAGCTTGGGTACTAGTACTGATACTATAAAGCATTTTACAGTATTTTAAAGTAATTTACAGATCTGCTACAGATTTATTATCCTAAATACAAATTAGGCACGACTTACCTGATACCTGGGATTGAAGCCCATATATTGATGGCACTGTTCACAGTGATGGTATGTATTGTATGCTGCGTACTTAGATAATCTCATTCGAGTTGTCTGACGGCGCATATACATGTCCTCCTGTTTTCTGCCCATTGATCTGTCTGTAAATTTTAAAAAATGGACTGTATTATTATATCCCCCTGTGGTGAATAAACTGTTCATGTAATCGTCATAAGCCTGCAGGGTCCGTGGTAACACCAAACAAAATAGATATTCAGCCTGAGCGTAGAAGATTTTATTAGGTGTGTATCGAAGGGGAGAGAAAATAACTAGATTTAAGTGCTGTGTCATGGTAGTTTGCGCTCATTTATAATAACGCAGAGGTGCAGGTAAAGCAAAATTATTATTATTATTATTATGACTACTATTTGCTGCATGCTGACTTGTGCTGGGCACAGAAAAAACAGAGAGGAAGACACCATCTCTGCTTTCACAGAGAACAGTTTAAAATGTGCTCTGCAACTTATTTCTTTTATGTGACATTTTTAAGAACATGTTCTAGCATGTAACTGTTCAGGGACTGGATGATGGGGCGGGATTAGTAATGGGATATCAAGTGGAAGTACAGTCTTGTGGTTAATGCAATGGACTGGGGCTTGGGTTCTGTTTCTGGCACTGTCACACACTTATTGTGAGACACTGGGCAAGTCACCTTCAAGTGCTCTAGTTTTTAGATGCCCAAACTGTGCTGAGCACCCACAGCTCCAGCTGAAACTCAGGCCCAACGTGCCTCAAAATAGAGGCACCTAAAATCAAAGGCCATTTTTGGAAATGTTGGTGCTAATATCTCTGGGCCAGATTTACAAAGGTGTTAAGACATGTACAGATGCATATAGGTACCTTGTGAGATGTAAAAAAGTCAGTCGGAGTCCGGTGCCTAGCCCACTTAAGCACTTTTGTAAATCCCACTCGGTGCCTATCTGCATCTTCGGGCATAAAATTATCTTTGAAAATCTGGCCCTCTGTGCCTCAGCTCCACATCAGCAACATGGGGACAATGAAATTACCACACAGGTTTCAGGGGGGTAAATTAATTAGCACAAGCATGTACAATCCACAGTTGTTATGTGGGTTGGACCGATAAAAAAGCCTGTCAATTCAATAAAAATAAGAGAGAAGCTTTCACCTCTCACTCACAGCTTTCAGTCCAGCTCAGGTTTGCCAGGACAGGCAGTCGCTATCATGTGATTGATGTCAGAACCAAATGAGGAGTGTGTCCAGTGACACTGTGAAGTGGACTTTCATCTAGTGGGTCCTGAACTGAGACACCACCTCGTTCCACACAGCCCACCAAGCAGCCATCAAATGGATCACTATTTCACTGGACCACATTCAAACTGGTGGCCCACAGTCCAATCCTAACCTTAGCCAGGACAGAACATGTTTTTGGGCCCATTCCCCTAGCAGTGGAACAACCAAAAAAAAAAAAGGCCGGCCAACCAGGAGTGGAGGGAAAAAACCAGCCGAGCGCCACAGCAGTTTGGCACCCCAGAAGTTGGTGCCCGGGCAACTGCCCTGCTTGCCCACTCCTAGAACCAGCCCTGCACACATGTGTAGTCTTATTGAAACATAATGGGACAACTCAAGTGAGTAAATTTACTCAGATACATACGTGCTTATAAGATCAGGGCCTTACTAGTGAAAGGCTACATAGCTTCCATACCACAAAACACTCACGCTGCTCATCCTCATGTGTTGTTCCTTATCTGGCAAACTTTTAATCCTTTTTCAATTTAACGCTCATGTTAAAACTATAAACAATATAGCTCTGTAAATTGTAATTACATATCGACGATATCCTGGCCCCATTGGAATCACGGGGAGTCTTGCCATTTGCTTCAATAGGGCCAGGATTCCATCCATACCGTCTATAGTGGGTGCAAATAAATAAATAAATACATGCATCTCTCTCTGTTATATTTTAAATTCTGACCGTCACTGTTCATATCCTGAAGCCTTGTACAAATCAGACTTGCATCTTCATATTTCGGATCATGAATAGTGTAGTCAAAAGGTATCTTCTTAAATGTCTCCAAATCAGGCCACATGTCTCCTGGCTGGTGATAACATTGATCTGATTCTTCTTGGAGTTCTAGAATAGTAAAAAAAACCAAACCCAAAACATGCAGTTTACAATAAATGGAATGATGTCTACAGTTTTACAGAATGCTTTTTTAAAGAGATGTGTGAAATCAATTGAAAGGTTCAGATGATTGCATAGAAAGATACCCCAACCTAAAGCAAGTCTATGCTATTCATATCATTTAGGAGGTTATTAATTATTATTATTGTACTATTATTTCTTTTACTATTTTAAGGCAACAATATCTGTGAAGCTGTTTTCTGCAGAAAAACTAGTGAACACCTGATCAATTACTCAACATTCCTCACCCCTCAATGCAATTCTGCCAAAACAGAGCAAAAGCACCTGTCAGAAGCCATCTGGAATCATATATGCAGAGATAATAAAAGCACCACAGTAAGGATTTTACTGGTAAAATGGACCAGTCAGCAGGTGTCTCTCCACTGACTTCAATACACTTTGGAGATGGAGTTTTCAGTTAAGGGAATTTGGTTTGTACTCTTCTGCACTAGTAAGGACTCCAAGGTGTTTGGGAGCAGACCCTAAGCTGTTGCACTGTCATAGTTCCACAGAAGTGACTGGAGCTATAATCATTTACACCAGCTGAGGATCTGCTGCTTGGAAACTAGAAGGGAATAGGAAACTCAAGCAGAGCTATTCACACAGGATGAAATTCTTCCCCATGCAGAGGGCTAGCCAGCATACAATGTATGATCCTTTTCGATTCTATGTAAGCACTCAAAACAAGAATTTAAATGAGACTTACGTGAGGCAAAAGCTTTTGTACTGCTTCTCTGCACAGGGGAGAATTTTACCCCCCAGAGAAAAAAAACATCAAATAAATCACTGTAGAAAGTGATTGATCAAAGTAAATAGCAGAGCCTCGGAGACGTCTAGAATTACATCTGGAGAAAGAGGGGAATGAGGAATATGCTGAAAAAACTGGAAGTTGAGAATAGGATCAACTACTGGAAAGCAGGAATGTATGTATGTTCTTTTCTCATTCATATGATGTCTTGTTTACCTAAAATGGATAATATAGTGACAGTATTGCTGAGGGTTATAAATCTGTCAACATTTCCAACTAACCTCCTTTTTTGCATTTGACCAAAAAATAATCATTCGAGGCTTAAAGTCAGTATATTGTTTCTCAGCATGGGATGAACTATTTTTAACATACATAAATGCTGCTGCCAACTTTCTAAGAAAAACAGAGATGTGCTAAGAGGAGGAATGAGCTCTAAATAGAGAGAAATTAGCTAATCACAGGATTCCAAATTAGAAGTTAAAATCCTAAACTACTTAATTTAAGAACTTTAAATGGATTGCAGTAATGTAAATAAACTACAACATGAAGGTGAAAAGCACATGATAAACTCGTCAACAATTGGTCCAATTAACAATGTGATATAAAAAATCCCCAGAAGCAAATGTCTCTTCATCAACAACTTACTAATATTGATTTCTTCCTCATCATAAACATCCACTTCCGTCAGTCTAATCAGCATTCTGGACAAGATACTGAGGAACTGAAGATAGGCTCCCGTTTTTCCTATCTGTAACAAACATAAATCAGAAACTAAACAGATGTTTATCATGAATGCCATTCTTTCATTATTTGGAAACTTGGAATTGTAATGACTACTGTAATCTAATTTAAAAGTAGGTCAAAGTCCAACTCTTAAGTTCTCTTGCATGTACATTCCTATTCCTGTACATTCACAAGTTTATATGGGATGATTAATGACTCATCTTACACAGTAATGCAACTTTTATGCAGGAAATTAACATTCAAAATATACCTTACGTAATACCCTCAGGTTACAGGCATACAAATAAAAAAAAAAACTCACCACAAGCAACTTCTCTCCCCTGAACTATACTCCCTACAATGGGCAGGAAAACACATTTTTAATAAACCAAACAAGTACATTACATGAAAATCTGCCAGGGAAAAGCACAATAACACTAAAGCTTTACCTCATCCCTTCCAAGCCTGTGCATTCATTGATTGACATATTGAGGCAACTTTCTATACTGAAGAATGAGTTGAAACAGGTCCATAGGACGGAGTGCATCGTACCCTCATAGTTTCTCTTTTCAGTTAGATATGATATGCAAAATAATGTAGTATTCCACCTCCCAGGCTAAAAAGGTTATTTTCCCTGTGCTTATGTGATCTGTTATTTAAATTATGTCAGAGATCTAACCCTTTTCTTTTTTTAACCCAGACCAGAGAAGATATAGTTCGTCTCTCCACTATGCAGACATGCATTGCTGTGCTTTTGTACAATTTACTTTTGCACCTGATTTTACAAATGGATGGGCCAATTACTCTCAGGCAGAAGATAGTTTAACCAATGAATTGTCCTATCATCTTGCATTGAACTTTACTGGACACAATGTTACTTAAATAAATAAATAAGCAAGACAGCACCTAAACATGGTAATTGACAAACACTGGGCCCTTGACATTAATGTGGCTCAGGAAGAAATGTCCATCTTGCAGGGATAGAGCAGCTTTCACAAATTCTATTTGCACTTTGCCTTCTTTCTTTGTAATTCAACATTAAAAATTACACTGAAGACAACTTGATAATCATAAAGAGTTGCCTCTTCAGTGCTCAGGCTAACAAATTAATTATAATCCTGATCCTGCTTCTATTGAAACTGTACAGTTTATTTCATGAGGCCTGACAATAAACTGACAGCAGTGCGGATCCTGCTTTCCTGATGTACCCAAGAATCCAGTTGCCATGAAATAACTATACTGGAGATTTGAGGAATGTCAGAAATGTAGGATTGAGTCTAATGAGAGTTGTATTATTTTAAACAGTTTATGGAATAAACGTTCATTTCACTTTACATTTGAAAGAAGGAGGCTTTGAAGCTGAAACAAGACAAAAGTAACATTTGTTCTCTTTAAAGATGCCAAACAGCAAACTGGTACCTGCACTTCCTGCTAAATCAGATTTCTCTCAGAACAGTTGTTAACCTAGGAACTGATCCAAAGGCCATTGAATTCAATGGGAATTTTTTTATTGACTTCAGTGAGTTTTAGATCAGGACCCTACAGCTGAAAGTAATAGCTATATTATAGTGATTACTTGGGTCCATTTATTTGTGAATCAACTAAACAAAAATTTCATATCTTGGAAATGATCCCTCATCTAATATTTCATGCAAATGTATAATTGTGCTTAGTTCCGGAAGAGAATAGTACCTACATCGTCTCCCATGTTTGGGATTACTTCTGTGTGTCTTTATCAGAGCTTTCATTTCATCTGAAGTGACACTTGGATTCCCATTAAGATCATCAGTAATCTGTCAAAATTGGGTGAATTTGACAGAGTCTCAGTTTGAGAATAATTTTATAGACAGTTTGACAGTAATAAGGTGACTCTGTAGCTCAGACATATGCCCCTCATAGCTGAAATAGGCAGGATCTCGTTACCAAGTTCATTTTGATAGAACACAAACTTCCTTAATAGAACAACAGCTTTCCATTCATTAAGGCAACTGTCAGCTCCAGAAAGCAAAATTTTAGAGCTAATGGATTTGCAACATGACCTTCTCAGTAAATGGAGCTGCCCGCAACACTTGTTGCTGATAACTTTAGTTTTTACATCTAGCCCTATCAATCTAAGTAAATAAAATACCAAATGGGGTAACTTTGCCTACAAGAAAGCAGAGGTACTGTATGACTATCAATAACTGCCAAAATGTGGCAGTGCCCAGTGCCTTGTTAGATGAGATGTTTTGGGTTTCATACAATCTTTTATCCACCTTGATGTAGAACACTTACTCTGTTTCTTTTTCTGTCTACACAAAGTAGAAGGAATGCAGTCTGATGCAGACAGAACAGACAAGGTCTTGGAAGAAAAAGGCTCAAGAAGGGAAGAAGCAAAAATCTCAAGCTTTTAGATCATTTATGAAAACTGAGATGTGTGGCACCAGCAATTGTTCACTAGTCTGATTTCTGCTTGACATTTGCCATGATCTGGGGCATGAAAAACTAGGGATACATTTATATTCCAACCTTTTAATCAGAATGCCATGTGACAGTATTTACTACTTATGACGACAATATTTAGGAATGAATCTGAGTTGAGGTTTTCCTTACAAGATGCTCAATGGGGGGAGGATTCAATTTCTGTGTACTAAAGAGACACATTTATAAAGTACAATACCTGCTTAAGGGGAAAGGCAGTCCTGAGATCTTAGCCAGGATATTATTCTTTCCATGGATATCTATGGTAAACTGAAAGCAGGTGGTCCTTCTGTCCAGCAATCAGAGGGTGAGATTCCAGTCAGCAAAATGGTTTAAGTGCTACCATGTTGATTTGTAGAAGAGACATTCCAAGTGCTGTTATAACATGTACCATAATGGGCTCCCCTTTTTCCACTGGTTTCAGACACTGCACAACAGGATGATTGACAGGAATGGCTCTCAGATACCAACTCCTGTGGTACAAGCCATCTGATTGACCACTTTCTTATCATCTCTACTACTAAAAATGTGCTTCCAAATCTTCACATTTGAAAAAATATGGCAAATGGAAAAAACACTTCTATAATTTTTTCTCATCCAGTTTCCGGGTGAGAGAGTTCTGAACAGACCACAGGAGTGGTTCTCAAATTGTGGTCTGTGAAACACTTGTGGTTCACAGAAAACACGCTGATGGTCCACAGATGGTGCTGGCTCTTCTTGTTTCCACCTGTTACGTTGCACTAAAAAACAGCTAATAGATACATTAAATACTTTCCTAATATTACTTTTGCATGTGAGCAAGAAGCTCTAGAAATCTGAGATGTTATCTGTGGGTGGTAGGGCAGGTGGTGTAAGATGTCATGGATGGGAGGTTGCCCTGAAGACAATCTTTCTTTTAGGCTAACAAATTTATTTGAGCATAAGCTTTCGTGAGCTACAGCTCACTTCATCGGATGCATTCCGAAAGCTTATGCTCAAATAAATTTGTTAGTCTCTAAGGTGCCAAAAGTACTCCTTTTCTTTTTGTGAATACAGACTAACATGGCTGCTACTCTGAAACCTTTCTTTTAGGCTGTGGTTCACACAACAAAGCATTTGAGAACCTTGTATCTCAGAGAGTCGTTCACAGGACTTAGACTGCTTCCACACTTATAGAAAGTGCTATTTTCAGAGTACAAAAACACAACAAAGAAACCCAGCAATAGCACCAAACCTCTTGCATGTAATTTGGGAAATAAAAGAAACTTATCTCTTCAAAAAAAACAACACCCCAAATTTCAGTGAATTTGGCGGTCATGGATGGTATTAAATTTGAGCACCCTGGATGATGAATTTATATCCAGAGAACTGGTAAACTTTTTCACAGCCGTGCATATTTATCCATACTGCCCAACCAGTGTCTTAATATTGTTCTAGAGAGCTCACCCCAGGGATGAAGGAGCAATACTATCTCCGTGCTTTATCACTCTTTGCCCTCTGCTAAGACTCCCAACAAGAAAGGTAATTGTTTCAGTGGGTTTCTTAATGTGGACACTTGTCTACTGAAAAATGGACTGAGTCTACCAACTCCTTTCACATGAAAGGAACTCTTGACAATGGACATGAAGATAAACAAAATTTCTAGGGCAAGTTGACTTCTTTCCCTCATTAATTTCCAAAACCATTCCCAGGGGATCTGAAAGGCAGTCAGAGTAGATAATTTCCAATTTACACAAGACTTTATGCTATTAACCTACAAATAAATCTTGAGACCGTCCAACCCAGAATGCTATCCAAGAATGCATTCAAGTGGAATCAAAAGACTATAAATAGCTTGTTGAAAACCCTTTGGGACACAGATAAAATTGAATAAGGACAATCTAGAGGTGCAGGTCACCAACCACAAACCTTGGGAAGAATCCATACTAAGGTCTGACTGTGGCATGTCATAGAAGCATGCAGCCTTCAGGACCACATGCTAGAGGGTCTTCTTACCTCAAAGCTAAAAAAATGGTGCAAAAGGATGTATTAATGAAACAAAACTTCAGTGAGTTTTTTGAGTGCCAAAGGCTGAGAATCTAAGGTGGGTGATGGGTGGGAAACAAGACTTCTTAGAAACCAGAAGGAAGTACCAGGAATAGTACTCTGGAGACCTTTTAAAGTAATGGTCCAGTGGTTCCATAGAATGGGGTGAGTGTTCCAGATTTAGTAGGTTTGGAACTTGAAGCACCTTCTCTCCTTCCTTTTATCCTTAGATTTGTCTTTCTGGATATAAGGCAGTAACTCTAAGAAATGCAGAGGCACCCTGCATTCACTAAGGATTTGGGTTCACCAGATAGGGCGAGAGAATTTCTCCCCATATTTAATTCAAAAGAAGCAAAATAAAAGGCTGCTGGGAAAAATAAGTATTGGAGTTAGCTAATGGCAAGTCTGTTTTGCCCCTTTTATTCCTGTGTATGTATTCAGACCACTGGTTGATGTCCTTACATGCAGTTTTTATCATTAGTTTATTATTGGTATTGTGGTATCACCCAAAGGCTTCAGTGGAGATCGGAGCCTCATACATAGTGCTAGGGGCGTACATATCTTGACTGGAAAGTAACCATATAGAAAACATTTTAGTCAACCTTGGACGTGTTATGTATATGAGGGGAAGGAGGAGAATTCCTGAATGCTAAACATTTCGGCAGTGATACTTATAGTTTTGGTTCACTAGAGTGCTTAATTTTTCTTAAATTGACTTTTTATGTTGTATGGTAAGATAACAACTTTCTAGTGTCTGAAAGGATTGTGTCCACTAATTCAGAGAACTTCCTCCAGCTTAATACTCTGGCTGAATTGTTATTTATACGCTTAGAATGGCATGTCTAATAGCTGATCTCTATCGGCTATTATGAACTCTGGCTTTCTGTGGTTTTAGTCAGTGGGTTAATGTTACAAAAACTAGAAATCTAAGTCTTTGACTTAGTTTGGATTTGTCTCTGAAGAGCTCAGACAAGACATTATGGTGCCAAAATCTTCTACTGATTCCTCTTAATGCAGTAGGTAGCATAACTCCACATATAGTGCAATGGTTATGAAACAAGCCCATGAGCGGAACACACTTCTGGAAAGAAAACTGTTAATTTCTAAAGTGAGACAGGAGCTCACATTTGCTATATGTTTTCTTTCACCTTTCCATTAGAATAGACAACATACTACCGTACATTAAGCCCAAAACAACCAACATACTTTAACTGTTTTGGGGTTTTTTAGAATATATTCCCTTTAGTATGTTTGGGGTTTAGACATTAAATGGAGCTAAGCAGCCCAGCCATGTTCCCCAACATACTAAAATGAGAATATACCCCTAAAAATGAAACATTTAATAAAATGAAACATTTAATTCCTGATTTCCTCCATAAAACATTCAGTATGAAACAGGTGTGTAATCAGGAAGAACTGGTGAGTATGCAATAAATACATGCATGGAGAATATTTTTAGGACCTGATCCAACTCTCATTAAATTCAATTGGAAATTGTAGGTCAGAACCTTTGTTCTGGAGACAGTCAGAGAAGAGATGGAGTTGTAGAACAGACAGTGTTCTTTTGAGGTGAAATTCACCTCTGTGCAGAGGGCCAACCTGAGTCCTATGTACCACTTAATCCCTCAAAATCAGGCTTGCACTCCTGCCCCAAGAAGCAGACAAATGAATAAATAAGCAGACTATATTTTCTGCATATACTTGGCCAATGACACATAGCATATGTGTGTTAAGGGCCAACTTCTGTCCTCAGATGAATACAGGACTCCCATTGACTTTGTTGAGAACCACAAGCATACGTCTTGTGGGCAGAAATCAGTTATCGTACGGCCAAATTAATGCCATAGTAATATGAACTACTACATATGGGTTATTTTGTACCCTTATTGTAGCTTTGGGAACCATAACTTTGAACTTCTTGATTTTTAGGCATGCAAAATTCCAACCAAAATTACATCAATGTATGTTTTTCTTGGATGTGGAAACATACTAGCTATCTGTTGCACAATATATCAGTTTTTACCTTGTCTGTGTTTACCACACATTCATCTCTTTTGAACACTTATTATCTTAATCCACAGCAAACACTGAGAGTTTTGATCATGGAGATGGAGAGCAGTGAAGAGATGTTCTTCAGTGATCCATCTGGTACCCTCTATACATTTATAGCAGCACTTGCAAGTGCCTACATACGCAAATAGATAGAGTCAATTTGTACTCTTATTTACCCCAGTGTGACACCATCTATTTCAATGCATTGCACCTATTAAACTGGGAGCAGAATATGGTCTTTTCTGTACTGAGACCTCTGCAATACACACGTACAGAAGAGTGAGTGGAAGATTGAACTCTGGCTTTCTCCGGTTTTAGTCAGTGGATGAATGTTACAAAAACTGGAAATCTAAGTCTTTGCCTTAGTTTGGATTTATTTCTAATTTCTGAAGGCTGTATGCAATATTCTCTCTGTGGCTATGGTGTTTCCCCCATGCCTGGCACGTTGCATAAAACTTCAGTGGAACATCAGAACATTTAGTATCTAGTATGTGCATTGAATTGAAGAGACATCATGCTCATAGCCGCATGCTAAATAGTCTTCGGGCACTTAAGAGGAAAAAGGCTCCCTGAGGTCTTTACCTACTTCCAAGTGTCCTTACAAAGTCATTTGAAAACCTGGGCCAGAAGTTCAGCTGTCTCTGTTGAAGTGGATCAGTCCCTCTTGTATTTGCAACAACTTCTATTTCTCTGCAAACCATGATGGAAGTGGCTGAATCTGCCAATTTCACACCCTAATCAGCTTGACCATAAGAAACTGACCCTGTGTGGCTATTCAAACTTTATTTAAAATGTAACTCCTATTAGTCTGTAACAAGCTGCAAGGGACAGCGTGGTGTGTAAAATGTATTTTCAAAGAAAAAAAGACCATCATTTCCTTAAAACACAACACTAATTGTATAAAGATTGACAACAAAAAAAGATATCACTACAACTTAATTGTCCTTGCCTCAAGTTAACAGTGAGGAGAGGAAGATTGTTTAACTGAGGTGGATACAGAAATAAAAACATAGAAGAGAGGTTATTTTTCACCAGTGAAAAAAATCAATTAGGTATGAATAATAATCTCATTAACCTAGCGCTTAATGAGATGAAGACAAAATTAATCAAAATAAAACAATAATAATACCCTATTCTTATTACACACCTGAGGTGGCCCACTCAGCAGCAGCCTCCTTGGGTGAAAGGTGTCCATTCTGCCCTCATTTCTATTATTGTAGTCCATATGGATTGGCTTGGGAACTGTCCACTGGCGATAGTATAGAGACTGTTCCGTGCAGGTCATCATTTTACTCATGACAGGGCGGAAAGAACTCGCCCACATCACAGAATGATAAGGCAAGAGGGAAGAGGACTTGGGAAGTCCGCTGCTGTCAGTAGAAGTAATAATGTCATACACCAGCTTAGGCAGGAAAACAATGGGGGGCTGTTTTGATGCTTTAGTCATGGAGCACTGAGATGTCTGCATGATGGAGTTGTGAGTAGGTGCAGAGGAAGAGGAAGAAGAGGAGAAAGGTGATGATGATGAGTTGATGGAAATTTGGGCACTTTTTATGTTCTGTTTTGAATCCAGCTGTTCAGCTACAACTGGCAAGTGCTTGCTGATCACCGTTTGCGCCCCCTTTTCTACCTTCTGCCTTTGCCTTTCACAGTTCTGTGTGTTCTCTTCAGTACTGCTGCTTAGGACTAGGTGGGGTGACTTTGCTATGTCTCCTGGTGTTGCTAAAGGAGGAGATGATTCCATGCAGAATGCTGCACCTAAAAACAAAATCTGTATTTCAACATGGGGTAATGTGATTCTTCAGCAACTACCTTGAACCACAACATTTCTATTACACTTTTCATTGTCAAACCACAGTAAACAATATATAATGCAGACATCAAAAGCTGTGAGTCCAGGCCTGCTCCTGTTGGGCCAAATTGTGTTCACCTAACTCACACAGGTAGCCTTATTGAAACTAACGGGAGTATTTGTGTGAATAAGCCCATGCGAATTTGGAATACTAAAATCCATGGCAAAGTTCCCACTGATTTCAGCACTGAGCCTTATGGTTGTTAAATTTTCCATTTCTTCGAGAAATGTTTAAAAAAAATTTTTTTTTTTAATTTATTTGTCACAGGTTATTTCCCCCGCCATACACACAGCTATAACAGTTTTAATGTAGGCATGATTTTGATCCTAAATGTTCTACCGGAATCCCATTAACATTACACTTATCAGCCTCCTGGAAGGTGAGGCCCTGATCCTAAGAGTTGCTGAGCCCTGCAACTCTCAAAGATTTCAAAAGGGAGGTGCAAATGATCAGCATTTCTCAGATCAGCCTTTCAAAATAGCCAGTTTGCCGAGGCACTGATCTCCATAGCACTTATTGGACTCTCCCCGCAAGCAACAAAAAAAAAAGAAAAGAAAAAAGTGATTGTCAGCACTGATATAAACAAACAATCTCATAAAGTCAAGTAGACTTCAACCATCTAATTCAGGGCATGCACCAATTTCCAAGAAAACTGTTACACAATTCACACTACAAAACCAGAGTTCCCATAAACCCACTGCCTAGATGCCCATGACATCATGCAGGAACTCCACAGATTATGCCTACCAAAGATAGATGCAATCTCCATGAGACATGGATCAACAAAGTTGGGGAGTGTTCACAATAAAATTCACAGATCATGCTCCCTTACACCAGACCCTACTCCACAACACCCTCTGTCATGACTAGATATGGGGGACCTGCTAAGTGTGAACTCCATAGTTTCTGGGAGATCCAAAAGTGATGTGCAATAGTTACATACTGTGGTTCCTTTCTTGACTTTCTATTTTTCCACAAACACATATGAGGGATGCTCACTTGCTTTGTCACCATGAAACAGGAAGAGACAGCCCAACTGCATACTCCAAAGCAGCCAATATCAGAATAACAACAATGGTAAAAATGTCACCAACAACGTGAATACTTTTTGGACTCAGTACTACTGTGACAACATGCCAAAGACCCATATCCACGTGCAAGAACTGGCCAAAGAGATTTTCTTTAGCAAACAGATTCAGGCCAACAAAGCCACAAGTGTCATCCTAGGGCAGCGCAGAAGAGATCAGCAGCCTGACTTTGAAGAACAGTATACATGTCAAAAAGTAAAAACATTCGGGGGGGGGGGGGGGGGCTTATCCAAACCTTTTGGTGCTTTTCCATTTGTAATGGCAACTGTGCCTTGTGGCAAAAGAATTCACAGTCAGAACACTCATAGCTGTGGTGTGAACAATAATTATTTGGAAATAACTTGGAACATTTAAGTTTACAGCTAATGCAACATAACATGTTTTGTGATGCTCCATGAAATTGTGACCCTCCACATAAACATTTATGTATTTTTACTGAAGTATGATACAATGCATATTGCACATTTTTGTTCTGTTCCATTAGTCTCTGCCCATAAAAAAAATCATCATACAAATTTATATTTTTTAGTACCTCCTGACATTGCTTCAAAAACTTTTACTTTTGGGGGAATTCTGCACAACTGCACACATGCCAAATTCATGTTCCCCCACAGCGTTTTTTCTCGCCACAGAATACTGTAAAACATTCTGCCAGGGAGCCACTGCAATTACACCTTTCGCCCACCAGGGGCTGTTGTGGCATCACAACAGAGGGCAGACAGCTCATGAGCCAGAATAGCCAGCCACAGGGAGGTTGAGAGCAGAGGCTGATTTTCTCACAGCGACATACCTGGGGTTCAGAAGAGCTATTGGGAGGGACAGACTAGGGTAGGGGCACAAGAGCTAGTGGGCTGACAGCATTGAGCCAGGGACCAAATGGGAGTGGGCTGCTGCTGTAGGGACACATGTGGACTGCGGGAAGCAGGGTGCAGGGAAAGACAGGGACAGGACAGATATGCCTGAATGAATGGGAAAGGCTAGGGGTCAGCCAGGGTCTGCATGGGAGATGGTCCCCAACTCCCTAACAATCCCTTTCCCCACCCCCACCCCTGCAAAAAAAACCCTGTTCCATACTTCTCCCACTCACATCCAACAACCCTCCAGGTTCACTCCCAGACTGCCAGAAATTAATTCCCTTTCCCTCAGCTCCTCCATTACCCCTGACTCCCCCAAGCCTTTGCACTGTTTCTGAGTGGCATGGGAAATACATTTCTGTACTATAGTTTAAATTAATTATGACTCAAAGTTCTGTATTAATATGCCTAGTAAGGAATCTATTTTCAAAAAACATTTCCTGAATCTTATTTTGTCTGTATGGTTACAAACACACTTTCTGACAGGTATTTTGAAATAAATTACCAAAATAATTGAAACTGGCATGATTATATTGACAAATAAATTATGCAGAATTTCAAAATATTGTGTGCAGAATTTTTAATATTTTTGTTGCAGAATTCCCCAGAAGTAAAACTTTGATGGTCTGTTCTTAAACCAATTTTCAGATTAGGAAGAAATAATACATATTCAACGTACAGGGCAAAGTATTGACAAAACACAAACATTTCTAAAAGAAACACTCTACACTCTAAAATTTGTGAGCACACATTCTAGTGCCCTCCCAAAAAGTTCATGAACATTTTTTCAGGCAAAATTTAGGAAGGTCCTTTGAAAATACAGAGGCAGGTCCTCAGCTGGTGTGAGTTGTCATGAGTCCACTGATTTCAAACGGAGCTCTGACAATTTGCATCAGCTGAGGATCTGCATCTTGGTACCTGTCATAAAAATATTAAAGAACATTTCTGTTGATACGGTACTATTGTATAATACAGTGACCCCACTCAGAGATCTATACAATGGCCTATGCATTCATGGATCAAGCATGAGGCAATCTCTTTATTTTTGATCTCAGAAGTACGATTCTTGAAAGCTCAGATTTTTTTTTTAATTTAATTGTTAGCAAGTTCATTAAAACAGGTTTTGCCAAAAACCTAATGATTTGTGTCTTTCATTCTTCATTTGCCAGGCTAAATGAATTGCTGCTTTTACATCCTAAATACCACTTGAGAAAGATTATCATAAAGTCTTACTTGAAGCTTTTGAAGAGAGAGATGAAGATGCAGAGTCATGGGAGTGTGATCTCTCTCTTTTGACAGGACTTCTCTTTTCTGAAGTGGAGCCTGTTTCATGAGAAGAGGGAGGATGGAGGAGAATTAAAATTCTAAAGACCAATTCTCGGCTATGACCAAAGTGCATAAAGTGAAGGGATGCTGGGCAAAAGTGGCTTAAAACTTATCTAGGTGCCTGGATTCAGGTGCTGTTCTGAGTGTGGCCATTCTTCCTAGGCTATGGTAGAGCAGCCTAAGGGCTGTTCTAACTTTGGCTGAGTTGCAACAGCCTCTGAGAGTCAAAAATGCAGCCAAGAGCTGGCATAGTGCAGAGGTATCTCGGCCCCATTCCCTCTTTGCTAGTCATGCCTCCTC
This sequence comes from Natator depressus, assembly GCF_965152275.1. Taxonomy (NCBI): domain Eukaryota; kingdom Metazoa; phylum Chordata; order Testudines; family Cheloniidae; genus Natator; species Natator depressus. The sequence continues at coordinate 30,916,023 of NC_134236.1, forward strand.
TTCTTTGCTATCCCAGCAGCATGGAGGATGTGTGACACAGTAGCCCCTATGTTGGTACTACCAGGTGACCATCCTTAAAATGGGATGCGAAACCAGCTTCAGGATCAGACTGTACCTTTCCCTTTGATAACAATATAATTTCATCTCCCTCTCAAAGCTGCTGGTCACAGTACATCTTTCTGTTAATTTTGGCCCCTATTCTGCCACCCTTATTCAGCTGAGCAGTCCCTTCAATGTGACTTTGAGCAATCACTTATCCTCTCTGTGCTTCAGTGCTCCCATCTGTAAAATGGGTAAAATAATAACTTTTCAAGGGTTCTGAAGTTCAACTAATTAATGTTAATAAAATTCTTTGCATTCCTCAGCTGTAAGACACAATATATAGTAAGTACAATTAACATTATTTGATAAGTTTAATTCCAAAAGTACACAAACCATCACTGTAAATTCAAATAATGTCTCCCAGTGTTTTACAGCACCCTGTGCTACTAATCGCTGTATTCTCATGTATTTACTGTTCCCTTCCTTTTGACAGTTTGCTTTGCACTCTTAAAGGCTAATGTACATCCCACTAGCTGAAATTTATGGTATTAGTATTTAATACAATTGCTGTTTGAATACATTTTAAGAGAACTGGCACTACACAGGTTCATTTACCTTCTGTCACTATTTCTTCATCTTCATTATCAGTACTGCTCAGTTTCTCTGGATCACTCTCCAACACATCATTCACGACCACCTTCTCCATGTGGATTTCAGAGCTAACAAAGTATGCTGCCAAGCCAAGCTCTTGCTCCAAGGCTGTCCTTACTAAGCAAGAGGAATTTATTAAACGTAGGTCACAATATCTCAGTGATCTGGAATGAAACCAAAAGATACTATGAAAACTTAATGTATTCCACACCTTTATTTCTTTTGCAAACACAATCAATGAGGAATTTTGTTATTGCCTACTTAACTGATGTGTGAGATAGAACAAAATGATATGAAGTGGTCACTGTCTTTCAGTAAATTCAGCACTATATTGTTTCATTATTATTATTTGAAGCAGTATAATCTAATGCATTAGGCATAAATTTAGGAGACAGATTCTTCAGAGTTCTAATTCTGGCTCTGACACTTACTTTCTCTCTACTCTAGGGATGTCACTTAACCTCTTTGGACTAATTCATAAGCAGGCGCAACACCGATGTTAATGGGAGTTGCACCTACCTACATCAAGGGTTAGTGGGATCTTTTTGTGTCTTGGTTTCCTCATCTATAAAACAGGAATAATTGGGAATGGTATGAAAATGAAAGACCGCACCCCACAGCTCAGCCTCACAATCATTACCACCATCCTACTACACCAGAAATGTTCCACTTTTTTGATACAGAAACTACCAAAAATCATCCTGTCATTCAAATTTCACCAGCCTTTGCACCCGCAAAGGATTATGGGACACAGCAGGTCACAGAATGATTTTTCAGCCATTTGAAGGGTGCAGAGAAAAACGAAGTTGTGAACCATTGGGAATGAACAAATGTCATGGAAATATTTGTCAGTATTTCCTTCCTACCTTGGCAAGGCTTCCCCTTGAGGATCCATTCCACTAAATATTAATATGCAAGGCAGACCTTCTAATTCCAAATAGGTCTGTGGCCTCCACTCCACATCTTCAATTTTCTGCCATATCTGTCACAGAATATAAAAACATTGGTGGGCATATTTATATGCCACAATTAAGAATGAAGAAACTAATGATTTATTGTCTATTGTATGGACCTAATTCTGCAGATATTTCACAAGAGAAATCATTGCAGGATCAGGCCCTAAATTGAAAGGTCCTGAGTTGCAAAATGGTTTTATCTTCTTTCAGAAGTTTTATATCAATAATAAACGGCCCCATAATATGACTATATTTCAGAACTCTAATGAATTGTTACCATAAGTGGCTAAATATAGATCCAAATGCTCCTCCAGGAAACATGAGAAACCACTGTGAAGATGTATAGCTTGATCTTCAAAGACAGAAAGCAGAGTTACTCACTCTAAAGGTTTTCCTTTGTTGGTCCAGTCTTCTAACCACAGCTGTCAGTTTCCCTTTGATAATCATGCCCATTGGATGATACCTTTATTCACACTGATTAGTACCTAGTCAATGAGATTTCTTGATGAGTAAGGTACTACTCAGCGGGAGCAAGGGTATTACTATCTGGTCCTTATTTATTCATTAAGCACCAACAGTATATGCAGTGCTGCACAAGACACCTAAGACAACATGGCATGTGATTCTGAATTCACTTATATCAGCTTTACAGTATGGAGTTATTCCTGATTTATAGCAGAATGAGTTCAAAATCAGGCCCTCTTCCTCAGCTTGGTTGAGCTAAGTAGATAAACAACATGAATCAGACTCAGAATGTAAGAACAGTCCTAACTTAGAGAATACACATATTTTTGTTTTAATATGTGGTGATAGCATTTGTACTCAGTGGGGTAGTGTCTGTGGACTTCAACTTGTGTTATGCTTGAGGTCAGACTATGTGATTATAGTGGTCCTTTCTCGCCTTAAAAATCTATTAATCTATTATTTCCAGCATTTTCATCACAAAAGGTCCAGAAAACATTAGGCACCATGCTTGGAAAACCTGGACCAATTGGAAACCTGTAGGTAGGTGTACTGATTCAAAGCCTTTATGCGTGGTAGGCTGTGCAATTCAATTCCAGACTGGTCACTGAGGTTTGCTCACAAGGGGAAACCTCACTGCTCTGGTAAAGGTTTTTCCAAACCAAAAGTAGTTTTCATTTTCACTTGGTCTTTTACCACCACTCTGATTCATTGATGCCCCAGTCCAGTGCAATGAAGCTGATTGGGGCTGAAGCTGTTGGTGGTTGGGAGTTCTAATCACGTTTGTAAAGGCCCTCCTGTGCAGCCATCAGAAGCTGGCTATAGGAATGACAGATGGATGTGTCTGATAGATAGGAGTCAGGCTCTTTAGGGAATTTTAATTTTGCTGGGAAATAGCCATCTCCATCACTAACATCCAAATCTCATGCCAATAAAACTTTTATATCACCACCCACCACTGAAAGCACTGCTCCTCAGAGATTCTTTTCAGGCAATGTCATTCTGCAAGTTACCTTTAGTTGCTCCACAAAGTGCTTCCCTATGGTGATTCCAGAATTAGGATTTCCCAAGATGATTTCAAAATTATCTGTGAGGGATAGTCTTTCCCTTACGTGATAAAGTCGTTCATATGCCACAGCAGCCAATGGAATGCAAGGAATTCTTAACACCACCATGAAGCCATGACCACTGGGGCATTGCCTTGAAGAGTTTATAAGGTTTTGGGTGATTTCCAGAGTTTCAACTGAGGTGTAATTCTTCATCTGAGACAGACCACTTACTGCCATCATAGCTGCAGAGTAATGCTGTACAAGGACAAATGTCCTTATCACTGCACTGTGTAATCTGGGAAATCTGAAATAAATTGTGAAGCATTAGAATCCTAGAATTAAAGTGAGAATGCTACCCTTGTAAAAATTATTAAAACTCAAAATTGAATCCAGGTGTAAAATCATGCCCAATACACAGGAGAATCGCATTGACCCACTGCTAATCTGCGGATCCTGTAATTCCAAGACCAATAGTGCAATCTCTCCATTTCTCAGTATGTAATAGCTAAGTGGGGTGGTGAAGTTATATTATCTCATGTTATTATTAAGACTTCATCACATTTGCAAAACGTACTACTGGATATTTGCTAGAGTACTATGTATTAATCAAAACTAAAATGCACTTGTCATATAAATGAACAAAGTACTCCTCATAGTGCATTATCCCTGCTTTTTACTCACATTTACTCATGAAAGATCTGACTCAACTACTACTAAAATCAATAGAAAGAGCTGGATTGAGCCCTAATACAAACAGTCATTAGTACAATTTTGCAAAGTTCTGCTTTCTCAATCTTTTATTCCTTGCACACCCTAACACCTCCAAGGAGTCCTACTGGACTTTTGTGCATGCAAAAAATATACCTAAATAACAACTGCTATATACTTGGAGTAACTAATCTGACTCCCTCCACATGGAGCAAATCAACTAGGTGACATCATTTTTTCAAGCTCTGATGATGTTCTATAGCATTCTCCCTAACTGAGTCTTTCATTGATTTAACCCCATGAGCCAAAGTGAAATCTCACCTGCTCTTTGTGGTCTGACTAAAATATTTACAAATGTTATATGTTAAAATCAGGTTTTTGATAGCCAGCCAAATTCAGAATGGAATCACACTCCCAATATTGACTGATTAACACCTGAAAGCATAGAAATTATATTGCAACTCAGAATGCAAACTCCTGATGGTTACAACGCAGGCGTTTAAACCCACGACTTTTGACCATTAAGGCAGTTGTACTATATTTCAGATATTCCCATACATTTTGGTCTGTTAGTTCACACATAAAACTAATTAAGCTAATGAAGTTAGTTACTGTAAGAGCAGGGAAGCAGTCAAAAAATATTGGCTGGGGGTTAGTTAATTTCTAACATTTCACTTTGAACACAAGATTTGCTTGTAATATTATTTCTGTAGTGCCTATAGGCCCCAACCAAGACCCGGGTCTCACTGTGCTAGAAGGCGTGCACATAGCAAGAGAGTGCCCCTGTCCTGAATAGCTTCCTGTCTAAATAACGACAACTGACAAAGGGTAGAAGCAGAAAAGGAGGCAAAGAGAGGTAACGTGATTTGCCCTAGGACGCACAACGGGTCGGTCTCAAGGTCGGCCCAGGTCTCCTGACTTGCAGCCCAGTATCTCACCCATTGGACCATGCTACCTCTCAAATTTCATAATGCTTTAAACCAAAGAATGTACTGTACCTTTTTCCTAAAGCCATGACCATAGCTTCAAAGGAGCTGTCATATCGAAGCAACGGAAGGCTGTGTCCAGAAAGGGTAGATTCAATGAATTCTGACAACCCAAAATATTTCTTGTTTTCATGGTATAGATCTATTCCCTAAAGTAAATAAGGCAACAGGCAATTTAAGGATAAAAACTTATATATAAATTATAAATAATTCATCAATCTACCATCACCTACATATAGACATTCTTTATATCTCGTGTACACACACACAAAAATCCACATACATACACACACACATTCATACTTACAATAGGTCATTCTCAGAAGGTTTAAATTGGTGTCATTCCAATGACTTCAGTGAAGCTTACTTACAATTAACTCAAGCTGAGGATCTGGGTAGATTTATATGTATTTTTATCTTGCACACAATAGAAAGACTGCACAGTTCTGAACTACTTGACACATCATCTTTCCACACATCAGTAAAAGTATAAGCCAAAAAGAAAAAAGCCTGGAGAAAAAAATCTTGAAAAAAATGTCAGAAAAACAGCTAGGGAACTTTTCTGATAGTTAGTATAATGCACTCTCACTGGTCCACCTTGCACACACGAACCGCATTCTGGTTATTCCCATGTAGAGAATATGAATGAAGCCTAAGATAGAGGTATCAAAAGCATGGAAAACCACAGTGAGATGTATACATGAGAGGAAATGCAATGATCTCTTGGCAAGGTGAAGATTTAATAAAAAAAACTTTTAGGAGCCTCCTGCTTTCTCAGAATTAAAAAACAATGAAGATTAGAACCTATGATTGTAAGTACCACTTTGTAAGAAGCAGGCAGATGCATTCAGTGGAGGGAGCAGTCATGGTCTTTGCAGCTTCCTCTGAGCACTCAGGATCACACACTCCCAATATTATAATCCACTTATTATTGTTAACAAATATTTGCATAAAGTTTATGGATGCTTAATACAGCTGACAGTTACAACAGTTCTGTCCTAAATAGACTAGGCATCAGAATGACACTGTAGGACTTCTTCCACCCAATAAGGTATTGAAGCCCTCCAGAGAGAAAGGCATGGCCCAGAGACCTGGATGATGACATTAATACTCATGGAGATGGAACAAAATGCTCCTCAGGATCCAGTCAGCAAAGAAACACCTTCATGTCTTTTAGGCATAGGCAAGTGAGGTATGAAAATGTGACATACCTTAGTGGTGTGAGTAGCTCACCAAAAAAGAGTGGGGGTGGGGAAGAAAATTTGGATCACTACAAAAAGCACAGGCCCCTTCCCCCCATTCTCAGTAGCTAAGGATCCAACGCCACATACATTTACAGTTACCAGATGTCCTGAGTGGTTTTATTGAAACTGGAGGCTTCAACAAATTTCATCGGATTCCTAGGACATCTGGTCACCTCAGGGTCATCTGTCTGCCATAGCTGTGCCATTCTGCAATGCAGCATAGCAATGCCACACATGCCATTTCAGGAAGCTTACCCTGTTCTGTCCTGCCAACCACCTCTCATTGGGAGCAGATAGAAATAGGTTTCCCCTGAGAGGAGGAAAGAAAAAGGGCCAGACAGTAGGGGAAGGATATCAAGGGCTCTTCTTTAAGCAGCTCCTGAACCAGTGCTTCTCTTCAGGCTGCTCCTTCCATGAGCCATCAAAAACTGTGGTGGAGGGTAAGGAGACTGGGAGGGGAGAAACAGTGAGGTGAGGACTGGAAGGGGACAGACTGTATGGAAGAGAAAAGGCATGGGGGATAGACTGAAAAGGGACTGATAGATATTGGGGAAAGGAAGGGGAGAAATGGAAAGAAGGTAAGTGGCAGACGGGGAACAAAAAAGGGGAAGAGATGGAAGACACATCTATAGACTGAATGAGGAAGAGGAGAGAGAGGAGTGACGCAGACATCATTATTCATCATTTCGCTTACAAAAACACGTGGTCTCCAGTGTTTTTCAGAACATGTAAATGTAAAATAGCTACTGAATGAACCCAAAATCCTGAAAACATCCCATCTTACATTGCTATATGACGAAGGCCAGTGGATTTCATTGTACGGGCTGATGTGAGTATGCTGTGTCTGCAGAGCATAGGGGAAGGAAGTCACATGGAGTGTCAAAATGTTTGGAGCTTCTTTCACCTCTCTGCAGTTCAACAATCTATCAACGAGTCCCACAGATGGTTCCGCCTGAGGATAAAGGCTGTGAACAGCGCTGCAAAAAGAAATGCCAAACTCTCCAAAGTGATTTGTATAAATGTACACTTGTGACAAATTCATGCACGTCATCATCTCAAACCTGGACACAAAAGCACAGTGAACCACCCACAAGAAATTTGGGACTGGATTCTTTGGCCTTACTCTGCTCTCTTTGCACACCACTCCAGTGACACAAAGGAAGGGGGAAGCAAACTTCATATCTCCTCAGCTGGAAACTCCCTGGCACGGTGGATTACACTGCAGGCTAGGGGATGTGATCGCAGACTTCCCTCAGCCCCCAGTGTACTGCACGAGGAGATTGAGAAGGGGCTGGCACCACAGCAATTGCCAACAGCCATATGGTCCTCTGGGGACTGTAGTCAGGTGCCGTCCTCTTTATAACAGCCCTTAATGTGTTTAAAGACCTTGAAAACCTATCAGGTCCCACCTAGTCTCCTTTTCTCAAGGCTAAACATGTGAAGTTTTTTTAACCTTTCCTCAGAATCCAGGTTTTCTAAACTTTTAATTATCTTTTGTCCAAATCTTTTGTCCACATCTTTCTCAAGTGTGGCACCCAAAACTGGACACAATGCTCCATCTGAGGCCTCACCAGTGCTGAGTACAGCAGGACAGTTACTTCCTATGTCTTATATACGACACTCCTGTTATATGCCCAAGAGTGGTATTTGCCCTTTTTGCGACTGCTTCACATTGTTGACTCATATTCAATTTGTGATTCACTATAAACCTCCAGTTCCTTTTCAGCAGTACTACTGCCTACCCAGTTATTCCCAATTTGATTTTTCCTTCTTAAGTGAAGTACTTTGCACTTGCTTTTATTAAATTTCATTCTGATGATTTCAGACCAATTTTCCAATTTGTCAAGATCATTTTGAATTCTAAACCTGCCCTGGTAAGTGCTTGCAACCCCTCCCAGCTTGGTGTCATCTGAAAATTTCATAAGCATCCTCTCCACTCCATTATCTAAGTCATTCATCAAAATATTGACTAGTACTGGACTCAGGACAGACCTCTGGGAAACCCCACTATATAGGTCCTCCCAATTTGACAGCAAATCATTGATAACTGTTCTTTGAGTATAGTTTTTCAACAACTTGCACATCAACCTTACAGTAATTTTATCTAGGCCCATTTCCCTAGTTTACCTATAAGAATGTCATGTGGGATTCTCAAAAGCCTTACTAAAATTAAGATATATCAAGTCTACAGCTTCCCCCCATCCACTAAGCCAGTAACCCTGTCAACAAATACATGGGAGGTGTCGATAAAACAGAACAAATGTGACAACCATATAATGTCACCAGAAGACCGTTCTGTGATGCATTTGTTCTTGACAAATCCATATTGGCTCTTACTTATGACCCTATTATCCTCTAGGTGCATACAAATTGCTTGTTTAATAATTTGCTCCAGTATCTTTCCAGGTATCAACATTAGACTGACTGGTCTATAATTCCCAGGATCACCTTTGTTCCCCCTTTTAAAGGTAAGTGCTATGTTTTCCTTCCTCTAGTCCTCTGGGATCTCACCCATCCTCCAATAAATTATGATTGGTATAATAAGCTGGTAGGGAAACTGAATTTCACTTTTGTGAAAAATTTCAATGTTTTGGAAAAATGTTCATCCCGAATCAGGACAAACTGTCAAAACCTTGACATTCCTTCCAGAAGTGAAATGCCTTCTTTTTTATTTTAGAAACACCGACACATTCCTGCAGTAAGAGCATTTTGGTGTTTCTCAAATGCAGTATGCCCCCTGATTCTCAAGGCCCCCCTCCAGGCATGTTGCTGAAGAGATGGGAGCCCGGGTTCCCCCAAGAGCTGGGGGTGTGGGTGGGTGACCTGGCAGAAACCACAGAACATTTTGATTTTGACAAAATTGGCATTTTTCAACTGAAAAAAACATGCCATCAGAAAAGTTTCCAACTTGCTCTAGCAATAAGCAGCTAGCACATCATACCAACTGCCCAGCCACTGTGGAGTTTCTGCAGCACTGCAGCAGAGGGGCATTTGAAGGAGAGATGTGAAGGTGGATATTGTGGTGCCTTTGCACATATTTACACAGAGCTCCTCCAATACATAAGGGATAGCCTGAAAGAATGCATGAAGGTACTTGTGGGAAAATGTAACTGATGGACAATGAAGGCTAGCATTGATGGCTCAATAAAGCATAAGAGATAATAGGCAGGGTGCACCAAGGGCCTTAAAAGGAAGCGTTTATGTTTGATGCATAGAAAGGGGAAGCCAGTGGAGGGATGCATACAGGGGGGTGACATAGATGAAGCAATGATCCAAGAATACAAACAATAACAATAATTAATAATAATCTCTCTAAAAATGGCGTAAGAATGAAGCTGTTCTTACCTCACAAGATCCCAGTGTGCATGATCATGGATTAGTACAAACAGTGTATGTGGATTCTGCATAGAGTTTTGCAAAAAGACTTTAAATTTAGTCTGGGCCTCGGCATCCAGCTTCACAACATACTGTTCCATCCTCTGCTTTGTAAGCTGCTCCTTTTCTAAGCCAAGTTCTAATAAAACACCTAAAGAAATGGAACAGGGGTCAGTCCTTCCAAACCCAAATGCAGTTAACAATTTCCTGTACATATATAAAATAAAGCTAGCTAATAATGAGCACCTGAATGCCAGAGGTGAAACAGTGTCTGCTGATAGGTGACTTCAGATGGAGGAACACAAATCAGAAAATCAACTTTCTCAAAGGAACCCAAATCAAGATTTTGAGTGCTGGAGTCAGCAATTGAGCAAACGTGAGACAGCAATTTCTGAGCCACCGCTAGCTGGAATGGACGAATCTGATGCTGTTCAACATTATAACCTGGAAAGAGGGAAAAATCTGTTCAGCTGAATGACTGCAGCCTAATCTTATACAAACTCTCCCTAAAGTCTGGCAATCTTTGAAGTAGTTTTCTTATTGAGTTAGGACTCTGCTTTCATGAAAGCTAAAGGGGCATCCAAGAAACCTTTGTGAAATTGGGTATTTGCATAATTGTGGACCATCCTCTTTTAACCCTGTGAATCTCAAACTCCTCAGGGCTGAAGCTCAGCTGCTGCAGTTTAAGGTCCAGACCTTAAGGTCCAGAAACTAGGAGATCCACAGGAAGGAAGTGGAACTTCCATCCATGCAAACCTGGAGGACCAAAGCAAGACGAGTTTCTATTAACCTGAGTTTGGGACTCTGCAAAGGGATACGGCTCTGCCCACATGGATCCAACCGCAGGATCAGGGCCTTAGTTTGTCTTGAAGGAGAGACACTCTGCTCTGCTACATCTTCAGACACCTTCATTACTTACTTGTGCACACAGCTGCTCCAGTTATATCCAATGCTGTTGGCTTATTCACTGAAGTAGAAAGAGATGAAGACCTCTGGCCTTGGTTTTCTTGATAAAACTTGTCCAGCAGAATCTCAATGTCACCATCTACCACATTGAAAGGACAGTGGATATTAGTATCCATGGTACACAATTAAACTCTTCTCTGAATGGTTCCCATAGTCATAACAGAACCAAACCAACACCCAGGGCAAAGAAACTATGGGCCAGTTTCTCCTCTCACTTGTATCATTGTAAATCAGGACTAACCTCATTGAAGTCAATGGAATTACACCAATAGAAAATGGATGTAAGAGACAAGAGAACCAGGCCCTATGTTAATGGAACCCAGGTCAATTATATATCTGTATCATCCCACAGGAAAGGGATAGGCAGGTCCCAACCATAGTGTAAGGGATAAGTTTAAAAATAAAAGAATGTCATTAGATAAGATTCCCTGCAAAGCACAAGACTTAATACAATGTTAAATTTAAAAAATCAGACAATCCCTAGCTCTTTTATACAGTGTTTTTCATCTGAAGCTATGAATGTGCTTAACAAAGGGTGTCAGTATCATTAAACCCACTTTACAGATGGGGAAACTGAGGCAGGGAGTGGTGAAGTGACTTGTCCAAGGTTATCCAGCAGCACAACTGGAAATAGAACCCAGGTCTTAAAAGTCCCAGCCTAGAGCTTTATCCATAATCCATCCTTCCTCCCTATTTAGGCAGTGTAGCCAACTGGATAGAGAGTCATAGTAAACTAAAAAATGGAATACTCATAAACGAGGGAGCACAAGAGAAGTAAGGTTGTATACTCAATCTTAACTCTGCCATCTTGGATTTATGTCTTAAAATATGGTCTCTTTTTATATCATTGTAATTTATTTGTTAAATAAAATAAAATATAATGCAAACCTGAATTGCTTATAAAAACTTACTTTTAGTTCAGTCACTGCAGACTTAGTTTGATTTCTAAATCCCAGTAAGTGATGTTTACAAAACAAGTTCTGCAGCCCATGTAAGCCTGCAATATGGGCTTCTCTAGCTATGCATAATGCAGAAAACAGACACATATTTTACTGAATAGTGCCACTGTATATCATGGTATATCCAGCCACATAAGGATCCTCCTTACAACCTGTTCGGTCTTGTTGAAAGATATACAGAACACAGCGTTAGCACTGAGTGCTCAGTTTGCTCAGCACTTGTGCAGAGACACATCAGTACACCCGGAGTGAACTGAGCAGGGTCAGGCTCTAGATTCTTAACTGCAATCTAGTGAGTGAACATGATGTGCATGGCTGCTATTCGGAGGATTTTCAGTTACTCTTACTGCCCAAGGAAAAGAAGCACCTGAGTGCTTGTGAGAGTCATTCTTAATAGAAAATGGGGGCAGAGGCAGCAACCGACATAGAAATGTGTCTGACGGTTCTAAGAAAACAGAATCACTCTCAAATGGTTAGTTGATGGCTTATGACTAGAACTATGTGAGACTTTTTTGGCAAAGAGTAAATTTGCTAAAAAATGCATTTTTCTGGGCACTGAAACTATTCACAAATTCAGGTCAAATTTGGCAAATAGTTTTGGCCAAAAAACAAACAAACAAAAAAAAACCCCTTTTTTTTAAAAAGTCAAAACAGTTCATTCTGACCATTTCGAAACAAAACATATTTGACTTTTTGTTTCAAAATGACATTTTGAAATTTAGCTATATTTATTTTTTAAAAAGAAAAAGGAGAAAAACCACCAAAAATGAAACAAAAGGAAAAACCAAAACCATTCCATTTTATTTTGGGTTTTTTTTTTTTCATTTTGAGTGTTTTTCAATCCAAAATTATGTTTTGCTTGTTTGGCTCTTTTTTGGTTTTTGTTTCAGTGACAAAACCCAAAATAATTCATTTCAAACCTTTTTTTCTTTTTTTTTGGTTAGACCCCCAAACCAAAACCCCTCATTCACTCAGCTCTGCTCATGATGTATGCTGGGCACACTGTTCTTGCCAGCTCCCCTGCCTGCAGCACCAGCGCCCCTCTGTTTATTTCACCTTACTGGACTGCAAGTGGAAAGGAGCCATGATCAGCAGCCCTACTGGTGGCTCACTACTACTCTCTCTCTCATTTTAGAGGGCTCAGGATTGAGTGCATGCTGAGGTGTGGAAGGGAAGTACTCAAATTCTCCTCTTAATCTGAGCGTGTTCATTGGTATCAACGGAAATTATGTGCATGCATCAAACACATTCACCCATCAATGTGTCCGTCCTGCGCAGTCAGAAATAGAACACAACTATACGTTCATGCATTTTTAGTCAAATATAGGCATTTATAAACTGACGTATTCCAGGAGAATTTCTTAAGGAGAGACCAAATGTGCTTTCCCAGATCTTCCTTGTCTCATTTGTACGTATTCTTATTATATACACTGTTCCTGAAAAGTGATGAACTCCTGCAATTCCCACTGACTTACAAGGATCAGGCTTTTAGAACTGTGTCTATTTATGGCATGTTATGTACCTGGACAAAGGGTGCTAAAAAAAGAGCCCAATGTTTCCACTTTCCCAGTAACTAGTTGATAGTTAACTTCTTTCTGATACTCTGCTGGGGTAAGCATGCTCTCAGACAGTACTCGTGCCTGGTACTTCCCTAAAAGACAAAAAATAAGCTCTTTTTCATTTGAATTTCAATTTTGAATTCCGTTCAAATTAAAATAAAAATTCTCTACTTAATTTATAAAATAACCCTAACAATACCTATCGAAAGGCATATTCCCCCAAAACAAAAGTAACAGAAATCAGCATCTTTCTCTCCCACCTCCCCAAACAAACAGTCTTATGCTCCCCCTCTATTTGTCTTTTGTCTCAGGAAGTATGTTTCCAAAGCAATATATGGAAAAGACTGTAAGAAAACAGTCTTGGACTGGTCATTCATCCGAGCCATACTGCTTTCAAAATGAACCCTTAGATCTTAGTTATTTCATAGACATTCAAACCCATTATTCTGAGTAAAGCTGTAGAGTGCCAAGAATTCTTGCCAATATTATCAGCATAGCCTATATAGAACTTCAGCTGTCTTTGGGAGAACACAAAGAAAAAACATCCTTGTGAAACTGAGAACATGCTCAAACCTCTCCTTAGTGGAGATATTCCAGTCAAACACAGAAGTTGGACTGTATAACTACATTTTCTATGTGGCTTCGACCCAACCTCAAAATTTGCATATGCACTGGTGTGCATGCACAAAACCCTCCTTTGCGTCCACCAACAGGCAAAGCATGTTAGCAAGTAGCATGGGTAAGGGCACCCATACACAAGCAAGGGTGTGCAAGGGCATGCAAGCAAGTTAACCCAACTAACTTTTCAGAACAGAAAATGATGGAGTTTTCCAGGTTTGTCTCAAGATTTTTTACTAGGGATCTCACCTGTTACCGCAATGCAGGAATCTAATGCTCGGTTTCTGCAAGCACATATGATCACCACATAGTTCGTCTTCACTAGCTTCCCTTCAATGAGCAGCTTAAACATTTCTGAAAGTCCCTCTGCCAGAGAGTAACTGCACTCGATGATATGGACGCTGTCATTGCAAGAGCTGGCTGCCAGCCCAGCTAGCCAGGGAAGCTGGGCCGACGTCATTGGTGCAATCTGGCTGGGAACCGGAGGGAAAGCCTGTGGAATGGCCTGTTGATACTGACGGATTTCAGAGAGGTGCGACTCCCGCCACGAGCGCATGAATATCTGTTCCAAATCCTCAATCAAAGGGACCTGATCTGGAGCTAAAGAAACATCAGCATTATAGGCCCATTATAAATCACTTGCAAATGATGTCAACCTAAAAATAAAGCCCCTCCCCTCTGAAAAATACAGCAAATTAAAATCCTTTGAGAACTGATTTTGCTCTGGTTTTACATACACAACTCCACTGTCTTCACAGGTGTTACACATGGTTTATAGCAGAATCAGGCCCTTTGCCCATATGAAAGATTTAGGACAAGATTCTGGTCCCACAATGCAGGCCCTTTGTGTCACCATGTAAAGCTTCCCTAATTGGGAGCAGAACATTCCCTCAGCACTGGGGAATCCCTAATTGGCTAAGAGCACTCTCTGCCGACTCTACACTTCACTCTTCCAGAGTCCCACCAGTGTACGGGGTGTATCAGAGCATGGCTTGGTGGGGAAGGGAGGGCATGGCTAGTGTTGGAGAGACGTTATGCTCAGTGTAGGTTAAATCAACCCTCAGCGTAGTTTAAAGTCAGGCCTCAGCAGCCCTAATAGTCAGCGTGAGCAAATCTGCCATATAGCCACTTTTGTTCCATCCTTGGTTCCTACACAGAGCAGAGGTCTGGATCATTTCAGCACGTCTCAGTATTTGGCCCTATATTTTTTTAAGACCCAGCAATCAGCTCTTTCACTACAGCAGGAGCTCCTTTAGTTAATCTAAAAAGCACCTCATCTAAGAAATCTTAGTCTTTACTCACCAATGGCAAAATGTAATAATTCTAGTCCAAGATTCTACACAGGTGAAAAAAAACTCACCTAGTTGAACAAGGTAATAGACGGTTAGTAAAAGCTGCATTTCCTCTGAAATAGGCTGTATTGTTGAGGCACCATATTGTTCATAAGCCCTAGATATGGACTGTGAATTTCTGTAGCAGGTGTACAAAAGAGGGCTGATTATAATGTCATTAAGGTTCCCACAAAGATAAGGGAAGTTCCCATGACCTGTAATATAAACAATATTTGCACTTGTCAGATAAACTGAATTGAATAATTCACTATGCAGCCATCAAACAGGTTACTAACACTTTAAATGGTAACAGCTCGAATAATATTTCAGTGCTCGGGGGAGTCAGCAAAAGAGATTAAAAGCAGTAGGTGAAGTCATGCGTAACACCCTGGCTCCCTGTGTGGTGTACCCATAATGACTAGTTCTATTCTAGATTGCTGCTAGATTGCGCTCATCACCACAGAAGCCAAGTGCCTTGCAGGAGCACATTAAGCAATGTAAATAACATTGGTCACGTGTCCTGTGGTTCATTCTCTCATCCTGGTCCCAGGGGAACAATTGTGTGTGGAGTGGTTTGTTTTGGTAGGGTTTTCTCTTTGGTTGGTTTTTGTTGGTTGTCGGGTTTTTTGGTACATGCTGTTTTGTGTTTAGTTAGAGAAGGCCAGTCAAAGTGCACCTTGCAGTTGGAGCAGAACGTGGTGAGGTTTGTGATGGTCCTTAGTTCCTGTGGGAGTTCATTCCACAGTCTCAGGTCAGCCTCCAACAAAGCTCTATCACCTGCACAGGTGAGCTTTACCCTAGTTCCCCTGTACCAGATGAGCAGAGAAGTCAACCATGGTCTTCATCCCAGAACTTTAGGCGATCTTCTAGATATGCTGGGCACAAGCCACTGAGCACCTTAAAGATAAGGACTGAGAATGTTCCACATAGAGAATAAGAAATGAAGGTGATTACCAGCTAATGGAGGTAGCTCAAGTGGTAGACACCTGTATTTTAGAGGCTGAAAGTCCTAGGTTCTAGCCCTACTCACGGAAGCAGAGTTGTTACAAAGTGAAGTTCCATATGTAGAACAAAAAGAAAAGGAGTACTTGTGGCACCTTAGAGACTAACCAGTTTATTTGAGCATGAGCTTTCGTGAGCTACAGCTCACTTCAGCTGTAGCTCACGAAAGCTCATGCTCAAATAAACTGGTTAGTCTCTAAGGTGCCACAAGTACTCCTTTTCTTTTTTCTTTTTACGAATACAGACTAACACGGCTGTTACTCTGAAACCTGTCATATGTAGAACAGAACTCCTGCTGATTTCAGATGCTCAGAATGAGCCGCCCCTGAGAGAAGAAGAGTATTGCACATTGACTTAGGGCTTGTCTACACAGTGCGGGTGTGCAACACACTAGTGTGCACTTACTGTGCAGACCCTTGCGCATACTCAGTGTGTGCTGATGTAGTCCCATTTCAAACAGTACTGCATCAATGCACACTAGGGAACTTTCAGTGTGTGCCAGCAGGGTCTACATGGACAGTTAGTGTGTGACACACTGGTGCGCACTAGATTTTGCATCCCAGCTGGTGTGTCCTAGCTCTATGGCTATGTCTACACAGCAATTAAACACCTGCAGCTGGCCCATGTCAGCTGGCTCTAGCTACGGGACTGTTTAACTGCAATGTAAACATTCAGGCTCCCGCTGGAGCCCAAACTCTGGGACCCTGCAAGGGGGTAAGGTCCAAGAGCCCGGGTCCCAGCCCGAGCCCGAACATATACACAATAATTTTTAGTCCTGCAGCCCAAGCCGCACAAGCCCAAGTCAGCTGACCTGGGCCAGCCATGACCATGCCATGAGTCTTTTATTCCAGTATAGATGTGCCCTAGGTGTATCATGGCTGCTCCACAAAAAAGATAATACCCTACTACTTAGCCAGCGTTTTACATGAACACACTGTGCAAGCTTTACATCTGTCCCTCACAATGCACCAAAGCTGCAATGCTTTCTAATACTTCCCCCATCCCAACCCAGACAAAGACTACAGGTGTTCCTAAAGTACCTGATAGAACTGTGATGTAGATAAGGTCTACTTTAGTCTAGATTGAGATGTAAACACTGAGGACCCATCACAAATTTAAATCTACAAAGGCCAATGCACTAATTTACGGCCTTACACTCCTTAATTGTTGACCAATCTTGTTCCTATAGTAGTAAATGGGAATTAAGCATTTGATTTGCATGGGAGCAGGATTACAACCTTGAGCTCTTTGGAGCTTTGCTTTTGTTTGTTTGTTTGTTTGTTTTAGGGGTTTTTGGGGGGAGGGTGACTGGTTGGGTTTTTGGGTTATTTCTTATAATTATCAAGTTAATTAGTTAATGTTTGCACATATAAAATGCTATATAAGTTTGCTCTCCAAATACATTAAATTGCCTTTAAGCCTGTGTCCAGTGTGTTTAAAGTTTCTTCCCTGAATTCTAAAAGCAGGCCCATATCTTTGCATGTCTCTTACACACATGGATAGGTTTTTTACCTTTAAATATAACTGGTTTTGCTTTACATATTTTCAGCAAGTTATCAGGAACAGAAACTGGTTCTCCAGAGCCCACCATTGGAGAAGAGACTGGTCCCACCAGAGTAGAATGTGTCAAACACGATAGGCCTCCCACATCTAAGAATTAATTCATAATGTTAATACAATCAAGTAATAATCATATTGATGCAAATAAATTCACAACATTGTTTTTCTTGATGAAGCGTATTAAACACCAACCAGCATCTGCATTCAAGATCAATGTTCCATTCTTTTTACAATTACAAAACAAATGACTCATGAAATGCTAATAAAGCCTGTATTTATTATGTTAGCTTCCTCGAAGTAATAATTACATTTCCAAGCCCTTGAGTATCACACGTGTCTAAAGATTGAAAAATGAGCATGAAAAACAACATGCTGGCACAAATTCAATAATATGGGCAGGCGTGGCTTTATCAACAGCAAACATGTATGATCTGCATTTTTCCACTACAGTAACATATTCAGATATTCTGATTCCAAGGGAATGTTCTTGCTATCTAGGTATTGAGAGGGAACTTAAAATTCACCAAAATGTATCATTTTTTTCAGTGTCCCATTTTTGACAGCAATCATACTCCAAACAACAGGAGGTAAAAAGACTATTTTAAGGAAAGCTAGTAGATTACAAGACTGATTTCAAGGGCAGTTAGATGCTGAGGCACTTTTGAAAATCATCTGAGGCACCTCGGTGGATCTTTAGGATCCTAAATACCTTGTGAAATCTCACCCCTCACTCATTATCTTTCAGACAAAACAATTCAGCCAATTTACCATTTTTATTTCTATTTGGAGTCTGCAGGTTGGGCTGCAAGTTCCAAGTTTCAGCAGATGATGGCGACTCTGGAGACCATCCTTTGTGGCGCTTTTTAGGAGGCCCTGAATTTGTTAAAGTGCCTGGGTAATATTAATACATGAGAAAATTATTAATATGCAAAATGGAGAAATATTTTTAACTTGTTAAATCACACGCATGACAGTCCAATATGATTTTTCATAGACCAGCCCTATAATTATTCTACTAGACTGCATCAGACATGCACACAGATTCACTAGTCTGTATATGACCTTTATTTTACTGTGCTATGTTACACCTTAATAATTTCAACTCTCCAGAGCAGGGACCTGTGATTCACTGCATCCGATGAAGTGGGTTTTAGCCTATGAAAGCTTCGTCCAAATAAATTTGTTAGTCTCTAAGGTGTCACAAGTCCTCCTTGTTTTTATTGTAGCATAGTTCATCTATTTTACAGCACTGTGAGTTCTGGGAAAATGGTACTAGTATAGCATTGACTAATATGTTCTTACCCTGCAAGCCAAGAACATATAAGTTTTATTCCTTGTATGTCCAGATACGAGACTCAAAATGAGCAGATTTAGCAATTAGGAGACATTGGATAAAATTTACCAAAGTACATTCGGGGAGTTAGGAATCTAAATCCCATTGAAACATAATGGTACTTAGGAGCTTTTGAAAACATTACCCACCATCATTATTTTTGCCACCCCACACTGGCTATCAGCTCTATTTCTCTGATATTCAAGGTTGGCAGCTGAAGAGACTCAGCAGCCGGCTCCTGCACCTTGGTTTGTAGTACCAATTACCATGCTGAGCCACATTTCTGCTGAAGTTCCTGGTCTTTGACTTCTTGTGTTTTCCTGGGCATTTCTGCAATTTTCCAGAATGGTGAATTTGCACTGTTACCAATTGGTATTTCTGACCAGTGGGTGTTAAGAGTTTTCTAGGTTTTGCTCAGAACCTTGCAGGACTGAGCTCTTAATCTCGCCCTACCTTAATATGCAAAGGTACCAGTACATCTATTTGCACTGTCAAGGCTATCTTGACAACAGAATGGTTATTCCCATGTACACTTCAAAACCTGAGTTTGAGTCTTATAGATTAAGAAAGGTTATATTTTCTTTGTAAAAGATACTATACAAAAATAAACTACAATATATGTGCAGAACTAGCATGCCTTCAGATCTGGAATAAAATTATTCACTTGAAGAGTCATCATAGAGCTAGTATCTACCAAAAAGATAGCCTTTTGTCCTTTATATTTTCCCCACATGAGGGCAATATATGGCCATTTGTTCTACTTTCCATTACTTATCTTTCCAGCATAATCCACAGCAGAAGGCACAATTTCAAGAAGAGCAAATCAATATAATGTATTTATTTTTTGCAAATCCCCAAATCCTGCCAGGTCTCACATGGGTTATGTAATTCACTGACATCTGATGGTTTTCTTTGTGAAATGAGAAGGTGAGATCAGTCCATTTTCTAATAAGCAAGTGCCCATCCACTTAGAGAGGCAAAGTGGTCAAGGACTGAGTGGGCATAGAAACTGAACCAGGATGAGGCATACTGCCAGTGCAATTCAGTGAAGATTACCTAAAATTAACCTATAATCTGATTTTGGCTATGATATGGCTATTCAGAGTTTTCCTGCCCAAACAGCAGCTCCATGGTGCTCGTGAAGAAAAGGTTGGAAATCACAGATCAGACAGAACCATGCTGGAGAACCATTTAAAAACAATATTTAAACAAAGAGTAATGTGAACAGTGTCTTAAAATCTGGTATTTCCCAGTGTGGACTGCATCCTTTGATAAGTAGCTTCTGACTGGTCAGAATAAAGCTTTCCTGGATCATTGAATTGATGTATAAAACCTGTTCTGGAGTGACTATAAGAAACCGACACAGACAAATCCTTCCAAGAGTCTGGACGCCGAATAAAGGCTGCTTTCTTTTCAAACTAAAATAAGAATAAAATGAAGTAAAAAAAAATAAATTACTGTTCTGACTTCTACAGAAGCCGTGTCAGAAAATACATACAACACACCTTGAAAGTTAATAAGGAACAAGAGATTTTATTAACACAATGACTCTTAGGGGAATATTCTGATCCAGGAACAGACGAATTTATGCCAAATAGAATACTCCGATTTCTCCTCAGGTAACCAAATCAGAATATACAATTTAGATCGGTTAAACACAAAGTTCAAAGGTACCTAAGACTGATGGTCTTGTCAGAGCTGGCAGGTTATTTTTCACCAGCTGTTGTTTGGGAGAATCTTTGCCATTGTAAACAGTTGAACCTAATGCTGCTGTTGATGGGAGATGATCAGATAATATACCTGCCACAAAAAAAGAAGTTATTTTAAATAAATTATTAGAGAGGCATTTCCTCAGATGGTGTAATGAACTGATCAGTTGGTCTCTGATTTCAATGGAGGTAGGAGAATTTACATCAGCTGAGGAACCCCTCATTGTGTTTACAGCACTGAACACAGTGGGCCCAATTTGGATCTCATATCAGTTTTACACTAGTGGAACTCCACCGACTTCACTGGAATTACTTGGGGTTTACATGTGGATGAGGCCCCAATCCTGCGATCAGATCCACACATTCAGCCCATCAGCATGAAGACACCTGCTTCCATGGGAAGCTCATTGCAGGAACGGGCCTTAATGAAAAGAATCTAGCATTGTATCAATACAAATAAACTCAAGCAAAATTTTGAGTTTACATTTTTTTCCAAACATCTTTTTATTTATCAGGAGTTGACAGTGTCACATTAATAAATAGGTAGATTTGACTAACCCTAACTCTGTTTATAATTACTTTTACTTTTTCTACATTCATCTTTTGAAAATATATATACATCAGTGATGTCCTAGGGGGGTTAATGGTTTGTTCTCAATAGACACCAGGTTTCCAAATCTCAGCTGTTTAATATATTTGGAGTTCAGGCTCCTCTCTGATAGAGATAATAAAAATGTCAGTGGAGTTGCTGAAGTTCTCAAAATACAAATACCCATCACACTCACAAGACACTGGACAGCTGATTTCATTAGGAGGAAATTCAGAGAGATCATTTCACCTTTCATCAGTAAACACCTACCTATTCACCCCAGGAAATGGAAAAGCAAAACCTTCAGAAAGAAAATATTTTTAACCATAAAAGATAATGGTTATTTTTTAAAAAATATGAAAACCTGACCTTAATTTGTCTGAAATATAAAAAATAAACCAATGTCTTTACTAGCAAAAGAAAAAAACAGAAGCTTTCAACCTAACTTCCATATAATCTCTGCAATAAAGAGGATTCCCACTCATATCATAAAATAGACTGGATCAGAGGAAATAACTGAAATAAACAGGAAATAAACTGAAAAAAACTGAAATAAACAAACTGATTTCCAAAGCATTTGTGGCTAGATAAGCAACAGCTGCAAAATGGTAAAGCCCACTTTCACCACCTTACAACAGATGAATCTCAAAGATTTGGCTTGTCCTAGCTATGAAGAAGCTCACTGACTCCAAAAAAGAAACATTTTCTGAACATTAAGCTATTTGTCAACTCTTCATTAATTACTTTGAAAAACCGCTTGTGATGAAAAAGCCTTCAAAGAACCATTAACTTTCTTTTTTCAGAGCGATGACATTATTATACCAGTTACTTGATTTAGTTAACCCAGACATCCGCATTTTATTCATTTTGTGCTATGTGTTTCCATTTACACACACACAAATAAGAATACTTAGTAACCCAAAGGGTTTCTCTTCTCCAAGTTACCTGTTTGTTGAGTTCCAGCCGGAGCATTTGGGTTTGGTGCTGGAACAAGCTCACTTGTGGTGGCTAGCGTGGGGCCCGAACTCTCTGGCGGTTGGAACAAAGTGCTTGAACAAGGACCGGATGAAGCCTGTCTGCCTCTGAACTCTAAGAAAACAAGACCCTTCCACTGAGAAGCGATACAAGAGCTTTATCTTTGCAAATTTAAATTGAGAGTTTAAAACATGAACTAATTTGAATCAGTTGTTATGATATTTGGAAAGCGGGCACTAACAGTTTGTCAAACATGCCATCTTTTTATTAGTCAATTGCTTTCTACAGCTGCTCTTTAGTAATCACCTAGCTTTAAAGACTCCTTCGTTTATCTGTCTATCTCAGGTTTTTCTCAGACGCCAATCTCTGTGCTATCTAAGCTCTGCAGACAAGAACCAGAGCTCCAACAAGACAGCTTCATTATCTCACCTGCCCCTTTCCAGCAGATTACAGATCCTTTGGTAAGAGCTCCTTGTGCATTCCTGACCAGATAATACTTTAAGTGTTTCTGTTTCTTGGGCTGAGTGGTCAGTTTAAGATTGATGTGATTGGAAAATTCAGTAAAGTAGCAGAACCCCTTCTTGCCACAGCCAACACAATTGCCAGAGAAACCTGATAAAATAAACAATACAAAAGATCTGGTAAGATAGGTGTCAGTGACATGTAGACACATCACTTCCCGCGGGATGGTGAGCATTTGTTGTAAATAATTCATCTGATATAGGGGTGGCCAACCTGTGGCTCCGGAGCCACATGCAGCTCTTCAGAAGTTAATACGCGGCTCCTTGCGACTCTGGGGCTGGAGCTACAGGCACCAACTTTCCAACATGCTGAGGGTGCTCACTGCTCAACCCCTGGCTCTGCCACAGGCCCTAAGCTGATCGGTGGGGTTGCCGGTGGGTCGGGGGTGCTGGGAGCGGCAGGGGAGCTGATGCGGGGCTGCTGATGTATTACTGGGGCTCTTTGGCAATGTACATTGGTAACTTCTGGCTCCTTCTCAGGCTCAGGTTGGCCACCCCTGATCTGATATAAACATTTTCTTACTAAAAAAATTATGTCAAACCCTCCAAATTCCACTTGGCCATCAGGTTTCCTAAATTAAGCTTCACAGTTAGTAAATACATACCTTGTTTTCATTGCCTGTGGTTATATTTTTCATTTCAGACCACTTTCAAAAAATTCCAGATCCCTTCATACCCAGGTCATAGGAATGAAAACAGGCATTCTAAGCTTGGTCTACACTACACAGCTTTTAGCGACATGGCCGTGTCGCTAAAAGTCACCCCCTATGAGCGGGGTTCGCATTGTCGCTAAAAGTCACCCCCTATGAGCGGGGTTCGCATTGTCAACAGAAGAGCGCTCCTACCGACAACAAGCCGTTTACAGTGCCACTTGCTGTGGCAAAACTTCTGTCTTTCGGGGGGGAGGGGCTTTTTAAAGCACCTATGAATGACAAAAGTTGTGTAGACAAAGCCTTAGACTATTAAGGCCCTGACTAGAAAGCACTTAAGCATGTGTTTAAATCTATCCCTATGCAAGACAACACTGAGCAAGTGCTTAACTTTAAATGTGTATTAAGCACATCTTTAAAGCAAGATTCAAAAAAGGGGGCTGGACATTTATATAGATAACAAGAATATTCAGAATTATCATAGTTAATGCTAGCACATTTTGGAAAGGATATTAAACCTCATACTTCAAGGCTTAAGCCAAACCCTACCTATCAGGGTTAGGAAGACACCTAATGTAGGGAGCAGATTATTCCACATCTGTCTAATATGAGGTTGCGTGTACCTTCCTCTCAAACATCTGGTACTGGCCACTGTTGGAGACAGGATAGTGAATTACATGGAGCCCAGGTCTGGTTTAGTATTGAAATGTTCATGGTCCAATATATTGCTGCAATGAATTCCACAGATTCATTACTCGTATGTTAAAACTACTTTATCAGTTTTAAATTTGTTACTCTTCAATTTCACTGAATGTCCTTTTTTTCTGGGTTATAAGAGAGTAAATAAGAATGGTTTTACTTTCCACCATTTGTTATTTTGAATCCTCCTATCATTTCCATCTTATTCACCTCTCCTCTAAATTAAAGAGTCACAATCTTGCTAAATTCTCTCTATACTGAAGTTTTTGATGCCTATAATGATTTTCTTGGCTCACTTCTGAACTCCTTCGGTTTCTGCTTTATTTATGTTGAAGTAGGTGCCCACATATGAACCCATTATTCCAGATGAGGATGTACCATCAATTTATATAGCAGCATGATAATAGTTTCAGTATTATTTTCTACCCCAGTCTTTATAGATCTCCACATTTTTTGGCCACTGCTGCCCATTGAGAAGGGGCCTTCAGAGCTGTCCACAAGTCAGCCCATATCTTTCTTACTCACCCATCCTGTCTGTTAAGAGGTTCAGGGAGGAGTTTAAGACACAACCACTCCTGCAGCCCCTTGTGGAGTGGCACAGCACTGCACCAACTCTCCTTACATGGCTACAATTTTGCCTGATCCTAAACCCACTGAAGTCAATAACAAAACTCTCCTTGGCTTCAATGGATGCAAGACAAGGCTCCCTGTTCAGTAGGTGATAATAGGGAAGGTTATGTTAATATTTTAAGTCACATCTTTCACACAAACTACGTTTTCAAATTAACTGCCAACATTTTTGTTTTACTGAGATAAGGAAAACTAAAAGCAAGCCACTGAAATATAATGCTCTATAAACACCTATTCAGAAGGAGAATACAAGGAAAAGTATAGTTCGCTCTGCTTACAAATCTGATTACCCTCCTCATTAGCCTCGTAATGGCTCAGCAGAATGTATTAAAGGCCAGAATTCATCCTTTGTTGGTCTGGTATCTAAGGGTACTAGGTCTTTTTGCTGGGGATATGTTGGAGTGTATTGAAATATGACTGTTACATCTCAGGTTCTGGTATACGGGTTAGTAAAGGTCACTATGACTTATAACACTAGGACAAATTAGCACTCTGCATAAGCCTCCATGTTAAACCAGGTATCACAAAACCATCTGTCTAACATCACACAAATATCAACAGTAACAGAAGAAAACCTTCAGCTACCTCAGTAATTAAAGCAACAGTAAAAGGAAACAAAAATAAAACCTAGTGATTAAAGCTGTACAGGTTTCAGAGTAGCAGCCATGTTAGTCTGTATTTGCAAAAAGAAAAGGAGTATTAGTGGCACCTTAGGGTTTGTTAGTCTCTAAGGTGCCACAACTACTCCTTTTCTTAAAGCTGTACAGTGTTACATGTGTTCTAACCAGATTCAGAGTTCATGAAAGGGGCATAAACTGGAGAATGAAATTCCTGTTCATCCACAGAACACAGAAAGCGTGGCCAGCAGCAGTGAACTTTTCCCTACACTGACACCTACCCAGATGTTTTTTTTTAAGCCTGACCATAGAAGAAACCATTTCCTATGGCAAGACAGTGTTGTCTGTGCCTGTTCTAGACTTTATCTATTTGCTGAGACCGACTACCAGGTTGCCAAAACTGGTGATAGAAACAGCTGTCCAGGAAGAAGCAGGTCATGGAGCACAAAATCTTTTCACGTGCACTACAGAGCCACTTGGATCAGTTTCCATGATACAGTGCCTGCTCTGTGGTACGCTTGAAAAGATTTCGTGCTCCATGACCAGCTTCCTACTAAGCTTCCTAAGTGACTCACTTAGATCAGTGACCACAGCCTGGACCAGACTCAAACTAGCAGAGACTGCACTGACAGGTTCCATAGCCTTTAAGGGCCCCCTGAGCAATATCATTCAGCCATGTGAGATTAATTAGGAAACCTAATCTTCACTTAGGGCTCATCTACACTTAAATGCTACAGCGGCGCAGCTGCAGCTGTGCAGTTGCACCTCTGTAGTGCTTCAGTGTAGAGACTACCTGTGCCTGCAGGAGCGATTCTCCCATCACCTTCCCAAGAGGCAGTAGCTAGGTCGACGGAAGAATTCCTTTGTCGACCTAGCACTGTCTACACCACACACTGGTGGAGTTGCTGTCTACACTAACCATTGCAACTTTTCCCCCTCTAGTTAAATAAGAGTTTAAAAACAGTAACTCCTAGGAACCCAGGTAGTCTGCCATCCATGCAGGTTTCTGTGTTGGTCTGCCCACTAGAGGCCTTTATTCAGTCACTGACACCTCATTCATAGTTGGATCTAGATTATCAGTGACCGCAGGGTTCATGTCCTCTATTTGTTGTACACACCCCGCCTGCTGAAGACAGCATGTGCTGAGGTCCCAAGAATATCCCAGCAATTCCTCCTACACAACTGGCCTCCCATTATGAGCCACAAGAACCTTCTGGGGGTACCTCCAAATCCTGTTCTGCATCCTTCTGGAATAATTGTTGGGTATCCTCAGTGTTTTCCTTCCCCTTTCTTTCAGTGAATGTGTGCACCAGTTTTTGATGCAAAGTGGCACGGTCTTGCTGTTTTGTATCAGTAAAGATAAGCTGTTTAGTTTCTTAATCACTGTGTAACATCCCCTCCAAAAAGGAGTACTTTGGGGATTTTTTCCAGACTGTTTTTTCCAGTTGCGGAGCTACACCTTCTCTCCTTTTTGGGTGGGCACATAATTTTCTTTTTTCCTGGCATCTTGTGTTTGACACGCTTGCTTCCAACTCATCTGTTCCTCCACCTTCTGGAATGCTGTCCTTGAGTCACTGATATAAGACTCCGCCACATCACTCACCTGCGTAGTAGCAGGGGGTCTTGTCAGTTCTTGCAGCCTGAACATCAAGTCACAGGGAAGCATGAGTGTGCAGAATAACCTCATAGGAGAGTAATGGATAGGTGAGTGCATGCTTATGTTCTATGCAAAGATAACAAAAGGTGACTTAGTATCCCAGTCTCGTCGGTCTTTGCTGACAGACTGCCAGTGATGCACTCTCTCCACACTCCCATTACTTGCAGGGTGGGCAACACCAGTCCTCACCTTGGTTATCTGGAGTTGTCAGAAAACCTCCTGTAACAACCATGATTCAAATTCCTTCTCCTGATCACTTTAGATGCAGTTTGGTGGGCCAAATTGCAACACTACATGTTTCATCCATTCATCAGTGACAGTCTCAGTTCTTTTATCCTTCAGTGGTCATGCTACAGCATACTTTGAGAAGGTGTCAGACACTATCAGCAAATACCAATTTCCAGCTGGTGTTTCTGACAGAGGGCCTTTCCAATTCAGTCTGTATGAACACCTAGGGCTTGGTGGGTTGGTGTGCTCCTAAAGGAATTCTGCCTCTTCTTGCCAGCGCTTTCCTTTCCTGACAGGTAAAGCAGGAAAGTACCTAGTCCTTTACCTCTGCAGCTACACCCAACCAAAATATCTGTCAGATACACAGCTCAGTGTCTTTTCATACCCCAGATGATCTAGTATCGTTCTCTGTAAGCTTGCTAGAAAAACAATCCTGTTACCATCATACACTAACAAGTTGGTAGCTGGATCAATGGATAATCGTTCCTGAACTGCGAAGATTTCCCCAGTCTAGGTGTCCTTCAGTAAATAAAATGGTTACTTACCTACAGTAACTTTTATTCTTTGAGATGCATTGTGCACATATACATTCAACTGCATATACGTTCCTCTGTAGGAGTAATGTGCGCCCAATACACCTGAGTCAGAGAGTTTTGTCAGCGGTACCACTGGGCAGCACATGCGCCCCAGCTCTCCTGGTGTGCTGAGCCAGGGCCATAAAAGGGTGTGTCTGCCACCTCCCTCTCCGTTCCTTCTTGCTACTTGTGAAATTATTGTCCGAAGTAGCAGAGAAGGTGGGGCAGCCATTGAATGCATATGTACACAACAGATCGCAAAAAACAAGTTACTCTAGGTAAGTAGCCCATTTTTCTTCTTGAAGTGATTGTGAACGTATACATTCTATTGCAGGTGATGCTGTAGCTGCTTCCTTACTGATGCAGGGACTTTGGATGATCTGAATAGAGACTGCAATTCCTACTTGCCCAAGCTACCATCGTCCCAAGAGGCCTGAGTGATGGCATAATGTCTACAAAAGATATGTACAGATGACCATGGTTTTTAATGGTAGACATAAATGTTTCTTAGGCCCAATGAATCACACAGGGCTCCAGCACATATATGTGTAGAGACACCTCCTAGGGTGACTACAGATCTTGCGCACAAAGTCAACCAAGGTGGGCCCCCCAGCCTTTGGTAGACACATCTGTAACCAGAGTCAAAGCTGGCTCAGGAGACAGAAAAAGCAACTCTTTGCACACATTGTGAGGGTCCAGCCACCAGTCCAGGGTTTCAAGCACTCGTGCAGCCCTATAAACGAGCATGTCCAGAGGATGCCTAGTCAGAAGATCAACCAAATGAAGGCAGGCCCATAGACAATGAAGGTGAAGTCTGGCATGCAGAGTTACATATGCGTACAAGGCCATGTGGCCCAGTAATTGTAGACAGGAATGCACTGCTGTAACTGTGTTGGATTTTAGGCCTTCAGACAAAGTGGACTGAAACCTGACTACCAGAAGACAGGCCATCACAGTTATGGCATTGAGGTCTGCTCCTATGAATGTTATACACTCTATCCGCTTCAACTTTGATTTGTCTAAACTTAGTTTCAGGGTCAGATGAGAGAACAGCTGTCTGATAATGAGGATGCTGCTGTTGACTTGGATGCTTGAGCTCCACCTACTAGCCAAATGTGTAGCTAAGGGAAAATTTGGACACCTAAGTGGCACAAGTGGGCCACTACTACCACCTTGCATTTTGTGAAGACCTTTGAGGCCAGTGACAGACCAAAGGGGTGCACCATGTATGGGTAGTGGATGTCTCTTGCTATAAAGCAAAGGTACTTTCTGCAGCCAGGATGTATTGCCATGTGGAAGTATCTGTCCTGAAAACAGTGGGCAGCATACCAATCTCCTGTTGTCTGCAGTGGCTGATGATTAATAGTCATCAGTTTAACCCCTGCAGTACAAATCTTCTTCCCTTTCAAGACTGGATGTTCACCATAGATCAGACTTATTTCAGCTCCTAAGTCCCTGCCCAGAGCATTGTGGTTTTCCAGCTGCTGCTATTAGTTGTAATAGTCACAGGGATTTATTGGAACATTGCAAGTAACAACTCCAGCACACATAGGCAGGACCTGACTTCCTCCTAAACCCCTCAGATCACATAGTAACATACAAGACAACAACTTAATGCTAAGGTAATATAACACCACCTAATGTTGTCGACACTAATCATTTCAGTATGCATGAGAGAGCTGATCAGTGTCTCAGATGCATCTAATATTGATCACTCGCTTTGAAAAGGACTCGGAGGCTGCACATTTTAGAACTTCTTTTATTTGAAAAGCCTTTTAAAAATCAAAACTGTCTCCTTTCACTACCACCCACCAGCTTCTCTGCACTCTCCTGAGATCTCCCTGCTTCAAGTTCCCTCCAACACAGCTATCCATATCATGTCCCCCTATTGTTACTCTACTTTCATTGACAGCCAGCTTTGCCCACATATTTTTTCATTAGCATATTTCAGCTATAACTTGAGAACTACAACACAGCATGACTTTATGTCAACTATTAAGAGCACCTAAGAAATCCTTTATCAGTCAGATATGGATTAGAAGAGGGTCGTAGTGGAGCTGAGAACATTCAACTAACTGGGAGCCCTTATCTGACTGATAAGAGATCCTAAGAGGATCTCATTTTGTTTTCAAGAGTTGATATTGTGCTCAGATCATGGTGAAATAAAGATGCCATCCAGCACTTATATCATCATCATATGGCTAATTCACAGGTTTAAAAAGCATCATTCTGACCTTATTCATGACCCAATATATGGCAACAGGGATTCTGCAGGATGAGAACTCAGACATTTCACGATTCCCTTCCTCTTCACATGCCACATTTACATGCCAATGTCTGGAAGCAGCAATTTATAGGAAAGACAGGTAGTTTCATAAATAAACTAAATCAAATAGGCTTCCATACATTATAGAAAGGACAAAGGTTAGGGGATTCAGGGCAGCTGTCCTAATTTATCTATGTCATAAGGTTGATTTCACAAGAGAACAAGAGATCAATTCATAGAGTATAGGGGATAAAAGCTTTTCACCTCCAGGTCAGCAGTTCAAATCCACCTACATCAATAGTGACTGAAGGTTGTTACCATCTGAAAAATCTTCAGCAGTCTATATGAAATGGATTTGGATGAATCTGTCCACAACCTAGCAGACAAGTACACTCAGTTGTCAGTTAGTTAAAGTAGAGAGGCAAAGGACTGACAGAGCATGAAGACTGACCTGTCTTCTTACTGTACAATTACTGACTCTCTGGGTCAGGACTGAGGCTCATTAGTAGGACAGTTTGGAAAAGTTTGTTTGCACTGATCCTGACTAGGCTGCCCCTGCTCAGTGGTTAAATAGAGCAGTGGTTCCCAAACCTTTTCATAAGGTGACCCACCAACTGCATTGTGTCTTTTTGTCTGCAACCCACCATTCCATGTATGCACACTCTACCCCAGCACCGCGATCCTAATCCCAGCCCAGTGTGGAAGGGCTTTCAGTTCAATTTCATCTGAAGTCTGAAGCAAGGTTTGTTTTTTATAAGACCTGGCAAGAGTGCTCGGTCCTGCTTGGTATTATAATGAGCTTGGTATACACCCTGTGCATTTCATCCAATGATAGGAGTAACAATACAATACTTCACACTGGAACTTTTCATCCACAACCAGGCTTACAAACAATACGCAAATTAATCTTTTCTGCTATATTATTCTGTCCCCAGCCAGTGACTAAACGACTTTTTACTCCTAGCAATGGAAGTGGGGATGATCTGTGCAGCTGTTTTCTGTCTCTGGGAGGAAGATGGTAGGAGACACTAGCTGCATAGTTTGTCCTCACAGTCTCACTTCAAGGCATGAAAAGTGGGGAAAATAAACAGAAAAACCTTTTTTGCGGGGGCGGGAGGGGGAATGTATTAGCTGCATTTGTTGGGGGAAACAATGATCCCAATCACAACACTGCCTTCTCCATTAGTTTCTAGCAGATCTCCAGGCACAAGGAAAAGGCTTCTTAATGGCAAAACACTGAGTTCCTTGCAGGGCTGTGAGGCAAGGTATCTAATTCTGATTAATAAAGATAAGCTGGTGCAATGACTAGGAGCTTCTCAGGGTACGAATTAAGGCTCCTGTGCTATTACACACAAATGGTTGTGCTTGAAGCAGACACCCACACGTTTCCAGGAAGGGGGCCTTTCCACTGGAATATTAGATGTAATTCATTCTCAAATACGAATGGCATACAAATCACAGGAACAGCTATCTAGGAGAGTAATACAACCTTTTACCATAATCAATAAACCAACCCTATCTATGCCCCAGAGGCATGTCAACAGCCTGTCATGGAGACAAGACTAGGAGTCAAAAGATAACGTCAGGAAACTATGAGATGCTCCTCGGGTATATTTTCCTTCTGAGCCTACAAATGCCCCAAGGCATATCCACAAACTGATATGGAGCCAGCTCAAGAATAGCCTGGAAACCACTAAGACATTTCTTGGGTGTGTTTTCCTTATAAATAAATTACTTTTGGATAATCTACAATAGGGAACAATACCCTCCCCCTTGACACAAACACCACTGACTTAGGAAAGAAAATGGGGTGTCTCATGGGTTACAAACATTGCACCTGATCCTGTAAGGTGCTCAGCACCTCTTGGAAAGTGCCAGATGCCCTCAGTTCCAATAGACTCTCAGTAAGTACTCTGTATTTTGGAAAATCGAGCCTGTTATCTCTATAGTTACTAAAGATTTTGGGGCACCATTTTCCATTTTGTTTATAAATACACATACCCACAGTTTTGCAAAGGAAAATGGTCTCAAACCCAGACTTTCGGGAATAATTAAACTGTTCCCTTCTTTCAGAGCCATCAAATAAAAAGAAGGGGTGGATCACTTGATGATTACCTGTTCTGTTCACTCCCTCTGAAGCACCTGGCTTTGCCCACTGTCAGAAGACAGGATACTGGACTAGATGGACCATTGGTCTGACCCCGTATGACTGTTCTTATGTTCCTATGTTCTTATGTTCCTTTCAATAAAGTCCTTTGCAGTTGTCAGCTTGAATTTAGTGCAAGACGAAGTGGTAACCATCTTAGTCCAGCAAACAATGAATTGAAGACAAGCTCAGTTGTCACAGACAATACCTTTTATTTGGCAATAAAACGGTTTGGCTTGTGAGACTGTGTGCCGGATTCTAATTTCACTGACCCTGGTATAATTCCATTGACTGCAACAGAGTTAATCCTGGTTTACACCAGCATACATAGGTATGTTTACACAGCAGCTGGGAGCAAGCCTAGATATACTCTTGCTAGCAGAACTCGAGCTAGCGTGCTAAAAATAGCAGTGTGGACATTGCAGCTTGGGCTGGAGCTTGGGCTCTCAAGTCCACCTGACCCCCTATGCTTGAGAGCCCGCGCTGCAGCCCAAGACATGTGCTAGCTCGAATCCTGATAGGCAAGGCTGTCTTCCCAGTGGCAATGAAGACATAGCTAGTGAGAACAGAACCAAGCAATCTTTATTTACCTAAATATGGTCAATGGACTGTTGTTCCACCACCGTGCTAGCCTGCTGACAATAAACTGCACCCTATTCTTTATCAGATTATAGGACTCAGGAGTGTTCCTTTGTTTGCAAATTCTGTGGCCTGAATCAGGATCTTAAATATGTAGCTTCTTTTTGGTTGAAGTTTATTCCAGACTTTCCAGGGGTAATTCTACAGCTTTGCTAAAATGTTTCACAAAAGCAAAGTGTTTGCTTCATTGGTTTTCATGTGTGATAAAATTATCAAAAATAAGCATACAAATAGCTTACAGGCAACTAATATAGCATCGAATGTGCAAACTGAGGACACAAGTAGCACAAAAAATGGTGAGTAAATATCAAATACTCCTTATTGTCCTTTTCTGTTCTTGTTTAGCATGCAATTAACAAATATACTACTTCCTCTGTGCTTACAGCCTAGGGAATTTAAGTTGTTAATAGTGGTAGCAGTGAATGAATTGAGTGGTACAGCATTCCTGTCTGTATCTTTAAAATGACAACACTTGGCTGATTTACAACCCCCTTAATTCCTTTACAATCACTGTTCAATTGTATTGTGGCCAATCCAAGTCAGTAAGATCCCATGGCGAAAGACATTACTGTACATGGAGTTACATTATGCACCTTCACACTATGCTGTTATCCCAAATGCCTTTCAGTCTTATTCAAATTGAGATAGCAACCGAGTTCACATCAGAACCTTTGGCATTGGTAAAAGTGAAATTGCGAGGATTATTTCTTGATCAACAAAAAGGCTAACAAACCCAGCAACAACTTTCTTTCTTTCTTTCTTTCTTTCTT
Source organism: Natator depressus (assembly GCF_965152275.1). Lineage (NCBI taxonomy): Eukaryota > Metazoa > Chordata > Testudines > Cheloniidae > Natator > Natator depressus. The sequence continues at coordinate 30,949,495 of NC_134236.1, forward strand.
TCTTTCTTTCTTTCTTTCTTTCTTTCTTTCTTTCTTTCTTTCAATAATTAAAGCTCAGTGTTGCACAGAAGAGGCACAGCACCATTTGAGATAAAATGCTACATATCAAACTTCAAAATGCATGACCAACAAAACCCATAATTTTCTTGTAGATTTAAAATCACTGCACCTAATTACACAAACTACTTCAGTTTTTATCATGTTCATAATTAGCTCATTCATCCATATGATTTCAGATGTTAGAGGCTTTTCAATACTACTGTCAATAGTAATACTGGGCCTGAGCCAAAGGAAAGACTCTCATTGACTTCAGTGGGCTTTGAATCAGGCCCATAACTTATCAGAAGGGCTGTGACCACTACCAACCGGATACCAGAACCTAATTACAGTTCAGGGGCCAAACACCTGAACTGATGAATAACAAAATTCCTGTGTTTTCCCCACTATCCTTGTCATGAAATATTTTCTATTTTAAGACCAAGGACAGACACACAATATTGTCTGCTTATGTGTCAAATCAAAACTTTGACTTCTAACTCTCATTTTTATGTGTACATACATACATACTGCAGTAGCATCCAAAGTCCTCAGCTGGGAACAGAAGAGCCCTGTTGTGCTAGGGACTGTCCAAATACATTTGAAGACTTGATCCCTACCCAAAAGGGATCACAATCTAAAAAAGAGTTATGAATTTCTGTGGCCCAAACGACCAACAGCAATTGCACTGCAGAATCTTATGATTCACTCCAGGTAGCTGCCACAATGCTTCGCTAAGAATAACTGCATCTGAGAAGGGGAGTGGTACATATCAGTGTTTAGAAAGGTAGCAGACAGGCAGCAGCGCAGAAATAGCTCATTTATTGAAAGTGTAGTTCAGGCAACTGTAATTCAAACTGGCCTGACAATGACTTTAACCTTCAGCTGAAGGCATAGCATTCTCTCAGGATAAAAGGAGATGCAGCATTTGTACTGGAGCAGCTCACACTGTACTCTTTCCAGTGCAAACACAGCCAGCTCTAAAAGGTTATCTTGCTGTGAGCAATCAGGGAGGACTATTGTCTACAAGTGATGGAAATAAGATCTACCACATTCACTTTGCAACAAGAGTAAATATGACTGTAGTCCAAAACAGCATCTACTTAGTGTGAGCAAGGACACTTACCTAACAGGGCATTACGCCCATTGTCATCTGGCAAGAATCTTTTATCTACGGCACACACTAAAAGATGATCAGGCAGATTTGGTGATTTAGCACCAACAAGTAAAAACCCCGAAGGCACCTCAATTTGATCATTGGAAATGGACACCAGCCTCAAGTCTTTACCAGCCTGGCAGAAACCTAGAAAAAACAAATCCAACACATTTCTGAGGTCAAAGGTCATTTTGCTTAATTCTTCACAATTTCCTTATTGAACAAACTCCAAATTTTCTCTTTATTTAAAAAAAAAAATGTAAACCATGTCAAGTTTCACTTCAGTGTCAATATTTTTCCGGCTACTGGGCGAGCTATAAACAAAAGCTAGAAATACAATGAATAAATAAAAATTTGGAAATGTAAACCCCAAAATAAAGTTTTCTGCATCAACAGAAACACTGTTGCACAACATATATATTTTATGGAACTGTATATATTTAACAACATAAAAAAGATTATATTAAGCTGTATGTTTAACAAGAGACATTAGCACTTGGTGTCTGGGCAGTTTTACAGTTTTTAAACAGTCTTTTCCCTCTTGTTTGTGTGGGTCTTTCTCCCAGCCACAGCAGAGGGTAGAAGAATTTTGTTTTAAATAGGAAAATATGGTGATAAAACCACAAAAGTTGTCAGAGCACTCAGCAGCAGGTGTAATATCTGAAACTACTTTAAACTCAAGTTTTTTTTAAATCTGGTTAGATTTCAAGTTGCTGGCTAGTCCCCTCCTTTATCCTGACATAGAAGTGCTCCTTTGAAAGATTCAGGCAAAGGCACACAAAAGCGTATGATCAACCAAGTTTCTAGTTTTGTCTAAGAGGTAACAAACTGTGATAGCCCCACAATTTCTATATACCTAACTTTGATGAGCCACTTGGAAGGTGCTTTGTATGATATTCGGACTCATCCTGCACTTTTTACTGGGACCCCAGTTTCCACTGATACCAATGGGAGCTTTGCCTGAATAGGCCGTTGGATCAGTTGCCAAACTTTAAGTCTTGTGAATTTCTTACCGTCAGTAGTGCAGCAGCCTTCAGGAGGAGGCTTCATCTGATAAGAGAGAGGAGGGCTACTTGATTCTGAACTTTCTTCTTCCTCTTCCTCCTCTTCCTCCTCATTATCCACTCTGCTGCCTGCTACAAAAGTATCACAGGACAAATTACATTTAGAGAATAGATAGCTGTGGCAATAGCTGATCCTGGGAATGAGCAGTGTCCCAGTTACAGCAAGCGCTACAGAAAAGTAGGATTCCCTTGTCTTTGCAAGGAACTGCGGTGTTGCCAAGTCTCACAACGTTTGGTGTTTTTCTTAAAACTGCAGGTCCTGGAATCTTATGATTATGTGAGAATTTCAACTTTCATTTAAAAAAAAAAAAGTTTGGCAATTGTGATTGTGGAGAAAAGCTTTAAAATGTGACCTGAGTGCACTTAAATCTCAGAAAACGGAAGGCAAATAAAAACAAACCCCCAGATTTTTGTTTTTAAAATCTTCTGATTTTGAAGTCAGTCTCATGATTTTGGGCAGCCTGACTCATGACATTTGAACCCTTGGGACTGTCAATAATAGAACTCTGTCCTCATAAAAGCTCCCTTGACCTTTGCTTTTAATATTTACACCAAAAGAAATCCATACATCTAATTGCTTTGAGATGCTCTCACAAAGCAACAGATCAAATGCAGATTATTAATAGTTAAGTGCTGACTATATACTTGATGCTGTACAAGAAACAGAAAAAAAAATAGTTCCGTGCCCCAAAGATCTTAAATAGATGGACAATACAAAACCACTGGGATGAGGAAGGAATGTCTGTTCCAAAGCTCAAAGTCAATGAGAGTCATTCCACTGATTTCAATGGACTTTTGGATAAGGCCCTGGAAATCCCATGGGAGAGGTCAGCCACAGAGGGGTTTTCTCCGTGACCCTCCTCCCCCACTTTGTCCCCTCCTTAAATAATGACTCCAGGGTTGGCATTTGTGAGTTTTGCAGAATAAGTGAGTTTTAAGGAGGGATCTGAAAAAGGAGAGGTTAGGTGTTGCAAGCTTGACCCTGAAAGGTGCCAAGCACTCTGGCCTCAAGACAGCAAAGTATTTAAGTATATGCTTACCTTTACTCACATGAATAGCAAGATTGATCCCCTGGTGAACTGGAATAAAGGCAGAGTGGTACGCACAGGGAATAACATGGGAGAAGGCACAAACACAAGAGGTAAAGAGGGGACAAAGGGAGAATTGAAGCAGCCTTTGTCACTGGAATGCAGAGACAGGAGTAACAAAATGCGGGAGCAGAGATTTAGGCAGGGGAGAGCTGTGCAGGCTTTCAGATTAAGAATGAAAGGAATCCAAAAGTAAACGTGCAGCTGTACAACATGAGTGATAGCTCCATTTTACACTAACAGGCATAGTTCAGGGGTTTGGTCTTTATTTTCAAGCATATTGCAAATCATTGTTATGAGTCAAAATCTGATTTTAAATGAGTGTAAAAAAACTGCTTCCCACAGTAAGCCCCATGTTTATGTGGATGAGCTCTTAGGGTATCTCTACACTACAAAGAAAAACCCGCAGCACTGTGTCTCAGAGCCCAGCTCAATTGACTTGGGCTTCTGGGGCTTGGGCTGCAGGGCTAAAAATAGCAGTGTAGGCATTTGGGCTCAGGTTGGAGTCCTGGCTCTGAGACCTGGCAAGTGGGAAGCGTCTCAGAGCCAGGACTCCAACCTGAGACAAAATGCCTGCACTGCTATTTTTAGCCCCGCAGCCCAAACCCCAGAAGCCAGAGTCAGTTCATCTGAGCTCTGAGATCGGGTGCCTTGGATCTTTTGTTGCAGTGTAGACATCCCCCGCACAGAGCGCAGGAGACTTTAATGGTCTACCCTCACACACAGTTGTCAGCATTATAAAAAACTGTACATTTTGAGTATCTGCAGTCTATACAATATAATTCCATTTTTTTTACAAAATAGTCTACAGAAGGTGAAAGTTGCACAATGAAGCACTTATAAGTTAGGAAATGACAATGCTACCAATGGACATAACGTTAGCTCTACCCCTTGTGTGTTACAGGGCCAGCATCTTTGGCTGATGTAAACTAGCATAGCTCCATTAAGTCAACAGAGCTATACTGATTGACACCAGCTGAACTACATGATCAGATAATATTTCACAACGAGTGCAGTGTATCAGACTGTTATTGCTACCACTTTTATAGAACTCTTTCCACAGCCTCATTGCATTTTTCAATATTTTCTGCTTACATTATTTTCAGTCATTGTGATCCAGTGCATCTTTATTGACTGAAATTTTACATGGTAGATTCTCCTCTTGCTAAGTATTCTTTTAAAAAAAGAATTTAAGCCCCAATCCTGCAAACACTTAAACGTGTGTGTAATTTTACTCATGAGTAATGTAATGTACGTGTGCAAGTCATTGGGATCAAGGCTTAAATCAATAGCCATAACACTTATTTTCAGCCAGCAACATAGACTTCCTTAGGTGCCAGTTAACTGCAAAGATAATTTAGCTGCAAACCTAGATCCAGACTGTGATACCCTTATTAATGTTGAATAGCACCTTACTCCACAAACAGTCCCACTGACATCGAGTGGGGTACTAGTCAATGTGAGCAAGGGCATCATACTCCTGACCCCCCTTGGATGGTCTGTATATGCCAATTAATTTTACTATTACTATTTTATTGCGCTTAAGTCCCAGTCCTACTCCCATTAAGATCAACTGCCATTGATGTCGATGTGCAGGATTCAGAAGCTAACATGTCATATGATCAGTGGTGCAAGTGGAATCCATTTTTTACCAGTTCACTCCCCTCCCCCTGCAGGGGGGGCACGTGACCTCCTCATGCTCTACCTCCCCAGCCCTTCCACGTAGGGGCTCCTCCATCTGTACAGCAGCCCCGCCGGAGGACAGGGGCTGGAAGCGGTACAGCTGCGCCAGGGGAGCTGCCAGCATGGGCCACCTAGTGGCCCCACATTCTGCTCCTCCTCTTTCCGATAACCCATACCAGCTATAAATATCTTGCTGGTACGGCGTACCGGACTGGACCACTCTACTTGCACTGCTGCATATGATGTACAAGACATGTTTCCTGTACACTTTCAAAATGAATTACTTTAATGGGCTCTGCCTGTGTGGGCATACGCAGAGTAGCACATAGCACTAGAAGATGCCCCACATGTGTATGTACAGCTGCAGAAAAAATGTATGAAATATCATATTATCTGAGAAACAGTATGTAAGCATAGAATTACAGACTGTAAATCTGATCTCCTCTCCCGTGCACCGCATGCAGTCATTTCCACCCCTTGCAGCCTTAACAGTATCAGTTTTTTGACTACTGAGTGCTCAGCTGTACACTTTACCTTAACATTCAATCAGCATATAGCCAGATGCTCCCCTGCTGCAAATCAGTGCAGGTCAATGGAATTATGCCAGTTTTTACCAGCCCGTAGTTCTTTATTGAGTTTTAGTTGTTTTTAAAGAATAAAGGATTAAAAATACATTTTGCAATGTGGGATCACTTGACTAGATACTGCTAGAAATCCTTAACCCACACACCTTATGGGGGCTGTCTGCTGGGGCCCTTCTCCTGTACACCTTAAGTAGGCTGCAGGCACAAGACCCTCTCCTGTGCACCTTAGGAACTAAGTTGATTTTGCCTTTTGAGACACACAGTACCCTAGACATCTCCAGTAAAAGGCAGCAAAAGCTCTGATGCCAGTTGAGCCACCTCAAGGTGAGGCCACATGTCCCACGTCCACAGACAGAAGGCATTAATGAGAAAGGAAGAGTTCATAAGATCGTCCCCACCAATCTCAAAATGGAAAAAAATATACAGGGCTAGATCATCAGCTGGTGTAAAATAGCACAACTCCGCTGCCTTCAATGAGCCCATACAGATTTACACTGCAGAGAATCTGGCCCCCAATCTTTTAACAGAGAAGCATGTCCATACTCTAACAGACACAGACTAGCTACAGCTCAAAAATGCCCCCAATAGTCAGGGCAGAGCCTACAAGAAATCTAAACTAGCACCAGCCAAACACCCTCCGTATCTACTACAGCCATCAAGCCATCCTAGGAAGTGCCTGTATGTCACTTTACTAAACATTTGGAGGAGGGTTCTCCAAGCTCCAAAAGCCACAAAAAGAAGAAAACTTTAAAAGCTAGTCATTAGAAAGGCAAGATTAAAGGTGAGAGGTCACATCAGACTCTCTAGGCTTTCTGACAACCCAGCAAGCTGACAGCAGGATCATTTGAAGAGAATCAGTATTTAAAGAATATTTTCAGGCCATTTCAAAAGCTGAATGAGCCAATACAGGAGAAGAGAGAGAATCCATCGCTACATGGGCAAAGATAAAAAAGATTGACAAACAGTGTTGGTGGACCCATGGAGCTTTTAGTTTATTTAATATATAGTCCTCAAAATGATTATGGATATGATGACTAAGGAAGGCAAACGGATCTATATAAAACAGTAACAGCAGCAAACTAAGACAACAGTTGTCTAGAGAATGACTAAACAAAGTTTTAGGATACAGAAAAAATGTTTTAAAAGCAACTGTTTTTCTGAATAACACAGTATTGTAATAGTAGCAAGGGGTTATCCCCTGTTCTATCTTGTGTTATCAAAATGATCTGCAAAAACTGGAATTAAAAAAGTTGTAATTTAGACATAGTGATATTTGAAAAGATAGTTTAAAAATCTACAGGTTGAAAAGAGATCTTAATTTTAGCTGGTGTACTTTGTGCATATTTGACACAGACTTTTAAGCTCAGAAGGGACCATTATGATCATTCAGTTTGATTTCCCGCATAAAACAGGCTATAATCTCTTTCACATTTATAGGATTTTAGGTGTAAATTGTAATATATAATCATAAGTTGTAATAACACTAGTCTAGTTTTACTGTGTAGGCACTTTGCCCTATTATTTGTGAAGGTCTTTCACACAGCAACAGGGGAGGGAAAAACATTTTAAATAGGAAAATTATGTGAACCACAAAAATCGGTTTGTGGGAATTAGGGGTAGGAGTAGAACCTGAAATTACTTTCAACTCATTTATTTTTAAATTAACTATATTTCAAGTTCACAGTGTCCCTTATAAATTAACAATTTTAAAGTAAGAACAGCAGCAGCAGGAACAAAAAACCTGACTGATGTCAAAGTGGTTGGTTTGCTGCCAAGTGGTATGGTGAACAGGGCAAAGTAACACCAAAAAAATGCAAACTGTGAGCTGCAAGATAACTTCAGAAAAACACTCTTCAAATACGGCAAGAAGCAATAGCAACTTGTGAGGCCATTAGTGCCTAACAGGATACCAGAGCCATTCTGTTTAGAGACAATTCTGCAGCTGTATTTTTGTCATTTTGTGCCTACACGACTTAGCTGGCAGTGCAGAGAATGTTGAGTCAGAACTCTTGGGTTCTGTTCCTTGTTCTGCCACTCACTGTATTACCTTGGGTGAATCACTTAACGCATGGTTCCCTCCAAGCTTGTATAATGCTGACAGACCCCGGTCGTCAGCAGGCAGGATCGAACCTGGGACCTCTGAAGCTTAGTGTATGAGCCTCTACTGCAGTGGTCCCCAAACTGGTAAGGGGGGGTCATGAGAGAAAAGTAATAGAATGTGTCTGTGCCCCTCCCCCGCCCAGGCTGGGAGCAGAGCCATAGCCGGGGCCAGGAGCCGAGGTGTGGCTGGAGTGGGTCCTGGGGCCAAGAGCGGGCACCGATGGCTGAGCCATGTATGGAAGCAGGTACGCGGCTGGGCCGGAAACTGAACCAGGGCCACAGCTGCAGCCAGGGCCAGGCTGGAGCGGAGCTGGGGGCAGAATGGAGCTGGGTGGTGCTTCCTCCCCACCTCCCTAGTGGGGGCTGGCCCAGGCCCTGCCAAACACTCCCCCCCAGACATTCCTCCATGCCCCCTAGGGGCCGTGCCCCATAGTTTGGGAAACAATGCTCTACCGCATGAGCTAAAAGTCACATGGCACTTAGCCAAGGCTGTAGCAGACTCATCAATCTCTAGATGGTCTAGGTGCCACAAGAGGAGGACAGAGCCCCACACCAAGTAGGCATGGGTTACACTTTGAAAACACTGGCTTGGGGGGCGGGGGCGGGAAATGCTAGGACCACAAATAAAATGCACCACAACAGACCCACTGTGTCAAGGAGTCAGGGAATAGGGAGGATACAGATAGTAGGGGGGCCAAGAGCTGGTGTCGTAGCACAGTGCCTCCACAAGGATGGCCCATTGCTTCAAGGTTATTGCCCTCCACCCCTCAGACCTTAGGGCTTCATGGTTCCTAGAGGAGGAAACTCCTGTTTGTTCTGGGGGTGAGGCTGGAGCAGGATGTAAGATGTGAGATTGCAACCTCAACCATTTCATGCAACAACCCAGAAAAAGCTCTGTATGGATTGCCTAATAGAGTTTCCATCCTCTGATCTTTTCATGAAAGGGAATGCTCTAGGCAAAGATTTGTGAGGTTTAATTAATTGAGGCCTGATTCTGTTCACATTGACCGGAAAAAAAAAAACAATCAGGCTAGGAAGGTCTGTAAAGTCCTTTGAGAACCTTGAATGAAAGGAGCTACAGAAGTGTGAAAACTGCACCTTTGTCCCTGAACAATGCATCTGCTCTTGAAGCATCTTTCGCAGCTGATGTCATAATCCACTTTGTGACATCACAGTTAGTTGCCATGGAAACATTTATGAAATTCCCAATAGAAGATACATCCGATGAAGTGAGCTGTAGCTCACGAAAGCTTATGCTCAAATAAATTGGTTAGTCGCTAAGGTGCCACAAGTACTCCTTTTCTTTTTGCCAATAGAAGATCATCACTTCATGTGGGGAATACGCAGCAGGAGCAGATGGACACTCAGAGATTATATTTTCATGCAAATGTCCTTAGCAGGACCGGCTCTAGGCACCAGCAAAGCAAGCACGTGCTTGGGGTGGCACAATTCCAGGGATGGCATTCCGGCCATCCTTTTTTTTTTTTTTTTTCCGGCTTGGGCAGTTGCGCTCTCTGAGATTGGGGCGGCCAATTTTTTGCTTGGGGTGGCAAAAAACCTAGAGCCGGCCCTGGTCCTTAGTTAGCAGTAAAGAAAGGAGGGAGATAAACGTGTATGAGATATAAGCAGATCCGTTTCTAAACAGAATGTTTTTCAACATTTTCAGTGAGATATTGGCAAGTGTTTAATCTTTTCAAAATGGTTTCATTTGTTTTCAGTGGCTGGATTGATTTTTTTTAGAATACTTATTACAAACTATATTATACTTTACACATTTTGCATTCCATATGTGCCTACATCATCTTTTGCAGGCTACGAAAGAACACACACGCAGGAAACAAATGCAACATTACTCCAGTAGTTAGTTGAAAGAGAGGAAATATGTGCGCCAGCAGGATAATGTTGCCTGCACATTGTCAGACCCACTGAGAACAAACACAATTTAGCACCTAAGTAGACTTGATGTTACATATTAGCTGACTTGTTTTTCTAATTAATTTGGTTGTCAGATCTACACATTCATCTAAACTATTCCACCTCCAGAGAGAAAAATGAATGAATAAAAGAAAGAGACAAGGCGGGTGAAGTAATATTTTTTATTGGACCACAGACCTCTGCGTAGCCTGAAAGCGTGTCTCTTTCCCCAAGAGAAGTTGGTCCAATAAAAGATATTACCTCACCCACTTTGTTTCTCTACTATCCTGGGACCATCACAGGTGCAGCAACATTGTAAACATGAGTAAAAGAGAGACCAACAAAGCACCTCAGCAAAAATATAAATAAATCAGAGAAATCCAAGACATTAAACATCAGTCCAGAGGCCGTGAGCAGGATTTACCATAGAACACTAGGTAACAGCTTAAGCCAATACCTTGAAAAATGGAGATCAAGTTAAAAACACCGTCACGCCAAAATTAATCATAAAATCTTCTTAGCATACTTAATAGGAAGGCTGCAAATATTTTTGCTGCTTTCATTCATAATCAAAATTATTTTTAGCATCTCTCATTTGTAAATCTGTTGTATTTTTGCAACTGTGTAACATAGTAGAATTTTCTATTCTATAAAGGTAAACTACCAGATAAAGCTCTGATCCTCCAAAGATTTCTGCCTGTGTTTAGTGGTTGAACTCATAGTGCTTCCAGTTATGTATGTCCATAAGTGTTTGCAAAAATAGAGCCTTACTTTGTAAAAACAAGGAGCATTCCATAATTAGTCGCTTCAAATAGTTCTTTTTTCAAATTTGCATTAGATTTGGGGGAAGGAGGAGGTTGCACAGAACATAAAGCAGCCAAACAATACTTTTGCATCTCTCTATATTTAATTTGAAACTTTCATGCTGATCACTGGATGAACAAGGAATGGATTCATAGTTCTATGTGAGCAGAAGTATAAATGCCAAGATTTCCTACCTTCTAGTGATGAAAGTTGCTGCTCGGCTTCCAAATACAGCTGAGAAAAGATTGGTCTGGGGACTAAGCTGTTTGAGCGGAGAGAGGCCTCAATAGAATTATGCAATACTTCTTCGAACCTGGTTGTCTTGAGCTGCCCGGCGTAAGAATTTCCCATCTTCTTATTCAAAAAAAGAAGAAATAAACCACGTTTCAATTTTAGTTCACAGAGCTAGGAGATCACATTGTGTGGAAGGCAAACCACAACATTTCTCATGAAAGAGTAGCACTGCATTGTCTACACTGAAAGGCAGAAAAAAAGAAAACTGACAGCAGCAGCCCACTAAACAGATCCTGCTGGTAAATTACAGGAAGTTATCTAAGTAACAGCATTCTGTAATTCAACAGAAAGGCAGCAAGGTCTGACACCTTTTTGAAGATGTTGCTAGAAATCTGATTCTTGTAATTCCCTAATTTAACAAACTGTACAGCAATTCAGGAGATGCATTTGCAATAGTCAGTAATCTTATCTGTCAAACAATCTTTGTGTTTTCTATATCTCAAACAGAATACACTTTAAAGGGTCTTGTGGATAACAGTTATGTATATGTGTATTGACAACTCAATGGCCCATCATAACACATGCCTAAAATTCATGGTTAGAGCAGTTTAACTATTCTTTTAGAAGTGTTCTCTCCAAGCAAAATCGTGTTGCTTATAACTAAAATCCAGTCTAAAAGGATGGCTGAAAGTGTCGTTGGCATCTTTTCCCCAATAACAGGAGATTTATTAATACATTGAGACAATATATTTCCCTCTAAACAAGCACAAGTGTTTTTAGAACAAGAGTCAGACAAGTTATCCATTTGATTCGGTATTTAATTGCATTTATTATTAGTAAAGCCACATGATTTGTTCATTTTGTAGTTTACTGAACCATAATAGTCTAATCCAGTGGAATAGTCTAGTAGTTTACTTTCCACATACTCACTTACTGCCTGCTTTCCACTGTGAACACAATGAATTGTTCTAACGCAAAGCCATGTCAGCTTTTTTTTTTTCTACTACAAAGTAGCTCTTGCCCTGGGCCCCACGAACTTTCCCTCCTCAAGTAACTGTGAATTGAAAGCATGAAATGCTTCCTGTTTGTGACAGTAATTCCTAACCACTGAACAGTCCCATCCCCACACTGGATACTGCTTGGGAAATAAGCCCGTTGGGAAGTAGCCTCCAGGAATCACTCAATCAAGAGAAAAATTACTTTGAACAAGCTAAGCCACCTACCACTCTCTTTCTAAACAAAAATGTGTCTTTAGTGAGCTGCTGTCTGTGTATGACAGTACATGGCACAGTGTGATATTATATATTTTATTGTATATTTATATTGCCCACCCCAGTAAAACTATATACAACAATTAGGCAAGCACAAAGAACCAATAAGGAAAGTGTTTAACATGTAACATAAGCATGCGGTACACAGAAAACAAACAGTGCCAACATCTCTCTCACACACATCCCTTAAGTACGCTCACTGACATTATCAGATGAAAACAGAACTAAAGACAGGAGACTTCGATTTGTTGTGAGGCTTCACAAAGACACAGTGATATCAGGTAAGCTGCAGAGCTTCCAGACTATGTTGAGGACTTAAATAAGGATCAGGCACATCCCCCTTCCTCTGCTAAAAGCAGAAGGCCAACTCCCAGCTTGAGTAGACAGTGTTCTCCCCAGGCCTCCATTCCCCCCGCATCCCCAGGCCTCCCTTTCCTGCTGGACTCATGCAATGAGAGTACTCTCTCCTGTTGCAAGCTATTTTAAGCTCGGGCTACACCAAACACAACTGCAGACAGTGAGGAAACACTGCCATTGCCAATGTTGTCCTGATGTTATCTCAAACCACAGGAGTACAAAAGGAAACTAAGGTGGATTCATAAAATGAATTATATTAAACATTTACTACTTAAAGGTATAAGACAGCTGTCATTAATGAAGCTACCAGAAGACGAATGCTAATTCCAGTCCATCCCCCAAGCCTCATAGTTGTAGGTGTAGTTACATACATCTACATAACACACTTAAAAAAACAACATGGAAATAATGAAACACCTGCTAACAACATTATCACTTTGCTCGTGTGCTGAACCCCACTCCCACATCCAGAAGCAAAATATTCTCTGACTAAATTATAAACATTTCTGGGTAGGGCCTCTTTTCACGGTGAAAGGGCAGGCACCATTTGAATGCTATATGACTGATTGTAGCACTCCCACAATCCTGCATAGCAAATGCTTTCTTCCGGAAAAAGTTGTGGTCAGCCGGCTTGCTCCCAACATTTAGCCACCATCAGGAAGTTAAATGCCATTCAGAAATCATCCATTTTATAAACATTTTTTCTATAGAAAGTGTTAGTTAATAAACGAGACCATTAGATTTAAATTCCAAGATCCGTAACACCTGATCATGTCCACATAGGAAAATGTTATTGATACACAGCTCAGTCCTGCTCCCACTGAAGTGACTAATAGAGAGTCCTTGACTAGAGCGGGAGCAGGAGTGACACTTTCTCAGCAAGGGCTAGATTGTGACTTCCTACAATGTGGCCATGTTGGGCTTTAGAGCTACCTTGATCTTGGCTTTGTGCCCTGTCTTGAGTTCAGGGCTTTGCTCTGGATGCTGCTCCCTGAGAGTAAGTGCAAACAGGGCTGGGGAACGGGTGAAGTCTTAGCTCTGACCCTCCCACCCACATGCTCGTCAGCCGAGCTGGCTGGGCATGCTGCGGGAAATATGCTGCACTTCAATAAATTACTCCTCCCCCTACCCAAAGCAAGCATGGAAAGAGGGAAGAATTGTGTCCCTTTGAGACCAGCACATGCAGCCCCCTTACTGAGGGCTAAGAGCAGAAACACAGTCTAACCCTAACAGACCAGAGCCTGCTCAGTTTATTCCCACCCACTGACAGGATCCTGTTGTTCAGGTGGAGGGCTGCCCAGAGGCTATTTTCTGCCTTTACATGTCTGACAGAGCACAATGAAAGAGCACAAAGCTAAAGGTGCCCATATACTGCAGTATTAGAAAGAGATGAATTGCTTTACTACAGAAACACCCATCATGACTAGATGGATCAAGGACCTACAAATTCTTTTACCTCTGGGAAATCCTATTTAAAACATGTGAAACATAAGAAGGTTTTGAATTCACATGAAATCCCTTACAAGACCCCCACTGTATAAGAATGACCTAGAAATGTAACGTGTAGATACAATTCAAACGCAATACTGGAATGTTACCTATCTGCCCCAGAAATGTCCTAAACAAACAGGAACAAAGGGCTGTTTGCTTTATTGAGGGTCTGTACCTCCTTGTGTGACTCTATACCCATGTTTTGTTTGTTTTTAAGGATACACTGTCATCTAAATGTTATGGTTTTACAGCATCATATGCTTCAGTGATATTTGCATCTAGTTCTTATAGGTGGGAACACATTCTATAGGAAATTTTAAAGGTTCTTCCAGTTTATAAACTCTGCCCCACTCAAAAAACACCTGTTACTCTATTATCTTTTCTTTCTTTGGAATAGAAATATGTGTATTGTTAAGTGGAATGTAAAAATATGTGTTCATAGCAAGTCAGCCAATGGAAAGAGCAGAAATTCCATCTCCAGGTCTGTGAATATTTCAGATACCACCATCAGAGACACAAGTAAATTAAGTGATCAGGGAAAGTGAAGCCATTTTAAACTGTTGGGTTATGGGTTCTCCTCTCATTTATACTTATGTAAATCAGGCCTAACTCCAAAAAAGTCAATGAGTTACATCAAAGTAAACCTGATATAGGTGAGAAAAGAATCAAGCATTATATTTCTCCATTAACAGTGATTTTTAGCTTGAGTATTCTTGAAAGAACCTTCAGCCACTCACATTCCACCTAAGCCCAAAACACTTCTTTGTGGTACCAGTCACTGACAATTTCATTCCTAAGGAAGGACCTTGTCCTTTGTTAATATCTCACATTCCAAATATGAAAATTAGGACACATGTGGTCTTAACTGGCTGGTCTGAATTTTTATATCAGTTAACAGGTTTCAAATGCAAAAAATGGGAAGCCCCTAGGAAAGGGCCATTTAAAAAAGTAAGCTCTAACATTGCATTGGTTAATAATTAGTAGTAAAAATATTCTATTGGTTAGAGCCATAACAAGGGGATTTTCAAAAGTATATAAGAAATAATAATACTTCACACTCAAAATCTAAGTGCTAAGATGTTCTGGTGATGGGGGCCATATGAACCCATTAGATAGTGATCCTTATTTTCCTTTGTAAATCTAACTCAGTTTTATAGATGGTGAAAGTGAGAGCTCAAAGAGGTGAAGTGACATGCTCAAGGTGGCACAGCAGGACAGTAACAGGACTAGAACTCAGGTCTCCTGATTCCCAACCCTGTAACTTATCAACTGAACCATATCGATATTGGTAAGGTTACCATTTGCAGTATGCTACTATTAAGTCTCTGAATATCTGCCTACTCAAACACAGTTTAAAATCAGAACCTTGATCTAGGGTTGCCAGGTGTCTAATTTTCGACCAGAATGCCTGGTCGAAAAGGGACCCTGGCAGCTCCGGTCAGCAGCACAGCAGAACTAAGGCAGGCTCCCTGCCTGCCATGGCTCCATGTGGCTCCCGGAAGCAGTGGTATGTTCCTGCCTCTGCTCCTACGCAGAGGGGCAGTCAGGGGGTGCCACACGCTGCCTCCGCCCCAAGCAGTGGCTCTGCAGCTCCCATTGGATGGGAATCATGGCCAATGGGAGCTGCAGGGGTTGCACCTGCGGACGGGGCGGCACCTGCGGACAGGGCAGCACCTGGAGCCTCCTGGCCGCACCTCCATGTAGGAGCCGGAGGGGGACATGCCACTGCTTCCGGGAGCTGCTTGAGGTAAGTGCCGCCCAGAGCCTGCACCCCTGACCCCCTCCTGAGCCCCAACACCTGCCCCTGATCCCCCTCCTGCCCTCTGAACCCCTTGATCCCAGCCCAGAGCACCCTCCTGCACCCCAGACCCCTCATCCCCAGCCCAGAGCCCACACCCCCAGTCAGAGCCCTCACCCCCTCTATGCCCCAACCCCCTGCCCCAGCCCAGAGCCCCCTCCTGCACTCCAAACTCCTCAGTCCCAGCCCTGAGCCGCCTCCTGCACCCCAAACCCCTCATCCCTGGCCCCACCCCAGAGCTTGCACCCCCAACCAAAGTCTTCACCCCCTCTCGCATCCCAACCCACTGCCTCAGCCCAGAGCCCCCTCCCGCACCCTGAACTCCTCATTTCTGGCCCCACCCTGGAGTCCGCACCCCAATCCCCTGAGCCAGTCCAGTGAAAATGAGCAAGTGAGTGAGGGTGGAGAGAGCAAGCACCAGAGGGAGGGGGGATGGAGTGAGCAGGGGGGTGGCCTCAGAGGAGGGGTGGGACAGGGCTGGGGCCCCAGAGGAGGGGCAGGGCAGCGGGTGGGGCAAGGGTGTTCGGTTTTGTGGGAGTAGAAAGTTGGCAACCCTACCTTGATCACATACTCTTTGGGGTTCCCTGGCACCCAGACCCAAACTCACAGTCCTCAAATAACATGTTCTGAAAGCTTATACCACTGACCCTATATTGTGAGGCTCTGTTCCACAGGAATTTGACCCTGGAATCAAAATGACACTACCCCAGATTTCATAGCAGCATTCAGCTTTTCTACACGTGGCATTCATGGGTTGCTGCAGGTGGATAGAGCTGGGGAGTCCTTGAATGCTGTTTGGTCAAATGCAGTTATAGATTCAGGATGTGGAGCACACTGTGTAAGCTACCAGCAGTAGGAATGGACTTGCTTTTCTACCCACTTCCCGACATCAAACACTGTTGCAGAAGCTTTCACGCCAACACTAAACCTGCCATTTCAGCAGAATGAGCCCTCCATCAATTCTCCCAGCTGCTTGAGAGAGGGCTTTTAATGCCAATATAAGCAAGCTATGGAAGGGTTGTTTCCTACTAGCTGTAGGATGACTGACATTCCTCCCAACCATCAAGACCAGCCATTTCTTTTAAACTTGGGAGGCTGTACCCCACCCACCCAGAATGTTGTACCTGAGTTGTCAAATGCTGGCCCCTGGCTCCAGGCACTGATCACAGTGAGCCTATTTTCCTGGTCCACTGGACTTGGCATTTACAGCCAAGATTTATGTCTCTCTCTCTTGGCTACAAGTGGGTGGCACAGGCAGAAGTTTCAAATGCCTGTGAAATTCCAAGCAACAATCGGAGACAGTGACCAGATCAATTGAGAGGGCTAGTGCAGCAGCAGGATAGCCCAATATCCTGGCTACTGATAAAGAGTTTCTCTTTGATTTATCACATTGTCAGTCACCATGGAGAGGATACAGAGGAAAAATACCATCCACTGCTGCTTAAATCCATGATAAACAGGAGACTAAGATCACACAGACACATCAGCATTAAAGCAATAGATGTTGCCTCCAACAAAGCAGTTTAGGGCAATATACTGGGATCTCTCAGAAAATGCTGCCTTGCACGTGTAAAGATAACTGGCACAGTAAATAAGAAAAGAGCCATCCTAAAAATGGAAAGTGGTAGCAAGAGGTCTGTGTGAATCCAGAGAGATCAGCACTCAACCTCCAACCACAGAATAAGCAAAATTCCTACAGCAAGGGTTGTTTGTGCAATATGGAAGGAGAAGGATGGCCACCTTGACTAAGGATTACTATTCTAGTGTAACAGGGAAGAGACTCAAGGTCAAGTTCAATTGCCAGGTTTGGTCTTTCCACCCAGACCTTGAAAAATGAAGCCACTTGCATTACTCTGCAGTGGCCCTTTCCCCAGGGTTGCAAAGTCAGTTCCTTCTCAGCCAGGAAGCCAGGGGATCAATCATGGTAGAATGGGGGGAAGCTATAGCAAAAGGAGATCCAGTCAAAGTAAAAGGATTCAGCTAGAACTCCCGCGTTTAATAAGATCAACCAAAGTGCAAACCTCACACAGAAATTGGCTGCAAGTTTGTATAGCATCCAGCATTACGGGGCTCCAATTCTACCATAAGGTACTACCACAACGTAAATATTTCTACATTATTTCTACTCCTTCTATTTGGAGATCTTGGAATAAGGACTTTAGGAAAGAAGGTACAGTGCCAGGCCTGGGCCAAGAAATGTATATTTAGTAGAATTTGTATAGTACTGTAAATGCAGCTATTATTGAGAAGGAGACAGTCAATATAAATTAGAAATTATGAATGACACAAAACTGAAAAGGGAAACTAAAGACATCAGAGAAAAATTATGGGTAGCAGGGCTCAGGACAATAAGGAGGATGATTTTAAGTATATTAGAAACAAAAGATATCCGAACAATGGTACAGGCCCATTAGTAGAGATGGTAAAATTATAATAATGATGTAGAAAAGGCAGAAGTGTTCAATAAATATTTATTCTGTATTTTGAAAGAAACAGGATGATGTATTCATATCATGAGGATGATGAGTCAATTAGTAACTAAGGAGATAGTTAAACAACATCTACTAGGGATCCGATGAAGTGAGCTGTAGCTCACGAAAGCTTATGCTCAAATAAATTGGTTAGTCTCTAAGGTGCCACTAGTACTCCTTTTCTTTTTGTGAATACAGACTAACACGGTTGTTACTCTGAAACCTACTAGGGATAAACATTTTTAAATCAGCAGGCCTAGATTACTTGCACTCAAGAGTCCTAAAAGAGTTAGCTGTGGAGACCTTCAAACTAGCACTGGCTCTGAGTCTTCACATTAACACTGGATACCTTTCTGGAAGCGGTGCTGCAGTGCAACATAAGTTATTGGGGTCAACACAGGGTTAACATAGTGAAATGTAATGGCCTGTGATGCACAGGTGGTCAGAGTTGATGATCCAATGGTCCCTTAGGGCCTTAAGCTCTGAATTTATGAACAAATATATTAATTCTATTTTGGGAAGATTAGGTTCAAAAGTGTATTACCACAATAGTGGATCTCTTGGACAGGAATATGTGCATGAGCTTTTTGGTTCTAACAGGCCCACAGGTCTCAGGACAACTAAGTAGAAGCAGTCTCTCCCCACCTTCTACCTTCCCACTATATCCCCAGTCTTTGCTGTTTTTTCCAGTCTCCCCCATTCGCTAAATTTTTCAGCCTCCCTCTCTCGCGTGGGTTTTTTTTTTTTACACTGTTCATTAGTCTAACCAAATGGCTGAGGCAGACATGTGAAATGACTAGTGAAAGCAAGCCAGCGATTAAAGCAGCAAGGACCCAGGAACAAAATGGTAAAGCTATCAATACAACAATTATGCAAATCCTGAATGACAAGTATTTCAAAATAATATGCAGAGACAGATTGTAGCCCCCAATATCCGCATGTGCAGGGAACCAGGCAACATCAGTATGATCTCCAAGCACTCAATAGTCATGACTCAGGACCCCCAAAATAAAGAGGCTGGCTTAAAAATCATGAAATTTTAAACATAATAAATGTTGGGTTCTTATTTGCCTTCTGTTCTTGGCACCTTTAGGGTGCATTTTAAGATTCTCTCTGAAACTCCAATGGCTAGCTTACTTTTTTTTAATGTAATAAGATGAGAGTTTCAGGTATTCATATAAATTGAGGAGCTGGAGCTTTTAAAAGACACTTCAGCTTGTGAGAGTTGGAAATGCTAAGACATGGGCAGACATAGCTTGGCTTGTGTGGAAAGGGAGATGTGCTGCTCCCATGGTACCATCCCCCTTTTCTTGGAGCCTGAAGAGAAGGCTTTGTAGGAGGAGGATTATTGAGTAGGGAAAGTAACCAGGACTGTAGAGACTAATGTTCTATGCGCATTGTCTCTCCTGGCAACCCACCAACAGGGAATCCGCAGAAAGGGGATTGCATCTGTGGGCTGTATGCAGTCTTATTCTCACTGGAAAAGGGGAGAGGAAGGAGAGCCCCCATAACCATTAGCCCAGTGGCTATAGCACTCCCTAAGGAAGTGGGAGACGGCAGTCCAATTCCCCCCTCTGTCTGATGAGAAGGGATTTGAACTTGGGTTTCTCATCTCTCAGGTGAGCGCCTGGACTATGGGAAAGTCTGATGTAGAAATCTCTCCTGTTGAAGCTTCACTGTCTGTAAATAATTAAATACGCATTGGACAAGAGAGAGAATGACTCTTTAGTCCAGTGATCAGGGCACTCACCTGAAAATGAGGAACCCATGTTCAAATCCCTTCTCCTCATTAGGCAGAGAGGGGAATTGTACCAGGGTATCACACATCCCAGATGAGTTCCATACTACTGGGCTAAAGGTTATAAGGGATGCTGTTACCACCTCCACCTCCCTTTTATGTGTGTGTTTGAGCAAGCCTATAGGATAGGGTCCCACATGTGAGATAGGTGTGGGAAATGTTTAGTTTCACCTGGTAAGATAATCCCCATTGAAGCTTTTGCATGAGAGAGGTGCTAGCTGTCAGACCTAGGCAGCTGTGCTCATGCACAGAGGCAGAAACTTCAAGTTGCCTAGGTACCTAATGTAGTAAATGTAAGTGCTGAAGGACTTTAGGTGTCAGCTCAGCAGGGGTTTTGAGGGCCTAAAGTGGGAGTTAGGCGCCTAAGTCCTTTGGTGGATCTGGGGCCTATTGACTGGAGAAAGTGGGGTTGTGGAAAAAAGACCAGTGGAGTCTGCATCTATTTAAGTAGAACCAGACGTTCCCAAGAAATATGGAAGGGAAATGGGAAAATATGTGGTTACCAAATGGAAAATAAAAGAAACAATCAGGAGAGAAATGGTATTTTGGTATTTAAGAATAATACAAATGAGAGAAAAAAAATTAAAATCTGCCAAGCATAATTGACACTGTCCTTTTAAAACACACTTATGCACTCAGGAAGTTTACCCATGAACTGCAGTTCTATAATACTGCCACAGTTAATCCCAATAAGTTTAATAAATTAGAGAGAGAGGGACAGTGTCTAGAAATGTTTTTTTCATTTCACACCCTTTCTATTCTGGAAAACAAATATGAACATCTAACAGACCCATTAGTTACAACACTACATCTGATAGGTATTGGTTTGCTTATGCAAAATAACTGAGTTAGCTCAACTGTGGCTAGCCATCCACATCACTAAAAAAACCCTACAAATGGTTCTAATTGGTTCCCGTTTGACTCTCAATGACACCAAAGTGGCACTTTCACTCCCAGAGGCCATCCTTTAAGTCAGGACTGAGACACAATGGCAGCCCAGTGTGAGGAAGCTGTATGTCCACTCCCTTTGCTGTACTTGTCCCATGGATAAATGATGGGAGCTGTTCTCTGGGCATGCCCATCAGCACCTTTCATAAGCACAGAGTTACACACAAGTGAAGAAAAAGGAGTTGAAAAGAACAGAACTAGACTTTGGTTGTTAAGCAAAATTCTGGTGTGAGCTGCATAGGCACGTTGATTTAACAAACCTCACATTAAAGATTACGTGCTGATAAAATTATATTCATATGACTAGAAATACTACAGCCATGTACAAAACCATATCAGTTCTCTTCAGAGAAAAGGAAGCTGTCACTGGCGTACCACAAAATTGTCATTCACTGTAGTGCTCTATAGTATGGTTTTAGTTGCTTATATAGGGCTATGCACATCTACAGTAGAACTGGCGAGAACATTTCTGCCAAAGTGAAATTTTGGCAAAATATGCTGGTTCAATGAAGTTGTATCAGTTTCGGTGAAACTTTTGTCAGGAATGTTTTTACAGAGAGGGAAGCCAGGTGGACAGGGTACTGGCTTAGGGTGTGGGAGACTCAGCCTAATTTGCAGTTATCTGGGATGCAAACTTCTGCTCTGAATCAGTCAGAGCAGGGACTTGAACCTGACTCTCCCACAACCTAGGCTAATGCCCTAACCCAGCCTCATCCTTTTCACAAAACCATTCAAAATGTTTTCTTTTCATTCCATTGCAGAATGAAAACAAATTTTGAAACTGTGAAGGTTGTCAGCAGACGGAGTTGTCATACCCTGGTCAGCTGTAATCTATACAAAGAAACTATAGTGCTAATTGTAGTCACGTATTATGTAGGCTTAAACCCAAATCTCTAAATGTAGCAACTTGCTCCAAAAGGCTAATGGAATCTCACCACGAAAAGATCTCCTTTTCACTTAGGAGTCAGGTTATGGCAATTTGCTAAGCCCCACCTCAGCATTACAATTTTAAAAACAACATTAAAGCTTTAACTTCAAACACAGTTATCCTAGCTAGAACTCCCACAGTACTGTACCCTTTTCTGTAATCATATCTTAGAATTCATACCTCTCCAATGGAATTAGATCAGAAATTGCTTCCTAATAGTACCAATTTGGAAAGTATCTCATCACTGAACACAGAAGTTGATGATTAAGGCTGATGGCAGGAAACAGAAAATAATCCTACCCCTCTGTCCAGCCAAAAACAGTTTTGCTTCTGTTTCTATAAAAAGATATATACTGTAAGAGGACTGGTCTGATCTCTGAGCTGCCACTTTCTTTGCTGTTCTTTTTATTTTTATCTCATTTGTTATTTTGATCCTGAAAACTAGTTCAATATGAAGACTGGATTTCTTCTGCACTGAAAGTGATCCGATAATGATTTCCTCTGCTGACTCATGTTTCCAGGCAACAGAATCTCCGAGTAAGAATTCAGAATGCGATTTGCCAAGCTTTCAAGTATACCATGCAGAAGAGCTCAAAAGGGGGAAGAGGACCACCAGGCTTTCTGGAAATTTTGGATTAAAAAGAAAACTATTTCAAATCCAGTCTTTGAAATTAGTGTCCTTGCCCAGGGTGAGAAAAATAAGGAGTTTTTTTCTTTAACATTGGCACCCTTCACAGAGATTAATATACATACTTTTTCAATAAATATATAACTGTTCCTGCTAGGGTTTTACTAATGAAAAATTTATCTGCTCATTGTTGCCTTTGAAAATCACCCCAAAAGATCCATACCAAAGTGGAAAACCTGCTAGGAAAGCAATGCTGCCACTCTCAGACAGACAACATATCAAACAATTCACAAGAGACAAAGGGCTCATTTTGTGCCATACAAGCAATTTTCTTTTTCATTTTTGGCCACTGAAACAGGAAAAATTTCAGCCCAAAAATCAAAATATTTTGGGCTTTGGCTGAAAATTTTCAGCTGGAAAAAAATCAGTTTTTTTAAAGGGGCTAATTTTTCACTGTAACCCACAAAATTCCTGCAGGAAGTTTTGACAAAAACGAAAAATGTTTCATCTACATTTTCTACAGGAACGAGCCACCATTTCCTGACCAGCACTACAGATAACCAATTCAAAAAGCTCAACTAAGATAGTGCACAAGTCCACCAAGCAATAAAGCAGTGAAAGAATATGATCATTTATTAGTTTTGGTGGTCCAGCCTGAGGCATTATTGGCAGTTCAGTGCAGAGAAATTGGCAGTGCTACAGCTTGTGGTGTTCTACTTTTGTGGAGAAACAGAGAACTCCAATTTACAACCAGACTGCTTTCATTAATTAAGCATGAACAACAGTTCCCCTTTTAAGACTTAGTTTTGGCCCTTTTTAAAACTTACTTTATAAAGTAAGGAACAAACTGCTTTAAGCTTGAAGTTCCTCGTGGCTAGACCCAAACCAGAGCTGAAATTTATTTGAAAAATTTGAAGCTAGAAATACAAATCATTTTGAGTTATGATGTTTGGAAATTTTGATATTTATTCAGTTTTGAAAAAAAAAGTTATGTTTTGACCTCTTCTAGTTTGTAATAAATCTTGCCATACAAAGTTCAAATGGGTTTTAATCACAAATCTTTATTGAGATCTCATATATTCAACTACTTTCACAAAGTTTACTTTCTAAATATAAAAGTTATTCAAAAATCCTCATGGGGAACTCTGTTGGGGGGATTATAATTAATTTTAGATGTCTGGGAAAAGTTATAAATTCAGCTGAATTTGTGGAAGTCAGTCTCCAGAAGAACCATGCTCATAACCTCTCTAAATCTCACATTTTACATATCACAGAAGGGAGAAGCTCATTAGCCAAATCTGAATTATGTGCGTCTTGACAGTGGTTCTCACAGCAATTACAAGACTCTTTAATTAAGGTGTTGCATAATTTGAGGGAAGGTATAGAATGGAGGAAGAAGATCTAGGCCAGTAAAAAGATTTTAGGGGAACCTTAACTGAACATTTATTGATGTTAGGGTATTTAATTTCTGTTTGTTTCTTAACTATAACCTTCTGACAACATTGTTAGTTTTCATTGGAAACCTACTCTCAGTCCTAACTCTGGTTTAAGGGTTTGTTTTTGTTTTTTGTCTAGGAATGTATAGCCAACCATATATTTCATTCTTTAATCCCTTGCTAGCCCAGCAGCAGGTCTAGGATCCACTTCTTGAAAAGCATATGTAGACCTGGAGGACAGTCTAGCATTGCGATAATACTGCAGACTAAGCCTAATATATGATATGGCAATAAATACATTTAGGCAATAGCATTGCATCCTGTAGATGCTTTGACATTCCTCCCTGCAGGAAACAATGTATTCTAATGCAGATTTGATTTTCCTGCAGGATCTCATAAACTTTGCAGGTGTTACACTGGAGAGAAAAAAAAAATCACTAATCAGCAGTTTCAACTGTAGTTCAATTGACATGCTTTACTCCTCTCCCAGCGTAGATCCCGGACCCTGTTGCCAGTCAAGCAGCTCTGCTCTGTCTCTAGTTTGATTTTTCAGTGTTGCTTTGATCAGCTTCTGGTTTTTGATTACAGCAGCTCTTTCAGAGACCACTTTTAAACTCCCTTAAAAAGAATTACATGTATAAAAACACATTGAGCTGATTGAGAAGCAGGAAGGAACGAACCAGGGCTAGGAGAGGATGGCTGAAGTAGCAAGTAGGAGCTGAGTGGAAAATGTTCCCATGATAATACTGGCCCAGATCATACCTCTCCCAGCTCCGTGCACATAGTGGACCCGATGTGCATGGATCGTCTTGCTCCTGGATAAAAGAGGAGCTGCTCAGCTGCCTCTAGGTACTGCCCCAAACACACCTATTCTGGGCTTCACAGAGGATACTTCAAAGGTCTGAGGAGGCACTGGTGACCGGGCAGGCCACAGAGAAGTGGGCAAACTTGGGGTGCACATTGTCCCCCATCCAGCCCCGTGGAGATTCTTAGGAAAAGGTAACACAGCCTGGGATATACTATCTTTCCTGCAGAGTGCTGCCTACACACCCTGGCACCACATTTCACAGTGGAATACTAGAAAACTCCATGTGGACGGCCTCAGAGATTTCCTCAGTCTGAGCCACATTTTTATACAGTCCTACATGGAGAAGACTCAATACATGCTAAAAGTTCGAGCAGAAGAGAGTCTAAAAGATCTTGGATCCTGTTTGTGATGAAGGAGTTATAACAAATAGTAAAATCTCTAGATATTATTTCATTGCGAGATAAAATCCACCACCATCAAGGCACCGATTCATTTACAAAATAATTTCTATTTATAATTTATTTTAAAACTGTACTACGTCAGAGAAAAAACATGTAATCACAGTGTTTAGAACAGTGCATCTTTGGTTAAAGGTACACCACTAAGATGAAACCTCAGTCTTTTCACAAACAAGTTGAAAGTAGTTTTAGGCATCTGTCCAAGTTCCCTGTTTTAAACCCAGCTTTTATAGATTTAAAATAATCATTTTCTACTTTATTTAAATGTCAACCTTGTTTCTGTGGGAAAGAGACACTCACCCAACAGGAGAAACTGACCGACACAGAGGACACACATAGTGCAGACAAATGCATAAAGTTAAAAAAAACCAAAAATCCTGAGACATGGACAATTTTTAAACTCTTTCAAGTACAGCATTTTAAAATGCTATTTGTAACACAAAATAACATAGAAGTGTGAATAATAATATTAATAGCAGTAAAAATATTTTGATGAAATCCCTATAGCATCACAAAATGCTCATCATGAAAATATTACTGATACAGATAAAAATAAATAAGTTTGCACATAACAAAATGCACTGTACCTTAAAGAAAGTTATGCTTCCTGATTACACCCAGTGAGTTAATCCCAAAATTTCACATTTTGATTGCAATCCCAGAAGATTTACACCTGTGGTAACTGCTAGTAACTTTCTTCATGAATTCAGAGTAGCAGCCGTGTTAGTCTGTATTCGCAAAAAGAAAAGGAGTACTTGTGGCACCTTAGAGACTAACCAATTTATTTGAGCATAAGCTTTTGTGAGCTACAGCTCACTTCATCGGATGCATTCAGTGGAAAATACAGTGGGGAGATTTATAACCTTTCCTTTCCTTTTCTTCATGGAGTTTTCTTTCCTTTGATTTAGGAGAATCTGCTGCTTTGGAGTATAGGTTAGGAGCACTTAAGGCTTCTGAGTCAGTGCAGTGCGCAACTGAACATTCAGTCAGGTCGTCATGACATGAACATTCTTCTGTCCCAGTAGAACACAGGAAGGTTTCAAAGCTATCTGCTCTGTAGCTACGACAAAAACAAAATAATCAGACTCTCATACAACCTATCAAGCTGTTCTATAATTTGTGTGCCCTCTGTGCTAGATGATAAATGGTATGACTTTATGTCTTATTAACACTGAAGTATTTTGCTAGGTCATGTTGCTCCCAGCCAGGTACATATCAATCTGTCGGCCTAAAGCAATATTAACATCAACAGATTTTTTTTTTAAAGAAATAGGAACGCCCTTTTGCATTATGCAGATAGAAAAACACTTGAAGAGAACAAAAGATTTCTGTTTGTACAGGACTCTATTATGTTAACAAAAGGAAAGATTAACAGGAGAATGAAAGTTAAATATGTTGCTACATTGTCTGTGTGTCTTCTAAATAAAATGGATAGGAAATTAAACAGTACATAGGTATATGGAAAACCTTTTATGTTCATCATATTGCTGGATGCACAAAGAAGCAACTACAGTATTACATTTAAAGGGACCACTTGTCAGGGTGAAAATCATATTTCTGAAATATTGACTTACATTACTTGTAATATATCACCAAAGATGATCAAAACTGAAACTGTTTTAAAAATCTAACTTTATTTCCTCCTATGGCTCCAGTTTAATGAAGTACTTAAGCATATGCTTAATTTTATTCCTGTTTAAGTCCCATTGAAAACAGTGACCCTAACTGAAGTCAATAGGACTTAGTACATGCTTACGTGAATTGTGACTCTGCAAACTTTAGTTTTTGCATTTCTCCTACACTGAACAATGACAACAGATTAGATGGTGTCATTTTTGTTTATAGTCCATTTCTATTCAGCTTCATATTCAGGTTCTCATAGACAAACACAATACTGCAATATTTGGTTTGTAAAGACCAGAAGCGAATCTTTAGGAGGTATATACATATGTTTGTGTGAAAAAAATAAAGAGATTTCCACTGGAATTTTAAAGAAATGGAACATCTTTTCTGTTGTACTTAATATTTGTAAAATACTGTTAGGAGCTAGTGGAAACCTTGTTAAGGGTTGAGTTAAAACCTTGATTTTGATGGAGATGAACTGTAAGAATAAGTTAGTCACAAGCTCTCACCTAAGACAAAAGGGTTATGTGCACCTGTCGAGGAGCTTTGGACTGTATGGGCAGAGGGATTTCTGCTGAGTATTGTTTTGTGTAAGGGGATACGGGAGTGGGTGAAGGCAGAAGACAGAACCACAGACAGCCTGAAAAAGCAAAGTAGAAGCTTGTAAGCATGGTGTGAGTCTGAGAGAAACCTAGAGAGAGGTTCTGGGTTGGAGGTGCTGGCTGAAAAGGAGCTTGGGCCTGTAAGATACGAGACTACTCCTTTTGCCATTGGTTCCCCCTGTATTCAGAGAAGGAGGACTTGGTACAATCCTTGTAAGCTCCATCATCTATTTCTAGTCCCACCAGAAACATCTCGAGGGCCTCAAGCTTTGACTTGGGTCCAAAAATTTTAGGCTCAATCACCTGCACTGTGCTAAAATATGAGAATATAAAAGTGAAACTGAAAAGATAAAGGTAACCTGATGACACTGAATAGGCTGTTAGTTGTTCAAGTTGACAGAAATCCAAAAAAGTAAACAAACAGCATAAGTACCAAAAGGAAAATTCAGTTTTGAAATATTCACTTCTAATAATCTAAGCTGCTAACAGTAACACTAGTGAGGAAATCTGTACTTTAAAATGGTGGGGCCAGATTGGTGTGGTTACATGGGGCACAATCATACATTTTCCATGAGATAACTGCCCTCCTTGCACTTACCCCCATCAGGCTACATCCAAAAGGGGTGTAGCACAGGGAACTTGTCCTTTCTACACTGGGCATCTCCAGAAGGCATAGTGCCTTGCCCCAGAGTTTTTGGTGGGGCAGTACAACCCCATACTATTCTGATGCACATCAGTGCCTAAAAGGCACAATAAAGCCCTTAACTTTTAGCCTGATAACATCTCTTGAAATCGTTACACACAGTTACTTAGATATTCAATTTCACCTACAAATCAGGTATTTAGATATATTAAATTATTGTTACATACAATTACTGTTACACAAAGTTATTAAGTTGTTATACACTGAATATTTGGACATCTAAGTAACTATTTCACCTACAAATCAAATATTTAGATATCTAAATTACAGTAAATCCTCCATTTTTATGAACACCACCCTTATGAATGACCAATTATGCAAACCATTTTTCCCCCAACAGGATGATTAGGGAGAAAGGGAGGAGAAAAACAGAACAAAATAAAAATCACATAACTAAAGGATATTGATGAAGAACAAGTCAGTATTCCCTCACGATCCAATGCCTTCAATGCATTAGAAGTTGCTTTGCAGTGGTGTGAAGGACAAAAAGAAAGCGATGCAGTGCATCAGACTCATTTATGCTTTGAACCTACTGTAATTTTGAAACGCTCATTTTTATGAGCCTTTTGATTTTATTAACTCCTCAATCCCCAATTAGTTCATAAAATAGAAATTCTACCATATATAAAATGTGCTTGAAATTGTTTTTGGGCATAAAACTGAAGGCTTTGTTAAAGTCAAGCAAAAAGATCAAGATCTTAAAGTCAAATTCTGGCCATGTTTATGGCCATGAAACCTCAGTTAAGTCAATAGGTTAAATGGATATAATCAAGGACAGAATATGGCCTCTATTATGCCTGCAAAAGTTCAGCTTGTTCCTAAGTTTCCTCTGTTTTAGTCAAGTCACCTCTTCTGGGATTCTTCTCTTTTATACACTCAAGTAGCAAGAGGAGGGATAAATGCCATAGCTTCTAATCCAAACAGGTTTAGGTTATCATAACACAGCTTGCTATTAGAGATGCCTCTTTTTAACACCTGAAGTTTCTTAAGCACCTCAGCACTGTTTTTCCCTTTAATGTTTATTGTGTTTCAATCACATTTTGATTCTGCACAAGGCGAGTCCCTGCACCAGCAAGTCCTTGGATATGAACATCATATTCATGAAGACAAATATATAGTGATTTTACTGGCCATTTCTGATGTGAAAACTTCTTGATACCAGTAGAAGCACAATCAGATCAACCCATTATTATCTGTGTGTCCTGACCTGGGGCTCCTTCCTCTGACGTGCTGAACATCAGGGCCTGATCCACCAAAGCAAGTAGTCCAATTCAGCAAAGCATTTAAGCACATGCTTAAGTGCTACTGGGACTTAAACACATGGTTAAGTGCTTTGCTGAATAGAGATGGACTTTAGCACACATTTAAAGTTAAGCAGGTGTGCAAGTGTTTTATTGAATCAGGACCTTAATGCAAACAGTACCATAAAAATTTTATGCTGTATTTTTACCATTTGTGTTACCCCCACAAAAAATGGTACTTGATAATGGACTCCATGTACACCTTCAGAAGAGCTTTATGCAAGTTAATAGTATCAGATATGTTTTCTGTCCCTTAGAAGCCAAGTTCTAATCAGAAGCCCCACCTTTATTTTTAGAACTTTCAAAACCACCACAAAATGTCCAGTGAGATTCTCCATTTAACCTCTATAACATGGCTCTCCTATATGGTAACATTACTCCTGTAATTCAACAACACAACCAAAGATACCATCCAAGTAAGAAATAATACTCTCCTGTTATAATATAGCTATTACCTTCCAGCTATTTATAATTATCGGTACTTGTTGCCAAGATCATTTATTATACAATATGTTGTTTTGGGCCAAAGTATATTTCTAGATAGATAGCTGACTTTTGCACATAAAGGAGAATGTGATATCTATATTTTAAAGTTACTGCTTGGTTACACTATATACAATACTGCCCAAAGCCTATACTGGGATCAAAATATTGTACAGACTTTAATTTTATTCTATTTTAGCATATAGGACAAATCACTTTCACATTATATCATCATTTTTCTCCCTTTAGAATATGGCTGATAAAGTGTGAGTCTGAGTGCATACATGTGCATATTGGTGATGGGTCATTGGTAAAAATCGAGGTACCCATTCTATCCAATCCATCCAATCCAGTTACCCAGCTGTAAAATGGGGGAAATTGTACTTTCCTACCTCACAGGGGTGCAGTGAGAATAACTATGTTAAAGATCATGTCATGCTTCAGACACTACGATACTGGAGGGCATAGAAAATAGGGAACTGAATCTATCAAATCTAAATTTCTAATCAGGTTATGGATGAACACTAACTATTAGGCAACGCTCCTCCCACACAAAATTAGAGTACAGGCCCAGCAGTCAGGATCTCTAGTCCGAGCTGGGCCACTGAATTGCTGTGTGACCTTCAGACAGTTATTCAACTTCTTTGATCCGTAGTTTCTGCAAAATGGGAATAAAAAAAACACTTAGTGACCTCATATGAATGTTGTGAATCACTATTTGTAAAGCGATTGGAGACCCTATGAAAGTATATTATAAAGCCACATAGTACATTCTCACAGTGAGAGTGTATTACTTTTCTGTATTTAAACCACCTGACAGTGTTAGTTGCACCCCAATCTTTGTGGGTCAGGACAGATGCATGATGCAAGCACTCCATTTCTCCAGACTACTGACAAGTAAGAAGGACTTTATTAAAATTTTGTGAAATCTCGTCATAGATATTTGTAATGAAAAAGGGCACAAAGAAAATACGGGCTGTTACATACTTACTAAAAAACAGTGAAGCTAATAAACTGGTATCTGTTGCAAAACTCTTTAAACACCCACTGCATAGGACTCCAACATTGAAAAAATTATAACAAACAGGGTCATTCTGACCTAAAAGCAACCAAAAGACTTATAATTATTGTACCAGACAATGGTGAATCATACTTAAGCAAACCTCCTATTCCTTTTCAATAGAATGCATTATTAATCAGACACATTGTTTTATAACTAGTTCAACTAGGAAAAAAAAGGAAAGGAAAAAAAAAGTTCACTTTTTTCCATACAATATTGGGACAGTTGAGATAGTAACAATCATTTTTTTCCACTACCAATATTACATGAAGCGACTTCTGTTAATACTCTAAATCAGCAGTTCTCAAAATGTGGGCCGGGCCCCTAAAGTGGGCCGCGACACTGTTTCAATGGGGTCACCAGGGCTGGCGTTTGACTTGCTGGGGCCTGGGGCTGAAGCTGTAGTCCAAAGTGGTGGGGTTCTGGTTACAGGCCCCCAACCTGGGGATGAAGCCCTTGGGGATTTGGCTTTGGTCCCCCTGCCCAGGGCCTCGGCAGGCTCAGGCTTCGGTCTCTCCCCCGGGGTTATGTGGCAATTTTGTCAGAAGGGGGTCATGGTGCAATGAAGTTTGAGAACCCCTGCTCTAAATCATTAAAACAAACAAAAAAAATCAAAGCTTTTTCAGTCATACTGTGCACAGGCAAATAAATACAGAAATCAAAACTAATGTAAATGCCCAAACAGCACGTTAAAAAAAAAAAGGCCTGCAGATTTATCAATATTCTTATAGCAATTAATGGTTCTGACTTTGTCCCACCAAGTTTTCTGGAAAGTGAATTTCTTTTGTCTCTCTTCTGTGTTATTCCCCGCAAAAATGGGAACCTCCCATTTATTTTAGTATCTGTTTAAGCAAAAACCAACTGTTAGGCAGGAAGCTAGTCTCAACTTTAACCATGAATGTTAGGAACCATTAGAAAAGGGATAGATAATAAGACAGTAAATATGATGCCATTACATAATCCAGGGTATGCCCACACCTGGAATACTGCTTGCCCCATCTTAAAATATACATATATTAGAACTGGGGGGAAAAAACTGAGAAGGGCAACAGAAATGATTAAGGGTGTGGACCAGCTTCCATATGAGGAGCGATTAAAATGACTGGGACTGTTCAGCTTAGGGAAGACATGACTGAGCTATGATAGGGGTCTATAAAATCATGAATGGTGTGGAGAAAGCAGATAATGAAACTGTTATTTACCCCTTCACATAACACACAAACCAGGGCTCACCCAATGAAATGAATAGGCAGCAGGTTTAAAACAAACAAAAGGAAGTATTTCTTTACATAACATACAGCCAGCCTGTGGAACTCATTGCCAGGAGATGTTGTGAAGGCCAAAAGCATAACTGGTTCACAAAAGAATTAGATGAGTTCTATGGAGGATAGCTCCATCAATGGCTATTAGCTGCAATGTTCAGGGATGCAACCCTATGCTCTGGGTGTCCCTAGACCTCTGACTGCCAGAAACTGGGACTGGATGATGGGATGGATCACTTGATAAATTGCCCTGTTCTGTTCATTCCCTCTGAAGCATTTGGCACCAGCCATTGTCAGACGACAAGATACTTGGCTAGATGGAGCATTGGTCTGACACAGTATGGCCATTCTTATGTTCTTACTAAGTATAGTGTTGCTAACATCCCACTATTATCTATTATAAGTACTTGCAAGGTCCCTATTACTGTAATAAACTGAGCACTTCACAATCTTTAATGTATTTATCCTCACAACTCCCCTATGAAGTGAGGTAATATCTCTTCATTCCTACAGATGGGAAACTGAGGCTTCTTTTTCATGCACCAAGAAGCTCAACTAAGGAGTGGAGGCATAAGTGTCACAGATTCTAATCCAAATTGATTTAGGGTATTAAAACTACTTTCCTCTTTTTAGCAGATAGGGGTTTCTTTCACACCTGAACATAGTTTTTAATCTCTTTCATTTATCTTTTTTAAAATCACATTTTTCTTCAATTCATTTTCTGATATTTGGCCAATTATATTCAAAAATTTAAGTGCTTAACTTTTTAAAAGTGACTAAAAGAAAAGGAGTACTTGTGGCATCTTAGAGACTAACAAATTTATTTGAGCATAAGCTTTCGTGAGCTACAGCTCACTTCATCGGATGCATGCTGTAGCTCTCGAAAGCTTATGCTCAAATAAATTTGTTAGTCGCTAAGGTGCCACAAGTACTCCTTTTCTTTTTGCGAATACAGACTGACACAGCTGCTACTCTGAAACCTAAAAGTGACTAGTGATTTTGGGTACTGAAACTGAAACACCTCACCAGGGCCTGATTTTCAGAAGTAGGAGCTCAGCACTTTCTGCAAACCAGGCCTCTTTAATGTGTCTCAGGTTGGGTGCCAAAAATTTAAACACCTTCCATCCTAATCTGAGGTACTTACATGGCCCACTTACCACAGTATCTGAGCACCTCACAGTCTTTAATGTGTTTATCTTCACAATACCTTTGTAAGGTAGGCAAGAGCTGTTACTCCCATTTTACAGATGGGGAATGTGGGCACAAAGACGCTAAATAATTTGCCCAATGTCACACAGGAAGTCTGCGGCAACGTAGAGAATGAAACACAGATCTCCTGACCCCCAGGCTAATGCACTAACCACTGGACCATCCTTCCTCTGGGTAAATTTTATGTTAAATATTTTAAATGCCAATTTAATTGAAATGACTGTAGTTTTGTTGAAAAAATACCAACTTTCCCATGCCCTATTTGAAAACAACAAATATAGGACCACAGAAAAAAAATCTGACAGAAAATCTTCATTCAGCTCTACCCACAAACTGCAGTAGCTGGGCAACACCATTACACTTCCAATGGACACAGGGGGAAATCTTGGCCCCATTTAAATATATTGCCAACACACCCATCAACCTCAATGGATTTCACCCACAGTTCCTAAATTACAGCGAGCTCCAAATACAGATGAATCCATTAAGGAGAATTAAACATATATTTATTAAATGAGGCTGTGTTCACAAAATAACAGTGTTTCAGCCAAAAGGCTTTCACAAGATATATTCCACAAGCAACAAAGTTGATTGAAATCAGCTTCCTGTTCTCCCACCATTTACATTTACCATTTCCTAATTAATTTTCAATATACATAGTTCCTAATGGTCAGATCCTACTGAAGTCAGTGGGAGCCTTCCCCTTGATCTCAATGGGCTTTGGGGTCAAACCTCTTGATGATGCCAACCCTTTTATGAATTACTTCATTTTTTTGCTGGCATTCCTACCTATTTTCATTAATTAAAATAACATTTACATAATACTTTTCAGTTAAAGTATAATACATGCATCATAAAAATGTAAGACAAGAATCTCCTCTACAATCCCCTTCGTAGTTGCTACATAATGGGTACTCATTCTTCTAGTCTGCCAAACTCTTAGTTATCAGTTGGAGTTCCCCAGGCTGATGCAAGTATAGGCCTTGACCCTACAAATGCTTACACGTGGGATTACTCACATATCTAAATGTTTACAGTATTACATATAATCAAAAAATAAAACCCCCAAAGCTTTGTCAAAATAAAAATGACCAGACCAATATGAAGGCAGTTATGAGCACAGGGCAGGGTTATAGATAAACAGGTGAAGCAAGTAGATAGGATAAGAGTGGACCCTTGAAAATATCAGTGCCATTGCGCCTCACTCAAAGGATTAAATGACAAATCCTCCTCTACATGCAAGGAAGGCCCTGAAAGCAGGGGCAGCTCTACCAATTTTCCCGCCCCAAGCAGTCGCCGCCAAATTGCCACCGCCGCAACAGTGGCGGAGCTGCCGCCAAATTGCCGCTGTGCCCGGAAGGGCAGCGGGGCTGCCGCCGAATTGATGCCGCGGGACACGGAATGCCGCCCCAAGTACCTGCTGGGAAAGCAGCAGAACTGACACAGTTCCACTGGCATGTGGAAGGCTAAGAGGGAGGGGAGAGACACAGGATTCAGGAAGCCCACACAAGGAGAATTTTGTTTTTAAAAGTTATCCCATTTTAAAAACTGTACAATTTATAAATTCAAATCAAACATGGGAGATTTCAGTGCTCCAGGTGAATGCTTTGGAAAGCTGGAAGGACATGAACACAAGGGAGTAAAATGGAAACTGAATTGCAATCAGATTTAAGGGCCAGATTTTGAGGGCACAGACACACACAGAGAGAATAGTATCTTACTCCTTATTTAAATCAACAAGGCCATTCCTGAAGCAAGGACAACTCAGTGAGAGTAAAGGGCTCACAGCCTGGTGGTCCTTAATGGAGAGACTTTTAAATTCTCTCTCTTTTTTTTTTTTAATTAATTTTTTTTAGGAAAAAAAGGACAATGGGAGATTTGTGTCCTTTCTTTCTTCTGTTTGATTTGTAAAGTCCTAGAAGGGATGTGGGGGAGGAAGGTTCCTCCTTGCTGTCTGCAATAGAAATGTAGGTCTCATCCAGCTGTTTTTCCTGGAAGACTCTATGGACAACCACAGCATTAGTGGGATTATGACATCAGAGATCTCATGCAATGGAAGCTGATTAAGTGAAAGAGGAAGTCGTTTTTTATTCAGATTATTCAAAACAGTTTGCTTTTGTTCACTTCCCTTTCACTCAAAATGCTCAAGTTTTTTTTGAAAGATTCCCCCACCTACTCCCTTTCACATATGGGCTGAAAAAGCTCAGAATCCACATCTGAGACTTCCAACCGAAAAAAAACCAAGGAACATCAGACCTAACATTGTTTTTACTTTAGAACTATCAGCAAACAGAAAAAAACAAACTTTAAAAAGTTATGCCTTCTTTGTATATGTAAGCGGGGGAATAGTCCCGCTTTTGTGGGGAACTTTCCTGGCTTCTGCACTACCCTGGTAAAGTGGGCTAGCGAAAGGATCTGAGTCCTCGCTCCCACTTCCTTTACCCAGTGGCCTCCCTGCCCTTGAGGGCTCCCCTTCCACTCTCCTGTCTGGCAGAGTCCTCGTAACCCCAGCAAGGCTGGGCCCAGGATTCCTGGGGGGCTCGACCCCCAACCCTGCTGTGGTCACCTAGGACAAGGGCTAGTGTGTCCCCACTCTCGAGTACTCTCTCTGCACTGGGCACTTCTCTGACCCACTGACCATTACATACAATTTAAAGCAAATTCAAGTTATTTAATCAACAATTAATTTTAAAAAGAATAAGGGAAAATGGGAAAGGTGAAAGGAAACACATCAACCTGCTCTGTGGCAGGGAACATCACAAACAGTGTCTCTGGAATGTCACGGCAGTTCACAGTCTGTTCCTTGTAAGTCCCAGGCCTCCTTCTCAGGCCCTGGCTGTGCTGCAGGGATGCTGTGGGTTGGACACTTGCTCTGGTGGTGGCCACACGCTCTCAGGCTCTAAGTGGTAGGACCCTTCTTCCCAGTGTCGCCCCCGCCCTGTCGGGGTTACGATCCAAGCCTGGCCTGCAGAGCCTCTTGGCTGAGGTGTCTCCCTGTGCTGGGCCTGCTGCCCAGGGTCCCCCTCGCTCTCCCCAGCTGCTCACCACACCCAGCTCCGCACTGCTCCAGCCCCAGCTCCACCACTCTGCCTCAGCACTGCTGCTGCTGCTCTGCCTCCAGCTCCCTGGGCTGCTTCTCTGGCCCCTCTGGCTCTGCTTGCTGCAGCTCTGCCCCCAGGACAGGTCTGCTCTGCAGGCTGCTTCTGTGACTCTGCTCCCAGCGCTGACCTGCTTCGTGCGCTGCTTTTCTGGCCCCTCTGGCTCTGGTTGCTGCAGCTCTGCTCCCAGGGCAAGTCTGCTCTCTCTGGGCTGTGCCTCTGGCTTTGGGGTTGCAGCTCTGCTCCCAGGACAGGGTCTGCTCTCTCTGGGCTGCTTTTCTGGTCCCTCTGGATCTGGCACAGCTCTGCTCCCCAGCTCAGCTTGGGCCCCTGCTTTCTCCTTAGCTGGGCCCCACTCTGTCTGACCCAGGCAAATCCAGCTCACATGGAGGACGGGACCTCCCTGACCTCCTGATTAGTCTGCCCACCCTGTCATTCAGGCTGACCTGGAGCATTGGCCTCTCCCCATTGTTCCTGGAGACTGTCAGTCTCAGGGTCCTGATTCCCCATCGACCCTTCCCCCCTTTTTAGTACTGGGAGCTAGCAACTAAAACACCCCCACTGAATGTTAGTAAGGAGCTAACAGTCCACTTACATATAGCAAAGGAATCAACAATGCACAAACCCGATTTGTTTGCTTATTTTCTTCTCATCTCAAAGCATTTTTGCGGACACAGGGAGCAGTACAGCATCACCATTTATTCTTGTCCGTGGCTTGTTCCTCCATTAAAACCAGCCTGATCAAGTCCCCACATACCATGTGCCGCCATCTAGTTGGTGATCAGCCGCTAGGTCTGACTGACCTTGGTTGTGCGTGCATTGGTTTGGTTTTTTTCATCCTATCATCTGTTTGTCTTCTGCAGGATCCCCAACATCATAATCTTTTCTATTGCAGTCAATCCTGTATGCTGATTTCACATCCTTCTCTCTTTCTAACGTCTTCATTTGTCTTAAAATCATACCACTTTTTATCTGCCAACTTGCGAAGAACCCTCATCTCTACTGCCTCCAGCCTTCTGATGTCTGTATTTTATTTTAGCTCAACTTTAACTCTAGAAGCTGGCACTGGAGCCCACTAAATAATGATTTATGATGCTATCAGGAAGCTATTTCCCTAAGAGAATTAGTACATTTTAAAGCACGATAATAAAATTAGCTAGGGTAATGCCTATTTTGTTGCACTGTAGCACTACTGATTCTCTGTTCTTCACAGTTAAAACAATTTGTTCAGAGGGTTATTTATAAATCTACACCTTGACTAAAATAAAAAGAAGGAAAAAATAAACTTCCTTGGGGCTGAAACTCACCATTCTCAAGAGAATTTCTTGTATCACCCTTTCAAAGAATCTACCTGCAGTCAAAGCTCTTTCATGCAGGTATCCAAGTCTGAATTCTATTATTGGTCTTTCACTCCTACAGACCCAATTTAACTTCTGTTGACTTCAACAAGGGTTGGATCAGACCCTAAACCAGCAGGAGGCAGCTCAGAAAGGATGCTCAAAACTCCTGTAGGGAAGGAGTCTTTGTGCAATGACTGGGTTTGGGGAGGAAGCATTACTCTGAATTGTTACACTTCCTGTCTGCCCCGGATTATGCTGTCTCCACAAATTCCCCAATAGGAAGAAGAATATGAATACTTCTTTTGAAAGGCCTGTGCTGTGTCCTGTAAGAGAGGAGTTCTCAAGGGGTAGGGTGAGGGTTTTCAAAGCAGAATATGTGGTGCATCAGGAAGCTGCCAGGTCAAAGTTTCAAACCCCAGCTGCCTTGGTTCTGAATCATGATTCATTAAAGAGCTCCATTGTATGAGAAAAGCTACAGAAAGAAGCCAAGGGCGGGGGGGGGGGGGGGTTTGAAAAATGTTTGAGGGAATGAAATTCCACCTCTCTCTTCCACCAAAAATCTCCAGGAGGAAAAAATGTGCTCCTGCTGTTTGACAAAGAAAGAAATAACCAGTGGCTTCACATTATTTTGTCCTTTAGAAAATTAAAAGCAAAAGTGCCTGCTCCTTTAAATGTTGTTTTTGTCTACTTTTTACAACTGCATTACAAATGGCCAAAGCATTCTAGAATGTGCTTAGCCATCCATGCACTATCTATGGCCATTACACACACCAGTGTATTATGTGAACTCAGATGTCTTTTACAGTGTTTCAGGGGAATATTTTCTCACAGGTCAAGACCCCGATCCCGCAACTGAATCCACACGGGTAAACCCAAGCTGCCACAGGGGATCTATCTCACAGGGATCCTCTGCAGAGAATTCATTGTGTGATTGGGATCTAAATATATGTTAGTTTCCCATTTTTTTCCTACTGTTTTATTGTTGACTTTTCATCCCCTTAAAATATTTTTTTAACTCATTGGGTGCCACGTTACTAAATTTTGATTCAATGTTTTGTTCTGACAGTTGTGTACAGTTAAAATGGTTCTGTCTGATTAGCTGGTCAGGGGTCTAATGCAAGAGCACTGGGAAGCCACTTAAGGCCTGATTTACTAAGGTTATGTCTACTCTACAAGCACTACAGGGCACAACTGCAGCACGACAGCTTCACCAGTGTAGTGTAGATGCTTCTTATATCGATGGAAGGGGCTTTTTATTCAATGCAGTTAATCCACCTCTCCAAAAGGTGGTAGCTAAGTTGGTGGACCTTCAATGGTCAACAGAATCATCCTGGATTTGCACCAGCAGAACTGACAGCAGAATGTGACCGAATATTTGTGCCTCCGCTGAGGCTCCCTCTGCTCATAAAGTCTGAGAGGTGCAGGCCTGGTCTACACTTAAGACTTGGATAAACCTAACTACATTGCTCAGCGCTGTGAAAAATGTTGTGCCCTGAGCACCATAACTAGGTCGACCTAATCCCCAGTCTAGACACAGCTAGGTCAATGGAAGAATTCTTTCCCCAATTAAGCTACCACCACCTTTTGGAGAGGTGGATAACTACATTGAATGGAAAACCCCTTCCATCAATATAAGGAGCATCTACACTACACTGGTACAGCTTTAGGGCTAAATCTGTGCCACTGTAGTGCTTTTAGGATAGACATTACCTTAGACCCATGCTGCTTCATCCTTAGAAACTGAGGGCTCTGTAAACCTCCCAGTTTCTCTCAGCCTGGAAAGCAAGACACTAGG
The DNA here is from genome assembly GCF_965152275.1 of Natator depressus. Lineage (NCBI taxonomy): Eukaryota > Metazoa > Chordata > Testudines > Cheloniidae > Natator > Natator depressus. The sequence continues at coordinate 30,989,026 of NC_134236.1, forward strand.
ACAGGAAAGGGAACCACGAGCTTGGACCCTAATTACCTGGTTTTAGTCTCTCCTTCTTCCCTCTATTCCTACTCTCTTTACAGTTCCTGCATTGTCATACAGCCATCAAGTTTAAGGTCAAAAGGGACCACCAGATTATCTAGCGTCACCTCCTGCACATCACAAGCCACTAAACCCCATCCAATTAACATATGCATTGAATCCAATAATCTGGATTAGACTACAGTATTACAGTCCTCCAGAGACTAAACTATTGTGTGTCACAGGCAGAGAATAAGAGGGACCGAGGTGCATCAAAGCCTGAGACCCCTGCAATGGCAGGAAATTGATTTCATGAGATATACCAGATGAACCTAGCAAGAAACCTGCAACCAGTTCTGCAGAGGAAGGTGGAAAAAAATCCATCTGACCCTCCTTCCACACAGTGGTAAGCATCAGCCAGAAGAATTTAACTTAAAGTACTCCCTTTTCCAGTGCGCTGAGCACATGGCATCTGTAGTACTCTCAGCAAAGGGGAAAAAATGAGCTAGATATCCATGCACTGACTAACTGCAGGGCAGTGACTTGTGGGCCTAATTCTGAGAGGTACTAAACAATCAGAACTCCAGTTGTGGAACTCACTGCCAGGGGCTGTTGTGAAAGCCAACAGGATAATTAAGTTAAAAAAAGAATTAGATAAGTTCATGGAGGATAGGTACATCAGTGGCTTATAGGCAAAGATGGTCAGGGACATAGCCTGATGCTCTGGGTGTCTCTAAACCTCTGACTGCCAGAAACTGGGATGGGATGACAGGAAATGGATCACTCGATAAATTGCCCTGTGCGGTTCATTCCCTCTGAAGCATCTGGCACTGGCCACGGTTGGAAGATAGATGGGATAGATGGAGCATTGGTCTGACCCAGTGTGGCCATTCTTATGCTTTCAATGGGAGTTGCAAACACTCAGCACACCAGCACCTCTCAGAATCAGGCCCTGAAGCAAGCAATGGGATTTCTCTTTTTAGCTGATGTCCTTCAAGAACAAGGAAGACCAAACATTTATTTGCAGAGTGTAATATGACCACTTACTCCACCCTTACACATTGGTTCAGAGGCAGTGGAGAGAGGTAACTGTAGGGAGCCAGTTGTGGCCTGGTTCAGGGATGCCTGGACCTGGAGTAAGTTAGGGCAGGAGGAGCCTGGTTTAATGTTGCTAGTTCTGGCAAAGGATCATGCCTACCTAAGCTCAACTCCCCCACCCCTGCCCTTTCAACAGGGTAGGGTAAGTGCAGATGGCATAGGAAACAACTATGCCAGCAGAGATTCTCACAGTGTTGTCAACTCTCATGATTTTATCATGGGTTTCATTATATTTGTTGTTTTTCATAAAGTCCCAACTCCTGGAGTCGGGTGATTATGGGGGTGTCTCAGCTTTCATTTAAAAAGAAAGTTTCTTGCCCTTGTCACTGTGCAGAAAAGTTTGAAAACACGAACACTAAAAGGGTAAAAAACATAAGACAAAAAGACCCCAAATTTATTATTTTTAAAACCTCATAATTGTTGAGCCTATCACAATTTTAGGAGGCCTGACGCATGATTGTTGAAAGATTGGGGGTGACAATATTGTTTCTTTTACATGTGGGGGTGTCTCTGCTGGGAATATTTGGCTGGTTTAAGGGCATTTTGCTATTTACACAGCTTACAAATGGCATAAAATGCTCTTACTAGACCGGAGAATCTGACTCTGTGTGTATTCATTACACACTAAAATGTATACATAAGGAATTTAGTTGGAAGAACAATGGACATTGGTAAACTTTAGATTCTTTTTCTTACTTTCTCCTCCTGAGGTTGCAACAATTAACACAGCCACTTTGACCTGGATATCTACTCTAAAAATCAAAATGACTCAAATACAAAATAAAAATATTACATGATGAACAGTTTTCCTACATGCCTTTTTCACTGTACTTATCAAGTAAAAACTCAACAGAGCAAAAACACTTCCAACTAAATGAAAACATTTTCGTGTCATTTTCCTCTATGCAGTTTGAATCCTCAAAATTTCATTTTTCACAAAGATTGAGTGCCAAAATGTGGAGACACAGTTTTTGCAAAGTGGTATGTGAAGTCTATTTTTAGCTTGGTATTTTGCACATCCAAAATTTGGTGCTATAGGACCATGGCAGCCATGTCTGTCAAAATGGACTTTTGAAGAGAAAACAGAAAAGTAACATAAATATGCACACACATTAACTATAAAATGACATAAGCACAATTTTACCCCTTCATCTCAAATTTCACCCAAAAAATGGATTTCAGATACAAAATTGGAAGAATTAAAAGTGAATTGGACAAGAAGTTCCTGAATTATGACCTTCTAAAAAATAAGTTCTAATATTTTTTTCCAATTTCATGGCAGGAAAACAGCTGGAGAGAAATAAAATATCATTTACTCTCACTATTATGACATTTTCCCCCTTTTGACATTCTCTCTTATAGAATCATAGAAGTGTAGGACTGGAAGGGACCTCAATAGTCCCCTGTACTGAGTCAGGACTAAGTATTATCTAACCATCCCTGGCAGGTGTTTGTCTAACCCATTCTTAAAATCCTCCAATGACAAAGATGCCACCAACGGCCCAGTTTGTTTCAGTGCTTAACCACCATTACAGTTAAGAAGTTTTTCCTAATGTCAAACCTAAGTTTCCCTTCCTGCAATTTAAGCCCGTTATTTCTTGTCCTGTTCTCAGTGTATAAAGAGAACAATTGAACACACTCCTCTTTCTAACAAACTTTTACATAGTAGAAGACTGTTATCATGTCCACCCTCAGTATTCTCTTCTCCAGACTAAACAAACCCATTTTTTCCCCCAATCTTTCCTCACTGGGACATGTTTTCTAGACCTTTAATCTTTTGTGTTACTCTCCGCTGGATTTTCTCCAGTTTGTCCACATCTTTCCTGAAGTGTGGTGCCCAGAACTAAAAACAGTACACCAGCTGAGGCCTTATCAGTGCTGAGCAGAGTGGAAGAATTACTTCTCATTTCTTGCTTACAACACTCCTGCTAAGACATCTTAGAATGATGTTCACTTTTTTTGCAACAGTATTACATTGTTGACTCATATTTAGTTTATAATACACTATAACCCCCAGATCCTTTTCTGCAGTACTCCTTCCTAGGCAGACATTTCCCATTTTGTATTTGAGCAATTGATTGTTCCTTCCTACGTGTAGCACAGTGCTCTTGTTCTGGTTTGAAGAAAATGAGAAAATCCCATTGCATAAATAGGGGAATCTCGAGTAGGAGCACACAGGTTATTTTACCTCTATACCTGGCACTCATTCGACCATTGCTGGAATACTGTGTCCAGTTCTGGTGACCACAATTTAAGAAGGATGTTGATGGATTGGAGAGGGTTCAGAGAAGAGTCACAAGAATGATTAAAGGATTAGAAAACATGCCTTATAGCAGTAGACTTGAAGAACTGAATCAATTTAGCTTAACAAAGAGAAGGTTAAGGGGTGTCCTGGTCACAGTCTATAAGTATCTACAAAAGGAACAAATATTTAATAATGGGCTCTTCAATCTATCAAAGAAAGGTATAACAAGATCCAATGGCTGGAAGTTGAAGTTAGACAAATTCAAACTGGAAATAACACATACGTTTTTAACAATGAGTGTAATTAACCATTGGAACAATTTCCCAAGTGTCATGATGGATTCTCTATCACTGACAAGTTTTAGATCAAGAAAGGATGTTTTTCTAAAAGATCTGCTCTAGGAATTATTTAAGAAAAGTTCTCTGGCCTGCATTATACAGGCAGTCAGACTAGGTGATCATAACGTTCCGTTCTGGCCTTGGAATCTATGTGAAGAGTGGCTTATTTCAATTTAGCTTAATCCTTAAAAAAGGTACATCTAAATCAAAATATGTCACATTTGACTAGAGCGCCTATGAGCTACAGTAATACAAATAATTAATAGTAACAACCTGATCCAAAATAAAAATATCTACACCTGAATTTGGACCACTTTAACTCAATTGGTTTGAAAAACACACTTTTAGTTAAACTGGTGCAAGTTTTTATGTAGACAAGGCCTCAGCGGATACCACAGATTCCCAAGAGGGAAGCCAATCAAGGGTGCATATGACTTTAAACCAGAATGATGGGTAGTGGAGTGGAGGAAGCAAGTCTGGGGCTGAGGGAATAATGGCTTTTGTTGAGGGCTATTGTTTTCATGGTTTAGCAGTAGATTTGCCATAGTGGGGCTGGTTTAACCACAAGGAGGAGCACAGTGGAAAGCAGGCTCACCATAACAAAATGTATGCTTTGAAGGACTGTTGTGTTTGGAATCCAAACATGCAAAAGGTCAGGCAATGAAAAGGCTAAGGCCCCACAGCAACATTCAATCAGCTACATTAAACAAAAGGTTTAGAGTATTTTGGGTTATTGTTTATGCTGTTACATACAGGAAAAATAGAAACAACTGTGGAACTTAATGATCAGTCATTCAGACATTATTATGAGAAGGGACAGAGTAGACTGAGCAGAAGACAGTGCAGTGCAAGATCCAGATCAAGCAAAGCAACTCCAGCAAAGCCCAAATGGTTAGTCTTGTCCTATTTTTAAACTACTTCTGAAAGTATACACAGACTTCATTTTCTTTAGTTGAGCTACTCAAGTGACTGAGAAGCTGCAGGATCAGGCTCCTATTTTATTAAGGAAAATGATGCACTCACAAAGTGTGTAACTTCAAATTTCCTCTAAGTGAATTATTATTCCTTAATGAAGTTTTTACCAAACATAGCAAGCAAACTAAGTACATGTACCATGTAAAATTTTGAAATAATACACACAAAAAAGTCCAGACAGCTATTTTTAAAAGCAGAATAGATATCTTCTGATGCTCAGATAACTGAAACAATCTGAACAGATTTAAAAACAAAAAAACCCCCACCACATTTGGGCATACACCGAGCATAAGAAATTCAGCCCAAAAATAAAAAAGAAAATGATAAATTTATTGCATTAATGATGGGTTTACAATGGTAGGGCTCTTTCAGATCTAATATACCATCGTTAAAAATGCACTGTGGGCAATGGAGTTATGACATTTTACACCAGGTGAGGATGTGGCACAGTATCTCATTATTTACCATGTGATTTTTTATTCCATTACTACATTCAGTTGCTTAGTTCTGTTATGTTTTTGTACTAAGCTAGGCAAGTTTTCATGCTATTACATTTTTAACACTCAGCAGTATGTCCTCATTACAGAAAAACTGTCTCTTAGGAACAAGAAGGAAGATTTTTAAGAAGAGCATAGTTCTTGCAATCAGATTATAGAATGGAACAGCATTCTGAACAGACAGCATGTACAGTACAGCATGCTGCAGCTTGATACCACAGCTCCACATCTTGTATGACTCCCATGTTAGGAACAGTAATAACCAGAGGAATCAGGTTTTTAACAGGAGCAAAATCCTTTTCTGAAAAGGGATGACTATCCCACATCTGCCAACATTTATTTATCATGCAAATGTGCATGCTGTATCTGAAGTACCCCCAACCTAATACACAAGTCACTTATTCAGTATCACTAAAAGATTTATAAAAGATTATTCAAAGTTTTTGCTACACATTATTTTGTGCAGAACCTTTCAGGGGAAATTTTCCAACTCTGTGGTGTAATGGGAAAAGCAGAGCTGTGTGTCCAGAGGTTTAAGCACAAGATTGGAAAGAGGGAAATGTGGAATTCTAATTCCAGCTCTGCAAGTGATTATTTACCTTCTGTAACTACATCTGTCCTCTTTAGCATCTCCCAACATAAAATATAGGTAGTGATACTTATTTGCCTAGGCTATTGCAAACTCCATGGAAGTCACACAGAAATGGTTTTGGCCCAGTGCTTGAAAAGACTTTGGACCTGAAACCTGCTATACAAATATGAAATACTACTAGTGATGGCCTTCAAGAAACAACTCCAAATTAAAGCTTCGTTTTGGAAGGACATGGATAAAATGCCTTAAGTGTGCCCAAGGTGTGTGGATTACATGGATCATACAGCTATACCACACTACATGATTATTCTCTCGAAAAAGTTCTGCTATGTAGCGAAACCTATTGAAGAGTGCAGTAGTGAGCATAATCACTAGAGCTGGTCTCTGTCTATACCCTATTTAGTACCACATTAACTTTGGCCACACCAAAGTATGAGGTAAACCCTGGCACCACAAAGTACCCAGCTTACTTCCTTTCAAGGATAGCAATGTCTGAAACTGTGGGCCAGATTCTCTCCTGTGCCAAAATCCACTCAGTGCAGGACAAAGATGGCAGCTACCAAGGAGCTGGTTACAGCAACTTGATTCTTAAGCTGCCCCAGCCATGGACGCTCTCTACTTGTGACAGCTGGCTGTGGTCCTAACTTAAGGGACCATAGATCAGCTGAGAATTGTCGTGGGGGAGCAGATCACGGCTGACCCCATCACATCCACTATGGCAGGAGGAGGGGGAAGGTTAGGCTAGGAGCTGGCTCTGGTAGTTTTACCCCACTTGTGAACTCCTTCTCCTTTGGGGGATTTTTTAACTAGCCAGATTAAACTCAGGCAATGCAAAAGAAACAGAAATGGAATGAGGATCTAGACCACTGTGGGATGAAGCCCCTGTCACTGCTACTGCAAATGTGGGGTGGGAGATCAGGGACCTGCCTTCCAATCAAAGTCTTCCTGACTTTGCAAACATACAGTAGAAATCCCTTTGGCCACTATGAAGGTCAGCCACTTGTAGTGTGGAACAGGGCAGATACCAATCCAGTTAAAACAGCTGGAATAATTTAATATCCCAGTTGAAGTTTAGCAAAAACACCAGAGCAAACACACTTAACTTTTGCCCAAAAAAGTGCCATAGGATTTTCACACTGTTGTGAGTGATAAGAAATGGAAGATGGTAAATAATAAAATCGTAATACCAGGTTGTTAAACAGCAATTTTCATCAGTGGATCTCAAAGCACTTTACAAAGCAGGTCAGTATCATTATCCCCATTTTTACAGATAGTGAAACTGCAGCACAGGGAGTTGTAGTGACTAGCCCAAGGTCACCCAGCAGGCCTGTGGCAGAACTGGTAATAGAACCCACGTCTGCTGAGTCAACGAGTCTTGTTTCCTGTCTTGGGGAGCAACACACAGTGTTTGTGTGACTTTCATTGGAATATACAGCTACAGCATATAGACTCAGAAATGTATGGCTGGAACAGACCTACCAAGGTCATCTAGCACACTAGAGCGCGCACACACACACACACACACACACACCTGTGCTGAGGTAGGACCAAGTAAACCTAGACTGTCCCTGATAGTGTTTGTCTAACCTGTCCTTAAAAACCTCCAGTGATGGGGGCTCCACAACGTCCCTTGGAAGCCTATTCCAGTTCTTAATTACCCTTCTAGTTAGAAAGGTTTTTCTAATATCTAAGGGCATGTCTACACTGGCAGAGTTACAGCGCAGGCAGTTACAGCACCACTCAGAGAGTGATGAAGGGAAACCGCTGTTAGGTGTTCACACTGTCAGCTGCCTGCGCAATAGCATGTTCACACTTGCAGCACTTGCAGCGGTATTGGGAGCAGCGCACTCTCGGCAGCTATCCCACAGAGCACCTCTTTCTCTTTTGTGGGCGCAGCACCAGAGCGGTGGTTTGCCTCCTGCACCTTGTGGTAGGTGTTCCACAGCTCCTTCACTTTGACCCTGCACTGCAATGCATCCCAGTCATGGCCCCTTTCTGTCATGCATCATGAAATCTGTCCATAGGTATCATAATTCCTATGGCTGGAGCACAGCTGGGACTGGACAGCCTCCTCTCTCCAAATGCTGATAAGGTCCAGCAGGTCGGCATTGCTCCAAGCAAGGGAGCACCTGGTGTGGAGCAGGCGTGGCCACCTGGAAAGATGCGCTGAGACCACTGCATGCATCACCGAGCAAACAGGAAGGGAACTTTCAAAATTCCAAAGGAATTTATGGGGTGGGTGGGGCTGATGGTTGGTCACCTGAGGGCATGGCAGTAGAGTTCAAACTGATGACCAGAGAGGTGAGAACTGGCATTGTGGGACATTTCCCGGAGGCCAGTCGCAGTGCTGTAATCGACCACAGTGTCTACAGTGGCACCACAGCACTGTAGCCCTGGCGCAGAAAGCTGTACGCCTCTCGTCAGGGTGTTTTTTTTAAAGCACTACAACTGTGCAGTTTCAGCACACTAAGAGGCTTGGCAGTGTGTACACCTTGGGAGTTACAGCGCAGAAAGCTTCTTTACTGAGCAGAAACTTGAAAGTGTAGACGGGGCCTAACCTTAATCTCCCCTGCTGCAGTTTAAAGCCCATTACTTCTTGTCCTACCTTCAGGGGAGATGGAGAACAATTGATCACCATCCTCTATATAACAGCTCTTCACATATTTGAAGACTGTGGTCAGGTCCCCACTCAGTCTTCATTTCTTAATACTAAACAAACAGTTTTTAAACCTTTCCTCAGATGTCAGATTTTCTGTGTGTGTATATATTATACACACACTTGTGTGCTGGAGCTATTGATCAAATATCACGGGATAATATGATACATGTTTATATAGGGACCAATGTTTCAGTGATTAATATTCGATACTCTAGGTGCAAGGTCAGACAAATGACCCTAAGAAATTGTCTCTATTTATTGAAACAAGGAAAAAGGAAAACTATTTACTAATAAATAGCCAATTTAACAGGTAACATTGCCTTAGTATTGTAGCATCAAACCCATTTTACAAAAAGGGCCAGATTCCTTTTTAATGACAACCTGTGGGCCCCCAATATAAATTTAGGAGCCACTCTCAATGCACAGCAAAATTCCCCCTAGTGATAAGAAGTTTGCACAGAGATCAAAGGTGAAATATGGCCTTTATGCAGCTCCTGAACTTTTAGTCATTCCTATTTATTATTTGTTCGGACTTTATTGATGCATTCAGCTTCATGAAGTGGGAAACTGGTCCCTTTGAGTATGTCTGTGCTGCATTTGGGAGGTCTGACTCCCAGCGAGGGTAGACAGACGCATGCTACCTAGCTTGAGCTAGCTCACTAAAAATCGCAGCGTAGATGTTGTTGCAATGGGGTAGCGACTTGGGCTAGCCAAGCAAGTCCAAGGCTGCCTGACCCCCTAGGTCCGAGTTCAGGGGATTAGCCTGAGCCTCCGCCCATGCAACCATGTCCACACTGCTATTATTAGTGTGCTAGCTCAAGAAGAGCTAGCGCTAATCTGTCTCCCTGAGCTAGGAATCAAACCTCCCAGCAGCAGTGTACATAGGCCCTATAGGTTCACCACAAGTTTTGCCCTCTGTCTCTATTCACCATCCTCCTTTCTCTTTGTGTGTCTCATCCGAATACACTTCCTTTCCCACTGCAATTCTCCTCATGAGCTTCACTCCCCACTTCTTCCTCATTCCATATGCTGAAATGAGCAGCAGTGAAATGGTTAATGGTGATATTTAGTCATCATTAGGCTTTAGCACTAGTACCACAATGAGATTAATGAGGTGGGGGGGGGAAGTTATATTTCCAGGCTAGCTGCACACTCAGAAATACAGTACTGCATTGGTTATATATTCACTTCAGTTATGGAAAGTTATTTGGGCAGTTATGAAGACTAGAAACTTAGTTTTATTTTTAAATGAAAACACAGGTTCTGAATATGTAGAGCCCTACCAAATTCACAGCCATGAAAAACGTATCACAGACCTTTAAATCTGGTGTCCCCTTGTGAAATCTAGTCTTTTGTGTGCTTTTACCCTATACTATACCAATTTCACAGGGGAGACCAGAGTTTCTCAAATTGGGGGTCCTCCTGACCCAAAAGGGAGTTACAGGGGGTCACAGGTTATTTTAGGAGGGATTGTGATATTGCCACCCTTACTTCTGCACCACTGCGTTCAGAGCTGGGTGGCTGGAGAGTGGTGGCTGCTGACTGAGGGCCCAGCTCTACAGGCAGCAGCTCAGAAATAAGGGTGGCAATACCAAACCATGCCATCCTTACTTCTGTGCTAATGATGATGGTGGCTCTGCCTTCAGAGCTGGGCTCCCAGACAGTAGCCACCGCTCTCCAGCTTAGGGTTGCCAACCCTTCCGGTTTTGCTGGGAGTCTTCTGGAATCAGGCCCTATCTTCCGGACGCTACGGAAGCCAAACTGGGAGATTTTAGGTGCTACAAGTCCAGCGGTGCAGCATGGCTAAGGCAGGCTCCCTGCCTGCCCTGGCCCCACGTCGCTCCCGGAAGCAGCCAGCATGTCCCTGTGGCCCCTGGGGGGATGCGGGGGCCAGGGGATCTCTGCACACAGCCCCCACCCTGAGCGCCGACTCTGCAGCTCCCATTGACCGGGAACTGCAGCCAACGGGAGCTACACTTGCAGGCACTGGCAGCGCAGAGCCCCCTTTTACCCTGTCCCCTGCAAGGACATGCCAGCCACTTCCAGGAGCGGCACAGGGCCAGGGCAGGCAGGAAGCCTGTCTTAGCCCTGCTGCGCCGCCGACTGGGAGCCACCCGAGGTAAGTGCCTCCCACTGGATCCTGCATCCCTTCCTGCACCCCAACTCCCTACCCCAGCCCAGAGCCCTCTCCTGCACCCAAACTCCCTCCCAGAGCCTGCACCCCAACCCCCTACTCTAGCCTGGAGCCCTCTGCTGCACCCAAACTCCCTCCCAGAGCCTTCACCCCCTCCTGCACCCCAATCCCTTGTCCCAGCCCTGAGTCCCCTCCAGCATCCAAACTCCCTCCCAGAGCTTTCACCCTCCCCCCCAACTCCCCTGCCCCAGGCTCATCCCACACCCCAACCCACTGCCCCAGCACAGTGAAAGTGAGTGAGGGTGGAGGAGAGCGAGCGAGCGAGGGAGGGAAGGAGAGGGGATGGAGTGAGTAGGGTGGGGACTCGGGGAAGGGGCAGGGCAGGGGCTGGTCAAGGATATGTGGGTTTGTGTGATTAGACAGTTGGCAACCCTACTCCAGCGAGCCAGCTCTGAAGGCAGTGCCAACGCCTGCAGCAGTGCAGAAGTAAGGGTAGCAGTACCACAACCCCCCTACTATAATTTTGTGACACCCCCACAACTCCTTTTTGTGTCAGGACCCCTAAAATGACAACAATAAAATTTCAGATTTAAATAGCTGAAATCATGAAATTTACTATTTTTAAATTTTATGACTATGAAATTGACCCAAATGGACTGTGAATTTGGTAGAGCCCTATGAATATGTGATGTAAGCTAAATAAATACATCAGCTGGCTGAACCTCTGACACATCTGCCTTAGTTAAATCACCAATGTTTGTTCAATGCTAGCTGTTAATTGTACAAGGCAATTCAGCCTTGAGATTCAGCGCACATCTAACTTCTAAACAAGATAAGAGCCTCTATAGTCACAAAATGCCTTGATAAGCTTCTCTTACTATAATTCTTTCAAACCTGCTCTCAGGATTTTTTCCTAGATTATTAAACAAGTTATTTGAAGATCACTTTGCTTTAATTTACATTGATCTCTCAAGCATCTGGCCATTTAAGTAATAACAAACCTCAGTAGGAAAAAAAACTAATTTAAAGTTAAGTACCCCTTGTGTCACAGAGCTGGAGAGTTTATGCAGTTCTGCTGTAGGATTTTCAGTTGACATCGGTTGCAACCCCACCTAGCTGTAGGTTTATGTAGTCCGGAATCTTTTGCTTTTCACCCTCTCTCTTTGGAGATTATCCAATTTTCTATGCGCTCCTCCATACTGAAGGAAAGATCCGTTGTGCCTTCTGGCAGATTTGGTTGGAATTTAAGATCTTTAGCTTGGACCTCAGGTTTTCCTCAAAGGTTTCTTCTTAGACTGTTGGGAAAAACAAACCTTCTGAGAAGGAGAGAAGGTACAATTTTAGCTGGTATTTTCAAATCCAAGCTTAGTTTCTTCTAACCACACCATCTAAAGCAGCCATTTTCTACAGATGGTAGAGTCCAGCAGTGGATTTTAGTTCATCAGTACACACTGATAATTAATATGCATTTGTGTAGCAATGAAGTGATGTGAAGAGTCATGGGGAGGCAAATGTGAAAACCGGATAAGCATGTAAGAGGAGGAATCGCATAGCACGCTAACATAGCTATACTTTTAATACCATTTTGAAGACAGTTTATGCCACACCTGATCCATTCTGTAATCAGTTTGAAGGCATTTTTATAGCATTCCTTGAAGAATGTGAGCCATTTCTATCTAGGTACCCACATGGCGACATCTTTGTGGTATCTGAACCTCACAAATATCAATCATCCTCAAAATACTCCTGTGTGGGAGAAAATAATTATCCTTATTTTATAGATGGGGAGTGGAGGTATAAGGAAATATGCAGGATCTGCTCAGTGTGGCAGAGCTCAGTACTGAACTCAGATCCAGTCCAGTTCCTTAGCCATAATACCACCTTTCTCCCATAAGGCCCTTAATCTAGCTGATCTTAGAAAACAAAGATTGTCTCAGAAAACTGTTTTGCAAAGCAACCTCTCTCTGTATGTACAAGTATCAGTAATATTCAGTCTGAAGTACTGTTAAAGCAAATGCAAGGGGATAATATCCAAATTAAAAACCACATGACTAAATTCTAATAGTTCTGTGTACACAGTATGTAATAAAAATATGGATTGTGGAATAGTATGTGTTAGTACTAAAGAGTTCGTATGTCCCCAAAAATGAAGCATATCACACTTGTCAGGGTCTATCATGGCCTGATTTACAAAAATATATTGTTTTATCAGATTCATTAAGCTCTATTTTAATGCTGCTGATATTCAAAGTAAGGAGTATGACCCCAATTCAGCAAGGTGCTTAAGCACATAAAGTCAATGGGCCTACTCATATACTTAAAATTAGGCACATACTTAAATACCTTGCTGAACTGGGGCTGGTAATGTGAGGCATTTTTCCTTAGTTTAACAAATATCATTATCATCATCTCAAAACATCTACAAATCTGAGCCCAGGGACATGAGTCTCTGTAGATAGGATATATTATTGCAGACAGGATGGTCAACAAAGCATCTATTAGGAGTAAGTGTCATTAATGAAAACTTTGCCCATACATGAATAAAAACAATACATCTATGGATTAGAGCATCACACTAGTCACACGTTATGCTCTCCTGTTTCAGGCATCCTCTTGCCTCCATACACAACAAGTTACTGTGATGTTAATGTTGATACTTTGCCATCTACAGAAAACCTTATCATGCAATCTTTAATGTGCTACACAATAAAGGACAATGCAATTTCCTATCCTCTGCATTAACTGGAAAAAATAATTCCGAAAGGACCTTTAGATCGATAATGAGGGATAAACACAATTACCCAATTGACAAATAGCTTAAATAATTAAAGGAAACACCTATCTGTGGGCTAGATTGTGGCTCAGCCTGAGTGCCAGCTCAAGAGAGTATGGGGGCATAAGGCTGAGGGAAGCAGGCTCTGCAGACCCCTATGTTCATAACCAACCTCACCTGAGTGGATGGGAAGGGTGGAAAATAGGCAGAGCTCTGACTCTGCTCCTCTGACTCATCCTGGAGAGCATATATTGCAACAGGGATAGACCTGTCATAGCCAGGAGTAAAAACTGAGGTTCTTGATTCCCAGGGCCCTATTCATTAGATCATTCTGCGTCTCAAGGTTGAGATTAGAACACAGTTATCATGGGAGGGCCTCCACACAGAGTGAGGCTCTCCTTCCAGACCAGTAACTTAAGCAAAACAAAACATGATGCCCACCTTTTAAAGGAAGAATGTTTCCAGTTTTTGGCAGAAGTTTTAGAGAAGATGGTGCTAGCAGAACAACAGCATCTTTGTTTAGTTTAGGTGTTTGGGTGTTTTTCCAAGTAAGATTGCAAGATAGTAACAGGTGATGGGGCTGAAGGGAAAGGACTAAGCCTAAAATCCTAGGGTATAAAATTCTGAAGAAGTGTCCGGCTGAGATAATCAAAGGTAGAGGCATTGCCAAGACCAGGCTTTTGTAAGCCAGGCTCCCATGTTTGCCATGATGCTCTGGGAGTCTTCACAGGGAAAGTCTGGATTTTCCTGTTTATTGATTTTCTCCCCCACCCCCACATGAAATGTGTATTCATGACACACATATTCTGTATTCTGCTGAGGAACTACCAAAAGAGCAATCCATAGATCAGACATGATATTTGTGTCACCTCTGATGAAAATTTGAATCCTGCCTATTTAAGCATCAGCTAACACAAGGTAAAGGCCCAAGTCCTACAAATGCTTATACACATGCTTCATTTTATGCACACGATTAATGCCACTCCATTCAATAGGACTATTCTCTTGTGTAAATCTAAACATATTCATGTTTGCAGGACATAGATCCAACTAAGAACTAAGTGCTACAACAGGAGAAAATGAGCAGAAGATAAAGTAGAATACTAAATAACATGCAACTCCATTTTCCCCAACTTTTTCTGAAAGTATCCTGTACAATATATATTTTATAGAGAGAGATATAGACAGACACCTACTGGTATTCATGAGCTTGGCACCTTTCCTCCCAAATGACACATTCTGGCAAAGTGGTGAACAAGTAGTTACTTTGGAATGTTACTGTAGCACTAAAGAAAAAACACAAACATTCTAGCTTCCCTTTGATCACTCATGCATGTTAGCATCTCTCAAGCTCTTCACTCTTGCTTTACTAGCCTAGGATATAAATGATTAATGGTGAATTGTGTATCCATCCAAAACATTATTTTCAATTTACACCTCAATCCAAGCAAGTAATGTTACCCCAGCACACTGCTACTGAGGATTTTGTTATATAAAACTGAATTTAAGTTTAATTTTTAAACCTACAATAGTGATATTAGGCTCATGTATTGTTTTAGTGCAAGTTCACTCATACCTACATTTCAAAGCTTTCTCTTCACAATTCCAAAATTACTTTGGGGCTGAAACTTGGTATAAAAGTTCTTACAACAAGAAAAAATGTACACATAAAATTGTTTTATTTCAGATGCTTACCCTTAAATTTCTTAGCTTTACTCAAACAAAATGCAGCTTTGTCAGTCATCCATTTCACGGAGGATTAACACTGCACTTTTTTGTTAAGCAGTTTAAATTAAACATAGTTTAGCTTTACTTTTATAAGTTTAAATTATTTCTTGGCTTAGATAAATAAGTAATGCACACTGAGTTCAAATTAGGTTTACTGTATATTTGCATTACTGTCTTCTCTGAATGCTTTTGAGATTACAACAACATGGCTATTCTTTGATATGTGACCAAATTTATCCTCAAAGTTCTCAATCTTGCTCTAAGTCTATCATGATACCAATGTAAAAATGAAAAGTACAACTTTCAAAAGTGCCTAAATGACTTAAAAAATGTATCTGACAACTCAGCTCTATTACAGAATGTCTATAAGCAATAGTGCTATTCTGTAAATGATCCCTAAATTACTTTAAACATAAATTATCCTAAGCTATATTTTTTGTAACTTTGTGATTCCCATTTTGAATTTTGCACCCATTTAAAAATACACTTGCAGCCTGACAAGTTATTACTCAGTTATTGTTCAATGCTAGCTGTTAATTGTTTGACACAAAAAATGTGGCAGTATCCTTTGGTAATAACTGTCTATCTGTGATGTGCAATAATTTTAAAACCTTCCGAGGGACAGATCCACAACCATAAATTCTATTGCTTTAGGCCTTGGTCCTGCAAAGGCTTAGCATATACTTAACTTTGAGTATTGAATTTAATGGAACTATTGACTGTGCATAAAGATATGCATGAGCCAGATCCAACATCCATTGAAGTAAATGGAGGGACTTCCCCTGAGTTCACTGGGGATGGATCAAGGCCATGAACATCAGACTTTGCAGGATTGGGTCTTTAAATAGTACTGCTCAGGGAAGAAATACAGAAGACCTAGGGAGTAAACAAAATATAGCAAAATCCAATGTACAGATGCAGACCAAACAGATCAGAAAAGGATCAGAATATCAGAATAGTCAGCTTTTATCTTTTTTCATGTTTTCAGGGCAAAGCTTTCAAAAAGCATATTACAGCTGACTATTTTAACAATATTGTTTATTCACCAAAAATGTTTACTTTAAAAATCAACATTTTAGCACAAAGGAACAGTTAACAATGGTTACTCTTTAATCAGCGTAACAGAAGCGTGAATAGGAAATAGCTGGAATATGTCTGGCACGGTTTGCTTTTGTACTGCCATTAGTTTCCATGGGAAGCATAGTCCCCTGGGAAACAATGGCAAAGTTCCTTCCAACATTCAAGGAAATGGCTCAAGCCTGAAATGCATCAAATACCAGCGCCTGCTGCCCCCCCCCCTTTTTTAATAAAGATCTAGGTACATCCCATACTTAAGTGTGACAGGCTTTTTGGGAGCATTAAAAGGAAGGTCCTAGTCCCTTGTTTTATTTCTCAAGAAACAGTTCTTCCAAATACCCCACAACAGGCAAAAATTAAATTCTTTAAAGAATAAGATCTTCCCTCTGTTTTTGCAAAAAAAGGGATCAACAAACATGAAAGCTGCTTCTTGAATGTATGATGTATAATGTATGGGTTTGACCAATTTACATTTCTAGAAACTAACAGATTGTTATACTGGCTAATGCAAATGTTATTGATCTGCTCTCTTGCTTTGAATTAATAGCACTAGTATGGGCAACTCGCTTTCTTAGCTTTTTCAATGTTTTCCTGAAAAGAGGCCCATTACATGGCAGGGGGCAAAGGACAGGGCTAGATAACACTGTTTAGACATTTCTTTGATGTCCAAAGGCATCATCCCCAACAACTGACTAATGAAAACAAAAGAGCACTCAGGCTGCTGGAAATCCCAGCCATTCTTCTCACCACCTTTTGATTTCCCAAGGCTTCTATACTCTGACCTCTGCACTCAGACACAAAGATCTCATTTGAAGGATGGTCAGCCACATCAAAAATTCTCTCCAAATTCAGCCAATAAGCTAGGGATTTCTTTCGTTTTCCATAATACCTTTGTGTTCTAATGTACCAGCTGGAATGAATCTAATTTATAAAAAGGGGGGGAAACAAAGGGGAGAACTTGTTTTAAGAAACCATTCTCAAAAATCCAGCTTTATTCTTGAAGCCACCATTCTAAATTAATTTATGCAAGAGTAATTATTTCCTTCTTGCAGACACAGACAGTCACTAAAGCCTTCCTTCAGTTCATAATTCTTTTGCATTTTATTTTCCCCAGTAATTAATAATGAGTCGGTCAAATTGGCAGATGTCACTTGTTATACTGATAAAAGTCCTGGGACTTGTAAGGCACCTTTTAAGTTACCCTGCAGACTGTAAATACTTGTGGGGAAAAACAAATGGAAAAAATAATGAAGTTCACAAAAAACAACAAATAATTAAGGTCTCATTTTTGCAAACCCTTACACATATGAGTAGTCCTAACAAAGTCAAGTAGGGGACTTATCCAGCTCCCACTGAAGTCAGTAGAGTTTTTCTATTGACTTCAGTGAACATTGGATCAGGCCATAAGGGGGTAAAATTTGAGGGGTGGGGTCTGGTCTTACACTGTTTTTTGTAAGTTCTTCAGGTAACTACCTATATTTGGGATTATGAAGTGAATTTTGCAAGTTATAGGACATTATCTTAATAATAGAAGGTGAAATCCTGGTCCCACTGAAATCAGTGGCAAAACTCACATTGACTTCAATAGGGCCCAGATTTATCATAGAATTAGAATTATAGAAGATTAGGGTTGAAAAGACCTCAGGAGGTCATCTAGTCCAACCCCCTGCTCAAAGCAGGACCAACCCCAGCTAAATCATCCCTGCCAGGACTTTGTCAAGCTAGGCCTTAAAAACCTCTAAGGATGGAGATTACACCACCGCGCTAGGTAACCCATTCCAGTGCTTCACCACCCTCCTAGTGAAATAGCTTTTCCTAATATCTAACCTAGACTTTCCAACTGCAACTTGAGACCATTGCTTCTTGTTCTATCATCTGCCACCACTGAGAATAGCCTAGCTCCATCCTCTTTGGAACCCCCCTTCAGGTAGTTGAAAGCAGCTATCAAATCCCCCCTCATTCTTCTCTTCTGCAGACTAAATAACCTCAGTTCCCTGAGCCTCTCCTCATAAGTCATGTGCCCCAGCCCCCTAATAATTTCCACTGCCCTCTGCTGGACTCTCTCCAATTTGTCCACATCCCTTCTATAGTGGGGGGACCAAAACTAGACACAATACTCCAAATGTGGCCGCACCAAATGCCAAATAGAGAGGAATAATCACTTCCCTCGATCTGCTGGCAATGCTCCTACTAATATAGCTCAATATGCCATTGGCCTTCTTGGCAACAAGGGCACACTGATGACTCAGATCCAGCTTCTCATCCACTGTAATCCCCAGGTCCTTTTCTGCAGAACTTCTGCTTAGCCAGTCGGTCCCCAGCCAGTAGCGGTGCATGGGAGTCTTCTTTCCTAAGTGCCTACCTCCCTACCCTCCAGCATATCTACCTCTCCCCCCAGCTTAGTGACATCCGCAAACTTGCTAAGGGTGCAATCCATCCCATCATCCAGATCATTAAAAAAGTTGTTGAACAAAAATGGGTCTAAGACTGACCTCTGGGGCACTCTCCTTGATACCGGCTGCCAACTAGACATCGAGCCGTTGATCACTACCCACTGAGGTATGCACCACCTTGCAGGAGGAGCTCAGCATCTGGTAAGATTGGTCCCACTTTGGGCTCAATGTCAGGCATGTAAGTCATGTGAACTGTTCATGACCCTTGGAAGAGTTAGATTCCATAAAACCAAAACATGTAACGCATGAATCAGAGAGATGTGTATGTTGCACAGTTTCAAGGAAAATCATATTTACACCACAAGATAAGCCAATTCTAAAGTATCTAAACTAAGCAATAAATGTAAACAAGATAACAAATTAGGAAAAAATAAACTATAAACAATGCACACAAAAATTATGTTTGAAGCTTTAGTTTTCAGGATATTCATGAGGACCTTAGACTTCAAGACTCCATGGGCATCAACCATTTCTAATCTGAAGTTAGGAAAAGTATCTTGGCAATGTCAGATAGTGAAATGTCAATGGAATCAGTCTGGCAGTGTTAGAACAATGATCTCCAAACTACCAAAGTGTACTTCAGGGTACCCACAGATGTGGAGCCAGTTACTGGTCATGCGAAGCAAGTATGTATCTATATATTTATTTGTATTAAAAACAATAAAATGACAACCATCCAAGGCTCTAGGCACCCTAACAACATTAATACAATAAAATCCCATCAGCATTAAAGTAACCATATCAACAGGAACTCAGCCAGCCAGACACCTGCAGAAACTCTTTTCTGTACCTTGCATCATGGTGGGAAGCACAGTCCCAGCCCTATCCAAAAACTTTGTCTAGGTGTACTGTAATTTAAATCATAAACAGTAATAATAAAGCCATTCTCACAACAAGATAAACATGCTGAGGTTTTGTGTGTGTGTGTGTGTGTGTGTGTGTGTGTATATATGTATATATACTGGGAAGAAGTTAAGCTACAGTAGTGGTATCTTTTCTCCCACTCAGACTATCTTCATCATACACCCCTGAACTTCATCTTCAGTCAGGTTCCATGGCTCTGACTGAAGACAGAACTGACCCATAGTTTGATGGATTAAAAAGTTTAAAACATTTTAAATAAACTTTAAAATAAATAAATTATCCTCAAACAGGATGCTACCCTATCAAAAGATGTTGCACGGATATTTTTTTCAAATCAGCATTTTTTCAAATCTTATTTTATACATAAATTACATGTTAATGACAGCGCAACTTAATGCCTTTATAAATTCCCCCTTCCCCAACATTTTAAAAATAACTTCCGACAATCAAGCTGTCTGGAGGGGCTCATGAATGTGGTGCCAACCTCAGGGAAGACTGTTACAAACCAGGGCATAAACCCCAAATTGGTTGTGTTCTATAATTAGATTTTACCAACCAAGTATCAAGTGTGAATTCCTCAAGCATTGTACCAGCCTTAACACGGAGTCAGACAGTGCCCCTGGGCCACTCCAGTCTATCTTGCTACCCAGGCACAACGGACTTTGTGATAGATGGCTCCTTATACCAAAAAAAAAAAAATCACAATAATATTCAGGTTACTGTCAGTCCCAAAGGACCAGTCACTTACTCCAGGTCAGCTGCACGTCAGATCACAAACCAAGACAATGCTCGTAGTGAATCCTGTAATAAACTAGCTAAAGATTTATTAGCTAAGAAAAGGAAACAAGTTATTTACAAGGTTAAAGCAGGCAAATATACACACACACAAATAAGTTACAGTCTTAGGTTCCACAAAGTAATAGAAGCTGCTGTAATATGCAAGCTCTATATGTCCTTTAGGACTAATCAAAGCTAAGCAGCTGGGGATCCCTTGCTTATGCTTAGAAACATTGCCATCTCCAAATTCCAAGCAGCATAATGACACAGTTCCTTTTTATCAGGGATTTTTATTCCCTTCTCCCAGAGTTCAAACTGTGATGGGACAAGGGTTTGTCACATCCCCTCTTTGTGTGTATGGGGGGGAACAATCAATAAAGTCTTTTGTCCATTGATATTCCACAATATTCATCAGGTGTCTTTAGGCCTTCATTTGTTGGTCAGGAGATGACACTTGTTACAGTAAACTAGTATTTCACACTTGGTAATGCTTCTCTCCTGACTGTGGGGGTTTCTGGTTTCATAGCAAACACTTTTATAGTTACAAAGCAAACATTTAAATATTACCTTATAACATGAGATACAGATATTATAAGTGAGATTAATGCATGCAGAACAAGTATTTCATAAAGTCCAAACACTAAACACATTCTTATAAACCTTAAGATCTATTTTGACAATGTTAACACAAAGGTAAGCCAGACTGGTTTCCAGCTATGCATTTCTCAGTGTTCAGTGAGGCCTGGGGGCCTTGGCATGAGCTGGCAACTGGTCTGCCAGCATCACATTTATATTTTATACTCTAAAAAGTAGTTTTGCTTATACTGCATGCTTTAAAGCCAATTCAAACAAACATATTATCTACTCAGTCTCACACAGTGTCCACATAATTTAGATGTTATCTGATAATAATGCGACTCAATTCACAACAGGAAGGGAGTGTGATTTGAATGACTGTGAACTTCATCACCTTCAGACACTTTCACTTCTTCACTTTCCCACAACAGAAATGAAGCAAAAGCTACCAAACAGTGGGGCGGGGAAAGGGAGGAAACAGATCTTTATTTTTAAAACCTTTGACCTTATAGGGTGCTCAGACACCATGGGTATGTCTACACCACAAAAAATACCCATGGCAACAAATCTCAGAGTCCAGGTCAACTGACTCATGCTCACACAGTGAGGCTAAAAATAGCACTCTAGACATTTGGGCTCTGAAACCCAGTGAGGGGGGAGGGTCTTGGAACTCAGGCTCCATCCTGAGGCAAAACATCTACACTGCTATTTTTAGCCCCAAAGACTGAGCCCCACAAACCTGAGTCAGTTGACCTGGCTTCCGAGACTTGCTGCTATGGTGTTTTCTTCGTTTGCTTTGAAGGGTTTTGTGTTGATGAAAGCAAGAAAAGGGCCCATTAGAGTCAGTGAAAAGACTCCATTGTCTTCAGTGGGCTTTGAATCAGACCCCAGGCCCACACACATCCACATAGCAGTGGACTCTGAATCAGAATGGTACTCTGAGAGATTGTGTGATGGGATCTACATACCCTGTATGGGCCAGGAAAGAGTTAATGAGCTGCTGTGGCCCAATCAGCCCTGCCTGTTACAACTGCAACAGGTGTCAGGCATGGACAGACGAATCACAAGGGGCAACCCCAACGCAACTGGGAGAGCAGACCTCCAGCTCTTGCTCAGAAAAGAGCCTGGCTAGGGCCAGGAATTGACTAGAGATTGCTGCCTGCCAGAGCCTCCCTGAGGAAAGGTAGGTCATTCTGGGAATGGGATAGTCATTCTGATTTGCTTCCAGTGACTTACCTATAGTTGCTGATTAAGACTGCAGCAGGCCGTGACCTATCTACATCTAACTCGAGACACAACAGTGGGTTATTGTGAGTCCAAGAGCAATCCTGTCACAGCTTGTCTACAAGATACAGTTGCACCAATGACAGGTTTCAGAGTAGCAGCCGTGTTAGTCTGTATCCGCAAAAAGAAAAGGAGGACTTGTGGCACCTTAGAGACTAACACATTTATTTGAGCATAAGCTTTCATGAGCTACAGCTCACTTCATCGGATGTCTGAAGAAGTGAGCTGTAGCTCACAAAAGCTTATGCTCAAATAAATTTGTTAGTCTCTAAGGTGCCACAAGTACTCCTTTTCTAGTTGCACCAATGTAAATGTAAATCAATATAGTTAAACTGGTGCAAAAAAGGTCACGCGGACACTCATTTCAGTATAAAAATGACTTATTTTGGTTTAGCTTAAGTCAATTTGCTAAAACAAAATTCTCATATCAAAATAGGTGGGCCCACATGCTCTTGCATCAGTTTAATTCTATCTGTTTCAAAGCAATTCAAGTTATACCAGTGCAACTTTCTTGTTTAGGCAAGACCTATGCTCCATTGTTCCAAGTTACAGAGTGAAACCTGAACGTCACTGAGGGTCTGATCCAACTCCCATTGAAGTCAAAGGTAATCTTTAATAGGAGTTGCACTGAGCCCTTTAAATCTGTGTCTAAGACCTCCCCTACCCCCTAAACTAGCAGTTCTCAAAGTGGGTCACCAGGACTGGCTTAGACTTGCTGGGGCTCAGGAATGAAGCCCAAGGCCTACTGCCTGGAGCTGAAGCCAAAGCCTGAGGGATTCAGCCTTGGGCAGCGGGGCTCAGGTTACAGGCCCCTTGGCTGGGGCTGAAGCCCTTGGGCTTCGACTTTGACCTCTTCCCTGCCCAGGGCAGTGTGGCTCGGGCTTTGGCTCCCCCACCCCAGGGCAGTGGGAATCAGGTGGACTCAGGCTTCAGACCCCCATCCTGGGGTCATGTAGTAATTTTTGTTGTCCAAAGGGGGTCGGGGTGCAATTAAGTTTGAGAACCCCTGCCCTAAACAACCAAGATCTCTTCAGCACACCTTACAAACAAGCCAGGATCCCAGCTGGAGATGCCACTGGAGACCTAATCAGAGATGCTATTGAAAATCCAGCTGGAGAAACAATGTCAAAGCTGCAGAGGGGACTCAGATGGAAAGTATTAAATCATCATTGTGGCAAATCCCAGAGAAGTGCTGTGATGCTGCACTACCCAATGGGGGAGGGATAGCTCAGTGGTTTGAGCATTGGCCTGCTAAACTTAGGGTTGTGAGTTCAATCCTTGAGGGATCCATTTAGGGATCTGGGGCAAAAACTGGGGATTGGTCCTGCTTTGAGCAGGGGCTTGGACTAGATGACCTCCTGAGGTCCCTTCCAACCCTGATATTCTGTGATCTCTAGTGAGATCCTTAAGGTGGTCTGGCTGGATATTCAGTTTATAGCATAGAAATGTAGGACTGGAGGAACCTCAAGAGGTTATCTAGTCCAGTCCCCTGCACTAAGAGAGGACCAGCTAAACCTTGACCATCGCTGAAAGCAATTTGTCTAATCTGTTCTTAAAAACCACCATTGAGGGGATTCCACAACCTCTCTTGGAAACCTATTCCAGAGTTTAACTATCCTTATAGGAAGTTTTTCCAAATATATAGCTAAATCTCTCTTTGTTGCAGATGAAGCCAATTACTTCTTGTGCTACCTTCATTGGGCATTATGACACTTCCTGGGTTGTACCCAGAGTTGTGAGGCATCTCTCTATCACCTGCCCTTAGCATAAGGAAGTCTGCCACGGGTCAGCTCCCCAACTCCACCAGTCATGGGCAACAATGCATTCCTCTCTAGGCAAGGACGTTAAAGCCTTTCCAAAAGTGGGGGGCCCCACCCCACCTTTTCCCCCAGAGGCCCCACCTCCAGCCAAGCTGGAAGCTAGAGTGGGGCCAGGGAGCCCCTGTGCCCACCCCTCCCCGGACCTTTTGCCTAGGGCCGGTGAAGGAACCCAGGCTTCCCACAGCTGCCCATGCACTCTCCCCGACCCACCTCCAGCTGGAGGGTGGGGCCTTGGAGCCGCAGCCCAGCCATAAGAAGACCCATGCGGGCAGCTGTGTTAAGCTGGCATGGAGTCATGGACCTCCACCTGCCCTGGGCCGGGTGGGGAGCCCAGGAGGCAAGGACACAGGCTGGGGGCTGTAAAGGGAAATCATGCCTCACCAATCCATTAGAATTCTTTCAGGGTGTCAGCAAAAACGAGGACAAGGATAATCCAATTGATATAGTGTACTTGGACTTTCACAAGGCCTTTGACAAGATCTCTCACCAAAAGCTCATAAGCAAAGTAAGCTGTCATGGGATAAGAGGGAAGGTCCTCTCACAGATTGGTAACTGGTTAAAAGATAGGAAACAAAGGGTTGGAATAAATTGTCAGTTTTCAGAATGGAGAGAAGTAAATAGTGGTGTCCCCCAAGGATCTGTACTAGGAGCAGTGATGTTCAATATATTCATAAATGATTTGGAAAAAGGGGTAAACAGTGAGGTGGCAAAGTTTACAGAGGATACAAAATTATTCAAGATAATTAAGTCCAAAACTAACTGTGAAGAGTTACAAAGGGATCTCACAAAACTGGACAACAAAATAGCAGATGTTATTCCATGTTGATAAATGCAAAGTAATACACATTGGAAAACATAATCCCATTTATACATACCAAAAAAGTTAGGTTCGCCCCCCCATGGGGGGTGCAGAGGAACACTGGGGTGGTGGCAACGCAAGGTGCCAGGCAGCAGGGGATCAGCTCCAGCCCCAGGCGGCCTGGGGTCAGCTCCAGCGGATCTCAGGGGGTGTCAGCCCCAGCCAGAGGTAGCACAGGGCTTGGGCACTCAGCCCTAGCCCCAGCTGTGGGCGATGGGGAGGGGTGGCTCTGGCGAGCCCTGGGAATTGAGGGCGTCTCGGGCTCAGGAAAGCTCCAGCGATCCCGTTTTTACTTTAGGAAATATGGTCACCCTGTGTATTGTTCCCTGTTAGAATCAAGTCTAAAATGGCTGTCCCCCTGGTTACTTCCTCCACCTTCTGAAACAAAAAGTTATGTCCAATTTCAAGAACTTTTTGAACATTCTGTGTTTGGCCATATTACTTTTCCAACAAATGTCTTGGTAGTTGAAGTCCCCCGTTACCATTAGGTACATCTTGATCTTAAATTGACCATCTTAATCTCAAATTGACTTAAATTGGCAGTCTTAAATCACACCACTGAAGCTTTCGATAACAATGTGTTGGCTGGATATGTTGCAACATTCCTTGGTACACAGGCTTCTTAATTTGATCTTCAATTCTAATAATATGTTCATAGTAAGAAAGCCACCAAAACTGATCCACAACTGATAGAGGGGTTGCTGGGTGCAGCTACAAATATCCTAATTTCTGATTGTGTCCTGGAGCAGCTGATGAAGATGCTGAGAATCAAAAACATCAATCAGCCACCACTCTTCAGCCTTTTTTAGTGCCCATGTTTCACTGCAATACATCAGAATTGGTATAATCTCAGTTCTATAGATCTGCCACTTCATAGTTAGCTTGGTGTCATGACTTCCCCACAGAGACTGCTGAAGAACCTGCAACATGGAAGCAATTCCTGCTATACAAGTGTCCACTTCTTTCAAACATCCTCCAGCACTGTCTATGAAACTGCCCAAATATTTACAGTTGCCACCAGTGTGATGTCCCTTCCAGACAGGTTGACACTGAGCTGGTTGTAATCTAAAGCTGGAGGCAGCTCACTGGTAATGGCCAGGGACATAGATTTATCCAGATTAATAACCAAACCAATATAAGCTGCATCTTGCCTGACTAGATCATATGTATTAAGAGCTACATTTCAATTCTGTCCCACTCATGCCTTTTATGGTGGATTTGGAAACCTTTATAAAAAAATCTCATGCCCAGACACCAAAACCCAGCAGTCCCCCCAATACTTCCAAATTGCTTGATGTTTCCATTCCCTGCCCCCCACCTATGCAGCACTAAGCACGATTGCCAGGTGGCTGAGAAATAAAATTAAGACAAACACATTGCATCTGAGGCAGTTTTACTGCAAGAGGTACACCAGTCAAAAAGGTCCCACTTATAGTCATTAGCAAGACATGTGAAGTGACTGAGCTATACCCAAAGATGGCATGGAAGGTCATAACCAGAATGCTGCACTGTTGGATCTGTCATGAGATAGGGATCAGCTGTGTTTGAAGCTTCTTCTTGTCATCTAGTACACCACCTGGAGGTGTTATTGAGGTTCCTTAAGGGAATTGTCCAAACAGGATGCCTTGAGCTGATATGGTGTCTCAGTGGATTAAACACATCTTTAAATCGGTAGATGGTGCATGTCTTGCTCTTTAAGGAGCAGATTCTGCAAGGTAACTTGTAGCCTGATGTCAGGAGAGGCAATGTTGGACAGAACTGGCAGCCAGGCCCGATTGGTCGGTCTCATGGTACCTGTTATACACGTGGTTTCAGTCAGGTGAGTGTCTACTAGTCCTGTGTGAGAAGAGCTGAATCACATAAGGGGGCAGTACCCTGCTGCAGAAAAGATCTAGGCAAACCCAGAGTTTCTTAGTGCCTGAGCATTAGCTCCCCAGGTATAACCAGCTAGTTTGCTGATCTGGTTGCTTCTTGGTTTTTTCAGTAAAGTCTTGGTAATGTGTTCCTTGAAAGTGAAAGTACAGTCCAGTGTAACACCTAGGCACACAGGCTTTGGGTTGTGGCTCAGCCTATGCCTATTCAGAAAGACACTGTGCTATTTGTTGGCCTGTGTGGTGAACAGGTATATTTATTTGGAAATTATCTTTTTGGTACTAGGTTTAAGTCGTGCATCTTTTGCATCTATTTTGTGTCGCCATTCAGGAGTTCTTCTAGGTGACTGAAATCCTGGTCATGTACTGCCAGATAGATGCCATCTGCATAGATAAAGTGCCTGGCAGAGGTGTTGGGAAGATCATTTGTGAAGAGGTTGAAAAGTGTTGGTGCTAGAACTAAGCCTTGAGGTAAACCATTGTTTTGAGACATAGGGGAGCTGGTTTTTCATCCAAGTGAAACTTGGATCTAGCAGCCTCCTAACAGTTCCACAGCCATTACTACCCACTTTCAGTAGGACCATTGACAATTTGTACAGTACACCTGTATGCAAGATTGCATCATATGCAGCAATAAAATACCGCACCTGTCTTCTACCTGATCTGGAACCCATTCTCAATGCCAGTAGTGAGTGCCAGCACTTGATCACAGGTGCTGCGGTTTGGTCTGAAACCTGCTTGATCTACACTCACAATATCATCAACAGTGGGGGGAATTCTTTGAGAGACAAGCATTTCAAGTAATTTCTACATGCAGACCCGCAAAAAGATAGAGTGGTCACTTGTTCACAGTCTCTCTCAGGGTTTAGCAAGGCTGTTACTTTTGATCTACACCAGATCTTAGGTATTTTATTCTCCTTGATGACTCTAGCTAGACACTGTCTGCTAATTTATCCCAGGTTCTTCAGGAATTTGGGAGAGATTATCAAACCCATAGGTTTTACCTGTTTTCAGTGTTTTAATTGCCCTTTTTATTTCAACTGTGGTGAAAGGCTGGAGATCCTCTTAAGTTTCAGGTATGCACTCTTTGTATCAACACACCATTTTTTCTTCACTTCTCCTTCAAACTCTTTGTCCTTATCTGCCTTTGTGACATATATCAGGTGGGTAGCAATGCTATTTGGAGAAACTGGGTGATGGCGCTGTGCTGAAGGTGGCTGAGCAGCAGCAAGTTTTTCTGATTAGCACCAGGCTTTTTGGGTGGATCCTAATGTGTTTAGTTCTGTGGTAGCATGCTGTGTTTAGTTCCACGATGGCCTGCTCCCATCTTGCTCTTCTGTTCAAGTTGTCTTAAAATATGCATGGCAATGTACTTCCTTCAAATTGCTTGAGGGGTTCTGCACATTCCTCATCAGGCCAGGAAACGCAGATCTTATAACAACCTCTTGAAATTGATTTCATGGCACCTTTGTGGATGGCTTTTGTGACCCGCATATAAACATGGAGATACTGTGGAGGATACAAATAATACAGAGGTCTTTGAATTGTGTAAAGCTGGGCCAATTTATTTTCTTATCATTCCAGTGAGGATTTTTATTGATACTCACAATAGCTATGGTTACTCCATCTTTGGTAGAGATCAGACAATATGGACTATTTAGGAAGTTTTCCAATACACTGTTTATAGCTTGAAGCGGATGATTGCCCATGCCGGTGGTCTATGTGAAGTCAGGGGAGTAGTCTTGCTTCCATCTGGCAGAATGAAAAGTACCCCTTTGTTTTGGGTCATGGATGAGATAAAGATCACAGAGTAAAGCCCATTTCAAAAGGCCAACTCCATTTTCACCTGGCTCTCTGTATCCACTGGTGGTGTGGTAGCTATTAAAATCTCCAACATAGATGGCAGATTGTGGGAGCTTCGGAAGAATACTTGGGATAGGCTAGGGTTGGTTGAAGGTTTGTACACATTTGCCACACTGAAATGACTGACTCTCAGGGCTGGTCTACTCTACAAACTTAAGTCAATGGAACTCACATTAAGTCAATGTAATAATGTATGCAACTACACTACCGAGTCCCTTCCGCTGACCTACGTGAACTATGACGTGATTGGAATAACAGAGACTTGGTGGGATAACTCACATGACTGGAGTACAGTCATGGATGGTTATAAACTGTTCAGGAAGGACAGGCAGGGCAGAAAAGGTGGGGGAGTAGCACTGTATGTAAGGGAGCAGTATGACTGCTCAGAGCTCCGGTACGAAACTGTGGAAAAACCTGAGTGTCTCTGGATTAAGTTTAGAAGTGTGTGCAACAAGAGTGATGTAGTGGTGGGAGTCTGCTATAGACCACCGGACCAGGGGGATGAGGTGGATGAGGCTTTCTTCCGGCAACTCACGGAAGCTACTAGATCGCATGCCCTGATTCTCATGGGTGACTTTAATTTTCCTGATATCTGCTGGGAGAGCAATACAGGGGTGCATAGACAATCCAGGAAGTTTTTGGAAAGCGTAGGGGACAATTTTCTGGCGCAAGTGCTAGGGGAGCCAACTAGGGGGGGCGCTTTTCTTGACCTGCTGCTCACAAACCGGGTAGAATTAGTGGGGGAAGCAAAAGTGGATGGGAATCTGGGAGGCAGTGACCATGAGTTGGTTGAGTTCAGGATCCTGACGCAGGGAAGAAAGGTAAGCAGCAGGATACGGACCCTGGACTTCAGGAAAGCAGACTTCGACTCCCTCAGGGAACGGATGGGTAGGATCCCCTGGGGGACTATCATGAAGGGGAAGGGAGTCCAGGAGAGCTGGCTGTATTTCAAGGAATCCCTGTTGAGGTTACAGGGACAAACCATCCCGATGAGTCGAAAGAATAGTAAACATGGCAAGCGACCAGCTTGGCTTAATGGTGAAATCCTAGCGGATCTTAAACATAAAAAAGAAGCTTACAAGAAGTGGAAGGTTGGACATATGACCAGGGAAGAGTATAAAAATATTGCTCGGGCATGTAGGAAAGATATAAGGAGGGCCAAATCGCACCTGGAGCTGCAGCTAGCAAGAGATGTCAAGAGTAACAAGAAGGGTTTCTTCAGGTATGTTGGCAACAAGAAGAAAGCCAAGGAAAGTGTGGGCCCCTTACTGAATGAGGGAGGCAACCTAGTGACAGAGGATGTGGAAAAAGCTAATGTACTCAATGCTTTTTTTGCCTCTGTTTTCACTAACAAGGTCAGCTCCCAGACTGCTGCGCTGGGCATCACAGAATGGGGAAGAGATGGCCAGCCCTCTGTGGAGATAGAGGTGGTTAGGGACTATTTAGAAAAGCTGGACGTGCACAAGTCCATGGGGCCGGACGAGTTACATCCGAGAGTGCTGAAGGAATTGGCGGCTGTGATTGCAGAGCCCTTGGCCATTATCTTTGAAAACTCGTGGCGAACGGGGGAAGTCCCGGATGACTGGAAAAAGGCTAATGTAGTGCCAATCTTTAAAAAAGGGAAGAAGGAGGATCCTGGGAACTACAGGCCGGTCAGCCTCACCTCAGTCCCTGGAAAAATCATGGAGCAGGTCCTCAAAGAATCAATCCTGAAGCACTTACATGAGAGGAAAGTGATCAGGAACAGTCAGCATGGATTCACCAAGGGAAGGTCATGCCTGACTAATCTAATCGCCTTTTATGATGAGATTACTGGTTCTGTGGATGAAGGGAAAGCAGTGGATGTATTGTTTCTTGACTTTAGCAAAGCTTTTGACACGGTCTCCCACAGTATTCTTGTCAGCAAGTTAAAGAAGTATGGGCTGGATGAATGCACTATAAGGTGGGTAGAAAGCTGGCTAGATTGTCGGGCTCAACGGGTAGTGATAAATGGCTCCATGTCTAGTTGGCAGCCGGTGTCAAGTGGAGTGCCCCAGGGGTCGGTCCTGGGGCCGGTTTTGTTCAATATCTTCATAAATGATCTGGAGGATGGTGTGGATTGCACTCTCAGCAAATTTGCAGATGATACTAAACTGGGAGGAGTGGTAGATACGCTGGAGGGGAGGGATAGGATACAGAAGGACCTAGACAAATTGGAGGATTGGGCCAAAAGAAATCTGATGAGGTTCAATAAGGATAAGTGCAGGGTCCTGCACTTAGGATGGAAGAATCCAATGCACCGCTACAGACTAGGGACCGAATGGCTAGGCAGCAGTTCTGCGGAAAAGGACCTAGGGGTGACAGTGGACGAGAAGCTGGATATGAGTCAACAGTGTGCCCTTGTTGCCAAGAAGGCCAATGGCATTTTGGGATGTATAAGTAGGGGCATAGCCAGCAGATCGAGGGATGTGATCGTTCCCCTCTATTCGACACTGGTGAGGCCTCATCTGGAGTACTGTGTCCAGTTTTGGGCCCCACACTACAAGAAGGATGTGGATAAATTGGAGAGAGTCCAGCGAAGGGCAACAAAAATGATTAGGGGTCTAGAGCACATGACTTATGAGGAGAGGCTGAGGGAGCTGGGATTGTTTAGTCTCCAGAAGAGAAGAATGAGGGGGGATTTGATAGCTGCTTTCAACTACCTGAAAGGGGGTTCCAAAGAGGATGGCTCTAGACTGTTCTCAATGGTAGCAGATGACAGAACGAGGAGTAATGGTCTCAAGTTGCAATGGGGGAGGTTTAGATTGGATATTAGGAAAAACTTTTTCACTAAGAGGGTGGTGAAACACTGGAATGCGTTACCTAGGGAGGTGGTAGAATCTCCTTCCTTAGAGGTTTTTAAGGTCAGGCTTGACAAAGCCCTGGCTGGGATGATTTAACTGGGAATTGGTCCTGCTTCGAGCAGGGGGTTGGACTAGATGACCTTCTGGGGTCCCTTCCAACCCTGATATTCTATGATTCTATGATACGTCACCTGTATTCCACCTCTGTGAGAGGCGAAGCGCTTGATTCCACATCCATGGGTTGACATGGGGGTAGTGTAGACACTGGGTTGTGTAATTCGAATGAATTGGCCTCCAGGAGGTGTCCCACAGTGCTCTGCTGTGACTGCTCTGGAGAGCACTTTCAACTCCACTGCATGTCAGCCAGGTACACAGGAAACAGCCACTCCCCTGTTAAAGCCCTGGGAACTTTTGAATTTTCGTTTCCTGTTTGATCAATGTGAACAGCTCGCCAGCACAGCTGATCATGGAGACTCAAGGCTGCAAACGTACTCCAGCCTGGAGTACACAGGAGGTGGTGGATTTTATTGCAGTGTGGGGAGAAGAGTCTGTGCAGGCACAGATCCGATCCAGCAGAAGAAACGCTCACATCTATCCAAGATCACGCAAGAAATGGGGGAGAAGGGCTACCCCAGGGACATGCAGCAGTGCCACGTGAAAATAAAGGACCTTCATCAAGTGTACCAGAAAGCAAGGGAGGTGAACAGTCGTTCTGGTTCTGCCCCAGAGCCATGCCGCTTTTATGAGCTGCATGCGATTGTCGGTGGCAACCCCACCACTGCCCCAAAACACAGCATGGATACCACCCAGGAATCCTGGGTGACCTTGGGCAACAACAAGGAGGACATTGTTGACAAGGAGGACAAGAATGAGAGGCAGGCAAGCGAAGGATCTATTCTCCTTAACCTTTGGTCCAATCCCTTCACAGGACCAGTTGGCGGCCGAGCATGACGCCGGGGAAGGCACCTCTAGTGAGTACACATTTCCAAATAACTGTAGGGGTTACATGTTATTTTTTATGTTTAATCTGAACAAAAAAGATGTTGTGGGTGTCAGTGGCCGCTCCAGCTACGCAGAGGGTGCTCCCCAAAAAAGACTGTTTATGTGCACAGGGATGGCCCAGGAATCCTCCATGGAGATCTTTCATGGAGGTACTCTGCAATCCTTTGCAGAAGGTTTCAGGGAAAGGCTGCCTTATTTCTTCTACCACAGTAGGACACTTTCGCGCGCCTTCACTATTAACTGTGCTGGCCTCATTGCAGCACAGAGCATAGCAGCATAAGGACCAGGTCTGTACCCAGACACTTGCAGCATCTGCTCCTTTGCCCCCTCTGTTACCTCAGGAGAGTGATATCTCATAGGGTCACCTAGGGGAAATGGGGGAAGTTTTCAATGCTAGCCCTTAAACCGCAAACAATTCAACAATCTGCCCCCCTTTGGTGAAATCTGGATCACACAGCCACGCTTTCCCTAACGTGCCATTGCTGTGGTTAGAAGCAGCATTGAAAAAAAGGGGAGACGGCTTCCTGTTTGTCTCCCTTCCCCACAACCTGGTGCCGCCTTTGTAAAAAACAAACTATTTGGGGGCTTTATACTAGTGCCTGTCCTCAAGCACCATCCAGGTTGCTAGGAGAAAGAGGGCATTTCTCAAGTGCCAAACTGTGCTCCCAAGGATGTCTTCACAAAAGCAGCAGCACAAGACCTCTTGCCTATGCCTCGTGACCTTACTCACCATGGCTGGAGCAGCAAACTGACCCTTGCAATAGCCAGCAGTTGTGATTATGTTGTGGCTTGCATTGAAGTGTATTAAGGGTTTTTTTTAAATAAAAAAATCAACCTTACACCAGAAACAATGTATGCACTGGTTTCAGAGTAACAGCCGTGTTAGTCTGTATTCGCAAAAAGAAAAGGAGTACTTGTGGCACCTTAGAGACTAACCAATTTATTTGAGCATAAGCTTTCATGAGCTACAGCCAGCAGACTGGACAACAGTAAGGACCAGTTCAGCCACCATTCTGCACTTACTCAGCCTATGGCTGAACTGGTCCTTACTGTTGTCCAGTCTGCTGGTGTATGGCTTCATGAGCCATGGGA
The DNA here is from genome assembly GCF_965152275.1 of Natator depressus. Taxonomy (NCBI): domain Eukaryota; kingdom Metazoa; phylum Chordata; order Testudines; family Cheloniidae; genus Natator; species Natator depressus. The sequence goes on from NC_134236.1 coordinate 31,022,446, forward strand.
GCAAGGGTAGGCTGGATCTCCCAGGATCACAATTGGCATATCAACATCATCAAAGGTTATTTTGCGTTCTCGAAAAAAAGTCCCTGCTTGCAGGTTATTGAGCAGACCTGTGTTCCTAAAGATGCACACAATCATGCACCTTTCCTGACTATCCCATGTTGATGTCAGTGAAACGGCCCCTGTGATCCACCAGCACTTGCAACACCATTGAAAAGTATCCCTTTCGGTTTCTGTACTCTTTGGCAAGGTGGTCTGGTGTCAAGATAGAGATATGCGTTCTGTCTATTGCCCCACCACAGTTAGAGAACCCTATCATGGCAAAACCATCCCTATGTCCTGCACATTGTCCAGAGTTACTACGCTTCTTGGCAGAAGTCTGTTAATAGCCCTGCAAACTTGGATCACAACAGATCCCACAGTAGATCTACCCACTCCAAATTGATGCCCCACTGACCAGTAGCAGTCTAGTGTTGCAAGCTTCCACAGAGCTATCGCCACTCATTTCTCCACTGTCAGAGCAGTTCTCACTTTAGTATTGCTGCACTCCAGAGCTGGGGAAAGCTCTGCACACAATTCCTGGAAAGTGGCCTTACACATTTGAAAGTTCTGCAGCCACTGCTTGTCATCCCATAGCTGCAGAACAATCCAGTCCCACCAGTCAGTGTTTGTTTCCTGGGACCAGAAACGGCACTCAACCATATTCAGGTAACGCATGACTGTCGCCAGCAACTGCGAATTGTTTCACTCTATGGCTTGCAGCAGGGCTGCTTGCATGACATTGCATTGCTCTTCACGGTGGCTCCTATCTCGGCTGTGGAAATACTGCAGGATAAGGCACGAGATGTTTGTAATGCTCACAAGAGTGGACAGCTGAGCGGGGTCCATGCTTGTTGTGCTATGGCATCTGCATGGCTAACCCAGGCTTTCGAAAAAAAGTCACACACAAAAAGTCTTGGTTTGTTTGATGTTCATTTCAGGGAGGGAGGAAGTAAGTTAAGTGCATCATGGGAGGCTAATGCCATGTTCCTATAACCAGCCGCGCCAATGTTATGATCCCATAAGGCATTGCAAGCCCTACCCAAAATTCCATTTGACTACGTGCACTGTGGCATAGCTACCCACAGTGCAGTGCTCTGTGAGTCAATGCAAGCGCTGCTAGTGAGGATGCATTATGCCGACACAATGAGCGTAGTATGGACACGCAAGATCGAACTGCTTAAATCGGAAGCTTGATGTCAACTTACAGGAAGTTGACTTAACTTTGTAGTGTAGACACAGACATATCACAGAAGTTTGAATTAGATGGCAGATGTTTTGTGTCAGCAAGATCTCCTCTAACATAAGTAGAAAAGCCATGTTTTCTATGCAGAGAGCAACTCACAGGGTCATAACCTTGATGTTAAGGTAACTGGCAGAAAGGAAGCTGGCATGTGTTTCTTGAAGGCATATTACATCCATGTTATATTTGGAGGCTAGGGACTGAAGAATGGAAGGTTTAGCAGCTCAGAGGCCTTCAACATCCAGCTGAAGGATTTTCAAGGATAGGCCAATATCCAAAGTTTTTTAATTATGGTTAATATCGCTGAGGTTGCTTGAGAGTCCATGCTGGCCAGAATCAGAAAGATTTGGCCTGCTACTTGCAGCTTTGTTTTCCCCAGCTGAAGCAAGTTATCTATGCGGTATACAACAGGGACATAGTTGCATTATTCCATGGTGGCTATAATACTGGTAGGGTAACTACTTTGACTTCTCTGTTCTCCTAGCATATGGTATGGTTCACAGAGGGGTGAGCTGGGAGAAAGGTCAAGGGAGGTTTGCTGACCTCATGAATGTCTCCCAACAGAGGAAGAGAGGGAAGGAATCATGTTGCAAAACAAGGAATATGCCAAGAAGCTGTGATGAGTGTGTATAGACCAGCTGGACACAGAAAGGGAGATGCAGAAATGTTGGACACGATGCTAAAGCAGACAGGTTAGCAGAACATTCTTGCACTGTGCTCATGTGTAACACCCCAACCTAACCCCTGCCCTGCAGTCTATTGAGAACACAGGATGTGGGCAGACCCCTTTCACTTCCCCAATTGCAAGCAACAGAGTTCTCATGCCATTCCACCCTCCAAGGCAAAGAGCATAAAAATGGCCATATTGGGTCAGACCAATGGTCCATGTAGCTCAGTATCCTGTCTTCTGACAGTGGCCATGCCAGGTGCTTCAGAGGGAATGAACAGAACAGGCAATCATCAAGTGATTCATCCCATCGTCCACTCTCAGCTTCTAGCAATCAGATGCTAGGGACACCCAGAGCCTGGGGTTACAACCCTGAAAATCTTGGCTAATAGCTGTTGATGGACCTATCCTCCATGCAGTTATCTAATTCTTTTTTGAACAATGTTATAGTTTTGGCTTTCACATCATCCCGTGGCAATGAGTTCCACAGATTGACTGTGTGTTGTGTGAAGAAGTACTTCCTTTTGTTTGTTTTAAACCTGATACCTATTAATTTTACTGGGTGACGCCTGGCTCTTGTGTTATGTGAAGGAATAAATAATACTTCCTTATTCACTTTCTCCACGCTAGCCATGATTTTATCATATCACCTCTTAGTCATCTCTTTTCCAAGCTGAAATGTCCTAATCTTTTTAATCGCTCCTCATATGGAAGCTGTTCCATATCCTTAATCATTTTTGCTGGCCTTCTCTGTACCTTTTCCAATTCTAATAAATCCTTTTTGAGATGGGGTCACCAGAACTGCATGCAATATTGAAGGTATGGTGTACCATGGATTTATACAGTGGTAATTATGATATTTTCTGTCTTATTATCTATCCCTTTCCTAGTGGTTCCTAACATTCTATTCACTTATATGGCTGCTGCTGCACATTGAGTGGATCTTTTCAGAGAGCTATCCATAGTGACTCCAAGATCTCTTTCTTGAGTGGTAAGAGCTAATTTAGTCCCCATCATTTTGTATGTATAGTTGGGATTATGTTTTCCAATGGACATTACTTTGCATTTATCAACATTAAATTTCATCTGCCATTTTGTTTGCAGATGAAGAAAACAGATACAATCCCACACACACATTTTGGTGATTCTGTCTGCACAAAAGTGTGGTCAGCCTGTACTTTGGCGATTTCAGCACTGTTTTAGTTTACAAATTTGCACTGTCTTGTGTGTCAAATCAAAATTTATTATTTACAGCTGCACTCATTAAGGTCCAGCTCTCCCTAATAACATCCTTTCCTAATAAGATCAATTCAAGGTATATGCATTAAGGTGTCTCTACCTCTGCCTCCCAACAATTAGTGAAGCTGTCTGCCTTACTCTCACAAATATTGTGCAAAACACAGCAAACAGCTATAACATGAAGCAGATATCCTTCAAAAGCCTCCTGTCTTGTTATGAGACACTTCTACCTTCCTTTCAATCTTTCAAATGCACACTCCTTCTGCAGCTATTCAGGGTACACTTAAATAGCTCTTTTCCCTTATCCAACTGCCCTATAACAAAGCTTCAGAAGCCAGGAAATCAACAGCTAGGATGGATCTCCCAGAATAGCAGTTGAAACCATACCACCAATAATGTTCATAGTGGTTTGGGGAGTAAAAGTTCCATTTTTCATTGCAGAAAACAGATGTGAGTTTCTAAAGATTCTGGCCACACAGACCTTTCCTGATCACCCCACATTAATAAACCTGCCATGGTGATCAACCAGGCCTTACATAACCATGCAGCAATACCCATTTTTGTTGATGTACACCAAGCCCTGGTGGGTGGGGGGACAAATAATAGGCACATGGGTCCCATCACTGGCTCCTGTACAATTTGGGAACCCCAAGCATTCAAAGCCATCAACAACCTTCTGCTCATTGTCAAGTTTTATGATCCGGAGCATTAGCACCCTCTCAACAGCAGCACACACCTCCATGACAACAACCCTGACAATTGTTTTACAAACTGGTTAGCTACTGCCTGGCAGCAGGCAGGGGTGGACAACTTCCAGAGAGTGATGGCCACACACTTCTCCATATTGAGGGGGACTCTCATGTTAGTGGTGTGGTGCTACAGCTCCAGGTGAGCTCTCTGCAGGTTTCCAGAACGTGTCCTTCCACATCCCAAAGTTCTGCAGACAATGCTGGTCATCCCAGGTCTGCATCATTATCCTGTCCTACCAGTTGGAGCTGCTTTGCTGCATCAAAAAGTGGCACACCACTGAGTCAAGCTGGTCCAGGAAACAGTCATGCAGAAATAACTGGTTTCATTCTCCTACAGCAGAATCTGTGTGGGGTCATGATGGTGAACTTCCATCTCCTCCATAGTCACCTGCCTGCCTGATTCCAATGCCTCTGGAGCACTCTATTCATATTAATAATGGCCAGGATAATGGTGCTCAGTAGTTCTTCCTCTCTGCTGCCTGACAGCTGTTAAACATTTGTTTGAAACTGGAACAGTTTGAAAATTATTCTGGACAGCAAAAGTCAGACAAATTATGGGATATTGTGGAAGGAATCATTGACCCCCAAATCACAGAATTCCAGTTGGTATCCCACAATGCACCATAACCCATAATGCTTTGAGCCTAGTGGCAGAACACTACACCTTGGGATACCTGCTCAGAATGCTGTGTGTTTATTTTGAAAAAGCTGTGTGGATGCTATAATTCAGAAGGTAAGTGGGGAGGTGGGGACTTTCCTGCACAGACAAGGTCTCAGTTTGCCAGTCAGGCTGCCTGCAAAAGCAGGGCACTGGACTCAGTGACCAAGGAGGTCCCTTCCAGTCTTATGTTCCAATATGCAAACTGCAGACAGTACTTAACACAGTTCTTCAGAGGGGTTTCATGGGACTTACTTCACTAATGTATACAAAGTGCTTTAAAAGTTATTTTACTAATGAAATGAAAATATTTTCATTTCACTAGTGATCTCCAGTTGGTTGTTTCATTTTTAATTTAGGATAATGTATATTTATAAAGTGATTTCTGTTGCCCTTTAGATGCTGACATGGATGTGACTTATGTGTGTTCATGTATGTACATTTTATTTCAAAGTTGTTAATGCTTCCACTCCGTTAATACTAGTGGACTAACATTAGTGCACTTTGCTAAATATAAAGAATATTCTGTTTTTTAAATTGTGAAAATATATCTGCATCAAAGAAGGTGGTTCAATAACAAAGGAGTCTAATATTGTCATGGTGGGGAAGGGCAGCAGCTCCTCAGCTGATGTAAACTGTCATAGCTCCAGTGACTTCAAATGGAGATATGACAATTTACACAAGCTGAGGATCTATGTTTGCACTGGGGCAATTGTGATATAATGAAGATTATAACTCTTCCTCCCAATTCCGCCTCCAAACAAACAAATGAAACTAAACAGGGAACAAGATTTTTACCCAGAGTAGCTCTCTAACCCTTCTTCATCCTTAAACTTAGCTTAATTCCTATGGCCACAGATGGCAGAAGAAACAGGACAGAGGTTGAATATTAAAACTGACATGGAAGTCTACAACAGTCTTGGGATAAGGAACAAATAGCCAGTTGGCAGACAGTGTAATCAATTCATCTCAAATTTAAGTATCAGTCAGTCATACTTAGAGATTACCTGAATTAATTCATGAAAGATAAACTATGCCAGAATTCCTTGCACTGATTTATCACAGATGAACTTTCACTCAAGAAGGAAAGACTACATTTTGATTTTCCCATTAGAGTTGTTTTTGTAACTTTCTCTAGCTACTGGCTGGTATGGTCACGTGGAGTTACAGCTACTGATTAGAATGGAAAGTATCAGAAATAGTTCAATGGTTACACAAGCCTCAATGTGTGAGAGGGAGAATAAAAAATAATCAGAGTAAAAGGGAAAATGAAACATAAAAGACCAATCCTACAACCTTTATTCAAGAAGGGCCAGATTCTGAAACCCATACTCACACTAAGTAACACTTTACTCCATAAAACACTCTAATGACTGGAGTGGGAATATTCATGGAGCAAGATACAACTCAAAATGAATTAGATCCATAATGGTTGTAGGATCAGCATCATAAAGTATACAAAATGGAAATGTATAAATAATATTAAAATGGAATTTTGCTTCAACGAATTAAAAAAATATGAGATAGGAAAGGTTTTTTGTTTTTTTTTTATCTTGATGTATCTAGTCTTCTTGTAAATGAAATTACTTATATGGGCCCAGATTGTGGTTTTAGGCATATGCTTATCTGTAAGTCAACTGAAGTCCAGCACACAGATTAAGCATGTTCATAAAGCTTTGTAGGACTGAGACCAAACAGCCCATTGCTGCAATCCTAATTCATGCGAGTAACCTTTACTCACACAAGAAAACATATTTAACTCAAAGAGATTGCAGACAAGAGCGAGGTTTGTAGAATCAAGGCCTTGGTTTGTGGAAATTCTGTTTGAGATAATTTTGCTTGGAGATTCTATAAATGACATACTGAGACAAGTTACTGTACAATTGTCATATTTCTAATATTTTGTAAAAATTTGGGCAAGAACTACTTAACCAACATTAGATTCAGATCAAACATAGAACCTGTTCATAAACAAAACTAAATAGCTAACATCTGGAGGAAGCGCACTAACATATATTCAGCCATATTAATCAATCACAGCAAGTTCTCCCCCTGCCCCCCAGTAACCCAGCAGCAAAAATATCATCCAACTATCAAAATGACTAAATCTTAGGGCCTGATCCTGCAAAAACTTACACGTGAGTAATTTTACCCATACAGCAATCCCAATGAACTCAATAAGGCCAGTTGTGTGATCAGTTACTGATGTGCTTGTTTGCAGGAACAGTACCTTAGGTATCATTTTAAAGAAAGAGCACGATAAAGACCAAAGCAGCCAGCCCACCAAACCTTGTAGTCTGATTCCAGCTACAATCATGGTGGTCACAATGGGCCTGATTTCCTCATGGAGTTCCACTGTGGTTGTTCACTATGGGGGCTGGTTTGCCCTCACAGAATAGGCTGTGGGATCAGTGGAAGGCCACGGCACTATACGGGTGCTGTGCCTCATGCTTCAAAAACTGTGACCCTAGTCCCTGTCTTCAAAGAAGCTGCACTATCAGGGGCTCACACATGGCTGCAGCTACACTGAGGTTCCCTCTTCAAGGAGAAGGCTCCATTGGAGAGCCTTTCCTTTGCACACTACATTGAATACAGGAGGCATAATGTGTATCCTGTTTCATTTACGAATGAAGCTGAATGCAGGTTAAGTTAAATAAGACAAACTTTATTAAACTCTGTGCACTGCTCTGTCCATGTGGCTGGATTACTTCCAACCTAACACCCTGCATTCCCTGCTTTTTTGGTGTCCCATCAATAACAATCCCTCCAGGGAATATAGGCCTGCTGACTCCAGTTCCATTGATCACGATACATCTTCCCAATTTTACAAACATTTTAATATAAACATTAAAAACAAATAATTGACAATTGGATGTCCACTCTACGTCCCTTCAGCCAGAGTTGCTTGCACATAGTCAAGTTGGAGGCTCGTCTTTACCACTGACTTAGCCTGTTACCTAGCCTGTCATTGAGATAGTTTGGTCTGAACAGGCAACAACACTGGGAGTGACCACTCTATGTCTCCCTGTCTCCTGAATCTAGCAAACTGTCTCTCTGTGAAGTCTCCTCCCTTCCTGTGGGGTTGGCCTCCAGATGGTTGTGTCTCTCCGTTCTGTGAGGATCTCTGTAGGTCCTTGCTGGGTGTTGAGTCTACATAAGTTTCTGTTCCAAATTAGGCAGTCTCTCAAGTCCCCAAAGTTGCACATAGCAGCCAGTGTGCATAAGCAGAAACACAAGGGTATCTCCCTCCCCTTCAGACTGGTATCTAGTAAAAACTATTCCACAGTTTTGTTCTGCTTTTTAGGAGCAACAGGTCCTAGGACTGCTGTGGGGCTTGAGGCAGTGGCGAGCTTTAGAATGGTGCAGACCTCTCTGCTTTGTTCCCCAATAAGATAAAATAATAGTTTTAACTTTCCTGCAGTTGTCATCCTCCTGCATGGCCAGGAGCTATACACTCACACTCCTCCTTCCACCAGGTCCATTGTTGGGCTAGGTTTGTGCAAAATCTGGGGCTTCAGACCAAATCCATGGCTTCACACTGCCAGCTGCTGCACTTCAGAGAACTCACAACTCACGTACTGCCACCACATTTCATTCACAATGAGTGAAGCTAAATGCATGTTAAGCTAAGCAAGTGAAACTTTATTAAACCCCGTGGACTGCTCTGTCCACATGCCTGAGCTGGTTCCAGCCTAACTGCACTTATTATCTCAGTGTCACATCCATAGCATTCCCTCGAGGAAACATGGTCCCTCTGAATCCATTTCACAGACCATGACACACATCCTTCCTGGGCCTGTCACCTTCTCGCTCAGTCTCTCACCATTCAAGTCTCCATGGAACAACAGGAGATCTGCATATAGATCTGGGGACACAATTCCCGCCAAGGAGAACACCATGTTCTGCTTTTACACAGCAAGTAATAACGATACACGAAGAATAGGAATATGGCAGAATGAGGGATACAACAGTGAAAGGCCATGCAATAGCAATATATGCCTTTGTTGTTGTTGGTGGTGGTTGTTTTTATTTTGTAAAAAGCAATGACCAGAAATGAGTCTGGGGAGAGTTTAGCATATTTGAACTTGCAGAATTTTCGCTGCATTGTCCCCTCAAGAGGGAGCAACAGCGAGTAGCTTTGCAGAGGTGGCAGGAGCACTGACCACACCTCATGTTACATCTGTCTCTCTACATGTCTTCACAAGAACACTCATCTCTGTGATATCTAAACACTTATGGCCTGAACCAAAGCCCGGTGACATCAATAGAAAGATATCAGTGGGCTTTGGATCAGGCCTTTTATGAAACTGTCTTTCTCAAAACAGTTTATTAGCCACAAACATTTTCTTTGGAAATAAGGCTGGGCACACATCACATTTTAATCACAATAAACAACATTTCCATTGTCTCTACAAGTGAAAACAACAGTAATACAAAGGTAACTTAATTTTCAAGTCACACTTATGTATGAAAATGTTTTATTTGCTGTTATTATAAGTAACACCTAAAATGATTAGGATTAAGACACCTAAGTAACATGTAAGATTAAATCTATTTTTATTTTTATCCAGATTGTTTACTTATGCATATGATAGCACTTTGTGTATGGTCAGTTTAACCTTTATTTTGTGCACAGCAAGAGGGGGAGGAGAGACATTTAAAAATAACACAGGAAAATGATCACCAAATCACAAAAATGATACTTTAAACTTATTTTTAAATAGACTAGATTTCCAGTTGACAGAGTCAGATTCAGCTCTCTAAACTCTCTCTGTGAGCCTCATCCAAATCCCATTGAAGTTGATGGGAATACTCCTTGAATCAGGCACTATATCAATAAATCATAAATTATGGTGTGTTCAGTAACATGTATAATAGAAACTAGACTGTAACTTAACTGCTTCTTTAAAGACACTGAATCTGCACATAATGTATGTCATGGCAGAATCTGGCCTATTATTCTTATTGACAAACGTACTTTAGGAGCGTGGAGGTTCTGCAGGCACAGGGGGAAAGGAGGGAAATGCTGTGGAGCTGATACTTCCTTTTTCTCCCACAAAACCCAGAATCCACACATTTCGCTCCCCTCTCTTTGTGAAAACAGAGGAAGAGCATTGGCCTAGAACCAGGATCTTCTTATTAAAGGGCTTTAGAAATCAATAGGGATAACGTAAAAAACAATCTGCCACTTTACTGGTAGCCATTTTTAAAAGTGAATTTTAATATAAGGATGAACTCCTTAAGGAAAACATTCAAATTACTCTTTGGTACCTTTAAAGGCCTTCTTGATGACAATTCTCCCTTACTACTCATTGTTTTATGAACACGCATTCAAATATTGTCTATAAATATAATTTTTCCTTCATTTACACATACTGTATAATTACACAAAGCATCTAACATTGCCATAGATTGCTTTTACAACTGTTAATACAGTTTTAAGAGGTTAAAGTATTGCCACCATATAAAGTTCTGCCAGTATTCATGTTTTTTTTTAAATATTACATTTTCTGTAAGACTCTCCATGTCCAAATGCCAGTTCCCCCTTATTATTTTTTGAAAAAACATGCCATTGGTAATGTTACTACTTAAATAGATTGCTAACTTTCTTTATTCAGCACATGAACACAAACATGGAAACAATAAGACAGTATTATGCTTATGGCAGAAGAACAGTGTTTACACAAAGCAAAAAAAAAAAAGATATATTTGTCAGAACTTCTCTGGATGTTAGTAGATAGGAACTGTGGTCGCTGCAAAATCTGACTTTTGGCTAACAAAGATTTGAGTTTCTTTTGCAAAGGGTTGCATCTCCCATCCCAGTTTCAGATTTTAAAAGCCTATATTCCGCAATAAATATTTGTAGTAGAAGCTTTGAATAGTTAGCAACAGTCTAACACAATCTAAGACAGACAAAGCAAGGAATTTTTATTTTGAGTAAAATTTGTGATTCTTTTTTATATATACACACACATATATACACACACTAAGGCTTTTTATGAATATTGATGGTGATGATTATTCACAGGAAATAACAGCACAACTGAAAAACAAGCAAATGCTTTATTTTGTATTAAGGTAACAAAGGAGTGACAGATCACATACCATTCACTGTTCAGACTTGTGTTCACTAGAAGAATCACAAACAACAGAAATTAAAGAATTTCCCCCCACCCCCAAAATAAGTATGCTCACTATCACTACTATATTTATGGATTTTTCAGTATTTCCTTTATAAGAAAGCATCATTTTTGGGAGTTCATCACTCAGTGATAAGTTTGCTCTGGACTAAAATGGGATATCAAAATCCCAGTAGTCTTTTTTCTAAGGTTTTTTTCTGTCCAGGATTTCAAATGGTTGTATTTAAACTGTATGCATACACAAACATGCACACAGCAAACAACAACAAAATTTAATTAAATGTAGTTTACTAGTTTTTGGAAGTGTTTTGGCACTAATAATTGGAAACTTTTCTTAATGAAAACCTTTTTATGCCATTAGCCTCTATTATGGAATATATTCTGATTTTTAAAAGAAACCCAACAGCACCAAAAAAAATTTAAATGGCTAATTCATAAGAGGAGGTGACTTTTCACATAATTTTAACACTATTCATATAATACTAAGTCAAGATTATTTATTGTTATGAAATATTGTAATATCTCAAAGATTATGAATGTCAAAAAATTAACTTCCTTAATGAGACGTTAAACACACAAATAGACAATAGATCTAAGGTCAAGTTAAAAGAAAAAAATCTTCAGAAGGGTATGTACTCTTTACACAATAAATGGAATACAGGTATTTATAACTGAACAACAACAAAACAAATGACTCCATATGGTAACATTGTCTCCAGCTGAAATCCACAAAGCAAGGAAGTTCAGAGAAATTAGTAAAATTCCATCCTTAACGCATTCTATTCTGCTTATGTATTTATGGACTCTCCCATCAGAGGTTGATTTCATACCACAGGCCTGATCTGAAACACACCAAGCCAATGGAATGACTTCCACTGACTTCCAGGAGCTTTGGATCAGGTCCATCTGAGCTGCAACATCAATAAAATCATCTTTGTGAAGCACTGTTCACACAAAGCCAATTTGCACAGCTAACTGCAGTCTAACTAGGTAATGTCACATTAAGTCCAAGTAAAAACAGATAGAACTTACATGTTGGTTGTGGGTTTAAGACATGTCCTTAATGTTATCTTAGCATTTTTTACGCATGTATCACAGTTATACCCTTCAAAAGTCAGGACACTCAATTTCTAAAAAAATCCAAGCTGTAGTTAACTGGCAATCAACTTAAAAGCAATTTTGTATACAGCAATTTTTATTTTGTTAGAAAAGCAGTTCACCTTTTTTAAACCTCCAAAAAATTATTTAATAAGGGTTTGGACACTGGAAAAGAGGCAGAATGTTGTTCACAAAACAAGAGAGGGCTTTAAACAAAAAAACAAAAAAAGGCGTATCTTAAAAAAAGACCTGATCTTGTTCTCCAAGTGAAATCAATGGCAAAACTCCCACTGACTTCAATGAAGCAGGATCAAGCCCAAAGTCATCCACATATTTATTGTTTTAAAGGGATAATAAAACTTTGAGTCCTGAAATAACAATTAATACAGTCATAAAAGCTTGTGAAAGAAAAGCCCCATTGTTGTGAATTGTGTGTCTTGTCTCTTCTCCTGGCCTCTGTGTTCACAGATTACAGGAAAGATCTGACAGTGAAACAAAGCAACATCAAGCCTGAAACTTATACTTACACAGTTATCAATGGATTTACATTGCTGTAAGTGAAATCAGAATCAGTACCACTCTCCCAAGGTTTCGCAAGACAAGGGAAAGTGATGACTCCATCATCCTAGACTCGCATCTAAGTCAACCTATTACAGTTATGCCACTTTTAATTGCCACATTTCTCCCATTCCTGGGTTACAAAATGAAGCCACTTGTTGGTTTCAACCTTTCCCTAAAACCTTGGAGTGAGGAGGGGGCAGAGGAACTATCAAGGGGCACAAAGATTCCAGATTCACTACTTTTTTATTCTGATTGCAGTGTTTCATAATGAAAATGGAAATAAAATCCCCAAATAACCTTATGAATAAGACACAAAACAATGCTGGACTCCCTTGCAACTGCCTAGTTCCTGATTGGCTTCAGGACATTTCTGTACAAACTCCTACATTATTATTACTTGCTTCCAGTAGTGTCCACAATGTGATAGGTTCTGTACAAACACCAAACAAGTGATGGTCTCTGCCTGAAGAGCTTAGCCTTACACCCAGAAAAAAAGCAAAACAAAAAGCAAGGCAGAGCATAAGGGAAATGGGAACAAGGTCTCCCATATGTAGGTACTCTTATTTCCACTGCCTTCATCCAAGCCCCGTCTACAAAGAAGCTGACAATAGCTCAGGTTCCTGCTTTACGAATTTGTCCCTTGTATTTCAGGTGCGATAGCATTTGCCCTAATAGTGCAACTGTCCCCACCATCTCTCCTCCTCCTCCTGTTTGGGGGGCTGGGACACAAGCTCCTCAATCCTGGATATTCCCAGCTCCTGCTAATTTATTACCTGAATCCCTCTCCCCCCTTACTCTGTTACTGCTGCCCACACTTCCTCACTCCTCTTGTTAGGGAGCTCCCAGCTACTCTCCCCTGCACCCTTATTCCTAGGTGCTGTTAGTCTCTTCCCTATGCTGCTACTGCTGCTTTCCTTTCTGTTGAGCAGACTGTACAAGATTTGCAAGTTGAAGGGGACCTTACCTCTGAGACCTTCTTTGTTGCTTAGCCTGTTCTGTGACCACGTTGGGAGCAGGGGATGATGGATATTAGGGAAGTCTGAGCCTCCCCTTGCTGTTAGCAACGTAGACTGGAGAGAAAGATAGAGATGCTGCTCTCTCCCCCCCTTCCCTCCCCTCCCAGTCTCAGCCTCCTCCTCCTCCTGCTGCTGCCCCCTCCTTCCCATCCACAAACTCAAGCTCTGTATGCACTCCAACTCAACAAGCCATCTCTCACCATCACCTACCCTGGGGCTCAAGAGCACAAGCCAGCCCCCTTCCCTCCCCAGTGCCTTGCATCCTCACCCCTGCTTCCCACTGCATATGGTATCTTCCCAACTAGTCCTGCCTTATTTAGATTTAGGATCTGGGCAATTTCAGCAGCTGCAGGAAGCAAAGAGTTATGAGGGGGAGAAGGTGTGCAAGAGAAAACAGAAACTTGAGAAAATCTTCTGAAGAACTGGCAGCCTTTGTTCTGACCTGATTTGTGTGTGTGTGTGTGTGTGTATGAGTGAGAGAGAGATCTATCCCATTCACACTAGACAAAACTTGTCACTTGGAAATTATTTTCAAACTTCTGTACAAATGGTATCTATTTAGAGCTAGAGCTGTGGACGTCTAGTTTCACACAAATCCAATTTGCATATTATTTATGCTGTATGTTTACCTTTGCCATTTTTGAAAAAAGTTACTAACCTTTTTCATTGCAAAGATAGACTTGAAAATCTAAACCAATATAAACTGATGATGCAAACAACTCCCTAAGATTAAAAACCTGTTATTCATTTTTTCCCCTAAAGATCATAAGTTATTCACAAAAAGGAAAGGAGTACTTGTGGCACCTTAGAGACTAACAAATTTATTTGAGCATAAGCTTTCATGAGCTACAGCATCCGATGAAGTGAGCTGTAGCTCACGAAAGCTTATGCGCAAATAAATTGGTTAGTCTCTAAGGTGCCACAAGTACTCCTTTTCTTTTTGCGAATACAGACTAACACAACTGCTACTCTGAAACAAGTTATTCACAGTCCTCTTACTGACACTCAGCACTAGCTTTAAGGTCCAGAAAACACAGTAATAAGTCCTCTAATTTCTTGTCCCTACATTGAATATGTGCTCTCTCAGCCTGTTGTCATTTTTCCCAGTTTCAATGTGTGGCAGCTACTTCAAGTGACCAGTGTGAGGTTTACAAAAAAATCTGGATAAAATCATTGGGTTATTTCCTTCACTGCTTTGCTCCAGTCAGACATGATGAAGATGTAGAGTTATGTGTCATCAGAATACTGAAGATATCTCATGTTTCCTGAATAACTCTCTCATTGGCCTCATATACATGTTGAGCAGAAGAGCTCTCTATGGCATACTGCAGAAGACAGCCCTTGGGGCAGAGAAAATTGTTCACAGCTACCTTCTGGGTCCTCACAGAAATATACCCCAGAGTCGCTCTAGAGAGAGTCCATCTACCCCTGCCATAGCAACATCCACCTCTCTGAGCAAGTCAGTAAAGTCTATCAAATAGATCATAAATTTGTTGACAGATTTAAAAAACAAAAATCAGCATGAACTCTTTATCTTCATTCAGTGCTGGCAACAGATCATCAACTAATACAAACAGTGTACTTTTTACTCTATACTGAGGCCTATAACCTGATTGACTAAAGTCAAGGAAATCAGAGTTGAAGAAATGGCCACAGTTGCCCTGTCATAGCTGTCTCAATGATTTCCCCCAGAAATGGGAGACTGGATATCGAGTAACTAATCTGATAGCCTCAAGGGTTGGTTTCTTCAGCCGTGGCCTTGCAGTAGCTTCTTTACAAGCCTCTGGTATCCTGTCCTCCTGAAGGAAACATCACTAATATTAGGACTGTCAAGCAATCAAAAAAATTAATCATGATTAATCGCAGTGTTAAACAATAATAGAAGACCATTTATTTAAATATTTTTGGATGTTTTCTACAGTTTCAAATATATTGATTTCAATTATAACACAGAATACAAAGTGTACAGTGCTCACTTTATATTTATTTTTATTACAAATATTTGCACTGTAAAAAAACAAAATAAATAGTATTTTTCAATTCACTTAATACAAGTACTGTAGTGCAATCTCTTTACCATGAAAGCTGAACTTACAAATATAGAATTATGTACAAAAAATAACTGCATTCAAAAATAAAACAATGTAAAACTTCAGAACCTACAAGTCCACTCAGTACTATTTCTTGTTCAGCCAATCACTCAAACAAACAAGTCTGTTTACATTTGCAGGAGATAATGCTGCCCTCTTCTTGTTCACAGTGTCACCTGAAAGTGAGAACAGGTGTTCTCATGGCACTGTTGTCGCTGGTGTCGCAAGATATTTACAAGCCAGATGCGCTAAAGATTCATATGTCCCTTGATGCTTCAACCACCATTCCAGAGAACATGATGGGTTCTGCTTGATAACAATCCAAAGTACTGCGGAACAACACATGTTCATTTAGATCATCTGAGTGAGATGCCACCAGGAGAAGGGTGATTTTCTTTTTTGCTATCTTGGGTTTTGTAATTTCCGCATCGGAGTGTTGCTCTTTTAAGACTTCTGAAAGCATGCTCCATACCTCGTCCCTCTCAGATTTTGGAAGGCACTTCAGATTCTTAAATCTTGGATCAAGTGCTGTAGCTATCTTTAGAAATCTCACATTGGTACCTTCTTTGTGTTTCGTCAAATCTGCCTTGAAAGTGTTCTTAAAACGAACATGTGCTGAGTCATCATCCGAGACTACTATAACATGAAATATATGGCAGAATGTGGTAAAACAGAACCAGAGTCATATAATTCTCCCCCAAGGAGTTCAGTCACAAATTTAATTAATGCATTTTTTTTAAACGAGCGTCATCAACATGGAAGCATATCCTCTGGAATGGTGGCCAAAGCATGAAGGGGCATATGAATGTTTAGCATATCTGGCACGTAAATATCTTGCAATGCTGGCTTCAAAAGTCCCATGCAAACACCTGTTTGTAGGTCATTTGTAAACCATATTGACTTGCAAGGATATAGCAAATAGATAGGACGTTTAGGGGGGCACCAAATCAAAAGTAGAAGACAAAAGATCATTAAAAAGTCCTATCAAACCATCAACAGATTTGTCAGCGGGATGAACAATACTTTACCTCAAGGCTGTCTGAAAGCCTGTTGGATCTGTCAACTTCCAATGTCAGATCATCAAGATGGGTTCCAAATCCCATCAGAATAAGTACATCCCAAACCCAAACTGACAATGACAAGGGTCACCCTATGACGAAGGGGTAATTTCCATTCCCAACTCAAGCAGTAGAACTAAAGTGTGCCAGGCTTATGAGTGGAGTTTGCAGCCACCTAAGACAGCCCCCTGGTTGTCATGGCAGCCATGAAATTCTGAGCCAATCCAAATGAATCATCATCTGTATGAACAATTAGCCTTGACAGCTCCAGCACCAGCAGGGAACCTGAGCAACACAGCTAAGACATCAGCGTTAGAATAGGATAATTTATCAAGTCTAAAGCCTCCCTACTTCACAGTTCTATCCTGCCCTATCCCAGAGATAGGGCAGTTTTTTCTAAAAGTTCATGTATATTTTTTCATGTGCTTCAAATGTTGGAGTAATAGGGAAGTCTTGCCTTTTTTTAATCTATTCTTATATGAATCAGTATTTTCCATTATTGATAGTGAACAATCAGCCCAAATGCCTTTCATCTGTTTTGCAGTTTTATGGGATTGCCTTTAATTTCCTAATCCTCTTAATAAATCAGTTAGAGAACTGTATATCATTCAGATTACAAACATGGGTTGAAGTAGTATAAATTTATATAATCAACAGACTGCAGGAAGAAGTAGCTGGGGCTTTTTTTAAACAACTAACAAAATCATCCAAACCACAGGACTTGGTGATGGAGGACTCAACTACCCAGACATCTGTTGGGAAAATAACACAGCAGGGCACAGATTATCCAACAAGTTCTTGGAATGTATTGGAGACAATTTTTTATTTCAGAAGGTGGAGAAAACTACTAGGAGAGAGGCTGTTCTACATTTGATTTTGACAAATAGGGAGGAACTGGTTGAGAATTTGAAAGTAGAAGGCAGCTTAGGTGAAAATGATCATGAAGTGGTAGAGTTCATAATTCAAAGGAATGGTAGGAGGGAAAATAGCACAATAAGAAGGCAGACTTCAGCAAACTCAGGGAGCTGGTAGGTAAGATCCCTTGGGAAGCAAGTCTAAAGGGGAAAACTGTTCAAAAGAGTTGGTGGTTTTTCAGAGAGACATTATTAAGGGTACAAGAGCAAACTATTCCAGTGTGTAGGAAAGATAGGAAATGTGGCAAGAAACCACTCTGGCTTACCCAGGAAATCTTCAATGATCTGGGACACAAAAAGAGAGTCCTACAGAAAGTGGAAACTAGGTCAAATTACAAAGGATGACTATAAACAAATAAAATAAGTATGTTTTAATTAGAAAGGCCAAAGTACAAAATGAGATTAAACTAGCTAGAGACATAAAAGGTAACAAGAAAAAATATATATAAATACATTAGGAGCAAGAGGAAGACCAAGGACAGGGTAGACCTTTTACTCAGTGAGGAGGGAAAAACAATAACAGAAAATGTGGAAATAGCAGATGTGCTAGATGTGTTTTTTGTTTCAGTTTTAACCAAAAAGGTTAGTAGCGGCTGAACGTCTAACATAGTGAATGCCAGTAAAAATGAAGTAGGATCAGAGGCTAAAATAGGGAAAAAACAAGTTAAAAATTACTTAGACAAGTTATATGTCTTCAAGTCACCAGTGCCTGATGAAATACATCCTAGAATACTCAAGGAAGTGACTGAGGAGATACCTGAGCCATTAGCAATTATCTTTGGAAAGTCACTGAAGACTGGAGAGATTCCAGAGGACTAGAAAAGGGAAAATATAGTGCCAATCTAAAAAAAGGGAAATAAGGACAATCCGGAGAATTACAGACTAGTCATCTTAACTTCAGTACCCAGAAAGATAATGGAGCAAATAATTAAGCAATTTACAAATACCTAGAAGATAATAAGGTGATAAGTAACAGTCAGCATGGATTTGTCAAGAACAAATCATGTCAAACCTAATAGCTTTCTTTGATAGGATAACAAGCCTTGAGGGTGGGGGGAAGCAGTAGATGTGGTATATCTTGACTTTAGTAAGGGTTTTGATACTGTCTCACATGACCTTCTCATAAACAAACTAGGGAAATACAACCTAGATGGAGCTACCATAAGCTGGCTGCATAACTACGTGGAAAACCGTTCTCAGAGAATCGTTATCAGTGGTTCACAGTCAAGCTGGAAGGGAATATCAAGTGGGTCCCGCTGGGATCAGTTCTGGTTCTGTTCGATATCTTCATCAATGGTTTTGATAATGGCATAGAGAGTACACTTGCAAAGTTTGCAGACGATACCAAGCTGGGAGGGTTTGCAAGTGCTTCGGAAGATAGGATTAAAATTCAAAATGATCTGGACAAACTGGAGAAATGGTCTGAAGTAAATAGGATGAAATTCAATAAGGACAAATGCAAAGTACTACACTTAGGAAGGAACAATCAATTGCATACATAAAAATGGGAAATAACTGCCTAGGAAGGAGTACTGTGGAAAGGGATCTGGGGATCATACTGGATCGCAAGCTAAATATGAGTCAACAGTGTAACACTGTTGCAAAGAAAGCAAACATCATTCTCAGATGTGTAAGCAGGAGTGATGTAAGCAAGACACAAGAAGTAATTCTTCCACTTTACTCTGCGCTGATATGGACTCTACTGGAGTATTGTGTCCAGTTCTAGGCGCCACATTTCAGGAAAGATGTGGACAAATTGGAGAAAGTCCAGAGAAGAGCAACAAAAACGATTAAAGGTCTAGAAAACATGACCTATGAGGGAAGATTGAAAAAATTGGGTTTGTTTAGTCTGGAGAAGAGAAGACTGAGAGGGGACATGATCACAGTTTTCAAGTACATAAAAGATTGTTACAAGGAGGAGGGAGAAAAACTGTTCTCCTCAACCTCTAAGGATAGAACAAGCAATGGGCTTAAATTGCAGCAAGGGTAAATTAGGTTGGACATTACGAAAAACTTCTTAACTGTCAGGGTAGTTAAGCACTGGAATAAATTGCCTGGGGAGGTTGTGGAATCTGTATCTGTAGTGGGGTGCTCACCCTGCTTCGGCCCTGAAGGGGTTAAAGCAGCCCTGGAGAGGGCTGCGGCTGGGGAAAAGGAGTTAAAACAGCCAAGCTAGGCTGATTGGAGTAGCAGCCACAGCTGTGGCCAGCTCAATCAGGGCCCAGGTGGCCCTTATAAGAGGGCTGGAGGCCAGGAAAAGAGGAGTCTCACTCTAGCCCTGGAGCGGAGCGGAGCGGAGCGGAGCTCAGCTCAGCTCAGCTCCAGCCTGGTAAACCCCTAGACTTGGTAAAGGCCCAGAAAGGTACTGGGGCTGCAGAGGGGCAGCCTGGGAATAGGCAGAGGCAGCTGGTCCTAACCCTAACCTAACCTTGCCAATGACGAGTGTCCATTACATTGCAGTCTGCCCCAGTGAGCGGGGGTTAGATGATGACTGGCAGTAACCACTGAGGCAAAGTGGGTTTAGAGGGTTGGGGGTTTCCCTGGGGGGCAGAACCCCAGGGTAAAGGGCACTGGGGTCCGGGAGGGACACGGGGCCAGTGGCAAGCAAGACACTGACCTGGAGAGGGCGCTCCAAAGGCTGGAAAGAGCTAATTCCTGGGATGACCAGCAGGAGGCGCTGCAGCGGTGAGTCATCGCCTCGCTACAGTATCATTGGAGATTTTTAAGAGCAGGTTAGACAAATACCTGTCAGGGATGGTCCAGATAATACTTAGTCCTGCCATGAGTGCAGGGAACTGGACTAGATGACCTCTCTAGGTCCATTCCCAACCTACAATTCTATGATTGCAGTGGGAAACATTAGTCAATAAATTCTTCACAGTGGGAAAAATGAAGATGACTGAGTGTCTTCCAAAAATAGAGAAATTCTGGCAGAACAAAATGATAAAGCAAAGATCAGGTTATTTAAATATGTGCTGAAAATGACAAACATCTGAAGTCTGTATTCTAAAATGAGTAAACAACTGTTTTGAATGTTCCTTTAGGGGGCCTGCCAGTAGACAGGCTCTTGCTGATGTCAGTGGACATTAAATCAGGCTCTAGGTGAGCTGAAGAAGTTAAGTAACCGCTAGTATCCTAAATATTAGAAGTCACTAGATACTGAAGTCTCAGGGAATACACAGTCTATGAAACCTAACCACTAATTATTATTACTATATGTACCATACAAGAAACCGCATGTCCACCCATTTAAAACATGTGACTGTCCCAGCCATCAGAGGAAAGAAATGAGTATCTTGAATAGAAATGCTAGTATTCACAAAAACTTTGTCCAGTTTATTATGTTTAGATGCTGCATGATCTCTTTGAACATTCCCTGCTATGGTGAAAATTACTACATTTGACCGTATAGACAGCTATAGCTCTCCTGGTGACAATATCAAGGGAACTGTTAGACTTTAACAGCTGATATTAATAGCCTTATGTGGGATGAATCTGTTGCAGATTGTAAGTGCCCAACCGGTGGCACCATGTCAGCTCCAAGATTTCTCAGTATTTAAAAGTCTTTACTCTCTTTCCAGGAACCTAAGGATATAATGAATGAATGAAAGAACGAACGAACTTGGGTCAGGTCACAGACGAGCAATGTTGATCACATATAAAGTTTCAGCACAGTAAAAGGATCCATTTTGCCAACTTCTAGAGATCAAAAATGATAAGTTGGACCCCCTCACAATATCAAAAATGAGTCAGATCCCCAAAAAATCATGACATTTTAAAATAATCAAAACATTGTTTTTAATCAGTCTCTTTACTTTTTAACTCCCCTCTACTCCTCTGCCAATGTCTGTGTGACAATTTCAGGTTGAAAAGTCAACCTTCAATGCATGCCTCTCTCTGGCATTTACCTCTCCTCACTCCCTAAGACGGGAACTGCCATTCATTTCCTATTACTGTTCGACTCCACCTTCCTTCCCACAACCTTTCTTCCCTTAAGATTCTCCCCTTGCCTGGACCTATCAGCAGCACCTCCCTGATTACATCCACTCCCCACCTTCTGGTGCCCCTCAGGGCTTCTCCCTTTCCCTGGACCCAGCAGCACCACCTTCCCAACTTCCACTCTGACTTCACTTTGTCTTCTGCCTGGATCCCCAGTGGAGAAGTCCCAAGGCAGCTGGAGGAGGAAAACATTGCTGCTACGTTTGGGGCCCTGGAGACAACAGCAGCTTTACCCCAGATCCTCCCTCTACTGCCTCAGGACCCTCTCTGCTGGACCATATATTGAAGGCAGGGCTCAGAGTCAGAGCAGGTCTATAGCCTTAGCCCTGAGGCTCTCATACAGAGCTCTGCCCACTTTGAAAATTGCAGTATCAGAGGAACTTCTCCTGCAGATGCCAAATCCCATGACGTGCCATCAATTTGAAAGAGTTAGCAACACTACCTTCCCCTGGCTGCTCAGAGGGGGCTCCCCTTACCCATTACTGGCTGAGGGAGCTGCCATTCTATCCCCTCCATCTCCCACCCCAAAAAGCCCCATCACTGTCCTCTGCACATCCCTCCCACCCCCATCCCCCTACAACACCTCTGCCTCCTGCCCCCCCTCACTTTCCCTATCCATTTTTCACTGTGTCCCTCCTGCTCCTCACTGTCCCATCTAGCTTCCTGAACCATAGAATGGTAGCCACTTTGCCTGTTGACCTGGCTTCAATCTCACTGAAAACAGTGGGAGGTGGCAGCAAACTTTTATTAAGGGCAGCTTCACTTCCACATGCAACTAGACCTGCGGGTCTCAAACTGTGGGTTGGGGTTCCCAGGGCTGGCGTTAGACTTGCTGAGACCCAGGGACAAAGCCAAAACCTGAGCCTCACTGCCTGGAGTCTGATTTTTGGAGTTAAATATATAGAGCCAAATCCAGCACGCTTCACTTAAGCAATATTCCCAATGACATCAACAGAAGATTTGTCTGAGTAAAGGCTGCATAAGGGCTGCAGGATTTGCTTCATTTATTTTATCAAAAAAAGTAATACTTGGACTTGGTAATATTGCACTAAATAATATAACAAATTTTTACTGCTTGAAAAAGAAACTGTATTAAAAGTATCATTCAAATCTACAGATAATTTACCAGAATCTGCTCCTATTAGAGAGCCCTCTTAGTACTATGACTTGTCCTAAAACTCAGCACATAATTTAATAAGAATAAAATCAAGGGCATAGAAAGTGCATAGTTTCTTGAACAGTGTGACTGTGCAGTATCAAATTTCTCCAGTGATGATCTGCTGAAGGCCACATCATCACAGCCATACAGGACACAAATTCATTACTTATTATGTGTGAAAAAGTTGCACAATGGTGTTACATTTCTAAATACTAATATTGTTGGGCCCAAACTGAGGTGCTGAAAACCATGAATGGGAGTTGAGGGAGGCTCAGAACCTCACAGGACTAGGCACATACAATTGGAAAAATATATTTTTTAACTCCTATAAGATATTTTGTAGCTAATGTCTTCTATACTTTTATTGGCTCAGATTCTGCTTTCATGTCCTTGCAGGCAGAACTTTGCACTGACCCGGAGCCCACAATCGCACAAGTGTTCATCTGCAAGGATCCAGTTGCAGGATCAAGGCCATAAAATAGAAGACTGTATTAGCTACAAAATGTCTTATATTTGTACAATTCTGAGTGTAATGGGGCTTTGATCTTGATTGTGGCCTCATGGAACTACTGGAATGCAAATAAGTAAAATAAATAAATGGCATTTAAAGGAAGACCAAGTGATTTAAGACTAACATTTAGGTTTAGATGGCTAATAAATGCTAGTAAGAATCTAAAACAGTAGAACACATCAGCATAACAGCTTTTAATATAGTTCTTTTAAAATGTTAATACAGCCATTTTAAATGTAAACATTCTCCTGTAGTACATGCAACCTAAGCACTGCAGCATTGTATTACTGCATTAGAACAAATAGTGAAAACAACATTATACAAAACAGGTTAATTTCATTGTCCAAACTAAGAGAAGCATGGAATCTAATCCAACAGTAAACATAGAACATAGTAAAACGTAAGATTTGTTTTGATAATCTAAAAGCACATGAGTTATGCAAGTGAGGGGGGTTTGGATACAATATATTTTAATGTTGACATATTTCCTTTAAAGAACATTGGATGAAATTACTGCTTTAAAATACATTTATTCTAACAGATCATACTTTTTAAATGAAATGACTGCCCCCTGGTGGAGAGAGTCAAGGACTCAAAGTATATAAGCAAACCACTCGCTTTAGGACAAATGGCTGGTATTGCCAGTGTTTTGGGGTACTTTTAGAAGCTGTAGAATGTATTTGTCCTGATACCTTTTTCTGATGGGATTACAAGTTTGGTTGATAAAGGTACAAAAGTAGATGTAATATTATCACAGGCTCCTCTGAGTCAAAGGACCATCTCATTAAGTAAACTTAATTTATTGCTGAAAAATTAAGGTAACATTTAACTCAAGATGGCCACCTGGGCTTTAAATTCCCTAACATTCCTTTGCTAGTTCAACCAAAAGATGTGTCAGAGTTAGGCCCCTGACCAGGCCAGATTGCTTGGATTAAGACGGGGAAATCATTCCTCCCCTGTCCCAGCTTTACCTAAACATGATCCTGGAAGAAGCAGCCAGCCCTTGTTACCTTGCCTGCTTGAGCCTGATTGTTTTCTGCTTGCTTCTAGCCCTTCTAGCAGCTGGAAGATCAATTCTTCTTGGCTCTGCCCACAGCTGATCCTGGGTGACCTTTCTAGGTAGCTCTTGGAAGACTAAACTCACTGCTTTTTCCCCAAAAGGATACCACCTTCAGGTAGGGTGTGCCAAGACAGCAGGGCCCCCAGCAGGGAGCAGCAAATGCCTACTACACCTCATCACAAATATATTTTGATTTCTGTAAGGCATTTGACTTGGTATCACATGACATTTTGATTAAGAAACTGGAATGATATAAAATCAACATGGCACACACTGAATGGATTAAAAACTTGCTAACTGGTAAATCTCAAAATGTAACTTTTAACAGGGAGTCATCACTGAGCAGAGGTGTTTTCTAGCGGGGGCCTCACAGGGGTCAGTACTTGGTCCTATGCAATTTAATGCCTTTATCAATGACCTGGAAGAAAACATAAAATCATAGTTGATAAAGTTTGCAGACGACCCAAAGACTGGGAAAGTGGCAAATAATAAAGAGGACAGGTCACTGATACAGGGCAATCTCTTAGTGAACCTGGCACAAGCAAATAAAAAATGTTTAAATACTTCCAAATGTAAAGTCATACATCTAGGAACAATGAATGTAGGCCATACTTACAGGATCGGAGACTCTTTCCTGGTGGTTCTGAAAAAGACTTCGGGGTTCCTGGTGGATAATCAGCTGAACATGAGCTCTCGGTGTGATGCTGTGGCCCAAAGGGCTAATGCTATGTTTGGATGTATAAACTGGGGAATCTTAAATAGGAGTAAAAAGAAAAGGAGTACTTGTGGCACCTTAGAGACTAACCAATTTAGTCTCTAAGGTGCCACAAGTACTCCTTTTCTTTTTGCGAATACAGACCAACACGGCTGCTACTCTGAAACCTTAAATAGGAGTAGGAGGTTATATTATCTCTGTATTTGGTTCTTGTGCAACCGCAACTGGTGCAATCCTCTGTCCAATTCTGGTGTCCACAAAACAAGAAGGATGTTGAAAAATTGAAGAGGTCCAGAGAATAGTCATGAGCACGATTAAAGAATTGGAAAACATGCCTTATAGTGATGGACTCAAGGAGTTCAATCTCTTTAGCTTAACAAAGAGAAGGTTAAGGGGTGACATGTAAGTATCTACATGGGGAACAGAAATTTGATAAGACAGCTCATCAGTCTATGAGACAAAGATATGACAGGATTCAACAGCTGGAAGCTGAAGCTAGACAAATTCAGAGTAGAAATAAGGCATACATT
Organism: Natator depressus; assembly: GCF_965152275.1. Classification (NCBI taxonomy): domain Eukaryota; kingdom Metazoa; phylum Chordata; order Testudines; family Cheloniidae; genus Natator; species Natator depressus. The sequence continues at coordinate 31,047,889 of NC_134236.1, forward strand.
TTAAACTGTGAGGGTAATTAACCATAATTAGCCATAGGAACAACTTTCCAAGGGTTGTTATCGGTTCTCCATCATTGGAAATTTTAAAATCAAGATTGGATATTTTTCTAAAAGACATGCTCTAGTTCAGACAACAAAGTTGTTCTCTTTTGCCACAAAGGGCAGGACAAGAGGCAATGAGTTCAAACTACAGCATAGCAGATTTAGATTAAATCTCAGGAAAAACTGTACGAAGAGTAGGACAATGGAACAGACTGCCTCAGGAGGTTGTGGAAACTTCTTCACTGGAGATTTTCAAAACGAGGCTGGATAGCCATCTTTCTTGGATGGTTTAAACAAAACAAATCCTGAATCTTGGCAGGGGTTAGACTAAATGACCGTTGGTGTCCCTTCTAACTCTGAGTCTCTAACTCAGGGTAGTCCTATGGCCTGTGTCATTCAGGAGGTTAGACTAGATGATAACCTACGAAATTATGAATGTCTGCCTGCCAGTCAATCTAATGGTGTCCCCTCAGTATCTCAGCTCTATTTTTCAAACAAACAAACAAACATGCAAAGCCCTTCTATTGGGCATTCACCTATAATGCCCCAACATTTAGTGTGCCCCCAGCCATCTACCCCAGTTGGAGAGTGCCAGTCCCATTCTGGCAGGAGTGTGCAAGCATGTTTATGGAGGTATTTAAAGGAGGAGAGGATAGAGGTTTTGGTGTTAAAGGAAAAAAGTATCTTTTGGTGTTCCCTAGCTAAGTTGTGGCAGACAGGGAGCTAACTGAAGAATGCTAGGGAATAAGGGTATCACCACATAGCTCGATCAGCCTAAAGCAGCTCATGCACTGTGTGATGCTGTATAGAAGGCATGATAACCAGCTATACACTAATGTATAATCACTAATGTATCACTACCATTACAATCGCTAATGTATCATCATTATGGCACAATTGCACTAAGTAACAGAAAAGTTATAATTAAGGTTAAGATTTTGTCATGGTTATTTTTAGTAAAAGTCACAGACAGGTCCGGGCAATAAACAAAAATTCACGGGAGCCTGTGACCGGTCTGTGACTTTCACTAAAAATAACTTGGGGGTCAGGGCTAGATGTGGGGGAGGAATGACAGCTGGGATCCCATGAGGTGGACTTACAGGTCGAGCCCCCTCACCTCCACCCCCGCCCTGGGGGTGAGCACAGCTCCCACTCTGGAACTGGCCACAGCTGCAGGGCAAGGGGCACACAGTCCTGACTCCAACCCTAGCCACAGGTGCACAGCCCTGGCCGCAGCTGGGGGGCGGCGGGCACAGCCCTTGGAAGCTGCGGAGCAGGGGCACAGGGCCCCGCTGCAGCCCCCGCCACAAGCCGCAGGGCAGGGGTGCACAGTCCTGGCTTCAGCCCCCGCCACAAGCTGCAGGGCAAGGACACATGGTCTGGTTCCAGCCCCAGCTGTGGGACAGGGGAGCACAGCTCCAGCCCCAACTGTAGGGCAGGGGTGCACAGTCCCGCCTCCAGCCCTGGCTTCAGCCGCTGACAGCTGAAGCCAAAGAAGTTACGGAGGTCTGGTAAAGTCACAGAATCCATGACTGCCATGACCTCTGTGACTAACTCAGAGCCTTAGTTATGATTTGCTAAGTATGATGATCCTATTTACATGCATCATCATCTTTGTATCTGAAGTTATGAAAATTAGCTATGTATTTGTATCTCAAACAGGTGTTTTGTGTTCCTGGGTGATACCCACCAAACAGATTTACATCAGGATTAGACAGCCATGAGTTGATGGGCCATCGAAGATACTAAACACATCCAAGGAGCTTTTCCTGGTGCACAGCCAGGAGATGTTTCACAAAGCACTCAGGCCCAGTGACTCATCATGGCATGTAAGGACACATGAAGAGGATATGGGACCTAAGACTCCTTCCATGCACCTGGGCTGAAGGTATAAGGGGAGACTGTGACATCACTTCTTTGTCTTCATCATCTGCTTCACATCTGTGGACTGCATTTCTAATAAGGAAGCTTTGAACAAAGGGACTGAATGACCCCACAACCAGTCTGAGCAATCCAGAGAGACACTTTTACAAGCTAGCAGATTTACATCACTGTTATGATCCTTACCTGCAATCTCTGAAAATCAACTGTAATGTATATGGTCTTTTAACCATTCAATAACTTTTTTCTTTTTATATTATTAAATCTTTAGTTACTAAAGGATTGGCTCCAAGTGTGATTTTTTTTGGGTAAGATCTGAATTATATAGTGACCTGGTGAAATGGCTGGTCCTTTGGGTTTGGAAGAACTTTACATATGATTGATCTAGTTTTCAGTAATCTCCTAATTATAAAGTCCAGTTGTCTGTGTGGTGAGCTAGGGGCTGGAATGCCTAAAGAGACTGCATTTATGACTTCTTGTTAACTAGTGTGGTAATACAGATGTTCACTTGTGTTACTGGCTTGGTAAAATCGAACGATAGAATAACCACCAGTCTGGGGTGTATTTGCCCTGTTTCTCAGCAGTCTCTCCTGAATTTGGTATTCTCAACTGTGACCCACTTAGGCATGGTGACACACTGCACCACACAGTAATGAATATAGGTAGCTAATGTCACTAATACTTCAAACTGTCCTTGATGGGCTGGTGCACCAGGACTTGAGAGCCTCCTGCAGCTGCACAATTGTCTGAAGCAGCCATGTGGCGTACAGACAAGCATCTACAATGTCAGCATCCTCAAATGACCAACACTTAAATTTGCACATCTGCTGTAACATGAAAATCAGGCCTTGAAAGAGCTGCCACACAGTGAACTTTTGTATGATACTGCTGTAAATTGATTAGGACATAAAAACAGCCTAGCTCAATTCCATGTACCTTGAGGGGGGCCACCAGCTTTATCTAAACTCTGAAGAGTATAACACTAAACAATAGGTTGCTATGCAGAAAATGCCACCATCTACCAGGAGATCTAGTACAGCAAGTAGTGGTGCCAGAGGTTCCTGTGAGGGAACGTCTAACTTTCCTACAGAGATACGGAACACAACTAAGAATGAATAAAATATCAGTCTAACAGTGTTATTCGACCTGAATGGCAAGGCATATCAAATATGAGGAATGGCCTTCATGCCCAACAACAGCACTTGATCCTTCATGCTATATTCTGTTATAGCCCATTGCAGTTCAAAAAACAAACCACAACACAGGATGAAACTGACTTATGTACAATACCAGCACAAAGAAAGACACATGAATTTTATCCACAATGCATACAGGACCCAATACAGGGAAGAAACTTCAGAGGTGTTTTATGCAGAGAAACCCAACCACAAATTACCTATCAGTGGCCTTATCTTAAAGCTTGCAGGGACAATCAACAGAAATAGCCAGTATAAACAGAATGATTTTAACGGATGAATAAGCATTTTAGCTATACATCATTTAAAAGTTAGTAGGCATATTTTGACTTTACATTTCGATTGCAGGAAGTGACTCTGAACTTTTCCTTTTGAGGGCCCTGCTAAAGCAAAGAGATGTGCAAACAGGCTAGTGCCCATGGTGGTAGTCAGATGAACGGGATGGGAGAAAGGAGCTATGAGAGAGGGGAAATGATTGGGAGGAAAGGCAGGAGCTGATGTAATAGGTGGGGAAGGTACAGGGTTTGTTCAGGCAGGCTGCACAAGCTGCTGTTGTTGGAGGGCCTCCCACTCACATCTCAGGAACAGGGAGAGAGGCTTTTCAGTAATGACAAATGCAAAGTACTCCACTTAGGAAGGAATGCTCAGCTGCACAAATACAAAATGGGAAATGACTGCCTAAGAAGGACTATTGCAGAAAAGGATAGTAGATGACAAACTAAATATGGGCCAACACTGTTGCAAAAAAAAAAAAAGCAAATATCATTCTGGGATGTCTTAGAGTGAATGTTGTAAACAAGACATAAGAAGTAATTCTTCCACTCTACTCAGTCTCAGCTGGAGTATTGTGTTCAGTTCAGGACACCACACTTCAGGAAAAATGTGGACAACTGGAGAAAGTCCAGAAGAGAGCAACAAAAATTATTAAAGCTCTAGAAAACCTGACCTACAAGGAAAGATTGAAAAAAATTGGTTTGTTTGGTCTGGGGAAGAGAAGACTGTGGGAAGGGACATAATCTTCAAGTGCATAAAAGGTTGTCATAAATAGTAGGGTGATAAATTGAGCTCCTTATCCACTGAGGACAGATCAAGAAGTAATGGGCTTAAATTACAGCAGGGAGATTTACAGTAGACATTAGGAAAAACTTCCTAACTGTAAAGGTAGTTAAGCACTGGAAAAAATTACCTGGGGAGGTTGTAGAATCTCCCTCATTTGTGGTTTTTAAGAACTGGTTAGACAAATATCTGTCCAGGATGATCTAGATCGGGGTGCCCAACTTACAGCTTGCAAGCCTTGAACAGCCCATGAGAGCATTTCATAAGGCTCATATACTTCAACACAATATACTAACAGCTGATTCATTCGCATTTTGTCATCACTTTTACATCATTTTACTTTACACAAGTGTGTAAACAGACAATACTGTACATAGAAAAAAACCTATTTAAATACACACAAAACAAGCTGAAGTTAAAATATACATCAATACATGTGACTTTAAATCCTATTAAAATATCTAGAATCTGTTTGGCTCACACAAAGTTGTGCTTATGTTTATGAGACCCTCCTACGTAATAAGGTTGGGCACTACTGGCCTAGAGAACACTTAGTCCTGCCTCCGTGCAGGGGACTGGACTAGCTGACCTACCGAGATCCCTTCCGGGCCTACGTTTGTATGATTCCATGATTCTGAGCCTGCTGAGCTCCTTACCACCCATACTGGAAACCACCTGCTGACTCTTGACAGGGACAGGAAGTCTCCTGGGCCCCAGCCGTCAGTGCTGCGACCACCTATCCCCCCACAGATCTCTTTCTGCTGAATCATGGGGGGAGGGGAATATCTGGGGGAAGGTGATGGTGCCCCCACAAAAAAGGGCTTTATGTGGTCTCGCACACAGAGGGGCAATGGTGGCACCTGGGAAGGGGCTTTCTCCAGGCCCAGAGGTTTAGTGAGATGGGGCAGGGGGCACAGCACAGCTCCTGGGGCCTTGAGAACCCCTCTCCGGTTTCAGTTGCTTCTACCGCTGGAGTCGGGCTGCAGGGCGCCCCTGTGGGCTGGGTCCAGCCTGGTTTAGCCGGGGCGGGACGGGGATTTGGGCTACGGGTGTTTTCCTCCATTGTCTCCTCTCACCCTTCAGATAAGAAAACGGCCCGAGATTCACGAGGGCGTCGGCCCAGCCCTGTACCGCGCAGGGGACGGGAGCGGGACGGGTAACGTCCTCCGGCCGCAGTAGACCGTCTCCACCGCCGGGCGGGCGAAGCCGGCCCGCCACTCGCGACCGGCGCCAGGAAGGGGCGGGGTTTGTGCAGCCAGGGGGCGGGGCAGCCTGTCACCCGCTCGCGGAGGCTTGTGGGTAAGGGCGGCTGGCCGCGGGGAGGCAGGTGGAGGGGCTGCGGAGTGACGGCCCGAGCCTCACGCTGTCGTCGCCGGGAGTCGCTTTCTCCGCCCAGCGGCCGCCGGCCTGGGGAGCGGATCGCAACGCGGCCGGGCCCTGCCCGCTCCTCCCGGAGGCGTGACGGGGGGTGGCGCTCGCCCGGACATGGACTCGCCGCTCCAGGTGGGCGGCGGCCTGTAAGCAGCGTCCCGGGCCGCGAGAGGCCTGGCGCCGGCCGCTGGGCGGGGAGGCGAGGGGCCGAGCTAACATGGCCACCCCCGCCAAGGGGAAGAGCCTGCGGCCGCTGCACCCGGACACGCTGCGGGTGAGTGAGGGCGGGAAGCGGCTGGTGGCTGCGCGGCGCCCCGGCCCAGTCGCTCTCCCGCTCCCCGGACCCCCTGAGCAGCACAGAGAGCGAGGGGGCACCTGAGATGGGGGCCATGGCAGGCTCGCTCCACGCGCCGTAAATGACCCACCCCAACCCCTCACCCCCCCACTGGTCCCCCGGAAAAGGAAGGATGTGGCGTGGCGGCGTTAAACATCAGAGTTGCCCAAAAAGAGGCTTTTCTTCGGTGTGCGGTTAAATGATGTAACGGCGGCTCCGCTCTCCGGGCGCCTTGGCCGCTGCTGCGGATAAAACGCTTCTTTCTCTCCGGCTTCGCTCTCAGGCTCTGCTGCGCCGACGATGCAGGGGGTTACCCGGGAGTGTGATTTAAGAACAAAATCTGTTCAGACGCGTTCTTTGTTCCCGGATCTGTTTCTACTGCTGTGGATTTTCTTAAAGCGTATTTTTACAAATCCTAAAACTTGGGCTAAGTTTGACTTGATACCTTTCTTTTCTGAATTTTTCATGGGTTGGTAGCTGGAAACTTTGATAAACGATCTTGTTTCATGGCATTACTTCAAAAGAAGTAGCAAGAAAAAGAGGGAGGCCTTCTAGGATCGTTGTTGTAATTCTGTTGCTCAGAAAACACCCAGGGTTAATATAAATTCGGTTCCTAGCATAGTCTTCCAGCCTAAGAGTTGAAGTCAAACTGTTTGCATTGTAGTTATAGCGACCTGTGTTCTAAATTATATAATCTATGTAATGGGCCTTCAAGAAGTGAAGGAAGAGATGATCAAGGCATCCTTTAATACTTTCTATGCAATGCCTATGTGAGGAGTGAACCTCTTGCCCAGCTAAGCAGGAACATTCTCTCCCCCACCTGAGTGCCTCATAGCAATCACCTGGGTGGATCACCAGTCCTTTATTACTCCTGATTTCTGCAGTTGTGATAGGAGTTGAGTTTTGGGGGGTGTCTTCACTATTCACCCCTTCCACAAGCCTTTATATTAATCCTTCATGGCTCAAGTGCCTGTATCTGCTACTGGTTGGGAAAGGTTTGAGCCAGAGCACAGTGAAAACTAGCTCAGTTCTCAGTTTCATCCTACAGAGTTTTCAATCCCAGCAGTGAAAACTAACCAGATGGTTAAATTTTCCCTTGGTTACACTTACGCAAAGCTATGAACAGTAGAAAAAACACTGAAGCTGTCTGAAGACTTAAGACAACTTATTTAACAAAAGCCTCCATTCTACAGAAAGGAAGCTAACCTTCATGCAGGAAAGCTTCCTGTTTGCCATATGTATATTTCATGTCCTAAACTCACCTTTTTTGTGTTTTATTTTGTGTTTTAGCCACCAAAAATCAACCTTAATATGGAAGATGAGGTCCAGTTTGTGACAATGAGAAGTAAGTTTCTGAACTTCAAATTTAGAGATGTTTCTTTTTCTCAAGGTTTATGCAGTTAGAGGAGGAGTTTGAATAAACTGCTGCTCTCTTCACAAACTTAGTTCACGTATTTACCCAAAGAATGCCAGGCACTGTATACGTATTTGCCTCCTTATTTGTTTATAATCTGTATAAAACAGAGGGAAGGATGGCATAGAGCAAAATCAAGCAGTTGAGCAAGCAGTAATAATCAGCCCATCACTGACCATTTTGTTTTTCACTTTCCATCTCATTATAGTGATGGGCTATTAGTAGGGCCCTAGCAAATTCCTGGTCCATTTTGGTTAATTTCAATATCCTAGGATTTTAAAAATCGTAAATTTCATGATTTTAGCTACTTAAATCTGAAATTTCATGGTGTAGTAATTGTAGGGGCCCTGACCCAAAAAGGAGTAGTGGGGGGATCACAAGATTATTGTGGGAGGGGTAGCAGTACTGAACCCTACTTCTGCGCTGCTGCTGGCGGTGGTGCTGCCTTCAGAGCTGGGTAGCTAGAGAGTGGTGGCTGCTGGCTGGGAGTCCAGCTCTGAAGGCAGAGTCGCCACCAGTAGCAGTGTAGAAGTAAGCATGGCATGATATGGTATTGCCACCTTTACCTCTGCGCTGCAGCCTGCAGAGCTGGGCCCTCAGTCCGCCCACTTTCTGGCCACCCAGCTCTGAAGGCACCAGCACAGAAGTAAGGGTGACACGGTATGGTATTGCCAGCCTTACTTCTGTGCTGCTGCTTGCGGGGCGCTGCCTTCACAGCTGGGTGCCTGGCCAACGGCTGTCACTCTCCAGTTGCCCAGCTCAGAAATAAGGGTGGCAGTACTGTGGATGCCCCGCCCCCCCCGCCCAAAATAACCTTGTAACACTTTGTATGTATTGTTGAGATTGTTTTCCAATGTGCATTACTTTGCATTTATCAACACTGAATTTCATCTGCCATTTTGTTGCCTCGTCACCCAGTTTTGTGAGATTCCTTTGTCACTCTTTGCAGTCTGCTTTGGACTTAACTGTCTTAAGTAATTTTGTCTGTCAAATTTGCCACCTCACTGTGTACTCCTTTTTCCAGATCATTTATGAATATGTTGAACAGGACTGGTCCCAGACAGATCCCAGGTGCACACCACTACCTGTTTTCATTGTGAAAACTGACCATTTATTCCTACCCTTTGTTTCCTATCTTTTAACCAGTTACTGATCCATGAGAGGACCTTCCCTCTTATTCCATGACTGCTTAATTTCCTTAAGACCCTTTAGTGGGGGACTTTGTCAAAGGCTTTGTGAAAGTCCAAGTACACTAGTCCACATGTTTGTTTGACCTCCCCTCAGAGAATTATAATAGATTGGTGAGGTGTGATTTCCCTTTACAAAAGCCATGTTGACTCTTCCCCCAACAAATCATGTTCGTCCATGTGCCTCAGAATTCTGTTCTTTACTATCGTTTCAACCAATTTGCCTGGTACCAAAGTTGCCTATAATTGCAAGGATTGACTCTGGAGCCTTTTCTAAAAATTGGTGTCACATTAGCTATCCTCCAGTCATGTGCAGAAGCTGATTTAAGTGATAGGTTACATACCGCAGTTAGTAGTTCTGCAGTTCCGTATTTGAGTTCCTTCAAAACTCTTGTGTGAATGCCATCTGGACCTGGTGGCTTACTACCATTTAATTTATCAATTTGTTCCAGAACCTCCTCTGTTGACACATCAGCCTGGGACAGTTCCTCAGATTTGTCACCTAAAAAGAAAGTGTGGGAATCTCCCTTACATCCTCTGCAGTGAAGACTGATGCAAAGAATTCATTTAGTTTCTCCACAATGGCCTTATCTTCCTTGAGTGCTCCTTGAGCCCCTTGATCGTCTAGTGGCCCCACTGATTGTGTGGCAGGCTTCCTGCTGCTGGTGTACTTAAAAAAAATTTTTGCTGTTAGTGTTTAATTTGATGTGGTGATTGGATCTCTGCCGTTCTGATATATAAGGTACACAACCTTACAGGAATGGAATAAATAACATACTGTGAAGATGCCATGCAAACTAAGGACACGTGTCTCATTAATACTGGAAAATTTCAATTAAAAAAATCTTAAGATTTATTAAGTCAAACCTGGAGCAGGCATAGTCTTAACAGAATCAGGGACAGAAATTGGTAGTTTAATAGTACAAATTAAGGAATATATGGGACAAATTCTGCTATGAGTTACATGCCATGCAACTCAGTTGAAGTTAGTGGGCTGTGGAGAACTTGGCCCATAGGTGTTTTTAAATCAAATTTCAGGTGCTCTTGGATTGTAAAACCTGGACTGGAGTGCATCCTATAGTGGTACAATATTTGAAACTTCTGAGCCATAGAGAGAACCAGTATGAGAGCCTCTTAGGCCTGTGGAGCACCTTCAATGTTTTACAGATAGACAGAGGTAGGTCTTGATTCCATATACTCTCAAATGACTCTTGGACCTGTAGTGTCTCTTGTTGAGCTCAGTAAGAGTCTTCTTGCATGGATGCAATTACAGGATTGGGGATTTAGTTTATTAGAACGGTTCTGATGAGCATAGCAAGCTTTCGGCTGGGATTCCTTGGTTGTCTGGTTTTCACTGTCTTGTAAGGTGTTATGTATCCTGAGGTTCAAAACATGCAGTATTTGAACTGAATATGTACTCTAATATTTCACGTTTGAATAAAACATTTCCGGGTTAAATTGCAGGAATTAAAGGCAGAAAAATGGCCAAAGTATAAGGGTACCAAGCAGTTTCTCTGTGTCAGTCTTCAAAACTTTTGATAGCTGCATGTGCAATATCCTTGAGCTCTGCGCCTTTGATGTCTAAACAAAACTTTAAGGGTAAAATAAAGTACTGCTCGGAAACATTTATGTGATTAATAACTGAATTATTTTTAAACCATAAACTTTATCCAAGTATCAGAAATCATCTTAATAGTTTATGTAAGCTGAGTGTACACTAGGAGTGGTTCACTGGTATAGAAGTACTAATATACTGTACCAGCAAAGCACTCCTAGTGTGGACACAGCTATACAAGCAAAGCTGTGCTACTTATTGGTAAAGTGCAGTTTTGCTGGAATGGCTGCATCTACACTACAGACTTCTGCTGGCATAGCTATGTCAGTCAGAAGTGTGATCCCTGACCAATATAGCTGTGCTGACAGTCATCTGCAGTGTAGACATAACCTTAGTTTAGACAACCTTTCTCACAATCAGAAGCTAAACATTTCTAAATTAATTCCACTTCCCCTTAAAAAAAAAAAAAAAAAAAAAAGAATCTGGAAGAGGTATTTTTATGCTGCCTTTCTCCCAAAGGGGTAACTTCCCCTTACAAGTTATTAGCACCTTTTATTAGTTGTAATGCAAGGGAGAAAAAGAAAGAAAACTTTCTGTTGATTAGTTTTCTGTGGTCAGCGTCTGAATTATTCTCTTCTTTCTGAAAGATCAAAAGGCAGCTGGAGTTCTTAAAAAAGATTTTGTTCTTGGTGTTTTGATTAAATGAAATGGAGGAGCAAATTAGCCAGTGATTTAATTTAATGGAAGTAAATTGTGGTAATTGATACTCATATAATTACAGCTGTTTGAAAACTGGGTGGTCTAGTTTACTTTTTCCTTTGTTAGAAGCCATTTAACAAGTTATGTGCAGACATAATAAGCAACTTTTAATTTTATGTTATATTTAAGTGAGGGACCAGATGGCATAGGTAGGTGGCACTCAGACAGTCTTTTACTTCTTGGTTTCAGGCTTGTAATTAGCAACAGGACTATTTTAAACACAAGATATCATCATGGCTGTTTAGTAGCCTACCAGTTTGTAAAATTACTTATACATATGTTCATATCACAGTTGATATCCTTGTTGGAAGTCTAATGTCAAGAATTTAAACGGCATGGAGATACCTTTTAGCTTTCTAGATGTAACTTCTGCAAATTAATTAAGGCATATTGGATGGACAGCTTTCTTTATGACTTGTACTGATATAGAACAAAACTTCAACCTCCTGTCCTAATAACACTTTTCATAAGCATTGTATATTGGAAAATTATGACAATGCTTTGAACAGAGCTGCATGGATTAATACTAAATGATGCAATGTCAAACCTTTACAGAAACCCTGAAAGTCACAAAGCCTCGTTTTGATGCATCCCTGGTTTACCTGACCCGAAAATTCATGGATCTTGTCAAAACTGCTCCAGATGGTGTTCTTGATTTGAATGAAGTAGCAACAACTCTGGGGGTACGAAAACGAAGAGTATATGACATCACCAATGTATTGGATGGAATCCACCTGATTCAGAAAAGATCTAAGAATCTTATCCAGTGGGTGTGAGTTGGCTTTGAAATTTCTAACTTACATTTGCAAAAATAATACAGATATTTTGTGTAATGTAGTTTGACCTAACTTTGACTTAATTGTGAACATGTGTTTTAGCTTCTTTCGTGTTTTGCAGTAACTTTCATAAATGAGATGGTACAGCCTCTTAAATTACACTATGTAATTAATACAGTCTGTAATTATAGGATGCTTTTAACTTTCTAGTATCAGGAAATGAAGCAATTGTGAAGATTTTTTTTTAACTGACTACAAGAAACTAAAAATAATAGTTTATGACCAAAAAGCTTTCAACATTTTAGCTACACTTTTTTAAAAGTTAAAAAATGTTTAAGTATTCTGTATTGCACTACAGAATTTATTTATAAATATAAGCTTTAAATAATATTCTTGATAACTTTCATATTCTTTTAGAGGATCTGATCTCGATCAGGTTGCTGGAAAGGCATCAGAACAGCAAAAGCTTAGAGATGAACTTTCTGATTTATCAGCAATGGAAGAAGCTCTGGATGAATTAATTAAGGACTGTGCTCACCAGTTGTTTGAATTAACGGATGACAAAGAAAACACAAAATACCCTTTTAACTGCTGGATCAGTTATTTTGGCTACTGGCACCAAGCATTTAGTGATGGAAATTTAGTATAGCGAGTAAGAGGTGGAATTCATTGCCTTCCTTCTCATGCTTTAGTACAGGGCAAGTAATACTTGGAATTACTGGTCCCAAATAAACTTATATGTGCAGGTATATGTCTATATAGAATAAACAGCAGAAGGTAAAAGTTGAAGGTGTGGTCTTAAAGGAACACTATCACTGAAGTAATTATGAATATTAACATTTAGTAGTCCTATCTCATAGGCAAGCTTTGACAAATGAAAAGTCGTTTTGTCATTGAGATGAGTTAAACACCAAACATGAAAATTGGGAATATCACCTAAGATTCCTCATTCTATGCTTGCCTCTAGGCAGAAGGCTAACTAGAAAAAAGTCTGGTACTTAAATAAATTCATTTTCAGACAATGACCAGTGAAACTTGTCCGTTCCTTGAAAGAGATCAGAAAGTAATTATATCACACAGTAACAGCCGTCCCTTCTTCTTAAAACAGTTAACAGATTTCCTTATAGAATCCTTGACTTATGTGTACACTAGCTTATGTGACATATCAAGATATTCATAGCATTAAGGCCTTTCAAGAACAGATTGTTATGGCAATCAAAGCTCCAGAAGAAACAAAACTAGAAATACCAGCTCCTAAAGAAGTAAGTATTGCTTTTCATTACTCTAAGGCAACTGCATTTTTAGAATTCGAGTTTGCAAGAAGAGCAATTCATTTTTCACATACAGAAATTAATATTGGTATGATATAATATTGGTATTCTTATCCGATACTTTTCATAAAACAAAGCTACCTGCAATAATGTTTGGTGTAAAAGTGTGTGGGGACAGTGTTTTAGCTAAGGTGCTCATTGCTTAAAGTACCTGAATGCTTCACAAATTAATATAATTTAAAACCACACCTTGAGATGAGGCGATATGATTAACATCCCCCATTTTAAAGATGGAGAACTGAGGCACAGAGATTAAGGGTACATCTACACGGGCAGCAATCGATCCAGCCGGGGTCGATTTATCGCGTCCAGTCTAGATGCGATAAATCGATCCCCGACTCTCCCGTCGACTCCTGTACTCCGCAGGCGGAGTCAATGGGGGAGCGGCAGCAGTCGACTCACCGTGGTGAAGACACCGCGGTGAGTAGGTCTAAGTACGTCGACTTCAGCTACGTTATTAACATAGCTGAAGTTGTGTAACTTAGATGCCCCCTGCCCCCATGTAGATCAGGGCTTAGTTTACAAGCATACACTACTACCCAATTTGAGACTCCTAGACCTGACTTTTCGGAGTACTTAGCCCTATATAGATCTTTATATGTTCAAAGCACAGCTCCTGTTGGCTTCAGTTGCAGCTGTGAGTGTGCAGCACTTAAGCAAATCAGATCCCAGGGTGTCAAGTCAGGCAATCAAAAAAGAAAAACACACAATTAGTGATGATCTCTGACAAGCTTGGTTTCGCTAACTTGCTTAGCATCAGGGAGCTACAGCTTCTCAAATTACATATTGCTTTGGCTATAGTGTAAAATTTCTGGCAGTGGGTTTCCCTACTTTCATTCTTGGAAACAGCTGTAAACTGCCTGACTGAAATTTTCCGAAATGATTCCTCCTCGGGTAGATGCCTAACGTGGAAATTTTCAGCCTAATTGGTTGGTTAGGCACAGTTTTATAAGCAACTGGAAAACAGAGGCTTATAATAGAAAGTTTCAAGCAACCTTACTAAGAGGTGCTACCAGCCCTGACCTGTAATTGTTTAGAAAGCTAGTACAACATACTGTAAAGTTTTCATGCATATTTGATTTTTTTCTATTACAATGCACTTGTCTCTTCGGGGAAAAAATAGTTCTAGAACTTGTTTCCCTATAATGTTTACACCTAAATCAGTTTTTTGATTAATGTCTTGGGGTAATTTCGTGTCCTCTGTCTTTGGTTCTTGAAAGCCCATTACACTGCTGATATTATCTACTGGGGGTATTGACATAGCAATTTATTAAATTTGTCCTGCCTTACTGATTGTGCTAGCAGTAAAATTTGTGCCAACACTGATTGTTTTGAGCTATTCAGTTGTCACATTGACCCTAAACTCATCACTTTTGCTACCTCTGTTTATAACAGTGTAATAAAATTCAGTCATTTATCAACATGACCTGTTGAAAATGAGCAACGAAAGAAAGTAGTTCTTCACATTGAATGGACCCTCATCAAAATAAAACCCTTCTAGCACACAGAATTGTTCAGTTGCTTAATTACATTATTTAATAGATGTCATTCAATATGGCAGCTTCATAGGTAACCCTACCAATTTACCAAGAACTAAAGAACCTTTAAATTGGCTTAATTAAAGTCTGTTGAAGTTAATAGGTCCCTCCTATATCTGGACCTGTTCTTGTATGTCTATTTGTGTTAAAATAGATGCAAAATACTTGAAGTAAAAATTAGTTTGGCTTAATCTATAAATTTCTTCTGATTCTGTGTATATAAAATCTGTTTTACAGGATTGTATAGAAGTACGTATAAAGAGCACAAAGGGACCCATTGATGTATATTTATGTGAAGTGGAGCAAGATAACCCAGGTGCCAAAACTTTTGAAGATATGGATACTCTGACATCAGAAACTAAATCACCAGTACCTCTTGATGAAGGTATGTGAGAAATTTAAATGGAAGAAGGGTATTTATCAACATGAGACAAACTACTGTGAAATATGTATTGTATCCAACTCAGTTTGTCAAAATGATAAACACTTCTAATCCCCCTGAAACTTGTGTAATTATTAAAGTGGGCTAAATTTTCAGCACATGAAAAATATTTCAGAATCAACTTAAGCCCTTGTTACTAGAGCTGGGCAAAATCTTTTGGATAAATAGTTTATTTGTTGAAAAATGTGGTTTTTGTTGACATGAAACTGTTTTCAGATTTGACACACATTAATTGAATAATTTAGTCCAAAAAAAAGTTTTGGGGCTAGATTTGCAAGGGAACATAAGTCCCATTCAGAAAACATCTGGCACTGGGTTCCTCCTTATAACTTTTAGCCCAATGCATAGGGCACTCACCAGGGATGTGGAAGGCCTGGGTTCCGTTATCTCCATTTCTTTATACAGAGCAAGGATTTGGATTGGGTCTTCTACCTCACAGGATCATCCCCTAACCACCAAGCTATGGGGTGTTCTGGGTCAAGTCTCTCTCCTCCTGTTGAAGCTGTTCCACTTTGTATAAAGCACTTGAGCCGGAGAGTGAGAGTGAACATAGCCTGGTGGTGTGAGTCCCCTAACTACTGGGCTAAAAGTTATAGGGAAGGCTCCTCCTCTTCTTGATGTTTAGTGAATCTAGCCTTTTAATAATGCTGGAAACAAAGCATTTCGGATCAAACATGTTTTGTTCATCCAGGAACGGACTTCTTGATTCGCTGAAACATTTTAGGATCTTTAGATTCATTTTGACTCAAACTAATTTTTTTTTTTTTTTACAGAACTCTGTGTGAACTGAAAAAATCAGTTATTTGCTCTGCTCTACTTGTTACCTATACATATTTTGATTTGTGTAACGCTATTGTATAATATAATCTGGTGCCCTGCTGTTCTGTGATTAGATGTATAATGCCTTGCTACAGAATCTTAGAGTTTGCAAAACAGGAAAACTTGACAACTAACTCAATAGCTCACTTCAAGTGAGAGCGGATATGTCTGTCTTCATCAATAGAGATGCAAGATAACCAGTCATATATGCAGGTTACTGCTGTCTGGAAGTAAACAAAGCAGGATATGCAGTTTGATGGGATGGTGTGGGGAGTAGTTAAGGTGACTTATTTTCAGCAATGCTATTTGAAAAGCAGTAGTTGCCCTTCCCCCGGTGTCCACTAAGATTTTTGTTTTTGTGCCACTTGTGGAATAGCAACATGGTGATGTGATTGGTCTGTTTCCAACAGTCTTTGTGTTAACATAATCCTAACGCAATAGTTTTTCCTTATAAAGTATCTCCTGTGTTTAGTGGCACTAATCCTAGAGGGATGAGGAGTTAACCCTTTGCAAAAGTCAATGTAAAGAGGTCTGAGATTTGTAGCTTACAGTATGTAGTTATAGAATGTTAATTGTCTTCCATAGGGAGTGGAAATATTTTTTTAAAATAATGGAGCCCAGGATTTCTGTCATTAATGTGGGTATAAAACTGTGGATGACCTGTTCCTGTTTACTTGCCACAGCAATGCTCAGTAAAATCACTAACTTCCCTCAAAATTCTCATGTCTTGTACCTTCCTACATAAATTAGTCTTGGATTTCTTCTTTGAGTGCCAAGGAAAAGAGGAATTGGGGAGTATTTCTGTTACAAGGTAACTTAAATTATTAACAATCAGCCATTCCAATTTTTTTAAGTGAGATAGGATTCTAAAGTACATTTCTGCTTTCAACCATGGCAATACTTAGCAACTTGTCCTATTAGAACAAAAAGACTAGCACTAAGGATTTCTGGGTTTAATTCCCTCCTCTGCTGCACATTCAATGTGAAGTTGGGCAAATCATGTAATCTCTACCTCCATTTATCTGTCTTGCAAAATGAGTATAATAACTGGGGTGATGAGACTAAATATTTTGAAATCTTTGAATAAGACAAATTCTTTTCTGTGTCAAGCATTTATCTCAGTAAAGTTTGGGAAACCTCTATTAGCAGTTTAAGCTATAAAGCACAGCATGAATTAGTTCATTATTTTACTTGCATAAGCAGTCATGCTTCATGTTAGCACTTCTTGTGTAACTACTGCTTGTCTCTATAAACGGTTCAAATGTAGGATAAGCTTTAAAGAATAACACTTCTTGTATCTGCCTAGTTTGTTTTTCCCCCACTTCCTTGTTTTTGTGCCTATCAAGATTTACATTCCCTTTCATGTCACGTGACCACATCTCTTTTTTATTTCACTGGTTTAAGTGCTACTGTCCTAGCACCTCCCCGCCCTTTTGTTTTTCAGTGTCAGAGGAATGATCTTAACGGTGAGGGGCGATAGAACCATTTTATAGTGTTAGTTACCCTGGAATTCTTACACTGAATTTTTAAAGGGCATATATGTAAAGTTTCTAAATCCGTGTATAGCACAATAAGATCACATGTAGATGCAGTACTTTTTTGTACTTCTACCATACCTTAGCTTTCATAAATATGAATGTTCCCTGAAAGAGAATACATGTTTTGGTAATCTTTTTTCACTTCCCTTCTAGAGTGAGATCTTCTAAATCAACTTGAAGGGTGAAGAACCATTAGAACACCAAGTCCTGTGCAGATTATCATGAATATCTGCACTGCAGAATTCCCTGAGTCACTTGGAACTATGAATAAGTTTTTCAAACTTAAAATGGGAATAATTCAATTGTTGAGTGCTTTCACACAATTATCTTCAATTGCTTCAGTCTAAAAGAAGGTAATTCAAGGAACCATTTTTAGGAGCTTTGTTTCTACACTTGTGCGTAATCTGCAGCATTTGGGGGAAATGGCCTTGTTTTTACTGTTTTTATTAAATAATTTGAATGATAATAAATATGGACAAGAAATTACTTCAAAAATGAATATTCTTTAAAGCCACATCTGGACCAAAATATGGTCCTGCAAGACTACAGATAATAAAGAAGCACTTTTAATTCTGAAGCTGCACTGTCACTAAACAGGATTGTTAAATATAATGTAAGAATCAAAACTGGAGCATTGGAAGGCTTTTCTTACCCATAAGGAATATGACAAGTAAACATCATGAAAAATTGAAGCTATGCCTTGCACTGTGTGGATGTGGTTTGCATCTAACTCCGCACGGTGCGAACAATGAAGTTAAAGGCATGGCTTTTGTGTGTGTGTGTATATATCTGTATCATGTTTAGATAGTCACTACTGGAGATTGACCAAATGAATTGCACTTTTGCCTTTGTACAGCAAAAACTGAAATAAACCTGTAAATATAAAAAGTCAGTCTAACGGTGTTTAGTTGAACTTCATCTTGGCTTTCTCTTTAAACAGTAGAAATTCATTAGGTGAATATAATCACGATTCATCGCAGTTTTTAATTGCACTGTTAAACAATAGAATACCAATTGAAATTTATTAAATATTTTGGATGTTTTTCTACATTTTCATATATATTGTATTCTGTGGTGTAATTGAAATCAAAGTATACTTTTATTACAAATATTTGCACTGTAAAAATAATAAACAAAAGAAATACTATTTTTCAGTTCACATCATACAAGTACTGTAGTGCAATCTTTGTTGTGAAAGTGCAACTTACAAATGTAGATTTTTTTTTTTGTACACAACTGCACTCAAAAACAAAACAATGTAAAACTTTAGATGCTACAAGTCCACTCGGTCCTATTTGTTCAGCCAATCGCTAAGACAAACCAGTTTGTTTACATTTACAGGAGAGAGTGCTGTCCTCTTCTTTACAATGTCATCAGAAAGTAAGAACAGGTGTTCGCATGGCACTTCTGTAGCCAACATTGCAAAGTCTTTACATGCCAGATATGCTAAACATTCGTATGCCCCTTCTTGTTTTGGCCACCATTCCAGAGGACATGCTTCCATGCTGCTGATGCTCGTTAAAAAAATAGTGCATTAATTAAATTTGTGACTGAACTCCTTGGGGGAGAATTGTATGTCCCCTGCTCTGTTTTGCCCGCTTCTGCCATATATTTCATGTTATAGCAGTCTCGGATGATGACCCAGCACATGTTCGTTTTAAGAACACTTTCACTGCAGATTTGACAAAACACAAGGTACCAATGTGAGATTTCTGAAGATAGCTACAGTACTTGACCCAAGGTTTAAGAATCTGAAGTGCCTTCCAAAATCTGAGAGGGACGAGGTGTGGAGCATGCTTTCAGAAGTCTTAAAAGAGCAATACTCCGATGCGGAAACTACAGAACCCAAACCAGCAAAAAAGAAAATCAACCTTCTGCTGGTGGCATCTGACTCAGATAATGAAAATGAACGTGTCGGTCCGCACTGCTTTGGATTGTTATCGAGCAGAACCTGTCATCCGCATGGACACGCGTCCTCTGGAATGGTGGTCGAAGCATGAAGGGACATATGAATCTTTAGCCCATATGGCAGGTAAATATCTTGCAACGCCGGTTACAACAGTGCCTTGAGAAGACCTGTTTTCACTTTCAGGTGACATTGTAAACAAGAATCGGGCAGCATTATCTCCTGCAAATGTAAACAAACGATTGGCTGAACAAGAAGTAAGACTGAGTGGACTTGCAAGCTTCAAAATTTTACATGGTTTTATTTATGAATGTAGTTTTCTTTTTACATAATTCTACATTTGTAAGTTCAACTTTCATGATAAAGAGATTGCACTACAGTACTTGCATTAGGTGAATTGAAAAATACTATTTTTGGTTTTTACAGTGCAAATACTTTGTAATAAAAAATAAATTATAAGTGAGTACTGTACACTTTGTATTCTATGTTGCACTTGAAATCAATAAATTTGAAAATGTAGAACACATCCAAAAATATTTAAATAAATGGTATTCTATTATTTAACAGTGCAATTAATCGTGTGATTTTTTTTTTTTTTAATCGCCAGCCCTAATTGAAACATTGTATTGTACCGGCTCACTAACTTCTATAATTAGATGGTATGTCATTGTAGTATTAAGGCATCTTGACAGTGCTACATACCCAGTGATTGATGTGTAAATCTGTTTTTAATGGTTGCTGCATATGTCTTGAACTTAACTGTAACGCAATGCTTCAAAATAGTAGAGCTGCCTTTTCATAATTTTTACCATGCAAAAAGTTGCCTAATTTGGAACTGTTCTCTCAGCTGTAGCTGCAGTTTCCCTTTTTTTTCTAAAATGTTTAGCAAGGTACAAAGTGTTTTACACTACTGTCCCTCTGGGACTAGTTTTTCAAATGAGTTAGTTCATCTGGGATATCAACAACTTAAGTGTGGGACTCCCTATTGTTTTGCTATAGTATAGATTGTATGCGTATCAAGATTTTTCTTTAATGTACCCATGCATAATTTTAAACTTCCAACTGTGACAGACTTAGTGTAATCACTTTCTCAATTCACAGGAAGGTCAAAAATAGAACTACCACTATGTTCTAACTGCTGAAATACTTTCCTGTAGTTAAGTCCATTAAAGCCAATGCTAATTGGAGATTTCAGATGATCAGAATTTTTAAATACTGATGTTTTATACAGCTATTGTTTAAAACAAGTCTGCTTTTATTTTGTTAACAAACAGCACAGGGTAGTGGACTCTAAATAGCTTCAATGCAACTAAATGAAGACCCCAAATTAATCCAATTATATATAGTTTGCCCACTGGACAAAGTATTAAGCAGACCAGTACTTGTTTCAAGCACTCAGATGTTTTGTATGTGATCTAACAACTTCCAGATCTAGGGAGATGGCTTAGTGAATTCCAAATGGGACTTCAGCATTATTGGAATCTCATTATCTTTCCTACTTTGGCTTCCTTCAGAACAGTGAACTGTACCATGGGCTTCAATAGAAGCATTACTTAGGATTCATCTAAAGTTTAGGAAAAAATGAAGGTACGCTTGCTGGCTTGGTTATAATATGGATTGGGAAGAAGCTTGTAAAGGGTCCGGAGCAAGCAAGAAATCCTAAAGTATCTGTGAGTAGAAAGATCATTGGAGGAAGACATGCTTTCTTGAGAACCTGATCAGTAGACCTTAGTTTAAATTGTCTGAGTTGCAAGACCTTAGTCTGTCTGACAAAACATATCTCCCTCTAGGTGGCAGAGTTGTTTGCTTTTGGACGGAATAAGCAGTAATCATTTAATTAGCCTTTTCTAGGATCATTTCAACAGTTTGGACAATAGACTGTTTACTGTGAAATGAACACTTAAGATTTTATTAGCACAAGAGTGAGGAAACCTACATTTTGTGCATTAGGATAGGGTCTTGAACTGGAGCTGTGCTGCCATGTAACGTGGAATAATGAGCTATAGCATATATTAAAGGGACTCCATCTTAAACACACTTGTCAATATTTTTACTTGTTACAAGTAACATTGAAGATCACTATTAAAGGGAAGTTGAGGAAGTTTTTTCTTTGTCATGCATTTAACAGCATTTTGTAAATAGTTTCCTCTTTTCACCTTTTAGTGTGGGTCTTTCACACAGAAACAGATGGAGAAAAACATTTAAACATCAAAAAAAATGTGGTAAAATGACACAATTGTGAGGGAAGCCTGGGGCCAGATGTAAATATGAAACTACTCTTAATTTGTTTTTACAATGGACTAGACTTATCCCTGTATACTGACTTTAATAATGCATATTAAATATTTTAAAATGTGCACTCTACCCTCTATTCATGGTTAAACAGTACCTTTTTGTTACTTGAATCTTTGTAACCTTATCTAGTTGTGCTAATGGAAGACCTTAACATATTTCAGATGATCATGGAAGTAGCCAGCTAGCTGAATAAGCTTAGACTTGACAGTGTAGGAATAGATGTTGAATTATGCTCAGCTTGAGTATTAGAAACTGTCATAAAAGGTAAATGTGATGGGATACCTTAATAGAGGAGATAAGACTTTACTCCTGTGAGTATATATGATACAGTGCATCTATTTGATTTTTTTTGTGTAAAGTGGTTATTGAAATTACTTGTTTTTATATAAAAATAAACCATTTTGCAACGTGTGCCTGCATAATGTTCCTCCCTCAACTGTCTCCAGGTATTCTGCTTTCAATACATTAGGAACAGGTATGAATTATTTTTTTACTCTTGCCTACATTAGAATGATTGAGCATCTCTAATTGCATTAGTCAGTGATAGCCATAACCAGAATGCATTATTATAAAATGCCCTGCTTCTGACTCTATAATTAGAGCAAGCCACATAACTGGCCAATTCAGACCTTATTTGGCATAATGAGAGAGAAGATAACTACTGCAGAATTTTGAATGTGAATAAGTGTGTTGAAACCAATAGGACTTGGTAGGGAGAGAGACAGTTTTGGAAGGTCCCTTTAAGGATACAAGCTCTACGTTTTGAATAAGCTGTGTTTGCAAGGAGTTTATCCCACTTACAAGCAGGGTTGAGGTCAACTGGTATAAATCATGGCTTAGTCTACACTTGCAGTTTACAGTGGTGTAGTTATGCTGGGTGCCAGTTGCCAAATGTTGATTTGTGGCTAATCCTGAGTATGAACAAGCTCTCAGTTTCTTAGTAGCTTGAATCAGGTTTAAACTGTTTACATCTGAAATGAAGGTGCCCAGATCTGACGCTGTTAAAAAGGTATTTACTGTTACCTAAGCCATGATCTGCTATTCTTTTTGGTCTTACATCTGATGTCTGACAATAATATACATATATTTTAAAATATGTTGAGGCCTAAATGACACAATTTGGTATAGATACTGTACTTTTCTGTATAGTTTCTATGTTGTGTACATATTTTTCTAAACTTCTTTCTAAGAGAAATCCTCCCTTCAACTGTGTATACTATCAAAATATGGAACAGGAGGTCCCTTTACTTGCAAGGCGTTGAAGTGAGGTAATTATATTTGTCACTTTTAACTTACAGGAGAAAAATAGCTACATCCTTTTGAAAATAAAACTGAAATGGCATAGTTTGATACTTTTTTTTAAAGAACCATTTATGTAAATGAGAAGAAATTTGGGTTTTTAAATATTTAAGTGGGTGGGGTCTCCGTTGCACTTGAATACTGGCGAGTGAGGGACAGGTACTGAAAACTGGGATATGGAAGCATTTAAATGTATTGCTTAAACTCAAAATGTGTTCTTGTTTTTATTTATTAAATTTCAATGTAGTATACATTATATAAAGCAATACATCAAATACACTTCCCTGAAGATCTGCGGTTTTGGTTGAGGCCCAGCACAGCCAAGATGCAACTAGAAGTTGAACAGAAGAACCCTGGATCTGAAAGCACCAGCAAAAGGCAAATGTTAGCTATTTGCAACAGTATTAATGCTTTTCTTTGTAGGCATTTAGGCCTGGATCCTCAAGGGTATTTAGGCTCCTAACTTCTATTGAAGTTAGGAGCCTAAACATCTTTGAGGATCTGGGCCTTAGCTTCTACCTTCTTCACTTATATGGAGAGCTTTAGCCCAAGCACACACATACAAAGAGCTGTTCTAGCCCTTGGAAGATAAACCATCTTACTAGACGCATGCAAATCCTGGAAAAGTGAGAGAGATTTTCAATGGCATCTGGACATGAAGAAGGATTTAATGTGTTGGGTTAAGAAAGAGATGGGGATGTAAAAAACAGTGGTTTTAGTGTTAGACACATGAACTGTTGTGCTATAAACAGTTATTTTCTGAAATTCTGGTTCTGAGAGTTGTAAGCTGTACTCTAGCTTTGTTTTCTAATATCTATTCAAAAGTGTCAGGTAAATATTGCAAATTAGTTGACTTTGGATATTTTTTCTTTCTTTATATTTACTTCCCAATAAGGAAATGCTCCACTAAACTTTCCTGATCGTTCAGAAGCCATGACAGTACTCGTCTACAGTGTTAGGCACTGTACAAACCATTGAACTGGCTGTCAGCATGAGGTCTCAGTCTCTTAAGGCTTGAACCAAAATTTCCATTAGTCATCATCAGTGGTAGCAGAGCTTCCTCTTTGTGGGCCTCCAGGCAGTAACAAAAGAAAATAGCAACAGCCATGCTGTAGTTCCATCCACTTTGCTGAAGAAGCATGCATAGAACTGAAGCCTGAGAGACTTGTTTTTTTTCTTTCTATTTTAGAGTTTTACACTGATGCCAGTCACCACAATTGCTATATGCCAAGTTAAATTCCCTGCAATTAATGGTGGTAATAAAGCATGCTGAGAAATAAATTATTTGCAGCAAGATTCCGTAAGCCTGACAGAGTGATTTGACCTCGAAGCTGTGAATTACAGGAATAATGGTGTATTTCTACTGAAACTGCGTATCTGTCATGGTTTCTCCATTCAACTGCGGGAGATTGCTTTTGAGGCAAGTGCCTGATGTCTCAAACCATTAAACGATTGTGGCTTCACTACAGGAATAAGTATACAACGTGCTCAAAGTGAGAAATTACTGGAGCTGAAGATGTGCATTCTTAGCACAACTGAAGTTACAACAAGCACTTCTGAAGTAAAACAAAATGATCCTAGTCCAGCAGTCCTTAGGTGAGGAAAATCCCCCCTCAAAGTCAATAGGAGGTTTACCTTACTAAGGATGGCAGGCTCAATCCTAATAAATTGTTTACTGTGACTAGATTAGAAAGTTTATAATAATACGAGAACGATTTAGTTTGAAGCTCTGATCTACTGTATTAATATATTATCAACAAAAAGAATTCTGGTAATGGTTCATTACTAGATGGAAACGTAGAATTATCAATAGTAATGCAGAAAAGGCAGCAGTATTCAATTAATATTTGTTCTGTATTTGGAAAGGAGGGGAAAGAGGATATAGTCTCTACATGGCAAAGATAACCCTTTCCATTCCATTAGTATCTCTGGAGGATGTTTAACAGAAACTACTAAAGTTAGTAATTTTTAAATCAGCAGGTCCACATAACTTTTATCCAAGAGTTTTTAAAGAGTTGGCTGAGCATAGACCATTAACGTTGATTTCCAGTAAGTCTTGGAGCACTAAGGAAGTTCTAGAAGCCTGGAAGAAAGCTGGTGTTATGCCAATTTTTTTTTTAAAAAAGGTAAATGGGATAACCTATAATTACTCAGGTCATCAGCCTGACATCCATCCTGGGCAAGATAATGAAGCAGCTGATACAGGACTCTATTAATAAAGAATTAAAGGAGGGTAGTATAATTGTGTATCAAAATGGGTTTATGGAAAATGGAGCCTGTCAAACTAACTTGATATCTTTTTGATGAGATTGCAAGTTTGGTTGATAGAGGTAACAGTGTGACTTCTGAAAGGCATTTGACTTGGTACTTAGTACTTTTTGTCTAAAAAAATAGAACAATATAAAGTTAACATGGCACACATTAAAGATAGACCTCAAAATGTAATGGTAAACAAGGACTCATTATCAAGCTGGTGTGTTGCCATAGCATCCCACAAGATCAGTTCTTGGCCATGTTATTTAACATTTATATCAATGACCTGGAAGAAAACATAAAATCATACACGATAAAGTTTGCAGATGATACAAAAATTGGGAAAGTTGTAAATATTGAAGAGGACAGAACACTGATTCACAGCAATCTGGATCGCTTGGTAAACTGGGTGCAAGCAAACAATATGTGTTTAATACTGCTAAATGGAAATGTATGCATCTAGGAACAAACAATGTAGGCCACAGTTACAGAGTGGGGGACTCTATCCTCAGAAGCAGTGACTCTAAAAAATATTTGACTGTTGTGGTGGATAATCAATTGAACATGAGCTCCCAGTATAATACTATCGCAAAAAGAGCTAACGTAATCCTGGGATGCATAAACAGGGAAGCTAGAGTAGGACTAGAGAGGTTATTTGGCACTGGTGCAACAGCTGCTGGAATACTGTGTCCAGTTCTGATGCTCAGAATTCAAGAAGGATGTTGATAAACTGGAGCGGGTTCACAGAAGAGCCATGAGGATGATTAAACAATTATAAAATGTGCCTTATAGTGATAGATTCGAAGAACTCAATCTATTTAGTTTAATAAAGAGAAAATTAAGGGGTGACTTGATTGCTGTCTATAAATAAGTACCTAGAGGGGTAACCAATATTTGATAATGGGCTCTTCAGTGTAGCAGAGAAATGTATAACAAGTCCCAATGCCTGGAAGTTGAAGCTAGAGAAATTCAGACTGGAAATAATGTGTAATTTTTTTTAACAGTAAGAGTAATTAGTTTTTAGAATAATTTAAAAAGGGTTGTGGTGGATTCTCCAGCACTGGGAATTTTTTAATCAAGATCAGATGCTTTTCTAAAAGATATGGTCTAGGAAATTTTCTGGGCAAGTTCTATGGCCTGTGTTATGCAGGAGGTAGATGATCACAATGGTCCCTTCTGGCTTTGGAATCTATGAAACTGTGAACCTATTCTGTAATGACTTTACACTGCAATATTCTGTACCTTCGTGCTCTATGATTAACTCAGATAACTTCTACTGACTAGCACATGTTCTCCCTCTGTTCTTTGAGTATTCAGCAAAGGGATATGCTGTGCTAAACTCCAATTCAAATAACAGTAACTACAAAGGATATACAGTTCAGTATTCTTATCCTTCCAATGCAGCCTCCTTCCCCATCCCACCCCCATTTTGGTCCTAGGTCAATGGGAGTTACAGGTGTAAAACACCTCTTAGGATCAGACTTTTTGTCCTCCCTTCCTTCCCTTCATTTAAGTTGGGGGTCTGCTCCTGCAAGATGTGTGCCCTCCAGGCTTTGACTTCAATTACCATCTTGATTCCCATAATGCCTATTGACTTCAGTGGAACAGGATTGGGTATTGAAGGCACTTTGTACTTTGCCCAATTTGGACTTTAAGTAGTAAGCTCCTCAGTACATGGGCCTATTTTTGATTTGTCTGTAAAGTGCCAGGAACACCAATGGCCCTGCATAAATAATAAATAGTACAGAACATTTCAAGTAAGAAAAATGAACGGTGATTATATATTTTTGTTTCCCCCATTATGAAAGTCTCCCATGCTTTATTGGAGATTTACTGCATATTCAGTCTCCTGAAACATTTCACTTCTCTGATTTATAAAAGTGGGTGGGTGGGTGGGAGGATGTATAAAATTTCACAAAATTAAAATGGTCACTTACTGGAGGCTTCCAAATAAATGTCCATGTCCTGTGTTATAAATACTGTACCATTGTATATGGAGAAAGTCTAGACTCCAAATTTATGCTGTTGTGTCTTAAAATTATTAGAATCTAGAAGGATGGGAGAAAGGGACTCTCCTTATGTGCTCCATATTCTATATATATTTTTCTGAAATCTGTTGCCTGGAAATAAAAACAAGACCACAATAACTGTTTACATAGGACTGGGCTGAAAATACTGCATGCATTTATGTTCCCTCTTCTACTTCTGCATCAGCAATTAACAGACCCTACGCCTAACACTGAAAAGCAGGAGCAATTTATGTGGGATAAGGAGGGGAAATCTGCAGAGCTATCTTCACGTTTTCAAAAGAAAATGTGATAAAACAGCAAATCTTCTTCTTTTTCAACTTCTGATATCACAAGCTGGGCAAGCTATCTGGTTTGCATTTAATTAATATTTTTTATCTCAGTTTCAGTAAAAGTGATGTTCTTTCACTAAACCCAAATATTAAATCAGAAATAACTGTTCAGCAGCATGCCTGAATCATAATGGCAATTGGTACTGAGAATAACAAGAGTAGGGTGGCATTTGAAGACTTGGGAGCGGGACTTGGAAATCAGTTGGTACAGAGTTTGTTTTCTCTAGTGTCTTGTCTTGTCTTGGGGCAGTAAAGTCTTGTCTCTCGTGCAGTAAAGAGTCCTGGTGAAGTGCTAATAGCAATACAATTATGATGGAGGTATTGTATAATGTGGTGAGTAGACTGAGATTCACAGTTCCGTTACCAGAATAGGAAAGTTCAGGTAGTCCAACTCCATTTAGAGAGGAAGCCCAGTGTTGGGTCCTCTGAAGGCGATTTTAAGTGGGGAGAGAGTACTATGCCTGACTCCCTGAAGTGAATCTGCTGGTATAAGAAGTCCCAATAGTGTGCTCCCTGAAGGCAATGCTATGGTGGATGGCATACTAGTGCATTTCTACCCAAGAAAAGACTGCCTTGGAATGACAAGTCTGCCTGGGAGTGGTGCCAAGGTCCCCAGGAAAAGAATTCTGTTCAAGGAACCACCTGAAATGCTCCCAAGAGTGTTGATTGACCATATACCAGACCTTATTGTCTCCACTTATCGTTACCATCTGGCAAGTGCATGGCGTCCTATAACAAATGAACCAGGGATCTAAGTCCAGTGCAACAAACGCAAAAATCACCATTCAAATTAGTATCTTTGTTTGCAATCTCATTTGAAAAGCCAGTAAGTGGAGGAACTTACTTATCTACTTTCCCTGGAAATAATTTCTGAACTTCTTTCAGGTCAGGTAGTGGCAGATATGCCATATGTAGTGCCGGAAAGATTTCTTGGCTGCCTATGCAATGCCCGCTGTCTGGACAAAGAGTGAGTTCAATCTCCCCATTTTTCAGTCTTTTACTAGCACTACATTAGAACATAATAAGTACAGCACAAAGTAAGAACTTGCACACAAGACAGACCAGTGGTACAAAGAAAAGAGTAACAAGCTTCTAGCAGTGGCTGATACCTTATGTCTTGAAGCATAAGACCTGACTGGCCAAATTAACTTGCAAAGCTGTAGATATTATTAATGGGAACTTATAGATTGAGAGAAATGTGTGTTAATACTTATGCTAAACAATTTGTTCCACCTCAAACACTCTGAGTTAGTTTCTCAGATGTGAAGAAGAGCTCTGTGTAAGTTTCAAAGCTTGTCTCTCACCAACAGAAGTTGGTCCAATAAAAGATATTACCTTGTCTAATAAAGTAATTCAGTTTTTTAAAAATCCTGTTTCAGTATTTGTGTTGATAGCCTTAGGCAGCAGTGAATTCCAAAGGTTGTGTATTTTTTTTTATTTTACATTGATTATCTTAGTTTCATTTTATGACCCCCATTCTTATATGAGACAGGAACAATGCAGCATCTGTTTCATTTTCAGTATAACACTCATAATTTGAACAATCTCAAAATTGTCTCCTCCTCACCAGGCTAAATAATCTCTGGTTGTATGTAAACCTTGATTAGCTCTAACCAGTTTCCCTTCCCTTCTCTGAAGCTCCAGTACATCTTTCTTGTGGCAAGATGATCTCATTCCTGCAGATGAGGGCATGCCATTGTTTTGTACAATACTGTATCGTAAGACTTGTCATATAATTTACTTCCTCTTTGCTTTTCTGATCACTGCTGTAAACTAGCCCAATATCTTCATTTTGTGTATTGTCCTGGATATATATTTTGGTTTGGTGCCCTTATGGAACATAGGAATTGCCACACGTATGGGATCACTGGTCCATCTAGTCCACTATTTTTTCTGCTAGCAGATAGTACTTGATACTTAAGAAGAAAGAAACCCTCGCAGTCGACAATTATGGAATGAATTGTCCATTGGAAAAATTTCTTCCTAGCCTCCATTATCTAATGGTTGGCTTATGTCCTTAACATGTTTTGTAAGGCATGTAAATCTATCTTATCTAATATAACTCTTCTGATTATCATAGAAATGTAGGGCTGGAAGTGTTTCTCAGGAAGGCATCAAGTCCAGTCCCCTGTGCTGAGGCAGGACCACATATAGGTTGTGTCTTTTGCTCTTTACACAACATATGTAATATGAAGAAACAGTTGGGTCCAAATGCACATTGGACTCTGGCAGGATTCCAGTGGCTTTTAAAACATAGAAGATAGTAACCAGAGAGGTCACAAACGACTTAGAGGGACATTATCCAATTCCTATACACTACCTATGTCTAATCCTTTTATTGAATCCTACTAAGCTCTTGGTCTCAATTATATATTGTGGCAGTGAGTTCCACAGGTTAACTATACACTGAGTGACAAGAGTATTTATTTTATCAGTTTTAAATTTGCTGCCAGGAATGTTGGAATCAGAAGATCCTGAAAGATTCAGTTTCATTTTGGAGAAGCAGTTGGAATTAGGCAGTTGAAAAGAGCAGGAGAAAGGGGCACTTCACTGAGGAGGAAATAGGAATCAATCATGGGTGGGAAAACAGACCTTGTGAACACAGTCAAAACAGCAGAGTTTATTAAACAGTTTTTAACAGTTTGTTCCAGCTGCATAGATGGGTCAAACCCACATTAATGGGTCAAACAGATTAACACATATGATTTAGATTAGGCAGCCCTCTCCTCCAGAAACCTCAGATGAAGAACAGCTTTTTAACGTGGTTGAAAGTTGGAATTTCTTTTCCAGGAGAAATTCTAAAATTCTGAAGGAGAAAAAAAAAATACCATTTCAGAATGAAAAGTCTAAATTTTGACATTTCCTATGGAAGGGAAAATCTGAATAATTTCATTTCAAAATAATCAAAACATTTCCTTTCCAAAATTTTAAAATGAAATTGAGTCTGGGAACCCAAGCTCCAAGGCTCATAGCTAAGATGTGGCTAGCAGACTGATGGTGAACCAAGAGCTCTAACCCTGGAGCAGTCTGTATTGTGTGACTGCCCCAGGGACATCGATCCTGAAAGCCAAGGCTATGATAGAGCTGCCTGGAAGCCTGGGATCCCCAACAGCTCATCCAGCGAGCTGGCAAGAAATCAGGCAGAAAACCTTCCCTTGGTTTGGTGGAAGTTCATAGAAATCAATATGTTTCTGTGAAACATTTAGCTTAAGGTGAATTCTCATTTTCTGACAAAAAACTATTCAGCCAGAAAATTCCTGACAGTCATATTTAGTAACAATTGTCAAAATTGATTGTTCAGGCTGTGGCCATAGGAACAGTGTAAGGGAAGTGTAAGTGTTCTGAAGGAAGAAAGAGGCAAAACAAAGAAAGCTCTAAAACTAGAGAAAGCGAGAACTGAAGAAGAAAATCAGAGTCAGAAATCCACCTAAAAAGAAAAATAGGATCTTGGTTATTCCATCTCTCTCTCTCTCTGTCCAGTGTTTGAATTGCAGTCTGACTGGTCTGTTTAAATATAAATGACATCAGTTCCTGCAGTGAGTAAATTCTTATCTCTAAAGCCATGTCAACACTCAAACTTTTCAGGAACTCTCTCCTGTTCCACCACCGCTGCAGCTTCCTCAGTGGCAGCTATAAGAGAAGTGGTTGTTTATACCACTGGGTTGGCTAGACCAGCTTGAGCTTTCCCAACAACACTAGGAAAGACTCAGCCTTTGACGGGGGATGATACTGTTAGTTCTGATGTATTTCTGTATTGTGGTGTGGGGATTTGAAGTTGCAGCCAGACCTGCAAGAATAAAGATCTTTAGTTACATTGCCCTGTGGAGAGTCAGCTGCTATGGGCATTTCAAACCTAATTGTGCTGTGGTCACTGGTGTCCAGTAGTTTGCCTATACTCACCTTCTAAACCAGTGATGGTATAGCACACAAGACTAAGTCCACAGCAGCCACCTCCTAAATGAAGTAGAAGTTTATTGCATTCATGTGTGTGTCTTAACTGGAAGAGATGATAACACATCAGTGTGCTGACGGCAGAGCTTCCAGAAAATGGCCCCAGCACAAGGATAGCATAGTCATGGCATAGGCAGCCTTGGCAAAGGGTCATGCCAAGGAGAGGGAGGGAGCATGGTGAGGACAAGAGTTGGAGTGGCTGGAGCACTCTATGTTCTAACTGTTCTGGGCTGTGAAGCTTCCTACGTGTGGGGAAGCTACTGTAATGAGAGCAACCCCTGGAGTAGCTTTATAGTATGCCACATCTCCATAGGTCCTAGAAGCTGGGAGAAGCAAAGAGGACTTAAAGCTATCCCTGCCCCCACTCTCCAGGATGTGCCTTCCTCCTGAGAGGTGCAGCACAGAATCTGGCACACCAGTACCAGGAGCAGATTTACCATGAAACAAACCGACAGGGGGGCCCCAAAATGCAGGACAAATATCTGACAACCTGCCCCCGAGTCCTGGCCAACAGCGCAGCAGGGCTCAGGTAGGCAGGCTGCCTGCATGCCATGGCTGGTGGCCCCATGCCGCTCCCAGAAGCGGCTGGCTGCTGGCACGTCTCTGTGCGCCCCTGGTGGTGGTGGGGAGGTGGCTCCGCACATGGAGACCTGCTGCCCCCCGCTCCCCAAGGGGTGTGCAAAGACATGCCAGCAGCAGGGCTAAGGCGGCTCCCTGACAGCTCTGCCTCCCTCCCTCTGCACCACTTCACTCCTGGAAGCGGCCGGCATGTCCCTGCGACCCCTGTGTATGTGTGTGTGTGTCTGTGTGCTGTTCACGTCCCGAGCGCTGACTCCGCAGCTCCCATTGGCTGGGAACTGTGGCCAATGGGAGCTGCGGGGGTGGTGCTTGTGGGCAGCGGCATGCAGAGACCCCCTGCCCGCCCCCACCCCCCCGTCTAGGAGCCGCTGCTGGAGGGGTGTGTATGCTGGTCGCTTTGGGAGCCTTGCCGCCTGAGGTAAGTGCCACCTCCTGCCCCAGCCCAAAGCCTGCACCCCGCACCCAAACTTCCTCCCAGAAATCGCACACCTCACCCCTTCGCACACCCCAACCCCCGCCCCAGCCAAAAGCCTGCCACCCGCACTCCCTCCTGCACCCCAACCCCCTGCCTCAATCAAGGTACCTCACTTTATTTTCATTTACTTCCCATTACTTATTATATAGGAGGAGGATGAAGAAAAAAAGAATGAAAAAAGGGGGGCAGATAAGAGAGAATGTTCTTTTTTTTGGGTGGGTCCCGAGGGGGGCCCCAAAAATGAAGCTATGCACAGGACCCCACTAACTCTAAATCCACCACTGACTAGCACCATGGATCGTTTTCAAGTAACCCAGATTATACATTTTTGCTACCTTCCCAGTGCCCCCAAGAAGCCAGCAGTGGCAGTGTTGAGGGGGATATTATATATATCTAATCAAATGCACAGACAGAACAAGCCTCGCATTATCAAGAAATGTCCAGTCATCACCTACACCACTTTGGTTGTTGTAGCTCCTTTCATCTATCCTTTGGCATTTGTCTTTTATAGATTGTAAACTTTTGCATAGCAGGGACTGTACCCTCCTATATGTATGTATACATCATATAGTGTATTTTGGGTGCTACTAGAAACAGTAAGAAGAAATAATAATACATCATACCTGTCTGAGAAAAGGACCTGTTCCAGATCCTGGAGGTCAATGTCCTCTTTTATCTATATAGTTGAAGTATAAAGCTAATTTATTTTGTTTAACATTTGGTTGGTTGTTTTGGTTTGTATTTAATTACATCTTTGATTTGGGTAGTTTAATATTTTTATATCTGCCCTGTGTTAGTGATTGATATGGTAGTGGCACTCTTACTGAGGGTTGCTTTGGAAATATATGGGTTTTGAAAATTATGTTGTATTTAATGCACCTTGTTGCAAAGCAACAGATGATGTATAAATTAATGAAATGATACAGCATCAAGAAATTGTTTCTTTAAATCCTACCCAGCTGTAACATTCAATCAACTAACACTGGAATAGGAAAATGACCAATTACTATGACTTTGGCTGATTTTTTAACTTAATCATTATAACATACTGAGCTCCTTATTACCATCCAGACTATGGAGGCCCATAGCATATTCCTTCCTTTATGTGTTTGTGGTTTTATTACCTGGCATGTGTAAAATAGATTTGGAAAAGGTAACTCATTAACCATGAGAATGAATTAAAATACCAACATATGACAAAGGGAAAATAAGAAACAAACCGTTATTTCTGATTTTTCCACATTTAGTATTTATGTATCTAAAAATAAAAATAATCTGTTATGCTAATGAAATAAATTTAAATGATTTATTTCTGGATAGAGTGTTGGTAATAATCTTTAAACCCCCGAATGGTCTGGGATCCGGTTATCTGAGAAACCACCTCTTACCCTATTCTCCATCACAGCATTTAAGAGCTGTCAGTTCCTCGGACTGAACTCTCCAGGAGCGTAGGGGGCCCTCAGCTTTGGACTTCATTAGCCTTGGTAGTCCAACATGAATTGAGTTCGGCAGCTTTCAAGGCATAATACAAAGAATATTTATTTGGTTTAGCTTTTTGTTTTCTTGTTTGTGCGTGATTTATTGCCACTACTCATTTTTCAGTGTTGGATGGAGGGGAATGATGTCTTAATTCAGACTTCCTCTGTGATGTTGGGCAACTCACTTAACATTTCTGTGCCTCGTTTTCCCCATATAGTAAATAAATATAGTAATACTACTACATAGAGGTATTGTGAAGCTTAATTCATTCATGTTTTCAAAGAACTTTGAAATCCTGGGATTTCACCCTACAAAAAGTGATAAGAATGAACTAATCTATAATTGCAGTGAATCAGACTCCAAAACTGCCAGACACAGGTTAACACCAGAATTGTTCTTTCCTAGATGGTTACCTCCCAGTAATTATTCACAGATCACTGCTACTTGATTAATGATCTATTTAGAAAAGAGAAAACCAGCTGCCAATTAGGCAAAAATTAAATTAAAACAGAGGTGTGATAATACTGATTGAAACCTGACAATATTAAATTGCAGTATGCTAATAAAAAAACCTATGTTCTGCCAACTGCAAATTTAGATCCTGATCTTGCAAATATGCACATAAGAAGCCCTACTGAGCTAAGGATTGGCAACCTACCCCCTTACCAATGTATTATCAATGTAAACAAACAAATAGTATGTATATATAATTTTGCAATAAAACTATTGCAAAAGTATTTAAAATTGCATGGAAAAAATTGACTAT
Source organism: Natator depressus (assembly GCF_965152275.1). Classification (NCBI taxonomy): domain Eukaryota; kingdom Metazoa; phylum Chordata; order Testudines; family Cheloniidae; genus Natator; species Natator depressus. The sequence continues at coordinate 31,082,490 of NC_134236.1, forward strand.
CTGGGCTTCAGAGTTAAAAGTTCATTCTCTACTTCATACCAACAATAATGTTTCTTCTAAATTTCACGCAAATTACATGCAAAGGTTGTTTTATTGTTTGCAGCCTCAATAAAACCCAAGACACAGGTCAAGGAGAATAACCCAGTTGATGTTTAGGGCACTGTATCGCTGAAAGTGTTAATTTTTGTAAGAAAGATAAAACATAGGCTCTGACTAGGCATATTTCTCAAGATATGGGTATTAGCATATAGCCTTGACTCCAGCTTTGACCAGAGAATGTTCTCTCTCTTAACCTGTGTTCAAATCTGCAGCATCACTTGTCACACCAGTGGAATCCACTTTTAATCTCAACCTTATCAACACTGGCTGACAATTTGATCCTCTAGGTATCTCCACTCACAGGGGTATCTGATTCATTACTGCACTTAACACCATCCTTTCTGAGCCCTCAAATTAAGGAAATCAGGGCTAGGTGTATGCATGCCTATTGGAAAGGGCATAGTGAGCACAAGGCCTGGCTTTGTTAGCAGTGGATGTATTGTTTTCATGGGCGGCTCAGTGTGCGTGTCCATGGGGATTCTAGGTTGGGAATGCTGACAACGGCTAGCCGAGAAAAACTGAAATTATAGATAGTGATCATACAATAACATCTATATAACTAATTCATGTCTGTATCATACTTCCACTTTACATGCTCTGCATTTGCTGAACACACTATGGATCACCTTTCTCCTTCACTTCTTCTTTCTTCTTCTCACTGTCAGTTTCTTCCCCTCCCTTTCTTTCGTTCTGGGAAGATGCATTCCCTCTTCTTTAATTATTTATATAATTTTGTATCTATGTAAAATGCATTGCAAACTATTAATTAAAAATATAGTTTCTTTCTATATTGACTCAGTTTTGTGGGACATGACAAGACTGCATAAGTTGCTACACTTAAAAGGACACTGTTGACTTGTAATGTATTGTAAATAAATGTCTTTTTCCAGTTTACTAATAACACCTATGATTAGTAAAAGTAAAATAACTTTTAAAAGTCTATTTACTTAACCCTATGCTCTTTGTTTACTTTTTCATATTTATTTTAGTGTGAACAATGAAAATTAGTGAAGTCTGTTTCAATTTTGTTACAACTAGTTTCACTTTCAGTTTCTCAGTGCTGCAATGTTTGGGCTTCAAGCACTGCAGGTGAATGTTTTTAACTATTTGAAAAAATGTTTCATGACAAACGTATCTACAGTATTTGTAAAGTCAGTTTTTATAAAATCTAAATGTTAGGCCAAATTATTTTCCCCTGTGTCCTTTTAAAATGGGATAGAGCACTGGACTGGAACTTAGAAGACCTAGGTTCTATTCCCAACTCTGTCACCTGGGTGACCTTGGACAAGTCACTTTGCCTCCCTGTGCCTCAGTTTCCCCATCTCTAAAATGGGGATAATACTTACCTCCTTTGTAAAGTATTTTGAGATCTATGGCTGAAAAGCACTATGTACCTAATAAGTCTTATTATTTTAGTTAGAAAAGTAGAAAAACAGAATATACTTTTTTCTTAATTATATTCATATAAAATTTACTCCACTTACATGTCTAAAGAAAATTTTTCTGATTGCCAGCCCTGCAAACTCATGCTGGGATCTGACAGTCAAACTATGTCCTGATGAACAGGACTTCATCCGATGAAGTGGGTTTTAGCCCACAAAAGCTTATGCCCAAATAAATTTATTAGTCTCTAAGGTGCCACAAGGACTCCTCGTTGTTTTTGCTGATACAGACTAACATGACTACCACTCTGAAATATGTCCTTTCTGTCACTTATAACCAAGAGTAAAGATTCTGCAGTTGGAACTTAGGTGATGCTTTTGTTGATTATTCATAAGCCAGAAGAGATTTCAGATCACTCTACCATTGCTATACTGACTCTTCAATTCTAACGGTAGTAAAATTTACTTTGTCAGTAAACAGATATGACCTGAAGGCAGATGGAACAGATGTATTGAGTAAGAACTTCAAGAAGGTACCGTTTCTACACAGTCACTTTTCAGACTACAACTAAACGATATTCAAAACAGGCTTTGTCATGCTTGGCCAAGAATTTCTTTGTTATGATGAGTTTAAATGTTACCTTAAATGTGACAGAATCATAAAAGTTAGAGAAAGTGATAAATAAGAAGACTTAGCATTTGTAAAGTGCTTTTCATCTGTAGATCTCAAAGTTCTTTACAAAAATTAATAAGTATAAGGAAACAGAGGCACAGATATGCAACTTGCCCAAAGTCAAGGTGGGTATGTCTACATAGCAAGCAGCAGCCTGTGGCAGCGAGTCTCACAGCTTGGGTCTACAGACTTGGGCTGACACTACGGGCTAAAAATATCTGTGTAGATATTTGGGCTTGGGTCCTGAAGCCTAGCAAGGGGGTTAGGCTTCAAAAACCAACCTGAGCCTGAACAGGTGCACAGTTATTTTTAGTGCCATAATGTGTGCCCTGCAAGCCTGAGTCTGTAGACCCAGGCTCTAAGACTCACTGCTGTGGGCTGCAGCTTGCTGTGTAGACATACCCTGTGAATGCTCAGAAGAGAGTCCAGGGTCTTGACTCTCAGTCTGGGGCACGATTCAAAGGCCACTGAAGTCAACAGAAATATTCCCATTGAGTTTAATGGGCACTGGATCAGGCTTCTGATGCTCTATACTAACTATTACAGACTTGTTCCCTACAATACATTTTTTAGTCTTTTGTTCAACTAATTTTAAATCCCTTCTTAAAATACATTTCTGATGTGATGGAAATCTGATATGATGTACAGGAAATCAGCCAAACAATTATGACTAGGCTGTGTAGTAGTTGGGAATAGCCGATTTATTTATTAAAAAAATCTTTCAGGTGATTTAGAACTATCAAGCTATTGAACAGCTAACCTAGGTAACTTATTATAGTTACCCCATTATTCCTCCAACCCCTTCAGTCCTACTTGTCACACCTACTGGTTGTGTCTTGTCTCAAATTAGATTTAAAGCTCTTTGAGGTAGAGTCTATATCTTCTCATGTGTTTCTGAACAGTACCCAGAACAATGGTAATGCGGAGTGGGCATTACTCCAATATATCATTAAATAATAAAATATTATTAATAATAAAATAATAATACATATTTCAATAAATATTTTTTCACACGCTTCCTCAAGGAACTCTTTCACAATATTATAAAGGTGTTACAATTACATACAGGCTTCAACCATGTAATTTGGATTTTGGTCTTCCACAAAGTTCAGAGGTTTTTGTGTGTGTCAGATTCAGGGTTTTGATCAGCTTACTATAGAGTCTAGCTGTGAAATTCAGACCTGAACTTCCGCATAATCTGGGATTGTTTGGCTCCAGGGCTTTGACTTAGAATATTGTATGGGGTGATCTTATTCAAAACCATGCAAGCGACTCACAGATCTACTCGTCCACTCTGGACCTGTCTCCTGTCTAAATTAAAATATTAGCCTGTCTTTCTGACATCATTTCATGGATACCCAGCTGTCAACCCAAGCTCAGCATGACCAAAACTAGACTTTTGATCTTTCCCCACTAAGTTCTTCAACCTTTCTCAGTCACTGTGACCACTGACACTCATGACAGTAATATCAGCTTAGTCTTTATTTTGCCCCTTCCTCTAGATCTAATGCATCCAGGCTGTGTCTAAATCTTGCCACTTCTTCCTACACATCATCTGTAAGATCCAGTATTTCCTTTCTACCCACATAGCTAAAACTCTTTGCCAGGCCCTCAGTATCTTGCTTCCTGACTATACCGTCTTCTTTTCTCGTCTAATGCCATCTTAAATTCATACAAAATGCTGCTGCAAAAATCATCTTTCTCACTTGCCACATCACCCCCCTCTTTGTACTCATCCATTGCCTCCCTTTATAGTACATCGAACACAAGATACTGGTCTTCAATTTTAAGGTTCTTCACCAACTATTCCATCCCTTACTTTACTCTCTTATCTAACACACTGTGGAAACAACAACTCCTGCCTTTGCTATGTCCAGGATGCCAACCCAGAGTGCCCATCTGTCAAATTTCCCAATGAACACCTTCGTGCTTTCTCCCACACTCACTCTTATACATGGGGAGAAGCACCCTGTAAAAATCTGCAAGGCCACAACCACTTTTAAAACCCACCTATACCATGATGACTACAAAATATTTGACAATGATTAGGCACCTGGTCTGCTGTGACCACCGCTTATATGATTGATCACAATCATCTTACTATTATCTTGTGCTCCCTTCTCTATTTGTTTTCTCTCAACTTATACATAGATTGTAAGTTCTCAGGGGCATGGGCTGTCATTTTATGTGTATGCAGTGCCTACCTAGTGCAATGGGGACAATCCTCGATTTGTGGCCTCAAGATGCTAACACAATACAAATAAATAGTAGGCCAGCAGTCCCAAACTTCCCCCCAGTTTGTGGTTGTTCAGTTCCCAGCACATTCTGGCTCAGCCTACTCACATTCTCTTTAGATTTTTATACTATGCTCATTATTGTAAGAACCTTTCAATACTGCATTAAGCAACATGATTACACATCTGTTGCATTTGTTCTCTTATCCTTCCCTGGTGGAAGCAGTGTATGGAGAGGAGTATCTTGTTTTGATAAGGTTTTGTTTTGGTTACATATACCTGTTGCTAGGAGTTTATAATAGAGAAGGCAAAGTAAAAGAAATGTGCCTTGCATATGGAAGTGGAAAGTGGTGAGGTTTGTAATAGTTCTTAGTTCCGAGGGAAGTTCATTCCACAGTCTCAGATTACCTGTGGAGAAGGTTCTGTCTCTCACATAGAAGAGATTTACTCTTAGGCTATGGCTACACTACAGCTTAAGTCGAGATAAATTATATCGCTCAGGGGTGTGACTTAGCCACCTCATTGAGCGACATACCTTATGCTGACTTAAGCACCGGTGCGGACAGCACTATGTTGGCAGGACAGCTTTTCCCACCAACATAGCTACTGCCACTAGTGAGGATTGGAGTAATTAAGCTGACGGGAGAGCTCTTAGAAAAGAGATGACTAAGGGGGGATATGAGAGAGGTCTATAAAATCATGACTGGTATGAACAAATTCATAGGGAAGTATTATTTATCTCTTCACATAACACAAGAACGAAGGCTCACCTGATGAAATTAATAGACAACAGGTTTAAAACAAACAAAAGGAAGTACTTCTTCACACAACACATGGTCAGCCTGTGGAACTTGCTACAATGGGATACTGTGAAGGCCAAAAGTATGGGTTCGAAACAGAATCAGATAAGTTCACAGAAGATAGGTCCATCAACGGTTACTGGTCAAGATGGTCAGGGATACAACCACATGCTCTGAGTGTCCCTAGCCTGTTTGCTAGGAACTGGAAGTGGGTGACAGAGGATGCAACACCTGATGATTGCCTGTTCTGTTCATCCCCTCTGAAGCATCCGATACTGGCCACTGTAGGAAAACAGGATACTGGGCTAGATGGACCATTGGTCCAACCCACTACAGCAGCTCTTGGGTTCTTAACATCAGCTCCAGGTCAACCCCCAGGTGCACAGGGGGTTCTTGAGCTGCACCTTGGGTTGCAGTGAAGGGGGGGGGGTGGCTGGTTTGGAGTCACCACCCAATTATTATACAACATGTCTAGGGCTTTATAGGACCAGTTGGTACATACATACATACAACACTGCGGATGGGAAGCTTGTGCCCCCCTCACCGACCCCTCCACGTGCTGGGTTCGCCGCCTTCCTTCACGCGCTGACTCAGGAGGAGGCGATAACGACAGGGCGGGTCACCCTGCTATTTTGGCCGGGCTGAGGGCAGCCGGAGGCGGCGGGGCAAGCTGCTCAGTGCCCGCTTTGGGGGGGTGACGGCGTGTCCCTGCAGCAGCCGGGGGGGTGACACAGCGCTGTCCCCGGGCCGCCGCTCGGCGCCACTCCCCGCCCCGCCAGCTGCGCTGAGGGGTATAGTTAGGCAATGAGCGAGCGCGGAGCTATGCGCCCTGGGCGCGGGGCGGCGTGTCCGGCAGCTCGGAGCGGAGGCTTGTGGGTAAGGGAGGCCGGCTGCTGGGTGTCAGGCTGAGGGGCGGGAGCGGAGAATGGGGGCGGCGGGAGGCAGCGGCAGGGACAGTGACTCGCTGCGGGCGGCGGCCGCCCCATGGACTGAGTGACACGGCGAGAGAGGGGCAGCAGCGAGCCTCCCGCCGCCGCTGGGAGCCGCTTCTCCCGCCCAGCCGCCGCCGGAGGAGGAGGGGAGCCGGCCTCCAGCGCCGCCCGCCGCTTTCCCTCCGCCGCGGCGGGTGTTTGGCTGGTGCAATGGCCAGGCTGGTGCCGGGGACCCGGCAGTGACTCGGTGCCCGTCCAGAGCCGTCCTGAGCGGGGGGGGAGTCGGGGCCGCCCCGGGAATCTCTCTCCCCCCCGCCCCGGCTGCCGCTCCGGGCTGTTCATGCCTTTGCAGCTGAGCGGTGCCCAGGGGCGGAGCAGCCTCCGCAGCGCCCAGTCGGGGAGCGTCCCCTCTGCTCCTGAGACAGGGCCCAGGCCCGGCCGGGAGCCCCCGGCTTCTCCGCAGCGCTAGGCCCCGGAGCGGACACCGGGGCCGGCTACAGAGTGATCTCCTCCTGCCCGGCAGCTCGCACAGCCCCGCGGGGAGGGGGAGGATGAGCCAGCTTCAGACGGCGAAGATGTCCGCTCCCCCCCCGCCTGCGCCTCTGGAGCCCGGGGAGGGGGTGACTACGAGCCGCCAGAGGAAGCTGGAGTCCATGATCCGAGACCCTCGGTCCCCAGTCAATGTGGAAAGTTTGCTGGTGAGTTAGACCCACCCCGGGCACAATAGGGGCCTTTGGAGCTTCCCCCTCCCAGGGCTGGATCGATCGATGGACGGACGGACTGGCTGGGCGGGGTGATAAACAGCGCTCCCCTTGGCTTGTTCGGAGGGCAACGGTTCACTCAGAGGTGGATGGGTTTTTGGTAGATGTCCCCGTCAGCGGGATGTATACCTACAGCCCCCTTGGCTGAGGGGTTGTGTCTCTGTGGGTGGGGGAAGGAATGGGAAAAGAGAGAGAGAGTACTTCCCGATGGGTGGGTTGGGGGGAGCTCTCACTTGATGACTTTGAAAGGGATGGTGAGTGTTCTCCCTGTGAATGAATTTGGGAGGGTGTTGGTGCGATCCCCCCTTGGGATAATGAGGGAAGGCCATGATGGTGAAAATGTGCTCTTCTTGATGGTTGGCGTTGGGCAGGAGCGGGATGGTAGAGAACAACTCTCACCCGCCCCCCAGTGAACTTTGTGTGTTTGTGTTGGGGGTGGGAGGCTGTGGAGTGCTTCCTGCTTGACTGGCTGAGAGGACTCCTTTCTTGGATGATGAGGGAAATGCCTTTGGATGGGGGCAGAGAGCTCCTTTCCCTTAGCTTTATTTGCACTTAATTTACTCAATCTCGTACCAAGCATGGACTCTAAGATTATTTTGAGAATTGGAAGCAAATACGTTTTTCCCCTATGTAGAGTCCAGGTACGTGCCACCTCCTTCTTGGGGCCCCCAAATTGAACCACACTCAATTACTGTGAAGTTAAAGATGAGACTTGTGGCCCGGAGCATGATGTAGAAATGCTGCAGGAAAAGAACACGTCTAGGAAATAAATGTATCTTGGGGATATAACAGGGACACTTATTTCCTCTTGGGGTGAAGAGATTTCTCTCTGCCTTGTGTAATATAGCATTTTTTTCCTGTTTGAGTATGAAGTGCTGTTTCCTTTCCGGGGAAACCCATGCCTCCAAGAAGGAGTGGAAAGGGAGTGTGATCTCCCCATTTGAAACATGTAAGCCAGGGGTGGGCAAACTTTTTGGCCTGAGGGCCACATCGGGGTTGCAAAATTGTATGGAGGGCCAGGTAGGGAAGGTTGTGCCTCCCCAAACAACCTGGCCCCTACCCCCTATCCACCCCCTCCCACTTCTCGCCCCGTGACTGCCCATCTCTGAACCCCCGACCCATCCAACACCCCCTGCTCCTTGTGCCCTGATCGCCCCCTCCTGGGACCCCCCCCACCCCTAACCGCCCCCTGGAACCGCACCCCTGTCCAACCCCTCCTGTCCTCTGATTGCTCTGACCCCTATCCACACCCCTGCCTCTGACAGGCCTCCTGGGACTCCCAAGCCTATCCAACTGTTCCCCTGTTTCCTAACTGCCCCCCCCCCCCGAACCTCCACCCTATCCAACCACCCCTTGCTCCCTGTCCCCTGACTGCCCCCCAGGACTGCCCACCCCCTTACCATGCCAGAGCCAGCCACACCACTGCGCTGCCTGGCAAGAGTGGTGGGCCAGAGCGCTGGTGGCGTGTCGTGCAGAGGCTGTGGGGGAGGGGGAACAGCAGGGGAGGGGCCGGGGGCCAGCTTCCCCGGCTGGGAGCTCAGGGACCAGGCGGGACGGTCCCGTGGGCCGGAGTTTGCCCACCTCTGATGTAAGCCCTAGAAAGATGGTGGGGGGAGTCTCAGTGCTTTTACCAGGTATCAGGTCTTCTCTGTCCGAACAGTGTTCTGTGGCAGAGAAGTCCTAGTGCCTGCAGCCTGAGTGAAAGGTTTGAATTTTTTTTCTTTCTCTGTTCCAAGAGTTGTTCATTGCAGACGCTTATTCTGAGAGGCCATGGGAGTCGTTTGCAAAAATGACTCAGTCCTGTTTGGCCAAAGTGCAGGAACTGACTGAACAGTGTGTGTGTCTGTGCTGGGGGGTGGGGATGGGGAGGATGCAGGGATCCCCTGTAATGTGTATTAAGTTCTTTTCATGGGTCTAGTTGTGCTATTCCTGTCATGGATACTCAGAGGTTACTGTCACCCGTGATACTTGATGGAGAGGGTGGGAAATAGTGCTACTGATTTTGCTGGGCTCTGATAGGGTTTAACCTAGGCCAAAGCAAAGAGAGCTGCCTCCGGGCTTCACTCCCAGCATTTTCATGTCGGTATTTCATTCGGAAAACTTTGACCTATGGCCAGAAAGAGTAGTTTAAAATAGTACAGCAGATCTGAAAAACTCATCAGGTTAATACTTAATGCTGGCTGATTTTTTTTCACACTTTATTTTCAGCTTTTAAACTCATTATTTTTTGTCCTTGGGCTTGGGAGGGTAGAAATTGTAAAAGTGCAGTTGTTAATGTGATCTTGAATAAAAATTGCATGATGCAAAATTAAGACCAGTGTCTGCTTGACAGTAGTTTAGCATAGCTTACACATTTTGTAAACTTACACCAGTATATTGTAGTTAGATCACCTTATGCAATAAATGAGACATCACAGAACAAGGTCAGAGGTTTATTGAGTAGATTATTAGTGCTTATTTTTTATAGTAAAGGGCATAATTTTGTCACATGCACTCCCTCCTTCTAGAATAGATACAACTTAAATATTGTTTGGAATGAATAACAATGGATAAAATTGTATAAGGTGTATACGCAAAATAGTAAAATTTGATCGTCTCTGTTTTATACATCTAAAATAATCAGTTACTAAAGAGTTTTGCTGTTGCTGTAGTATGTGAAAGCTGTAGTAATTATCCTACAGATATTTTTACTCTTAGAACTTGATAGTGTAGCTTTATGAAGGTTAGCCTGGTGTTCCATGCTTGTTTTCTCCTAGATTGAATATGATGTACTGCATATGAAAACCTCACATTTAAGTAGAGAGGAAGGTTTCTTTATAAACAGCTGAGTTAAGGTGATTTGTGCTGAAAGTAGAAATGTACTTAAAGTGGAAATACAGTGGCAGATATTGGGGATGGGGAAACTAGTTACATTACAAAAAAAAAAGTTACATTATTTTTGGTGAAATGGTAACTGATCATTGTCTGAATAGGAAGAGTTTAAAACATAAACTATAGAATGGAATCTGAAGTGGAATCTGTTTCCTAGTACTGTACATCTAATAAGTCATAAAACAGCTGCTGTTCTGCATCTTGTGTATCTTATTTTCTGTAAGCTGTAGAGAGGGGAAAAATAATAGTTTTAATCTGCAGCACATGGTGCAAATTTGAAAGAATTGAAAAGATGAGGTAAGGATTATTTTTCTTGAGATATCAGTTCCACTGCTTAGCACAGGCTATACTATTCAATAATTTCTAAATGAAGAGATTTTTGCTGTGTGCAGTCTGGAACATGGCTAAATGTTGATCGGTAGAGCCTAAGGAGCCCAGTATGTAGATGCATAGCGTTTAAGGCCCTCTAGTCTGGCCTCCTGTACATCAGAGGCCGTTAAATTTCAACCAGCTACATCTTTATTGAGCCCAGTATCTTGTTTGATGGTAGCATATCTTCCAAAAAGACATCCAGTCTGATCTGAAGATATCAAGAGATGGAGAATTCACCGCTTCCCTTGATAGTTTGTTCTAATGGTTAATCACCCTCACTGTTTTTGTTAGTTAAATGTGCCTTATTTCTGATTTGTCTGGCTTTAGCTTCCAGCCATTGGTTTTTGTTATGCCTTTCTCTACAATACTGACGAGTCCTATAGTACCCCATATTTTTTGCCTGTGAAGATACTTACATACTGCAATCAAGTCAGCTTTGTCTTCTTTATGATAAACTGAACACATTGAGCTCTTTAAATCTCACGCTTATGGCATTTTCTGCAGCCATCAAATTATTGTTGTGCCTCTTGTCTGCACCCTCTCCAATTTTTCAAGGTCCTTTTTAAAATATGCACACCAGAAATGTACTCAGTATTCTAGTATTGGTCTCAGTGATGCCATAGACAGACATTAAAACAATGAGGAGTCTGGTTGCACCTTAAAGACTAACGGATTTATTTGGGCATAAGCTTTCATGGGTAAAAAAATCTGAATCTGAAGAAGTGGGTTTTTTACCCATGAAAGCTTATGCTGAAATAAATAAGTCTTTAAGGTGCAAGCTCATGTTGAGTTGCTTTTCTGCTGTGACCCCCTACTTCTTTTTCAGAATCACTGTTTTCCAGTACATAGTCATCCATTTCATAGGTACGGCCTGCATTTTTTCCCTTTAGATGTGTGACCTAATGTTTGGATGTATTAAAACATGTTCTGTTTGAATGGGCCCAGCTTACTAAGTGATGCATATTGCTCTGTAGGTCTCATCATTATTTACCGTTCTGTCAGTCTATGTCATTCACAAATTTATTGGAAGTGATTATATATTTACTTCCAGATTATTGATAAAAATGTTGAATAGTGTCAGATGTAGTACTGATCCCTTTAGAACCCTACTAGAGATACCCCTATTCAGTGATGATTCCCCACTGATAGCTGCTTTTTTACATCTGTCAGATAGTTCTTAGTCCGTTTAACTCATGCTTCATTATACGCCAGTATTATACACTTCATTTATGTAACAGTTGTATCACTCAATGGGTTTGTCTTTATTAGGATTTAAAAGTGTATTGATAAGTGTTTGCTAATACTTAACATGTTCTAAAAATCTAGTGCAGACAAGGCAGTGTAGACTGAAGGGTTGAAGCTAGGTCCCTCCCCTGATTCAACTCTATCAGTTTAGCACACATGACATTCTAATATTTTAGTTTCAGAGTAGCAGCCGTGTTAGTCTGTATTTGCAAAAAGAAAAGGAGTACTTGTGGCACCTTAGAGACTAACCAATTTATTTGAGCATAAGCTTTCGTGAGCTACAGCTCACTTCATCGGATGCATAAGTGTCACATGGATTAGTTTGCAGGAGAGGGGCTTTAATAAGTAAAACTTTAGAATCAACTCCCATTTTCTCTTCTAATAGAAAAGCTGTCTGATTGGTGTGTATTTACCTCTACATAATTTTGAATGAGTAATATTAGTCCATCATTTATTAATTTGCACAGTCAAACACCGGGAAGAGCTCAGTAAACATGCCACTAGTTCTGATCTGGAGAGTTAGGGCAATAAACTAGTGAGAAGACCAAATAATCGTTTGTCTGTGGAGAGGCCGTTTGTTTCATGCAGTTCGTGGTAAGACAGTGAATAGAACTTGCAAGAATTAGGCCAAGTCTACACTACTACTTACTTCAGTATAACTTACATGACTCAGGTGTATGAATAAGCCCATCCCCCGATCGGCGTAAATTACACTGACCTAAGTGCCCATGTGGACAGTGCTATGTCCCCGGGAGAAGCTCTCTACCGCCTCTTGTGGAGGTGGATTATTACATAGAGTGTCTTCATCAGACACGCTACAGCAGTGCACCTGCGCTAATGTAGCACTTCTAGTGTAGACTAGCCCCTAGTCAACATGAGGGATCCAAAATCCCTTCCCACCTGCTTTTTTTTTTTTTTTTTTTTTTAATCTTTATAATTCCAGAAGTTTGATTAAGGAGCAAAAGTAGCAGAAAAAAATAAGCTTTTATAGCAATAGAACTGCTTGACTTTTGTTGCTCGTTCATCATTTGCAAACAGTCTTAACGGCAGTCTTCCTAGTAGAGCTGACTGGAGGATGACAATTCTGTTTCATTGCAGCTTTCTTGGTTTGAAAATCTGTTTTTGTTCTGCATTGGAACAGAAACAAAACTTTCCATTTTGGCAAAAATGTTCCAACACGTTCTACTTCTTTAGGTCTTGTTGCTGCAAACTCATCTATGTGGGTGGGCCCTTGTGCAGCCCTATTGACTTCCGCATAGGGACTGTCTGTTGTAAAGATCAGCATGAATCAGTGTACAAGATTGGGTCCTTAATTAGCACCCTTAAGGAAAAATGAACTATACAGTTTTATGAATTAACTACATTTTTTATCTATATATTAAAAATGTAGATTGAAATAAATTTAAGGTGTCTTGCTTATGCTCAACCTTCCTCCCACCAAGTGGAGGATGAATGTATGTATTCATAAAAAAACCTGTGTATAGTAAATATAACTTCATGATTTGAATAATGGAATATTCTTTTGTTAGCTACTAACCTATTATTAATACAATACGTATCATAAATAATTGGTCTCATTGTTAGCTGAAGGTTTCCAATCTATTACATTCAAAACTTTGCTTACATTTAAAAAAAAAACTTATCTCCATTGTTCTCTTAATACGTATTGTGGCTTGCCAGTGTTTCATCTGTAGAAAGTAACTGTAACCGTACCACTTGCATGGAGAAGCTGTCTGTATATTTTAAGGATGTAAATGATTGAGTCCTGAGAAATAGATTACACGATAAAGAAAAAGAATCATGGATTAAATTTTATATTCTTACTCAAACTTTGTTTAAGCTGTAATCAAAAACCACCAAATGTTTTTAGTAACTGATTTATTTAAAATACTTTTTTCAGTGGCATACAGCTTTAGTTAAGAACAAGAGTACTGTGTTTATTCTGGGAACCTTTATAAGGAACAAACCTTTTTAATTAGTCTATAACTGTGTAAACAAAACACTGAAGTTAGTGCTTAGTTCCTAAGTCACGTGTACTGTGTGTCAGGCCTTCCCTACACTAGGAAAATGTTTAAAAAAAAAAAAAAATTCCCACCATTGTTTGGAGTCCTAGTGTAGATGGGATGTCAGCTGTTTGCCCTATTCCAAGCACTATATTTATTAGGTCTGCCATGAGCAAGGTTATGTGACACAGTGCTTAAAATGATGGCAGTGGCCACTAATCAATTTATACCATGGCTGCAATTTTACTAACAACATTGTTGCTATTTTGGGAAATTTTGGACAAAATTTTCTAGTGTAGGCAGAACCTTATTCAATTACAGGTGCTTGTTGGAAGCAGCTCTAACACACTCTTTCTACATTCTTGTGCTATTGTGACAGTTACAGAAATAGTTTACTCATTCAAAATATTTTTGCATAAAATGGCATGTAACTAAAATGAAAATCATTCTGATTTTGACTTGGCTATAGCTATTACTATATTGTACTCCAAGTGTCTCTTTCACACAGAAAACATAATTTATCATATTATATAAATATATATAAATTTGTAGGTGATTTATGCCTGTTTAATTGGTGACTGACAGTTTAGTGTTGTCTTGATGGTGTAATGATCTCTGGTTAACATAACAGGAAAACAGAGAATTGCAATATCTTCAAGTTACCGTACATTAATATAAACAGTTTGGACAGTCTTGGGGGGTTAATACCAGCTCCCACTATATTTAGGTTGTCTAATGCTTTCCAGTATGAAAGATTCTTGCAACTTTTATTTGAGATTCTCTACCATTTCCTTTTTTTTTTTTTTTTTAAACAATCCTTTGAAATTTGTTCAGGGTTTGGCTGAGAGAGAAACTTCTGAAAATTTCCATTTCTCTTCTGTTGCTTGTACTGTTGCCAGAATAATAACTGAATGTGAACATTCTAATATAAGCCTGGACCCCTACTGCAGCAGCATCAGACACTGCACTGGGATGGGAATCCTGGGAGTGGGCATCCTCTCTATAAGGGAGAAGATAGCTGAGCCAGGCTCTTCCCAACCACTCCCCCCCCCCCCCCAAAACATAGCATATAGCCTTAGTGGTCCTTCTTTTCCCTCAACACCCCCGCCCTCCAATCTCTGGGGGCACCACATGGGGAAGGAGCTCCTGCAACTGCTTTGGCAGGAGGGAAAGAGAGCTGGATTCCACCCGCCCTCCTGTGATGATGATGAGGTTGTTATAGTTGTACATGATATGTAAAATTTACCTTTTCCCTAACTTTTGAGAGCTTAACTTTTCAACTTTAATAATAATCTTTTAACTTGAGCTTTTTAAAAGTCTAATTTCTGAGAAATAATGTGTGGTTGTGTAATACAACCATATCATAGCAGTTCTATCCAAGGGAGCAGAATAATGTTGCACACACAGTCTAAACTTTTGAATTCTTTAGTGTGGAACTTTCATGTTCACTTAATGCAATTTTTTTTAGTGGAATATGTCTTCAGTTTGTAAAGAAAGTGCTTTGGTATGGAATTGTTCACATTGACAGTGAAAAGTGATAGCTAAGAAAAATGAAGAGACTCTCAGGTAATCAAATGTTTAAAGCTGTTGGCTTAGTGAAAATAAGGAGAGCATTTTAATGAACATTGTATACATACAACCCATTTCAATTCATAGAGGCTTTTTGGATCCTGATCTTGCAATGGATTCACCCATGTGGATCAGGGCCTTAACTTAAATATCTTAATAAGCTCCAAGTCAGTTTGGCTTGGTAATTTATTTAGGCACATATCAATTTGGATTGTACGTTACTGACTGTCCCTTTTCTCCTTCTGTGACTGAAGACAACTCCTTGAATTACTCATGTATCAAGGTGATGCTGACAGCTTGTTCTTGTAGTCTAGTCACCAATGTTTACTTTTTTGTTGTTCTTTAGTTAATAGTTTCTCTGGAACCTCAGACCATTATAAAAAATAATTTTTGAGCAACGCCCATATCAGTGTGATATTCACTTGAAACAGACCAGGGGGTGAACTAGAAATAGAATGACATATTTTTGTATGGTAGAACTTTACTGTCTAGCAAAGTGAAAATATGCAAACCCCAATAATATTTTCCTAGAAAGCCAGTGTTACCATGCCACTCCTTAGCAACTGTTCAATGTGCTACTGTGAGGAGACTTCAGGACTAAATTTACTATTGTTATGAATTATTATCCTAATAAAGTAAAACCACAAAGCCTTTGTGTTCTGCGTTCCCTGAACTTGCTGCAAAAACCATCCATTGATACAGAATTTTCTTCCAGAACCCAAGCTTACTATTCACCTCTCTCCACTATGAAAACTGATCATTTATTTTTATCCTTTGTTTCTTATCTTTTAATGATCCATGAGAGGACCTTTCCTCTTATCCCATGAGTGCTTAGCTTGCTTAAGTGCAGTGTAGTTGTAGCCTTGTTGTTCCCAGGATATTAGAGAGAAAAGGTGGGTGAGGTAATGTTTTATTGGAACAACTTCTGTTGATGAGAGAGAGGAACTTTTAAGCTTTTTCAGGTCTGGGAAAGGAACTCCTGTGGATCTGTAGTGAGATCAGTGCTGTTCAACATATTCCTAAACAATCTGGAAAAAAGTGTAAATAGTGAGGTGGCAAAGTTCTCAGGCAACACAAAATTACTCAGGATAATTAAGTCCAAAGTACACTGCAAAGAGTTAGAAAGGGGTCTCACAAAACTGGGTGCCTGGGCAACAGAATGGCAGATGATA
Organism: Natator depressus; assembly: GCF_965152275.1. Taxonomy (NCBI): domain Eukaryota; kingdom Metazoa; phylum Chordata; order Testudines; family Cheloniidae; genus Natator; species Natator depressus. Next base: position 31,098,603 of record NC_134236.1, read on the forward strand.
AATGCAATGTAATTCACACTGGAAAACATAATCCCAACTGGACATACAAAATGATGGGGTCTATATTAGCTGTCACCTGCTATATTTGTGGCAGGGAAGTCATTTGTGTCCTGGAGGAAGCTGGCTGTTTGTGTGGTGAGTGGTTAGACGATGGTTTCTACGAGTCCCAATATTCTTCACTAATAATGCCATGGCCAGATATGATGTGTCTGCCTGGGTTTTCTTGTTTATGTATCTTATGAAGAATGTAGAAGGTCCTTAGATGGGTTCATGGGGGATGAGTTTGTAGACTTTCTCTTGGAGTGGTTTGGGGGAGGATATGATGATATCCTTAAGTTACTGGGTAAATTGTGATGTGGGGTATTCTTTGAATTCTTTATAGCAGGTGGTGTCAGAGAATTGTTGGTTTGTCTCTTTAACGTAGTCATCACAGTTGATGACTACAATGAAATTACTCTCTCGAATAAACTCACACAGGAAGTTGATAAAAGACAAAACACCCTATCACAAGGTGATTACTCTATATCTGACCTATCAGTCCTCATCCTCAAAGAAAACCTGCACGGTACTTTAAAAAGACAAGCTTGGGAGTTAAATTCGTTATTCTGCTAGATATCAAAATCATGGACTGAACAGAGATACTGGAGTTTATGGTTTATTACAATAATCTTTAACCCATTAACCCCACTTTTTGTCCTATGACTTCAGGGGTCACTTTAATGGGCCACTGTACCTTGAATGGTCCCTTAAAATATGCTAAACAATGTGTTCCACCTTTCATTTTGCTGTGACACTGGGAGTTCCTTTCCCAGACTTGAAGATGAACTCTGTGTGCTTCGAAGGTTTCTCTCTTACCAACAGAAGTTGGTCAAATAAAAGCTATTACTTCACCCTCTTTATCTCTCTACTTTGCTTAATAGCCTTTGGTGAGGGACTTGTTAAAGGCTTTCTGAAAGTCCAAGTATGCTATATTCACCTGATCACCCTTCTCCATGTTTGTTGGAGGCCCTCATCCCAAAGAATTCTAATAGATCGGTGAGGCATAATTTCCCTTTAAAAAAGCCATGATGACTATTCCCCAACATAACGTGTTCATCTGGCTGACAATTCTATTCTTTAGTATAGTTTCAACCAATTTGCCTAGTACTGAAGTTAGACTTACTGGCTTGTAATTGCCAGGATTGCCTCTGGAGCCTTTTTAAAAAATTGGCGCCTCATTAGCTATCCTCCAATCATCTGGTACAGCGGCTGACTTAATAGATTACATACCACAGTTACAGGTTTCAGAGTAACAGCCGTGTTAGTCTGTATTTGCAAAAAGAAAAGGAGTACTTGTGGCACCTTAGAGACTAACCAATTTATTTGAGCATAAGCTTTCATGAGCTACAGCTCTAAGGTGCCACAAGTACTCCTTTTTCTTTTTGCATATACCACAGTTAGTAGTTTTGCAGTTTCATATTTGAGTTCCTTCAGAACTCTTGGGTGAATACCATCTGGTCCCTGGTGACTTATTACTGTTTAATTCATCAGTTTGTTCCAAAAGCTCCTCTATTAACACCTCACTGTGGGACAGTTTGTCAGATTGTAACCTGAAAAGAATGGCTTAAGTGTGGGAATCTCCCTTACATACTCAGCTGTGAAGAGTGATGCAAAGAATTCATTGCGCTTCTTCGCAATGGCCTTGTCTTCTTGGAGGGCTCCTTTAGCATCTCAAGTATCACGGGGGTAGCCGTGTTAGTCTGTATCCACAAAAACAACACCGGACTCCTTGTTGTTGTTTTTTTTTTGGCATCTCAGTCGTCCAGTGGCCCCCCTGATTGTTTAGCAGGCTTCCTGCTTCTGATGCACTTACAAAAATTAATGTCAGTTTTTGAAATCTTGTTCTAATTGCTCTTCCAGTGCTTTTTTGGCCTGCGTAATTATACTTACAAACTTGACTTGCTAGAATTTATGCGCCTTTCTATTTTCCTTTTAGATTTGACTTCCAATTTTTAAAAGATGCCTTTTTGCCTCTAACAGTCTCCTTTATTCTAGTGTTTAGTCATGGTGGCGTTCTTTTGGTCCTATTACTGCTTTTTTTTAAATTTAGGGTATACTTTTAATATGAGCATCTATATGGTGTTTTTAAATAGCTTCCATGCAGTTTGCAGGCATTTCACTCAGGCAACTGTTCCTTTTAATTTCCATTTAAGTAGTCTCCTCATTTTTGTGCACTTCCCCCTTTTTGAAGTTAAATGCCACTGTGGTGAGTTTCTTTGGTATGTTTTCCTCCTGCAAGGATGTTAAATTTAATTACATTATGATAGCTATTACTGAGCAGTTCATCTATATTCACCTTTTTGGACCCTATCCTGTTGTGCGCCACTTATAATTACATCAAGAATTACCTCTTCTGTTGTGGGTTCCAGGACTAGTCGCTCCAAAAAATCAGTCATTAATGATGTCTAGAAATTATCACTGCATGCTGTTCTGAGATGAAATGTTCCCAGTCAATATGGGGATAGTTGAAATCCCCCATTATTATTGAGTTTTCTGTTTTTGTAGCTTTTCTAATCTCCCTGAGGATTTCACAGTCACCATTACCATCACCATCTTGGTCAGGTGGTCAGTAGTATATTCCCATTACTGTACTCTTTTATTATTCAAGCATTGAATTTCTATCCATAGAGATTGTGTTACACTTTGATTCATTTAAGATTTTTACTATAATTGATGGTATGCTTTCTATCATGTATAGTGCCACCAGTGCAACCTACTCTGTCATTCCTGTATGTTTTGTACCCTGGTATTACCATATCCCATTGATTATCATTGTTCCACCAAGTTTCTGTGATGTCTATTATATCAGTATCCTTATTTAATACCAGGCAGTCAGGTTCACTCATATTGCTATTTAAACTCCTACATTGAAAGAGGAATGAAAGAAATAAAAACTAGGTAGGAGAGAATGAAATATACTAGTTCTAAGAACTTGAAGGACATGGTGACCAGAAACAATCAGTTCAATACTCTAAATACAGATAATACTTCTTTTGTTTAATAAATCAGATAATTTTAAATGCAAGACATGTTTTGAAATGTTCTGGATACATAAGAAAAAAGTTTTTTTCATTTAATTAAAGAACAATTTTAAAATACTGTTTATGTGCATTTTAAATTGAATTTCAGTTGCCATCACATGTAAAAAAATTTATCTAGTAAATAAGGAATGCATCATTTACCATTTTTTATACAAAAATGTGGAAATTAAAAATCTCAATAAATGTATGTAAGCTATATAATGATTTAAATAAATGTGTATTTAGGCAGTGTATCTCCCTGATTAGTAAAAAGAAGAACCAAAGATAGTATAAAGTAGATGTTTAGTTGCAAATTAACATGTTTTAATGGTAACCAACCAATGAGAATCAAGATTTCTTTAGGAAAATAACTGAAAAGAACAAATGCAAAATATTAAAATAGATTATTTAAATTAAAGTTTCCTGCTTGCTGATTTAAGTTATGATTAAAATAAGTGATTTAAATCACTCCAACCTCCTCATTTATGAAATCAGATAATCCACAATGGGTCTTCCAGTCACAAGTGCAAATTAGTAAGTTCCCACTGTACTTAAAAAAACAAAAACAAAAAAACCAAACTTGAGCATCCTACCAATTAAGTAATGTACAAATAAAGTTTATATTTCTGACTGTCAACATGTTACACAGAAAGGATGCTGACTTTTAAGATTACATTATATGCGAACTATTGGACTCTTTCCAAGATAAAGTACTGTGCTGGGGTGCAGGATTGGAGAAGCCGAAAGCCTTATTTGTGCATTCTACCCAAGGATGTGACACCTAATTTTTTTCTGTCTTGCTGCCAAGCCTGATTCCTAGGGCAGAAATATCCAGAAATAAAGTTCATGTGCGCTATTGCTCTCTCCCCAACTCTGTTTTCTTGGAGCAAGGGAAATCTGTTGTCCTTTGGGTGTTTTAACACAAAACAGAAAATTTTCTGTAGTACAGAATCAAATGAAGATTATTTTTACTATTGTATTTTTTTTCTTAGAGATGAACAATAGTGGGGAGATTCTGCCCTAACATTGTTTGTTTTATAGAAGAGGAAAATGCATTAGCAATTTTGATGCTGTGGGGATTGTTTTACTGAACCTGGTGCAATGACATTGGAAGTATGTGATGGATCCAGTGACGATCACTTTTTTTTTTTCTCTATCTAAAATATGGTTGATTATATATCAAGTACTGGGGAAAGTGACGTGTCTTAGAATATTAAAAAAAAAAAAAGAATGCAGTTTGAGTATAGCGGAGGGTTGCGCTTTATTTTCAATCTATTAGGTCAGTTTTTTACGAGATTATCAGCTCTGTCAGAACAGGCCAGACTTTGCTGTGGGTTCGAATGTGAATAAGTATATGGGAGATAGGAACCAGAGGTTTATTTTTAAGATAAGAACAGGCAACCTAAAATCCCAGTGAAGTGGACCTGTTTTATCTGGATTTCTTCTGATTTAATATGCATATGTATGCATGTTAATATGCTGTCAGGACCAGAGTTTGTTTGTTTTGTTTTTAAAATATGTATTGCAGTGTAGGACAGTGGTTGTTAAAGTTCAAGACCTAATGGACCATGTCTAAAACTCAAAATTAGTTGGTGTATCAGTATAATTGTGATGGATTCTTCTCCTGATACTATGCTTTCAGCCAGCTCACAATCCACTGGTGATACGTATGGCACAGTTTGACAAACTGCTAGTGTAGAGGATTTCAACAAGAGTTAACTAGCTTGTGGTACCTTCTGGGTTTTTACTGGCTGAGAGAGGCTGAAAAAGAGAGGGAAATCTCCTGACAACAGAAGGAGTTTTTGATACAGAAAAGGAAGACTAGGAAGCTTTTTATGTAAAGTATTTCTGAACATAAGAATGGCCATACAGGGTCAGACCAATGGTACGTCTAGCCCAGTATCCTGTCTTCCGACAGTGGCCAATGCCAGGTGCTTCAGAGGGAATAAACAGAACAGGCAATCATCAGGTGATCCATCACGTGTCGTCCATTTCCCCGCTTCTGGCAAACAGAGGCTGGGGACACTTCAGAGCATGGTTCTGCGTCTTTGCCCATCCTGGCTAATAGCCATTGATGGATCTATCCTCCATGAATTTATCTATTTCTTTTTTTAACCCTGTTGTAGTCTTGGCCTTCACAACATCCAGTGGCTGTGGCTGGGAGAGAGGACTCCCCCCAGCCCTCTCTCACTGCAGCAGTTTGGGGCCGGGAAAGCTCCGAGGCCAGGGAAGAGGCACCTCTCCCTGGTTGCGGGAGCTCTGGGGCTGGAGCAGAGGCGCCTCTCCCCACTTGCATGGCCCTTGAAACCCTGCTGTGTAGCCGCGCAGCTTAGAGGGACTGCTCCAAGAAGCAGTCATTTAAGGTGTCAAGAAACTTTATCTGCATCCCGTCCTGAGGTGACATATACCCAGTCAATATGGGGGTAGTTGAAATCCCCCATTATTATTAAGGTGTTTTTTTAGTATAGCCTCTCTAATCTTTCTGAGCGTTTCGTAGTCACTATCACCATCCTGGTCAAGTGGTCAAGAGTATATCCCTACTGCTATATTCTTACTATTCAAGCATGGCATTACTATCCATAGAGATTCTGTGGTACAGTTTGGTTCATTTAAGATTTTTACTTCATTTGACTCTATGCTTTCTTTCACATATAGTGCCACTCCTTCACCAGAGTGACCTATTCTGTCCTCCTGATATATTTTGTACCCTGGTATTTGCTGTCCCATCGATTATCCTCATTCCACCAAGTTTTTGTGATGCCTATAATGTCAATATCCTCATTGAATACGAGGCATTCAAGTTCAGCTGTCTTAGTATTTGAACTTCTAGCATTTGTGTATAATCACATAAAAAAAGTGTCACTTTTTAGCTGTTTGCCATTATGTGATGTAATAACATATGTAATGTTATGTGAATGGAACTCTTTTTCATTTGACTATTTCTCATCAGATCCTACCCATATTTTATCACGTTCCATCTTCTCCTCCTTAGTAGAATATAGAGAATCTCCATTAATAGATCTTCCCCTAAGGGATGTCTCTATCTGAACCACTTGCTCCTCCGCACCTGTCGGCTTTCCCCCCTGCCCATCCCTTAGTTTAAAAACTGCTCTACGACCTTTTTAATTTTACATGACAGCAAACCGGTTCCACTTTGGTTTTGATGGAGCCCATCCTTCCTGTATAGGCTCCCCCTTTCTCAAAAGTTTCCCCAGTTCCTAATAAATCTAAGTGTGGATCTCCTATTATCTGACACTTCCCCCCCCCCCCCCCAGATTGCCCCATTTCATTGGTTGCCAGAAAGAATTACTTTGGTTAAATATAAAGTTGGTTTCTTTGTCCTTACCTCGAGGACAAATTTGCTGACACTACAGCTTATGTTGACATAACTTATGTTGTTCAGGAGTGTGAATAAAGAACTCTTCTGAGCAACATAAGTTACACCGACATAAGTGCAGGTGTGGACAGTGCTATGTCGGCGGGAGAGCTTCTCCCGCTGACATAGCTACTGCAGCTCACGGGGGCTGGAGTAGTTAAACCAATGGGAGAGCTCTCTGCCAGCGGCTTAGAGCAGCTACATTGGAGTTGCACCATTGTAAGCTCTCTAGTATAGCCATAGTCTCAAAAACAAAACTGTTATATCAATTACTTTGGAAGCATCACGGAATGACGGGAAAAGAAGATGAATTATCTACTTGTCCTATTTCTTTGCTAAATTCCTCCTCAATTCTACTTCCTGGGATGATGAGGTGCACTTGGCTAATTATGTATACATTCTCAATGAAAGGTAGTATAGTGCCTTTTGTTGTTTGCTATTGACAAGGAACCTATGGTGGCTAGGCAGTGCTGCTGAATATACATCTGCAGGGAGTCCAAAGATAAGGAAGGCATCACTTCACCAGGAAGAGCCTGAAATGCTAGGATACCGCTCATACTCCATTGCTCTGTAATAGGGCATATGAGCTCCTTTGAGTTAATTGAAAACTTTGTAGCAGTACTTGAGTCTTCTGGGGAAACAGAGTACAAACAGTGTCCTCCTGTTTTAAAGGAAACCCAGTTATCTCCATTCACTGATGCCTTAACTCTTTCCAGAAATACTCCAGTTTTGGTCACCTGACACACCTCTGGCACGACAGGGAAGTTTTGAGGTGGGTGAAGCAAAGATAGTTGCATACTGAATCTTTTGAGTCTTGGAATTGGGTGAGGGGGATAGTAGCAGTGATGATTTCATAGGGGCTCCAGGTATGCTTGATTTGGCCTGTTGCTCAGCCTGAATGGAGGCTGAGGGAAAACCCCCCAGAAACTGGGATGGACTGAAGGATGGTCCAGGGGGGAGACTAAGCTGTGCTCTTTCAGGAGACATGTCTGCATTCTTATACCCCTAAATAACGAGTTGGATGCACATGGACTAACCACAGTGTACTTGATGCAAATGAGTTTGCTCTTTAAACATAGGAGCTCTAGTACTCACCCACACACTGATTATTGATTCCTGTGCCCTTTTGGGAACTGATCTGCTTGCCTGTGGACAGGCAAATAAGTCTTCGCCTACCAGGGAGCAGCTATGGCCAAAATGAAAAGAGGTTTAGAAGTGATTGTATTTTTCCTTGGGAATGCTAATATTTTGCATGTAAAGGGACACAGCTTGACATCTAAACCTTTTTCTTTATCAGTTAAAGTAGTTTCAGGTTCTACATCTGTCTCTCCATTCCTGCCTTTTTATTTTTTGCTTTTACAATCACATTTTTTTCCATTTAAAGATACATATTCCTTGTATTACTGTTTCCTTGTGAAAAACCCACAAAATCAACAGACAAAATTGACTATGAAGGGAGAAACACAAAGTAAACAAAATGAAAAAATGTTTTCTTTATTTGCCTTTAGTTATCATAACCTTAGGAATTACTTATAACAGTAAGTAAAGTAAATTTTAGACGGAAGTATGATTTTGGGTTTTTTTTAAACTTGACTGTGTCCCATTAAAGGCATGCATACATGTCCCTTTCTGAATGATTGAATAACTAAGATGACTTTTGGTTGACAGTTGCTTCAGTCCAGTACTAAAACCTTCAAAACTGTTTCTGTTCTATAATGGAAGAAAAATCACATCACCCCAGTGATGCAGTGCTAGATGGAGCACCTGCAGTGCTAGAGTGCCTTTCTTTGTTGTATCTTTATCTCAAGAAAGATAATCGAAGATATATTAAACTATAGCAGTCAACTATCTTTTTTGATGAGATTACAAGTTTGTTTGATAAAGTTAATTGTGTTAATGTAATACAGTTAGATGTCTATAAGGTATTTGTCTTGCTACTGCATGCCTTTTTGATTAAAAAACCTAGAACAATATAAAATTATCATGTCTTATTAAATGGATTAAAAGTTGGTTGACTAATAGGTCTCAATGTGTAATTGTAAACAGGGAATCATCACTGAGTGGGTCTGTTTCTAAGGGGATGCCATAGGGATTGGTTCTTGGCCCTATGCTGTTTAACATTTTTATCAATGAACTTTAGGAAAACATAAAAGTATTGCTGATAAAGTTTGCAAATGGCCCAAAAATTGTGGGAGTGGTAAATAATGAAGAGGACAGGTCACTGATACAGAGTGATATGGATCACTTGGTAAACTGAGTGCAAGCAAACAATATTAATTTTAATACAGCTAAATGTATATGATGTAGGAACAAAGAATGTAGGCCATACTTACAGGATTGGGGACTTTATCCTGGGAAACAGTGACTGAAAAAAGATTTGAAGATTGTGGTGGATAATCAGCTGAACATGAGTTTCCTGTGTGATACTGTGGCCAAAAGGGTTAATGTGATTGTTGAATGCATAAACAGGGGAATCTGTAGGAGGAGAAAAGTTATTTTACCTCTGTATTTGGCACTGGTGTGACTGGTGCTGAATACTGTGTCCAGTTCTGGTGTCCACAATTCAAGAATGATGTTGATAAATTGAAGAGGGTTCTGAGATGAGCCATGAAAATGATTAAAGGATTAAAGAAAATGCCTTGTAGTGATAGACTCAAAGTACCATATCTACACTGCAATAACAGACCTATTGCATGGCTGTGGCTGGCCTGGGTCAGCTGACTTTAGCTCAAGTTGTGGGGCTAAAAATTGCAGAGTAGATGTTTGGGTTTGGGCTGGAACCTGGGCTCTGAAACGCCATGAGGGGATGGGTCCTCAGATCCCAGGCTCCAGTTGGAGCCCAAATGTGTACACTACAATTTTTAGCCCCGCAACCTGAGCCCAAGTCAGTTGATCTGGTCTCTGAGACTCAGTGCCATTTTTTTTTTTTTAATTGCATTGTGGACATTCCCAACAAGCTCAGTCTGTTTAGCTTAATAAAGAGGTTTAAGGGGTGATGATCACATCTGTAGGTATGCACATGGGGCAAAAATATTTGATAGTGGGCTCTTCAATGTAATAGACAAAGTCGTAAAATGATCCAGTGGCTGGAAGTTGAAGCTAGACAAATTCAGTCTGGAAATAAGGTGTGAATTTTCAACCGTGAGGATAATTAACCATTGGAACACCTTACCAAGGGTTGTGGTGGATTCTCCAACACTGGGAATTTTAAAATCAAGATGGGATGTTTTTCTAAAGATATGTTCTAGGAATTATTTTGGTGAAGTACTATGGCCTTTGTTATGCAATAGATCAGACTAGATCAGTGGTTCTCAACCTATTTATCATTGTGGGATGCAGGTTGAGAACCACAGTGTATTTCCCCCCATTTCTCCCCACAGACCCCTATGCCCAGCGCCTCCCGCCCAGAGACCCCTCTGCAGAGTGAGGCCAGGAGCAGAGCCCTGGGCAGGGGGCCAGCAGCCCTGACCCTGGATCTGGTTGTGCAGCCGGGTGGCAGTCCGGACCTTGACCCCATGGGGCCGGCTGGAAGCTGTGGAATCCTGCTACGTGGGGCTGGCCGGCAGCCCCAGACCCTGCGGAACTGGCTGGCAGCCCAGACCCCAGCTGGGCCAGGCATTCTGGGCAGCCGGGAACCTGGACCCCGGGGCCCGGCAGCCTTTAACACATAGCTGGGCTGCAGCTATGTGCTAATTAGATTGCATGCAGCCTGTGGGCCACTGGTTCAGAACCGCTGGACTAGATAATCAGAATGGTCCTTTCTGGCCTTGGAATTCTATGAAAAACCTGTGGAGCTTCTTATGAAGTTCCTGAAAATGTTTGTCTTGTATAACGGTCTTTTCATATGAGCCAAAGGACCTTCAGAATTTCCTGCTATCTCTCTGGAACAGTTTATCCCAGATCCTAGACATGAATGAAAATACTAACATGCGATTTAAGAGCATCCTTAGAGTGGAGGAGTATATAAAAACTTTTTTGCAGAGATGACTCCTAGAACTAGAAAGGGTTGTTCAATTGCAGACAGAAGGTTACTTGTATCAAATGACTCTGGGACTGTGGAGCAGAAGTGAATACTGAAGCAGTATAAACTAGTTGGAACAGAGAGCAATTGGACTAGTCCTAAAACATGTCCAGTACCCTAAAAGGAAAGAATACATGTTAGGAAGGACAGAAAATGTGCTATGTCATATACAAAAAAAAGGTGTGCACAAGATCTCCAAGCCTACATAAGGAAGCAATATAGATTCAATCAAAGGCATAGAACCCAGAAGATGAACAGAACTGTTAATCTGATTGGGTGTATAGTCATGCACACACATCTTTGAAAACAGACAAGGTATGCCTCTTCATGCTTTGGCCAGGATTCCAGAGGACATAGTTCCATGCTGATGATGGGTTCTGCTCGATGACAATCTGAAGGAGTGCATACTGATGCACATTCATTTTCATCATCTGAGTCAGATGCCACCAACAGAAGGTTGATTTTCTTTTTTGGTGGTTTGGGTTATGTAGTCTCTGCATTGGAGTGTTGCTCTTTGAAGACTTCTGACAGCATGTTTCACACCTTGTCCCTCTCAGGTTTTTGAATGCACTTCAGATTCTTAAACCTTGGGTTGAGTGATGTAGCTATATTTAGAAATATCACATTGGTACCTTTTTTTGCCTTTCGTCAGATCTATAGTGAAAGTGTTCTTAAATCAAACAACATGTCCTGGGTTGTCATCTGAGACTGCCATAATGCGAAATATATGGCAGAATTCAAGTAAAATCACAGTGCAGGAGACATACAATTCTCCCCCAAGGAGTTCAGTCACAAATTTAATTAACGCATTATTTTTTTAATAAGTGTCATCAGCATGGAAGCATGTCCTCTGGAATGGCATAAAGCTAAAGCATGAAGGGACATACGAATATTTAGCATAGCTGGCATGTAATACCTTGCAATGCTGGCTACAGAAGTGCTATGCGAAAGCCTGTTCTCACTTTCATTGCCATTGTAAATAAGAAGCGGGCAGCATTATCTCCCAAAAAACTCTACTGCTGCCCAAGATCTCAGTCAACTTCTGTGGATTTACATCACACATCCTTCTTACTATTTGTCTTTCATTTGTGGGTTGGGAAATAATGGAGTCGTTTCAGGTAGAGAGTCTATTTGAAATGGAAAAAGGATGCTTGTGCACATTTAAAGAACATGATAGTAACGGTAGAAACATTGGCATTATAATTTGAAATGCTACCCCACTGTATGATATGCTGTGTCTAATCTTAGGCCCACTCTACCTTAAGGAAGCTCACACTGTTGTTACCTTGATGCAGTTACAGCAGTGTAGACCCCTAATGTAGGCACATTGCACTAGCACAAAATAGGGCTAATTCCATTGCAACTTGCTTTGGTGTTTTACTGCATGAGGATGCACCAGTATTAGTGCCACTTCCTGCCAGTGCAGGACCATCTACAACAATGCTGTTATAGTGAGTACTGATTTAGAATTCAAAGACACAATGAGAGAGCCTATTTCTAGGCGCTTAAAGGGAAAGATGGATGCACATACCAAAAAACCCCAAGTCTGATATAACTTTTCCAATGTTTTATTGAAAATATACTTTTAGATATGGTGTTTGGATTACTTTTTTGTGGATGGTAAAAGAATAGTCCATTTTGAGTGGACAGAATATTTAAATTATTAAGGGAACATCTTGGTTACCTCAGTGATATGTTTTGTCTTTTTAAGCAGTGGTGGTGGGAAATTTAATGAAGCATTTATTAAAGCTAAAGTGGAACTGGTACTCTCAATTCCTCACTTTAATAATCTTTCAAAAGTATGTCAAGTATGCTGTTTAGAGGGAATTAGAGAGCTTTTTCAGTTTCACCACAATCTGTTTTACATTAATTTATTTCCTATTTGTAGCTTGGCATTAAGCAATTCTGAGCACTGTTTTAATAAAAAAAAAAAAAACACAGATAAAAATACAAAGACAAAATATTTTTGAAGTATTAGAGTTCAGGAGATGACAAAGCTTCACTGTCTATAGATACAGGATCTTGTGGTCAGACATACCAAAGGAAATAGTCATTCTCAGAAATATGTATACTAAGAAAATTCAAGGAGTTCAAGTTCTTTTTAATAAATGTTACTTTTTAAAAACAAACATAAATGTAAAAATAGGAACAAATTAAAAATAAAAATTATTCTACTTTCTGTGTATTCCCTAAACTTTCATTATTTATCCACTTTAGAATATAAGCTTGAAAAACTTTTTTTTTTTTTTTTTAAAGGAAGCGGTTCATTCTGTCATACATTGCTTCTCTGTGGGTTCTACCATATTTCTCATTACAAATTCCTGTTTAAGTATCCTTATTAAGCTCCAATCCTGCAGACACTTGCAAATATGCTTAACTTTAACCTTGAAAGTAGTCCTGTCTACTTCATTGGGACTACTCATATACTTAAAGTCAGGCACATGCTTGTGTGTGTGTTTGTAGGATTGGGAATTTAGACAGCAGTTGGTGGCAAAGTTGACTATATGCAAAGATGTGACCTTTTGGTATATGTCATCTTCTTGATTTGTGTGATACTTCTAATAGCTATTCATTTTATAATAGATATTTTAGACAATTTCTGTTTTTTTTAATCTTCCTTACCACTCTTTAGAGCATGAAGGATTAATTTAAGCAACAGTTGAGTAGCAACAACTGAGACCTATTTTCCAATAAAAGCGTATGTATGCTTTAATTGTTTTTTCTGAAGTTTGGGTCTTAAAGTTTGGACGTTTTGCTTTCTTGTAATTGTGTAAGAGTCAGTTTTCTCAGATCCCTCCTTTTCCTGGTCACTATTTTGAAATAAACAATTTTTCTTCTTTAGACCTTGGGACTACATTCGTGCTGTTTCACTGGATTTCCTCACCTTGTTTCTCAGTTCTTTGGTTGCAGTTGAGATTAATATAGTATAGGGATGTAAATATCGGTTGAAAAAGTTAATCAGTTAAACGATTAAAATTATATTGTTTAACCATTAACCAAGGTCGCTTCGACTGGCCTGGCCTGGCTAGGGTTCCTCCGGCACGCTGGCATGGGGCTGCAGGGCTGGGGTATCACCAGGGCTGGGGCTGCTCCAGCCCGCCCAGCCGGGCGCGCCCAGGGGTGGGGGTCCCTCTGGCCGGCCAGCCCAGCCAGCTTTAACGGTTAAGGTCCAGTTAACGGTAAACCTAATGCTTACCGGTTAACTGTTTAACTTTTTACATCCCTTTATAGTACATCTATGTCGGGCTATGTGAGGGAAAACTAAAGGTGGAGCAGATGTCCTGGACCCAGGGTGTAACACAGTGGTGGGCAACCTGCGGCCCATCAGGGTAATCTGCTGGCGGGCCGCGAGACAGTTAGTTTACACTGACCGTCTGTAGGCACAGTCGCCTGCAGCTCCCATTGGCCGGGAACGGTGAGCCGTGGCCATTGGTTGCTGTGGGCAGCCGTGCCTGCGGACAGTCATGCTAAACAAAGCATCAGAGGGGTAGCCGTGTTAGTCCTGTATCCACAAAATCAACGAGGAGTCCGGTGGCATCTTAAAGACTAACAGATTTATTTGGGCATAAGCTTTGGTGGGTAAAAAACCCACTTCTGCATGGAGTGGAAATTACAGATACAGGCATAAATTTATATTGTCACATGAAGTTCTCTTACAAGTGGAGAACCAATGTTGAAGGCCAATTCAGTCAGGGTGGATGTGGTCCACTCCCAATAATTGATGAGGAGGTGTCTATACCAAGAGAGGGAAAATTGCTTTTGTAGTGAGACAGCCACTCCCAGTCCTTATTCAAGCCCAAATAGATGGTGTTAAGTTTTCAAATGAATTGTAGCTCTGCAGTTTCTCTTTGAAGTCTGTTTTTGAAGTTTTTTTGTTGAAGAATGGCTACTTTTAAATCTGCTTGTGAGTGTCCAGGGAGACTGAAGTGTTCTCCTACTGGCTTTTTTATGTTACCATTCCTGATGTCTGATTTGTGTCCATTTATTGTTTTACGTAGAGACTGTCCGGTTTGGCCAACGTACATGGCAGAGCGGCAAGCTAGCACAGGTGAATGAGCCTCTGATGGTGCAGGTGAATGAGACTCTGATGGTGTGGCTGGTGTGGTTGGGTCCTATGATGGTGGTGTTAGTGTAGATATGGGAACAGGGAAGGCAACAGGGTTTGTTACAGGGATTGGTTCCTTGGTTAGTGTTTCTGTGGTGTGGTGTATAGTTGCTGGTGAGTATTTGCTTCAGGTTGGGGGGCTGTCTGTAAGTGAGGATTGGCCTGCCTCCCAAGGGCTGTGAGAGTGGGGGATCATTTTCCAGAATAGGTTGTAGATCGTTGATGATGTGCTGGAGAGGTTTGAGCTGGGGGCTGTACGTGATGGCCAGTGGTGTTCTGTTATTTTCCTGGTTGGGCCTGTCCTGTAGTTGGTGACTTCTTGGTATCCGTCTTGCTTTGTCAGTCTGTTTCCTCATTTCCCCAGGTGGGTATTTTAGTTTTAAGAATACTTGATAGAGGTCTTGTCAGTGTTTGTCTCTGTGTCTGAGGGATTGGAGCAAATGCGGTTGTATCGTAGAGCTTGGCTGTAGACAATGGATCGTGTGATGTGTCCTGGATGGAAGCTGGAGGCATGTAAGTAAGTATAGCGGTCAGTAGGTTTCCGGTATAGGGTGGTGTTTATGTGACCATCACTTATTTGCACTGTAGTGTCCAGGAAGTGGATCTCTTGTGTGGACTGGTTCAGGCTGAGGTTGATAGTGGGGTGGAAATTGTTGAAATCCAGGTGGAATTCTTCAAGGGCCTCCTTCCCATGAGTCCATATGATGAAGAAGTCATCAATGTAGTGTAAGTAGAGGAGGGGTGCTAGGGGACGAGAGCTGAGGAAGTGTAGTTCTAAGTCAGCCATAAAAATGTTGGCATACTGTGGGGCCATGCGGGTACCCATAGCAGTGCCGCTGACTTGAAGGTATAAGTTGTCCCCAAATCTGAAATGGTTGTAGGTGAGGACAAAGTCACACAGCTCAGTCACCAGGTGTGCCGTGGCCTCATCAGGGATACTGTTCCTGACAGCTTGTAGTCCATCCTCATGTGGAATATTGGTGTAAAGAGCCTCTACATCCATGGTGGCCAGAATAGTGTGTTCAGGAAGATCACCAATGCATTGTAGTTTCCTCAGGAAGTTGGTGGTGTCTCGAAGATAGCTAGGAGTGCTGGTAGCGTAGGGTCTGAGGAGAGAGTCCAAATAGCCAGACAATCCTGCTGTAAGAGTGCCAATGCCTGAGATGATGGGGTGTCCAGGATTTCCAGGTTTATGGATTTTGGGTAGCAGATAGAATACCCCTGGTCGGGGCTGTAGGGGTGTGTCTGTGTAGATTTGTTCCCGTGGTGAGGCAGGGAGTTTCTTGAGCAGATGGTGTAGTTTCTTTTGGTACTCCTCAGTGGGATCAGAGGATAGTGGCCTGTAGAAATGTTGTATTGGAGAGTTGTCTGGCAGCCTTTTGTTCATAATCCAACCTGTTCATGATGACTACAGCACCTCCTTTGTCAGCCCTTTTGATTATAATGTCAGAGTTGTTTCTGAGGCTGTGGATGGCATTAAGTTCTGTATAGCTGAGGTTATGGGGCAAGTGATGCTGTTTGTTCACAGTTTCAGCCTGTGCACGTCTGCAGAAGCACTCTATGTAGAAGTCCAGCCCATCATTTTGACCGTCAGGAGGAGTCCATGAAGAATTCTTCTTCTTGTAGTGTTGGTAGAAGGGTTCCTGTAGGTCAGTGCTCTGTTCAGTGGTGTGTTGAAAATATTCCTTGAGTCGGAGATGGCAAAAGTAGGCTTCCAGATCACCGCAGAACTGTGTCATGAGCATGCGGGTGGTGGGGTAGAAAGGGAGTCCCCGAGATAGGACAGACTCTTCTGCTGGGCTGAGTGTGTGGTTGGATAGATTAACAATATTGTTGGGTGAGTTAAGGGTACCACTGTTGTTGCCCCCTGTGGCATGTAGGAGTTTAGATAGTTTACTGTCCTTTTTCCTCTGTAGAGAAGTAAAGTGTGTGTTGTAAATGGCTTGTCTTGTTTTTGTAAAGTCCAGCCATGTGGAAGTTTGTGTGAAAGGTTGGTTTTGTATGAGAGTCTCCAGTTTTGAGAGCTCATTCTTGATCTTCTCCGCTTTGCTGTACAGGATGCTGATCAGGTGGTTCCTCAGTTTCTTTGAGAGTGTGTGGCACAATCGTAGTAGTATGTCGATTGCAATGGATTTTTTACTTTCAGTCCATTTGGTATGATGTCCATCTGTTTGCACTTGGAGAGGAAGATGTCTGTCTGTATCTGTGCAAGTTTTTTTCACGAAGTTGATGGATTTCCACTTCATATGGCTAAATTCAGTGCTTTGCATGGTACCAAGTATGAGAGGGGTAGCTGTGTTAGTCTGTATCCACAAGAACAGTGAGGGGTCTGGTGACACCTTAAAGACTAACAGATTTATTTAGGCATAAGCTTTCATGGGTAAAAAACCCACTTCTTCAGATGCATGGAGTGAAAATTACAGATACAGGCATAAATATATATTGGCACATGAAGAGAAGGGAATTTACCTTACAAGTGGAGAACCAATGTTGAAGGCCAACGGTAAACAAACTGTCTCATGGCCCGCCAGTGGATTACCCTGACAGGCTGCATGTGGGCTGCAGGTTGCCCACCACTGTGTAACAGAAGTCTTGTTTTCTGGTGTTTCTTTCAGGTATTGAACTATCTTTGGTGCTGTGATCCAACTAACCACAGGTCTATCTAGACAGCATCTTTTCTCTCACAGATTATCATGTTGATACATTTGGAGAATGGAGAGAGGATATTCTGACAGTGTAGCAGTATGTTGGCTGGCAGGATGGAAACAGAAACAGGCAAATTGCTTTAATCTCTTCTACCTGATTCAGTATATTTTTCATGAGATTGGGAGAGTTAAGGAATGACAAGAAGATGGAAGACTAGAAGAGATGTAGACAATGGCAGATTGAGGAGAATAGGAAGGATCAGATTAGGATATCATAAGGACCTAAAAGAAAAATCACGTACAGAAAGTGGATTGTTCTGTTTTTTTTCATGAAATACATTACAGTGCTGTACTTAAAATAAAAAGAAAAGGAGTACTTGTGGCACCTTAGAGACTAACCAATTTACTTGAGCATAAGCTTTCGTGAGCTACAGCTCACTTCATCGGATGCATCCGATGAAGTGAGTTGTAGCTCACGAAAGTTTATGCTCAAATAAATTGGTTAGTCTCTAAGGTGCCACAAGTACTCCTTTTCCTTTTGCGAATACAGACTAACACGGCTGCTGCTCTGAAACCTGTACTTAAAATAGACTAGGTTTATAGTGGTCAAAAGCAGAATTTCCTAATCAAACATTTAAATTTAGAACACTTTGCTTTGGATGTAATGGACTGTGGAATGTGCAAATATAGGAATCTGTTTTGATAAGCTGTAGCGTTTTTAATTTAATATGTAAAATTATTCCTAAAACAAGCAAATTTTTTGTAAATGTTGTCATGCAATAACACTTGTTTTTATATGCCTTGCACTTAAAATGTAAATTCTCCAGTCCTACTAATAGGATTCCTTCCCCTTTTATTTTTAGCAGAAAACATTGTCTTCTGTTTATTTTGTTTGCAAAATAAATATAAAGTAGCAAATTAAATAGACTATACAATCTAACTGTCAATCAGTTGTTCTACACTAGACATGTTTTAGGCCAGGGATCTCAAACTCAAATTACCAGGAGGGCTGCATGAAGACTAATACATTGGCCCGAGGACCGCATCACTGACACTGCCCCCCTGCTGTCCCTGGCCTTGCCCCTACTCCACCCCTTCCCCTTCACCATTCCAACCCCTTCCCCAAAATCCCCACCCCAACTCCGCTCCCTCCGTGCCTCTATTCCAATCACTTTCCCAAATCTCCGCTCCTGCCCCGCCTCTTCTCCGCCTCGTCCCCTGAGCACATGGCTCCCTGCTCCTCCCCCCTCCCTCCTAGAAACTGCTAAGTGCTGCCAAATAGCTGTTTGGCGGCGGGAAGCACCTGGAGGTAGGTAGAGGAACGGGGACGAGGCGTGCTGGGGGGGCGGTGGGGGAGGGGAGCTTGGCGGCCGCAGGAAATAACCTGGGGGGGGTGCGCGGGGAGCTTGGTGGGCCGCAGCAAATATCTCTGCAGGCCACATGTTTGAGGCCCTTGTTTTAGGCTTTCTAGAATACAGTGGATGCAATGGACAAACAGAAACAGCACCAGATAACCAGCATGTACTGTATACTTTCTTACAGACTCAAGATGTGAAATTTGAATTAGAATGTAATTAGAATATTACAGTGGTGCTAATATTGTGACAACTCTAGGATTTAAAATAATCAATTTATCAGAGCTCCACATATATGCAGGATAGTATAATTTCATTTAAAAATATAATCCCTTTACAAAAAAAGTAATGAGTTTGCACTGGAGACAAGTGCCCTTTTCTTCCATAGAATCAGAACAGTGCAGGCAAAGATGATTGAAGCTTCCACATCCGTATGCCTCAACCCAGTTCTTGGGAGACCACTTGCAGCAGTCAGAGGGATAGGTCAGTGTCCATGCCATGCCATTTAATTGCTAATCTTTCTTCTGAGTTTGTTGGTATAAAAGTTGTGGGCTTTTAAAAATAAATAAATAAATGGATATTTTGTACAATGGAAACTGAATTTTGATCAAAAACTTCCTTTATGTATGTGGCCGTTGAAGAGGCATTGGTAGTAACAACTTCTGGTAACTGCTGATGTCAGCTAGAATCTAACTGGTGATTTAGATTAGAAAGTCTTTTACCTCTATTAGTAATCTCTTGACTAATACAGTCCCTTTGATTTAGTCCTCAATTTTTAATACTTTATTTCCCAAAAACAGTAATTCATACTTTTATTTAATAAGGCTTAATGAGAGTAATGTATATGTATTCCTGACATAATATCCCTTTCCTCCTGCAATCAGTAATTTTGAGCAAGATTTAGCATACAGTCTTGATTGGTTGAGAAATATTCCACCTGATACATTTTATTTAATCAAACTCTGAAAGCAAGGTACTTCAATTAGCTTGGTGTACATTTTGCTAGCTTCAACCTGTGCTGCTTTACTGTGCTGCTTCAACCTGTGCTACTTTACTTACTTAGATTACTCTTCAAGAACTAGGTTCTTGAAGAGTAATCTAAGCCTAAAGTTTGTCAATTTTGAAGTTAAAACCAATTTTTAATCTCCTAATTTTCCCCCTTTTACTAAACTTCAGTCTAAATGGGTGTCATTTCAAGAGCCTGGCTAGCAGAGATGGAACTCTGGACAAGTTGCCCTCTTGTAACCTATTGCAACAAACTCCTGTTGACGTTCTGTAAGTGTTCTGGAAAACTTGAACACAAAATAATAAAGACGACAAAATCAAGATTTTCAAGACCTGTAGGACTAACCTCATGATTTTGGTGTCCCAGGATAGCTGGCCCCTTAAGAAGAGATGGGCCTCAGTCCACCTATGACATAGCTAACTCACCTCTCCAAGTGGGGAGAATGAAAGTCATGTGACTGAGTCAGGTGACCCAGTCAGGGAAGGTACTGAGTATTGGCAGATGCTTTGCAAATACCGCAGAGAATCAGGGCCCTTCAGGAGCCTTTTTAGTGAACCAGCGAGGAAGGAAGCTGACAGAGAAGGCCAAACTCCATTCTAAGAACTGCTGGGAGAACAGGAAGACAGACCCTCAGGGAAGAGGGGCTGTGCCCGGCTTGGGACTGGGGTGAAAGGAACTTTAAAAAGGTAGACCTCATGGATAAGGGGCTGCGTCCAGTGTGAGACAGGGCAGAAAAGACTTTATATTTCAGTTGATTTTGTGTTAACGAGCCGGACCCCCCAAAAGGGATGTTGGTATTGGACGCAAGTGTCTGTGAAGTTAATGAGGAGCCTGAATGAAGGGGAAACCAATGCAGGCCTTTGCAGAGCCATGTTTGGCCAGCAGGGGGCACAGAAGAGTAGATGCACCCTTTTATATTGGGAAATGAATTCTGTTCTGTTCTATGTAAATTAATATACTGTCCTCATCATTGTGTTGTCTGGGTGCCTCCCAGAGTAGTGCATTAAGCAATGTGACTACCAGCTATCACGTGCTTGTTATCTTATCCTGTCTCCAATGGGAGAAGGGTGTGCAGTGGAGTGTCTTGTTTAGGAATTTTTCTTTCATAATATGTTTCCATAACTTTGTTGGAGAAGGCAAGGTCAAAGAAATGTGCCTTGCATTCGGAGTGAAAGATAGTGACATTTGTGGTGGTCCTTAATTCCTGTGGGAGTTCGTTCCAGAGTCCTGGACTGTCCCTGAGAAAGCTCCGTCTCCTGCATAGATGAGTTTTTTATCCTTTAGTGTAGACAATTCCATTGTGCCAGAGGAGCAAAGTTGTCAAACACTGTCTTCATCCTGGAGCTTTAGTCCATCTCCTAGATTTCCTGGGCTCAGATCATTGAACACCTTGAAGTGAGGACTGAGGCCTTCAGCGTGATTTGATATTCAATCTATGAGAAGCCATTGTAGGGAGTGGAGGACAAGTATGATGTATTTGCAGTAGTAATTAGTATTCCTGAGGAGATGTGCTGTAATGTTCTGTACCAGTTGGAGTTTCCTAAGAGCTGAAGGCTACATTTCCAAGTAGATTGCACTGCTGTAGACAAGTCAAGAGGTGACACAGATGTGAATAACTGAGGCTAGGTCATCATTTGCCAGGATGGGAGGGAGAGCAGGAAGGAGGGAAGAGGACAAAACATGCTGCTGTTCTGATTTTTGTAGGGCTTTTTTGTATTGCCCTTTTTTTTTCTTTTTTTAATTGAATGGAAAGGTGCCCAGAGCCTGGGAGAAACGTTTTATGCTACTTCATTTAAATCCAAATAAAATTCTCTCATGAGGAGGAAAAAAAATTGACTTTTCACAAAAGGACAAGTTTAAATGTCTTCTCTTTTTGAAGGATGAGACCATCTGTCCTCTCATCATTTTCTGTTTAAGCTACAGGGTGGATTGATTTAAATCATTAAGGAAATCTTATTTAAATAAATTTTAACCTTGTTTTGCATTTGTACTTCTTAGTTATCTTTCAAAGGAGAGACTCATTCTCACTGGTTGGTATAACTGTTTAAACATGTTGATTTGCAACTAAATATAGCCTTTATGATAAATTTGGTACTACTTGTTAATGAAGAGGATACACATTTAAGTAGTTATATAGTTTAACATATATTTATTCAGATTCTAAAAGAAAGGAATTATTAACTGTAGTTAATGAATTAAACTAATTGTTTCTGCTACCTGATGTACTGGGGTTCCACTGAGCCTGCCTGTTCCACCAGCCTGGGCTCCCTCACCCTGTCCTGCTGTTCCAGGCTCTCAAGCCTCCTCTAGCACACACACAGGTAGGGATACACCCAACTGCAGAAAGACAGACACTGAAATCAGTACTGCTTAGGAAGGCTTTCAGCTAAGGAATTGCCCAGCACTCCCCCGCTGGAGAGTAAACCCAAAATTGTATGGTCTTGCTCTGCACCAGAACTGTACAGTGTAAGCTAATTGAAATTCACCCTCTCCCTCACTGTGGAGAGAGAGATGCACAGCTTCCCCCGCCCCCCAGTTGTGAATTACCAAAACTGGGTTTAAAATAAAAACAAGTTTATTAAGTACAGAGGTAGATTTTAAGAGATTATAAAGGATCGCCAACAGGTCAGAGCAGATTACCTTAGTAAATAAACAAAACCTGCAAACTGAGCTTAACACACTAGATAGGTAGGATGTAAATTAGCAAATTCTCACCCCGAGTGATAAACAGGCTGGCAGACTCTTAAGGCACAAGTTACCTTGGTTTTCCCAGGTTTTCATACACAGGCTAAATAGCCTTCTAGCCTGGGACCATCACTTCCCACAGTTCAGTCCTTTCCCCTCTGGTGTTTCCAGGTGTGTTGTTGCAGGGAGAGTGAGGTCCCCCTTTTATATCTTCTTCCCACTTGCTGGAAAGCTCTTTTGCTGTGACCTGGGTCAAACAGTTCTCACTGTGTAGTGTTATCTCTGAGATGTTTCTATTGTACACAGTTCCTGGGGTAATCCTTGTGTGTATTTCCTCAATATGCCATTAACATTGTTTGGCCTTTTTACTGATGTACCTAAAAGGCTGCTTGTGGGTGCTTTCAACATCGCAACGTGTTTCAGTAACACATTCATACAAACTTCATAATTTCACATATGACGATAACACAGTCCAATGAGATATTCATGTCTAGCAGATCAAGTCTTTTTTAGTCTGATACCTCACAAGGCATACTTTGTACAAAACATATCCTAATAACATGATGGTGTTGAATATTGGGGTGTCAGCGTGTCACACTAGTCCAAATGAAGAAAATATTCTCTCAACACCTGCACAAGAGGCTTCTGCTGTCAAAAGTTGTTCCAGGAGCTTAATCAGGGACTTTCCCCATTTGAATGGTTTGACTTTCTTTTAAAACTTCAGCAGCAAAACATATCCTGCTTGAATCATTCACCCTTTAACCCTGCAATTTATTATGGTTGATGTTTGGTTTTGATGTCCATGACATAACAGTATCCTTCTTTTCAGCAGTCAGATGTCTACCCTGGTGGTTTGTTTTGAGAAGATTGACAAGTTAAAAGAGGTGGACTAAGTGCTTGATCCATCCACTTCTTCACTGCCAGCAGTTTAACTTTGTCGTTGGATACTTCTCCAGTGTTTCTTGAGGTTCTTTTCAAATTTCAACAGCATCAGGAGTAGAGCAGCTTCTTCTTCTGCAGTTTGTACAAAGCTATAGAAATAAGTCACAGTATTTTCATCATGTCATCTGTTTCTCCTCAGTCCACTGTCAACTGCTTTGGCTATGATAATTCCATGTATTTTGTCATGATTTTCTACAAAAATTGTCATCAGGATAGGCCAGTCTTGAATAAATAGCTCAAAACAATCAGCCACTGAATTCAGTTGTACATGCTGGGGGAGAACTAGTTTTGATCATCCTTCTTTAAGTGAAACTAAAGAAAAGTGGTTGTTACTGAAGTATTTTACAGTTTCAGCAACATTTTCCTTTAAATGTCTGTGGCCAAAAGATACATCAATGGAGCACTGTGTACCCATGTTATAAGTTTTAGGTATACTTCATTATCCTCGTCCTGAATTCTTCTCATCTTAATTTCAGCATGTTGTTGTTTTTTTTATTTAAATGATTTTAATAGATTATAATTTTTAAGCCTTACAATAGGTTGTCCTAATTTGAAATTTAATTTTAAAGAGCTTCATAGACTTTAAGACCAGAAGGAACCATCATGATGAGCTAGTCTGATCTCGTGCACATTGCAGGCCACAGAACCTCACCCACTCCTCTGGCTGAGTTACTGTAGTTCTCAAATCATGTTTTAAAGACTTCAAATTACACCATTTACTCTAGTTTAAACCTGCAAGTGACCCATGCTGCAGAGGAGAGCAAACCTCTCCCCCTCCCCCCAAAGGTCTCTGCTAATCTGAACTGGGAGAAAGTTCTTTCCTAATCCCAAATATGGCCATCAGTTGGACCCTGAGTATGTCAGCAAGACCTATTAGACACCTGGAAAAGAATTCTCAGTAGTAACTCAGTGCCCTCCCTGTCTAGTGTCTCATCTTCAGCTGTTGGGGATATTTGCTACTAGCAGTCACAGATGGATTACACGTCATTGCAGGCAGTCTCATCATATCATCCCCTCCATAAATTTACCAATTTCAGTCTTGAAACCATTTTTTTTATCCCTACTGTCTAAACTTATTGATGACCAGTTGATATCCATTTGTTCTTAAACAGGTTTATTTTTAAAAGGAAAACATTTAATTTAAATCTGGAAATTATTTTTTAAAAAAATCATCGAATTTTATCCCTCCTGTCTTGCTGAAATATGTGCAGTATGTGCTATGAATTGTTTGTATTGGCGCTCCAAATATTTTATGGGTGCGGGTAGGCATGAGGGATGTATTTTGAGTTTGAAGCTCTCAATAAAAGGGAGTGCAATAACAGAGAAGTAATGTCACTGATGTCATCTTTTAAATAAGCTTTTGTTAAAAGAAAATAACTAGGTACCTTGAGTATGGAGCTGATGCTATCAAATAAAAACTACAGAGATGAAACAAAGTTACACAGATAAAACTTTCAGTATAAAATTCCAGGCCCTCCCGGCTCTCTCCTCCTCTTCTCCCTTCTCCCCCCCCCAAATCATTCAAATATCCCTAAAACAACGTATGAACTGAATTCCAAAACCATGGAACTAACAGTGAAACGCAATGAGCTGCATGTAACATAAGGCTGCTCAGTCACCTTCTGTTAAGAGTCAGTGTTCCAAAATCTCATCTCTCAATTCAGCTCACCAAATATCCATGGTTTCCATAAGAACAGAGTAAAAGAGCTTTTAACCAACAGGCATCTAGCACAGTTAGTAAAACATCCTTGAGATGGGCTGTATCAACCCCACACCAGGCAAATGGGAGTTAACCAATCACTTTGGGCCCAAGAAACCCCTACCCCTTTGTCTCTGCTGCGCCTGCTCCAGGTGCAGGGAGCAAATAAAAGGAAGCTGGGTCAGCTCAGTCTGGGCTGGCTGAGGAGGATAATGGATGTGTGCTGCTGGCTCCTGCTGAAGAACCGTCAGCCCTCCAGACTACTGAGGTGGGTATCCCTAACTACACCACTGGCTGTGGGGACACCAGGCTGCTGCCTGGAAAAGACAGGCCCAAAGTGAACTTAAGAGTTGTAGGTGACCTAGGGAATGTATTGGGAGCCAATACTTGAATTCCGAAAAAAGGGGTTGCTGGCTTCACAGGTCCCTGGGTCGGAATCCGGTGGAGTAGCGTCGACCCAGATTCCCCTACCTTCCGCCCCATGCTGGAGATCCTGCCTATAGACTGTTTGCTCTGCCCTGCCTAGGGGGCCAGAGTCCCTGACTGTCTGGCTCAGCTGAGTGTCTCAAGGACTGTGTGACAGGGTGTATCGACCCTGCACTGGGCAACTGGGGGCACCCTTCTCTCCCCCGTCCCCAAACGTGCAGAGCCTTGTGACAGTCCTCAATAGAACTTCTGTCAAATATGCATTCATTTACTGAGTCTCTCAGCAAGTTGTGTTTATGCTTTGAATTTCATGCAGCAGTGCTGCTTACTTGAAAAATTTCATTTTTCAGCTACTGAAACAAGAAAAGTCTTTAAAGCTTACTGAAAATGAGATTAGCGTCACAAGCTTGATATTTTCAAATCAAAATAAGGTAGCAATATCATTCAGAGCAATGGATTTTTAAAATCTGGCACATTATGTGAGAATTAACAAAGTAGCTTTAGAGTTTGGCTCTCCAGTTTATCATGCACTTTGTCAAAACTGTTACAGTCCTATTACCAAGGCATTAAATAGACTTAACTATTTAAAAAAAAAACCAAAAAACCTTTAGAGACACCAACCTGTAAATAAGATGCTTATTTTAAGGATGATTCTCCCGCTCACCCCCTCAAGCCTCTCTGACCAGATTTAGAAAGTAAAGTTGAGATATTTTGTTGATTGGCGAAAGTGAAAAATAGCTAAAATGGGTGTTGGCTCAGTTGGCTAAATAAGGCCAGTGATCTTCTTTAAAAAAAAAAAAAAAAAGATATTGGGGAAATATTAACCAGCAGGATATCTGATGTGGATCAAGAATAGAGTATGGTCTTAATGTGGTAACCATGGATAATTAAAAATGTAATTTGATGCTCTCCATAGAATGAAGTTAACATGTCAACTTAATATAACGTAGCTAAAATTTTGTAGAGGTGTACTGCTCTGATTTGGCATTGCAGTCATGTATTTCATCTAGCATTGCAGTCGAACACTTGATGTTAATATTGTCCATTTTAACATTTTTTTTAAGCTACTGAGATGGTTTGAAATGACAGAGTAAGTTCACAGGAATACAATTGGGTCTTTTGATTGATCGCTAAGAGTTTCATTTGAAATGGAATAAAATTCTGACTTTTTCATTCAGTGAAAAATGTCAATTTTGTTTCAAGCTGAACCAATTACTTTTTTTGGAACTACCAGGGAACTGAAAAATCAGTTCTTCTCGAAGCCCTAAATCAAGGCTGTGTTTGATATTAGAAGAGTAGGGATTCTGCATCTGTGAAAGAATTTTATTGATGTGGTAAAGGCAACTTTCTATGCAAGTCCTCTTTTGAATGGAGGAAAAGTTGGAAGATTTTGGGAAGTATTGTTGGAGAGGGTGAGGGGAGACTTTTTTTTTTTTTTTTTTTTTTTTAGTTTTCTTCCCTCTGTTAAAAGATTAGGGAACACAAACAGGAGAAATTGACTTACGCGGTGATTCAGGAAGTACATATGCACATAACTGTAAGCACACTTATAGTTTCATGGAAGTTGATGAAAACAACAAGGAGTCTGGTGGCACCTTAAAGACTAACAGATTTATTTGGGCATAAGCTTTCATGGGTAAAAAACCACTTCTTCAGATGCCCATCTGAAGAAGTGGTTTTTTTACCCACGAAAGCTTATGCCCAAATAAATCTGTTAGTCTGTATCCACAAAAACAACAAGGAGTCCGGTGGCACCTTAAAGACTAACACGGCTACCCCCTGATACTTGACACCATGGAACTACTCATACTTTAAAATCAGATACCTTCCTGAATCAGAGGCTTACTAGTTGTGCAGGAGGAAAATAGGAAAACTAACTACAGCCAAAAGTATGTCAAAATTGAAAAATGTAGCAAGAGATAAATTTCCCTGTTTATCTTCCAGCTAAAGTAATCTTAGGTGTTGAGGACTGTGGTCAAAGTTTCATGAGCATGTGCACGCGTGTGTGTCAGTGTCAAAGGGAGACAAGGTTAATTATGTCCCTTAATTCAGTGATTGATCTGATATGTAACCATTTTCTTTAGGGGTATTGCATCCTCCCTCACAATACTCCCTTATATGGCCCATTCAAACCATATGAAATAGTTCCACACCTGGAGAGTTTGCAAACAAAGATTTCCAAGGAACTTCCAGGTACTTCAGGAAATGTTCACCTCTCTAGCAAAGGGTGTGATTTGATGGGTCTTGGAGCAGTGGGGACACCCCTCCCCTCCACAGCAGGGAGAGGGAAATATATCAAGTGGGAGTGGCTGAACCAGTTACGCACACTCCCCCAGGTTTCCCCCTTCCTTGCCAATGGCCTGCTCTGTGTGTGTGTGAGAGAGAGAGATAGGGGAGAAGGAGCTGCTGCTTTCTTGTGTCTTCCTCTTCCCTCCCTCCCATGCTGTATATGTGGTGTGGTGTCTCTCATGGCATCCAGATACAGTACTGGCATCTATCCTGCCCACTTTGGCTGCCATGGAACAGCAGGCATCAGGATGGTTGGCTGTCACCTGCAAGGGGGTGGTGTTTCTGTTGGCTGCTAGTGAGTAGCTGTTCCAAATTCTGTCCTTTCCCACCCTTATGTTGTATGCTGGATCTCTTATGATGTTGGGCTAGGCTAATTGCCAAATTTGGTTTGGGATTTGGAAGAGATTTTTCTCATATGCCAGAATTGGCAAACTACTGGGGTGGGGAAGGATTCACCTTCCACCTGGCATCCCAGAGGCCTGTTTTGGGGGGTGTTAAATTGCATGTCTCAAGTTGGTGGATTTCAGCGTAGTTGGTGGGTTAAAAAGGATCCAATGTGAGGTCCCTGCACGTCCTGCTTGGGCATGAGCTCTAAGTATGATATGGCATGGGGAGGAGTACACCTCCCTGTCTTGTGCAAAAAGAAAAGGAGTACTTGTGGCACCTTAGAGACTAACCAATTTATTTGAGCATGAGCTTTCGTGAGCTATAGCTCACTTCATCGGATGAAGTTACCACATATCTATTCAGGGGACACCATCACAGGGCCTAATAACATCAGCCACACTATCAGAGGCTCGTTCACCTGCACATCCACCAATGTGATATATGCCATCATGTGACAGCAATGCCCCTCTGCCATGTACATTGGTCAAACTGGACAGTCTCTACGTAAAAGAATAAATGGACACAAATCAGATGTCAAGAATTATAACATTCATAAACCAGTCGGAGAACACTTCAATCTCTCTGGTCACGCGATTACAGACATGAAAGTTGCGATATTACAACAGAAAAACTTCAAAACCAGACTCCAGCGAGAGACTGCTGAATTGGAATTCATTTGCAAATTGGATACTATTAACTTAGGCTTGAATAGAGACTGGGAGTGGCTAAGTCATTATGCAAGGTAACCTATTTCCCCTTGTTTTTTCCTACCCCCTTCCCCCCCCCCCCCGACGTTCTTGTTAAACCCTGGATTTGTGCTGAAAATGGCCCACCTTGATTATCATACACATTGTAAGGATAGTGATCACTTTAGATAAGCTATTACCAGCAGGAGAGTGGGGTGGGGGGAGAGAAAACCTTTTGTAGTGGTAAACACCCATTTTTTTTCATGCTTTGTGTGTATAAAAAGATCTTCTATACTTTCCACAGTATGCATCCGATGAAGTGAGCTGTAGCTCACTAAAGCTTATGCTCAAATAAATTGGTTAGTCTCTAAGGTGCCACAAGTACTCCTTTTCTTTTTGCGAATACAGACTAACACGGCTGTTACTCTGAAACCTTTATAGCTCAGATTCTGAAATACAGATTGCTTTGCTTTGCTTTTCCAGGTCCCAGTTTATTGAGGAAAAAGTTTTAAAAGAAAAAAGTTAATTTTCTTTTCCATCTTGACATAGACACACAAAAAAACATAACACGCATTCCTTTTGAAATTCCTAGTCATGCTATTTTTCATCTCAATTCAGATAATGTAAAATCTGGCTTTTACTCCTTTAGAAATACTTTCTTAAATCTGTCTTTCAGTGAGTATATTTGATGAGGCTTTCTAAAAATTATTTGTCTGGGAGGAGTTTTTAGTATTCATACTATCAGTCTGCTTCAGGTCAATTGCATTCTACTATATCTAAATGATTGGCTATTGAAAGCACATTCAAAAATGGAAGCAGATTTTACAGTCATCTGAAAGTCAAAGAGGTTTTCTCCTTAGTCTAGTTGGCAGCACAGAAAGAACACAGCCAGTCTTTCCTTTATCTAGATTTAGGTAGGTAAACGTCTCGCCCTAATAAATGTAGTCTGTTGCAGATGAAGGGTTTTCCTCTTGTGTGCTGAAGATGAGTCTTTGGTGGCTTGCAAACTGGGCTGGAACTGGGGCCTGGCTATAGTAACCCAGAAAAACCAAAGACATATCAAGTTGAAATCATTATTGTAGATGGCTTCTGATCAAGGAGAGACTGGCTCCTTTGTTTTCTAGTTATGTCTAGACCTGCACGGATACAAAAATTTGTATCTGCATCTGATCTGTGATCCGCAAAAATTGTCCATGGATATCCACGGATTTGCAAAGCTCTACTAACAGCTCCACAGGTCACCGTACACCAGTGATGCAGGGCTGTGACAAGCCCCCAATCCCCCCTCCCTCCCCCTTCTCCCCAGAGACCTCCTGCCCCGCCGCCCGTTCCATCCCCACGTACCTCCTTCCCTGCTCTGGGTAGGGAGGCTACAATCCTATGCCCTTTTATGCAGCACTGCCCTCCCAGTGGGGGGGCTCGGACACCCCTGAGCAGCCGTGGCAGCTCTACCACATACACATCTGGCCGGGACAGACAGTGGCAGCAGCCACTTTTTTCACAGAACCCACTGGTGCTGTCCCTTAGTTTAAAGTATAACCACACCTCTTTCAAAATGTCACTTGGCTTACTCTCTTATGGAAGTTATAGTTTACCTTCTCCATCCGAGCAACCTGGGGGACTACAACTCCCAGAATGCCCATTGGGCTATTGCCACATAGCACAGCCCGCTGATATGTGATTCAAAAAGCTGAGCTGGAGCCTGATGGCTGGGTGACAGCCGCTTCATTCAGGTGAGTGTGTGCTCCAGAGCCCTGCCCAGATACAAAACTTGTATCTGTCTCCGAGCTGCGAAAATGGTCGGCGGATATCCACAGATTTGCAGGGGTGTGGTCATGTCTGTATCCCCACTGTGGACTGTTCCTCTCCCCCTTTACTTACTACATCAGGATCTCATCTGGCATCAAAATATATCTAGTTTAAAAGTCACTGTTTAGAGGCTCAGCAGCTAAAACTGTAATTTTTTGGCTATTCGTCAGAACCTGCTCAAGTTCTTTTAAAATTTAGGAAAGTTTCTGTTATATTCCTAACATTTGTGCCTCCAGTGCTTTAATAACAAAAGTATCAGTAACTGTAGTTTTTGTTTGTCCTCGATTGCAGATAACATGTAATTTCCATATCTTAATTTTTATAAATGAAGTACTGAGCTACCATAGCAATGGATGTAATACTAATGAATAAGAAATTTAGACATTTTCTGTTTTGTGGTCACTAATGAATCTAGGCTACACAGGAACTTTCTCTCTCTCCTTGACTAAGCTGACAAATTTCAACCAAGGCTGGTGAATGTTTTGGATTGTTTCTGATACTTTTACTTCTGTTGACTTTCTTAGATACTCCCGTCTGATTGATTGCTCTGAATTGTGGTGTGAAAGGTCTGCTGGCGTGAAGCCTCTTCCTCATCCATCTTGTAACCTGCTATCTACATATTGCCTGAAACCCATAGCCAATAGAGAGTTGAATACTTGATAAATGATAGATTAATTGTCTTGCCTCCTTTTAGTTTATGAAAATTAATCACTGTTGACCTTTGCATCCTGTGCAGCCATTACTGAAATGAGGTATACAAAATGTTGCAACCTCAATATTGAGGTTGAACTAGAGGTCCTGAGAGCACAAAGGAATGGAGCTGCTAAGTTTCCATGTGGACTTCAAACATTTTGGTAATCTCCTTTTTATAACGGAGCACAGTGGACACATGGCCTTCATATAAGCTAGTGGGATACTCCCTGTTTGACCTCTGAGCAGCCCTGGGAATTGTACTTTGGTACAGATCCCACTTTTTCTTTCACCTTCCTCCCAACCCCATTGTATCAGTGTTGGCCCACCTCCCTATCCAATGATGGGGATGGGTCTATAGGTGAAGCACAAGTTCATATCATACTCTGAAGTGGCTGTATAACACAGTTTATGATGTACCAACAATACGAAGGGTCTTTTTGAATCCATGTGGTTGACCATTCTTGACCTGTAGTTTGCTATTTGGACAGTGCTGTGACAGAATGAATTTTCCTGAGACAGCTGGATGATTGTATTAGTCTGTATTGGTCTCTATTTTGCATAATATCTGCAGAATAATTGATATGTTAAAACAGTTCCTGGCTCTCACTGGGTGGATGATGCAGATAATCTGCTGAAAATAAGACGACAATGTTTATGTAACTCTTCTCAGTTTAAGTATGATCAGGCAATGAAAAACTGTGAAGAAATTCACTTTTTTAACTAGTCATGTATTCAGCACAGTAGACTATTGTAGCAATAGTTCTTAGGGGTGGACAGATTCTCTTTTCTCCTCAACCTATTGCCACACAGCAAGTGGAAGATTGAGAAAATTTCATGTTGACTGTGCTTGTATTTGTTTGATGACTGGTAAAATCTTGTTGTTGTTGGTTGTTTTTAAATAATTATGTATATCAAAGGCCACTGAATGGTTTTGGCAGCTAAGGTTGGATGGATATTGGGGAAGGTTTGGGGTAGGTGGGGGGTGCTGTTTGCTGGATTTTCAGTTTTGGAACTTGAGCCCACTGATATAACATAGTCCTACTTTTTGACTTTTGGAGCACACTACAAAGCACATTTGCTTTTCCCTACTTGAGAGAGACTAGTAGGACTCTGTTGCTAGGTCATAAGGGTTGGAAATAGATATTTAGCTGCTGAGTTATGATTTATGCTCCATGAGTAGTTGTTTGTATAACTATTTTTAAAATGTCAAGGAATGCCTGGAGCAAAAGAGAGACTGTTTTATATTGAATGAATATATAAACTGAAAAAATAAATAATTTCAGAAAATTAATTCACATTTCTAAACTAACATGATCAGACTCCTCTCCAAATAAGCAAAACCCTCAGTCATTGTCCTAGAATAATCTGGAATGACTTCAACAGTAGTTTCTGTTGGTTTGAAAATTTAGTGAGGCTGATTCCTTTTTCATAAGTATTAACATATAAGGACTTCTAGTTTCTTAAGTTGCTCAAGCCTAGGCCCTGCCCCCACTCCACCCCTTTCTCCAAAGCCCCACTCCTGCCCCATCTCTTTCCGCCCCTCCCCCAAGTGTGCCT
The DNA here is from genome assembly GCF_965152275.1 of Natator depressus. Taxonomy (NCBI): domain Eukaryota; kingdom Metazoa; phylum Chordata; order Testudines; family Cheloniidae; genus Natator; species Natator depressus. The sequence goes on from NC_134236.1 coordinate 31,131,343, forward strand.
GGCCAATGGGGGCTGCGGGAAGCGGCGCGGGACATATTGGCCACTGCTTCCCTCAGCCCCCATTGGCCGGGTACAGCAAACCGCAACCAGTGAGAGCCGCGATCGGCCGAACCTGTGGACTCGGCAGGTAAACAAACTGGCCGGGCCTGCCAGGGGCTTTCCCTGAACAAGCGGCGTCCCAAGTTTCATAGAATCATAGAATATCAGGGTTGGAAGGGACCTCAGGAGGTCATCTAGTCCAAACCCCTGCTCAAAGCAGGACCAATCCCCAACTAAATCATCCCAGCCAGGGCTTTGTCAAGCCTGACCTTAAAAACTTCCAAGGAAGGAGATTCTACCACCTCCCTAGGTAACGCATTCCAGTGTTTCACCACCCTCCTAGTGAAAAAGTTTTTCCTAATATCCAACCTAAACCTCCCCCACTGCAACTTGAGACCATTACTCCTTGTTCTGTCATCAGCTACCACTGAGAACACTCTAGATCCATCCTCTTTGGAACCCCCTTTCAGGTAGTTGAAAGCAGCTATCAAATCCCCTTCATTCTTCTCTTCTGCAGACTAAACAATCCCTCAGCCTCTACTCATAAGTCATGCGTTCCAGTCCCCTAATCATTTTTGTTGCCCTCCACTGGACTCTTTCCAATTTTTCCACATCCTTCTTGTAGCGTGGGGCCCAAAACTGGACACAGTACTCCAGATGAGGCCTCACCAATGTCGAATAGAGGAGAATGATCACATCCCTCGATCTGCTGGCAGTGCCCCTCCATATACATCCCAAAATGCCATTGGCCTTCTTGGCAACAAGGGCACACTGTTGACTCATATCCAGCTTCTCGTCCACTGTAACCCCTAGGTCCTTTTCTGCAGAACTGCTGCCGAGCCATTCGGTCCCTAGTCTGTAGCGGTGCATGGGATTCTTCCGTCCTAAGAGCAGGACTCTGCACTCGTCCTTGTTGAACCTCATCAGATTTCTTTTGGCCCAATCCTCTAATTTGTCTAGGTCCCTCTGTATCCTATCCCTACCCTCCAGCGTATCTACCTCTCCTCCCAGTTTAGTGTCATCTGCAAACTTGCTGAGGGTGCAGTCCACACTGTCATCCTGATCATTTATGAAGATATTGAACAAAACCGGCCCGAGGACCGACCCTTGGGGCACTCCACTTGATACCGGCTGCCAACTAAACATGGAGCCATTGATCACTACCCGTTGAGCCCGACAATCTAGCCAACTTTCTATCCACCTTATAGTCCATTGATCCAGCCCATACTTCTTTAACTTGCTGGCAAGAATACTGTGGGAGACCGTGTCGTGTCAAAAGCTTTGCTAAAGTCAAGGAACAACACGTCCACTGCTTTCCCCTCATCCACAGAGCCAGTTATCTCGTCATAGAAGGCAATTAGATTAGTCAGGCATGACTTGCTCTTGGTGAATCCAGGCTGACTGTTCCTGATCACTTTCCTCTCCTCTAAGTGCTTCAGAATTGATTCCTTGAGGACCTGCTCCATGATTTTTCCAGGGACTGAGGTGAGGCTGACTGGCCTGTAGTTCCCCAGATCCTCCTCCTTCCCTTTTTTAAAGATGGGCACTACATTAGCCTTTTTCCAGTCATCTGGGACCTCCCCCCGATCGCCATGAGTTTTCAAAGATAATGGCCAATGGCTCTGCAATCACAGCCGCCAACTCCTTTAGCACTCTCGGATGCAACACATCCGGCCCCATGGACTTGTGCTCGTCCAGCTTTTCTAAATAGTCCCGAACCACTTCTTTCTCCACAGAGGGCTGGTCACCTCCTCCCCATGCTGTGCTGCCCAGTGCAGTAGTCTGGGAGCTGACCTTGTTCGTGAAGACAGAGGCAAAAAAAGCATTGAGTACATTAGCTTTTTCCACATCCTCTGTCACTAGGTTGCCTCCCTCATTCAGTAAGGGGCCCACACTTTCCTTGACTTTCTTCTTGTTTCTAACATACATGAAGAAACCCTTCTTGTTACTTTTAACATCTCTTGCTAGCTGCAACTCCAAGTGTGATTTGGCCTTCCTGATTTCACTCCTGCATGCCCGAGCAATATTTTTATACTCATCCCTGGTCATTTGTCCAATCTTCCACTTCTTGTAAGCTTCTTTTTTGTGTTCAAGATCAGCAAGGATTTCACTGTTAAGCCAAGCTGGTCACCTGCCATATTTACTATTCTTTCTACACATCAGGATGGTTTGTCCCTGTAACCTCAATAAGAATTCTTTAAAATACAGTCAGCTCTCCTGGACTGCTTTCCCCCTCATGTTATTCTGCCTGGGGATCCTGCCCATCAGTTCCCTGAGGGAGTCAAAGTCTGCTTTTCTGAAGTCCAGAAGCACTGGGTTAGATGCACAAAATACAAGATCAAAATGATAGCTTCTTCTGTTTTTCCCGATCTCTCAGTCCAAATCTATCTCCATGTTAACAGTAGTCATAGACTGTAAACTATTTGGGGCAAGGACCATCTTTTAGTTCTGTCTTTGTACACTACCAGGGTCCTGGTCTTTGACTATGGCTCCTAGGTACTATAGTAATACAAATAATAGTTTCTCTCAAATCATCTCTGGGGTGGCCTTTGGCATTCCCCCACTTAATCCTACTCTTTCCTTTTGTCCTTTCATCTTTCTTTTCCTCTTCTAGCTGATTTTCGTTGGTCACTTACTATAAATCCCGGTCTTAGGTGGCACTTTGCTGTGGGATTTCACTCTCCAAAATGGTTTACTCTGCCAACAGCTAGCGTTTTACTCACATAGAACTTTGGTTGAAATTCAGAGTTACATTTGGACACCATCTCGTTTTGTGTACATGGTTAGTAGTAATTCCTCTCGGCCAATCAAATCCCTTTGTTTACTTTTGCAGCAGGGTTTTGTTGGTTTATTTTACCCACCCCTTTTGGTAAGAGGCAATAGTAATGCATTCTGATCATTTTAACACCTTTTTAAAAAGACCTTTTATTATTCAAATCAAACCCAGATTATCACACAGTCTCTCAAGAAGCAGAGGAAATTACAATAGTTAATATGATTGTACTGTAGTTTATAAATTAATTTCTATTGCAAGGAAGGCAGAATAAGAGATTAGATTCACTCTGGTCAGTGAAGTTTAAATATATATAATTCCTTACTATTCTTAATCAGTTCACAATTTTTGATTATTTTTACTAAAAAAAACCCTTGATTTGGTCAGGATTTTTAATTTTACAGATTTAAGAAACACTAGTGCTTGAGCATGCATGAAAAATAAGTGTATACTTTCGAAGAAATTTGAATTGTATTTTCAGATAGTGAGTCAGCTAAAGCATGGATTAATGTTTCTATGACTACTATTTTGAGTATCTAGTGAAAAGAATTTCCACTGAGAGTTATGGCTTTCTAGATGAAGAGATGTGGTCATAAATATAGAATTGCATTAGTATGTAGGACAGCGTGGTGATATCAGAAGCTAGAAAAAGGTTTTACAAAATATGAATTATTGCATACAGTAGGGCATGACTCCTTTATATTTATTGGCTATATAGTATGTTAGCTTTTTATCTTTAAATGGTGGGCTCTGTGGTAGTTTTTCTAAATTTTAGTTGTGACTTTCGAGGTAAACTGTAACATTTCCCCATCACCTCCTAAGTCACAGATTTGTCACGGGAGGGAAGTGAGTGCTGCTTTCTGCAGCAGCCTTCCCCTGCTGAGTCTACTGCTTATGCTGTTAGCAATAAAAGAGCTGGGATTTTCTTCTGGGACAATAAAGAAGTGATGAAATTTATATGTCTACTCCCCCAAAAGTACAAATGGGGGAAAATATTTTTAAATCAGATTTGATCCAGAAATCGTAGTGGTCACTCTCCCTCTTTTTGTTTTTTGTTAAAAAAAAGTTAAGTGGTTTTAACATGGACGTGCAGCCCATATAGCTGAAGAGTGAGAGTATGTGTGTGTGTACAGAAAATCCCCTCCCCCCCTTTTTTTGCAGTTCATTTTCAACATGGGGGGGAGGAGGAGGAGAGGCTTCTGGAACATGGTCTGAGTATGAGGCTATTTCACCATGTTTTTTACTGTGAAGCAAGAAGTATGGTATCAGCCCACAACTTCTGCTTTCATAAATGTTAGCAACACAGTCCAAGTTGTGTAAGTGGTGAGAGACCCATCTTATTTAGAATCTGAGTTTATTAGTAAACTTCTAAAGCAGTGCTAGTTAGTTCTAAGGTGATAAAGTTGTGTAACTAACCTTAATAATAATAATAATAATAATAATAATTAATAAGGTAATTGTATTGTGCATGTTTTTACTTTTAAAAAGGGAAACCGAGTATTTCAATTCTTTGTATCTGAATTTCTCTTTTAACAATATGTTAAACAGATTATTCAGTTTTCAACCTGAGCAGTAAAAGGCTGGGAATTTTATTTTGATTTTGAACCTTCATTAAATACTCCAGTTATCCGACTATTGTTTTAAATGTCAGTGCTTAAAAACACACAGGGAAGACTTTGGTGCATACACAAGTACCCCCAAATGTTTAATTTGTTCCAAGAGTTCAGACTCTAGTACTGCTGAAAAATAATTAGGATGGAAGAGCATCCTAAGTATTAGTTATGCAAATGACATATCCAGTATCCCACTTTTGCTTCAGAATTACCATGTACAGTATTATCATAATAAATAGCTTTTTAAACGAGAGTATGGTTTAATCAGATGTAAAATTGGTGATCCATCATGGTATTTGAGAATGCAGTGATAGCAGTTTTTGTGCTCACCGTCCAGTGATTTCAATCAGCTCAGGAACATTGAGTTACCTGAAATGGACTACTTTCACAAAATATCCAAAGAGAAATATATGCTGTATTCAGTGCAAGGTTTGGATTGTTTGCAGTGAATGAGGCATGGTACCACGCACAATTTAGATTAAAAAAATAATGTGGTATAGCTATTACCATTCTTCTTTCAGTGCTGGTCCCAGTGTGTATTCTAATGTGGGTATGCATGCACTCCATGTTCCTGAGACTGGAAAATTTTTACTAGTAGTGTCCATTGATCTGCGCCTGCTCTCCTCACCTTGTGCCCCAGACCAAGGGCATAAGGGGTGGTACAGATCGATGACCTCTCCAGTTACTTTCTATCGCCACATGGTCTGAGACCCTCCAGTGTCCACAGAGCTGATCCTCTGACTTCAACCTGTAACTATTGTTGTGACATTACCCAGGGTACAGTCTGGACTGTTGGACAGCTGTGTCCCCTCAGTTCTTCAACCTGGGTGCCTTTCACACTGCTTCACTGTGAGAACAACCACTCCTGGCCTGTTCTCACACAGCCTCAAGCATATGAGTGCTCTTAGCTAGCCACTCCTGAATTATATTGCAGAGTGACACCAGCAAATTCCCAGTCCCAGAAATGTGCGTCTTGCTCTGCCCAGTTCTTTCCTTCTGGACAATACAAGCTCATAGAAAGTTTGTCATTTTATTAATAGAAAATGATATACATCTATCTTGTTATCCCAAATGAAGGTTCCCAAACACACACACAGACTGGTTTAGATAAAACAATAAAACAAGTTTAATAACTACAGAAAGATAGATTTTAAGTGATTAAGAGTAATGAGTAAGGTTACAAATCTGTCACGGATTTCGTGATTTTACCAGATGTCTGTGACTTCTTTGGCTTCAGCCTGCTGCAGTGGTAGAACTGGAGCAGCTGTCGGCAGCCTGAGGCTGCCGTACCAGTGTCCCCCACCGCCAGAGCAGCAGCCCAGGGCCAGTGGTCAGTCCCTATTGCAAGGGCAATGGCCCGGGCCTGAAGCAGTGACCGCTGTTGCTGGGTAAGCGGCCCAGGGCCAGTGGTCAGTCCTTGGCGGGGCTCCCACTGTTAGTCATGTCCCCTCACCCCTAAGGTATTTTTCATAAAAGTCACAGAAAGGTCACATGCTTCCATGAAATTTTGTTTATTGCCTGCGACCTGTCCGTGACTTTTACTAACAATACCCATGACAAAAATCTTAACTTTTTAGTAATGAGGCATAAAAGTCAGAATTGGTTACAAAGAAATAAAAGGTAAAACACAAGCTAATACTTACTTTAGCAAGCTAAGTGAATTTAAAGCAAAAAGGTTTCTCTCACCACATGCTTATAGGAATCTGCCTGGATCTCTTCAGCCAGGACCCCTCCCCCATTTCAATGATGCTTCCTTTGTTTTTCAAATGTTGATGCCGTGAGTAGAAATGAGGGAAGAAAAGTAATTTGGAGCCTCTGTTCCTCATTTTTATATCTCTTCCGTCTCTTTGAAAATTGCCTCCAGCCAAGTTTCAGGTGACAGCGAGTCTGTTTACATGGGAACTACCAGCTCTTCCATTGCCAAGACATAAATTTCGTGCTCTCATCTTTCTTTCTGCCAAAGAATGGCCGCTTAACCAGCTGATAGTCAATTTGATTTTGTTGACACCTGGCTGAGGCATCAGTGTGCCTTTTGTCTCTGAGGAACTGGTTTGTATCTGCTTTTTCTAAACTTGGAGCATATCTCAGTGAAGTTAAACAGTACAATCGTATAAGTTTACATACAATATTACCATACATGTTTTATCAGGACAATAATGTTCAGCAGATTATGAGTTTTCAAATGATACCTCACAAGACAAACTTTGTATGAGATTTATGATAGTTTGAAAAGTGGTGAATGTAAGGGTACAGACTGTCACACTTGTAAATATAAAAATTTGATAGGTGTTTAGATTTAGTTAGTACTCTGGGGATAACCCCTTCGCGTGCCCCACCCCTCCATATGGGACCCCCTCAGGAGCTCGCACCCCCCGCCCCCTTATGGGACTCAGATTATGCCCAGGACTCTGAGCTTCAAGAACCCTTTCTCCTGCTAGTCAGCGATGACTCAGAGGTGCCTATCCTGCTTGAAGAAGCTCATGTCTCTGCTCAGTGCAGTAGTACCGCTCCTTCCCCAGCCAAACTGACAAACGTGGGAATTGAAACTTTGGAAACATCTTATGGAGAGTGTTATGAGGCCCCAGTATTATCCAGGCTGGGCAGACCATCCTGTATATTGGGCAGAGGTGTGAAAGAACACACCATCCAGCACAGCTACGTCTGATACAGGGGCAAAAAAAGGTAGAGCTAAGGACTTCTCAGCCCATAGGGGTCACAATACCAATGCACAAGCTCTGAAAAATAAAAGTACCTCCACATCGGTGCTGTTGGTATTGAGCAAAGAGCGACATGAGGCAAGGCTGGGACAACTATTGGTACTGACAGAAGACACCAGAAAATGCCATGCACTGCTGGTATTGACATGAGCACATAAGGAAACACTGGCTTTCAAGAGCATTTCTACACCAGCTCTGAAAGTGCACAGGGAGAAAACTCTTCATTCCAATGAGGACTGAAAGAAACACCACTTTGGAGGATATCTTCTTCCTTCTGGACCCAGAATCCCCCCCCTTCTATTGGATCCAGCCCTTACAAGGGAGATCCTAACAGTGCTGGACCATGAATTCTATGAGAGAGATCGATCCCTTACTCTATGTACTTGTTAGAGCAATGAGGGCACTACCATTGGAACTGGAGTCCACGTTTTCCTCTTCAGAGGAATCTGATATGGAGGAGGGACCCAACGTCACCTTCACTGAGAGATGTGAGCCCAGATAGAGGATCCAGAATCTCCTAGGCCCTGTCATGACCTCTTAAAGATGGTCCCCAGGAATCACTTATATTCTGTGCATTACTGGGGATTGTGGGACCCCTACATGTGATATCAAGTATTGGTACATTTTCATGGGGAATTACACCATCCCTCCCCACCCCAGAGAACAGCTAGAGCTTTCTCAGAAGCCCATGGAAGAGGAGGAGGAAGAGCCAGATCCAGTGGTACTCCCCCTAACAGGAGTATCATCATCATCATCTGATGAGGTAGTTGCTTTCGCCTCACCATCCCCACCAGATTACCATAAACTGTTTCAAGGCCTGTGGAGGAAAGTTGTGGATGAGCTCCAGATTCCTCTGCAGGAAACACCTCAGACTCCTGGATGTTTTACAGAGTGCAGGACCTAGTGGAGTGATGCTCTTCGTTAACAAGGCTGTCCTGGAATCATGTGGCATACTCCAGGAACATGTGCGCCTACTTCCAAGAGCACAGAAAAGAGAATCATTGTCCCAGCCAAGGGAGCAGAATTTTTATTTATGCATCCTGGCCCAAACTCTTTGATGGCTCATGCGGCCACTGAAAGGTCAAAAGCACCTGAGGTCCACTCCCTCAGATAAAGAGGCCAAACATTCATGTCCACCAGCCTGAAATTCAGAATAGCCAATACGAGGCCTTGCTGTCTAAGTATGATTTTGTCAATTATTCAAAGATTTCAGAGTTCCGAGACGAGCTCTCCCTCCAAAGGATAGAGCACAATTTCAGACCCTAATTAAGGAGGGTAGATTGGTGGCTAGAACATCTCTACAGTCTGCAGTTGATGTAGCTAACATAGTCTCGAGGTCAGTGGCTATTGGTTATGTGTTGAAATAGCTGACTTACAAATGTATAACTTTTAGCATAAATATAATATCACTTATGTTTTACATGTCCAGGGCACTTACTACCTAAGGGCACATAAAGGCACATAAGGATCCTAAGGGCACAGGACGCGCACAAACCTCCTAGAGTCCAGAGCTGTTCAAAAGGCCTGGAAGTAATTCTTACTGCTCATACAATCCTAACATATTCAGGTGATGTCCAACAACATGACAACCGTGTTCTACACCAGCAAGCAAAGGGGAATGAGATGTAGACCCCTGTACATAGAGGTGGTCAGTCTGTGGGACTGGTGTTTTCATCACCAGATCACCTTATCAGCAGTACACATTTTGGGATTACACAATACATTAGTGGACAGTCTTAACAGACACTTCATTATCAAACATAGAATATAAGGGTTGGAAGGGACCTCATCTAGTCCAACCCTCTGCTCAAAGCAGAACCAAACCCCAATTTTTGCCCCAGATCCCTAAATGGCCCCCTCAAGGATTGAACTCACAACCCTGGGTTTAGCAGGCCAATACTCAAACCACTGAGCTATCCCTCCCCACGAATGGGAGCTGCACAATTCTGTGGTGAACATACACAGACAATGTGCATTCCCCTCTTGAGACCCGTTTGCATCACAAGAAAACAGGAAATCCAAGATATACTGCTTCAGAGAATTGCATGGTTAGGACTCCAAAGTGGATGCCCTCCTAATCTTGTGGGAGGGACCCTTAATATTGTATGCCTCCCCCCCCCCCCCATATCTTTCTTACCTTCAGTTCTCAGGAAGATCTAGCAGATTGGGGCGGTGATCATCCTCATCGCGCCCAGGTGGCCCAGACAGTTTTGATTTTACAACCTTCTTCAGCTGTCAACCCATCCATCCATCCATCTCTGGTCTTTTTCAGACCTCTCAACACAGGAAAGGGGCAAGATCAGACATCCCAATTCGGACTCCCTCCACCTCTCAGCTTGGTATTTGAATGGGGATCAAATCTAAAGTGGATATATTCAATAGTAGTTCAAGCCATCCTTAACAATAGTAGGAAGGAATCCATCACAAACTGTTTTTTGGCTAAGCGGAAGAGATTTTCTATTTGAGCTCAACATCTCCAGATGCCCCCAGAAGAATCAAATATTACCACTATATTCTAGACTTTCTATTCACTTTGAAGACTGCAGATTTTCTGAAGCTCCCTACAAGTGCACATTGAAGTGATTAGCATCTTCTATCCTTCAGTTGACAATTATTCAACCATTCCGTTATCAACCATCCAGTGACTATATGTTTCTTAAAGGGTGTAGTTAGAATCTTCCTTCCAGTAACTAAACCTGCTCTGACATAGGATCTTAACTTGGTACTGTCAGTGTTAACCAAGTCAGGATTGGGCCAAAATAAATCTGATGAGGTTCAACAAGGACGAGTGCAGAGTCCTGCAGTTAGGACGGAAGAATCCCATGCATTGCTACAGACTAGGGACCGAATGGCTCAGCAGCAGTTATGCAGAAAAGGACCTAGGGGTTACAGTGGACGAGAAGCTGGATATGACTTAACAGTGTGCCCTTGTTGCCAAGAAGGCTAACGGCATTTTGTATAAGTATTGGCATTGCCAGCAGATCGAGGGATGTGATCGTTCCCCTCTATTTGGCATTGGTGAGGCCACATCTGGAGTCCTGTGTCCAGTTTGGGCCCCACACTACAAGAAAGATGTGGAAAAATTGGAAAGCATCCAGTGGAGGGCAACAAAAATGATTAGGGGACTGGAACACATGACTTATGAGGAGAGGCTGAGGGACCTGGGATTGTTTAGTCTGAAGAAGAGAAGAGTGGGGGGGGGGGATTTGATAGCTGCTTTCAACTACCTGAAAGGGGGTTCCAAAGAGGATGGATCTCAGTGGTAGCAGATGACAGAACAAGGAATAATGGTCTCAAGTTGCAGTGGGGGAGGTTTAGATTGGATATTAGGAAAAACTTTTTCACTAGGAGGGTGGTGAAACACTGGAATGCATTACTAGGGAGGTGGTGGAATCTCCTTCCTTTGAGGTTTTTAAGGTCAGGCTTGACAAAGCCCTGGCTGGGATGATTTAGTTGGGGATTGGTCCTGCTTTGAGCAGGGGTTGGACTAGATGACCTCCTGAGGTCCCTTCCAACCCTGATATTCTATGATTCTGTGAACCGTTAGTGATCTGCTCACTGTTCCATTTGTCTGTGAAGGTCGCCTTTCTAGTGGCTGTCACTTTGGCTAGAAGTATTGGATAACTAGGAGCCCTTATGGGTGATCCATCCTACATAGTTTTCCATAAGGATAAGGTTTCATTAAGAAAATAAAAAATTCACCCCCAAAATAATCTCGGCCTCTCACATAAACAAGACAATATACCTACCTGTCTTTTTTTCTGAAGTCATGTGCTACTAATGAGGGGAGGAGACTCCATTCCCTGGATGTTCACCAAGTGTTGGCATTCTATGTACAAAGAACAGTCATTTAGGAAATCACTAGCCTGTACGTTTCATTGGCAGAACAGATGAAAGGACAATCAATCTTTGCTCAGAGACTTTGGATTTCAGGCTGTATCCTCCTCTGTTGTTAGTAAGCTGATACCCTCCTCTGCAAGGTGTGAAGGACCATTATACCAGAGCCAAGGCAACTTCAGTAGCTGCGATTTATGAAATGCCGCTAGTTGACATCTGTGAAACTACAATGTGGAGCTCTGTACGTACATTCACAAAACATTGCACATGGGTCCAAGCCTCTGCAACTGATGCATCTTTTGGATCGGTGGTCCTTCATTCATCTGTACTGCATGGGTCCTTGCACCCTCCTCTTCAATGATTACAGCTTGTCCGTCACCCACAGTGGAGTTTACATAGGGATGAAGAAGAAAGAGACATTATTTACCTTTTTTCAGAGTAGCAGCCGTGTTAGTCTGTAGTCGCAAAAAGAAAAGGAGTACTTGTGGCACCTTAGAGACTAACAAATTTATTTGAGCATAAGCTTTCGTGAGCTGCATCCGATGAAGTGAGCTGTAGCTCACGAAAGCTTATACTCAAATAAATTTGTTAGTCTCTAAGGTGCCACAAGTACTCCTTTTTATTATTTACCTTGTATGGTAACTGGAGTTCTTCAAGATGTGTGGTCCCTATCTGTATTCCCCTGCCTTTCCTCTTTCTCCTCTGGTTTGGATCCTTTACTCCATCGTTCATGGTAGAGAAGGAACTGGAGAACCAGTCTGTCTGCACCACCCTTTATATCAGGAGAAGAAGAGCACAGGCGAGGGCCAATGAACACCGCTTACAAAAATCTTCCATTCTTGGGTACATGGAGTGAATGCATATTTATCCACAGTGGAATACATACAGGGACAACGCATCTTGAATAACTTCAGTTACTATACAAGTAAGTAACCTCTTTTTCAGTGGATATCATCGATCCTACCTCATTCAGAGCACAGGATGGGGATTCCTATGGGGAAAAATAGTCTTTAATTACATGATTGCAGACTATCAGAATACATGTGCACAAGGGGGCCAAAATAAGATTTCATGGGCAACCTTAATTCTGGCATTTCCTAAATTTTGAGTATGCAATCTTAATGTTCTTTTAATGGAGTTTCTGTGTGTGTAATATTATAAAGGTTGGAGTCATTGTAGTTGGCTTAAAAATGCAGCATTACTTACAAGGCCTTTATTGCTATTCATTTCTGCCTCATTAAAAGATTATTTTTATGCGCAAACAATACTTTAGTGAGCTGGTATCATTTTAAGAAAAAAATCAATGGGATGATAGGTTGAAATGGTCACAACAGTAGTTCACCAAATATTTGTTTACCTAACACTTAAAAAATGGGGGATAATTGCAGAGGGATCCTGGTTAATAATTAACTGTCATTTGCTATATGTGATCTTATTAAAGGAGCAATACAAATCTCTCTCCAACTAGGTTCAAATGTAGAGTTGCAGTTTTATTTCCATAATAACAATTTAGATCTAAATACCCCCAGTATTTTTAAATGAGGTACCTAAAGTTGACATAGTAAAAATATTATTCTTAGTCTGGTCTTTTATATCAGAGGACAGCAGCATACAGTATTTTACAGGAACCTAAAGTGGGATCAGATGCTAACAATTAATTTCCTCATAGAATTTTCTATGGGGCTTATCACTATAGTATCTGAATATTTCAGGAACATTAATGAAATTATTTCACAACACCCCTCTGAGGTAAAATGATGGCATTTCCCCCATTTTACGGATGAGAAACTGAGGCCAAGAGTTAAGGTCAAAAACTGTAAAAAGTGTTAGTTAATTTTGGGTGCCCAGCTTGGGATGTCTAAGGCTTAATTTTGTCAAAGTACTTAGCATGATGTAGCATTTCAGATGTTGAAAGCATAACTCCCATTGACTTACACTGAGTTACAGTTGGGAGTGCTCAGCACATCTTCAAATCAGGCCCTGGTGTGGTATCTAGAAATGAGGAACTCACATAGAATGGCCCATGAAAAGTTTGGTTTAAGTGACTTGCCCAGTGTCGCATAGGAACTCTTTGGAAGAGGCAGGAATAGAATCTAGATAACCATGAGACTGCCTCATTCACTGCATCTTTCAGTTTCTGCAATAAATAAGGCAGGGGTCCAACAGACAAGTCTCATTTTGCTGTACAACTCAGATTCATTTGAGGAGCACTATCTATCCTGTGCACTGAATGAGGCTGGAGTGCTGTGGAAAGAACAGTTTCTGATCACTGTGACAGGGTCGGGCTGCAGGAGAGTGATAGAAGGTAGATACATTAGCCCCAGATTAAGCAGGTCCCTTTCCCCTGAGTAAGATAAGGGGCTGTTCCAGAACAATCAGGAAGTTGCTGGAACCAATTATGGCAGGCACACTAATTAGGGCACCTGAAGCCAATTAAGAAGCTACTAGACTCAATTAGGACAGGCAGTCTTATCAGGGCACCTGGTTTAAAAAGGACCTCACCTCAATTAGTGAGGTGCGCAAGGAGCTGAGAATGAGAAGGCATACTGCTGGAGGACTGAGGAGTACAAGCGTCATCAGGAGGAAGGTCTTGCGGTGAGAATAAAGAAGGTATTGGGAGGAGGCCACGGGGAAGTAGCCCATGGAGTTGTAGCTGTCACGCAGCTGTTACAGGAAACACTGTTGACAGCTGTGATCCACAGTGCCCTGGGCAGGAACCCGGAGTAGAGGGCAGGCGGGTTCCGCCCCATCTCCCTCAACTCCCTACTTGATACAGGAGGAGTTGACCTGGACTGTGGGTCCCACCTAGGGTGACCAGATCACCACACTAAAATATCGGAACACATTGGGGTGCCATCAGCCCTGCCCACAGTCCACCCTTGCTCCTCCCAGGCTCTGCCCCCACTCGCCCCTGCCCTCCCCCCACCGCAGCCTTCCTCATCCCCCTGCCTGCTGCTGGCTTGCTGCGTCCCTCCTCAGTCCCCCACCCACTGCTCGCCTCAACGCCTACTCACTCGCCCGCCACTCACCTCTTCGCCGGCCCGCCACTCGCTCCTACGGAGCTCGCCCATGCCCCGCCTCTGCACCGTCCTCACCCCGCCCCCATTCCACGCCCTTCCCCCAAGTCCCCACCCCTGCCCTGCCTCTTCTCCGCCTCCTCCCTTGAACTTGCCGCGTACCCGCTCCTCCCTCCTGGAAAGCGCTAAGCACCGCCAAACAGCTGTTGGGCCGCGGGAAGCGCTGGGCGGGAGGAGCAGGGACGTGGCACCCTGGGAGGAGAAGGAGGCGAGGAGTGGGGAGCTTGGCTGCAATTTTTCCCCGTGGGTGCTCCAGCCCCAGAGCACCCACGGGGTCAGCGCATCCCTCCCGCTCGCCTCCTTACCTGAATATCAGGACAAATGGCGTCCCGATCGTAACATTGATCAGGACGTGGGACAAAGGGTTAAATATCGGGACCGTCCGATTTTATCGGGACATCTGGTCACCCCAGTCCCACCAGAGGGGAAGGTCCCTGGCCTGTCCCCCAACCCACTAGGTGGGTCAGCAGAGACTGCGAGGATTGTTCTCCTCCCTTTCCCCATGCTGTCCAGTGATGAGGTTAGCTGAGTGAACGGTAGGTTTGAGCCACTAGCAAAAGTGGCCAAACTGATTGCTGCTGTGAATTGCTGAGGTAAGCAAATCCGCTGATAAGCGCAGGATCCACCAAGACAGAGGAGGAACTTTGTCACATCATGTAATTAAAGACTGCATGACAAAACATTATGCACAGGGTTCCTTAATTGCACAGGTAAACTTAAATCTGGCATTTCCTAAATGTTGAGTGCCTGACTTTGAAACCTTAATGTTCTTTTAAATGATTTTTAATGTATTTCCCTAACCTTTGAAAAAACACATTCAGTCATGTAAAGTGATACTGACTCTCACATGGGTTATCAGTAGCATTGAAACTCTTAAATCCACAGTTCTGACCTCTGCAACTAGAGCTAGCAGAGTTAATTATAGCAGTAGTAGGCTGTTATCCTTTCCATCAGTTCCTGTTGCGTGTTGAGAGAGAGAGAGACTTATGCAAACGATTTCATAGCAGAAAAATGTTGACACTTGGTGATCATAAATTCAAGTCCATATTCTGGAAGGAAGCATGCTCCATTGGCTAGAGTTTCTTCTGCCCGTGTCCCTTAGTAGTACATCTCATTCAACCAGTCCCTTTTGCTTCTGTCTCCTCTTCTCCCTCCCTCCCCTCCCTTGCCGCTATTGTGTCTAACCCCCTGCCTGTCCCTGGTTCACCTCTGCATCTGAGTCAGGCTGCTTCCTTCTCCTCCACACTGTGTGGGCACCAACAAAAGGAGCATCAAGAGCATAGAAAAGGCAGTCCCCCTTCCCAAAGCCACAGTTCAAGTCTGGAGGGACGGCCTGTGCCAAGTTTGACACTGGGGTGCAAGACTCATTTGTTTTGTTTGTGTTTTGGACTTGGGGTCTATCCAGAAAGAGTGGAGTTTTCTTTTATGTTTTAGCAAGAGGTCAAAGTCACTGTAGCAACCAAACCAGATTGGAATGTTGGGAGATTCAACCTGTGTGAGGAGAATTGAGGGCAGCTAGCCAGAAGCCAGACTGGATAGGTAGCACTGTTTCAAATGTGTTTAGCATGAACAAATACACTTTTTATTGATAGGTTACATAATTCTCTCAAGTTTATGATTGGAAAGGGGTATGTGAGTGTGTAAGTGTGTTTTGAAGTTCTAGTCTGTTTTTTATGTTTTTGTGGCTTTTTTTTAAAGCGGCCTTAATTGGCACTCCTTTTCTTGCCCTTCTTTGGGAATTCCTTTAGTGTTTCATAGGAAACTTTCCACCAATGCTCATTAGTGCCTTCTGTATAATTTGCTATTGACACTGCTGTGGTTATGTTGGGTGTATAACTACTGCTGGGATCTAAATCTCTCCTGAGGCAGATTTTGAGAAGGTGAATCTATTTTACTTCCAGCAACTTCACAATCTTGAGCAAAATATGCATCTGACAAGATATGAAATTCTCCACTTCCATGATCAATTATGGAATTAATTCTAAATGGGAGCAACCCAGCAATTATAAAGATACATAACCCCCACCCCACCCCACCCCACCCCAATAAATAAACAAACCTAGAAGTTTTATGCTGTAGCCAGGTCAAAGGCAGACTGTTAATCTCCTCCAAATTGGGGCTTTTTAGTGAACAAATAGGTCACCCACCCCTATAAGATCAACCACAAATAGAGGAATTGAAGCCTCCCTCAGAAGAAATGATCTTCTGTGACCCTCTGCACCTCTGTGGTTTCTACTTCTTTGGCATGGACCAGCTTCTAATTGGAGGACCCTTCAGGGAAGGTTAAAGACCTTAAATCTACCCTATGTTTAACTTCCATTGCCTGCAGCTTTTGTTTCCAATGTCTTATTCATGCCCTGTCCTTTGTGGCTAAATGTATGGGAACATCTGTATTTTCAAGACAACTTTGACTGCTGTTTTGGGCAATGCATCTAATGGACTCGTCCAAATGCAAAGGGAAAAGTTTTGGTTAGCCACTGGATAAATCAATAATTAAAGCAAGGGGTAAAGAAAAGCTGCTGGCTTTATCTAGTTGTCAGAGTTAAGCCTACAGAAATTAATAGAGGGCAAGCAGCTCTTTTGTTGATTCCACTCCTCTACTAGATTTAACAATAAAGAGAGAGCAGTTCTTCTCAGGGCATCTGGAACAGTTTTCAGTTGAGAATAAGCAGCCTTTTGGATCCTTTATTGGATAGAAAACTGGCCCCTAACAGTGCTTTCCTCATTGAAGGCAACTTAATGTCTAAGATGAATAGCTGATCCTGTCTCTGAAGGAGTGGGAGTTTAACAGCAGAGCTTCTCAGGCAGTGTTCCAGTAATGGGAGATTCCACAGACTGATTTGTTTCAAACAACAACAGGAAGTTGGATCTTTTTTGCTCCAGAGAGGAGGCCATGGAAAATGAACCCTTTTTTATTGGGGTTGTTATATGAAGTGATGTGTTCTCTTCCATTTCTAATTCCAGTAGGCACGAAGATGAAGGTCAGGACCAGTATCCTCTTAATTGCCTTGCCTGAAGCTATTGACTGTTGGAAATGCCAATTTGACTTCCTTGGAGGTTATCTCTTCGCAGAGTCCTTCTGGTTTTAACTTAGGAAGCAGGGATCAGTATTGTCAGTCCCCAAAAATGTGCCCTCCATTCATACTGGAGCAGGAGTAGTATTCTGCAGAAGGTCTCCTCTGTTCCTTAGGCCTAGGATGTTACATTGCAGCACATGTCAGAATGATTCAAATGCTGGAATGTTTCTGTTACACTTACAACTGGAGCAGTCCTGGTGCAGAGTTTGGCATATAAAATATGTCTGTCAGACTTCTCTAGTAAAAGAAAATAACTTTTTAAAATGTCTGAATATGTATTTATAGGAATATGTATTGTTAAACATATATTCACATGCATGTGCTTGAATAACGTATGCTTTTTCTTCTTGGGAGAGAAAATTAGCAGTGAATCTAACTGCAGTACTAAGGTTCCTAGGGAAGTTTGGTACTTTCTTGAACACATGTTGAACCGAGGGATGTAATGTAGTCCCAGCTAATTTTTCTTAAATTCCTAATGTAGTAGATGCTAAGTATGAAATGAGAATCTTTGTGAATGCACTTTTATCTTTTCAAAAAACACTTTTACAATCTGACACTTGACATTTGCAAGGTATATGCGGTTTCCATTTTAAATAGAAAATTTGAAATATGAAGTGTGATTTATATTTATGAACAGTGTAATTACTTTTGATACCAGTTACCCAAAAAGGTGAGACATTAATTTAAATGGAATTGTTAAAACATACTTTGTAAACCAAGTTCCTTTCTAAAATTTTGTAAACAAAATCTTATGCATGTTTCTATCAATAAGTGTGTCATAATTATTGTAAAGTTCTGAGGATTAAAGGAATTTTCTGCTTCTTAGCTGATAATGCTTCCATGTTAGTGCAGAAATAAAATGTGTGTTTTATTTCCCGCTGCTGCTAGTCTGTTCATTTTCTAATTTAAAACAGGTAGTGGCATATACTTTTGTTTAAACTATACTCTTTTGCTTCTTGTAAAATGTATTGGTGGGTATTTATTCATAGTACTCTAAGCTAATTGTTTAGACCATAATGGTTTACTTAAGTATACAGTTTACCTGGGAAACGTTCCAGTTAAAACTCTAGTCTTGTTCTACCAATATTACTAGGGATTAAAATTATATTGTAGTCTGATCTGACACTTTCTGTATTCACTTGCTATATTCTGGACCATTGTCAGAAAGCTTTACTAAACTGGTGGATCAGTTAAAATTTTTGATCAATATCTTGTGACTTGTCAGCATTGGAAAGGAATACTTTGTATGACTTGAAACCTGAACATTAGTTTCTCTTTTTCCAACTCTACTTCTAGTTTTGATTTTTTGTTTTAATTTTTTTGGGTGTAAATTCAGTTTGATTGTTTGGGAAGCCTTCAACTGAGTTGATACAGCCAGTTACTTTTGTGGAAGAGTAATAATCGGAATTATTTTGCTTTCCTGTGTCCTTCTGCTGAAGCCTGTTGTATGATATGCTATTGGAAACCTCGGAGATGCCAAATTAACAGGAAAGAAATTACCCTTAATACTGTATTTATTAAACATTTTTAATTTAGGACTCTGTGCATTTTTATGCTTGTCTGCTCTTTTGAGAGCAATGCCAAATAAAAAATTAAAACCAACTAAGGAATTTATAAATATATAGTGACATTTGGCTCAGGACAGGTTATACTAGATGACTGAATCTTCTATGATTGCACTGTCACAGCAAAAGTAGACCTAGAATTTGTTTTATATTGCTGGAGTCTGAGGACAAAAATGGCAGCAGATGAGCTGTGGGAGGAGACAAATGGTGACATTTAATAGAAGTGGAAATAATATTTAATTGAAGTATTTCTGGCTAAAGTACATATATAATATTTTTAGAGTCTTTATTGCTAAATAACACTGTAATATTGAAAATATGAATTATCTGTAAAACCTGTGTTCAACAAGTAAGTTATGAATATACTGTTGCTGCTCCTTCTTCTCACCCCTCTCCTCCAGTTTGTTTACTTTGTTCATCTGTAAATTCCATTTTAAACTACATTGTAAGCTCTTTAGGGCAGAGGCCGTATCTCTTTATGTGTACACTGCCTAAGAGGATGTGAGTGGTGACCATATGTGCTACTGTACTATAAATGGTAATCAAGATGTTTTCCCCCCAATAGTCAAATAAATAAATAACCCCTGAAAAATTGTTTTAAATATTGTCCAGGTGCAAAATCTGTGAGAAGAACCACATTTCACTGAAACCTATTGTCTGTGTTACATGGTTTAAATGTCTAAATATGTATTTACTTGTAGATGACGACTACGTTCAGATATATTTGAATACATTTCTTTTTAGTCACAAGTCTAAACTACCAGATTCCATACAGTTAAACTCAAATAATGTAATCTGAAAAAAAACTATTAAATTTCAAATAGTCTTCCAGAACAATAAAACCTCCCAACAGTACATGTTGCCGGGATTATAGCCCCCTCCATCACTTCCTTCACGTACCTCTACTTACTATCTTGCTTTGGGAACATTCTAGAACAGGGATGGGCAAACTTTTTGGCCCGAGGGCCACATCTGGGTATGGAAATTGTATGGTGGATCCTGAATGCTCACGAAATTGGGGATTGGGGTGCGGGAGGGGGTGAGGGCTCCGGCTGGGGGTGCGGGCTCTTGAGTGGGGCCAGAAATTAGGAGTTCAGGGTGTGGAGGGGGCTCTGGGCTGGGGCAGGGAGTTGAGGTTTGGGTGTGGGGGTGAGGGCTTCAGCTGGGGGTGCAGGCTCTGGGTGGCGCTTACCTCAAGCAGCTTCTGGAAGCAGTGGCATGTCCCCCTTCCGGCTCCTACGCGGAGGCGCAGCCAGGGGGCACGGCGCACTGCCCTGTCCTCAGGTGCCGCGTCTGCAGCTCCCATTGGCTGCAGTTGCCAGCCAATGGGATCTGCGGGAGCCACGCAGAGTGTGGCAAGCCCCTGACCCCGCTCCCCAGCCGGAGCTCAAGGGCCTGATTAAAACATCTGAAGGGCCGGATGCGGCCCCCGGGCCGTAGTTTGCCCACCCCTGTCCTAGAAGAACAAATGAGTCTTCTAAAATGTCCTGATAGTAATTTAAAGTCAGGATTTGGTGAGCGAAGTTGTGAAATTAATTCTAGAGCTCAGGGTCTCACATAAATATCCAACCACCTTTCCTGTCCTGATGTTGCTATATGGCTTGTTAGCCTGATTTAGTAATAGTAATAGTAGCTCCAACAACATGGAGAGAAGTAATCACTCCAGCAGGTCCAAAACCATTTAAGCGTATTTTAGGTATGTTATGGTCTCGTATAAATCCATACCTGGGAATATTATAAGGTTTTAATCAGTTAAAAAGCCATTGGATTGTCAGTTCAAGTATGCATACATTTAAAAAGTGCATATTCTGTTTTTAGGAGTTTATATTATCAGTAGTTGTGCTTCTCAATCACATAGATGATTTTGTTTTCTAGATTAGTTATGAATTGAAAACACTAAAAATGTAATTGGCATTGTACCCGGTGGTACTGTGAAAAGATGTTTTGGATTCTGCCAACTCATTTTTGCTCATAGTATGGCGGGGCCTAAATCTGAGTAGGCCAGGCCATTCAACTGAACAGGGTTGATGAAGGCATAAACCCCAAACAGACTCAACCAGCCATTATAACTTTAGAATTAAGTGCCAACACAGGTGAGGCCACATTCTGTGCTGATTTCAGTGGGATTACTTGAAATATAAGCAGAGAATTTGACTGACTGTTTTGTGGCTTCTGTTTTCTCCCCAGTTGTCTTTGTCAGAGTGAACAACACATACGTTTAGCTCTCTCTTGTTTCCAAGGCTTTCCCTTAGTTAATTTTTCCTCCATTTATTTAGGTCTTCAAACTGTACAGGATGCCTGCTTAGAAGGCAAAATTGAGGGCTACTTTCAAAGTGGATTCCTAGTGGCTAATTGTTCTGGGAAATCCTCTCTTCTGATGCAGGAGAATGCTGAAAAAAACTTTTTAATTGAGATTTGTCTGCTGGAGAAATGCAATATAAAGAGTGTTTAAGCGAATTTACACAAGTAGATCTTTTTTGATAGGACTGGGGTTGCCTTTGCTTTTGCCAACAATGTGTGTGTTTGGTTCCTGCTATTTTTAGTTCTGATGGCTTTAAACCTTTTGTAATAACAGAAAGAGGAAGTGAACAGTGAAATCATTTTAATAACATATTTCCTGGTAGGAATGACTTATCTATGAAGCCTAGACAGAGGATGTCATTTCCTGGATTACTTATCTTCAGTTTGGATGGTCTGTTTTACTGTATAATCTTTTGACCCAGACATGCTCATCAATGTTCATAAATGTAATACAAATTTAATGCTGTTAGGTGAAAGATGCCCTTCAGCAACAGTTTAGAGCTTAAAACATCAGTTGGTCAAGTATTAAAATATAGAGAGGTCTTTCATACAATAAATATTAACATGTATTTGAAATGCCTCGTATTTGTTTAATGTTTTTGTGAACCTTAAAATTTGCTTTCTTTGAAAGAATTTTTATAAGACTTTCTATCACTTCTCCCAGGATTAAGCAAAAACACAGAAATATTGGCCTTTGGGTTTGTTTTTAGCTTCTACTTTTATAGAAAAAAACGCCACTTTTTATAAATATCACCTAAAACAAACATGCAACTTCAAGGATAAACTTTAGACTTCGAAATGCTGCTTGTTTTCACCAGGCCTGATTTTGTTGTTGCACGTTGTGGATGATAGACATCAGAAATTAGGAAGATTTCTAGTGATCTAGGTGGCATAATTGTCATCTCAGTTTCTATGACTGTTCATTGGCAGCTACATGTAAAAGCTGTTTAAATTTTTATGAACAGAATTTGTGGAAAGCTGGAGAAGAGAGAGCTAATCATTGTACATTTGGCATAATTAAAGTGATACAATTTTACAATCTTCATAAAATATAGGAATTGGTGGGTTGAAGAGAAGGCTCCTTGACATAAGTGTAAAGGTGTGGCCACTCGCGAGCGTCTCTTGCTGACCAGGTACATGCCTGTTTTTTTTTTTTTTGGTGCCCTCTGCTGGCAGTTTCTCTTTTTAGATGGGTTTTCAGTGACTCAGCCGAGTCACACGCAGTCTGTATGTGAAACAAATGGAAAACAAACCCCTTCCAAGGTAGCACAGTCCGACAAAAAGTTGGCCCCTCCCCAGAGTCCTGTCTCTGGGCCTGCTTAAGCACTTGCCCCCTTCTTGAGTGCCAACCAAAACTTGTTGCCTCCTTGGCCTGTGTGGGGACCCATTACTCTGGGTCCCAACCCTAGGACCCTACAACTAGCAGCCACCTGGTGCTTCCTTCACTATTGTCTATTGCTGCATTGCCTGGGTTGCTTCTCACTCTGTCCCATCAGCTTCTTGGGTCCTCTGCCTTTTCTTCGTTTAAGCAGTGTCTCTCCCAGGCCTCCTTGCTTAGAGAGTTGGTAACAATCTCTGCCCTCTTCTCTCAGGGTTCTTTCTCACAGGCTCCTTTGCCTGGTGAGCTTATAACAAGTTTCTCGCCCTTTTTGTCAGGGCTCTTTCTCCCAGGCCTCTGTGCCTGGAGAGCTTCAGAGTCCTACCTCTGCTTAGGCAGTGTTTCTCCGCAGTCTCTGTACCTGTGGAGTCTCCCAGCCTTCCACTCTTCCTGGTCCCAGCCAGCTACTGCTCTGTCCAGCTGCTGCAGTTTCCTCAGTCAGTCAGGAACAGGGTCCTTGAGCCTTCTAGGCTCTGATTGGCTGCCTCCCCTGTAACCTCTTTAGGCAGCGAAGAGGACCCCACTCTGCCTTTTTTCTGGGGTGGAGTGCTGAAGAAGCACAAGGCCGTCTGGAGGACCTGAAAGGCCTAGTACACGCCGTCACCCTAAGACATTTTAACAATGTCACGGCGTGATGTTGATAACTTACATTTAACTGTTACAATTGTATGGACCCTCTAGTACAGCATCACTAAAATATATAATTTGATGCCTTTCCCCCCCCCCGAATCTATAACTAGGATATAGATTGAACATACTAATCCATGCATTTAAAAAAAAAACCCACCCAAAATATAATGCAAAATGATCTTGCAGGTCATAAATAGCCAGAAATAATTTTCAATTCTCTTCCAGCTTGTACAGATTCTGGAGTAAAAAGAAAAGGAGTACTTGTGGCACCTTAGAGACTAACCAATTTATTTGAGCATAAGCTTTCGTGAGCTACAGCTCAGTAGTAGTTTAAAAAAACAAATTACAGTGACTGTGACAGACTGACAATATCCTGGATAAACCTTATCAAATTAAGAGAAACGTCTTAAGTTAAACCTTATTGAATTAGGGTTAATATCTTTGGGGGCCCATTGTATTAAAAATGTAATTGTGTATGTGTTATGGAATTATATGTACCTTCTCTAGTTGGAGGGGGATGCTAATATACTTTCTCTGTTATCAGCCCTTTGAAGCCAACCCCTGGAGAGGTACACATATGCTAGTGCAAACTGGATTCTCCAGGAACCAACAGACAAAGAAAGGATTTTTGGATAAATAGCCTGGTTTTAAAGTGGCTCAGGGCCTTCTTCCTGATCCAACAAATCGACAGGACCTCTGGTCCACGGAGGACCCCAATCCTTAGGGTAGGATGGAAAGACTGTGGCTACTGAAGCCCCATAAGACTGTGTGCTTGTTCTGAGCTGGAGCTGTGATGAACTTGTGATCACAAAGGAAAATCCTTGGGTGAGGTTTTGAAGGACTGCTCCTGCCAGAGCCTATGTTAGAGTTGGGATGTTCTCTGGTAAGCTTATTAGCGTGAGTGTAGGTTCTTTTATTGTTCTTGATCTGTTTCTCTGTCATCCTTTTACCTTAAGGATAAAATAGGCTTGTATAAGAAGTGCTTTGCCCGTAACTTATAATTACAGCAATTCAGCGTTTTAATTGTCTCTGAAGAGAAAGCAAGCAGGTGGGCTTGGGCAACTCAGCCTGTCTCTGCTGGGAATAACACAGTGAAGTCAGGGAACAGTGTAGCCTACAAATACCCCAGTCAAATGGGAATGAGATGCCAATCTCCACGCAAGAGAGGCAATGACTGGGGAGGTGGAAACCTGCAAGTGGGTGCTTTTGGTGGGCCACTGAAGGGACATACAAATGCAGTTAAGGTGAACTGGGACAGTGACAATAAATGGAGAGCAAGCAGGAGATATGGGTCCATGTAGGGAGCAGTGGAGTTAGGAGGACTGTTGATGTTTGGGAAAAGAACAGGTTTTACTGTTGAGTCTATGCAGGTACATTTAGTAATGAACATCCCTGATCTGTATCTAAGATAAATTCAGGCTCAATTATGGATCTATAGTCAACTGAGGGCTTCTGAGGAATGACAAAATCAGATGATGGTTGAGGTTTCCAGCATCATCAAAACCACCTTATGGAATTGTAGCCCCATTGTTTGTATTGTTGGTAGTCCATAGTAGCCAGTCACTGTGGTACACAATTGCAATTGGGGCCCCGTTGTGCTGGATTCTATTAAATGGTAGTGACAGTCCCCATCTGCACTCAGATAATCAGTTCCCCTTCTTAACCTCACCTGTCTCCCTTTCACATTACCCATTCTGAACAGCCTTAAATCTGACTGTTTATTGGTTATGTTTCTGTTTTGCTGAGTAGCTTAAGGTTGTTTGTTTTATAAACTACATTGCACATAGTTCTGGACATGGTTCATGTTGATTCATATAAGTGAGTGAGTTATTGTGCCAAATTACAAATAGTGTCTGTGAGGTGTTTGTAGTAATGTTCAGAAAAACTTGTGTAAATGGATTATCTAAATTTTTAGTGAACATACCACGTGCTGCCAACTACAGGGGTTCTTGTGCCTTCCTTTGAACCATCTGGTACTGGCCACTATTAGAATGCTAGACTAGATGTATTATGGGTATGATCTGGTATAGCAATTCCTAGGGTAGCATATTTATAAAGGTAGAAATTACAGAATTGAAATCTGCGTGTTTGTGGTGGTATATTATATATTTATGGCTTCAGTGTGTCTGCAGTTCCTTCAAAAAGTACACGATTGTGTCAAACTTCTGGAAGTTAGCGGTGACAGCTTTAAACAGTGTTACGAGCAAGCAAATGGATCAGGAGTTATTTCTCCTCTTCCTTTGGGGAAACTGGTGTGACACCATGGCTCCCCCTTATTCACCACTGTCATATAATTAGGATATGTTTTGTACAAAGTATGCCGTGTGAGGTATCAGTCTAAAAGTCTTGATCTGCTAGACATTAATCTCATTGGATTATATGTGCTGTCATTGTATGTGAAGTTATGAAGTTTGACTATGTATGAGTTACTGAAACATGTGAGGTTGAAAACACCCACAAGCAGCCTTTCAGGTACAACAGTGAAAAGGCCAAAAAATGTTTAATGGCTTATGGAGGAAATGCACACAAGCACAAGGAATTATGTATGATAGAAACCTCTCAGAGATAGCACCACACAATGGGAACTGTTTGACCCAGGTCACAGCAGAAGAGCTTTCTAGCAAGTGGGAAGAAGTTATAAAAGGGGGAAATTACATCATGATGGTACCGCACTCTCCCTACAATGACAACACCTGGAAACACCCGAGGAACAAAGACTCAGCTGTGGGAAGTGATGGTCCCAGGCTAGAGGGATTTCTAGCTGTGTATGAAAACCTGGGAAACCCATGCTGCAAAGCCAAGGCAGCTTGTGCTTTAAGAATCTTCCAGCCTTTTATCACTCGGGTGAGAATTTGCTAATTCATATCCTGCCTGTCTAGTATGTTAAACTCAGTTTGTGTTTTTTTTATTTACTAGGTAATCTGCTTTGATCTGTTGCTGTCACTTATAATCACTTAAAATCTATCCTTTTGTAGTTAATAAACTTTTAATCCAGACCAGTGTGCATTTGACTAAGGTGTCTGGGGAAAATCTCAGCTTGGTTATCACAAGTGTGCATGGTGCTCTTCACACTGAGGGAGAAGCGGACTGGGTGTTAAACCTATATACTGGCCAGATTTGACGAGGGCAGGACGGTACTGCTCTGGGGTCCCAGGCTGGGAAGGCTCGTGGTTAGAGAGCCTGCATGTAACTGCAGCTGGGTGTGTCCCTACCTGTGTGAATGCTGGTGAAAGTGCAAGATTGGAGGGCTTTGCAGCTTGTCACAGCAGCACAGTGTGAGAGGGAGCCCTGGCTGGTGGGTCAGAAGGCTCACTGGTATCCCAGTTCCAAGTGGCACCCCAGGGGGAACCCGTGACAACTGGGACTTGGAATTTTCAGCTGTATCATCGCTTTCCTTTTGATACCCCCAACTCAGTATCATTTATATTTACTTTCCAGTGTAGTGTCCAGCAACCTTTTTCATAATGCTCATCTGACCATAAGAGACTTTCGAGAGTTGGAATATTTGTCGGGGGAGCCACAGAGGGCTGATTTAGCCTTTTATCCCAAAACAAAACTCCCAATTCTATAAACACTATTACTGTAGTACCTGGCAGCCCTAGTCATGGACCAGAATGATATTGTTATATTCCTCCATCTAACCCCTTGAATTCAAAGGGAGAGATTAGCATAAACTAGATGTATGTGGTGCACATAACGTCTATCAAAAGAAGACTGAAATCTTTAGGACTTCGAGATCCTTATTATCATCATGCAGTCTAATGCAGAACACTTCCAATTCCTCCATAGATAACTGGATTAAGGCGGGTATCTTAGAATCTTACAAAAGGCAAAGAAAAATCTACTGATCTAAGCATCAAATATGCCAGTAGTTCCATTGTAGGTGGAAAATTTTCATGACTCCTATGAAAAGAGATGCAAGCAGCAATATGGCCTTGCTCTCGTACCATCATCAGACAATACAAGATAGATGTATTCATCTGCAGACACAGCTTTTCAGAATAAGATACTTCAGTCTATAGTGCACCCAGTAATAGAATTTGTTATCCAAGTTTTATTCCTTTTATATGTACATAGCTGATAAATTAATTGTATGTGCAATGCCTATTAGCTTCAATGGCAATTGTGGACACATAATTGGAGGGATGATTTGGGCATTAGAAATCTTGTTAGTATTGTTACAGATTTAGTTGGGGTCCCAGTGACAAGTCTAGTTTTTCCTATGTTGCGTGTAGAAAAGAATCTAGGAAGACACAAATTAACAGATTAGGCAATTCTTCACCCTCTACCCATGCCAAGTTTCAGAGCCTGGGCTCCAGCCTGAGCAGGAACATCTACAATGCTATTTTTAGCCATGCAGCCTGAGCCCTGTGAGACCGAGTCAGTTGACCTGGGCTTTGAGACTTAGTGTTGTGGTTATCTTTGCAGTGTAGACATACCCTTAATGTGCTATTCCTACTACTTGAAGCTGCATTGCAGACTGGACATCCAACAGTCCAGAGATTAGTCTCTACCTTTCAAAAGACCTTACGGGATGACTACATGTTTCAAAGGTTTCATGCAGACATTTGCTCTGTTCCACTATACTTGAATCCCTCTATTTGAATTTCTGCATTTCTAAATCTTCAGTTCTTAGTGCCTTCAAGGACTTGCTGAGTATTTGATTAGCATTAAGAAGTATGACAGTATTTTAGTGACCTTCTTGCAGTGCTTGATGTTTGTTTCTAAGGAGTGGGAGAACCTTAAACACAGGTGCTTCGTAATCCCTCTGCTGCTTAGTTCTTTGCATTGGCAGTGTGTGAATATTTGAGGTTCCCAAGTGAACATTGTGTACCTCATTATTGCAAGGTGATATCCTAGCCTCCTGAGTTGACGGTGTCTGCACCTCAGCATCAGGTTTCACTCATTTTGCCTTTCTAAACAGATGCTAATTCATCATAGTACACAGAGCCTAAACTTTCCTATGTATTTTCCTATGGTGGGGTGTATCATTAATGTTTTACAATACTGAGGATTGAACACAATGAATGTAATAAAGGCTGTCCAATGATCTGAACTATCTTGTTTTGAAAAAAAAATACATTATCTCCTGCATAAGGAGTTATATTGACTGTGTTCTTTTGACATAGCAGGTCGGTTGTATACAAACTCCTTTTTCCTTGAGGAATACCAGTTTGATAAAATTGTGGAATTTAACAAGTTTTTTGTTGGTACATTTAACCACAAGATAGTGGTTCTGGTGCTGGTATTCTCCAGAGCAGTGGTGGGTGGCGAACTGCGACCACTGGGAACTGCAGGCGGCTGTGCCTGCAGACGGTCAATATAAACAAACTGTCTTGTGGCCTGCCAGCGGATTACCCTGACGGGCCGCGTGTGGCCCGCAGGTTGTCCACCACTACTCTGGAGTGTACGTAATTTTGTACATAATTCTACATTTGTAAGATCAACTTTCATGATAAAGTGATTGCACTTTAGTACTTGTATTAGGTGAATTGAAAAATACTATTTCTTTTGTTTTTTACAGTGCAAATATTTGTAATAAAAATAAATATAAAGTGAGCACTGTGCACTCTGTATTCTGTGTTGTAAGCGAAATCAATATATTTGAAAATGTAGAAAACATCCAAAAATATTTAAATAAATGGTATTCTATTATTGTTTAACAGCATGATTAATCAATGATTAATCACAATTAATTTTTTAATCACTTGACAGCCCTAATAATCACACTTTCTGGACCAAAAATCTGGCCTAACTCGTGAATTTATGCTAATGGGAAGGAATATGTGTTCTTTTGTATTTGTATCTCTGTTTTAGCAAATGTGTAGCACATAAAATCTTTCATTATGCTCATCTTGAGGACCATATTGGTCCTACCTTTTGGCTGTTTCCCACCTGATTAGTATTTCCCCTCAGCTCTCCAGCCTGCTTCTGTGGATGGGGGATTTGGATGACCTCTGATTCTTCTGAATACATGAAACTTCCTTTAACAGTTTTTGTTTCTTCATGATTGGACAATTTATGTATTTGTGGAGACAGCCTTTTGAGCTTTGGTTTCTAAGAGAAGGAATCCAGTTAATATGCTTTCTTTAGAGGAGAAATTTTGCATTTTTCCTTCTCTAGATGAGATTCTCACTCACCTGTCCCACTTCCCTTCAGTGTTGATAAGGGAAAGAAATATTTTCAATAACTAAACTTTTTTTAATAGCCTCTTTCTGTTCTATAAATATTCTTTGGACTTTTATTATACTTAGATTTTGGGGAGCTCTTTGCTTCCCATTCATAAAAGTTACTGAAACCAGTTATTCTGTACAATTGATTTCAGAATGAGGATTGCCTTACTGTGCCTCAAAGAACAAAAATGTTTTAAGATATAGGGAAATTCTGATTTGTCTTGTCCTAGGGAGTCCGAATTCAAGATCAGAAATCCAGTGAAACGATATCTTGAGTGAGGGAGAATTCTAAAACACATGTTGCTGCCCTTGCGCCTGGGCAATCCTTTTGCGTTCATTAAGATAACTATATTTGCATAATGGGATTGTAGTCTGTGCTTGAGTAATATAGAACCATACTTATTACAATAGTTTTAAGAGAGAGGTTAATTTTGAAATTCTAGAAACATGTTTACAATTAACTTATTTTTATTTCTTTTCAGGATGGCCTGAATTCTTTGGTCCTTGATCTGGATTTTCCAGCACTGAGGAAAAACAAGAACATAGATAATTTCTTAAATAGATGTAAGTTGCACTTAAATATGCTTGATGTTGTCATGATTGCACTATAACAGTCTTGGAAGCTGAATGGGCAGAAATACTATACATTACTTATGTGTACTTTGCTAATTACCACAAAATAGAGCTTGCACTATAAAAACAGCATTCCCTTCTCAGTAGATACTTGAGATCTCATTGCAATGGCGATGTTTCATTACTAAAATTTCATTACTCTTACAAATGTATTGCAAAGTATACTGATCAATACTAAAGCATTATCAATAATTAAAACAGTACTAGTCAAATGAGTATTTTTAGGATGTATTATCCTTACTTTATTTTATCTTTTGCTTAACTACCAATTGCAAAATTCAGTAATTCAGAAGTCTTGCAGTTAGTGAGGTTCTATTGTAATCTGCAGAAAATAAATATGTAATTACTCAAAATGGCATACACTGTCATGTAAATTTTTCAATAAAACTATACTTTTAATTCAGAAAAGTCCTTCTACCACATCTTAAATAGATTTTAAAGTATGGTTGTTTAGTTGCAATGTTTGTTTTAGGTGCATCTTTGCCATGTAAATAACAAACTTACTGTGATTCTCTCTTAAACCACTTCAAAACATAGCTGTTGTCTATGGAAGGAACATTTTCCCAAAAATTCAGTCTTGTTTTAAAACCAATTGGAGCTGCAATATAGACAAAGCTGTGCTAGCTGATGCAGTTTTCATAACTAGCTTAGTTAAAACTGCTTTCTAAACTAGAACTCAAAGTTGTGGGGGGGGGGGGGAGATTTGCAACTATTCAGGGGATACTCACTCCTTTCAAATGTTAGTGTCCTGGGAAAAACAGGAAGAACCATAATTCCATTAATGTTTACATTGGTCTGGGGAGCAAAAATTCCTTTGGTTATCTGTCCCTTAAGGGTAGTATGGCCTAATGATCTGCCTACCCCATTATGTGGCACAGCTCTTTAAGAGATTGAAAGATCTGATTATATACCCAAGGATTTGGGAGACACTGGGAGAGAGGAAGCAGTCCTGGGGGTAAGAAGCGTTCAGAAGGAAATCCCGTTACTGTTTCTTTAAGGACTTAAGGCTGGGAGCTTTGCAGAGAGGGTGGGGCAAAGCTCCCCTCTCACATGACCAACTGGGGATGACCTGGGAGAAAGGGACTAGCATAAAGTTTGCCTCCTCTCACAGCAGAACAGGTGCCAGGAGATACCAGCAGTGAAAGGCTGGCTTGCTGAGCAACATGAATGATAATTAAGGAAAGGGGACTAGCTGGGGCAGAAGCTGGTAAAGGCCCCCCAGTTGGCTAATATACAACTCAGCTCCAGAGAGGAGACCTGAGAGCTCCTAGAAAAATCTGACTAACAGAACCCAGCTCCATGGAGGAGAGCTGGGGAGACTCCTGGGTAGGGAGAAAGTAGTACAGCCCCGTTCTAAAGAGAAAAGCTGGGGATTCCTGCTTAAGGAAGGACTGGAAAGGGGCAACCCCAAGAAAGAACCACGAAGGTTTCCTGGACCAGAGACTCTTCTCTGGTCCTGTTGCGAAAGAAATATATTCAGTAGTATGCTTAACCATTTGATGGCTATTGAACATCACAGGTATATCCCGGCAGATTGTACCTGCCATGCTGCTGAATGTGCTCGATACTTTAACGTTCCACCCTCATCAAAAGTATATTAGTGGATGGAGGCAGCACAGCAGGTGGCAGAGGAGTAAAAGTTCAAGGTTGTCATGTTGGGTCTTTAACGGCTAAAATGTGTCTGGAGGCTTGAAAAGTGTATGTTTCTAAGGCATTAGGTAGATGACAACTGAAATCAGAATAGTACTAGTTTTCACAGTTACGAGGAGATGATCATTCAACTGTTTACCAAGAAATACCAAAAAGACTGCAATTATGGATTTTAATTCTGAGCAAATGGTTTAAAAACAACATAGGAGTTAGTTGCAAATTTTAACTTTTGTATTTAAATGGCTTGTTTTTACTGTCTGGATGACAAATATTACCAGAGCTATTCTCACACTGCTACAGATCTGTCTTTATGACCTCATTCTTTAAACTTGTTTTAGATGAGAAAATTGTGGAAAAAATTCGAGCTTTACAAATGAAAGCTGAAGACTACGATGTTGTTAAGGTGATTGGAAGAGGCGCTTTTGGAGAAGTACAGTTGGTAAGAATGTCTACTCATCATCTGATTACTACTTGTCAGCTAGATTTATTGCACCAACTAGATACTCTTAGTGCCACACTTTTAATGGAAAGTATGCACATTTTCAAACATGGATTTATTTTTTTTAATTCTCTGCTTGTTGTAATTTAGTATCAAATTCCTTGTTAAATATAAACTTTGTGACATAAAGAAATCCAAGGGAATTAAATGTTCACATTATATCCTTAACACTCTTTCCTGTGCTGAAGCTTAGTAGTGTATTGAAGATCATAAAATCAGACCTCAAAAATAGTTTACCCATAATGGTGGGTTGCAAGGGAAAGAACTGAAAAGCTGTTTCCCTTACCTAGGGCAGCTTTAGAGTATTTAGCTTGTGCCAGGTATGTTTTTTTTCTTGGCCACAATAGTATCAGGAAACTTCCTTTGTTGGTAAAGTGTCAATAGTGCAACAAGAAGGCTTTCCCCACAGTTCTCTCTTGCTCTTGGTACATGGGACAACAGTTTTATAATGCATTCAGTTAATACTATTTACATACAAGGTTTTTATTCCAAATTTCTTTTCTTAATTTTTGTTTCTAATTTAAAAATCCAAATAGTTTGTTTTCAAGGTATATTACCCAATGTAAATACCTATTTAGAAATTTACATAAAGATGAGATTAGAGAACACTCCATCTGCTGATTTGGGTCATCCATAGTTTCCTTTGCAATTGATTTTGATGTGTCTAAGGCTGCCAAGTGCGGTTGTAGGATAAATCAACAATTTTAAAATTAAAAGTGTGTGTGTGTCTGTGTCTGTGTAATATTTCTAAAATACCTACTTTAAATTTTATATATATGTTTTCACCGACTTTTCATTTTAAAAGTTTGTTGTAAATATAATAGATGTAGGACCAGCTGGGATCTGTGTTGGAAAGTGCCTATAAATTTCACAGCTTTGTGATAGTTGTTTTTTTTCTATGAAGAAGAGGGGGGAAAAAAAGAATGTTTGCTCTTTGCCAAGAAGCATTGCTGTAAGTAGTTACAAAATAACACTTCAAGAAAGGATGTAGAAATACTTAGAGAAGCTGCAATGAAATTAGACACTTATAGTCCATTTATAAAACTGCTAGCAGTTCCCAAGGCTGGTGAAATAATAAAAACAGAGCCAAGAAAATTATCCAGAGTATTTTAACAAATAGAATGTTGAAGAAAAAACAGGGCATGCACATAAGGTTCGTGACAACTTTTGTTGTTTGTATTGCTGGTTTCCTCTGCAGCAAGCTGGGTTAATTTTCAAAGAGAAATATTGTAGATTTGATATGTCTTGACGAGTAAATACAAATTGCCCTAGTTAAAATAATTAGAAAAAGTTTTCATCCCCTATCTCTATACTTTGTAATAGGTTTATTGCTGTCTTAATTAGGTACTGGATTCCTCATTAAAATTACTGTAACTAAAAAAAATTGTCGCAGTTTAAATAGAATAACGTTTTTTGGATAGTTTCTTACATGCGAAATATGCCTAAGATGCTTTCCAAAATGAAATAATAGTTAGGAAGATAAATGGGAGAGCGAAAATAGCAACTGTAACAACATTTGCATGACTCATGGGTAAGACTAAGGTTTTGTCACGGATATTTTTAGTAAAAGTCATGGACAGGTCACGGGCAAAACAGAAAAATTCACGGAGCCAGTGACCTGTCTCTAACTTTGACTAAAAATATCCTTGACAAAATGGGGATCTGCGGATCCTCACACTACTTCAAGCAGGGCAGCTGCAGGCTGCAGGGTACCCCGTCGCCTGCAGCTCTGGACATCCCCCGCTGCCCGCAGGGGCTGGGAGCTCACCCATGGGGGCCAGGAGCTTGGGTTCCTCCGCAGCAGCCCAGAGCTGTCCGCCACCTCTGGCGGCCGGGGTTCACTGCCACACCTGGCAGCCGGGAGCTCGGGGGTTCCCCTGCTGCCACCCGCTGGGAGCTTGGGATTCCTCTGCTGCGCTGCCCCAGGCGGCAGGGAGATGGGGGTTCCTGGCCACCAGGAGCTGAGGGGTACCCCACAGCTTCCTGCCCCAGCGGGCGGTGGGGGGACCCTGCAGCTCCTGACCACTGCAGGCTGAAGTAATGGAGGCTGCTGGAAGTCACGGATTCCGTGACTTCCGTAACCTCCGTGACTAAATCGCAGCCTTACTCATGGGTAACTTGCAAGTTTGGATGTGATTCATGTGAGCAGTGTGAAAGAGCAGTGATTTTTTTGGCAAGGTCATCCCTGTGTGACAATGTAAGAGTGCAGCTCTTACACACTGTACCGCTAGGTGAGCTCTGCTTGGTTTCAGCAGAGTTAAAGGAGAGCCCACAAAATATAGGCATCGCAGGGATTTACTCTCTCTCATCAGGGCTTTACTCAATACCAACAGTGCATCTTTAATCTGTCTGCTCTCAGTGGTAGAAGAAGAGAAGCTACTTCTTAGGGCCCCACTTGACAGAAGAGGAGCTGCTGCAAATAATTTTGTGAGGAGGAAACTTTTCCTGTAGGCCTCATTTCTGTCCGCCTTCCACTACTGATTCCTGTATCAAGTGTTACTTTGCAATACTTCTAATAGAGATTTTTTTTGTTTCGCTTGACCGTAGAAACGGGAAGTGCTTAGGAGAGGTGCTGTAGGTGTGTACTTGGTTCATGGGCTAGCAGAGAAAGCCAGAGTGCAAATGGGCTAGTGTGGAGTACAGTCCTTCCTCCATCGGACAGGAGGAAGAGGGAAAAGAATGTTGTAATGTGTGTTAACATTCATAATATGTTCAGATTAAAATGTATGTGTTTTTGACCTGGCATTGGTTTCAGCAAACGCACCAGAAGAAGGCCTAAAATAATTGGGGGTGGAGGGAGGGAATTTTGGCTCACTCAGATTTGCACAGATCTTTTTATACATTTCATTCCAACTTAAAATGATACATCCCAAGTAATTATTTTTAAATTATATAATTTAGACTTAGTATTTGCTCTACTATAAGGGTGTTATAAGCTGCCAAAAATTCTATGAATTCTATATATAGAATTTTTTAAAAATCACTCAATTTTGTAGTTATTAGCCTTGTATAATATATAAAAACTAATAACGTTTTGCTGAATCTAGAATAGCAATGAACTGAAAAATACCATTCATAGTGCTGTGCTAACTTTAGTCATAATGAGGGCATACATAGACATTTTGACTTCAGAAGGTTCAATACAAGTTGAAATTGTTGAGCTCTAAGCCCTATCACTTTCTGCTGCATTCAGAATATTATCATAAGTCTTTTCAAACAGTCATGGATGATGATTTGCAATAATTAAAACATATAGTTCAGTTTACAGCCAAGATAGGAATTTGCTTTGGCAGGCTCTAAAAACAGAGGGCACCATAATAACATAAGAATGGCCACACTGGGTCAGACCAGTGGTTCATCTAGTCTAGTATCTTGTCTTGTGACAGAGGCCTGTGCCAGATGCTTCAGAGAGAGTAAACAGAGCAGGGCAGTTGATCGAGTGATCCGTTCCGTCATCCAGTCCCAGCTTTTAGCAGTCAGAGGTTTTGGGACACCCAGAACATGGGGTTGCATCCCTGAGCATCTTTGCTAATAGCCATTGTTGGACCTGTCCTCCATGAACTTATCTAATTCTTTTTTGAACTCAGTTATACTTTTGGCCTTCACAACATCTCCCATCAATGAGTTTCACAAGTTTACTGTGAGTTGTGTGAAAAATTATGTTTGTTTAAAACTTGTTGCCTGTTAATTTCATTGGGTGACTTCTGGTTCTTGTGTTATGTGAAGGGGTAAACAACACTTCTTTATTCACTGTCTCCACATCATTCATGATTTTGTAGACCTCTATCTCATTCCCCCTCTGCCATCTCTTTTCCAAGATGAAGAGTGAGAGTGTTTTTAATCTCTCCACCATGAGTAAAATAAGATTGAAGATCTGAATTAAATCAACAAAATTCAAAACATTTACATTTTCTCTGCACAGTGCATACTGTTCTGCATCATAAATATTGCTGCACTAAAGCAAGCCAAAAAGATGGCACATTAACCTATCTAGCAGAAGGGTCATCTTGCAGTGAAAGCCAGCTCCCCCAAAATTTGCAGCTCCTATGTGGCAGCTCCCCAAGAAAGGAGAGCTAATGCAGATTAGTTTCCCTGATTTCCGTGTTCTGCCTACTCAGTTGGGGACAACACATTCTGTGGCATTTAGTCTTGTGCATAGATTAACAAATACCCTTCTCCTGTCCCCAGGTGTCAGCCCTGCAGAGGGAGACCAATTGGCCTTGGGCTCAGTCTCTGACTTTGGTGGAAAAACAATTTTCTGGTGCTCCAAAAGTAATAAAACTCCACTCTTGGATTCTAGCCTTGGGTGTAGAGAGACCAATAGCTGATGAGCAACCTAAGAATGTAGAAGTCACCTGGTGGGAGGGTGAATAGGATGCATCTATCTTCAACTGCCAATTCCTTTCATTACGCATTGAGTGAGGAGCTGTGACTGGTGTCTAAGGCAGACATAAAACAAATATTGTATATTTAGATTATGGCCAATAGTTTACGTGAAGGAGGTTAATGTGTATTCAGTATGTGGTTTTGCATATTGTTTTCTTTTGGGGGGGGGCGGGAAATCGTATTGATCGAAATTCAAATATAAGTGGTTTCCTGTGTTTTTTCTCTTGTCCCTTATCACAAAGTACTGGGTTATGGTCCAGTGATATTGCTGACTAGCATAATCCTTTACCATAAGAGCTCCCTGCCTACACAATAGGGAAAGGCCTACCCCTAGTTGCAGAGTGTGTTAGGTCCATTTACCATACCTTCGGGTAGTCAGTGTCTCTGGGAGATCTGTATTACACAATTTCAGTGTTAAATCTCTGCAATCTTATGGAGTTCATGAAGACCACACTGGTCAAGATGTGTGTAAATGGGCTACCATTTAATTGTTGCCATTAAACATGTAGCGCATTGTCTATTGCATCTACTCGGCCTGCTGACAGGGTGCATGCTTCAATGCTAGCCCATATAAAAGGAGCAGATGTTTCTTTTGTCTCTACCAGCTGAAACCACCTCCTTTAGGAGACTAACTCTGGCTCCATCTCTGTAGCGGCCCTAACTAAGTTTACCTCTTTATTGCATCAGCAGCACATCTTGTGATATTTTAGGTTACTTTCAAAACCTTTCTGCGTGCTAGGATTTTAAGTTTGGCATGACAAGACTTGGCACCATTATCAGTACTAGATTTGATGCATGGAGAAAGCTGACTATTTAGAACAGCTGCATCATTTCCTCAATATGCAGATTACCTTTTGATATAGTGATTGGGAGGGTCTTCAGTGCACCTCTTATATGGTGGCAGAATGTGTCTTGGGGAGACTTGTCTTTTAAGACACCATTAATTTGTTTTACATTTCATTAATGAAGCAGGGACCAGGCCATAGAGTAACTGTGATGCTTTAAGAAAGCATACATGAATCAAACTAGCTTTAGTGCATGGTGGCAACATGAAGGAAATTTGGCAGATTTTTCCCCTATATTTTGACATAAGTTTCTTTCAACTTCGGCATCTCTTTTCAGTGCAGTTGGATGCAATTTACTGCATTAGAACAATTTCACGGGTGCCTAGACAAATGTTAGCACCTCAGTGAACATACATACATACACACTGCTTTGAGGAAATGGCTTGATAATTCTTCCATCTAAGATGCCTCTAAATTAGTTGCTTCACTGGTGGCCATATTGATACTACAAGAGAGATCTCCCATAGATCCTTTCACACATGTGGCCTGCTCAGGACAGAGCAAATCTGTGGATGTGTCATTGCCACAGTTATTCATTGTCTTGAGGTACTTCTGTTTTTCAGTGCTGACCAAGATAGTGGATGTATCCTGTAGTTTTCTCAGGAAATGTTTTTAGCCACCTGATAATTTGACACCCCCGGCCCAGTCAGTGGGACAGATTCTTGTCTCCATTCCCACTGCTTTGCACTCCACATGTGCTACATAGGATTTGGTTTCTGCCTGTAACTGGCCAGTGGAGAATTTCTCTAATGGCAGGAAAATTTCCTTTGGCATAAAGTCAGCTGTGCATGCCACACCAACCCCAAAACTGCTACTCTGATCCCCCAGTAGTGAGTGATCGCTTAGAATCATAAACTGGTGGAATGACTTAGGGCTGACCCTAGGCAGTTTTATCCCAATGCCTCTGATGAATAGATTTTTTCTCTGAGGGCCTCTGTGCCAATATTTCTTCTGCAACTGAGCAAAAGGATCTATGGAAGCTCTGGTTTATGTAATATAGCTTCCACTGTATTCAACAGTTCTGTGCACGATGTTGATAATTGGAATAGGAAAGGAATTAGTTCTCCAAGTAATCTTATGTGAGGACATTTCCTTAATGCCTTAAATTGTATATACTTTAGAGGTATTGCAGCATATGGGTAATTTTTTTTAAATCTACAGTTCCCATGAGCTAACCATCTAGAAAGTTGTAGCCTAGTAACAGGCTGTGTAAGAGGCTGATCCCTAAAATGTGCATACCTGTCTAGGAAGCACAAAGCTCATGTATTCAAGAGCGTAGTATACACCTACCTAATGATGTTTCAAGACATGTTTTGGCTGCTTTCCAGAGTGTCTTGTGCCTTGATTATTTTTCTGCTCCTACGACTAGTGCTTATTGTCTCAAGGAACTGTAATGCCGGCAGCTCCTCAGAATGAGGTGTTTGGTTGAGGTTTCCATGGTTACAGGGGAGGCAAGAGGCTGTGCACATTTTAAAGACTTTACTATGAGATCAATAGGAGCATAAGACATATTGTGACAGGGTCGGGCCAGATGGCTACGAGAGAGTGATAGAAGGCAGATATGTTAGCCCCAGGTTAAGTAGGTCCCTTTTCCCTGGGTAAGGTAACAGGGAAGGTTCCAGAACAATCAGGAAGTTTCTGAAAACAAGGCAGACAGGCTAATTAGAACACCTGCAGCCAATCAAGAAGCTGCTAGAATCCATTAAAGCAGGCTAATCAGGGCACTGGGTTTTAAAAAGGAGCTCACTTCAGTTTGTGGTGTGCATGTGAGGAGCTGGGAGCAAGAGGCACTAGGAGCTGAGAGTGAGAACGCGGACTGTTGGAGGACTGAGGAGTACAAGCATTATCAGACACCAGGAGGAAGGTCCTATGGTGAGGATAAAGAAGGTGTTGGGAGGAGGCCATGGGGAAGTAGCCCAGGGAGATGTAACTGTCACGCAGCTGTTACAGGAGCCACTGTAGACAGCTGCAATCCACAGGGCCTTGGGCTGGAACCTGGTGTAGAGGGTGGGCCCAGGTTCCCTCCATCCCCGCCAACTCCCTACTTGATACCGGAGGAGTTGAACTGGACTGTGGGTTCCACCAGAAGGGAAGGTCTCTGGCCTGTTCCCCGATCCACTAGGTGGATCAGCAGAGACTGCAGGGATTATTCTTCTTCCTTTCCCCATGCTGGCCAGTGATGAGGCTAACTGAGTGAACGGCAGATTTGAGCCACGAAAGTGGCCAAACTGAGGGCTGCCGTGAACCTCTGAGGCGAGAAAATCCACCGATAAGCGCAGGACCCACCATGGCAGAGGAGGAACTTTGTCACAATATGCTGTTATGCAAATCGATACATCCTTAAAATAAACGTTTAATTGCATAACTTAATTGGTCACTAGCTGAGCAATAGTTTTCTGGTTGATTTTACTAAATGGTCTGTCCTGGAATACACCAATCAAATCTCTAATCTTCTGATTCTGGTTTTACAAATTTAGGTTATTTACTATGTAAAAGAAAGCTGAATCCCTTTTGTAAAACCAAAAAGGGAGATACATGCATATATCTAAGATGCAATAAATTTCTTTCTGTGTGATTCAGGTATCTTACCTCTGATTACATATTCTACTCAAAATCTGTTTTATTCCTCAAAAGAAGCTTTAGGAGAATTCAGACATCTGTCCTTTGAATTTTGTTTCACTTCAATACTATATTGTCATAATGTCTGAACCCATCCCTTTAAGGACACTAAAAACCTTTAGTGGGTCCTTAAAGTGCCAGTTAGTCTGTCTTTTATGTCACAGGGATTATCAAATATTTCCACAGGGTTATGTGTCCAAACTCTGCCTATTTAGAGGTTTCCAGAACTACTCCAGATTTTGTGATATAAGTTCTCATTTAGACTGTCATACAAGTTTTAGACCATTTATTCAGTTTGAGCCTAAATGGATTGAGGAACTGATTGGGAACACAAATAGGAATAAATGGTCAATTTTCAACACTGAAGGACACTAAAGTGGATTGCCCGAAGGATTTGTAGTGAGACATGTTGTTTTAATACTTTACTGAACTGGAAAAGAGGGCGAACATTGAGGTAGTAAAATTTCAAATGACACATTTTAGGCTAGTCGAGACTATCCGAAGATCCTAACAAAGTTAGACAATTGGGCAAGACTGGCAGGTGAAATGAAATGTAGACAAATGTAAGGTAACATGCTAGAAGGAACAAGTGGAGTTACTTGTAAATATTAGTTGCAACAACTCAGGAAAACGTTTAGGGTGTAACTGTGAATAGCTCAATGAAAGCATTTCCTCAGCATTGGTTTAAAAAAAAAAAAAAAAGCAAACAAATACCAGCTTGCTTTAGGAATTAGGATAGAGAATAATACTGTAATGTTACCATACTATTATAGATAGATGAGGTGCTTGAATGCAGTTCTAGCTGTTCCATTTCAAGAAGAATATAGCAGAATTAGAAGGACATGTAAAATGATTACGGACATGGCAATATGGAGACAGTTTAGATAAGCGGTGACATAAGGGTATATAAAATAATGAAATCTATAGAGAAGGTCAGTTGGGTGTTCTTATTTACCTTGTACCTTCTACTATTCTTGTAGGAAAATAACAAGATGATGATTTATAAAGTTAAAAATCAAAACATTTTAAACAG
Source organism: Natator depressus (assembly GCF_965152275.1). Taxonomy (NCBI): domain Eukaryota; kingdom Metazoa; phylum Chordata; order Testudines; family Cheloniidae; genus Natator; species Natator depressus. The sequence continues at coordinate 31,172,188 of NC_134236.1, forward strand.
ATGAAAACATTTTTTGAACAGTGATTAATTAAGCTTTGAACTCACTGCAACAGGTACTATTGAAACAAAAAGCTCAATAGTATTAAAAAGGAGACATTTATGAATATTAAAATCTGCAATTAAACTTGTTAGAATAAAAATGTATAAGGGATTAAAAATATGTTTTTCCTCTACCCCTGTTCCACATGCCCTGATGGCTTTCACATATTGGTTTATTTTGTTGTTTCAGTGTGGGGCATGTGTGTTCTAAATGGGTGGGTGAAAATGACTCGTCAGTGATTGCTTGATTTCATTGTCACCATTTACATGTGTGAATTTGCAGTAAAAATATATTTCAATAGTTACATCTTATTTTTAGTCTGTTCTAGATCGGGATACCTTTTCAAAAAGCATTGTGAAGTTTGATCTGTGCAGTGCTAATTCAAGGATGTGGCTGCCACTAGTACAGATGATGGGTATATCTCTGTCATCTGTCAGTCATTTTCATTCCCTTTTCCTGCTAGCAGGCATTCTTGCTAGAGTAGATAGACTGTTCCAGTTGAATTTTGGGAAATTCCAAAGTTCTAAGACTAATTTCAGGAACCTCTCTCCAAGTGCTTTGTTGCAGTAGATAGTCTCAATCAGTTAACATTGGAATCCATCTGACTAGATGCCAGCTTCCTGGGGTTGTCTGTCCTTAACCAGTGAGACTTTTGGGAGGGAGGACCATTTCAGCTAACTTCCATCTTGTCTCCATTCTTTTTAAGAGCTCTGGAATATTTGGATGTTGTGTACTCAAGGAGCAGTTTCAAAAGAAATCTCTCTCAGTGCCAACCTCCCAGTTGAATCTCAAGCTTGGTGCATGTCTCATTAAAGGCAGTGTCTCTCTTGAGTAAGGTCAGGTCACTGCTGTGCCGACCCATTGTTTATAAAGGTGGCAGCATATCAGTGAAGAACAAATTACTCTTGCCTATTAGTTTCTTTCGTATAGTGACTCCAGTATAGACACCCTCTAAAATACCCTGTTTGATTAATGGACTCTGGCAGAATGGCTAGAAGTAAGTAGAGCTATAAAGTTTTTTCTTTTGGCTTTGGAAGTTCTCAACTAGTTACAGACTTCCTGACTGCCTAGAGATTGCAGACATAGAAATCTGGATTGGTTACCACCTGATGTAGTGGACTTGCCATGTCACAGAAAACAATTAGCAGGTAAGAAATTAGTTTTACTTTGTTTTTTATAATTATTTAAAAACACAATTTTTTCCCTCCTTCTTAACCAACAGGTTCGCCATAAAACGTCACAGAAGGTTTATGCAATGAAGCTTCTTAGTAAATTTGAAATGATAAAAAGATCGGATTCAGCCTTTTTCTGGGAAGAAAGAGATATCATGGCCTTTGCCAACAGTCCCTGGGTGGTTCAAGTAAGGAGTGTTTTTCTCTAGTTTTTAAATTTAAGTTAAATGTATTTAATTTTTGGGTCAGTTTTGAATATGCATTTAAATTCAAATAATGGGTTAGATTCAGATCTCAATTTAGAAGTCACACCAGTGTAACTGAATTGTGAATCAGGATCAGTGATTTTGTTTTAGTTTATATTTGTCCATATTGATAGGCTAACTTTTAGCTTGATCACTTCAGCTGCAGTATAAAATGAAATGGAATTTACAAAATAGCCTCAAATGAGTACTCTACTTGAAATTATAATAATTTTTGTGTGAAGGGAAAATTGTGAGTCAGATTACAATTACAGTACAAAAATATGTGAGTGAACTGAAATTTTTTCTACTAATCTATTCTGCCAGATTAATTTTATTAGTGTTTGTAATATGGCTCAATCATGAGGTCACAAACAATTCATTGTGTTATTGTGGAGGAGGAAAGTGGATTTAAGTATAAAGTATCTATTTATGCACCCATGTACCTCAATAATCTGTAACAATGAAAACCTAAATGCAGGAAAAAATTCTTGGTACTTGTAATTTAAGATTAAATAGTTATAATTTGAAACATTTTCAAGTGTGTAGATGTGATTCTCTGTATGTAAAAGGTAAATACCGCCATCTCATTTTAATACTGGCCACTGACCAATTACATAGTAATGGCCTGGCCTTACTTGGGCTGTTTTCAAATGGATGGGATCTAGAGGTGAAAGTCCTGGAGTGCATTCAATGAAACCCTCTAAAATAATTTGCAAAGAAATAAACTTACTTTCAATAGACCAGTAACCTAAAATATTAATTGTAATATATACCAAGCTATATTTAATTATTAGTAAAGTTAATCACTTCATGCATCTCCACTTCATAGACACATTAACCTGCATTTATCATTTCTACTTTTGCTTGGTGGTGTTAGAGGAAAACAGCAGTAATGAGTTCCAAATAATAATTATGTAAATATTTGGGAGCTATAACATAATACAGAAATGAAATTACAAAGCAATTTTAGAGACATCAGCCTCTGTTTAGCTATTTCCAGTACTCTGAATTGTACTTGTATCTCAGAGGGAGCTGACATTTCAATGATGCCCGTTTCATGCTGAGAAACAGAATGAGATGCACTTAATAAATGGAATAAATAAGAAATTAGTAGTTTTTTAAGATTGTGAGATAAGGCAGTTTTAATGTTTAGAATATGTTAGATTACTGTTAAATTAACCAAAGTCTTTATTCGAAACTTTAAAAAAAAATTGAACTTGCCTTACAACAATCTTGAAAATCTCTGATTATCTAAGAACAGAGTTTCATGAAACCAGAGTAGAAAGAAGGTTGCTTTTTCAAATATCCCTCGAGTAATTTTCCTTCTTTTCTGCTTTAGCTCTTTTGTGCCTTTCAAGATGACCGATACTTGTACATGGTAATGGAATACATGCCGGGTGGAGATCTTGTAAACCTTATGAGCAATTATGATGTGCCTGAAAAATGGGCCAAGTTTTACACAGCTGAAGTTGTCCTTGCTCTGGATGCAATTCACTCCATGGGCTTGATACACAGGGACGTGAAGCCTGACAATATGCTTTTGGATAAACATGGGCATCTAAAGTTGGCAGATTTTGGCACCTGTATGAAAATGGATGAAGTAAGTATGCAATTAAATATTTTATCTACCACAAAGATAGGGAATGTTCAGGTTTTATTTTATTGTAAATTACTCAGGGATGTAAGGAATGTTCAGCTAATTGAGCTTCTTGATTGGCAGAATATTCCTTGCTGTCTAATTTTAAGTAGAGGAAGGGACATTCTGTATTTTGTAACATTGGTCCATAATAAACTATTCTGGCATGGCGACAAAGGAAAGAGACCTACTTTTTGTTATTTCTGGGAGCGTATATGTTTATGAATTTCTGTGTGTTCATTCTTTAGCCAAATGTTTGAACAGCTCATGAGACAACTCCTAATTTCAACATTAGTAATCTTGGAGCAGTTTATAAACTAACACTTTGGTATAAATGAAATTGTTACTGAAGAGGCAATAATTTACATAGTCCCATATAGTCATTACTATATATAATTGCTCCGACAGCACCCCCTAGTGGTTTTCAACTTAAAAATTTAGATTAAAGTAACGTGACTAATGAAGTGTGATGCACTGATTGGGACTGCTTATTGCTAGTATTCAAAATATTCTGTTTTTTCATTGCCCACATATTTAAAGAACATGGTCCATTAGGCAATACATTTTATGTGCTAGTTTCAAGATAAACTCATATGGCTTTAAAAAAAGCCTTATTTGGACTACTAACAACATTTTAAAGCAGACTTTTAAATCTTCTGTATTTTTCAGTTTACACTTTGTTCTTAAGTGAGGAGTAAAAAGTAAACAGTGAAATTACTCTGTAATTAGACATATTCCCCCCACCCCCTTGTGTTTTACTCTGCAAAGGCACCGTAAGTTGTCATGAACTTTGTGTGAATGTGCAAGTGTTACATTCATTACCTTTAGTTTTAAAATGTTTCTCTGATATTTTAATATTGGTGTTCCTTTGTTTTATCAGCTTTGACTTAACAAGAATATATTTTGGCCTGAAGGATATTACTTTAGTGCTTTCTTCTGCTATGTTGTGCTAGAATTTGTGTATATTACTTATACAAAATATGTTCTTGTTCCCTTTGCAACCTATTTCACTTCTTCTTTTCTCCAGTATTTTTTTGTAATATATTTTTGAGTACTACCCTTTTATAGTAATTGCAAATGTACTCTGAAATACTGATGTCTTTTTTCCTCATATGGTATTTTATAAGCTTATTGAGAAATGTAATAGCCTTCATTTCTAGCATCATTTAGTTCATTTTGTTAATGCTACAGTGATTCTATTCCACAGGTAGATGGATTGTTTATCTTAATTTGATTATTCGGGAGACAAGATGGCTGAGGTAATACCTTTTATTGGACCAACTTCTGTTAGGTGAGTGAGGTAATATCTTTTAGTGGATCAACTGCTGAAGTTGGTCCAATAAAAGATATTACCTCAGCGATCTTATCTCTCTAATATCCTGGGACCAGCATGGCTTACGTACAGTTAATTTGATTGTGTAAGGCTGCTGACTGGCAGAGTTAATTTATTTTTATATTAGATAGATATGTTGCCAGGTTGTTACTGTAAGTCTAATTATTTTCAGGGTCCTTTTGAATATGTGTTCTTTGAAATGTTAAATCCAAATAAATAAATATAATGTGAACCTTGTAGCTGTAAGAGTCCGATTGGACCACCCTATCTGTATTGATATTATTAGGCTACATATTAGGTGGCTTATGCCTTCAGACTTTGCTTCTTTCATTGTACAAATTCTATAAGGCTTTCCAGGTTCTCATTCTCTGAACACATTCTCTGATCCTTTCCCTGTATAGATATTCAGAACCCTGACTGACACTTTGCTTGCAGTAAGCCAAATTTGTTTAGTCGTCTGAGACTAAACTTAATGTGATAATGGACCTTGTTTTACTTGTAATTGAAATAAGGTAAAAATAGTATTTGATCCGCTTAATATGAACCCTTAACTTGTTTTTCTTCTTTAAGTACTTGCTCATATCTATACCATGTTAGGTGCGTGCGCATGGCATGGACTGTTGCTGGAGATTTTTCCCTCAGAGGTATCCATCAGGTTGACTCTAGCACCCTCTATGTGGCGGTATAAAGTGCGCCACTGGCCCCACACCCAATCAATTCCTTCTTACCGCCCCTGACGGTTGCTGGAATAACTCCTCTTGCTTCAGCCACTGGTCTCCGGACCTTCGGCCCCAGACATCGGAAGTAAGGAGTACCACTGCCCTTGGTCACCTCGGGAGGACTCGTCATCTGAATTTATGTGAAGCCCTATACCCAGTGCAAGAGTTGCCACTGGTACTGTCCTATGTGCTGCTGGACCTCAGTGCAGGTCCCCCCACGAGTACCTGGTCAGGTGGACAATGGTCTATTCAGTGGCCATTCAGGAACCCATGGGCGTTTCCCTCAGTACCGTGTCCATTTTCTCACCTGTCATACTCGTTTGCTTCCGAGGGGCAGGATCCCCCTTCACTCTGCTCGGTACTGGACACCGACTCCCAGTGCTGATGCACACAACGTGGGCCACATGGAGGTAATTAAAGCTGAAGATGAGAAAACAGCCCTCACCTTCCAGTAGAGGCCTCTTCTTCCTCCTCCGCAGACCAGGACATCTCGGGACCGAGTGGCTCACTGCCACAAGGTGACTTTAGAGCCCATCAGGAGTTTCTGAAGCGGGTAGCAGTTAACCTGGAGCTAGAGATTGAGGAGCTCTAGGAATTGTCTCTCACCCTCATTGACATTCTAGATGCAGCAGCACCATTTAAGGTGGCTCTGTTACCTGGGGTTCTTTCAACCAAAAGCTCTTGGTAACTTTTACTCTGTGCGAGGTGGTGTCAGGAAATAAATCAGGGGAGACACGGCCATCCGACCGATAGATGGCTGGCACAAACAGGACAACACAAGAGTGCTTTCACTTAAAGCTAAACTTTACTTAGTCTCAAGCACTTACGCATGTCCGCAGCAGGTTAGTAAAACACCCCCAACCCTCGATAATTACTGAAGCTGAGTGTGGCTCTCGAGTGGCACAGCTGCAGCCTGTCTGCCAGTGGAGAACATAAGCTGCATCCAGAAGGAGAGTCCAGTCCCGAGGAGTCTCACTACCTCAAACTTTTCCCCCTTATTTATACATTAGTGAAACAATGACATGTCGCTTGTTAAGCAAGCAGTTTCAACGGTCAAGCAAGAGGTTTCCTTCTAATTATTGATTAACCAGGTGTGAGTTTTCCCCAGAGTTTGCAGTCTTGAGGCTCTAACAGACACATTCCTGAGGGCACACCCGGCTCTTCTAAAATGCATGTATCAGCAACTTCAACACAGTTCTTATCAGGAAGGACGCGGGGTCAAGCTGTCCTGTTTGTGGCACCCAAAACCCCCTCCCCTCCTGTCTTGGTTAAGGTGAGGCTGCTGCGTGGCCAATTTGCAGTCTGCTGACTTGGCTGCCTTTAATTTTAAGCAACAGTGGTATCAGGCACTTTACTGGTTTGCAGAAATCTCCCCGTACAGCCCTACCCATTAACAAGGTGGTAATGGGTCCGGTCAGAGCCCTGTGGCAGACCCAGTCTTCTCTCCCTCCCACTTTGAAGAGGGCAGAGAAGAAATATTGTGTGTCAGCCAATGGGTATGAGTAGCTATACTCTCAGCCCCCCTCCTGGGTTCCTAGTTGTATGGGTGGCCAATGAGAGGAGTAGACAGAGCCAAGCAAGTGCTACCCACAAACAGAAGGATGCAAGGAAACTCAATCTGTTTGGGAAGAAAGTTTATTCAACAGGTGGTCTACAACTAATCTCAAACCAGCAAACCCTGCTGGGGAGATACGATTACAACTTGTAGGACTCCTTATCCAATTTTAAGGTCTCCGTGCCTGAGGACTTCAAGGCAGGAATTCTGTGCCCAATTAGTGGAGGGGAAAGAATGTTGTCAGAGCCTCACTCCAGGCGACACTGAATGCTGCTGACATGGCAGCCAGGACGATGGCCTCTGCAGTGTCCATGAGGCGATATTCTTGGCTACAGTCCTCATGGCTACCTCAGGAGGTCCACCAATCGATCCAGGACCTCCCTTTCAAAGGCTCCTCATTATTTCAGAGCAAACGGACACAAAACTCTGTGGCCTGAAGGACTCAAGGGCTACCTTCAGATCCCTGGGCCTTTGTGCTTCATCCACTTCAAGGAGGCACTTCAGGCCTCAACAACCAGCCCACTTCTCGGCTCCGCCACTGAGACAGGATCTGTACAAGAGAAAGGGCAGAGGTTACAAACGCCATCAGTTGCTCCCATCCACCTCAACCTCACTGCCGGGGTCGCATAGCTACTCTGGTGGACCCAAGCAGGCTTTTTGAAGGTGTGCCCAAGGGTACTATACCAGTTTCCACCTCGGATCCTTGAACCTCCTTTGTTTTTGGACTGACTCCCACTTAAGTTCGGCATCGTCCCACATTACGTCGGGCCACTGGGTGCTAAGTACAGTGGTGGGTGGTTATATCCTGCAGTTTTCAGCCACTCCTCTCTCCCACCCCTCGTCCCCGTCCCTCTTCAGTGACCCTTCTCAGAAGCAACTCCTAGTCCAGGAGCTGCAGATCCTCTTACCGGTGGGGGCTGTGGAAGAGGTACCTCGAAAATTGAGAGGGAAAAAGTTTTACTGCCGATATTTCCTAATTCCAAAGGCCCAGATTGGCTTTTGCCCCATCCTGGACCTGCATCACCTCAATAATTGTCTCAAGTGTCATAAATATAAAGGGAAGGGTAAACACCTTTAAATCCCTCCTGGCCAGAGGAAAAATCCTTTCACCTGTAAAGGGTTAAGAAGCTAGGATAACCTTGCTGGCACCTGACCAAAATGACCAATGAGGAGATAAGATACTTTCAAAGTTGGGGTGGGGGGGAAACAAAGGGTTCTCTCTGACTGTGTGTTGTTTTTTGCCAGGAACAGACAAGGAATGGAGTCTTAGAACTTAGTAAGTAATCTAGCTAGATATGCGTTAGATTCTGTTTTGTTTAAATGGCTGATAAAATAAGTTGTGCTGAATGGAATGTATATTCTTGTTTTTGTGTCGTTTTGTAACTTAAGGTTTTGCCTAGAGGGATTCTCTATGTTTTGAATCTGATTACCCTGTAAGGTATTTACCATCCTGATTTTACAGAGGTGATTCTTTTACTTTTTCTTTAATTAAAATTCTTCTTCTAAGAACCTGATTGCTTTTTTCATTGTTCTTAAGATCCAAGAATTTGGGTCTGTGTTCACCTATGCAAATTGGTGAGGATTTTTATCAAGCCTTCCCCAGGAAAGGGGGTGTAGGGTTTGCGGAGGATTTTGAGGGGAAAGATGTTTCCAAGCGGGCTCTTTCCCTGTTATATATTTGTTAGACGCTTGGTGGTGGCAGCAATAAAGTCGAAGGGCAAAAGGTAAAATAGTTTGTACCTTGGGGCAGTTTTAACCTAAGCTGGTAAAAATAAGCTTTGGGGGTTTTCATGCAGGTCCCCACATCTGTACCCTAGAGTTCAGAGTGGGGAAGGAACCTTGACATCAAGAAACTGAGGTTCTGCCTGATCTCCATGGCCTCAATCATTCCCTCCCTGGATCCAGGAGCCCTCAACTTGAAGGACACTTTTTTTCACATTTCTGTCTTCCATGGCCACAGAAGATTTATCAGATTTATTATAAACCAGACTCTTTACCAATTCACCATTTTCCCTTTTGGCGGGTCCTCAGCCTCCTGGGTTTTTTACAAAAGGCATGGTGGTGGTAGCTGCCTTTCTCAGAAGGCGAGGCATTCAAGTCTACGCATACCTCAGTGACTGGCTGGCTGATCAAGGGTCATTCAGAGGCTCAAGTAAAGAAAAGCATCAGCCTGGTCCAAGCCACCTTCCATGCACTGGGCCTGTTGGTAAACGGACAAAAGTCGACTCTTATTCCAGTACAGAGAATAGAGTTTATCGTGGCAGTGCTAGACTCAACTCACGCCGGAACCTTCCTTCCAAGGATGCGATTCCAGACCTGATGTTCAAGGTCATGGCTTAACTGATCACAACAGCTTGGGTTTGCCTCAAGCAACTGGGACACATAGCCGCATGCACTTACATGCTATGGTATGCAAGGCTGTGCCTCAGGCCCCTGCAGACATGGTTAGCTTCAGTGTACTTTCCGAACTGTCACTACTTGGACTCTGTGCTTGCTGTTCCAGCCCCAGTCCTTGCCTCCCTTGACTGGTGGAAGGACCCCCGGATGGCACTGGCGGGCGTTCTTTTTGTTGCCCTCCAGCCATCAGTGTCCCTAGTGTCGTATCCTTCAGACCTAGGTTGGGGAGCCCACCTTGATTAACTTAGGGCCTGTGGTCCCAGTAAGAACTCTCCTTGCACATAAATGTCTGGAAGCTCAGAGGGGTCTGCTTGACTTGCCAAGTGTTCCTTCCCCAGATTGAAGGCAAGGCAGTGCAGGTATTGATAGACAGCACCATAGCCATGTTCTACATCAGTAAGCAGGGAGGAGCATGCTGCTCCACCTTGTGTCAAGAGGCCATCTGTCTGTGGAACTTCTGCATGAAGGACTCCATCCACTTCAAGGCTTCTCATCTTCTGGAAGCCTGGAATGCCCTGGCACACCTCAGCAGATCTTTCTCCTCTCACCACGAGTGGTCCCTTCACCCAGAGGTCATCAGGTTCATCTTTCAAAGGTGGGGATCTCTCTAGGTTGACCTGTTTGCAGCCAAGCAGAACTGGAAATGCCATCAGTTTTGCTCGCTGCATGGGCACAGCCTGGGCTCCCATGCCTTCTTACTTCCAGGGACAGAGCTCTTATTCTATGCATTTCTACTGGTTCCTCTGGTTTACAAGGTGCTTCTGAAAATCAAGCAAGACAAGGTGAGAGTTATTCGTGTAGCCCCGGCATGGCCACACCCACACTGGTTTGGCACACTGCTAGACTTACCAGTAGTACCCCAGCTAATGCTCCCACTCTGCCTGGACCTGATCTCACAAGATCACAGCCGTTTACTCCACTTGAACCTTGGGTCCCTTCACCTGACTGCATGGAAGTTATATGGCTGAACCCAATGGAACAAGCCTGTTCGGAACAAGTTCGACAGGTCCTTCTGGGTAGTAGGAAGTCCTCCACCAGGAATACCTACCTCACTAAATGGAAGCATTTCTCAATATGGTCATTTGAAATGGGGCCTCTCTCCGACTCGGTCCGAATCAGTGTGTCCTGGATTACTTGCTCCATCTAAAACAACAAGGTCTAGGCTTCACATCTATCAAGGTGCATCTAGCATCAATTTTGACCTTCCACCCGCCAGTGGGCAGTACGTCAGTTTTCTTTCACAAGATGACCATTCTTTTTTTTAAGGAGTTGGAGAGACTTTACCCTCAGGCTCACAAATTGATCCCTCCCATGGGATTTAAACCTGATCCTAGCAAAACTCACGGGGCCTCCCTTTGAGCCGCTAGCATTGTGCTCTCTGTTGCCTCTCTCCTGGAAGGTCACCTTCTTGGTAGTATTTACCTCAGCCAGATGGGTCTCTGAAATCAGGGCCCTTACATCAGAACCACTGTACACCGTGTTCTTCAAGAACAAGGTCCAGCTACACCTCCATCCGGCCTTCCTGCCAAAGGTGGTTTTTCAGTTCCATAGCAACCAGGCCATTTTACTGCCAGTCTTCTTCACGAAGCCTTACAAGAATTCAGAAGAGCAGTGGCTTCACACACTGGATGTTTGGCATCTCCTCACCTTCTACCTTGAGAGGACTAAACCTTTCCACAGATTCATGCAACTCTTTTGTGGCAATCGCAGAGAGAATGAAAGGCCTACCAGTTTCAGCCCAGAGAATATCATCCTGGATAACCTCCTGTATTTGGGATTGCTGAAAGCAATCCAATCCAAGACATCTGCAGGGCTGCAACCTGGTCAGCAATGCATATCTTCTGATCCCACAATGCCATCACCCAACAGTCTTGTGACAACATGAGGTTCAGGATAGCAGAGTTGCAGTCTGCTTCTCCATGAACTCCGAGCCCACTGCCTTGGGTACCGCTTGTGAGTCACCAAATGTGGAGTGGACGTGAGCAGGCACTCGAAGAGAAAACGGTTACTGACCTTCTGTAACTATTGTTCTTTGAGATTAATTGCTCATATTCATTCCATGACCCACCCTTCTACCCCTCTGTCAGAGTTAGCTGGCAAGAAGAAACTCAGAAGGTGTAGGGTTGGCAGTGCCCCTTGTACTGGCGCATAAGCGTGTGGCACCAGAAGGCGCTGGAGCCAACCCGATTGGATACCACTGAGGGAAAAATCTCCAGCAACGGTGCATGCGGCATGCACATACCTGATGGGGAATGGACGTGAGCATCACATCTTGAAGAGCAACAGTTATGGAAGGTCAGTAACCGTTTTTTATGCTATGTTTATTTTTAAAGGGCTACTGGTTTTGAACCAAAAGAGTACTAGTTCAGCAGTATATGTTAAAGGTTTGGTGAACAAAGACTGCTGAGAGTATTATAAAGCTTTGTTGTTAATCAGAGCTAATAATAAAACAGTAATATGTATAAAATTATACTGACCCACAAAGTTGAGGGGACCTATCACTAATTTCTCAGGGGGCTGCAAAAATAGTAACCGTAAGATTACTCATGTTTTTCTATTAAGGAAATTGAATTATAATGAGACTTTTAATTCCTTTCTAAAGTTTGAAGTGTTTGCAGCATTTTTGTAAGTAATTGTAGCAGAAACTCCAGGATTGGGTTGGGAATCAAGACTGAACTACTATCTGACCCCTAGAAGTTAGGGTGGTTGTTTTTTTAATACCTTAAAGTTTAAGTCTTTATAGACTTAGATGGTCTCAGACTGAATGGAATGGAGGAAATATTTTATATAAGAAGCTGTAAAATCAGACACATGGACATAGTTCTAGAATGTCTCCAAATCCTGGGGATGTCCCAGCTGTAAAAATATATTTATGTTGGCAGGATGACTTCTGTAAAACATAGGCCTCCTGTCAAGGTTCCTTCCCCACTCTGAACTCTAGGGTACAGATGTGGGGACCTGCATGAAAGACCCCCTAAGCTTATTCTTACCAGCTTAGGTTAAAAGCTGCAACCACCAAAGTGTTACACAAAGAATAGGGGACGTGCCCACTTGGAAACGTCTCTCCCTCCCCCCAAAATATCCCCCCAAGCACTACACCCCCTTTCCTGGGGAAGGCTTGATAAAAATCCTCACCAATTTGCATAGGTGAACACAGACCCAAACCCTTGGATCTTAAGAACAATGAAAAAAGCAATCAGGTTCTTAGAAGAAGAATTTTAATTAAAGAAAAAGTAAAAGAATCACCTCTGTAAAATCAGGATGGTAAATACCTTACAGGGTAATCAGATTCAAAACATAGAGAATCCCTCTAGGCAAAACCTTAAGTTACAAAACGACACAAAAACAGGAATATACATTCCATTCAGCACAACTTATTTTATCAGCCATTTAAACAAAACAGAATCTAATGCATATTTAACTAGATTGCTTACTAACTCTTTACAGGAGTTCTGACCTGCATTCCTGCTCTGGTCCCGGCAAAAGCATCACACAGACAGAGAGAACCCTTTGTTTCCCCGCACCCTCCAGCTTCGAAAGTATCTTGTCTCCTCATTGGTCATTTTGGTCAGGTGCCAGGGAGGTTATTTTAGCTTCTTAACCCTTTACAGGTGAAAGGGTTTTTTCTCTGGCCAGGAGGGATTTAAAGATGTTTACCCTTCCCTTTATATTTATGACATCTCCCTAGCACCAATTTTTCTTTTTTAACTTTGAGTTTCTTTAACAGTAGTATGTATTAACAGTTCATTTATGTATAAAGATCCCAGAAAAATAGCAGCATGGATTTGCAGGGGATGGAAAGGAGGAATCTTACTGTTCTTTGAATGCTTGTTCATGTCTATTCCAGTCAGGTGTGTGCATGCTGGGTGCATAGTTGCCAGAAATTTTTCTCCCAGCAGCTCCCGTAGGGTCGGCTGTAGAGTCCCCTAGAGTGGAGCCTTCGTGGCGCTCAATATATGACCCTGCCGACCCAGCCCCTCCTCCGTTCCTTCTTACCACCTGTGATGGTTGTCGGAACTGCGAGTGGCTTGCTTGCAAGTTCTCCTCGCTTCCTGTAGCTTTCTAGTATAACTTATCTCAATAGTTTATAGTTCTAGTTTTTATTAGTTAGTAGTAGTTCTGTTGGGAGTGGGGTTTCCCCTCCACCCCGACCTTTCCCCTTGGGGATGTCAGGGCAAGCCTCAATCCCCAAAGTTCAAGCCCTGCAAGTCCTGCAGTAAGCTGATGCCAATGGGCAACCCCCACCATGCTTGTTTAAAGAGTCTGGGGGAGGCTCACCAAGCTGTTAGGTGCAGGATTTGCAAGGGTTTTCGACCAAGGACCAAAAAGGAGCGGGATTTCAGGTTGAAACAGCTCCTCATGGAGCTGGCTTTTAAACTGCAGTCCATCTCGGCATGGCAGGACCCGGCACCAATCTCCTTGGTGCGGAGTGCACCAGTATCGGTGGCAGAATTGGCACTGCAGAAGATCTCCAAGCACAGAGACTCGCAGCACCCTCGCCCTAGGCAAGACTTTCTAGATGGCGAGTTAGGAACAGTAGGCATAAGCCGTCCCAGCCCTCATCATCACAGGGCCAAGCGCATGCCTGAACAGCCTCCAAGCAGACCTTTTGAAGGTGTACCTGGGGACAAAGTGCCAGACTGTATACTGGATCCTCAGTCCTGCTTTCGGAATTGTCTATCCCACTTCTACCATGCATGGTCCCAAATAACATAGGACTGCTAGGTTCTCCGTACGGTAGAAGTGGGGTACTCTCTCCAATTCTGCTCCTCCCCTCCCTCCCTCCCACCGCCCCTCCCGGTCCCTCTTCAGGGACCCTTATCACAAGAAATTCCTTATCCAGGAAGTGCAATCGCTCCTTGCCATAGGGGCAATGAAGGAGGTTCCTCAGGAGCTAAGGGGCAAGGGGTTCTACTCCCGCTATTTCCTAATCCTCAAGGCAAACGGGGAGGGCAGTGTCTGACCCATTCTAGACCTGGTTCATGGTGAAGTTGAAGTTCCGCATGGTCTCCCTGCACGCTATTATCTCTTCCCTAGATTCGGGAGACTGGTACGCCGCCCTCAACATGAAAGACGCGTACTTTCATATAGCTATTCGGCCTGCGCACAGACGATTTCTGCAGTGTGTAGCCAGCACCATACACTGTCAGTTCATGGTCCTCCCCTTTGGTCTGTTGACAGCCCCCTGAGTTTCACCAAGTGTATATCGGTCATAACAGCCTTCCTTCGCAAGAGGCAGGTACAGGTATACCCATACCTAGATGACTGGCTACTCAGGCGGCGCTCCAGGGAGCAGGTGGAGTCTCAAGTCCGACTAGTCAGAGCTCCTTTCGAGAGTCTGGGACTCCTCCTCAACGTGAACGAGTCAACCTTGTCACTGACTCAAAGAATAGAATTCATTGGTGCGGTGCTGGACTCAGTGCAGGCAACGGCGCTCTTGCCAGAGACCAGATTTCAGACCATGAAAAACATTATCCAAAGCCTCAGATGGTACCTGACTACTACCGAGAGGGGATGCCTGAGTCTCCTCGGCCACATGTCAGCCTGCACTTACGTGGTCCAGCATGCCAGACTGCGGCTCAGACCACTTCAAGCATGGCTCGCATCTGTATACCTCCCAGGGCACGACAGCCTGTTATCTGTGTTCATGGTGCCAGATCAAGTACTCGTCCCTCCAGTGGTGGCTAGACCCTCGCACAGTGTGCAAGGGAGTCCCCTTCAACAGCCCTCAGCTTTTCTTGTCTCTAGTAATGGACGTGTCAGCTCTCGGTTGGGGGGCGCATCTGGGAGAGCTCCAGACACAAGGATTATGGTCGCAGGATGAGCTCTCCCTGCATATCGATATCAATAGAGAGCTCAGAGCAGTACAGCTAGCGTGTCAAATCTTCCTATCCTGGCTTCAAAGCCAGTGTGTGCAGGTAATGACGGACAACACTATGGCCATGTTTTACATCAACAAGCAGGGTGGACCCCGCTCTTCCCCCCTATGTCGGGAGGCCCTTCAGCTATGGGAGTTCTGCATAGCCCACTCCATTCACCTGAAGGCATTCTATCTCCTAGGTGTGCAGAACGAACCTGCGGACCACCTCAGCAGATCGTTTCACAATCACGAGTTGGCCATCCACCCGGTTGTCATATATTCCGTCTCCCAAAAGTGAGGGATTCCCCAGGTCGATCTGTTTGTTACCTGGAGCAACAGGAGGTGCCCAGTGTTCTGCTCCTTTCAGAAACACAACCCAGGTTTGATCTCGGATGCATTCCTGCTTCCCAGGGGAGACCGTCTCATGTATGCCTTTCCACCATCCACTCGTGCACAGATTACTGCTGAAAATCCACAGAGTCAGAGCGAAAGTAATTCTGCTGGCCCCAGCATGGTCCCGCCAACATTAGTACACCACGTTTCTGGAGCTGTCTGTGGACATTCCTATCGTGTTACCACTCTACCCTGATCTGATGACACAGGACCACAATCGCCTTCGCTACCTGGACCTCCAGTCCCTCCATCTCACATCTTGGAAGCTTCACAGCTAAACCCAATGGAGCTCCTGTGCTCAGAACCAGTAAGAAAGGTCCTGCTTCTCAGCAGAAAACCATCCACCAGGACCACTTATCTGGCCAAGTGGAAGAGGTTCACTTGCTGGTGTGCCCAACATCACATTCCTCCACTCCAGGCGTCTGTACCACTCATCCTGGAGTACCTTGTGCACCTCAACCAACAAGGCCTGGCAGTGTCATCTATCAAGGTACACCTTGCTGCTATCTCAGCTTTCCATCTGGGCACATCTGGACGCTTCATATTCACTAACCTTGTGATAGGATGTTTCCTTAAGGGCCTGGAACGGATATATCCTCAGGTTAGACAGCCTCTTCTGGCATGGGACCTTAACCTGGTCCTCTCCAGAATAATGGGACCCCCATTCGAACTGCTGGCGACTTGCTCCCTTCTCTGCCTGTCATGAAAGGTAGCCTTCCTGGTCGCCATCACATCAGCCAGGAGGGTGTTGTAGTTAAAGGCCCTTACCTCCAATCCACCCTATATGGTCTTCCACAAGGACAAGGTGCAAGTAGCCAAGACATTTTTCTACCTGTTTTCTATCCCAAGCCCCACAACAGTACCCAAGAGCAAAGTCTGCTGTCACTGGACGTTTGGCAGGTGTTAGCATTCTACATCGAGTACACAAAGCCGTTCAGGAGGTCAAACCAGCTGTTCGTGGCAGTGGCAGACTGAAGGAAAGGACTCCTGGTCCCATCTCAAAGATTATTTTCCTGGATCACGGCCTGTATCTGCACATGTTGTGAGCTGGCCAAGGTCCCAGCACCGCCTCTTAAGGCTCATTCCACAAGGGCACAGGCCTCATCAGCTGAATTCCTGGCCCAAGTCCTGATACAGGAAATCTGCAGGGCAGCTACTTCGTGCTCGGTGCATACGTTCACCTCTCACTATGCCATCACACAGCACGCTAGAGATGCAGCTTTCGGCAGAGCAGCGCTCCAGTCAGCAATTCCTTAACTCCAGCTCCACCTCTGGGGTAGAGCTTGGAAGTCACCTGACTGGAATCGACATGAACAAGCACTCGAAGAAGGAAAAACGGTTACTTACCTTCTTGTAACTGTTCTTCGAGATGTGTTGTTCACGTCCTTTCCAATACCCACCCTCCTACCTCTCTGTCGGAACAGCCAGCAAGGGGCGAGGTCAGCAGGGTCATATATTGAGCGCCATGAAGGCACCACTCCAGGGGGCTCCACAGCCAACCCGACAGGAGCTGCTGGGGGAGAAATTTCCAGCAACTGTGCATGCAGAGCATGCACACCTGATTGCAATGGACATGAACAACACATCTCGAAGAACAACAGTTACAAGAAGGTGAGTAACCATTTTTTATAGAATTCAAAGCAGCGTTATCTGTTAAATCTTCCGTACCAGGTAGACACTCAGAGTGTAATTTCTTCCAACCAGCAGATGCACAGAATTGCAAATTGTTTTCATGACATTACCCCTCATATATGGGACTTGTTGGCTTACAAAGCTCAGTTGTTTTTACCTCCTGCAGGAGGATCATGTATAGTCTTCCCCTAACTGAAAGAAAGGCCTGAACAAAGGAAAAAATGGAGTAGGCCTCAGAGGCTTAGTAGGAGCTCCAGTCATATGTTTGCATGCAGCTGCCTCAGCTACAGTACTTGGGGCACCAAAAGACTGCTGTCTTTTTGG
The DNA here is from genome assembly GCF_965152275.1 of Natator depressus. Classification (NCBI taxonomy): domain Eukaryota; kingdom Metazoa; phylum Chordata; order Testudines; family Cheloniidae; genus Natator; species Natator depressus. Next base: position 31,189,494 of record NC_134236.1, read on the forward strand.
TTCTGTGACTAATGAAATAGCCATCACAGGACTGCAACATGCATCATGGCTGATTCCTGTAGAAACTCCAGGGACAAGAACTGCCCACAAAGCTTGGCTTTTCAGACAGACCAGTCAGTATCTCTGTTCCCTTCTAGCTGAGCTCTTAGGGAAGCTCAAACTCAAAGGGAACTCTGAGGAAAGGAGGTGTTGCAGGACAGAAGGAATGGTGGTCATCAATTTGGGACTACACCGTCAGTAGATGGAATAACCTTCAGAGAGAAATTCTTCCTCCTTCTACAACTCAGCCTTTTGCTCCCCTGATACCATCACACAATGACCTTGGATAACTCTTGCTCTAGCTCTGTGCTGTAAGCCCTGTGATATGCAGGCCCAGGCTCAGTATTGCCTCCAGACCTGGCCTGACTTACTCCATTATCTCTACAAAGAAAAGTTGGAGGGTGCTGGTACTTCTGTCTCTTCAGAAAAGCATCATCAGGAAGTCTAAACCATCACTCTCTTGCAGCAGCATTCTTATATATTGAGCCATTCTGACCTCTTCAAAAGGCCCTGTAGATGAATAAAGAAACCATTCTGTCTGCAGCATTTGCAGAAGCCAGTCCAGCTCACTCCCAGCCGCAGAGACTTGGGGAGTTGATCAGCATAGGGGACCTATGTGAGATACCAAGAGAAAAGGCACACAAAGTTCCCAGTTCTTCTAAGATATAAACATATTGCATCTTATTGGAGGAACCCTTTCACCTCCCAGTTGGAAGTACTTAGCCCCTTTCAGGGCGCAGCCTCTGAGACTGCCCAACTCCTACATCTTTCACCTCTGAAAAGCTTCTAGCTCTGTCCTGAGCAGGGCAATAACAGTTTCAGGGAAAGAAAAGGCCCTTTACTTAACAGAAGAGACATTATGTCACAGAGCTCCTCTGGTAAATATGGTAGCCAGAGCACTAGAGACTTAAAGAGAAACAGGCTTAGGATTTAATGAAAAGAGAATAGGATGTTCTCTGCCCAGAGAAAGACATCCCCCTTTAGCTCTCTCAGACCTTTCAGCTTTGGAGCAGTCCTGTTTGACAGTCTGATCTCACTGTAACCCAGCCATTGAGACAGTAGAGTATGGAGGTCAATTAACTCTGGGAAGGAGATGATCCACGGAATTGGTAAAGAGGTGTAAAAGCTGATGCAATTAGTCTTAGAGTACCTAGTATTTAAATATTCATACAAAGCCCTCAAAGCTTTTTGCATGCTCTGACGAATGAGTGATGGAAAATAGCAATCTCATGTATATAGTCCGTCAAGGAGATGTTAAAGTCCCCAGATCTGCTCCTGAGAGAATTTCATGTGGACTGCAAGAGAAGATGCAGCTGTATCCAGTTAAAAAGGAGAAATACTATCCTCTGAAGGCTCAGAATAGCACTGAAGATCCCCTTTGAGAGAAAAATGGAAACTTCATTTGCTGGACATTGAGATATTTGGGATCTTTTCTGCAAACTTCAGTCTACCTTACCTAAGATCCTTCAGCAAGCATCAGATCACTGCAAAAACGAAGTAAATCAAGAGATTTTGTGGAAATGAGCAGTCAGATTGACTAAGATGCTTCCCTACTTTGGTTTGACCTCTCTACCTTGTGATACTACAGAAATATTAGGAATCTGTCTTCTTACTTTATGGCTTCTTTAATCAAAGCTGTGCAAGGAATGGGGGGAAATATCACAATGATTAGCCTGGTCTGAGTGCATAGACTGTGACTGAAGCAGAGGCCTTCTGACTACTCCTTGAAAACCAGATTGACAACTTTCCCCTTTCAAGGAAAATTCTTGTTTGGGGAGGAATTCAGGTGGCTTCAGCAAATCACTGTCAAAGACTCCAGATGTCCCTCAGCAGTCTCCCATTTCAGCCATCTAGTATGGCTTCCAGACCTCCAGGGGCATCCAACAATACCAAAGTTTATTTAGCAGCCACAATCCTCGTTAAACAGGAGAGGTAGGTTCAACTGGAGAAACGTCATTCGTGTTCAAAATCAGGATGAGAGAGACACTCAAAGTTCAGACGAGGTCTGTAGATCTATGCCCACAATGCTATCATAGGCAGAAGGTTTAAAGACGTATTCCATGCCTATGCCTAATCAACAATATACACTTGAGTCATGGATACTGCAGCATCTGGGTATTCTGTAGAGTTAAATATAGCATTTTCTTATTCATCCTGTCCTAAAAGGAAGAGAATGCAATGGGTTTTTAATCACCAATTGTAAAAAGAAGCTACTGCCTTATCCCAGAGTGGCCATCATCTACTCTATTTATTTTATAATGCAGAAAGCCGTAGCTGGCCTATCCCGCAACCTGGAATTGTAGAGTTAGCCTTTTCTTAGGGACCCCGGATTCAGAATGGAATCTCTGAAGTAGACTGCACAGGCATTAACTGGGGGTCATTTTTGTAGCTCCTTAAGGGTCTCTGTAGTGTCCATTTACATGTCCTAATTTTACCTATTTTCTACCTGTAATCGTTATGGTCTGTGATTTTGGTTTAAAAGAAAAATCAGATCACATGTTGGTTTATGTTACTTGTGATAACCAAACCAATACTACTTTACAACTTGTCAGTCACACTCTAAATGGGGAGTCTAGAATATCTGACTGGACCTCTGTCATTGTAGCTCTGACAGCAATACATTTCCTTGAGAAAACAGAAATTTGGTTTTGGTGTTTTTTGTTTTGTTTTTAATTCTGTTTTCAGCTGTTACTACTTATTTTCTTTCACAGAATTGAGGGTAAGGTGGGTGAGAAACTTTCTGTGGTTTACAAGTATCTTGGGATTGAGAGATTGGATAAGAAGCAATGGTGCAAGAGTATTTGTGATACTTATACTGTACTTTATCCAGGATTTCTTTTCATTGTTGCAATCTGGACTCTCTGGAATAAACCTAGTTGAAGCTTGAATTTAGGGAAGTTGAACTCATATCACTTTGAACCAGTATGCTAGCAGACCTGACATTGACTCTTCTTTTATTGATTGTTCAGCTAGGAGCAAGGAGTATGGATAGCCAGGGCCTTTATGTTGCTAAATTAATGAAGTACTAGCAAGTGTTTTTAAGGATAAAACCTGTGCTTGGCTTTAAAAATTGTATTTTCTTGTAGAGCTTAACCTTCCCATTCTTCCAAAATAGCTTTTCATTTCATTTAAATTGGTTTTTCAAGCATTAAAATAAAAACAAAACAAGACCAAAAAACTCAGCCCCTAACTGGTCTTAGTGCCTAACCAAAAAAAAAAGCTGTGTCTGTATCTGTCTGCTCTTTTAGGGCCTAATTCAAAGCCCATTGAAGTCATTTGAGTCATTGACTTCAGTGCACTTTGGATCAGGCCCATAGTATGCATACTCAGCTTTGTTAATACTGGAACCTAGGCTAAGTCACATTTCCTTTTTAATTTTTTTTCAATCTTGAAAGATATGCTTTAAAAAAGAAATAAGAGGCGTTACCAGGAATAGTCATTTTGTCAGAAACCACTTCTGGAATAGGAACTTTTGGAGGCCTTAAATGTTTCCCAAACTACTTACTTTGGGACATGTTTTTCTCAAAATAACATAAATGGGTTAATTTTATTTTTGGTGAAACACTGTGTTTATTGTATTGTTTCAATTAAATCGATTATTACTTGCAATTTTTTGCAATTACGTAGACTGGTATGGTGCGCTGTGATACAGCTGTTGGAACGCCTGACTACATATCGCCTGAAGTCTTGAAGTCACAAGGAGGTGATGGCTGCTATGGACGGGAGTGTGATTGGTGGTCCGTAGGAGTTTTTCTCTTTGAGATGCTTGTTGGTGAGTAATAATTTAGTTCATTAAATTTTTCCCCCATCCCCTTCTGGAAACTTCTATTTAAGAACTTTTTATCATAGAATCATAGACTATTGGGGTTGGAAGGGACTTCAGGAGGTCATCTAGTCCAATCCCCTGCTCAAAGCAGGACTAACACCAACTAAATAATCCCAGCCAGGGCTTTGTCAGGCCGGGCCTTAAAACCTCTAAGGATGGACATTCCACCAGGTCCCAAGGTAACCCGTTCCAGTGCTTCACCACCCCTCTCCTAGTGAAATATATTTTATGATTCAATTATCCTTATATAGCAACAAGTAAGACATATGGATGCATCGAGACAGTTCAGCCTGTGATTGCTTCTGCTTTTGGCTAATTCTTGTACTCTCCAGTCAGGATTTTCCATTGTAAAGCACTGGACCATTAGGTCATGTAATGTATATGAATATTAGATCCATTATAGAGGACCCTAGCCATCCAAGGTTGTAAACGAGACTCAGAGTCTAGTATCAGAGCATTGGTGAGGAGTCTGGAACTGAGCATGATTACTCACTATCCATACCAACATGTTCTGGGAACACTGCAGGAACAGATACGTTTCTAAGGTTCTGGGGGCAGGAAAGCTCCTCCCAAGTCTGCAGTCATTGAAATGTTAATGCCTCTGAGGATGAAGCACATTTGACTTATGAAGGCTAATTAGTAAGTTGCATCCCAGGATCAATTTAATCAATGCACCTTAATAGTTAATATGTTAGAAGTCTGTCCTATAGTGCCAAGACAGAACTTCATTTTCATTTTTGTTTTGTGGTTGGGACCTCTTTTCTCTCCTCCAGTACATCATCCAATGAGGAGAACACCAGTATTTTGAGAGTCTGAGTTTTTATCGTTGAGGGGCTCACTAGCTTAGTTTTCTCTATAATCTGGGGTTTCATTTGGGAGAGTTAATGATACTTCATGGTTTGTATACATTTCCTCTCCTATGGCCCATCTTGTTTGTGATGCTTCTAATTACCACGTTTCTCCATCTCTATTAGTTTTTTTCCCCCTCTTACTCCTCAACCTCATTTCCTTCTCTTCTGCATGCTCTCCTCTTCTTTGCTTCCTTCCTGTTTGTTTCATTGTGACTCTTAGAACCATAGAAATGTAGGGTTGAAAGGGACCTCGAGATTCTCCCTGCACAGAGGCAGGACCAAGTATACCTAGACCATCTGTGTCAGGCATTTGTCTAACCTGTTATTAAAATCCTCTAATGACTGGGTTTCAACAACATCCCTTGGTGACCTATTCTAGTACTTAACCACCCTGATAGTAAGAGAGTTTTTCCTAATATCTAACCTAAATCTCCCTTGCTGCCGATTAAGCTGATTACTCCTTATCCTACCTTCAGTTGACATGGAGAACAGTTGATCACCATCCTTTATATAACAGCCCATAACATATTTGAAGACTGTTATCAGATTCCTGAAAGTCTTATCTTCTGAAGAAGAAAACATGCCAGTTTATTTTACCCTTTCCTCATAAGTCAGGTTTTATAAACCTTTTGTAATTTTTGTTGCTCTCCTCTGGACACTCTCGAATTTCTCCAAATCCTTAAGTGTGGTACCCAAAACTGGACACAGTAGTCCATCTGAGGCCTCACCAGTGCTGAGTAGAGCAGGACAGTTACCTCCCGTGTCTTCCCTATGACACTCCTGTTAATGCATCCAAGAATGATATTAGCTTTCTTTTTACAGCTGCATCACGTTGGTGACTCATATTCAATTTGTGATCCACTATAACCCCGAAATCCTTTTCTGCGGTACAACTGCCTAGCCAATTATTTCCCATTTTGTATTTGTGCATTTTATTATTCTTTCCTAAGTGAGGTACTTTGTATTGTCTTTATTGAATTTCATCTTGTTGGTTTCAGACCAATTATCCAATTTATCCAGGTTGTTTGGAGGACAGGATTAGAATTTTTAAAAGTGCTTGCGACTCTTCCTAGCATAGTGTCTTCTGCAGATTTTATAAGCATCCTCTTCACTCCTTTCTCCAATTCATTAATGAAACTGGTGAATAGTATTAGATCAGGATACACCCTGTAGGACCCCACTAGATAAGTCCTCCCAGTGTGACAGCAAACCATTGATACTTTGGCCTTTCAACCAGTGGTGCACCCACCTTTCAACAATTTGATCTAGACCACATTTCCCTAGTTTGCCTATGAGACTGTAATGTGAGATGGTGTCAAAAGCTTTACTAAAATCCCCATCCGTCCACTAGGCCAGTAGCCCTATCAAAGAAGGAAACTAGGTTGGGTTGGTATGATTTGTTCTTGACAAATCCATGTTGGCTATTAATTATCACCTTCTTATCCTCTGAGTGTTTATAAATTGTTGAATAATTTGCTCCAGTATCTTTCCAGGTATCAACGTTAGTCTGACTGGTCTATTATTCCCTGGGTCCTCTGTGTTCTCCTTTTTGAAGATAGGTACTATGTTTACCCTTCTCCGGTCCTCTGGGACCTCACCCTTCCTCTATGGTTATGTCTCCACTGAAATTGAAAACCTGCGGCTGGCCCGTGCCAGCTGATTCTGGCTTGCGGGGCTGTTTAATTTTGGTGTAGATGTCTGGGCTTGGGCTGAAACCCAGAGTCGAGGGCCTTGTGAGGTCAGAGGGTCCCAGAGCTCAGGCTGCAGCTCAAGCCAGAACGTCTACACCACAATTAAACAGCCCCACAGCCCAAGTCCCGGGAGCCCGAGTCAACTGGCAAGGGCCAGCTGCAAGTGTTTAATTCCAGTGTAGACATATACCCTATGAGAGCTCTAACATCATCACTAATGGTTCCAGGATTGCTTCAGCTATTACCTTAAGGCTTAAGATCTTAGTGTGAATTTTATTAAAGTCTGCCCACTTGAATATATCTGACTTATCTAAATATTCTTTAACTTTTCATTTCCCTGTGGTTTGTGTCTTCTCTCCACGTCCCGTCCCCCCGTTAATATTGATTGTATTAAGCATCTGGATAAATTCTCTTTCTTAGAGAAGACTGAAACAAAATAGACATTAAACATCTCAGCCTTCTTGGTGTTGTCCATTATTATCTCTTCTTCCCCGCTATGTAGTAGACCTACACTTTCTTTCATCTTTTTTTTTTTATTGCCTTATATGTCCCTGTTAAGTGTAACTCATTTTGTGCGTTAGCCTTTCTGTATTTTGTCCCTACATGCTTGTGCTATTCTTTTGTGCTGATCCTTGGCAATGTGTCCATGTTTCTATTTCTTGTAGGATTCCTTTTTGGTTTTCAAGTAATTGAAGAGACTCCTGATGCAGCTGTATTGGCTTATTATTATCTTTCATTCATATCAGGATAGTTTGCAGTTGTGCCTTTAATATCATCTCCTTGATAAACTGCCAGCTCTTCTGAACTCCTTTTTCCCCTTAGATTTTTCCCGTTTCCCCATCTCATCTCCTGGGAATGTTTCTGTTTAGGTTTTAACCTGTTTATGGTTCCTCTGCCCTTACTGTTGATATTTCCTTTTCTCTGTTCATTCTTCATGACCTTAGTTAAGGCTTTGACACTGTGGATCATTTTGTCTCCCAGCATTACCTTCATATGGATAGTTACATGAGCCTCCCTTTTCCCCTCCTGTCCTGGATCCACTGTTATTTGCATAACCAGTCTTTTTCGGTTGCTGATGACTGCTCTATCTCTCTGCACCATCGTTTCTGCTCCTTTGTATCTCACAATAGTTTAGTTGTCAGTTTGCTTTTTCCATCTACTTTCTCCTCAGATATCTTATTTCAGCCTTTAACTACCTTTACAGTCATGATACTCAACTATGTCTACCTTTTAATATTTTTCAGTGACTCCTGCTTGTGCACGCTCTCTCCTTATACTGAGCTGTGGCTCAACTTCGTTCAACTAAATGTTTACACATATAAGTGTTTTCTCTTAAATAAGAGCATCATCAATCTGCCTCTTTGACTTGAACCCGACAATACATATAATTGATGTCTTGCTTATCTCTGATTTACTCCTCCTGCATCTATATTGTTTGTTTGTAAATGTTCTTCTCAACATTTCAGCAACATTGCCCATGTACAATACTGCCTAAAGTCCAACTTCACTGAAGTCCGCATCCATGGTTTCCTCTCTTCTTTCGTGGACTATTGCAGATAGCTTCTTTTCACCACCAAGGATATGCAGACTATAGCTGCTTGCCTTCTCACACACACAAAGTTCAGCTATATCATCCCCATCTTAAAACCACTCCAATGCCACCTCATTAATTTTAGGATCCAGTTCAAAATTACCTTTTCAGTTTTAAATACCTTGGTAGACCTAAGTTCTCTGTAAGCTGTGCGGACGTGCAGCAGCCTATTTAGTGCCGTGCAGGCACTCCGGGAACCCACCCAACCAGGACCGCAGCCAGGGAAGAGGTACCCCTCTGCCAGCCCCAACCTAGCCCGGCCCCCAACCTGCCGCACCTAGGGGAGGGGCGCCTGTCCCCCGATCCCAACTCGGCCTCGGACCTGCCTCCCCCAGCCCGAACCCAGCCCTAGCCTGGTGCCTATCCCGTGACCCCAGCTCCGGAGCTGCTGCGATGGGGAGAGGTGCCCCCCCCTCCCCGCAGCCCAGGTGCTGCAGGGAGGAGAGAGAGAGCTGGGGGGAGCCCTCTCTCCTTGCCATAGCCCCAGAGCACTCTCCTGCACCCCAAGCCCCTCATCCCCGGCCCCACCCCAGAGCCTGCACGTCAACCCTCTGCCCCAGCCCTGTGCCCCTTATCCCCAGACCCAGCCCTGAGCCCCCTCCCACACTCCAAACCCCTCGGCCCCACCCCTACCATATGAATTATGTTATGTGCACCAATATGAAGATGACGTGTCACACATCACCTCCATATTGGTGCACATAACAAAATTCATTCTGCACATAGGTGAGAAAAATTAGAGGAAACATTGCAGTAGACTTGCTTCAGCTTGTCAAACAATCCTTCTTTCTATTGCCCTCCATTCCTTCTGCTAATATAGCTCTGAATACTTTTAATAAAAAAAAAAAAAAAAAACACAATCCTTTGCAGCTCTTGCAGTCAGGAACAGCGGTTGAACCTCTTGGCCTTGTTGATTTCCGTATTTCAAATTTCAGCTGAAAATATCTGTTCTCTCTTGGCTTTACTTCTTAATAGTTCTGCTTCTGACTTCATCAATTTTAATTTATATTTAAAATAAGGCTGTAGAGCATTTTGGGATACAGTTTATATGAAAGGTGCTACACCGAATGAAATTGTATTACATTTTATTGTACATTAGATACAAAGCTGAAGTATTAGTTGGAAAGCAGAGAATTGGGCTGCCAAGAGAGGGATTGCCTTAGTTGAGGGGATACTAGGGTGGTGATGAAAGGCTTTGATAGGAGCCCTTTATGATGGTGCTGAAGAGAAAAGGGGAGAGAAGACCCTTTTAGAGTGAAGAAGGAGGGAGCATTGGTAGACCATGGAATCTGTGCATCTGATGGATGTAGGGTGACCAAATGTCCCGATTTTTGGGTCTTTTTCTTATATAGGCTCCTATTACCCCCCCCCCCCCCCCAATTTTTCACACTTGCTGTCTGGTCACTCTAAATGGATGATTTCTGTAGGAACCAAACTAGGACTAGTTGGGAGGTCACAGCAGAGTCTGGGAGTTTGACACTAATGTAAATGCTAACTTGTTCTTTCTTGGAGCCTATTTGTGTTTGGTTCTTCTCTTTTATATCCTCCTCAAGAGCAAAATGGCTTCTATGTATTGGTTTGTAGAGACTAATAAACTTTCCACATGGTGAAAATGTTCTAATTGTTGATAATTTATCGAATCTGTTAAATCAGAATGCCTTTTTCTGCTGAATGTTTTCCTCCTGATGGACAAAATAGGTAACTTGCTCACTAAACATATTCCTCAGGGGATTTTTTCATTAAAGTGTGTTTCAACTCTGAAAGAGAATTATGTAAAAATGTCCGCCACTTGATCAATGGATCTGTTCTTTTTGCATATTCAGAGTGTTAGCTGATCACTTTGGTGACAAATACATTTTGATTGCTGTTTGTTCTTGTTAGAAGTGCAGAACTGACACCACTAAGAGTTAATTGTGAATTCTATTCCATAACATGCATCAACCGAAATGTTTAATGGTTCCAATCAATTACTCCTATCCAAGCCCCTTGAAGTCAGTGGATTTACAAAGGTGTTACTGAGGGCATAATTGAAAGACACTGTATGAGTATGACAGATCTGTTTTGGTGTGCAGAAACTTCAGTAATGATGGTGGAAATATCGTAGCTTGATTCCACTGGGCATAGGCTTAGTTTGTAGTGTGGGTATTTAGGGGGGAAATAGTTTTAGTTGAGATACAATAAACATGGATCAAGCAATCCCATTTTTATAGAGCCACTTTTCAGAATAAGCCTGAACTTTATAATTTATAGGTCTGCTTTCTTTTTTCTCTGTTTATCTTAAAATACTTAAATTTTAAATTAAAAATCTTAACATTTATGCATGTTTTATTTTAGGGGACACTCCATTTTATGCAGACTCCTTGGTAGGAACGTATAGTAAAATCATGGATCACAAGAATTCATTAAGTTTCCCAGATGATGTGGAAATCTCTAAGCATGCAAAGAACCTCATCTGTGACTTTTTAATGGACAGGTACGTGTGTGTACTACATTTGTACAATCTCTCTTATAGTGGGTGCAAACACACTTGCGGTATCTTAGAACAATGGATTCCTTCCCCTTAATTGTGCTATCTAAATCATTCTCATTTTGTAAGAAATTAACCTTATCTCCTGCTTTCTAGTGGCTGGCTGTTGTGCAAGCTCTATGTTATGTTTAACTAAAACTAATGTTTTCATGAGTACTTCTGGCAATAACTACATTGTCCGCACTCTTCCTAAGAATTCAAAATTGCCCCAAAGAAAATCTTTCCTAGTGCCATGCAAACAAGGTCCAAAATACAGTAACAATGTTTGAAATACATTGTGAGTTCCTTGAGACAGGGACCAACTTGTCTTGCATTCATTAAGCGCTGAGCGTGTCGTCAGCGCTCAGTAAATAATAATGAAAACAGATACCTTATCAAAAATAGAGAATTTTATGCAGAGAGTTATTCCAGTTTTCTTAGAAGAGATTTTCTTAGATATGCTTTTTAAAACCTGCTTTTGAGGTAAGAATTTACAAGTATAGCTAATTTCCCCACAAAGGGGAATGATTCTGGATGTAAACTGCTGGATGAGATCTCGTCTTGTGTAGTAGAGTTCCTCATTGGTATTAAGCTGATGTAGCATGTTCTTGCCCCAGCCACCTCCACCTCTCTCTCTCTCCCTTCCTCCCTCTCACCTATGTTTTGCTATCCTCCCGTGCCAGGCACTAGCACAGCCTAGGAGATGCTGCAATGGGCACAAGAGCTACACAGTGCAGAATCAGAGGAATAACTAATTCCCTGGTGCCCTCGTGCTCCCTAGTGCTGAACAGAGCCTGGCCACAGTAGAGAATCTAGCCCAGTAACTGACTGTAGAATGATTGATTTTAAAAAAACCAACAACTAAAAAAACTTAAAGAAATATGTATCTGGTGGTATGTACTAGCTCTTTATTTCAAAGAGGGACTGTCTGGTCTGTTGAGTGAGAGAGCATGCAGCTAAAGAAATACCATTCATGAAAGAGCTGCTTTAGTAGGGATTTGTCTTGTTCAAGACCCAGGATGGCTGAAAGGTGGAGAGGAGATATGAGAAGAGTTTAATAATATAAAAGTGTCCAGGAGTACTTCCCCCACGTGTGTACATCTTCCTGTTTATATTAAATGTGTGCTTGGGGGATTTATTTAAAACAGATGCTCTCTTTCTGTATACATAATCACTACTGAAGCACTTAAAGTGACAAGAAGGAATGAGCATCTATCATGTGACTTATCTGTTCAAGTCCATAAGTTGTTTTTATGTTCTGAGAGCTATGTTAAAAGATAGTCTTATATAAAAAATGTTTGTTGTCACATCTAAAACTTGCCACATGGTGTCTTCGTTGTAAATGTAAGCAAAAGGCATGTAAGGGTTATTTTTCAGGGGAGGAGGATAGAAGTTTTGAAATATTTATTTCATTGGGATTTTGAATAACCGTTCTGTGTACTAAGCCAGACCTCCCTTCGTTTACGTCCTAAGGTTTGTCATGTGGTTTGGCAGACTTTCTAAGTTTGCAGTTAATTTTTTTTATTTCAAACTTGTGCCTGTGTGCTCCCTTTCTACACAAAATCTAGATGGAAAAATATTTTACTCCACACGTGGCAGATTCAGAATTCTAGCCATTTTAGTACGTGCAGAGAGAGTGCCTGCTAAGAAACTGGGAGCATTTTTAATATGAGAAACAACAGATGATTTGATTTTAATTAAAGTTTGCCTGAATTACATTGACTGCCCATATCTCTTTGAACCTTAATTTTGTTTAAAGTCTCTGTGCACTTAAGTGCAAAGTCACAAGTTACTTAACAAAAATGGAGTACTGATTTTTCTAATGTGAAATTGGGTTAATTACTATGTTTAGAGAGGTGCGACTTGGGAGAAATGGTGTAGAAGAAATTAAACAGCACCCTTTCTTTAAGAGTGATCAATGGAACTGGGATAACATTCGAGAGAGTAAGTAAACTGTAGTTTATATTTTGAATATGTTCAATATTTGCATAAACAGCTACTGTTTTAACAATGTGGAATTAAAAATGTAAAACACTTAAAATATTCACATAACAGTTTTGTACAGGAATTTTTTGGGTCTCAAGGGGTGTCACATAGGCTGTTTTTCTTACTATTGTTCTTGTTTATAATAAAAGAAATGTCAGTATGGGTTCAAAAACATCCCCCCCCCTTCCTCTTTTTGCCGTGCTATAAATATAGAGAGAGTGCATTTGTTTGAACAACAGAGTTTGATCTTTTATTTTTTTAACAAATGGCTACATAGTCAGTTGTACTTTCCTAACTTGCTTACCTCCTGAAGTTGTATGAGTACTGTCTAACCTACCACTTAAAATCATTTAAGTTCATAGAACTTAATTGCCTCTGGCAAAAATTTAGCTGTTTTAGTTTACCATTTGATCAAAACTTCTGTAATCAGACACACTTATTGAAGCTTATTCATATAGTTAAGATAAAATTGGGATTAAATATCTGACCTAAATCTGGATGCTTTAGAAAATGTATGTTTTATGCAATAAAAACTGCCTTCTTCGGCAAACTGATTTATTTAAATGATTTTCTTTGTATTGCATGGTAACAGATCACTTCAAAACATTTACTTTGTCAGATGTGGGTGTGGAAAGAAAATTATTTTATTAATCCAAAAATATTAATGGATCTGCTATGTGATAAATAATATAAAATAAATGATGAAATTACTGTATGCCATATTTACCTTTCATTATATAATGTGTTGATATATCCACAACAGAATGTTGAATCTTACCATGAAGCTGACCATTTTTTCCTTTGTAGCTGCTGCTCCTGTTGTACCTGAGCTTAGCAGTGACATAGACAGCAGTAATTTTGATGACATTGAGGATGACAAAGGAGATGTGGAAACCTTTCCAATCCCCAAAGCCTTTGTGGGAAACCAGCTGCCTTTTATAGGATTTACCTACTATCGAGAGAATCTGTATGTGATGTATTTTAATGTGCATCTTATCAAATACAGTTGAAAATTATTTTATTACATTCCTCTCCTTTTGCTTTAAACACGCATCTAATTTTACACTGTAAAATTGTTGAATATGTGAAATGTGGAGTTTAAATTGGATTTATCAAAATATGCCAATTTTTGGATGTTTCTAATTTTTATGTAGTAATTTATAAAATTGCTGTTGTACCCCAGCATATGTACTGGATTTTTGGATTAGCTAATTTTAGAAAAAAGTGTACAACTAGGACATACATTGTGTTCGGGCTGTTTCTTTTCATTACTATTTATGTTGAATTTGCATTATTAGTCATGTGTATTGTATCTAAATTATAGAACTATTGTAAGTATTCATTTAAACATTAGAAACTTGTGTTGAACTGAAAAAGTCTGAACGTTTACTTTGGCCAAGAGAACATTCAAATGAAAACTCATACTGAATAAAAATGGCTTCATTCAGAGAATAGCCTAGCAGAGGTTAAGACTTGAGAGAATTGATTAAAATGAGTTGATTGGCATGGTTGCTAGAGTTGTTGAAAACTTGAATAAGAGTTGTTTTTTTTCTGACAGGTTGCTAAGTGACTCTCCTCAGTCTTGTAGAGAAAATGAATCCATGCAATCCAGGAAAAATGAGGTAAGTACTTTTTTTAATAAACATTAAAGTATGTTTAAATTATTTTGCTGTCTGTTAAGACTTGCACAGTGGATTTAAACAATATTCAGTTATGAATAGTTAATTTGTATTGCTGAATGTTAGAATATTTCTGTATAATTACTGACAGATTCCATCTGTAAACATGAAAATGTCAAACTACTACATGAAATTGTGCAGTATACATTTTAGATGAAAGGATTGTGTTTATATAGTATTAGTTTAATTTAGAAATTTAAAAAGGTGTATTAATATTTTTATAAATTTCTGCAACCATTGAAAATGTATTCCCTGTAGTAGAGAATATTAGTTCTAATAAAACAAATATTTGTAAATTCTTTAACATTTTGTAATTAAAACATGATTAGATTCCAAGATGACCTTCAAAGTATAAAATATTCTAAGTCTGAAATTTTATTAAGCATGGTGAGACCATTTAAAAAAAAAAAGATTTGTAGGAAATGTTTCCTGTTCTTTGCCTTTTTAATGCTCATGATTAAAAAAAATGTTTTCTTCTTTTTATAGGACAGCAAAGAGGTAGGTGCATTATTTTGAATCATGAAAGAAATTAAGATAGCTAAGTTAGTTTTTGTCAGATTGAAGTAATAGATCTTAAGGGTTTATCCCAGTAAACTGCTAACAGTAGATTAATTTGTTTATGAATAAAAGAACTTGTAAATTGCTTTTAAGAAAGAGCCTACAGTTAGTTATAAGTGAAATAAGGTTAATATTTGTTCAGATTTATACTATAGTTACCTTTAATTCCTATTTGGCAACCACAATTTACTTTGCAAATAAACGTGTAAGGCTCTGTTCACCACAAAAGATTTTGCTCCAGGGAACGTTGTAGATTTTGGCTCCACATCTAAGTGATTTATTGCTAATTTGTCCAGGGCATGAAAAGTAAATTTTCACACAGTACTGGTGAAGGAATGGTTGTGAGCATAAAACTGACCCTCAGTATGAGTGAGTTTTGAAGCAGGAAGCTTTATTCAGTATTTGTGGCTAGCCAACTGAGTTTATTCACTAAGATGGCAGAAAGTCTGATAGGATTTTTGTGTATCTCAAAATAAACAAATATACTAACCATTATTGATCTTAGCCCTCTCTTAGTAAATCAAGGGGATTATGCCATTAATTAAAAATTGTGAGGGTTGGTAATTTTTAAACCTTTAAAAACAGCCGTGGAAAAAGCTCATGCCATGCATCGGCAAACATAAAAATAAATACACCCTGTGCTTCTGTACTGCCTTTCCATCATACTGTGCAGATTAGTAGTGTGTGGTGCTCTTTAAAAGGAGGCTATTGCCATTTAAAATTGCATGCAGTGTCTGCTGAATTCTTCCAGTAGTTTTAGAGCCAAGCATATGTGACATAGTCCCTTCAATTGTATGTTTCAATAGCAAATATTTTATTTTTCTATATTTCTGATTAATAAAATACAAAGGATTGATAAAATGCTATATTTGTGTTGCCAACTCTTGTCATTTTTATTATGAATATCACAGTATTTCATGTTTTTCTTAATGCCCCAGCTCCTATAGTTGTGTAATTGTGACCATCTCAAATTTGGTTTTTTTAAAATGTTTCTTCCCCTTATGTTTGCAGAAAAAAGTTTGAAAACATGAACCCTATAGACTCAGAAGCCCAGAAGGCAATTAAAAACTCCTAAATTTATGATTTTTAATCCAGTCTCATGAATTTTTGTGTATTGACTTATGGTTTTAGAATGTTGGGAATTGGCAATATGGCGTTTTCCAAAATGTAATGGGGACAAGTTAGGTTCTGTGCAAGTGTTAGACTAAGAAATTCTCACTTTCTTTCATGATGTGTTCTACCTGAGCATGCTCAGAGGCATTCTTAAAATGTCATCCATTTTGGTCATATGCTCGATATAGTTTTTTTGGAGAGACTAATCCAAGGAATCTGCTCTCAAGAGTTGGGGTTAGAGAGAATAAAGGAGAGGGCAAGAAACAACATTCTATTCCTGTGGAGCTTTTGTGGTTCACCATCTGCAGCACATAATACTGTGATGGATAGATTTATTTTAATATTGTATGCAACAAGTTTTGTTTCTATGGATATCTTCATGAAGAATCTTCATGAGCGTTAATATCTTGCAGAGATGTAACTTTAATTCCCAGTAATCCAGTGGTGGTGACTGGTTGAGAAATAATGTTCTGTTCCCATCAAATTGTAAGATTATATTGATTTTCATTGCTCATCTGTCTTGGTTATTTAACTGAACTACACTCATTTTTACGTGATCGTATTTTATATGTGGACCATACTTTTTCTGACAGTTTGCACAGTTTCAGAAAAAAATGAGCAAGTTAGAAGAACAACTCAGTAATGAAATACAAGCCAAAGATGAACTAGAACAGAAGTGCAGGTAAGAGTTAGCGGTTTATATTTGGTATATTTATGCCAAACTTTTTTAATTTTCCATTTTAAAAACTTAAAATACAATTAAAAGCATACGTAAGGGATCCCAGCTCCACTAAGGAGATCCCATTTTAAACAGCCAATTTGTTAGCCCCATATGATTCCCTCTACCTTTAGAACATAACAGTGGCCGTACTGGGTCAGGCCAATGGCCAATGATGCATCTAGCCCAGTAGGCTGTCTTCCGACAGTGGTCAGTGACAGATGCTTCAGAGGTAAGGAACAAAAGAGGGCAGTTATTGAGTGATCCATCCCATGTAGTCCAGTCCCAGCTTCTGGTAGTTGAAGGTTTAGGGATACTTGGAGCATGGAGTTGCGTCCCTGACCATCTTTTTGTTTTGTCTTTGGAGAAGACCACCTCTACTGGACAAATTATTTTTTTCTTGGTGCTTGTGTGGTTGCTTAAAGCAGGATTCACAAGACACATCCATGTTGTTCTGTTTTTCATTATAACCAATGCTTGCTTTTGTTCTAATTGTTTTCATATTCCTCAGGTCTGTTAACGCTCGTTTAGAGAAGACCGTGAAAGAACTAGATGAAGAGGTAAATCAGTGTATTTTCTATTGCTTAAGTGTTCTTACATGTTTTAGGTATGTTTACGTTTCTCAGGATACACTAACTTTTAAGTAACAGTGGAACTATGGCACAAGAACATGAGTTTATGTTCTAACAGTATACCCTAGCATAAATCTGCTGCCACTATTGCAATATCTTGGCAAGAGGAGGGTAGAGTGATTCCTGCATTATTTAATTGATTCCAGAACCATGTTTACTATGTCCTGTGCCTTAGTTAATAATTTATAGAGAAATAGCATGTGTGAATTGAATTCCAGTTAAAGATGCAGGGTTGATACTGTTGAAGGCTGAAATATTCCCTCCATAGAGCAGATAACAGGTAGTGGCAGTTCAAGCATCCCTCTACTGCCCCCATCCTTGTGCCTCAACCCTGATGTTCAGGGACCACCTCTGGAGGGGGTGAATATAGCTTAGTTCTCATGCCCATTTAATCATTGGTTTTGCTGCTGAGTCTGCCAGGTTTGCTGATGCTGCTTGTTCATTGCATACTTGTTCACTGGAAACTTGACAGAAGCCCACACAATCATTTAACATAGACTATCAACAGCCTTCATACAGTAACAGCTTTAGGGCACTGCCAGTCTGGAGTGGATTTGAACTGGCCTTACATCCTTTGCTGATCTTCTGACTATCCAGATTCCTTAGAAATAGAATTGTATAACTATATAGTTATTTGCTAATTGTGTATTGTTCTGCAGTTATATTCAAACACAGCTGTTAAGTGTTATGGTGTGTGTATACAGCAAGCAGATGGAATACATTTTTGTATATTTGTAAGTTAATTGGAATCCATGAGCTATCCTTTATAACTTTAAAGTAATACCATGGTTCTGTGTATTTTATTTGAACTTAACTATAATTATCTCCAGGTAACATCAAGGAAGAATGTAGAATCTGCATTAAGGCAATTAGAAAGAGAGAAAGCTCTTCTTCAGCACAAGAATGCAGAATACCAGCGGAAAGCAGAACATGAAGCAGATAAAAAACGCAATTTGGAAAATGATGGTATGTGGAACAGAACCTTAAACGTGGTACACGGGGATTTTAACATAAGATAACAGAACTGTTGTTTTGTTGGTAAGATCTGTTTAAAGATTGTGAATCAGTGTGTGATGGAGGTCACATATGATTATTTTATTATAGTTAACAGTTTGAAAGACCAGCTGGAAGATTTGAAAAGGAGAAATCAGAACTCTCAGATATCAAATGAGAAAATCAATCAGCTACAAAGACAGGCAAGTTGTATTTCTCTGTGTGTGTGTGTGTGTGTGTGTGTGTTAGTGTTAATTTAAAGTCATTGTTATAATGGGCTACTGAAGTTCAGGCTTCCTATTTAGCAGAAGAAAATTGCAAGAAGTTACAGAAGTTGCTCTTTAATATGAAATGTTGGTTTACTAATGTAATGTTAGAAAACATTTCCATATTTTTCCTTTTCCTTCAGTCCATAAATTGATGATTAATTTGTAATGGAGATGTCGTTTTTCATTTTAATTGTCTAAAATGTGTATTTATTAATCAATAGCTGGATGAAGCCAATGCTTTACTACGCACAGAGTCTGATACTGCAGCCAGGTTAAGGAAGAACCACACTGAAAGTACAAAGCAAATCCAGCAGTTGGAAGCTAATAATCGAGAATTACAAGATAAAAACTGCATGCTTGAGAATGCTAAACTCAAACTTGAGAAGGACTTCATCAATCTTCAGTCAGCCCTAGAATCTGAAAGAAGAGATCGAAGTCATGGGTCAGAGATTATCAGCGATCTACAAGGTATTACAGCAAATGTCTACATTAATTTGCGTTTCAGAAATACAAAAGAGTATAGTGTAATTATTTGATCTGGGAATTGTAACTAATTTTAATAAATTGTCCAAGTCAATTGTATCTTTCCTTAATAAAATTGTATCGGTAGATGTAAAATGTTGCTAACACCTATTAAATGTGAATGTATTTGTTTTAACTTTTGTAGCTACCTTTTTTTTTCTTTTTATTGCTAACTTTTTTTCTGACTGGTGGTGGTTCTGAATATTTTTAGGTCGAATATCTAGCCTAGAAGAAGAAGTAAAAAATGGAAAGAGTGCATTAGCCAAAGCAGAAGTGGAGAAGAGACAATTGCAAGAGAGGTTCACAGATTTGGAAAAGGTAACTGCACACGTTAGAGTAGAATGTATACTTGGTTTGCAGTATAAAAGGTAGAATATAAAATGATGGCATTAATAGAAACTAAACTGCATCAGATTGAAGATCCATGGTAGTTACATGAATTGGTAACTTTTTTCCCTAAATTTTCTCTTTAAATAATTTTCAGCATGTATAGGAAATCAGTAAATGTATTTTTAAGATAGAGGAATATCTTAGAGCCGTGGTTTTCAATCTTTTCTCATTTGTGGACCCCTAAAAATTTTTGAATGGAGGTTCGGACCCCTTTGGAAATCTTAGACATGGTCTGTGTACTGACCCTAGTGTATTAGAGGAATTTATTCTTGGTGTGTTGCACAGATTGCTTAGAAAGCTCCCTGTGCAACATGTTGAAAGATTGCCCATAGCAGATTAGATGTTATAGGGATGCTCTATTGTGTAGGCTGTATTGTGCACAAGGTTATTTTAGTCCCCATTGAAAAATCGGAACTTGCTGAAGTGTAGAGCTTTTTTACTTGTTGTATTGTAGAATGTGATTTGCACTACGTTTCCTTGCTTTAATATTGGCTACCTTTTCTCTGTGTGTATGTTCTGTGTTTTTCTCACTTAGATTACAGTCTGCTAGTCAGGAACTATGTTATTTTCTTTCTCTGTAAAGTGCCAAGTAAAGCTACAGTTCCGTACAAATTTCTTTTAAAGCAGAAATTTTAAAGAGAACAAACTGCTGTTAGTAGCAAATCTATGAAAAACTTTTCTATTGGTATTAAGTTTTATAAAATCTTGCTTTCACAAATCCTAAATTTTGAACCATATTTAACTTGACATAGTACTCCCTTTTTAACCCTCAATCCAATAATTTCCTACACACAGGAGTACCATTGCAACCATGCAGTGCCTCTTTGTGCCCACACTAAATCAATTGCAGGACTGAGGTCTTAAATTGTAAGATCCTTGGAGCATGGACTATGTCTTCTTCTGTTAGTGTATTGCCTTTTAGTCATGCTCCATAGTACTACTATTCGTAACTACGTTAGCCTTAGTTTGCAGTCAAGAGTAACTGTTTTGTCAAATAAGTCAATTTCCTTTTTTCCTGTAACTTCAACAGGAGAAGAGCAACATGGAAATAGACATGACATATAAACTCAAGGTTATGCAGCAGAACCTGGAACAAGAAGAAGCTGAACATAAAGCCACAAAAGCACGATTAGCAGACAAGAATAAAATCTATGAATCTATTGAGGAAGCCAAGTCTGAAGCCATGAAAGGTATGCATACAATCTTAATTTTAAAATTATGTAATCTAGATAATATAAGTTTTATAATGCTAATTGTGAAGTTGAAATTTATAAGATTATACACTTCTGAATCATGTTAGGAAGCTGATTCAAGAGTTTTGCATATAAATTAAAAATTCTAGAGTTGCTCAGATCACATAAAGTAATCACATTTGGCATAGTTCTCCCCCACCCCCACTTCCCCGTTTGACCATCCCAAGAGTGGCCAAGGTTTGAATGCAGATGCTGTTTGAATTATACTCTCCTGCATGTTAGGGTTAAGGTACATTGGTGCAATGATTTAAGGATTCATGCACTGCCCTCTTGGTAGCTATTCTGGGGATAAATAAAAGGATTTTAGTACAGGCAGTCACTCCATGTCATGTACATTAACCTCTTTGAATGACTCTGCATATTCCCACTTATAGGCCTGTTGGTGCCTAACGGTAGAACCGTCTCCAAGCCATATTCATTGGAGCAGTTGTACGCCCTCTCCTATACTTCCCCTCAGTGTTTTTGAACATTCTGAGCACGAGGCCATATAAGGAAATGCTGGGGGTCCTCTACCACCTCAGTTCCTGTCAACTGCCATGCTAAATGGAAATGAACTGCTCTGATCCATTCAGATCCAGGGGTTTTTCTCCATTGAGCATACCTTTGGTAATTTTTGTGGTGGTTGTTTTTAGTGTGTAGTGTAATTGAAGTATAGTAATAAGTGTAGATGGTTCTGTAGAGTTGGTAGGTTTGATTCCGTGTTATGGCAGAATAAAAAAAAAAAAGAAACTGGATTTAAGAGACATACTTCATGCTCATCTGTCCTCCCAGTGTTGGGCAACCATATTAGGTGCCTGAAGTCCTTGGGGGAAGGTCATTCTCCTTCTGTGTGTTTCATTTGCTGGACTTTCATGCCCAGACTGTTCAAAGAGGGGCAGAATAGGCTCCAGATACTTCCTTTAAGGAAGCTCTAGCTGCTAAACCCTCTGGTTCTTGGGTGATCATCAGATGCAAAGCCTAAGAGACTAGGTTTGGTGCCTGTGGCTTTCTCCAGGAAGCTTGCTTACTAAAGGTTCCAGGGTGTCGAGCTCTTCATCAATTCTAACTCCGGATCCTTCTGTTAAAGTTGCCAAGGCTTTGAAGCATTGTTGGTGGGAAAATGGCTGTCTGTTTTCTAAGGATCCTAGACCCACATCCTGAAGAAGAGCTCTATATAAGCACAAAAGCTTATCTCTTTCACCAACAGAAGTTGGTCCTGTAAAAGATATTAAGTCACTCACCTTTGTGTGTCTCATAATTTTATCATCAGTTTGTCATGCCATCTAATACCTTTCATCCCACAGGAATCCAAAGTATGTTAAATTGTAGGCACCCAAGTTTAAAATTTTGGCCACAGCTAGGCACCTAAATAAGTGTCCTTATTTTCAGAAGGTCTGAGCACCCACAACTCTTACTGACTTCACATTTAAATTCTCTTATTTCACAGAAATGGAAAAGAAGCTGTTGGAGGAGAGAGCTTCAAAGCAAAAAGTAGAAAACTCCTTGTTAGAAATTGAAAAGCGGTGTTCTATGTTGGACTGTGATCTCAAACAGTCGCAACAGAAAATAAATGAGCTGCTTAAACAAAAGGATAAACTAAATGAAGATGTAAGTAGCAATTATATAAGTAGTCTGAATTGGAACTTTTTGGATATTGTAAAATTTGTTCCAGTTTTAAAAGTATTAAAGTTTCCTGATTATGGGCGGTATCTGTAAATCTTTACAAGTGAAAATAATAGTAAGTATATCTCTACACTCACTTCTGTAGGTTGCAGGAAGGTTTCCTGACAGTGTAAAGTTTCATTTTCTGAAGTTTTTCAATGTTGTGACAGACTTAAAAAATTTGTTATGTGGAATGTAAAATTCTGTTATATTAGGGTGAAAAACTTGCTTATTCTACTTAGAGATCATTTTAGCTATAGAATAATCTTTATATCCAAAAAAGACATGTTTGAGCTGTACAATAGTTAATACAATAAAAACAATAGAGAATCAGTGCAAGTGTAAATATTGTTTTTAGAGTTCCTTACTGTATGGGTCTGTAAAATTCCTCTGATGTAACAAAACAAAAATTAATTTGTTTTTCAGGTTAAAAACTTGACGTTAAAAATAGAGCAGGAAACACAAAAGCGCTGCCTTACGCAGAATGACCTGAAGATGCAAACACAACAAGTCAACACACTGAAAATGTCAGAGAAACAGCTAAAACAAGAGAATAACCATCTCCTGGAAATCAAACTGAGCTTGGAAAAGCAAAATAATGAACTCCGCAAGTAAGCAGAGTTGCATCACAGATTTATTTAATTCTTTAATTTTAAAAATTCAATTGCATTTTTATCTATCTTATGCAAAATTTGAGAGCTGTATGTATATAAAATCCTGACTATACAAAAATCAATCGTATCATAGACACTCCTGATGGTGGTTTGCCATTGTTTACGCTATAGTAGTATCTAATGGCCCTGGCAGAGATTGGGGCCTTATTGTAATAGGTTCTGTACAAACAAATGCTAAGAGACGGTTGCTGCCCCAAAGAGCTTACAAAAAAGAAGAAAAATTGCTGACCACATGAGTTACACCTGTAGATTCAATAGAAAGCTACTCTGAAATGCTGTTTTCCAAAAAATAGATTGTGTGAAGGCATAAAGGATCATGTTAAGATTTGAGTAAAATGACAAGCTGATTAGAATTAGCTTTCCTGAAGAGTCTATATTGGAATCAGACTAAAATGATTGCACACCTCTAAATTTGCAGCTAAAAATGAGATAATAGACTTAGCACTTAGTAACTTCATCTTCAGTGTGACTTACAAACACTAAGCAGTTACCACTAATTAAAATAAATCTTTTATGATGATACTAAAAACCAAATTGGGAAGGGGAGTTTGTTTCATATGAGATTTGTTGCTCTCTGTAATTAGCAATGTATGTTATCTGGAGCAAGAATGGTCAAGACTAATGTAGGTGTTAGAAAGATCTCATTTTTATTCCATCTATAAAATGAGTTTTGTGGAGGCTCTTCTGGTCTAATTCACTGCCATTGGTAAAGCACTCTTGAGGTCCTCTGATGGAAGAAGTGCAAAGTATTACTATTATTCAGAAGTGCTGACTAGTGATTGAATGAGTTGCTTTAATAATGGGTGTGTTTAAAAAAATCTGCACTATAAAGAGCAGTAAATTAACGTTCAAGGTCCATCTTGCGACTCTGACTACCTGAGGTTTTGGAGCTCAGAGTGTCATTTTATTGATGTCCTGCATGGAGATGAGAGAAGAGGCCAATGACTATTTGCTTTTGTAATGTCTCTTGTTGGCTAGCCCATGTAACAGTACTGTCAGTTTAAAAGGCTGTTTACTAGCCTTTCCGGATCAGAAGAGAGCACAGTATTCGTAGCTGTCCAGGGAGAATAGGAGAACAAGAGAGACCTGGGGGACAGAGGATCCCTCAGGATTTGGTATAGATGACCGTACTTTGATCAGGGGATGCTAAGATATAAGAGAGTTTTATAGATGTCTGTGCATGCACACAGCCTTCTGTGCTTATGTAGTTGTTTGGAATATCTTCACAAATTTTGCTTACAAGCACTGTTTTATGCTTTTATAGAGAACGTCAGGATGCAGATGGACAAATGAAAGAGCTTCAAGACCAGCTTGAAGCTGAACAATATTTCTCAGTATGTATTGTAGTTTTTGTTTTACCAATGCAGTCTTTAAGGAGCAGAAATAGTACCATCTAAGTTAGACGAACAGTTGCATCTCAGATAGTGACTTGCAAATACTTTTTAAAGAACAGTCTGCAAATGTTCATGTAGTCTGAAATTTGTTCTCATAAACTACTCTGCAAATACTTGTGCAAAAGTAGGATCTGTCACAGCAATGCATAAACAGAGAGAAAAGGATTCAATTTGTCATGTAATTAATTTGCAATGACTTATTTGCCCGCTTAAAATAATAATCTTTATAAAAAGATGTATTTCTGTGGGAGATCAACTTTGTACATGAACAAATAAATAATTCTTGATTGTTAGTTACGTTTCCGTTAAATGGACGTGATAGCTTATGAAGAACTGTCTTAATATTATAGATTTGGAAAGGCTGCTTTTTCCAAATCACTCTAAAAACAAATTTCTAAAGTATTTTTAATGAGTTATGTTGCAATACAAAAAAAACCCAACCCATCAAAAAGCATGTACGTGTGTATGTGTGGAGTATAAATTGTACATGCATACATACTTTCGAACTTCTAATCATTGTGTGAGGACAGCACACTACATTTATGGAGGAATGTATGGGTGGCTGGAGAGGATTTCAATGGGTTCACTTTTCCCCACTAGCTGGGTTTCAGGAGGGTGGTGATGAAGGGGATTCTTTGAGAGGGTGCATGCATTGAAGGTGAAAGAAACTGTTTTGGGGAGTATTGCTGCCTAGAAGAGACAAGACACTGTTGTGCTTGGCCTCTTGCTATATTGAAGGATTTTTGATTTAACATGGTCTTGTCTCATTCATTCAGATACCCCATCAGCTAGAATATGCAAGTCCTTTTTCTTTCCTTTTCTTTGTTTCAAATTCTAGACTTTGTACAAGACTCAAGTTCGTGAGCTTAAAGAGGAATGTGAAGAAAAGACCAAACTTTGTAAAGAAATGCAGCAAAAGATACAGGAGTTACAAGATGAGAGGTGAGGGTTTGACGCTTATTTGTATATGTACAGAAAATCAGGATATTTACTTCAGTTGGAAAAGGTTTTCATATAGTTTCTGAACTAATTATTTTTTCAATAATTTGTAGAGACTCCCTGGCTGCACAACTTGAGATAACTTTGACAAAAGCTGATTCAGAGCAACTTGCTCGCTCCATTGCTGAAGAACAGTACTCTGATTTGGAAAAAGAGAAGATCATGAAAGAATTGGAGATTAAAGAGATGATGGCTAGGCATAAGCAAGAACTTACTGAGAAAGACGCTACCATAGGATCTGTGAGTAATCTGCATCATAACTCCTGTGGTATATTTTTGTGCATGCTATAAGTTCTTTAATCATTATAACAAAGATACATTTGGAGGCTTACAGAAATACACTGCTTGAAAGATTTTTGGATTTTTGTTAAAGTAGACTAGAGGAAAGCAGTATGAGATCATGAATTTCTTATTTTAAAAGCCATTACATGGTTAATATTGTTTAATTGAAATTTAGAAATCATTACAAATACCGAGAAACATTTTCTGTTTACATATTTTTCACATCTGGATGAAAAAATAGTTATTTCCATACTTTGGATCTATGGAAACAAAACTGAGAATGTATATATATTCAGTTGTATGTAAAAATCTTGTATGATGCTATAATCAAGGTTATGTCACATTTTCCATTCTAAATCATATTTTTTCAGATGTGTATAGTGCGGCCATAAAAATTCCAAGTCGTTCTGAAACATGACATCCTAGGAGTTGATTCCTTTGGGTAGAAGGGGTTTGTGGCTGGAGGGATTCTGCAATGGTTAGCTCCAGGGCTCCCCGAGCAGCTCAGACAGCTGCTGCTGGGGCACTCTCGGGCCACCATGTCGTTTCTCTCCCCCCACCCCCACAGCAACAGTAGTTTGGGTGTGGGAGGGCTCAGGACTGTGGCAGGGGGTTGGGGTGCGGGGCGGTGCTTACCTCAGCAGGGCTCCCCAGAAGCGTCCGGCATGTCCCTGCAGCTCCTAGGTGGAGGCGCCGGGGGCGCTGCCCCTGCCTGCAGGCACTGCCCATGCAGCTCCCATTGGAGCGGTGCAGGGAGCCTACCAGCCCCACCAACCTTCCCTCTACCCCCAGCACCTCCCCCCAGAGCACCCGCGGCCCCCTGGTCCAAGTTTTTGTTAGGGGTATATGGTACAAGTCATGGACTTGTGAATTTCTGTTTACTGCCTGTGACGTGTCCATGACTTTTACTAAAAATACCTGTGACTAAAACTTATCTATAAACAACCTGGGAGGGATTCAGATCTGTTAGCTAGTTCCAGAGAAAAGATCCAGGCCTGCCAATTCTATATCCACTGATCCTAATGTGCTAAACATATAGGTATAGGTCACCCTCTCTGCCCTTCGGGTCCTCTAGAAAGCAAGAAGCAGCTGGAGTTGCCAGCACTCTCAATTAAGAACTGACTTCCTTGCAGTGTCTCATTAATTCTTAGTCACATCCCAAAATGTGGAGCTATAACCCACTTCATCTCTGTTAATCAGTAGGCATGTGGTCTGCATTTTCCATCAACTGCTGTTGATTCCATCATTAACTGGCATCACTACCTCTTTTCCTTCCTTGAAATGTTTCTTCATTTTCAATCCCTGGCTTCCACACACATCTTCTGGATCTTCACCTCCACTGTGTTCCTCACGTGGGTCTCTCTTTTCCCCTCACCTGCCCTTCTTATTACACAAACCTTCTGTACTTCAGTTCTATC
The DNA here is from genome assembly GCF_965152275.1 of Natator depressus. Taxonomy (NCBI): domain Eukaryota; kingdom Metazoa; phylum Chordata; order Testudines; family Cheloniidae; genus Natator; species Natator depressus. The sequence continues at coordinate 31,216,519 of NC_134236.1, forward strand.
ACCTCTCTCCAGCTCTCACAGATCATTATCTAAAATCTGCCTCCTCCTTCACATCTCTGAAATCTGAATTAATCCTGATTTATTCATAACCATATACTCTTCTGTCCCTACCAGTCTTAAACTTAACCCTTTCCTTCAATTGTCTATGGAATGCCTGCTCTGTCCTGCAAGAAATTCACTTCCGTATATGATTATCTTCAGCTCTGTGCTTGTGCTTCTCTGATTCAGTTTATATCCCTGCCCTCTCTTTCAGCAGGCTCTCCTTTAGTTCCTTTTCATTCTAAATATTTGCTGCAGTGAGCTCCTTTCCCTGTCTTCAATTCCAAGCTTTCTCAACTCCATACAGCACTTAAACCTGCACATTCTCTGTTTTGAAGTCTCTCGCCTCCAGATGGCTGTAATTTTTCATGAATTCTGCCAAGTCCTGAGCTTGTTAGTGTCTTGATTTTGATGGCAGACTCTTCCTGTTCCTTTTTTCCATATCTCTCAATCTTTACAACATTTTTCATTTCCCTCTCTCTCCTCCATGCCCCCGGCTCCTCATGTATCTTTGTTTGGTCATTCTCTCCTCTGTGCCTCCAATTTCTCTTCCTGCTCCAAATCCTCTTTTCTTTTACCTTGGTCTCATTCTGATTTATTTTCCTTCTTTTAAGTAATCAAATAAATCTGTTGCATTACTTTTGGTTGTGTGGTAATATATACTTTTTTTTTTTTTTTTTAAGCTGGAGGAAGCCAATAGGACACTAACTAGTGATGTGGCTAATCTTGCTAATGAGAAAGAAGAACTGAATAATAAACTGAAAGAAGTCCAAGAACGTGAGTGTTCACTGCACAACTTGAATTTGATTTGAAAATGCTTTAGTTCTCAAAAAGTGTACCACTTAATGCTCTAATTAGCCATTACAGATTTCTTATTATCTTGTTGCAGAAATTGCAAGGCTAAAAGAGGAAGAAACAAATACAACAATTATTAAAACTCAGTTTGAGAAGCAGTTGTTGTCTGAGAGAACACTGAAAACCCAGGTAAGTATAAAAGAATGAGCAGATTATCATGATGATTGGAATAATATATTGTTCAGTCAGCAGATAGAATTTTTAAATATAACAATTGCTTTCTGTTATAAACCAGCTGTATGCACTCATTGAAGCCTGGACACAATTTTTATATCCTCAGAGATTTTTACTAAACCAGATTACATAAGGAAAACTTGCACATCTTGGGTACAGACCTGTAATGTAGATTCACGGTACTTGACTAAAACAGTTTGTCCCAGTGTGATTTAGCCCAGTATAAATCCCTAATCCAGATAAATCCTTTATTTTGATTCAGAGAAGCTAGTTTTAACATGTATTTTGCTTATGACGTGGTTTGATTTAATTATATTGTTAGCATCCCTGAATTATCTTCCTCTGTGTTTTTCATCTTTCCCTGAAGCATCTGGTAATAAACTCTGCCAAAGTTTGGATACTAGACTTCGTGTCAGATTTTGTGCTCCTGCATTGTGCTCTGGGCATCCTAGAGGCATATTAGACACTCCAATTCAAAGTTTTATTTGGCTTCCAACTAACTGGGCTATCTAAAGAAAGTATGTAAAAGAAAAAAGTACTTTGTTCCAGAGTGAAATGTCATTATCATTTTTACAATACTTGATTGATCCACAGAATTAAATTGGCATTTTATTTAGATGGAAATGCACAAATATTTTTGAATTCATGGGTAAAATATTTTAATAGAGGCTAATCATGGGTTGGAGAGATGACATTATTTGTATCTATTGTTTACCTATGGGGGCTTTATTATGTGTTCTGTGTTTTGTTTTGTTTTTTGTTTTAAGGCTGTAAACAAGTTGGCTGAGATCATGAATCGGAAGGATCCAGTCAAACGTGGAGCTGACACTGATGTGCGGAGGAAAGAAAAGGAGAATAGGAAACTGCATATGGAACTGAAATCTGAACGTGAAAAGTTGACCCAGATGATGATTAAATATCAGAAGGAGATCAATGAAATGCAGGCAGTAAGAAGTGAATTTGCAGCAATAAATAGCAATAAAAATGTTCTTAAATTTGTTTAAGAAATTGAATCTGAGTTTTTAAAATTATTCCAAGATGTCATATGTATTATACGTACGTTTTCCATATCTTAGGGATGATTCAGCTAAAGAAATTAAATAGTTGTATATTACAAGATTGGTTATAAAGTCCTCATTCCACCAAGAAAATACTAAAAATAAGAAATTATAGAGTACACCAGTAATACTAAAAGGCAAACCTTTTCAAATCATTTTCACAGCAAATAGCAGAGGAGAGCCAGATACGAATCGAACTGCAGATGACGCTTGACAGCAAGGATAGCGACATTGAACAGCTTCGCTCACAGCTCCAGTCAATACATATTGGCCTAGACTGCAGCAGCATAGGCAGCGGACCTGGGGATGCTGAGGCAGATGATGGATTCCCTGGTACGATGTTTGTATTAATGTTCCTATCTTTATCAGTGTCATAGTGTTTTATCATGGACATCAAATCATTAAATGACATTCTTATGCTTCCATGACTTCCTTGCTTTTTCTGTACTTCCTTGTACCTTTTCAGTAATCTGATAGCACTTAATATCCATGCACTAACTGAAAACAATCTTTATTTTGACTATACGTAGTTCGTTCTTCTGAAGTTGTTTAAAAAAGTTCATTTCAATTGTTTAAGTATTAAAGTATTACATTCGGTATCTCATTCGAACTAACAATTATTTTTCCTCTTAATTGATATGTTCATTTGTAAATACTGTATTAAATGATAAAATGTAAAAACTAATATTCTCTTTTCAGTGATTCTGTTTTAACTTTTCTGTCCTTTTTCCTCCTTTGTGCTGGGTGTTTAGTCCATATCACTCAATCCCACACTATGGAGTCCATGTCTCTTACCTACCAGCATTCTTCTACCTCTGTCAGTATTGCCACTAAGCCTTCCAGTTCTCACATGCTTCTCGACTCTGATTCTGACTCAGAGGAAGAACCATTGTCTTGTGTACACATCCCTTCAGAATCTGATAGCACAGGTGACATGCCTGAAGCGATTTGGTGCACTTATGTTTTGTTCTAACTTTTTCTTTTGGGCCTTTTTTATAACTAACACCATTAATATGCTATTTTCGAAAGCACTGGAAGTGCGAGTTGTAATCAAGAACATACTAAAGAGAATGTTGCATGAACAAAGAATTGGCCTGTTTTTTTTCTAAATATTCAGTGTTTGCAACCAGATCAGACCTATAGTTTAAAAACAATCATTTTGTAGAAATCTTTTGTAAGGTGATTTTATTGTCCTATGTTCAAAGTAGTCTTTATCCAGTGTCTGTGCCTAACTTTATGCACCTCAAAGTTTTTGGGTATCCAAAACGTTACCTATTTGTTCCGGTTGAGCAGTTAACTACTCCCGTTGAATATCTAGCAGTTCACTTTGTGAGTACAGCTACTACTTGCCTGTGCAAATCCAATTTTGGCTTGCCCAAATTCTTTGTGTAAAGTTGGATGTTACATGACTAAGATGCCAAAAACTTGGAGGTTGTTTTTTGAAAAATTGGTCCCTAATACATAAGATTTGTGTGTTCATTATGGATCCTTGTCAGCATAGAAGGCAGTAGCAAGTTATCAATTTACTTTTCCAGCAGCACGAAGAAAATAATTATTTGAGGCTGTGGTGAAAGATAGCTCTTTTTATAAACATATATTATGTATTTTGAACTAATTATATGTGAATATACACATACTCTATGGATCAACCCTCCTAGTACTAAAGTGAGGGGATTTTTTACCATAGTGACATCTAATATCTGACTAAAGATTTCTTTGATTATGGATTAACTGAAACATGCACTAACTTTCAACATAAGGATAAATTTAAGTTTGGAATATTGTCAGCACACAGAGGTAGGGAAAAAAGTAGATTCTTTATGTTCTGGTGCTCCTTATAAAAGAAACACAAACTAGATTTTGGTCTCTCTTTCTAGCTGCTGTTATAACCGCCATACTTTTATCCTGGGACCCTTCTTAGATCAGTAGGGCTTTCAGAGTTCAGGCCAAATTAGGCTGTCTTTAAGAAATGTTTAATTATATACTGACTTCAGTAAATCACATCTGTTGCCTTTCCGATAATAAGGCAGGGCTGGGACATTGCCCTGATGAGATTAAAAAAAACCCACGGTTCAATATTGAGCATACAGGCAAATCTAAGCTGCCATGAGGTGGATTTCCTAGGAAATATGTTCTCTTCTGTCTTGTCTCTGCTCCCAGACTAAGGATGCAGTTTAAGAGGAGAGAGACTAGATTCTCATATTTCTGATACTGGGAAACATGCTATAGGGATACACAACAACAGAAGCAGGTGAATGCGTATGCAGCTCCGCTGACGGAGATTTTTTAAACTCCTTGAGCATTTCTTCGTGGGACCCAGCTTCTCCTCCCAATTCCTTTTCCTGGAGGTGGCTGAATATTTTTCATCAGCAGTTTTTCTCTTATCCCTGTATGTGGGAAAAGTTATGGAGGGAGAGCATTTAATCATTACTGTGGTGGAGCCAGTTTTAGCAGCAAATCAAATGAAGAGTATTTAAACTATGCAGCTGCACTGACAGCAGGTAAGGGACAATTGCCTGTCACTTTTTCTGTTCTCTTAGTAGAGAAGAGCCCCCGGAAGCGGTAAAATGGGAGGATTCACTTTCTGTCCCCCCTCAAGCTGAATTCTTAGAGGTTGGAGAGTAGTATGTGAATATTTCTTCTTAGTGAATACATTCTTTTCACACTGGGGAGCATTCTTTTGATTAGCATTCTTCTTGCTCTGCCTGATATCAGGCAGAGTGAGAGTAGCTCCAGGCAAACCCACTGAGACCATTAAAAGTCATAATGTTGGACCCTGAAGAGCCACATGTAATGCTGTGATGAAGATTTAAATTGTTTCATTACAATCTAACAAGCCAGACAAATGGGGCAAAATGTATGTGCAGTGCTGCCCATGTACTTGGTGTGTGTATTAAAATGTGCATCCTCATTAAGGGAACCTGCAAACAAACAAATATACTCTGAAGATAGTGTATACATCATACTAGATAACCTCTCTCCTTCCTTTCTCTCTACAATGTTGAGGGTTCTGCAAAGTTTATCTCTTTGTATTCAATTTCCATTTGTACACACAGGAATGATTTCACTACCTGCTTAAAAGGAACTGGTGATTACAGGGCCAGGGGATGTTACATTCCACGCACAGGCTGCTGGAACAAGATGCTCTTGTTAAAATCAAATGTGTTAGAACTTTGAATGTAGAGTTTTTGTGCAGAGGCAGAGATCTATGAGTATGATGATCTCTTCTGATATAGATAATCAAAAAGCAATTATTGTGGGTAAGCAGTTCTGCCTAATACTACTTGCCTCACAAATGAGGTAAATTCTTATCTTCAAGTAGTTTGTAAGCAGGAGCATGGAGATCTTGTGTGTAGATACAGTACCTAGCACAGTGAGAGCATGATCCTGATTGGTCTTTGGCTTCTACCACAAAACAAATATTAAATTACAGTTGAGATGTTGAGGCTTAATGTATGTAAAGCCACTTTGAAATCTTCAGAGAAAAGGTGGTATAAAATATTCCTATTGTGTGAAACTAGCAGCAAAAGCTATTTCTTATTAAGTGGTTCAGTGAGTGTTTACTGATTGCAGTAAAGGCAAAAGGGTTAGCCAAAGGTGACTTCTTGTTACTGGTGAGAAAGCTGTGGTGATTTACACAGGTTCTGAGGAAAAGGTTGTAGAGCAAGGAGTTCTAATTATAATGACAAAACTCTTGTGATTTAGCTATTGCTGTTACTCAGGAAAATAGTTAATTTTATTTATAACCCACCGCAACTCCCACAGTAAATTAATATTTGAGGAAATGTATTGATCTTGTATAATAAATAAATAAATGTAGTATGCATTAAATACAAACTTTAATATACAGGCTTTAAAATATGTATTTGCTTATGTGTATTCATATTTAAAAGGTGTTTTTTTCCCTAAAACTGAATGTTGTGTATTCTGTACTAATGTCTTCACACAAGCAATTTTAGTGGCTGGAGGCTGATAGTTAAATAATTATAGGCATTTAAAATCATAAATGTCTTTGTCTTATTTTTACTAAAGAGAATGTATGTGTGATAGCATAATTTTATAGTTAGACATTGGGTCTTTTTTCTTAGTCTGAATGACTATTTTTTGAGTGGCATTATTTGCTAGTATTGGCTGTGCAATACAGCTTTTTGACCCTGAAAAATCTGCTGTGATAAATGTTGCAAGGCATTTTGCTTATCAGATTGTGGTATTTGTATGTCTGCCTTATTCTTTCTAAATAAAGGCTATTTCATATGTATGGTGGTCTCGGATGTGTGTTGTTAAAATACTTACTTTAATATTTATTTGCAGAATCAAGATTAGAGGGTTGGCTATCACTACCTGTCCGAAATAACACTAAGAAATTTGGATGGGTGAAAAAGGTGAGAAATATAAATCATTGACCTCTACTTAACAGATTTGCTAGATTTTGTATCAGTTGCAGCTTTTTAAAGATGTGACTTCTTTCCTACGTACTCAGTTCTCTAATCAATCTTGAAGATAGTACATGCACAGATCACCATTGACAGGTCTGAGTCTGTTAGGTTAGGGTACAGACGGGAGTAGACATTTTTTACGCACCTGCCGCTTACTGTTTGGTTATCTAGCAGTGAGGAGTCCAAACAGGATCCTAAGTCTGTGAACTGACATAATCCAAGGGCAGATGCCCTTGATAAGGGAGGAAGAGGTGAGTTGAGGTGTTTCCTTCTTCCTACCAGCATCACCTCAATTTTGCCTTGGTTCAGCTTTAGTCAACTGCTCATCATCTAGGTGCTGATCCCAACAACACACTAGGATAGGTAGGAGATAAAGAACTGGATGTCTTCCCTGAACTGGTGGTGTTTCAGCCTGTGGTGTATCTCAAGCTTCCCTGATGTCTTTTTTTTTAAACACAGAACAGGTACAACATAGGTGATGGTGGTGTCAGCTCTCTCCCCCTACTCTACCAACCTGCCTATTCTGGACAGCTTTTAGGGTGGGAGGTTTTCTCTTATCTACTCAGTCTTTGGCTCCTTTATTGAGACTACCAACAAATGTGCTAACTGTGGTGATTTTTGTGAAGGGGATGGACGCGTGTTCACTGTGAACAGGACCAATCTGAGTCAAAATTAAACTACTAACATAGAAACCAAAAGGTTTGTATCCTGTTAGCAGTTCTATTGGGTTCCATTCTTTAATCTTTTTTAAAATAGATGTTTACAAATATAAAGGTCGTTTGTTACCAAATTATCATAATTTTATGTCATTGTGATATAAAGTATGACTTACTTTGTGCTCAAATTGTGGACCCAAACTACCATGCTATTATTGATTGTTTAATAATAAAATTATGAAAGAATGTTATGAAAGTATTTGACTTGACAGAAATAAATACTTGAGATAAAGCCTGTATTTCAAGAACTATGTTAATACCTTTGTATCTTTTTTAACAGTATGTAATTGTAAGCAGTAAGAAGATTCTGTTCTATGATAGTGAACAAGATAAAGAACATTCTAACCCCTACATGGTGTTAGATATTGAGTAAGTATTATTATAGGAGATTGTGGTATACGTTACTTCATTAACTTTCAGGTGAACATTAGCAGATGACCTTGAAAAGAAAACAACTTTAGAAAATATTTTTGAGAGCTGATAATGACTCTGTTGTCATATGTTTTTTAAACTACAGTTTGAGGTCAGTCAGTGTGTGTCTGACTGCCCTCTTGGCTGACACACTGGGCACTGATCTAGAGACCTCCAGAACTAGGAGCTTGAGGAGCTATAGCTTGAACTAAAGAGCCAAAACTTTATAGCTGGGGGCTGTAACAACTCAGATCCTCTGCAGATTGGCACAGAGTGGGGAAACTGTGTCACACACTTGGCTGTGGGTTACAAGTGCAGTACATAAACATAAGAATGGCCATAGTGGGTCAGACCAATGGTCCATCTAGCCCAGTATCCTATCTTCCAACAGTGGCCAACGCCAGATGCTTCATAAGGAATGAATAGAACAGGTAATCAGTGATTGATCCATCCCCTGTTGTCCATTCCCAGTTTCTGGCAAACAGAAGCAAGCAACACTCGAGCATAGGGTTGCATCCTTGATCATCTTGGCTAATAGCCATTGATGAACCTATTTCTTTTTTGAACTCTGTTATAGTTTTGGCCTTCACCGCATCCGCTGGCAACGAGTTCCACAGATTGACTGTCCATTATGTGAAGAAATACTCCTTTTGTTTGTTTTAAACCTGCTGCCCATTAGTTTCATTGCATGACCCCTGGTTCTTGTGTAATGTGAAGGAGTAAATAACGCTTCCTTATTCTCTTTCTCCATGCCAGTCAAGATTTTTTAGACCTCTATCATATCGCCTCTTTTCCAAGCTGAAAAGTCCCAGTGTTTTTAATCTCTCCTCATATGGAAACTGTTCCATACCCCTAATCATTTTTGTTGCCCTTCTCAGTATCTTTTCCCATTCTAATGTATCCTTTTTGAGATCAGGTGACCAGAACTGGGCAATATTCTAGGTGTGGGTGTACCGTCGATTTATACAGAGGCGATATGACATTTTCAGTCTTATTATCTAATCCTTTCTTAATGGTTCCTAACATTCTGCTTAACAAGTGCAGAATGCAGATATTCAGATTTAATTTGGCTCTTGTGGCTATGTGGTTTAAGGGCTAGAGATTGATATGCAGAGTTGGGAATAGGAGTTGAATAAAGTGGATTTAGAATTTTGTTTGCTGGCAGTCTTTATATCACACTGATGTACCTTATTAGCTAAGGTACAGTACAATTCCGTAATTAATTGTATATTTCAAATCAGTGCATTTAATAATTAGATAACAGTCTAATATCAAATGTATTTTTTTGTTTTATTTTATTTCTTTGTAATCTGCTTCTACAGCAAATTGTTCCATGTCCGGCCAGTCACACAGACCGATGTGTACCGAGCAGATTCCAAAGAGATTCCCAGGATATTCCAGGTATGTAGTTATAAATTAGTGTTTTTAGAAAAACAAACTGATAAAATTCCTTATGAAAATAAATACAAGATGCTTCAAAAATATTTTAATTTTTTTATTAAAGAAGGCACAAGTACAAGTGAGAAAAGTAGATCATATAAATTGTCAGAAAATCTATCCTAACCTACTCTAATTTGTATTCCTGAATTTTTGCTAACTAAATAATTGCCCTTTACCTACACCCATTGTGTATGAATGTTCTGGTTACTTTGCTTTAACTCTAGATTCTGTATGCTAATGAAGGAGAAAGCAAGAAGGAACCAGAATTTCCTGTGGAGCCTATGGGGGAGAAATCAAATTACATTTGCCACAAGGGACATGAGTTTATACCCACTCTGTATCATTTTCCAACCAACTGTGAGGCTTGTATGAAGCCACTGTGGCACATGTTTAAACCTCCTCCTGCTCTAGAGTGTCGCCGCTGCCATATCAAATGTCACAAAGATCACATGGATAAAAAGGAAGAGATTATAGCACCTTGCAAAGGTAAGTAGTGAATAATTGAATAAATGCCTGGTTGCCAATTAACTAAAGGTAATAATTCAGATACAGGGTTCTCATAATGATGGGATCAGATAAGCTCAAGGTAGTAATTGCTGGAGTGACAGATCCTTGGGTGCATATCAGGATTCCGTTAGGGAAGATCAGCTCACTGCAGTATAGTGACATTCAGCTAGCACAGGGGCATGTATGCCGCGTACTTTCAGTTCTGTCAACATCGTAAGGGAAGGGCTACCCAAAAAGGCTACTTACACAGTGGATTGTGTTGCATTTTGGTATAGGACAGAGATGTCGGTGTATGTGGCAATAAGGATTATGACACTCAGAAAAGTTGCTCCCTCTGGACTGAGTTCCACAGTTCTCTGTGCTCAGTATCTCTTATGGGCATATGAGATGGCTGTAACAGCACATGTTTGTTTCCCTGTATACATGCTTCCTTAGTAACACGGAGAATAATCATCCCCTTATCCTCCAAATGGAAGAAATCAGAAGAGGGTGCAGACTGTGGATAGATTGGAAAGGCTCCTTTGGCGGGAAGGTTAAAGGTGCAGTGGCATAATCTATATACCCAAAGTAGCTTTGTGATCATAACAGCCCAAGTGGCAGCTTTATACTGGGTTTGTATAGCACCACTTGACTTCCACTCTGTGCAATTTATGAGAACTCAAGGATCTGGCCATTAGTCTTTAAGGTGAGCTCATGTAAAAAATGTAATAATGAGATTTTGTTTTAAAATTTTTCTTACAGTATATTATGATATTTCAACTGCAAAGAATCTACTATTGTTAGCTAATTCTACAGAGGAACAACAGAAATGGGTGAGCCGATTGGTGAAAAAAATTCCAAAAAAGCCTCCAGCACCTGACCCCTTTGCTCGATCTTCTCCTAGAACTTCCATGAAGGTACAGCCAAATCAGTCTATGAGACGGCCAAGCCGACAGCTTCCTCCAAACAAACCAAGGTAATGCAAAAGTTGCTATTAAAGAATAACTTTAAACAGTTTCCCACTGTGATACATTGCATTACATAAGTGTTATGGGCAATTCACAAAGATATCTTTTTTTGTTTTGTTTCCTTTTGTATTTATACTGTGACTAATGAAATGCAAGACCATCCTGTCATCTTTTGTGAATTTCAGTATACAAAATATTAAGAAAGCTGTGTGAGGAAGCATGTTTCATTTCCTTATTTAAATGAGCCTATCTCTGAATTAAATCTACTGTATGTGTTATAGGCAGAACTGGTAGCAGTCACCTATGTGTAAGGGTGCTTTTTGCTTCACATTATAAGATCCTGTTTTCAGTTGCTTATAACTTTTTGTGAAACTTTAACCATTTGGGCTGAAATTTTCTCTGCCAAATGTCTTGGGAAATTGCAGCAAAAATAGTTCATCTGTTTCAGAGCGTGAGATTAGGGGAAAATATGTTGTTTTGCTCACGTTGAAAAAGTTCTTACAGGTATTTCATTAAGAAGTAATAGTGCCTCCATGCTTTGGAGCAGGGAATTTAAATCTGTCAATGCTGGTTGCCTTTGAATCAGGAATGTGCTTTTTACTGTCCGGGGGGAACCCAAATTTTGCAAATTTACAAGCCTTTGAAAATTCTTAGTTCACACATGCTCAGTAGAGACTTGTTAACGGTTGGCACCTAAATTCTCTGACGATTCTGTGTGCACTGAACATGCTGCATCTCAGGGCTGCAGATGCTAAGTAAGATTTTTTTCCCCTGCAGATGCTCCTATAGGCTGTTGTGGTTCTTCTGTGTTCTCATTGCTTCAGTGGAGGCACCCAGAAACTAGGCAGCGTAGAGGAGGAGCAGTCTGACTTGAATACAGAGGGGACAAAAGCCAGACCTCAGAGGAGAGGTGGGGCAGTAGAAGGAGTAGGTTGAGGGCAAGGAGCTATGTGGGAAGGAGAGGATGGGGGATAGCTGGGGCTGAAATCGAACTGGCAGCCTGGTGGGGAAGACTGGGACTGGCTGGAGAAAGAGACTGGGAGCCAGGATGGAAACAGAGGTAGGGACAGGGATGCCAGTGCACAGTAGGAGGGGAGACTGGGACTGGCGAGGAGACTGGGGCAAAGAGAGGCTAGTAGGAACTGGGGCAGAAGGGTCTGTGACCACTAGAGCCACTCCTCTGCAGAGCTTGGAATGGAATCCAAGATTTCAGAATCTCACTAGCCCTGTACTGTCTACAAATATCTGTGAAAACCTACTGGCAAAAGTCTCTCTCTGCCCTCTACTCTAGTTCTAGAGGATGACTACATACTACTCTTATCAGTTACTCTGTTAGATCAAGTGGCAGAGATCTGTGCAGTGGATCTAAAGGTTCCAACTCTGGTAATTACCCTTGTGGGTGTCAATATGATTCCACCAGATAGATAGATAGAATTTCTATTTTTTTAGTTTGCTTCTTTGAAAAATCTAGGACAGTACACACACAGACACACTTACTTTAAAAGTTGCAATGTCAGCACTTCTTCAAACCATACCTCAAGGTTTCAGGTTGGGGAGCTAGAAAATGAGGAACACACAATTAATGATCATCTGTGAAAAGTTTGGTATAAGTGACTTGCCCGCCATCACATAGGCCTTGTCTACACTGGTGAATAACGTAGCTGAAGTTGACATACTTAGACCTACTTACCGTGGTGTCTTCACTGCGATGAGTCGACTGCTGCCGCTCCCCCGTCGAGACTGCCTGCGCCTCTCGCGGTGGTGGAGTACAGGACTCGATGGGAGAGCGCTCGGGGGTCGATTTATCGCATCTAGACTAGAGCCCCGCTGGATCGATTACTGCCCGCCAATCCGGCAGGTAGTATAGATATACCCGTAGGAACTTTGTGGCGGAGGCAAGGATAGAATCCATTTTCCCCAGGGCAGCGTTCAGCTGCCTTCACCATGAAACCATCCTTTCTCTTCTTGCAGTCATCTGCCTCATTCACCACACACATTCCAATTTCTGCAAAAAATGAAGTAAGGGTCTGACAGACAACAACCTTATTCATTACACAACACTGATTCATTGTCTGTGCACTGAATGAGGCAGGAGTTCTGTGGAAGAAAGAGCATGTATTCGTGTAATTCAAGTCCCTATAATAATGCATATTCACAAGAGGGCTGAATTAAGGCAACCTTAATTCTGGAATTGCCTAACTTTTGGGTGCTTGACGTTGCAACCTTAATAATGTGTTCTGTGTGTGTGTGTGTGTGTGTGTGTGTGTGTGTGTTTGCAAGTAATGTGTACATACTGTTACAAGAGCCCTTTGAACATGTAAAGTGCTAAGTGTCAGGTATTCCTGTTAAAGCTCACCCAATGTTTAAGTAAATAGGCTACTTCTATCTTCTCTATTGTCCATCTACATGTGAGGAAAAATTGACATCAGGACTATTCCTGTCCTCAGAACTCTGTGTCAATCTTACCTAACTTCATACAGGACACAGAAGATATTTCTCTTTAGCTTACTTTTCAGCCTGTGTTTCCAGGCATGAGTACTGTTTACTTACCCACCCGCCCCCAACCACCCTAAAGTTTTGCCACAGTTTGGGGGCAATGAATCTTTAGGATTCAAAGGTGCTAGTTGGTCCATTTCCCACCCGCTGTGTCAGCTAATCCATTGGATAGTTGCATGGACAAATTTCTATATTCCTTAGCCTTTATATCACTCTTAGTGGAGAATAAATGGAGCTGTCAAGCTGTTTCCCACCACAGTTCCCTCTCCCCCAGATATAGCACTGCAAGAGCCAGTCTCCTGCATCTTCAGTGCCCTGAGAAAGGAGTCCCACTTAAAGGGATGGTCTCTTCATCTTTAGCGTCTAATTGCTGAAAAACTTGGAGTCTTGACACTTCAGAAATGTTCCTTCCAGAGAACAAGAGAACATACTCTTCAATAGGGACTGTACTTTCTTTTATTGTCCCTCTCCAGAACACAAGGGCTGATGTAAATATAAAAGATTCTTCTGACTGAAAGAGCACAGAACTCAGCCAAGCTCTGAGTTCTCTGTGGTAACAAAGAAAAGTTTCTGATAAACAGCAGGACTCCCCATCCTTTTTTTCATCAATTGATAGCCAACATAGGTAACAGAGAGGTGTTTTCAACAAATGTGCTTTTCAGAATAAAAGACCCTGCTAAGCAGCATAGTGATGGTAGAACACAGATGCCAGAAAGTCACTAATGGCTTATGGAATCATAGAGCTATGAAATGGACCTCAAGAGGTCATCTAGTGCAACCCTCTGTGCTGAGGCAGGAATCAAGTATGCCTAGACCATCCCTGACAGTTGTATGTCTAACCTCTTCTTAAAAACCTCCAATGACAGAAATTCCACAACCTCCCACAGAAGCATATTCCAGTGCTTAACTATCCTTATAATTAGAAATTTTCTCCTAATATCTAACCTAAATCTCCCTTGCTTTAGATTAAGTTGATTACTATTTGTCCTATATTCAGTGGACACAGAGAACAATTGATCACCATTCTCTTTATAACAGCCTTAATATATTTGAAGACTGTTCATAGATTTATAGGCCAGAAGGGACCATTGTGATCATCTACTCTGACCTCCTGGGTAACACAGGGCCATAGAACTTCCCCAAAATAATTAGTTGAGCATGATTTCCAATCTGAATTTGTCTAGCTTCAACTTCCAAACATTGAATCATGTTTTCTCTGCTACATTGAAGAGCCCATTATTAAATATTTGTTCCCCATGTAGGTACTTATAGACTAATCAGATCACCCCTTAACCTTCTCTTTGTTAAGCTAAATAGATTGAACTCCTTAAGTCTGTCACCATAACATATGTTTTCTAATCGTTTACATGTTCTCGTGACTCTTCTCTGAACCATCTTCAGTTTATCAACATCTGTCTGAATTGAGGACACCAGAACTGGACACAATGGTCCAACAAGAAAAGGAGTACTTGTGGCACCTTAGAGACTAACCAATTTATTTGAGCATAAGCTTTCGTGAGCTACAGCTCACTTCATCTGATGCATACTGTGGAAACTGCAGAAGACATTATATACACAGAGACCATGAAACAATACCTCCTCCTCCCACCCCACTCTCCTGCTGGTAATAGCTTATCTAAAGTGATCACTCTCCTTACAATGTGTGTGATAATCAAGTTGGGCCATTTCCAGCACAAATCCAGGTTTTCTCACCCTCCACCCCCCCCCCCCCAAACTCACTCTCCTGCTGGTAATAGCCCATCCAAAGTGACCACTCTCCTTACAATATGTGTGAAAATCAAGGTGGGCCATTTCCAGCACAAATCCAGGTTTTCTCACCCCCCCCCCCCAAAACACACACACACAAACTCACTCTCCTGCTGGTAATAGCTTATCCAAAGTGACCACTCTCCCTACAATGTGCATGATAATCAAGGTGGGCCATTTCCAGCACAAATCCAGGTTTTCTCACTCCCCCCCCCCCACACACACACACAAATTCACTCTCCTGCTGGTAATGTGTGTTGGGGGGGGGGTGAGAAAACCTGGATTTGTGCTGGAAATGGCCCACCTTGATTTTCATACACATTGTAAAGAGAGTGGTCACTTTGGATGGGCTATTACCAGCAGGAGAGTGAGTTTGGGGCGGGGGGGGGGGGGAGGGTGAGAAAACCTGGATTTGTGCTGGAAATGGCCCAACTTGATTATCATACACATTGTAAGGAGAGTGATCACTTTAGATAAGCTATTACCAGCAGGAGAGTGGGGTAGGAGGAGGTATTGTTTCATGGTCTCTGTGTATATAATGTCTTCTGCAGTTTCCACAGTATGCATCCGATGAAGTGAGCTGTAGTTCACGAAAGCTTATGCTCAAATAAATTGGTTAGTCTCTAAGGTGCCACAAGTACTCCTTTTCTTTTTGCGAATACAGACTAACATGGTTGTTACTCTGAAATGGTCCAGCAGCAGTTGCACCAGTGCCAATTACAGAAGTAAAATAACCTCTCTATGCCTACTCTAGATTCACCTGTTTGTGCATCTAAGAATTTCATTAAACCATTTTGGCTGTGGTATTGTACTGGGAGCTCATGTTCAGCTGACTATCTTCAACCCCAAAATCTTTTTCAGAATCTGCTTCCCAGGATAGAGTCCCCCTAGCTTGTAAGTGTAGCCTACGTTCTTTGTTCCTAGATGTATACATTTATATTTAGGCATATTAAAACTCATATTGTTTGCATGTACCCAGTTTACCAAGTGATCCAGATTGCTGTGTATCAGTGATCTCTCCTCTTTATTATTTACCACTTCTTCAATTTTTGTGTTATCTGCAAACTACATCAGTGAGGATTTTGTTTTTCCAGATCACTGATAAAATGTTAAATGGCATAGGGCCAAGAAGGAGATTCTTGTGGGACTCTACTAGAAACACGCCTGCTCGATGATGATTCTCCATTTATAATTACATTGCGAGACCCATTAGTATTTCTTCAAATGAATGGTCCCTATGTATATTCCAAATGTGGGTACACATGTGCACCATGCACCTGAGTCTGGAGATTTTTAGTAAACTGTGTCCATTGGTCTGCACATGCACAGTTCTTTTCATGTTCTGAACAGAGGGCATAAGGGGCAGCGCAGACTGGCACCTCTCTAGTTCCTTCTTACCACTGCATGGCCTAAGGCAGAACCTTCTGTGTCCACAGCTTCTTCCCTTGACTCCTTCAATCTGTAAACATATTGTAAATAGTTTTGGTATTTTATTCTTTTAGCGTTAACTACTAGTGTAGTTAGTTATTTTTCCCTGCCTCCTGGAAATCCTCCCAGGGAAATTAGGATTATGTCCAGTGTCCCAGGGTTCAAGAATTGCGTTTTCTGCTGCCACTCCTTTTCAGTGAGTGATGAACACCAACGCTGGCTTTAGTGCCTAGGTGGGATTCACATCTCATCTGAGTACAGTATTGGCCTCTCCTTCCTTCTCAGAACTCATGAAGGTTGAGAGCTAAGGTTTAGAAAATATCTGATGGAGAAGACCATGAGACCCCAATCAGATCTGGGCCATGGAGACACACACCATGTCTCCCCCTTTGCCCCACCCCAGTACATTGGCCTCAGTCAACAGGGAGTGCTCCTCTGAGCACAAGCTCAGGAGTCAAAGCTAAGATTTCCAAACCTAAGAAGAAGGCTTCTCGTGAGAGCAAGGGGCTTTTCACAAGCATAGAAACAAATCTTTTTCCAAAGCTTCCCCAAAAACAAGAGATCCCTCCCTGTCTGCATTCTTCAAAGTTGGGAGAGTCTTTGTGCATGGGTCCTGAAGATTTAGACCCAAGTAAACCACCTCAGCAGGAGGAAGTGGTGCAAAGGAGCACAGATACTTAAGTTCTGATATTGGTTCCAATGTGTAAACCGAAAGGCAGACATCCCTTCGACATCCAGATCAGACCCTGTACTGATATAGTCACAGCTGTGGCGGGATCCAACTTCCACTGTGACCAGGGAATCATCAGATCCAACAGTTCCACCAACTCCCGCCAAACCCTAGGGTGGTTCGAGACCTATGTCTTTTCAAAGGATATTTTTGCTCTGCCCTATCATCACCTCCCCCCTTGTGTCCCTCTTTATTCAGAGACATAGTTACTCCAGAGAAGGAAGTTATTCCAAGGATACAGATCTGCTCTCCTCTGCCACCCACAAGCCTGAATACCCAATCACCAGTACTGTTGGTTACACTGGTAGTTCAGGATCCGGCTTTTTCATTCGTTGAGTCGGAAGTTCCAGAAGGGCCCTAATCTTACTATTTAGAAACTGGTCCTCAGAGATTGGGTTCCATTCTCCAACCAGATAAGACTTTCCAAGACACAGGTGCCACCTTGTGCCATGGGGTCCTCCTCAGCCACTTGATTCCTCATACTGGGGTCCTTGGGGCCCCTGGGATGCCTACTTTATGCTCCTGGGAGCAGTATGTGAGCCTTACTTACCATCTCCTGGCCAACAAGAACTGGCCCCATCAGTGTATGAGGAAGATGAAGTTGAACTGGATCTGACATTTCTGATGATTCGGGAGCAATTTCATGATCTTCCCCAAATGAGGCAGTTAGCCCCATCTTTACCATCTCTGCCAGATGACCACAAGCAATATCAGGAGTTCCTACAAAGGGTGGTGTCTGAGCTCCAGATACAGCTTGAAGAGATTCAGGAGCCCTAACATAGATTTCTGGGCATCTTGTAACCCTCAAGTCCCTGCTGAGAGGCCTTCACGATAAATGGGGCCATCATGAATACAGCTAGAACAGTGTGGCACACTCCCTCTTCTCGCATTTCCAGTGCAAAGAGAGCTGAGATATGCTACTTCATTCCATGTAAGGGGACAGAGTTTCTATTCTCTTGCACCCAGCCCAACTCTGGTGGTACAAGCAGCCACCAGATCCAGACTGATCCAGACTGCAACATCCCAAAACTATATCCTTGGACAAGGGTGTTAAACAGCTCAGCTTCCTAAGGAGAAAAATCTTCTCTTCCCCCTCTCTCCAATTTGGAATGTCAAATTATCCCGCCCTTCTAACTAAATACAACTTCATTAATCATGCTTGTTGTTGGATTTTAAGGACAAGCTCTCTCAGGAAGATAGACCTCAGTTGCAGTCCATAATTTATGAAGGCAAACTAGTGGCCAAAACCTATCTCCAGACTGCAGTAGATCCTGTGCACGCTATGGCCATTCCCATGAGGGGGGATTCTGGGTTACAATCCCCAGGTATTCCTGGAGAGGTGCAGAATACAATTCAAGATCTGCCCTTTGATTCAGTTAAATTACTCTGTGAAAAGAGGATGCTTCTCTTCACTCTTTCAAGGATTCAAAGACCATGCTTTGTTTTCTGAGTATCTATACTCCTGCCCCTAAGAGAAAGCATCATAAGTAGGAGTACAGAGCAAGACTACCTCTTTAACCATTTTACCACCAGTGCTTCCAGGAACCACCACTCAAACAACAAAAGGTACAAAGGCCTAAGTACACAGCTCCTGCAACATCCATTGCCACACTTCACGCTAACCCACAGACGACAAATTTCTTTTGATGGGACTGTCAAGACCCATTGCCCCTCAGTATTTTTGGAGACCCACAACTGGAGAGCTTTAACAACAGACAAACGAGTGCTGGAAATTATTCACTATGGCTATTTGATCGAGCTTCTGTCAACCCCAGCCCATAAAACCTCTTTATGGTTCCTTTTCTGGGACAAATCTCATGACCAAATTCTGTGTCAAGAAGTGGACTCATTTCTCCACTGGAGAGCCATAGAAAGAGTTCCACCTCAACATCAAGGGAAAGCATTCTATTCCCCTTACTGCTTAGTCCCCAAAAAGAATGGGGAATGGAGATTGATTCTTAGCTTACACTGACTAAATGTATTTATACAAAAAATAAAATTCTGCATGGTCATATTGATATCAGGTTTCAGAGTAGCAGCTGTGTTAGTCTGTATCCGCCAAAAGAAAAGGAGTACTTGTGGCACCTTAGAGACGAACACATTTATTCATTCATCTGATGAAGTGAGCTGTAGCTCACAAAAGCTTATGCTCAGATAAATTTGTTAGTCTCTAAGGTGCCATAAGTACTCCTTTTCTTTATATTGGTATCAGTAATTCCCTCTCTGGACGAAGCCATGTGGTTCGTGGCTCTAGACTTGAAAGACATATACTTTCATATAGACATTCACCCAGCTCCTCCTTGGTCATGACCATTAACTATTCAGAATCCTTCCACTGAGACTAGCTATGGCACCCAGGATCTTTACAAAGGTCTTTTCAGTGGTGGCAGCTTGGATGAGAAGAAATGGGTTTACTGTCTTCCCATAGCTTGATGACTGGCTTCTTACAGGCAGATACTACAAGGAAGTCCAGTTAGCAACCCAATTTCTCTACCATCTGCTATCTTCTCAGGTAATTTGTCAACCACAGAAAGTCCACTTTGACCCCCATTAGGTCTATAAACAAGTCCGGAACAAGTGTATACATTCTTGATGTATACAGCAACACCTCCTCCCTTTTTCCCCTGTCTCTCCTTCCTGAATAAGATATAGCCCTCCATACCTGTACTCCCATCATGAGATTTATCCCACCAAGTTTCAGTGATAACCTAAATTAAGACTTAACTGTTGTGTACTAATTCTTCCAGTTCTTCTTGTTTATTCCCCATATTCCCTACATTTGTGTATAGACATCCACAGTTTTTCCCTCTTATTGCTTCTTTGAAACTATTGTAATTGTCCATTTTCCCTCCCCTATCCCCCTAGCATCTCGCCCTCTGTGAAGGTCACTTTTTTTATATACCAACCTGTGGGCATTTTTCTTCTGCTCCCTTTGAACCTATTTTAAAGCCTTCCTCATAGTTTGTCTAGTCAGTGTCCAAGGATGCTCCTCTTCTTGGTCAGGTGAACTCCATCTCTTACCAATAGTCCTCCCTCCCGAATGGCATCCCATGGTTGAGGAAGCCCACGTTCTCTGATCAATACCATCTTTGCAGCCATTCATTCATCTTCAGGGTGCATGTGTCCCTGCCTAGGCCTTTAAGATTCAGTCTTTCATATTCCCATAGCTAATCTCCACTGGAAATTCCTGAGATTTGCTGTTGACAAAGACAATTTTTAATTCTCATCTCTCCACATCAGATTTTCATTTCTCTTCCCCTCAATTTTTTCCAAAGGTCTTGATAGTGGATTCTGTTATCTTAAGACAGAGGAAAATGTACTTGAAAATTTATCTAGATGATTAGCTTACTTCTGCCTAGTCTTTGGTTTATAATCAGGAGAAGAGGGCTCTAGCTTTATCTAGACAATTGATTTTTTTGAAAGGGTTGTGCTTAGTGCAGCAGTCTGTCAGAGGAGAGGATCAGCAAGAAGACTGATGTCTGCTCAAACTTCATCAAGAGAAATTGTTCAGTTGTGAGGGGTAATGTTCTCAATGATGCACAATACTGTGGGCTAGTTGTCACTACCAACCAGTGATCATAGCACTTTTTTAGAGAAGTTCGTCTTCTGATATCCAAAATCATCCTCTCACAGTGTCGGATTGTTGTTAATGGAGGGAAAACTCAGGCTAGTTTATTGAAAGGGAGTCTCCATGTATACTCCATTATGTGTGCCAGCATACAAACCTAGATGACTTTGCTAATATTAGAGCTAATTAGAAAACACCCTCCCTCCCCCCAAAAATGAAACAAACAAAAAAACAATTAAATTTAGTTGGTTCTTTTCAGAACCTAATACGTAGAGATGGTATAAGTTGTTGCCTTCTCTATCTCATACATCATTTAATTCTTTACATTTTTGCCAAGTCAGGATTAAAATGGTTGATTTAAAATAGAGAGACTATTGAAATCTTAAATTGGGACTCTGAGAAAAGGAGTAGCTAAAGTTAGGTACCAATTCTTCTTTCACTGTTGTTTTAGCCTCTTTCTGTTGGTCTGTTTGTTTCTGTCACAGATTAACAGATAAGAATGTGTACACATGCTTTCTCTCTCTACCCCATCTTTCTTTGAGGGAGATGGAGAAGTCTATTAGTTGCAGCTTGTAGGAGCTACCTGCTGAAATCCAGTGTAGAGGCAGGAAAAGCCGTATTTCCTTCTGTCTCTCTTACTTTTTAATGCTGAATGACACTAAAGATAAATTTACTCCAAAAGCAAAACAATAAACTGATCTCATTTTTAATATTCTTTTAGGTAAGTACTGACTACTTTGCTATCCAATAGCTTATTAGAATCACAGTCTAATTAGCAGTTTTCCTGGACTAAAGAATGCTCCAGCAGTACAGTTACTTATCTTTGAAGATGAGATTCCACTCCACCCCAAACCTTCTAGAAATGGAACTTCATATAGTTATATCATATGTGATTTAGAACTTCAGCTGTACCAAAATATTGAAGGACTTAGTAGAAAAGTGCAGGCATCTTACTGCCTGTCTGGTATTTCTACTGAAAACCCAATTCTTACACTTAACATTTTGTGTGTGTTGAGCTGGGCTGCAGGTAAATGTAGGTAAATTACATGTTTAAGAGAAGCTGCTCCATTGGTATCTTTCCATTTACTTCATTGGGCTTTGGGTCAGGCCTTACATTTCTTCCCAGTTTAAAAAAATGTTTAAAATGGAGTTAAGGTTGGAGATTATATATAGTAATTTAAGAGTAAAAAACATTAGAGAGATGTTGCAATTATCACAAAATCAAGCATTACAAATGCAAAATTCAGCATCAAGGTTACACTTAAAAGGAATCCAGATATTTTAAACTATGAAAATACATAGCTCAAGCACACAAACCACCTTAACTTCTCTACCCTTTAGTGATGCCATGCAATAACAATACAGTTATTATACTTCTAATGTCCATAATCCTCTTTGCTTGGTAGCAGATGTTACAGAACACTAAGGAAAGCCTGAACTGTTGGGCCCTTTTCTTATCTCAGATGTGTGTTATCATCTATGTAACTTGTAAAATCAGCAGCTGAGCAAGCATACAGAACTGCAAGAATTGCTTTAAGAAGATAGGTAGTGAAATGCGAATATATAACTTTAATTGGCCCCGTTGTATTTTGGAATGTGATGAGACAACACAGTAGAATTGTTTTAATTTAACCCTTTGAATTTTAGGGCTGGAATGGGAGAGCTAAATAATTAAATCAAATCAACCACAGACTGATTTTCCCTGTGTGCTATACCAGTTTTAAATTATCTCAGATTTCAGACCTAATCAGGTTATAGGTTAATTTTAATACAATTCAATTTTTAATGCCATTTTTCGCTAGCATAAGAACATAAGAATGGTTATACTGGGTCAGACCAAAGGTCCATCTAGCCCAGTATCCTGTCTTCTGACAGTGGCCAATGCCAGGTGCCCCAGAGGGAATGAACAGAACAGGTAATCATCAAGTGATCCATCCCACTGTTGCCCATTCCCAGCTTCTTGCAAACAGAGGCTAGGGATACCATCCCTGCCCATCCTGGCTAATAGCCATTGATGGATCTATCCTCCATGAATTTATCTAGTTCTTTTTTTGAACACTGTTATAGTCTTGGCCTTCACAACATCCTCTGGCAAGGAGTTCCACAGGTTGACAG
Source organism: Natator depressus (assembly GCF_965152275.1). NCBI lineage: Eukaryota > Metazoa > Chordata > Testudines > Cheloniidae > Natator > Natator depressus. Next base: position 31,239,206 of record NC_134236.1, read on the forward strand.
TGTGTTGTGTGGAAAAAATATTTCCTTTTGTTGGTTTTAAACCTGCTGCCTATTAATTTCATTTGGTGGCCCCTAGTTCTTGTGTTATGAGAAGGAGTAAACAACACTTCCTTATTTACTTTCTCCACAGTCATGGTTTTATAGACCTCTATCATATTCCCCCCTTAGTTATCTCTTTTCCAAGCTGAAAAGTCCCTGTTTTATTAATCTCTCCGCATATGGCAGCTGTTCCATACCCCTAATCATTTTTGTTGCCCTTTTCTGAACCTTTTTCAATTCCAATATATCTTTTTTGAGATGGGCCACCACAGCTGCTTGCAGTATTCAAGATGTGGGTATATCATGGATTTATATAGAGGCAATATGATATTTTCTGTCTTACTATCTATCCCTTTCTTAATGATTCCCAACATTTTCTTTGCTTTTTTGACTGCCACTGCACATTGAGTGGATGTTTTCAGAGAACTATCCACAATGACTCCAAGATCTTTCCTGAGTGGTAACAGCTAATTTAGACTGCATCATTTTATATGTATAATTGGGATTATATTTTCCAATGTGCATTACTTTGCATTTATCAACATTGAATTTCATCTGCCAATTTGTTGCCCATTCACCCAGTTTTGAGAGATCCTTTTGTAGCTCTTCACAGTCTGCCTGGGACTTAACTATCTTGAGTAGTTTTGTATCTTCTGCAAATTTTGCCACCTCACTGTTTACCCCTTTTTCCAGATCATTTATGAATATGTTGAATAGGACTACTCCCAGTACAGACCCCTGGGGGACACCACTATTTACCTCTCTCCATTCTGAAAACTGACCATTTATTCTTACCCTTTGTTTCCTATCTTTTAACCAGTTACCAATCCATGAGAGAACCTTCCTTCTCATCCCATGACTTCTTACTTTGCTTAAGAGCCTTTGGTGAGGGACCTTGTCAAAGGGTTTCTGAAAATCTAAATACACTATATCCACTGGATCCCTCCACATGCTTGTTGACCTCCTCAAAGAATTCTGGTAGATCGATGAGGCATGATTTCCCTTTACAAAAACCATGTTGACTCTTCCCCAACAAATTATGTTCATCCATTTGTCTGACAGTTTTGTTCATTACTGTAGTTTCAACCCATTTGCCCAGTACTGAAGTCAGGCTTACCGGCCTGTAATTGCCAGGGAGCCCTTTTTAAAAATTGGTATCACATTAGCTATCCTCCAGTGACACCTCAATCTGGGACAGTTCCTCAGATTTGTCACCTAAAAAGAATGGCTCAGGTCTGGGAATCTCCCTCATATCCTCAACCGTGAATACCTATGCAAAGAATTCATTTAGTTTCTCCGCAATGGCCTTATTATCCTGGAGTGCTCATTTAGCATCTCGATCATCCAGTGGCCCCACTGCTTCTGATATACTTAAAACATTTTTTGCTACTACTTTTTTGAGTCTTTGCTAGCTGTTGTTCAGATACTTTTTTGACCTTCCTAATTATATTTTTATACTTCATTTGCCAGAGTTTATGCTCCTTTCTGTTTTCCCCGTTAGAATTTAACTTCCACTTTTTAAAGGATGCCTTTTTGCCTCTCGCTGCTTCTTTTATTTTGTTGTTTAGCCAAGGTGGCTCTTTTTTGGTTCTATATGTGTCTTAATTTGGAGTATACATTTAACTTGAGCCTCTATTATGTTTAGCTTGCAGGAATTTCACTTTTGGTGCTATACCTTTTAATTTCTGTTTGTTTAACTTCCTCATTTTTGTGTAGTTCCCTTTTCTGAAATTAAATACTAGAGTGTTGAGCTGCTGTGGTGTTTTCCCTGCCACAGGGATGTTAAATTTAATTATATTATGGTCACTATTACCAAGAGGTCCAGCTATATTCACCTTTTGGACTAGATCCTAGGGACCAAATGGCTAGGCAGCAGTTCTGCAGAAAAGGACCTAGGGGTTACAGTGGACGAGAAGCTGGATATGAGTCAACAGTGTGCTCTTGTTGCCAAGAAGGCTAATGGCATTTTGGGCTGTATAAGTAGGGGCGTTGCCAGCAGATCGAGGGACATGATCATTCCCCTCTATTCAACACTGGTGAGGCCTCATCTGGAGTACTGTGTCCAGTTTTTGGGCCCCAAGCTACAAGAAGGATGTGGAAAAATTGGGAAGAGTCCAGTGGAGGGCAGCAAAAATGATTAGGGGACTGGAGCACAAGACTTGAGGAGAGGCTGAGGGAACTGGGATTGTTTAGTCTGCGGAAGAGAAGAATGAGGGGAGATTTGATAACTGCTTTCAACTACCTGAAAGGGGGTTCCAAAGAGGATGGATCTAGACGGTTCTCAGTGGTAGCAGATGACAGAACAAGGAGTAATGGTCTCAAGTTGCAGTGGGGGAGGTTTAGGTTGGATGTTATGAAAAACTTTTTCACTAGGAGGGTAGTGAAGCACTGGAATGGGTTACCTAGGGAGCTGGTGGAATCTCCTTCCTTAGAGGTTTTTAAGGTCAGACTTGACAAAGCCCTGGCTGGGATGATTTAGTTGGGGATTGGTCCTGCTTTGAACAGAGGGTTGGACTAGATGTCCTCTTGAAGTCCCTTCCAACCCTGATATTCTATGATTCAGGCTCCAGGACTAAATCAAGAATTGCCTCTCCTCTTGTGGGTTCCAGGACTAGCTGCCCCAAGAAGCAGTCATTTAAGATGTCAAGAAACTTTATCTCTGCATCCTGTCCTGATTTGATATGTACCCAGTCAATATGGGGGTAGTTGAAATCCGCCATTATTACTGAGTTTTTTATTTTCATAGCTTCTCTAATTTCCCTGAGCATTTCACAGTCACTATCACCATCCGGGTCAGGTGGTCTGTAATATATTGCTACTGCTATATTCTTATTACTAGAGCATGGAATTACTATCCATAGAGATTCTGTGGTACAGTTTGGTTCATTTAAGATTTTTACTTGGTTTGATTCTACGCTTTCTTTCACATATAGTGCCACTCCCCCACCAGCACAATCTGTTCTGTCCTTCCGATATATTTTGTACCATAGAATTACTTTGTCCCATTGATTATCTTCATTCCACCAAGTTTCTGTGATGCATATTATGTCAATATCCTCATTTAATACAATGCACTCTAGTTCACCCATCTTATTATTTAGACTTCTAGCATGTGTATATAAGCACTTTAAAAACTTGTCACTGTTTAGCTGACTGCCATTACACGACGTAATTGAAAGGAACTTTTTTTCATTTGACTGGTTCTCATCAAATCCTACCTGTATTTTATCATCTTCCATCCTCTCCTCCTTATTAGGACATAAGGAAACTCCATTTATAGATCCTCTCCTAAGGGATGTCTGAACCATGTGCTCCTCCGCACCTGTCGGCTTTTCCCCAGCCTTTAGTTTAAAAACTGCTCAACAAGCTTTTTAATTTTAAGTGCCAGCAATCTGGTTCCATTTTGGTTTAGGTGGAGCCAATCTTTCTTGTATAGGCTCCCCCTTTCCCAAAAGTTTCCCCAGTTCCTAGTAAATATAAACCCCTCCTCCCTACACCATCGTCTCATCCATGCACTGAGACCCTGCAGTTCTGCCTGGCTAACTGGCCCTGTATGTGGGACTGGAAGCATTTTAGAGAATGCTACCATGGAGGTCCTGGACTTCAGTCTCTTACCTAGATGCTTAAATTGGGCCTCCAGGACTTCCCTCCTATCCTTCCCTTTGTCATTGATACCTACATGTATCACAACCACCGACTCCTCCCCAGCACTACACATAAGCCTATCTGGATGTCTTGAGACATCCACAACCTTCACTCCAGGCAGGCAAGTCACCATGCGGTTCTCCCGGTCATCACAGTTGAATAATTGTGATGTATTTTTGATGTGTACTAACAAAAGTGTTTGTTTCTCCGAAAACAACAATTCCCAATTACACAGACTGTCCTCTGATAGGAGCCAGTAGAGTGAGAGCTGCCCTGTCTGATTGGGTGATATACCCATATTCGTTCTCTTCAGCTTTACATTACTGATATGCAAATTATATTCGAGAAAAAGCTTCTGGGACTGACTTGTATCTAATACTGTACACGAAACTCCTGTGTTAATAGAAGATTAAGGTTGAACAGAAGGTTGAAAATAAAACACTTAAGTCAGGAAATATAAAAGTTAAATGTTCACTCTTAACTCTGCCCTTTTTTGTGTGTGCACTACAGTGATCTTTATCTACAGATCACACTGTATTTCTGAAACACAGGTTTACCTTACAATCCTAGACAACTCTGTGTACCATCTTGTAGCCCTGTTGTATGAGATTCTCTCTGCTATACATTATTTATATGAAAAGTTCACATTAAATTATATTTGTATAATATGGGGAGGAAAATCATGATGTGTGTCCATATACAGCACATGCATTTGTGACAGAGACATTGATACTTGTAAAAAGAGAAGGGACAAAATTTGTTAAGTCTTATAGTTCCCAAAAAACTTTTACAGTAATGGCTATCAGAGGATTAAACCTTGCCTGTGCTTGCAGTAACTGAGTTCCCCCACTCTCAACCAGTTTGTCTCTTTCAAATGAATGGTCACTGACTTGCTTCTCAGTACTTTGGCTGAATGTGGTGCCAGGACCATTCTTGCACCCCAAAACAACAAAATCGTAACCATGGTAACAACTTGTAAATAATTTCCTTTTAGACCTATCAGTGATGATACAAAAGGTAAGCTCTAGTAGTCCTATTTCAGAGTTAAATTTGTATTATTATTGCAAAGCCAGTCAAACGGGTTGAGTATATCCGCGAAATACACAGAGTAAGTCAGTTGCCAGCCATCCACTAAGGAATTATCCTAATAGAGAAAAGTCTATTGGAAGAATATCTTTGCTAAAGCACTAGCTTTTCCAAAGTTGACGTCAGTACGATTTTCATGTATTTATAATCTGTTGAGTACTTGTACATCTCTAGTAAAACATTTGTAAATGAATTTTCCTCCTAAATCCTTAAAGCTAACAGTTAGAAAACTATGCTCAAAAATCCTTCACTAAACCTGAACATTTTAGTAGCTTTCTGATGGTCATGTCTAGTCCATATTTGCCCAATTTATTAAACTGATATTGACTATGTTGAAGTGAACATCAAGCTTTATTGACTCAGGTGAAGCTTAAAATGATATATAACTTGAGGGGCAATAAATCTTGATGTTCACCCCAGGAAGATTTCCTTACATTCTGGCATACTTTCAGAATATCTAGAAAGCTTTCCATCGTAGTCATGAAATAAATTCCGTGGTATTTAAATTTACATTCTAAATGGTAGACAAAGTTAGAAGTTAAAAAGAAATAATCATCCTGAACCAATCAGGAAGCAGAAGTTTGTAATCAGATTGAATCATGAATCCTGCCAGTACTGTCTTCTGACTGTTCAGGAGCAAAGTGGGATGCACTCACTTGCACATTAATTGCAGTCTAGTTAACATTCTTCTTCAAATGATTGCTCATGTCAATTCCAAGTAGGTGTATGCGCACCACATGCTCGATCGTCAGAAAGTTTTCCGTCGGGTCGACTGTGGAGCTTCCTGGAGTGGTGCCCTTATGGTAGTGAATATAGGTCCCTGCCGACCCGCCACCTCTTCAGTTCCTTCTTACCGCCAGTGACGGTCGTTGGAGCTACTTTGTTCTCTTGCCTCGGGCAAGCTCTTCTAGCGAACAGTTGTTCTTGTATATAGTTCTACTTAGTGTAGTTTTTTCTAGTGTTTTAGTTAGTTCGTAGATAAGTTTCTGTTGGGGGTTCTCCCCGTTCCCTGTTTTCTTACTTCCCTCTGGGGACCGGGGCATCCTCATGACTCATGCTTAAAGGGCTTGGGGGAAACCCACCAGACCGACAAATGCAAGAACTGCAGGAGCTTCTGCCCAAGGACGAAGAAGGAGAGAGACTTTAGACTTAAGCTTCTCCTTATGGAGTCAGCTCTCTGTCCCCAGCTGGCTCAGACCACATCCGGATCCAAGCCCAGCGCTTCAGTGTGGCACGCATCGGCCTCGGTAAGGGAGGCTGTGGTGCTTGTGAAGAACTCGGGGTCCAGAGACCCGCAGCACTGACACTCTGGCACTGAAGACAAGTTTGTTGATTTCTTGGCACCGATCTCACTCCCAAGTGCCGCATAAGAAATGGAGAAGAGCTGAAAAGGGGCGCTCGCTGACAGTCTGAGCAATGGAACACGAGGTTGCCCACGGAGTGCATCCCACATCGGGACACTCAGCTCCTGCTCAGGGACAGCTGGTACTGTTAATTCCGGCCACCCAGGGGGAACTGTTGAGTCCAGTCCCGTTGGACTCCCCGGGACGGGAGAGTCAAATTGGGGAGTTGGACATGCCGTCCATTCCTGACACTTTCGAGACTGCTAGGAACCGCATAGAGATGGCAACCCAGCACTCCCCGGAGCTGGCAGAGCCGACAGCATCAGCAGCTCCAGCATGGCGCAGGGTGGCTGGACTGTCTAAGGGCAAACCGGACATGCTACAGCACCGGTCGTCCTCACCTTGGCACCAATCACCAGCACCGTCCCACATGGCACTGCCATGGAGCCCAAGATCAGACTTGTGCTCAGAGTCAGAGCTGGAGTCAGGTGTTTCCAGACGCAGCCGGCACTGGTCTCGTCACTCCAGGCATAATGAGACGCAGCAACTTCCAATGATGCTCTGGCCACCAAAGTGGCAGGCACTTGCTCAGTGGCTGTTTTGAACCCAATGGGCATATCATAGAGCCCAGAGGCCAAGCCTCAGGTCCCTTTCAGTCACCTCGGACAGACGGGGACCTCCACCTGCCTCCAAAGGGAACCTCCAAGGGGTTCCAAGACCAGCACCAGACCCGACTCCAAATTCACATCCGCCACTGCACAGGAAGCTCCTGCAAGGGAGCACCTCTGTGAGTTTGGAAGGTCAGGAGGACCCTGTGCCTATGAGGGCTTCTTCATCCTCCTCCCCGAGCGAAGCAGTAGCGGGCTCATCTGCCTCCTTACCGGCTCTGGACAATAGAGCCCATCAGGAGCTGCTGAGAAGAGTAGCCCAAAATCTGGGCCTGCAAGCGGAGGAGGTGTCAGAAGAAATGGACCCTATGGTGGACATTCTGACACTAGAAGGTCCTTCCAGCATGGTCTTGCCATTGATCAAGACCCTCTGGCACACTCCTGCTTCCATTTTTTCCACGGCTAAAGGGGTGGAAAGGAAGTACTTTGTACCCTCTAAAGGATACTAATACCTTTTCACCCACTGTCAGCCGGGCATGCTAGTCATGGATGCAGCCAATGCCAAAGAAAGGCAGGGTCACTAGGGCCCCAGTCCAAAGTCTAAAGAGGCAACGAAGCTGGACCTCTTTGACCATAAGGTCTATTCCACCAGGGGTTTCTGCTTCGAATCACCAATCAGTAGGCAGTTTCTTAGGCACTGTAGTTTTACCTCTTGGAACTACCTGTCCAACTTTAAGGAGCTACTTCCATCTGACTCCTGCTCTGACTTTAGGGTGGCCCTGGAGGAAGGCAAGACCATTGCAAGGACTTCCTTGAAGGCTGCATTAGACTCAGCGGACTCGGCCACCCGTACAATGTCCACGGCCATTGTAATACGGTGCAGCTTGTGGCTCAAGTCTTGGACCTCCCCCTGGAGGTCCAACAGACTCTCCAGGACCTGCCCTTCGATGGTATGAGTCTCTTTGCTGAGCAGACGGACTCTAGGCTCCACAGTTTCAAGCACTCTAGAGCGACCTTAAAGTCCTTGGGGCGTCATACGCCAGCCCCGCAAAGACAGGATTTTAAGCCTCAGCCACCGCCTTGCTTCTACCCCTCTCAGCCGAGACAAGACTATAACAGGAGACGAGATAGGAGTACTAGGAGAAGGCCTCCGCAATCGTCCTCTACCCGGAGCCATGGCTCAGTGAGACAGTTGCCAACTCCTAAGAAAAGCTTTTGAAGATGTCCCCAGGGGCATCACACCAGTCCAATCCCTGATCTTTCCCCTCCTTTTGTGAACAGTCTATCCCATTTCTACCATACTTGGCCCAAATAACATCAGATGTCTAGGTCTTGAGCATGGTAGGATTGGTATATTCTCTCCAATTCTGTATCCTCTCACCCACCTTCCCTGTCACTCTTCAGGGACCCTTCTCACAAGCAACTTCTAGTGGAGGAGGTGCAAATGCTCCTACAACTCGGGGCAGTAAAAGAGGTTTCTATGGAGTTCAGGAGCAGGGGATTCTATTCCCGTTACTTCCTAATCCCCAAGGCCAAGGGTGGGCTCCAGCCTATTCTTGACCTGTGAAACCTTAACAGATTCATGAAGAAGCTGAAGTTTCGCATGGTCTTCTTGGCTTCCATCATTCCCTCTATGGATCCAGGGGACTGGTAAGCCATTCTTGATTTGAAGGATGCGTACTTCCATGTGTCCATAATCCTGTCCCACAGACGTTTCATTTTATTTGTGGTCAACGACACCCACTGTCAGTTCACGGTCCTCCCATTTGGCCTCTTGTCGGCCCCTCGGGTGTTCATCAAATGTATGACAGTTGTGGTGGCCTTCCTGCAAAAGTGACAGGTGCAAGTTTTCTTGTACCTGGACAACTGACTGATCAAGGGTCGATCTTGGGCCCAAGTGGAGGACCATGTGACTCTGGTGCATTCTGGTGAATTCCTCAGGCTCGGTCTCTTTCTAAACATGAAAAATTCTACTATAACCTCTACACAGAGGATAGAGTTCGTCGGAGCCCTCTTGGACTCAACCTAGGCCAGGGCTTTTCTCCCAGGAGCTTGTTTCCTTGCCATGCACGCCATCATAGAGGATCTCAAGAGATTTCCCCACTATGACGGCATGAACTTGTCTGAAGTTGCTCGGGCATATGGCTGCCTGCACGTATGTGGTACAGTGTGCCAGGTTGCAGCTACATCCTCTTCAGGTGTGGCTAGCCCGAGTTTACAGGCCAAACCGAGACCACATAGACTAGTCACTCTTACTCCTAGGGTTCTCGAATCTCTCCCATGGTGGCTCAACCTACAAGCAGTATGTGTGGGAATGCCATTCTCCATGCCTCAGCCGTCGCTGTCTCCAGTCACAGATGCATCAGCGAGGGGATGGGGGGCACACCTGGACAAACTCAGGACACAAGGCCTCTGGTCTCAGGCGGAACTTCCACTGCATATCAACGTCAGGGAGCTGTGGACGGTTCGCCTCTCTTGCTCAACGTTTCAAACCCATCTACAGGGCAGGTGTGTATCTGTACTGAAAGACAATACCACAGCAGTGTTTTATATAAACAGACAAGGTGGTGCTCTCTCCTCTCCCATGTGCCAGGAAGCCCTCAAGCTGTGCACTCAATACAGTTGGAGGCCTCCTACCAGCATGGCCACATCAGCACTGGTTCACCATGCTGCTGGACCTGTCAGTGGATACGCCCATGACTTTGCCCTTGGTTCCAGACTTGATCACACAGGACCACTGCCATTCCAGCACCCCAACCTAGAGTCTCTCCATCGCACAGGATGGAAACTCCATGGCTGACTCCGCTAGAACTTCCTGCCCAGACTCAGTTAGGGAGGGTCTCCTCAGCAACAGGAAGACTTCCACTCACGCCGCTTATGTGGCAAAGTGTAAGAGATTTTCCATTTGGTCCCTCCAGAAAGGTGGTACTCTGTTGCAGTCCTTGATTCCCTTTATCCTGGACTACTTGCTTCACCTGAAGCAACAGGGGCTGGCATTTTCATCAGTAAAGGTGCATGTGGTGGCAATCTCTGCTTTCCATCCCTGCTCAATGGGACACTAAATGTTTCCTAACCCTATGGTGGGTCGTTTCCTCAAGGGCTGGACAGACTGTACCCCCAAATAAAACAACTGATCCCTCCATGGGGTCTTAATCTGGTGCTCTCAAGGCTCATGGACCCTCTCTTTGAGCTCCTAGCAACGTGCTCCCTGCTCTATCTGTATTGGAAAGGTGGTGTTCCTAGTGACTATCACATCAGCCAGTCTGAGCTCAAGGCTTTGATGTCCAAGCCCCCTTATACCATGTTTTATAAGGACAAGGTACAATTGCGGCCGCACCCAGCTTTCCTCCAGAAGGCAGTTTCACAATTTCACGTGCCGGTGTTCTATCCTAAGCTGCACACCAACGACAGGGAATGCATGCTCAATTCCCTGGATGTTAGACTGGCATTAGCCTTTTACATCGAGCGAACAAAGCCATATAGAAAGTCAACGCAGCTCTTCATCACTATTGCCGAAAGAATGAAGGGTCTCCCTATTTCATCTCAGTGAATCTCTTCTTTCATGGCCAGCATCAGAACATGCTATGACCTAGCAAAGATTCTGGCCCCAGTATTGACAACGCACTCCACAAGAGCACAGGCTTCATCTGCAGCATTCCTGGTACAGGTCCCCATTCAGGACATCTGCAGGGCAGAGACGGGGTCGTCTGTTCACACCTTTACGTCGCACTACACCATCACTCAACAGGCTAGAGATGATGCTGTATTTGGTAGAGCCATGCTACAGTCAGCAGCTCGGTGAACTCCAGCCCCTCCTCCCAGGGTACTGCTTGAGTGTCACCTACTTGGAATGGACATGAGCAATCACTTGAAGAAGAAAAAACGGTTACCTACCTTTCGTAACTGTTGTTCTTCGAGGTGTGTTGCTCATATTCATTCCAAGACCCACTCGCCTCTCCTTTGTTGAAGTATCCAGCAAGAAGAAACTGAAGGGTCAGCAGGTCAGCAGGGACCCTGTTTTCATACCAGCATGAGGGCGCCAATCCAGCGGGCTCCACAGCCAACCCGACGGGTACCACTAGGAGAAAACCTTCCAATGATCATGCACGCGGCACACACACACCTTCTTGGAATTGACATGAGCAACACATCTCGAAGAACAACAGTTACGAAAGGTAGGTAACCGTTTTTTATTCCAGGCTGTATTACTGACCTCTGAAGAAGCAAATCATAGACTCTGACTAGTCAACAGCAATTTTCAGTTAAGATTTTCACCTTGTATGTAACAGTCTACTTTCATCCTCATGATTTTTTTAACAAAATGTTCATGTAACATAGTACATGTAAGATTTACTTCTACATTTTATTACTAATTTTTTTTTAGCTCTGGCCCTCTCCTTCGAATCATTCTTCACTGATTTTTTTTCTATACTGTATATTTTGCCATAGCAACAGTAAGTAATAGGGACCTGTGTCTCATCCTGTGAGCATGCTGACCATACTAACCATGAGAACTCACTTAAAATCTGTAAATGACAATATTTTGAAAGTTATGTATTTATATCTATCTATCAGTCAATCACATTTGGTAATCTAGTTTTTGAAAAAAAAGAACAAATTCACATAAGGTATGTTAAACGTATTTGTCATTTTTGGATTTTGTATATTGCTTGTGTATTGCTGTTTTAAATCTGTCTCCTTCATAACCCATATACTCTGTTTCTGTATCCTAATACGGATGGGATTGTTAAAAAATTAAAGTCTGATACTATTTTCACCTAAGATAACTGCATAATTGCTCAAATTAATCCTTGATGCAACTCTACCTTCAGCAGAGCTGGACCGGGGATGAATTTGCCCCAGGATATTGTAATTAAATATACTGTGGGAAATCTGAAGTATGTCAGAGTAACAACAAAAAATGTATTCTGCGTATCTTTTTGCTTTTACACATTTTATTCCTGCAACTGCACTGGGTTCTAGCCCATGAAAGTTTATGTCCAGATAAATTTGTTAGTCTCTAAGGTGCCACAAGGACTCCTCGTTGTTTTTGCTGATTCTCTGAAACCTGTCCAGATTATGGCTTTTTGTTAATGTATTTAATATTGAATTATGTTGTAAAATCATAGGAGTTATAGATGGAAAAGGCCTGTGAGGTCATCAAATCCATCTTACTATTGCGAGCTTCTTTTTCAAATCAGTTCAATTAAGATTTTTTTTTTGGTGTGTTCATCAAATAGTCGACATATTTTTTGTGAATTAGTGTGAGTGCTATGGCCAGTTTGTGTTTGACTTGTGTTTCTGTAAAGGTTCTTACTGCAAGGGTTTACAATATGGAATGTATATTTTTCTTTTCTATACCTCATTAATAATGAGGATTTTCCCTCATAAGACTTGAATGTCCTGATTGTTTCTTTAAGTTTTTCGCAGCTGTTCTTTTTAATAATTTAAAAGGCAAACCAGTTTCCACATACACTATGTGTAGTTGCTGATTATCAGTTTCATTGCGGCACTAAATCATGGCAGAAGATTAACCTTCGCTTCCCCACATCAATGACAACTTCTTTTGATATCTAATATCTGCTACCACTATATGAGGAATGACAACACTTACAGCTCATAGAATAAATAAATATCAAAACTTCAGTGAGTCATCATTTTTTGAAAGTTAAAGAAATTAAAAACAAAACTCAAAGCCCATCATATTTAATACATGTAAACTAATTATAATAAATACATGCTTTATTTTAAACACTATGCCAGAGGAGGTTCATTTATGCACTTTATTTAGGTCAGTATTTTTCCTCCATCCTCGCTTTGTCATGTTTAAAGGCCTGATGCAAATTCCATTGAAGTCAATGGAAAGACCCCTATTGACTTTATTGGGCTTCCGATGAAGTCCTAAATGCTGGATGGTAAAATCTACATTATTTTGTTTGCAAATCAAGACCAACCAACCCCTTTAGAGTATTCAGATGCTTTAGTATGTATTAATCTTAACTTGCATAAAATATTAGCTCTTTAGATGAGCTGAAACAATTGTTCATGGCTCACATATTTTTTCATGGAAGGTTTAGCAGATGAGCATAAAATTGCAGCTCAGCCAAGAAGAACTGCAACATCAAGACAAGACGGCAGTTAGCCCTTATGAAGCTTTAGAGTTGTTTTTTTTAAACAACTTTACGAAATGTTACAAAAATAGGATTCCTGACTTTAGTCTGAAAGAGTCATATGAATTAGTTAAATGGAATCTACATTACATTTAGTGATTTATGTGTCAAATTTCCAGTGTATAAAATATCTTGATCTACATGAGCACTAAATTCATCTAGTTTATTAAAACAAATTATATATATGCATTTAGCATGGCCATGGACTTTGTATAGAGAAATGAAAACTTATGTAAAGATTAATCCTCATTTATAACCTGCTTTTTGTTATGCCACATGTCATGAAATGTTAAATCAGAAGGCTGTGTACACAAGGCAGTATTGTAATAGATAGTGATAATTTTAATAACATTGGACTTTGGAATATTTTAATAAAGAGTAGTCCATTTTAAACATCAAAACCTCCTATTGCAGATTGCTTGATTTGGCATTTAAAGACTGGGATTGGTCATTTGATGATGTTGATGATATTGATGGTGATGACGATGTTTTTGATTTCTGAAGATGTAAAAGGGTAAATCAAAGTAGTGAGGAATGCATTGTTTGACTTTTGAATAGAGCATGCTAGTTGGGTTTTGTTTTTCAAAGCAGAAAAAGTATGAGAGATCTCATTTTTAATATTATGCATTCAAAATGAGATTTCATTCAGTTTGAAAAAGATCAATTTTCAGAGGAGTCACTTTAACTAAAAATGAGTATTTGCCTTTTACATACGTGATTTTAATTATAGTTTTCTGTTCAGAATTCATGTCTATCTGCCCCAGTTGAGTGGAAAAGGAGATAACTGCTACTGTCAGAGAATATACTTATAGCAGTAGTACTGCTAACCTCTATAAACAAACCATTTTTGAGATGTAAAAATAAAATTGTCACGTTTTAATCTTTATTTGACACACTGAAGATATGTCAGTTTGCAGTAAAAATGCCTTTTTAAAGTGTAAAGTGACTTGTCTATGGCTAGCAGACTTGAAACAAGAGCTTTACATTGTGCATTTCCTAATATTGCTATGAAATACAGATTTATGACTTGGCTTTTCTCTGTAGTGTTGTGCTTTTTGGGTTTCTAACAATGCACTTGAAAAAATTTTAAGTAAAATTGCATTGCTAATGCAGTGAGCTGAATTCCTTGAATGCTATTGTAAATGTAAAGCAGTTCTATTTATAATTAAGTAAAACTAGTTTAACTGAAAATGATCTAATTAGTTTGCAAATCTCCCCTGGCTCCGCACATTCCTCTGCCCTGCTTCCTGCCCCCATTGCTCCTCAACCATGGAGGGAGGGGTCACTGTATATGGAGCTGCTCCCCTGTCCACCCAACCCCCATGCATCTGGACTTCCCCCCCTATACCCAGACCCCCTTCTGAACCTCACATCCTCCCACAAACACACACACCTGGACTCCCCCACTAAGTCCCACCCCTGTGCATCCAGATCCCCACCCCTGAACCCAGACCACTCCCTGCTGAACCCTATATGCTTGAAACCCACCCCAATGAGCCCCACCCTGTATGCACCTGGACCATCCCTATGAGCCATCCAGACCCCCATCCCACCAAGCTCCACTCCCTCAACACCCGGACCCCAGTGAGCTCCCTACACCCAGACCCCTCCCAACGAGCACCAGACTCCCCCTGCTGAGCCCCAACTACCTTCACCTGGACCCCTCCTGCAGAGTCCCATTGTCCCTGCACTTGGAACCCTTCTCCCCAAAGAGCCCCTGTGTATTCAGATTGTACCTGGACCCCACCATTGAGCCATCCTCACCTAGATTGCCCCACACAGAATCCTCTCAACCCCACACTTGGATCGCCCCACACACACAAAGCCCCTCCACACTTGGATCCTGCTGGTCTGAGCCTGCTTGCCCACACCTAGTGTGCCTGGCATGGCGGGGCAGGGCTCCAAGGTGTTTCTGGAGCAGGTCCAGCCCTTGTGCTGTGTTACGGTCAGGTGCAGCCCCACCGCCAAATGTGTCCTGGAGCGGGAGGGGAGCTGCAGGGCAACCTCCCACCTCCATGCAGCCAGTGGCCTGTGCTCTCCGCTGCCATGCACTCTCCGCTGCCATGCTGGAGCATCCATGATTATTTATTGACAAATAATATGTGCAGAATTTTAAAATATTTTGCACAGAATTTGTATTTTTTGGCGCAGAATTCCCTCAGGAGAATGCCCAATGAACTGAGTTATTAGTATCAATAAAATATAATTGGCTTAATCTCAGAATAAGTTTGAAATTGTGGTGCATAGGATAGAGTGTTTTAAAATAACATAATGCTATTTAATGCAAATATGTAGCATTTGTTGCAAGAGTGCAGAAGTGCATATTTAAAATAAAAAATTGGAGCAAATTTCTCTTTTCAGCAGAGGGATGTGCATTGCATTTACTGATCAAACCTTTCTTCTTTTTCAGCTAACTGCCTTCTGTGAATGCAGTCACTATTCAAGGTGATAATTTTCTTCCCATTAAAACAAGACTGAAACACGATATCCCAAAATTTATTAAAATATATATTTTCCTGAGAGACTGTACTATATATATCAGAGGTTTACAATTTTTTGCTGCAATATAAATTACTAATCTCTGAGGGCTGTTTTGTAATCCCTTGGGGTAACTGATCAAATGAGGACTGTTGGTAATAGTATAAGGATACTTTAGCTAACCTTTTAGAGTCTTGTTCCAAAAAAGTTTATCTTGGCAAGACACACACACTACATTTCACAAAAGAATTGAGAAGAGTGAAAATTAAAACTGAAGAAATCCATCTTTCAACTTTGATAGAGAGATGCCACCAGCATGTTTGCCAGAAAAGTAGGCGGGAAAGATCCACCACAGTGGTATAGACTGCATCTTTAAGAAGTGACCATTATACTGTGTATATATATTGTACTGTAATACTGCAAGAGGGTTTTAAAAAACTTTCCACTTTATTTTTTTATGCATATTAATCAGATACCATTACTTACTGCAGTTGCAACTATGCACTTGTGTAAAGCCATAATGTTGAAGTTAATATCATTCATACACGTTTATCAAAAGCTGCATGTCATTGTTGAGCAGCTAGTATAATGAGACGTTTGAAGTACATACTCATTTCAATTATTTCATAATGGGCAGTCCTATTTTACCTATCTGAATGCCTTAATTTAATTTTTTCAAGGTCTATGCCCATTCTCTGTATTTAAGGATAAAAGAATGTTTACCAGCTCTTAGGATACAAATTTGCTTTGTGGCAGAAAAAATAGTGCACTATTTTTACACACAATTATATCAATGTCAGCCTATTTTGAATGTATATTGATTGGTTTTGGGGTGGGGGGGAGTTTTGGTTACAGAAACAATAAGTGATAGTATTGAAACTAATATAACTTTCATGTGTACATGTAACTTTTCATCCAGTCCTTTTTACAAACCTCAATATTAGTCATTGACTTTATATTACCCTTATTAAGTGCTATGAAACTTCATTTTGCCTTGTTTTGCGTATTCTCCTAGATGTGTTTTTATTTCTGGAAAAAAAGTCTGACTATTTTTACATTTTCACAGTACAATATCAAAGGACTGTCACAAACTTTGAAGAAAACTAAAACAGACTGTAGATGTATTTTAAATTTTTGAATCCAGTTCTCTAGCACATAGCTGTAGGCGTAGAAAAATATTTCAGTAGTGTGTTTTGAGAACTTATAGCTGGGAATAAAGGGCCTTAAAGGCACCTAATCTGATTTTTTTTTTAACTTGGACTTGTACAAAAATATAATTTATGTGGGCTCGTTCATGCTGTGTTCATAATTATCCCCCAAAATGCATGTTTTATACAATTACAGGAAGCTATGTTAAACATATCGACAGTAAAAAAAAAAAAAAAAAAATGTAACCTCCTACTTGGTCTCTTTTTTTATATATATATATTTATATATTGTTTGGTAGTGTGATCATTAAAAATATGATCGAACGTTTCAAGGAAGGAAGACATTTCACTTGATCTTTTCTTTGGGAACAGTGTTGAGATGTTTAAAGGATAGGACCATGACTTGTATAACACTATCATGGAGAGTGAACTTAGGACCACAGGAATATTGAAAATGGATATAGTTACATTGTATTAGCGGTAATAAAATGTAACTTTCCCAGTCTGCGCTCAGTTTTATAAGTTATGCATTCTCAACCTAAAATGTTTGGGCATTCTTCAACTTAAAACTAAAAGGTTCAAGTATTGGCCCCAATGCACAGTAAAAGCTGTGTATCCTTTCCCTGCTTGTTGTGATTTACTGAAATGAAGCAGGTTTTAGGTAATGCTTATTTGCAGACAAAACAAAATTTTAAAAATGTATTCAATAAAACTGTTTCCATTCACTGAAAGCATACATATTTTATATAAAATATTTTGTTACATTGTGGGAAGTTCTATCCTATTCTGAATTGGAGAATATATGTACATATATATATATATAAAAAAATAAGCTATCTGAGTAAGGTAAAATAGTTCCTGATGTTGACAAAACTGGTAATTAATTGAAATATTTATATATAAAAGGCAGCCATTGTCATGATTGTGTGAAAATGAAATCTGTCATTTAAGGGGAAGGTGTAAAGAAATCTAACTAAGGCCAGAAGGAGGTCCCTGGCAGCACAGATCCAATGACAACATGGTAAGCAAGGCCCAGGAGCTGCTTGGGGCCAGAGCCACTGCAGTGTCTCCACATGGAAGGCCCTGACCTCCCGAGGATCCCTAAGGATCTGCCAAGTTTGGGGTGGCTTTTCTGTGGAAGAAACACCCCACTCCAAGCATCATGTTACAGGGAATCTCCACAAAGAAATCATCCTGGGGATTTCCTCATAAGAAGTTCCTTCATGTGGCTTTTCATATGGGAGGGGATAATATGGCCTCTGATAGCTAGCATTTTTATAACCAAGTTTAACCTTAAAAATCATTCTGAAATATCCACCCTCCAAAGAGAGAATATACTGTGTTTGCCAGCCTCATCTTTGAGATGTATGTGTGTGTGTTTGTATGTACAGTACACAATAGTTGCCTGTTACACAAACAGTAAATTGTACTTAGTTTTGCCCTTGCTAGTAACTAATGTTACTGTGGAACTCCCTAATTATTCCCTGTACTGAGGAATAACATTAATAATCAGGGATGCTAGAAATCTGTTTGCCGCGAAAAAATGTGGAATTTGCATTTTTACAGAGACTCTTTAGTTTTTACATTTTGTGAAAAATATAAAAACATACACGGAGTGAACTCCATTTATGTAAGCCTCCATTATCCAGCTCTCTGTATTAACAGAACCGCCAGGGGCTGACAACACCGGGCGGCTGGTGGTTTGGTTAATACGGACAGCTGGGTAGTGGAGTTTTGGATAAACAGGGTTCTACTGTATATCAATAAAACATGTTCAACTGCTACCCATATTTATTGTGGCTAGGGCTAGATTTGGGGGTTTTTTTATCGGAGGATTTTGGTTTTTTATCATGGAAAACTAGGATGCCTGCTAAAAAGGTAATCTGGAATGCAAAATTATCAAGATTTTAATTACAATCACTGTAGACATACCTGCATATCAGCTTCCTTTTCCTCATATTCAGCTCTTCCCATTTACCTCGCTTTGTACAAAACATTACCTTAACCTATTGATCTGATTACATTCTGTTCACAGTCACACTTCCCCATAGCCCATGTAGGGTCTGTTTTATTCAGAATTGGGCAAGCTCATTCTTTAGTCAGTTTCAGAAATACTTGCCAAGACCATGTTGTTTGTTCTACTAATTCTGACCGTCATTGCAAACTTAACTTTTACAAGCATTTCCCTATGAACAAGATTAAGTGATTAAGACACAACGTACAGCAGTCTCTTATTAATTTAATAAAGGCTACTGCCATTGGCATAATGTACAGTAGAGCTATGGAGGGTTATATTTGTTTTGTTTAGAAAGTTTGTTTTGCCATTGTTTAAATTCTTTCTGGTGAATCCCTACATCAGGCTCTCAAGAACATCGCTGGGAATAAAAGAACCTCGGTAATCTGTGAAATTAAGGCCCAGTCCCACTGAGGGTATGTCTGTACTGTAATCACAGGGTCTGACTGCAGCTCCAGCCAACATAGCTGAGCTAATGTTAATCTAGCTAGTCCAGGTCCCAGAAGAGTGAAGTCGCAGCAGTATGTGCAGGGTGCACGAACCCATTTATAACCCTGGTAATTTCTCATAGGGCTAGCCCACGCTGAAGCTTGTACTGCTATAGCTTCGCTGCTCCAGGACCTCGGTTAGTTAGATTACAGCTATTTTGGGTACATTGGCTCAAGCTGCAATCAGGCCTAGTAACTGCAGTCTAAATGTACCCTCAGATTCCCTGTGTGAGCTCCAGTGGCTGGGTATTGTTCTTCCTGACTGAGCAGAGGCAAGTAATTGGCAGGTTTTCTGGAAATGTTTCTTTTGGCCCTTGGGTAAATACTGGAGGCCAACAGTCTACAAATTACAGGGAGTCCTGATTGTCACAATTCAGGGCAACGGCACCTGTATATTCCCTCAATGGTCCAGCAAGCGCACCCACTTTCAGGCTCCTAACACCCTGGTCATTGCCTCTCTTGGGTGGAGACCTGCATCTGTCTCCCTTCTGACTGGGGTATTTCCAGGATGCACCATTCCTGGATTTCACTGTGTTAATCCCAGCAGTCTGCCCAAGTGCACCTTCTTGCTTTCTCTTGAGACTGATGATAGAGAGATTGTCAGCAATTATAAATTACCACAAAATAACTTTTATTTGATTCTTTAAGATAAAAGCACTACGAAGTACACAGTAAAAGAACCTACAGACATGCTACTACTCTTACCAGAGATCAGCTCCACCCTAACATGGGCTCTTGCCGGAGCAGTCCTTCCAAACCTCACCTAAGGGGTTTCTTTTGTGATCACAAGTTCATCACAGCTTCAGCTCAGAACA
Organism: Natator depressus; assembly: GCF_965152275.1. Classification (NCBI taxonomy): domain Eukaryota; kingdom Metazoa; phylum Chordata; order Testudines; family Cheloniidae; genus Natator; species Natator depressus. The sequence goes on from NC_134236.1 coordinate 31,259,040, forward strand.
AGCACGCTCATAAGTTTTGTCCACCCTTTATACTGTTCAGGAGACTTTTGATCTGGAGTTTCGAGGACCAGGTAATTAATTTTCATCCTCAGGGCACAGTTTCAAAAGAGTGGATTCAAATTGGGTCATTTGCATTCCCTTACACTCAGGTTTTCCTAGGAAATCTGCTTCACATGTATTATTTCAAAACGCCCTTGGAAATTCCTAATACCTGCCAGAGATTGCATTAGTCAGTCTCCTACAGAAGTTAAATACATAAAATTCCATAATAACACATATTCAATTGCATTTTTAATACAATGAGCCCCAAAAGTATTAAAGCGCAATACATAAAGTGCAACTTAATTCAGTATATTGCAGGAATGTCAGCCTGTCACACTGATTATCTTGGTGAAATCTCTAGATACGTCCAATTTATGGAGGTGCTTCATATATTCGGAGCTACCTCTTTGCATTCTAAAGTGCAGTGTCCCTGGGGACAAAAGTGGGGGGATTATCAACAATTTGTTACCTGCTAGGGCTTGTCTACACAGTACAGCAAAGTGATATAGAGGAGTGTAATAGGTAGAGCACGCCAGCAGGATTTACATGGGGGAGTTGGAGCATTCTAACAGATACCTAGTTCACATTAACATAATCTGGTCTACACTGGGTAATTAGGGCAACACATTAGAGTATTCTACAAAAAACACCCCTCAGGCGTGCTCTGCCACAACGTGTAGATAAGACTTTAGAGATTAAAGCTGCAAATTCCAGTTCACCTGCTTAGATTTACAGGAATCTGTTGTTACATGTAGCACTCAAGAAGGTGGGAGGAGATGGAACAGCACGTAACAAAGAAAATAATTAAAATGGCAGTCACCAGCATAGCAAGCATAACAGTGGGGCTGGGAGACTACCTCACTTCCACTGACCTCCATATCTTCATGGTCCTTCACAAGTAGTAAGTGACATTCAGCCTAGTGGCTCCAAATCTTCAATACTTTTTTTTTCTTTAGCTCCATGTGCTTTAGCAGGAAGGGTGACTGGATAGTAATGTCCCTTCTGAAGAAGGGGATAGCAATCATGCCTTGTGTAGAGGACTAGTTAAATGGAGGCTCCTCTCAACTTGCGGTCACATCCAGCTCTGGAACTTTTTCAAATATTGGACTGATTGTAATGTATCAAAGAACCTAGGAGTTTATCTTAACAGTGGATAAGTAAGTTTTATCAGGTGAAATTCCTCATGTGAATCTGTGATATCCTGCAGAAAGCCTGTCCTGTTGGAATGCTTTTTTCTATCTTCTTTAGAGCTCATCTCCCCATTTTGAAGAGTCTCAGTACTCAGCAGTCACTATTGCCATGGTGGTCAGGGAAGGAGAAGACATCTTCAGTCATTTTGTGGCTCAAGGACATTAGAGTTTGGATGGTTTTGTGACCTTGTTCATCTACAGAGTTTAATTATATAATCCAATCTAAATTGGGTTTTTAAGACTATAATTTGAAAATATGGATTCTTTGACATGTTTGGAAACGGCCTAAGATTTTTGTGAGCAGAATGGGCCTGTTTGGAACTGCAGAGTTGCTCAATGTTTCTGAATCTCTGATAGTGCCAGATGTGAGTCATTTTCCAAGTTAAAAGAAAAGGAGTACTTGTGGCACCTTAGAGACTAACCAATTTATTTGAGCATGAGCTTTCGTGAGCTACAGCTCACTTCATCGGATGCATACTGTGGAAGCTGCAGAAGACATTATATACACACAGAGACCATGAAACAATACCTCCTCCCACCCCACTCTCCGGTGGGAGGAGGTATTGTTTCATGGTCTCTGTGTGTATATAATGTCTTCTGCAGCTTCCACAGTATGCATCCGATGAAGTGAGCTGTAGCTCACGAAAGCTCATGCTCAAATAAATTGGTTAGTCTCTAAGGTGCCACAAGTACTCCTTTTCTTTTTGCGAATACAGACTAACACGGCTGTTACTCTGAAATTTTCCAAGTTAAAACCATTTTGGTGATCAGTTTTCACAGAAATCATTGCTGAAAACCCAGACTTGCCCAGGTAACTGGAAGCGTATGAAAGCAGCACTTTCATAGCTTCATCAGGGAGTTCTTCAAACACGTCTTTAACAGAAACAGAATTCCTGGTTTGGTATATTTGCAGACTTAGCCTTTGGCATGTGATGACTTCACAACTATAAGATTTTCTCGAGCTGAGATATTTATTTGGAACATAGGCTTAGCACTTGGTAAAAATCATTCCATTATAAAGATGAGATGCACCTGTCTCTCCCTCACCCGCTTTTCCCTATCTGCTAGAGCTGGGGCTCCTGCTGACATTGGGAGCCTCTTTGCCCCCCACTTAGCTGAGAGACTTCCTGATGAACGATTCCCACAGCAGGGATTCTCTCTCTGCTGAAGATCCCCTGTGAGAGCGGAGGACACAGAGATAAGAGATTAGCGTAGTCTCTTTAATTAGAAAAACCAAAAACAGGCATATTGATTACATTTTCCCTTCCAAACACTCACGGCTCGATGAACCCTTTGTAGCTCCCTAAGGGGGACCCATGACCCACACTGAACTGGGAGACACTTTTTTTTCATTATGGAGGTGGAGGAAGTTGTTCCCCAGAAAAACAAATGCCTCTACAAATAATCCATTTCTAATCCCCAAATCATCCCATATCATAGTGAGCTAGTGGTGGATGTTCCAAGAGATCTGATTGTGGGAGCTCTCTAATGCACCACTGTTAAGGGATGATGCTCTAGAAATAAACTATTTATATATATAACTATTTATAGTTTATTAAACAGCATGATGCTTCCAACACTAAGGTGTTAAATATGTAGATAAATATGTATGTATAATAAATGTTCAGTTTTCCCTCTGTGTATGATGGCAAGATCAAGACAAATGTCATAAAAGTTGCTTTTTTTATTGCAGAAATGGGATATTTTATTAAAAATCCAGTGTAAGATATCTAATATATTAACAAAAATAGCTGAAAATGACATTTTTCATGTGCCACTATAGAACAGAAAAACTGGTGCTGATTTATCCATTTAAGTGTGTTTTATACAGTTTTAACCCAAGATATTTTTAAATGCTTTTTTATATAGTCACACTTTGCACAGCCAACACAGAAACTTTTGAAAATTTGTACAGACTGTCTAAAGCTAAAAATCTACCCTTGCATTTGCTCCATTAAGTCAATACTAAGTAACTGATTTTGAAATACAATGAAAGGCATTAAAAATACCTGTACGGTTGGCAAAAAATATTTTAATATTATGAAGTTACTGTGATTTCTGGTACTGGAGGTCCTGATCCTGCAATCTTTTCTGTGCAAGCAGACCCTTAGGCTCACATTGAAGTAATGGAGCTCTGCACAGGTACACGGGGTCCACTTCTGTGGATCTAATGGCTGGATTAGTGCCTATGATCACACACACGGGGTTGAAATCCTGATCCTGTTGAATTAAATGGAAGTTTTGCCATGGGACCAGGCTTTAACCCCCTAGTGATCAATAGACTAAATCAATAACGGTATAGAAGCTCTTTTAAAAAGAAGATGCTTTTCTACCTGAAAAATGTAATTCTGGGAGAAAACAAGGCATGCTACACACCAGAATAATATATAACAATTGCTGGTTGGAAACATTGTAGTATTCATTCCCCATAGAGAAATGTCAAAAGTCACTGCTAGTAATTACGCAAACGTAATAAACCTGATATTTTGCTCTACTACAAAGCATGTTATGAGTGGAATGTAAAAGTAAAGCCTCAAGTACATATTTGCATCTTACAACACAGAAAACTTGCAGAACCATATAATAGAAGGAGTTATGTCAGATTCTATTAGAAAGTAGGTGAGCCCATAGGAGAGAGAGTTTGCCTGTGGTTGTGTAATATCCTGCACTGAGGTGAGGCATCAGCAGTGGAGAGCAAACCTGGCATCATTGGGATCTTAAAGCAAAAACCTCTACTGCCTGAGCTGTTTGCTTGCTAAGACTGTAGCAGGCTCATTGAGCTGGAGTACTGGCCCTTTAAAAGGGAGCAGGCCTAGTCCACCTGTGCCTGGATAGCTGCCTTCTAATGGGAATGCAGAGGAGACACCTGGCCTATAAAATGGGTCTGGCAGAAGTTTGGAAAAGAAGGCAATAAGAGGCAGCTGGGATCTGGTAGAAGGTTCCTGCAGTGAGAGTGAGCGGCTGGCGTTCCCCATGGAAGCAGTCGTGGAGAGCTGATGAAGGAAGAGAGCTGGAAAAAAACTCAGGGCTAGAGAGCAACAGAAAAGAGTTTACCCTGCTGACTTTGAGCCAAGAGAGAAGGTAAATCCAGACAGGCCAGTGTTCCAGACAAGGAGCTAGGAAAGCTCTGGGCCAGGAGAGCAGTGGAAGGAAGTTTGCTTGCTGACTCTTCGAGCTCGGTAAGGAGGAAGGTACAAGGGACTAATCCTGGGGGAACCCAGGGCGGGACTCAGAATTTAAGCCCAGGGTGGGTGGCCCTTAATTATCTTGCACTTCCACTAAGCCAAGGGTGGGTGGACACTGTTCATTTGTGGTGGGGGGTGGAGGGGAGAGGGTTGACACTGGGAAGAATGCTGAGCACCCCCTGCTGTGATCAAAGAGGGAGGCCAAAGAACAGCCTGGCTTTTGTATTATGGTGATGGACTGTACTTTGTGACTTTGGGGGTCATTTTGAAGCGTTTACACTAATAAATTAGATCACAACGAGGGTATTATTGGACTAAAGAGTGAAGGTAGAGTTTGAGGAACCTTAGGATGGAGAAGCTGATGTTGGGGCACCTTCAGGGCGACTTCTAGCCATGAGGGGGCATCCCAGGATGACCTGTCTTGTTACACATTAACCTCCCTATGTGGCCCAGCCATTACTAGAGGGCAGCTGAACATCCACCAAATAAATGGGTATGGGTTAGAGTTGTAGGATTGAAAGATCCCTAAAAGGTTAATAGGTGCACTTTTGCTTTTACCCCAGTAAAGATGGGTTAGACAAAACAGCTGACTTATGGGTGTTTTGTATGATGATATAAGCTTTTTAATTGGATGAAAGGAGCATTTGATATATTCACTATGGGTGCGGCAAACCTAGCTTGTTCTGTGATACTACAGCTGAATTATAAATTTAGGGCCAGATTTTCAACTGGCTTCCTTCTTTGCAGACTCCATAGGTAGTTAGATATCTAATTACAGATCTATTTACAAAAAAGATAGAGAGGAACCTATTAATGAGTTGTGGTCATACAGTTGCAAAAAGAAAATCAAAATAATTTGGAGGTACAAAACTGTGCCTATATAAATGAAGAAAACTGCTGAAAAGATGACCCTTAATCTGTAAAGAACTGGAGTGTTACAAGAACTTCTTCCGGGGGAATTCTGGGCCACTGCACAATGCAGAATTACTGTTCTATGCAGAATTAGCATTGCAGAGCCCCATTGGACCACGCAGAGCCCAGCTCACAAATAGAAGACGCTGCCAGGGGACAGGGACAGAGCTGGAGGGTTCTTAGCAGCTGCAGTTCCTAGCACACCCTGAAGGAAGGGTGGTGTATGGAGTTTCTTGTACGAGTCTGGAACCCAGCATCAAGCTGTTTCTCCCTCTGGACTGGGGGCCCTGCGACTGGACTCTGGGGAGAGAGGTACAGGTGTCTGGCCCTGTGGCTCAGCTCTGGGTGGGGGAGGGGGCAGAGAAACTGGGTTGTTACAGGGGTTTCTTTAACTCTCTACTCCTGGGGGAAATCTTTGTCATCTCTATTGGTACAGACATAGTTGCTGACAGGTATTTTGAAATAAATTACCAAAAAAATTGAAACCATCATGATTATATAGTGTTATTTTAACAAAATATGCAGAATTTTAAAATATTGTGCACATAACTTATTTTTGGTGCAAAATTCCCCCAAGAGTAAAAAACCAAGGAATCTAGTATATATATAATCTAATATAGTACAAAATATGAAGAAAAAAATTGCAGAGAAAATGTCAGGTACCACTGAAACCTGTCTTAAATGACCAATAAAATTTTCTTCTAATAAAATATGCTTCATTAAGTAGTATTAATTGTAATAAAACATAGGCAACATTGTACTGAATCTTTTAAGGGATAATATGAGGCAGGTGGCATACAGAAGGCTGCCTGGACATGGAGGTCTCTTGGTCAGGTTTCATTGTATTTTTTTGGTCCAAACTGTTTGATATATGTTGAAGCTGGGGAGAAGCTGTCATCTAATCAGTCTTTTCAGTCTTCCTGTAACACAGTATTGTGGCTGTGACCCATATGTTAAGAACCAGCATGATTATGAAACGGACTAGAACTAAGAAGGAGAAAAACATTCAATTAATAAAATGTTATAAGCATGAATGCTAACATTACCTGCTGCCGTTTCCACAGGATACAATAACTTGTGCACAAAGTTTTACTAGTGTACATTCTGAACAGTTCACCTTCCACAACTCCTTAATGGACTGCCTCAAAATACTGTGTTAAGGAACCCATATGTCAGACATCAAAAATTCTGAAAATAAATAATTTCCAGATTCATGTTTTGTTTGAGGGGGGGGAAATGAACAAGGCAGATGTATTCTCACCTGATGAATAGTAATTTGTTAAGTAATACCCAGAAGTATTTAAAAAATAAATACATCTAGATTCCTTAATGTAAATCTGCTTCTTTGAATCACTTTGATATTAAAAATGAACTTGCCATGTATGGCAAGTTCAGTGTATCTGGTTTAAATTCACACAATACCTGTTTTTCATCACCTGCATCTTACAGGAGTATATAAACATATGTAATGCTCTATTTAAATAACTGTCTATTAAGTTCAGGCTTGTGAGGTGGTTTGTTTGTTTTTTCTAACAGTAAACATTTATTGGTAATTGCTAGAGTTTAATAGGCAAAAATCTGACACAAACTTGAAAGAAACAATGAGATTTGCTCAGTGTCTTGATTACCTTAGGATTTTTTATTTATTTATTTTTTTTTTAGGTAAGGCTACAAAATTTATTTGAAAAATCAAAGAAGCAGTTTCTCTGTTCACCTGACACTACACATGTGTCTTTATCCCATTTGTTCCATTTTAGGAAGTAAATAATATACTGAAATATATAAAAAAAATTTCTAAGAGCTGGTGATATTTATAAATACACTATGCTGCATAACCACCAGACATGGAGTAACCAAGAACAATGAGGGGGAAAATAGTGTGAGCTCTCAACCCTCAAACAGTTGACAGGCCACATTTGTGTTTAAAGTCCAAATGTCACTGCTCCCATCTGTTTTTCATTGTGCTACATTTTGATGCAGTTTATGGGTATTAATGTCCTTTTAAAATTTACTCTCGGTAGTACAATGGAGCAGTTTTCTTTAGCTCATCTGGTAAAACATCAAAAATACTGACTTACTCATTTCCATTGTCTAAAACTGCTTTCTACCACATGAAAATTTAGCCATTTTCCACTAAAAATAACATTTTGGATTGTACTAGTTTGAGCAGTTGAAATGCCAAAAACAGGCAGGGTCACTTTCTCAAATGCACTGTTTTTTGTCTGTCCCCCCTCATCCCCTCACCCCGAGTAAACGGCTGATTTTAAACATCTTAGTTTTATAATGAATTTATTCTCTCTCTTACTTCACTGCACTTGTTGGTGACAGCATCACAGCAATCTACGTTACTTTCGGCCAAATGTAAGTTTCATTATTCATGTACTTCCTTCAAATTTTAAACTAGTACAAATAATTTCAATAGTTTTACAGTTCTTGAATAGGGGTGGTTTTTTTTTTAAATACACAAGTCTTCCAGTGAGAGAGACGCAGCTGTTTTTGACATCTTATCCATTTGGGAAAAGTCACTACTGAATTACTGTGTGTTCCAACAGAAAGAGGGGGGTTTGTTTTTCCTTTATGCAGGCATTTCCATAATTACGCAAAATTTTTAATCTATTTTTTCTCTAAGAGTAGAGCTGCCTTTTAAACTGGCAACATCCCCTATGATGAACACAAATAGATTTTTCTTCCCCATGGGTGTTAAACTCCTCGCCATAATAATAGCCCTGTGCTGTTTTCTCAGCAGTAATCCAGTTCCCTTGCTGGAATAAACCACTCAGCTACATAGTTTATTCTATTGAGAACCAGATAACTGCGATTAAAACAGGACAGGCTGCTGTTCTCTTTGGATAGCGAGGCAGTGAAGAAATTAAGGCAATTTCATATATTACTCACCCATAAGATCATTTGTGGTCATTAAAGTTGTAACTATTCTTGCTGTAAATTAAAGGAATTGTCATTAGTATGCCAGAGAGGATCTGCTGATGCATCCAACTACTAAAAACAATGAAACTTCTGCTTTGCAGTTGAGAAAAATCAAGCAAAAAAACCAAACCCATACAAATATCCACATCTTAAATGTAACCCCCTCTTATTGTAGCCTCAAAAATGAAGTCCCAACCCTGAGCTCGCTTTCTTTCAAGAGTTCATTTGACAGTAAGAAAACAAAATGCTGATAGAGCTGGAACTTTCCTAAATTTTCAAATGGAAGAATTTTACCACCAGGTAAGCCGTGGCAAAAGCTTATTGCTTCTTACTTCCATATTTACCATTTTCTTCTCTCTTTTGGTGGCTGATCTTAGTCTGTCAGATGGCTATGAGTTTCTATATCAAATTGCCAGTTAAAAACTATAGCAAAATTTCACCAGTTTACTGTATTGGAGAATTTATATAAGCCCATATATCTCTGTCCATGTCTCACTTATGCTATACACAAGAATAATTCCTTTCACTGCAGGAATTTGAGTGAAATTCCATGGGCCTGTGTAATGCTTGAGGTCAGACTAGATGAACATAATGGTCCCTTCTGGCCTTAATCTCTGGATCAATATCATGTCTCACAATGCGAGTGATCTGACACTCTCTCTATTATAAAATATTTTAGTAATTTAAAAAGAAATTGTGTAAAGATCAGAAGCTAAGACATAATTGCACAAGACATTTCTAATTAACAGTTGTACCAGGCCCTTTTGTATGAACTGCTACCAGGAGTTGGCAAGGATAACCAACCTATACACCAGAACCCTATACAAGTTATTGCCTGGATTTAGGAACATGCTTAAGTTCATTCCTGTTCATGACATGACTTAATGTTTAGCAAATGTTTCTAAAAGTTTTCCTGAATTAGTGCTATGTCTTTAAAATTATTGCTGGAAAACGGCTTGAGATCCTTTCATTTGATCCTTTAAGACAGGAGAGCTTTTTTTCTAATGAAATACAGAATTATGTATAAATCATTTATTTAAATGAAGAAAAATATGATTTTTGGCTCTATATTATATGACTCCATATTATGTTTGATCAGTGATGTTCCAATATTGTCAATTGTCTGGTATTATAGTAATTAACTAATGGAAAGTCCTAGGATGTTAAGTTGTGAGGACAAAATAGGAAGACAGTTGCAATGCACATCAGAGCTACAAATTGTTATTTTTCTAGCCTGGATTTTCATTATTTTTTTAAAAAATAATAAAGGACTGAGACCCTTTCTGCATAAAAGTAACAGATGAAATATCATGCATAAGAGAAATATCCTGCTCTCAAAGAAAAACATTCAAATATGGTCAAATTATTAAACTTAGGCAATGTCCTGACTAGGCTGAAGTCAATGGCAAAACTCCCATTGGCTTCGACAGGGTCAGGATTTCACCCTTACTTTTAGACAACAATATAGAAAGCTACCCTGGGGAAGATTCAGATTTACTATGGGTTTAACAAGGCCTCTTGCTATAGATACATTAGGAACAGTAATGGCTTTGGGGTGGTCGCTTTATTATACAAAACCCAATGCTTTTGCATGTTGCTTACTTGCACATGTGTATGCGGACATACTCCAGGTCAGGGCGCTCACTTGTCCGGAATCTCTTGTCTGCCACAGATACCGCAGCTGAGCAAATTTACTTGCTGCACTGATTAACGTACACAAATTCTGCAGAAAAGGATACCAAAACAAAAACACACCCCATCTGTTTCTAGTTCTAATAAAGTATTTAGCGTAGGCCTAAAATGTATGCTTTGCATTTTTTTAAAAGTAGAAATACTTTTGACATTCAAAAAAATTCCTTCATTGGTTGCATCCCAAATGTTACAGAATCTTATTAAGAAACTATGAAACAAAGTGAAACTGACCAGAAATCAGTTGGCCTAGTTTTGTGGTACAGGCTCTAAGAGAAACCTAAAATATGAACTGTAACAATTACAGCAGTTGGTGACTGCAACTTTAACACAAAAGTTATTTTTAAACTAAGTGTGCTCCATGGGCTAGTGGAAGGTTCTCAAACTATTAATAGAGATGAGAGACAAAGCAGTACTTGAAAACTGCTCATTAACAGCTCAGAAGAGTTCATTTTCAGAACACCTTCTAGAATAAATTATAAAATACAGTGAAACCCCATTTACCATCTAAGTGGAACCAGGGCCAGATTGGATAATCAAACATTCAGATAATCAGGAGAATGGGCAAAGAGCTTTCTATCCATTTTTTTAAGATGCAGAGTTGCTTTTAAACTAGCTGACCCCTCTGGGAAAAGCATCTTATCTACTTACAAAATACACAAACCCTTATTTCTTGCAAACAATGTTTTGTTCATTTATTAACAAGAAAACCAATGTGAGTTTTTAACAAGCTGTCAGCCTGAGCCCTGCCACCCGGGCTAAAGCGTCAATTTCCCATATTCCCCTGTGTGCACTAGTGGGTTTGGTTAATGTAGAGAGCCGGATAAAGGCGGCTCAGATAAATGGGGTTCTACTGTTATAAAAATTATTAAAATTGTTTTTCACTGATAAATGGAGCTATGAAAGGGATGACATCTATATGGGGACACTTTCAACTTAAGAGTTACTACTTACCATGGCCAGGTCTATTATCCATTTCTGCAGAGTTAGAAAGTACCATCCTCCCACAAATCTTACCTTGGGTTAAGTTTCATAATGCTCATAGTTATGTGGGCACCTGAACACTTAAAAATCTGTAGGTCAGGATATTAGTTATGTTTTCCTAATCTCACTGAAGATAGAAGATACTCTTGCTGAAACGGTTTCTATAGAGAAAATGTGCTGTAAAACTGTTTTGAGTGAAACAAAGTTAATCAGATTAACACTGGTCCCAGGATGGCTCTAGAAGTAAGCAGAGGTATGAAACATGTCACCACTTTACTAGCAATCACTGTACCTCCCAGAGGCTACTACAACAGGCTAATACGCTTGTGGCAGGGTCCTGGGGACAGACCAGTCCTCATACACTCCCCTTCCCTGGGGGATGTTGGAACTGAGGGCTGGACTTTCACCAACGCCTTGTCTACTCTAGGAAATTGACTGGAATAGCTATTTAAGAATAAACTAGTCTGTAATAGCAATTGTAGAATAGCTCTGTGTGTGGACATTACTCTGGAATAAAAGTCACTCTCTGCTGGAATAATTACTTCAGTCACAAACCTGGAACTTTGATTCTGCAAACATTTAGGCACATACTTAACTTTAAACACATTGGTAGACCTGCTGAAATCAATCGGGCTATTCATGTGAATAAAGTCACATACCTGGTTAAGGTTCAGGACCATAATTCTAAATATTTTTATAGCAGTTTTGTAAGCTTCAAATAAGATGCTCCATCAGTAGCAGCATTTTAAAACCCCACTGCGCTGTAATTTATTTATTACAAATTTTCATCTAATGTCGCAATAGCACAAGTCCGCAGGCAGTGGCAAAGTGAAATTAACAATACTGTTTTACTGCTGCTATTCAAAACCCTAGGAATAGTAGTGAAATTGTCAAGAATAATGTCCATCCTTAAAGCAGCAGCAAGTGGCAGCACTGGTTACCCAAGTATGAAGAGGAGCCAAACAACAGAAGATGGGAGGTGCACAGTAGCAGAAACCCACCCACCCACCGCCCTGCAGGAGCCAGGAGACTGAGGGAGAAGTACTACAGAGCATCCCCAACAGCAGCAGCCAGAAGACTTGGAGCTCTTGGCATGGAAGATAATAAAAACCCAGGACCCAACAACCTCTCTTTCTGCCCTCCAGGAAATAGAGGGGGTGGAGTTTCACATTTAAACACATACCTGCAGGTTGAAGCTGTTAGGAAAGATGGAGCCCCAAAACAGAGCCCAAAGACAGTATGCTGGTGTAAATCCCACCCCTCTCCCCTTCAGCAGCAGCAGGAATGGCAGGGTGGTCACTTTCTCAGCAGTCACTACCCCAGATGTTGCTGGTGGTTCCCTCACCCGCATTTTTCACATTATCTCTGGTTGGTGTCTGATAAATTTATCAAGCCCCACTCCAAAGCGTCCAGTGCCAAATGGAAACCCAAAGCTGTATACCTTTTCAAAGGAGCATCTAAAAGTCACTGTGTGTATGATCCACAGTTGACGTAATTGTGTAAAAGAGTTACAAGAAGCTTCATATTTTCCATTGTGCATATCTGACACAAGTGTAAATTATGAATTAGTCTCATTCCTCCTCAGTTGTGGGTCCAGTAAAATCAGTTACTGATATAGGGTTTGCTGTATGAAGGGTTTTACTGGGATCTAAGAAAGTTGCATGCAAATACGAAATGCACATTAAAAGGTGGCTGAATATGGTTTTCTCTGGCACTAGGAGACAAAATGCTCAGTCTTCTGTCAAAGAGCTGCCAGAAGTGCTGTGTAAATGGAAATGAGTAGACGTCAAAGGATACATGACTATGTAAGGCAAAGCTTGCTTCATGTTGCCACTGTAATGCAGAACAAAGAGCAGGAGAATGACATCTGAAAGAAAAGATCAGTCATTACAGATAGGAAATCAGGGAAAAGGTAAAATATAAAACAAGAAAAAAGTATTACCTTGTGCAATTAGGATGGGGTATTCCAGGTAAGTCTCTAGGGGGTAACTGTAGTAACTCTGGTACCTTAGAAACACAAGGAAGCTAAAGAGGAAAAAATTGAACAGTTTGTTTGCACACAGAGACTATAATAATAATATAGGTTCATTGACAATTTCATTTTAAAAACCTGTCTGTTGTGGGAGTGCCCAAACACCACAAGCAGAATCCAGCTCCCATTGTGCAAACTGTACATTCAGGAAGACAAAGTCCTAGGCCTGAAGATCTTGCAGTCTGTTTCAATAGATACATTGTGACAAAGTTCCTCCTCTACCTTGGTGGGTCTTGCGCTTATTGGCGGATTTGCTCGCCTTGGAGCTTCACGGCAGCCCTCAGTTTGGCCGTTTTTGTGAACCCACAGTCCAGGTTAACTCCTCCTGTGTCTGACCAGGAGTTGGGAGGTTTGGGGGGAACCCGGGCCCGCCCTCTACTCCGGGTTCCAGCCCAGGGCCCCGTGGAATGCAGCTCTCTAGAGTGCCTCCTGGAACAGCTGTGCGACAGCTACAACTCCCTGGGCTACTTCCCCATGGCCTCCTGCCAACACCTTCTTTATCCTCACCATAGGACCTTCCTCCTGGTGTCTGATAATGCTTGTACTCCTCAGTCCTCCAACAGTCCGCACTCTCACTCTCCGCTCCTCACATGCACACCACAAACTGAAGTGAGCTCCTTTTTAAAACCCAGGTGCCCTTATTAGCCTGCCTTAATTGATTCTAGCAGCTTCTTGATTGGCTCCAGGTGTTCTAATCAGCCTGTCTGCCTTAATGGTTTCCACAAAGTTCCTGATTATTCTGAAACCTTCCCTGTTAGGAGACGGAATCGTTTCTTTGCTCGCTCCTGAGCTATCTGCTTTCCTTTCTTTCCTGAAGCCCCCTGGCCCAGATTTTTCACACTTTTCCTTTTGCTTAGTTTCCCCCCCCGCGTTTGGGCCGGACGCTTTGTTTTTTTGGTTTCGTTTTCTCCCGCTTTTCTGAGCTGCGTCAGTGTGCTGGCCGGTTGCCAGCACCCCCCCCCAGACGCCTGCTTTTGGACTTTGCTCTTTGCTTAATTGAAACCCCCAGAGGAGGGGGGGAGGACTGCCGACCCGCTGTCCAGAGAGGGGAGTGGACGCCCCCAGACCCAGCCGTTTTGTTTTTTGCCTGGACTTTTTTCTTATCATTACAACATTCCTAGCTGCCGAGAGCCTTGGGACAGAGCCAACAGCTGCAACAGATGCCAGGGGCCGGAGAACTCGCCCGAGCAGTTATAAATCATCGTGGAGAGAAGCCGTAAGACTGAGGGATTTCCTTTGAATTATACCCTCGGGGGGGGGGGAGTTGACTGCGTTCCAGCTGCGTCTGTGGCGGCACAGGGGTGTAGCAGGGAGCTACCCCCAGATCCACCGGTGCCCCCAACCCCCCCACCACTACTACGACTATCACGGCCCCCGCTGCCTCGTCCCTGCTGGCGATCTGCCATCTGCCTTCGGATCCAGCTGTTTGCTTTGGACTTTGCCTTTCGGACCGGACATAACAACCAACCAAACGAGACTCTTTGGACAATTGTGGTGGGTCGTCCTCCCTCCACCCCCACCCCCCGGATTGTTTATCCCATAGTTTACCCCTACTACCGGACCCCGATTTTTGCCCCCCCCCTTCTTCCGGTGTCTCCCTGTCTCTCCCTGCTTACAATGGCAGAGATGGAGAGACGCAAGGCCCCTCCAACGAAATTGGTTGTCCCTTCCCCATCTATCCCCCTGCCCACCCCTCAAGATTTTCCCACCGCCTCCATTGTTAGAACCCCTGCCCCCGCCCCCGCTGGGGCCTCGGCAGTGGGAGGCACCGGGGCAATTACTACTGCTGCTTTGGTTCTTGCCCCATTAGATTCTAGGAACCCCCCCCCAGTTCGACGGAAAGGTCGGGGCGGGCCGAAAGGAAAGGGCCCCGCTAAAGCCGCTGGGCCCTCCATGGCAGAGGCCGCCCCCATTACTGTGGCCTCATCATCGATCGTGGCACCCCTCCCAGCTGTTCCCTCCACCAGCTCTGCGACCGTCCCTCCCCCGGCCCCCAGGACGTATGCCCGGGCGGCGGCAGGCTCCCCCTCGCCTGCCGCCTCCTCATCTCGCCCACCCACTACCTCCGCTACCATCACTAGCGCCCGGGGCCCTCTTCCCGCCCTGACCAGGAAGCACGGTGTCCGTTGCCTCCTGGTGCCCGCCTCGCCCCACGTGGAAGCATACGTGCAAGCGTTGGCGAAGGTGGTAGGACCCATGGCCATTGTGGCGGCCTCCAAGATGTATGGGAAGGTCGTTTTCTTTCTGGCTTCGGAGACTGCCGCCCAGGAGGCGGTGGAGAAGGGCCTAGTGGTAGGAGGGGTGTTTATCCCCCTAGAACCGCTAGAAGATCTGGGCGTTCGCCTCGTCCTCACCTCCGTTCCTCCCTTTTTACCTAATGTTGCCCTGTTACCCGCTCTTTCTGCCCTGGGAAAGCTCGTCTCTGCTATCAGCCCTCTCCCGTTAGGCTGCAAGGACCCCGCCCTCCGTCACGTCCTTTCGTTCCGCCGGCAAGTGCAGATTTCACTGCCGGCGGGGGTGCGTGACGGAGAGGCGCTTGAGGGGTCCTTCCTAGTTCCCTACCAGGGAGCCCGCTATAGGGTCTTTTATTCCACCGGAGAGGCCCGGTGCTACCTCTGCCGCTCGGCGGGGCATGTCCGCAGGGACTGCCCTTTGGCCCGGGGGAGAGGGGCACCTGAGACCCCCGAGACCCGGCAGGATATCGGCCCTGTTGTTGCCGACACCCCTGGCCACCCGGCACCTGAAACCACCCCTCCTCCCACCCGATCCAACGCTGCCCCCGTCCGGGCCCAAGAGGTACCTTTCCAACAACGCCCGGGCGACCACGGGAGTCCCGCTCTTGCTGTAACCACCTCGGCAGAGCCTCTGGAGGAGAGTGTGGCACAGTTATTACCAGGTGCAGGAGAGGGCTCGCCCCAGGGAGAACCCCCCGCCCCTCCTGCTCCCTCACCGCTATTCCCCCGAACCCCTGAACCTTTGCCTCCGCGCCCCGCTCTGCCCCCTGCTATTCAATCCCCAGATGACGCTATGGAGGGCTGGACTGTAGTCCAGGGGAAGCGAGGCAAGCGGAGGGCTCGAGCCCCGCTGCATCCATCTGACGCGGAAGCCCCCCGGAAGACCAGGAAGGGAGGTACTGACCTTGAGCCTCCCGCTTCGGCCACGAGTGAGATCCATTCGCTGGTGTCGGGAGGTGAAGATAGACTGGCATTGGAGGGAGGACTCCCCCCTCCGCGGGGGACCCTCCCCTCCGAAGCCCCGGAGGAAGCCCCTTCTAACCGGATACCACCTGAACTCCCTACGAACCCCGACGTGACCGTTGAGGCGGGCCCTAGCAGAGAGGCCCCCAGGGTAGTAGGAGTCGGCCTCTCCTCTGTGTATGCAGAGATTGAGGCCCTAGATTTGACCCCGGTCACCCAGGGAGGGGATGATTTACTGCCGGCCAGCCTCGTTTTAGGCAATCTCACCCCAGGCCCCCTTTCCCCATGTTCTCTCCCCCTGACTGCCTTTCCGGGTGAGCACCCCACGGAAAGTGGTTTACCACCTGATGCCATGGCTGCCACGACCACCCCGAAGCCAGCATCTAGCATTGCTCGGAGCCCCCTCCCTTGCCCCTTAACCCCCGACCCTGCTCAGGAGGCATCTTCTTTTTGCTGCTCGCCTCCTGAAGCCCAGGGCCTTACCTCTGCCCCTGTCCCCACCCCTGTCCCAGTTCAATTTCCCTCCTCCTGCAAGGCTACTGCCGCCCCTGGGGTTATTTCTTTTCCGCCTTTTGCAGACCCCCCCCAGGGAGCAGTCTTTACGTTTTCTAGTTGCGACTCATTAGGAGTTGCGCTTTTCCCCCTGCCATCCCCTTCCACTCCAAGGCACGAGATGGATTTAATAACCCCAGCCTGTCAGACGCCCCGTCGGCGGTCCGCACCCTGCCTACCCGCCTTAGCGGACCTCGAGGCTGTATTAAGAACCCCATCGGGGAGTACCCCGGAAACCGTAACCCCATCCCCCCATGAGCTGCGGCATGCACTACGGCAGTTCTTAGAGCACACCCGTGGTGCCCGCAATAGGGCACAGCTGGCTCTCCAGCGATGGGGGGACTTCGATCAACTTGTTCAGGCCGCAAGGGCCCTTATGAAGGAGGGCAGAGGGCAAGGGAGGCGCGGTGCTGCGGCCTACGAGCGGGCCCGCGGCTTCCGGAAAGAGCTACTTACTTATGGGATGGGACACAGGTTGCTACGCGACCCGCCGGGGGCCATGAGCACCCCCACCAATGAGAACTCCCCACCCCCCCGGCCCTCCGCATGACACCTCTCATTATTGTAACCCTGAATACCAGGGGCTGTAGGATGGCTCTCCGCAGGTCCCAGGTGCTCTCCTACCTTCGGGAGGGGGGGTACTCTGTGGTTTTCCTGCAGGAGACCCACACGGACCCAACCGCCGAGGATAGGTGGCGGCTGGAGTGGGGGGACGGGGTATACTTCAGCCATTGCACGACCTGGCAAGCTGGAGTGGCGACCCTGTTCTCCCCCGCCCTGCGGCCCGAGGTGCTAGGGGTCACTGAGGTCGTACCGGGCCACTTGTTGCACCTCCGAGTTCGTCTGGAGGGGCTCGTGGTCAATCTTGTTAATATCTATGCCCCGCAAGTGAGTTCACAGCGGCCACAATTCTACCAGCAGGTGTCCGATTTTCTCGGCACCCTAGACTCGCACGAGTGCCTGATCCTGGGAGGGGACTTTAACACTACCCTCGAGGAGCGGGACCGCTCGGGGGCCGAGCCGAGCCCGGCCGCCGCGACCATTCTCCGAGACATAGTCGATTATCACTCCCTAGTGGACGTCTGGCGTGACCATCACCCAGATGACGCTTCCACGTTTACCTTTGTCCGGGTGGAGGCCCATCGGTCACACCGCTCTCGGTTAGACCGTATTTACCTATCCCGTTTCCATCTTTCACAGGCCCACTCCTCCACCGTGCGGCCGGCCCCTTTTTCCGACCATCATTTAGTTACCGTCACGGTCTCCCTCCGTGCGGAGGGACCGGGGCCGGCCTACTGGCACTTTAATAACAGCCTGCTGGAGGACGAGAGCTTTGTGATGTCCTTCCGGGAGTTTTGGCTGGCCTGGCGGGAGCAGTGGCGTGCCTTTCCCTCGGTGCGGCGCTGGTGGGATCTAGGGAAGGTGCGCGCCAAGCTCTTCTGCCGCAACTACACTCGGGGCGCCAGCCGACGGAGAAATGCAACGATAGAGCAGTTGGAACGGGAGGTCTTAGAGCTGGAGAGGCGCCTGGCCGCCAGCCCCGGGGACCCGTCCCTCTGCGGAGCGTGCCGGGAGAAGCGGGAGGAACTTCGAGCCCTCGAGGACCACCGGGCCCGAGGTGCCTTTGTCCGGTCCCGCATCCGCCTCCTTCGGGAGATGGATCGCGGCTCCCGCTTCTTCTATGCCTTGGAGAAAACGAGGGGGGCCAAAAAACACGTCACCTGCCTTCTAGCGGAAGACGGCACCCCCCTCACGGATCCGGAGGAGATGTGTGGGAGGGCCCGTGACTTCTACGCAAGCCTTTTCTCCCCGGATCCGACCGATGCTGGCGCTCGCGGGGTGCTCTGGGAGGAACTCCCCACGGTCAGCGTGGGCGACCGAGACCGGCTAGAGCTGCCTCTCACCCTGGCCGAGTTCTCGGAAGCCCTCCGCCGCATGCCCACCAATAAATCTCCGGGCATGGACGGGCTGACCGTGGAGTTTTACCGCGCGTTCTGGGACATCCTCGGCCCAGACCTAGTCACTGTCTGGGCTGAGTCTTTGCAGGGCGGGGTCCTCCCTCTGTCGTGCAGGCGAGCGGTGCTTGCCTTGCTGCCGAAGAAGGGGGACCTCCGCGACTTACGAAACTGGCGTCCCCTCTCACTCCTTAGCACGGATTACAAAATCGTAGCGAAAGCAATTTCGCTGCGGCTAGGGTCCGTGATGGCGGACGTGATCCACCCAGACCAGACCTATACTGTCCCGGGTCGCAGCATTTTTGACAACCTCTTTCTAGTCCGAGACCTTTTGGAACTCGGGCGGAGAGACGGTCTGTCGTTCGCCCTCCTGTCTCTCGATCAGGAGAAGGCGTTCGATAGAGTGGATCATGGGTACCTCCTGAGCACCCTGCGGGCGTTTGGATTCGGACCTCAGTTTGTGAGTTTTCTCCGGGTGCTGTACGCCTCCGCGGAGTGTTTGGTTAGGCTCAACTGGACCCTGACCGAACCGGTCAGCTTCGGGCGAGGGGTGCGGCAGGGGTGCCCCCTCTCAGGCCAGCTGTACGCTCTGGCGATCGAGCCTTTCCTCTGTCTCCTCCGCAGGAGGTTGACGGGGTTGGTGCTGCGGGAGCCGGAGCTGCGGCTGGTCCTGTCGGCGTACGCCGATGACGTCCTCCTCGTGGTCCAGGACCCGGGCGACTTGGCGCGAGTGGAGGCATGCCAAGCCATCTATTCAGCAGCCTCCTCCGCCCGAGTCAACTGGGTCAAGAGCTCTGGCTTGGCGGTGGGGGGCTGGCGGCAGGTAAGCTCCCTCCCACCCGCGCTTCAGACCATCCGGTGGAGTGCCGGCCCTCTGCTCTATCTCGGCGTTTACCTTTCTGCCACGCACCCTTCTCCGCCGGAGAACTGGCAAAATTTGGAAGGCGGCGTGATTGAGCGGATCAGGAAATGGACGAGGCTACTCCGCTGTCTCTCCCTTCGGGGGAGAGCACTGGTGCTTAACCAACTAGTCCTGTCCACGCTCTGGTACCGGCTCAACACCCTAGCCCCGGCCCCGGGTTTCCTGTCCCACCTCCGGAGATTGATTCTGGAGTTCTTTTGGTCAGGATTGCACTGGGCCCCTGTTGGAGTTCTTCATTTGCCCCTGAAGGAAGGAGGGCAGGGCCTGAAGTGTCTGTACACTCAGGTCCGCGTTTTCCGCCTCCAGGCCCTGCAGAGGCTCCTTTATAGTGCAGGTAGTTCGACGTGGAGCATATTGGCGCACGCCTTCCTACGCCGCTTCCATGGGCTCCGATATGACCGGCAGCTCTTTTATCTTTGTCCGAGAGGTTTTCCGCGAGACCTCTCCGGGCTGCCGGATTTCTACCAGGACCTCCTCCGGACCTGGAAACTGTTTTCAACCACCAGGTCTGTGGCGGCCATCGTGGGGGCAGATCTCCTCACGGAGCCCCTGCTACACAACCCCCAACTTCGTGTGCAGGCGGCGGAGTCCCGCACGGTGCGCCAGAGGTTGGTCCTGGCGGGAGTTACGAGGGTCGGGGACCTCCTGGACTACGACCGGGGGGACTGGCTGGATCCCCTGACGCTCGCTCGACGCATGGGGCTCTCCAGCCTTCGCACCCCCCGGCGCGTGCTTCAGGAGGTGGAGGCCGCTTTGACCCCCGCTGCTCGGGCTTATGTCAGCCGAGCCTTGCGCGAGGGCGCACCCCGCCCATCCTATACCCCAGGCCCGCCGGACCTTTCCATCGGGCCCCTACCCTGCCGATCCCAACACACCCCTCATCCTTTCACTGCAAGCCGGCTGCATGAATTGCAACCGGTCGGTTTTCAAGTTGCATCGCGGCAATATCTATATACACTCACGCTCCATACCCTTCACGCCCGCACCCTGGTGTCCCGCCCCGACACAAAGTGGCGAGATCTCCTGCCACCCTTGGAGGGGGAGCAACCTCGGTGGGCCAGCCTGTACTCCACCTTGGTCCCGAGGCCCGTCGGGGACATTAGTTGGCGGCTCCTTCACGGGGCCGTGAGCACGGGCGTGTTTTTGACACGTTTCACCTCCGTTCCGGAGACTTGCCCCTTTTGTAATGTGAGGGAAACCCTGGCGCACGTCTATTTAGAGTGTGCCAGATTGCAGCCTCTTTTTCGGCTCCTCACAAATATTCTCTTGCGCTTTTGGCTTCATTTCTCCCCTCACCTCTTTATCTATACACTCCCCATCCGTGGCCCCACCAAGTCGCGGGATCTCCTGGTTAGCCTCCTCCTAGCCTTGGCTAAGACAGCCATTTATAAGACCAGAGAGCGGAGGTTGGCTCATGAGGCGTCCTGCGATTGTAGGGCCGTTTTCCGATCCTCAGTACATTCACGCATTCGGGCGGAGTTCCTCTGGGCGGCGTCCACCGATTCCCTTGACACCTTCGAAGAACGGTGGGCGCTGTCCGGGGTTCTCTGCTCGGTGACCCCGTCCGGTTCCCTCCGTCTGACCCTCTGATTGAGGGACAGAGCGAGAGACGCCAGCCACAGCCGCTAGCTGCTGTGAATACCATCATTATTGTTATTTAGTAGGGGTTTTATAATGCATGGGTGTGCCCCCCTCCCTCCCAACCACCCACCCCGCAGCCGTGCCCATCTTGTCGGGCACTCTCAGGAGAGGGAGGGTCGGTGACCCTGGGCGCGGCACTAGGTAACTCGAGGGGGTGGAAGACCACGAGTGTCGAGGAAGCCCCCCCGCTCTAGGCCACCAGGTAACTCAGGAGGGTGGAAGACCACGAGTGTCGAGGAAGCCCCCCCGCTCTGGGCCTGGGCTAGCCTGAACACCTCTCCCTCCTGAAAGCTGTTGTGTTATACCTTCTGATTGCGTTGTTTTGTTGCTAAGTTTTTCTTTATCTTTTTGTAATCTCTGTAACTGTTACAAATAAATTTCTTTTCTGTTTCAAAAAAAAAAAAAAAAAAAAAAAAAAACCTTCCCTGTTACCTTACCCAGGGAAAAGGGACCTACTTAGCCTGCTCTTCTGCTGCTGCCCTCTGGCCTGGGCTTTCCTTGCTTTTTGCCCCTGCTTTCAGCTCCCCCCCCCTCCCCCCCCGACCGGGACAGATGCTCTCCTCCCTTTCTTTTCCTTTGTTGTTTTTTTTTTCTTTTTCTGCTGTTGCTAGAGTGCTGGCCGGCTGCCGGCCAGCTGTTAGCTGCCCCCCGCCCGCCCTTGGACGCTGCTGCCGCTCCAGCTGAAACCCCCTCCGCCCCCCCCCCGAGAAAGGGGGTCCTGCTGGCCCGCTTCCCCGGAGCGGGGGGAGTGGAAGGACCCAACCCCCAGACCCAGCTGCTTGCTGTTTGTCTGCGGACCCGTCTCCGGTTGAAAGGAATCTTATCACTTGCTCCGGCATTTCTGGAATGCAAAAAAGAAAACCTGGAACAGACAGAGAAACAGCCGTCTACCAGAGGAACACCACCCGGGGAACTTACAAATCGCCGTGGAGGGGGCCCAAGACTGAGTAACTTTCGAACTGTGCTCTCGTGTGGGGGGAGGCCTTGACTGTGTCGTGACTGTGTTTGTAGGGACACAGGGGGTGTGGCACAGAGCTGCCCCCCGATCCATCTGTGTCCTCCCAACCCCCACACTACCATCTTCACAACTGCCTCCTCCATCATCATTGCTGGCTGTTTAACATCTGCCTCTGGACTTAGCTGCTCGCCCTGATTCCACCGCGTGGGCCAGAAGCACCAGTCAACCAAACGCCGTGGTCGGTGGTGGGGCCGCAGCAGTGGGGGTAGCCCCTACCACGGAGGGCCTGGTGGTTTTAGCGGGGCCCTTCCCCCTCTTATTGCCCTGGCCTTTCCCGCCGGCTGGGGGGGCTCCCCTAGAGTCTGGGGAGGTGGTGGGCAAGCGTGCAGTGGTTCATGGGCCCCCCACCCCCCCCGAACTGCCCATCCCACAGCTTGTCCCTTTTTACCTGACCACAACTCCTGTTAACCACCTGCCACCGCCCCTGCTGGAGCATCGGCAATGGAGGGCACCGGAGTGACCTCTGCCGCTGCCATGCCTACCACCTCCCCAGACTCTAGGGGAGCCCCCCCAGCCGGCGGGAAAGGCCAGGGCAAGAAGAAGGGGAAGGGCCCCGCTAAAACCACCAGGCCCTCCGTGGTAGGGGCTACCCCCACTGCTGCGGCCCTGCCACCGACCACAGCGTCCCTCCCCGCTGCCCCCTTCACCAGCTCTACGGGTGTCCCTCCCTCACCCCCCATGACGTATGCCTGGGCGGCGGCAGCCCCCGCCTGCCGCCTCGTCATCTCTCCCGCCCACCGCTTCTGCCACCATCAACAGCGGCCGGGGCCCCTTCCCCACCATGACAAGGAAGCACAGTGTCCAATGCCTCCTGGTGCCCACCTCGCCCCACATGGAGACCTACGTGCGGGCGTTGGCGAAAGTGGTGGGGCCCTTGGCCATTGTGGCGGCCTCCAAAATGTATGGGAAGGTCGTCTTCTTCTTAGCATCAGAGGCTGCCGCCCAGGAGGCAGTGGAGAGGGGCCTGGCAGTGGAGGGGGGGGGGTTGTTTGTCCCCTAGAGCCGCTAGAGGACTTGGGCGTCTGCCTGGTCCTGATCTCTGTCCCTCCTATTCTCCCCAATGCTGCCCTGTTACCCGCCCTTTCCACCCTGGAGAAACCTGTTTCTGTCATCAGCCCTCTCCAGTTGGGCTGCAAGGACCCCACCCTCCGTCACATCTTTTCCTTCCGCCGGCAAGTGCAGCTTCTACTGCCATCGGCGGCGCATGCGGAGAGGCGCTTGAGGGGTCCTTCTAGTCCCCCACCAGGGAGCCCGTTACCGGGTGTATTTCTCCACGGGGGAAGTCCGCTGCTACCTCTGCCGGGCGTCAGGGCATGTCCGGAGGGACTGCCCCTTAGCCCAGCAAGGAGGAACATCTGGGATCCCCGAGACCCGGTAGGACATCGGCCGCATCATTGCCGACGCCCCTGGCCGCTCGATACCCGAACCCGCCCCCCCTCCTCTTCGGACCACCACTTCTCCCGCTCAGGCCCAAGGGGCACCTCCCCTACAACGCCCAGACGAGCAGGAGAGCCCCGCCCTCGCTGCTGACCATCTGGCGGGGCCTATGGAGGAGGGTGTGGCAGAGATACCACCAGGCATGGGAGAGAGCCTGCCTCAGGAAGAATCCTCCCTCCCTTATGCCACCCCACCGTCCCCCCCCAAATCCCTGAGCCATCGCCTTTACCCCCTGACACGACCCCTGCTAACCAGCCCCCACATCATGCCATAGAGGGCTGGGCCCTAGTCCAGGGGAAGCGAGGCAAGCGGAAGGCTCGAGCTCCACCTCATCTACCCGAGGCGCAGGCCCCCCGGAAGACCAGGAAGGGGGGCACCGATGCCGAACCTTCCGCTCTGCCCACGAGTGCGTCCCATCCACCAGCATCAGCCGGGAAAGACGTGGTAGCACTGGAAGGTAGTGTCTCCCCTCCACGGGAGACCCTCCCCTCCGAGACCCTCGAGGAAGCCCCTTCTGTCCTGACACTACCCGAAGCCCCCGTGAACCCCGAGGCAATCGTCATGGCGGGTGCCAGCGGGGACAACCCCGGGGCGACGGAAAGTGTCCTCTCCTCCATGTTCGAGGAGATCGAGGCCCTAGATCTGACCCCGGTCACCCAGAGGGAGGACGACCTTTTGCCAGCAAACCTCGATTTGGGCGACCTCACTCCACCCCTCTTTTCCCCATGCTCCCTCCCCCTAACTGCTGCTTCTGCTCCCACCTCCGAGGAGCCCCTGGACTCCTCCATCGACCTGGCCACTGATGGCACCCCATTGATGACCAGCGAGCCTGCTCAGGTGACAGCTGACACCACGCAGCCGGGACACGAGTCGCCAGGGGCACCCCCCGTTGGTGCGGAGCAATCAATTTCCTTCCCAGGCGGGGTCCCAACAGAAGATAATCCATCTCCTGATGTTGTGGCCGCTAAATCCACCATAGAGCCCGCGTCCGGTATCACTGAGAGCTCCCTCCCCACCCCCTTAACCCTCGAGTCTGATCGGGAGGCGCCACCATCCAGCTGCTTGCCTCCCGAAACCCAGAATCTCACCCCTGCACCTATCCAATTTATCTCCTGCAATGTTATTGCCGCCACCGCGGCTGTCTCCTTCCCTTTCCCAACTGATGACCCCCAGGGAGCGGCCTTTGTGTTCTCCTGCCCGGACCCATTAGGAGCTGCTATCTTCCCTCCACAGGCCCCTATCGCCCCAGAGCTTGAGGCGGGCCTAGAAGCTCCAGCCCATCAGGCACCCCGTCGGGGGTCCGCACCCTGCTTGTCCGTTTTAGTGGACCAAGGGCCCCGCTGGGGAACAACCGGGAAACTGTAACCCCACTCCCCCATGAGCTGCGAGGAGAGCTGCGGAAGTTTTTAGAGGATGTCCGTGGCTCCCGCAACAAGGTACAGCTTGCTCTCCAGCGATGGGGGGATTTTTTTCAAATCCTCCGGGCCACAAGGGCCCTCATGGGGGAAGGTAAAGGGACGGGAAAGCAGAATGCCACGGCCTACTGGTGGGTCCGCGTCTTCCGTGACCAATTACTCACCTATGGGATGGGTCAAGGACTGTTGAACGGCCCACTGGGGGATGCAAGCGTCCCTGCCAGTGAGGATCCCCCCGGCCCTCCCCATGACACCTCTCACCATCGCAACGTTGAACACCCAGGGCTGTAGGGTGGCTCTCTGCAGGTCCCAGGTGCTCCCCTTCCTTCGGGAGGGAGGTTACTCTGTGATTTTTCCTGCAGGAGACCCATACGGATCCGACCGCCGAAGACAGTTGGGGGCTGGAGTGGGGGGACAGGGTCTACTTTATTCATTCCACGATTCGGCAGGCTGGAGTGGTGACCCTGTTCTCCCCCGACCTACGGCCTGAGGTGCTAGGGGTTGCCAAGGCCGTGCCGGGTTGCCTGCTGCATCTCTGGGTCCGTATAGAGGGGCTCGTGGTTAACCTTGTTAACGTCTATGCCCCGACATCGGGCCTGGAGCGGCTGCAATTTTATCAGCAGGCATCTGCCTTCCTCGGCACCTTAGATTCTCACGAGTGCCTGGTCCTGGGAGGGGATTTTACTACCACCCTCGAGGAGCGAGACCGTTCGGGGACCAAGCAGAGCCCGGCCGCCGCGGACACCCTCCGGGAGATAGATGAACATCACTCCCTAGTGGACATCTGGCGTGACCACCACCCAGATGACACTTCCACGTTCACCTTTGTCTGGATGGAAGCCCATCGGTTGAGCCACTCCCGGTTGGACCGCATTTATTTAGCACGCTTCCATCTCTCACAAGCCCACTCCTCCAGCATGCGGCTGGCCCCATTTTCTGACCATTACCTAGCCACCGTGACAGCCTCCCTCTGTGCGGAGAGGCCGGGGCCGGCCTATTGGCATTTTAACAATAGCCTGTTGGAGGATGACTGTTTTGTGATGTCCTTCCGGGAATTCTGGCTGGCCTGGCAAGGGCAGCGGCGTGCCTTTCCCTCTGTGCGGCAATGGTGGGACCTGGGGAAGGTGTGCGCCCCGCTTTTCTGCCGCGACTACACCCGGGGCACCAGCCGACGGAGAAATGCGGCGATAGAGCAGTTGGAACGGGAGGTCTTAGAGTTGGAGAGGCGTTTGGCCGCCAGCCCCAAAGACCCGCTCCTCTGCAGAGCATGCCGGGAGAAGCGGGAGGAGCTCCGGGCCCTCGAGGACCATCGGGCCCGGGGCGCCTTTGTTCGATCCCGCATCCGCCTCCTTCGGGAGATGGATCGCGGCTCCCGCTTCTTCTATGCCCTGGAGAAAACGCGGGGGGCTAAGAAACACGTCACCTGCCTCCTGGCAGAAGACAGCACCCCCCTCACAGAACCGGCGGAGATGTGCGGGAGGGCCCGAGCCTTCTACGCAAGTCTTTTCTCCCCGGATCCGACTGACCCTAGCGCTTGCAGAGTGCTTTGGCAGAAGCTCCCTACGGTCAGCACGAGCGACTGAGACTGGCTAGAATTGCCTCTCGCTCTGGCCGAGTTCTCGGAAGCCCTCCGTCGTATGCCCACTAATAAGTCTCCAGGCATGGACGGACTGACTGTGGAGTTCTACCGCGTGTTTTGGGACGTCCTCGGCCCAGACCTAGTCACCGTCTGGGCCGAGTCTCTGCAGAGCGGGGTCCTCCCTCTTTTGTGCAGGTGAGCTGTGCTCGCCTTATTGCCGAAAAAGGGGGACCTCTGCGATTTACAAAATTGGCGTCCCATCTCGGACTACATGTAGCACAGACTACAAAATCGTAGCGAAAGCAATCTCGCTGCGGCTAGGGTCTGTGCTGGTGGACGTGATCCACCCAGACTAGACCTACACCATCCCGGACCGCAGTATCTTTGATAACCTATTTATGATTTGGAACCTTTTGGAACTCGGTCGTAGAGACGGTCCGTCATTCACCCTCCTGTCCCTAGATCAGGAGAAGGCGTTCGATAGGGTGGACCACGGGTACCTCCTGAGCACTCTGCAGGCGTTTGGCTTCGGACCCCAGTTTATGGGTTTTCTCTGGGTGCTGTACACTTCCGCAGAGTGTCTGGTTAAGCTCAACTGGACCGTGACCGAACCGGTCAGCTTCGGGCAAGGAGTACGGCAGGGGTGCCCCATCTCGGGCCAGCTGTATGCTCTGTTGATCGAACCCTTCCTCTGTCTCCTCCGCAGGAGGTTGACAGGGTTGGTGCTGCGGGAGCCGGAGCTGCAGCTGGTCCTGTTGGCGTATGCAGATGACGTGCTCCTCATGATCTAGGACCCCGGCAACTTGGCGCGGCTGGAGGCTTGCCAGGCCATCTATTCGGCAGCCTCCTCCACCCGGGTCAACTGGGTCAAGAGCTCTGGCTTGGTGGTAGGAGACTGGCGGTAGGCGGGCTCCCTCCCACCCGCACTTCAGACCATCCGGTGGAGCGCGGGTCCGCTGCTCTACCTCGGCGTTTACCTTTCTACCACGCATCCCTCTCCGCCGGAAAACTGGGAAAATTTAGAGGGCGGGGTGATAGAGCGGCTCCGAAAATGGACGGGATTACTCCAATGTCTCTCCCTCCGAGGGAGAGCGCTGGTGCTTAATTAACTAGTCCTGTCCATGCCCTGGTACCAGTTCAACACCCTGGTCCCAGCCCCAGGTTTCCTGACCGACCTCCGGACATCGATTCTGGGTTTTTTTGGTCAGGAACGCACTGAGCCCCTGTAGGGGTTCTTCATCTACCCCTGAAGGAAGGAGGACAGGGCCTGAAGTGTCTACACAATCAGGTCCGTGTCTTCCGCCTCCAGGCCCTACAGAGGCTCCTTTATCGTGCAGGCAGTTCGGCGTGGAGCACACTGGCGCACGCCATCCTGCGCCACATCCGAGGGCTCCGATATGACCAGCAGCTCTTTTATCTCTGTCCGGTAGGTCTTCCGTGAGACCTCTCCGGGCTGCCAGTCTTCTACCAGGACCTCCTCCAGACTTGGAAACTGTTTTTAACGACCAGGTCCGTGGCGGCCACCGAGGGGGTAGATCTCCTCGCGGATCCCCTGCTACACAACCCCCAGCTCCGTGTGCAGGTGGTGGAGTCCTGCTCGGTGCGCCAGAGCTTGATCCTGGCAGAAGTCACGAGAGTCGGAGACCTCCTGGACTACGACCGGGGAGACTGGCTGGATCCCCTGACGCTCGCCCGGCGCATGGGGCTCTCCAGACCTCGCCCCCCCGGCGCGTACTTCAGGAGGCGAAGGCCGCTTTGCCACCCGCTGCTCGAGCCTACCTCGACCAGGTCCTGCTCGAGGGCACGCCCCGCCCACCCTCTACCCCAGGCCCGCCGAACCTTTTAATTGGACCCCTGCCCCGCAGACCCAATCGACCCCCCTCACCCCTTCACTGCAAGGCGGCTGCATGAACTGCAGCTGGTACGCTTCCAAACCGCGCCAAGGAAACATCTATACATGCTCGTGCTCCACACCCTTCACGCCCTCACCCTAGTGTCATGCCCTGACACAAAGTGGCGAGACCTTCTGCCACCTTTGGAAGGTGAGCAGCCCCGGTGGGCCAGCCTATATTCCACCTTGGTTCCAAGGCCCGTCGGGGACATCAGTTGGCGGCTCCTTCATGGAGCTGTGAGCACAGGCACGTACTTGGCGCGGTTCACCCCCGTCCCAGATACTTGTCCCTTTTGTGGAGCGAGGGAAACCCTGGCGCACGTATATTTGGAGTGTGCCAGGCTGCAGCCCCTGTTCCAGCTCCTCACAAATCTCCTATTATGTTTTTGGTTGCATTTTTCCCCTCACCTTTTTATTTATGCACTCCCCATCTGTGGCCTCACAAAGTCACGGGATCTCCTAGTTAACCTCCTCCTGGCCCTGGCTAAAATGGCCATCTATAAAACCAGAGAGAGGAGGTTGGCCGATGGAGTTTCCTGTGACTGTGGGGCCGTTTTCCGATCCTCGGTCCGTTCATGTATCCGGGTGGAGTTCCTCTGGGCGGCATCCACCGACTCCCTTGATGCTTTTGAGGAGCGGTGGGCGCTGTCCGAGGTTCTCTGCTCGGTGTCCCCATCCGGGTCCCTTTGTTTGACCCTTTGATTGGGGGAGAGAGTAAGGGACCCCAGCTCCAGCCACTGCTGCTGCGGACACCACCACCTTAGAGGGGTCCTTTCACACGTGGGTGCATGTGCACCCCCCCACCCCGATTGTCCATCCCACAGCCTGCCCCTCTTGTTCGGTGCTTTCAGAGGAGGGAATTGTTGGTGACACTCGGGCGTGGCGCCAGGTAACTCAAGGGGGTGGAAGACCACGAGAGTCGATGAAGCCCCCTCGCTCTGGGCCACCAGGTAACTCGGAAGGGTGGAAGACCACGAGAGTTGAGGAAGCCCCCCGCTCTGGGTCCAGGCAAGCTTGAACACTTCCCTCCCCTGAAGCTAATGCGAAAACAATTGTGATTGGTTGCTGTGTTACACATTGCATATGCTGCTGTTTTTACTTTGTGAGTGTCTTATGCAAATAAAAAAAAAAATCTTTTGCTTCAAAAAAAAAAAAATACTCTCCTGTAGCCATCTGGCCCGACCCTGTCACATATCCCCCCCTCTGCTCAACACTACGGGTTTGGGCAACTTGGGACATCAGGCAGTGTACTCGTGACAAGCCATCTGCATTGCCACGGTGGCTTCCAGGCCGGTGTTGTATGGTGAATTGGAAAGGTTGTAGGGACAGAAACCATCTAGTCACCCTTGCATTCCGGAGTTTTTGAGGTACTAGGATCTGCTGTACCTTCTGCCCCTGTACTGGAGCAACCCGGTATAAGAGATTCTTCTTCGTTATGAAGTAGGGTCCTGGTCCCTGGGTTTTCCCTTCCACGGGGACCCCATCTATTTCAGTCACCTCCTTCCTAATGCTGTCGTACCTTGGGTCTTCGGCCTGATCCTGTCCAAAATTTCCTCTCCCGGGGCTAATCTGCCCAAGATCTCGGGGGCCAGTCTCTGTTGCCTCTACTGGTTCAGAGGCGTTAGGGTCAGACTCGGGTGCTTCTCCCTCCTGGGTGGCCTCCTTTTCAGCTGCTCGGGTCTGCCTACCTACGAGAGCGACCCTCTGGCTTTGGGCCAGTATTCGGATTCCCAAGGCCTTAGCTGCCCTTCTTTCCCTTTTTGTCTTTCTATGCTGTCTGGGAATGGAGAACAAATCTGGGGCTGTTTCAGAGAAGGCTGAGGGTTGACAGTCTACTGTGGATGCCTCACTACCTTCAGGGCTTCCCCCTTTCTCCAATTCCCCTACTGGGAGTAATTCTTCAAACCCTGGGAAGTCCCTCCCTATGAGCACCGGGTACGGGAGTTTAGGGACT
Organism: Natator depressus; assembly: GCF_965152275.1. Classification (NCBI taxonomy): domain Eukaryota; kingdom Metazoa; phylum Chordata; order Testudines; family Cheloniidae; genus Natator; species Natator depressus. The sequence continues at coordinate 31,289,560 of NC_134236.1, forward strand.
AAACCTGCTGCTACCTCTGTAGTGTTCCCCTGAATCTCGATTTTTACTGGGATGGTGGGGTAATAACCAATTGTCCCATGGACGCATGTTATCGCCACACGCTTAGCCCACAGCAGCTGACTACGCTTCATGAGCTTCCCCGAGACAAGCGTGATAGCACTCCCCGAATCAACCAGTGCTGTGGTCTCTACCCCATTTAGCTTCACTGGTCTGGTGTACATATGTGGGGTTAGTAAGACCCCCGCACAAGGTGGATTAGGGAGCATGGGTCTGCCCAGTTCCCCGGGTTAAACTAGCAGCACCAAGCCCTAGAACGCGGGTGACTAGGCCACCAGGAGAGCCCAGGTAGAAAAAGAGAGGGGCTGAAGGCCCACCAGAAGCCACAAAGAGTCGGAGCACTGAGTGGGAAGAGGCACCCAATGAGGGGAGAAATATAATTGACTATGTGTTGCACATGCAAGAACAGATAGCCCGGGTCACCCCTAATGTACGGGAACATTTGGAAAAGGCGCAGGAGGCCCAGCGAACCCATTACAATCGCCAGGCAAAAGTTCGACAGTTCCAACCAGGGGATCAGGTGATGGTGTTGGTACCTATGGCAGAAAGCAAGCTTTTGGCCCAATGGCAGGGGCCCTATGAGGTGGTTGAACCCGTGGGGGAAGTAACCTACAAGGTGTGGCAGCCAGGACGCCGGAAACAAGAACAAATTTATCACATTAACCTCTTAAAGCCTTGGCACCAACGAGAGGCGTGTGTAGTGGCCCAAGAGACCCCGATCCAGGGAAATAACATGCAGGAGCAGATCAGGATATCCACTGATCTGACACCAAACCAGAATGCTGTATTAAGTCTGGCCCATAGTCATCTTTTTGGGGGGCATTTGGGGGTAGAAAAGACCCTGGCACGGGTCCTGCGACGATTCTTCTGGCCTGGAGTACATGAAGAAGTGCGGAGGTACTGTGTGTCCTGCCCGGAGTGCCAACTGCACAGTCCCCATCCCCACTTGAGTGTACCTTTAGTACCCTTCTCATCATAGAGGTCCCCTTTGAGCAAGTAGCCATAGACCTAGTGGGACCCCTGGAGAAGACAGCCCGGGGCCACCTATACTTGTCGTTCTGGATTATGCTACTCCCTACCCAGAAGCCATCCCCCTGCGGAACACAGCCTCTAAAACAATAGCTAAAGAGCTGGTGGGGATCTTTGCCCGAGTGGGGCTACCAAAGGAGATATTAACAGAGCAAGGTACTCCATTTATGTCGAAGCTGATGAAGGACCTCTGTACGCTGCTCCATATACATACCCTGAGAACTTCAGTCTATCATCCGCAGACCAATGGGCTGGTAGAAAGGTTTAACCGAACCCTCAAGGCAATGATAAGGAAAGTGGTAAGTCGGGACGGGAAGGATTGGGACACCATACTACCCTACCTTATGTTTGCAATCTGGGAGGTACCTCAGGCCTCAACTGGGTTTTCCCCCCTTTGAATTATTATACGGACGCCACCCCCGTGGCATACTAGATATTGCGAAAGGAATCTGGGAAAAGGGACCTAGTTAACCTGAGGCTAATATATCTGCCTTCTGTTACTCTCCTGTAGCCATCTGGCCCGACCCTGTCACAACGTGAACTGACAAGCTGTACAGATTGGCCATCACTTTCACACAAAGGTCTCAGTGACAGTGTCTGAAAGGTTTAGTTCAAACAATTGCTATTTACAAGAGAAGGAAAAGAAGCTTTCAGGTCTTTAAACCGCAATCATAACCTATGAGAAATCTTCTTTGACCTGCCTTGGGAATAATTCTGATTTCTCAATTTATTATAATAATCCTACCTATGATGTTCCAAATTAAAAATGAGGTAGTAAAATTGTTTTAAAAGGCTGAATAATTGCAGAATCCTAGTACCTTGAAGTGGAAAATACCTACTAAACCATCCAGAGCCTCTCATTGTCGGTGCAGGATTGTGCATTTCATTTCCTAGTGGATCTTTACTAGTGTGGTGAAAAATCTAGTTTTAAATGTCCCAAGCAATAGTGCTTCTACTACTTCCCTTGTGAGACTACGCCATACCATAACAGATCTTTGTCAGAAAGTTTTCCCTGACACCAGGTTAAACTTTCACAAAAAATATCATATTAACCCCCTGGCATCCTGTAAAAATTTAAGCTCTGGCCCACCCAGAAGAAACTAAATGCCATAGTCAAGGAGTCCACATGTAGAATTAAGAGGAACTGTAGGACAGAGCTCCAGCTTAAATACCTACTTATCTCAAATGTAGCAGAATGGGGCAGGGAGAGAGGCAATTCCCTGCGTAACTGGCTCCTAAACCATTTAAGACTTAAAACTAACTCCTGAACTCCCCAGCTGAAAATTTATTAGACACTAGTGCAACTTTTTGGAGTATTTGTGTCCTATCTTCTTGCATGATATGGCACTCAGAGAGTCTGGTCTACAGAGAGGCCTCACATATAGCTAGAGCAGCATATCTCAAACTGGGGTCTGCAGACCCTTGGGGGTCTGCAAGTGTACTCCAGGGGGTCCGTGGGCCCTGCTGATCAACTCTTCCCCCTCCCTCCCTCAACTCCTCCCTCCCTCCCAGCGCCTTCTGCATGCCGGGGGGAAAAGCTGTTCCATGGCATGGAGGAGGCGCTGAGAGACAGAGGGAGGAGCAGGGATGGGACGTGCTCAGGAGGGGACGGAATCGTGGCCAGAGCTGCCGGCCCCGCTCATCAACTCCTCCCCCTCCCTCTCAGTGCCTCCTGAATGCCACAGAACAGCTGTTCCCCAGTTTGCAGGAGGTGCAGGGATGGGGCGCACTTGTGGGAGGGGGCAGAATCATCTCCGGAGCCAGCCAGCCCCGCTGATCAACTCCTCCCCCTCCCTTCCAGTGCCTCCTGCATGCCACGGAACAGCTGTTCAGTGGTGTGCAGGAGGTGCTGGGAAGGAAGGGGCGGGAAAAGGAGGTGGAGTGGGAGTGGGAAGAGGTACGGCCTTGGGGTAGGGATGGAGTGGGGGCAGGGTCTGTGATTGAGGGGGGGGTTGGGGATCTGCAAAAATTTTTAAATCAATCTGGGGGTCCTTGGGTTACTAAAGTTTGAGAACTGCTAAGTATTCTAGTGCTGAGGTGAGTTCTGTACAACTGGAGTCAAGGTAATTAATCAGGTGACTTTACAGGTGGAAGGACACAAGGAACAGTGCCAATGAACTTTCAAAATAAAAAACTCTTTAAAACATTCCCAAAATAATTTTCCTGTAAAACATAGGGAAGGAGCAGAATCTATGTTGTGGTGGTATGTGGTATAAAATGTATTGGCATTTGTTTGAACTCACTTGCACGTGTGGCTTAAGCTGAGGCCCATCCCAAATGTTGTCCATTAAACCTTAATACCACACAACATCAGGTATTCCTTGTATGCATAAACAAAGTTTTAAATTTTGACACCACCTTCTCATTGGTATTGACACCTCTAATACAAGGTTCTATTCTGAAAAGTAACGTTGTAAGATGGCATTGTGTAGCTCTGTGTGTGTTTCTGACTTGCTGATCATATCTGCTCAGTTCACAAATAAATGATATTTTGTAATTGCCAGTCCTGCTTACTCACCCAGGGCTTGATAGATAGGCTATCTCCATATAATTCATGCATAAGTAATAATTCTGTAGGTCAAACAACCTCTCAGTCATATGCTAGGAGGAGAGAGGACAGGGAGCAGGGGGGTGGAATGGGGCAGGGGTCCTGGGGGGGAGGGGGCAGTCAGGAAGGAGGGGGGGTTGGATGGGGCGGCGGGAGGTCCAGGGGCGGTCAGGGGACCGAGACCAGGGGGGCTGGATGGAGCAGGGGTGCCCGGGGGGCCATCAGGGAAGGAGGGGGGGTTGGATGTGGCAGGAGTCCCAGGAGGGCCATCAGGGGGCGAGAAGCAGGGGGATCAGATAGTGGTCAGGGGCCGGGCCACTCCAGACTGTTTGGGGTGGCACAGCCTCCCCTAACCGGCTCTCCATACAATTTCAGAAACCCGATGCAGCCCTCAGGCCAAAAATTTTGCCCACCCCTGGTGTAGCATGAAGTCAACAAGGACTGCGCAAGTGCATAAAGTTACATGTGTACTTACATCTTTGCAAAACTGGGCCACAGTCAGCAGCTACGACCCTGAACAGACCAAGATGTGTGAAGAGAAAAGATGCCATTTTTACATAAAGAAAAGGAGTACTTGTGGCACCTTAGAGACTAACCAATTTATTTGAGCATAAGCTGTTGTGATGCTCAATGCTCAATCGTGATGCATCCGATGAAGTGAGCTGTACCTCACGAAAGCTTATGCTCAAATAAATTGGTTAGTCTCTAAGGTGCCACAAGTATTCCTTTTCTTTTTGCAAATACAGACTAACACATCTGCTACTCTGAAACCTGTCATTTTTACATAGTTAATCTTCAGAATCAAACTGCATTTCTAGTAAAGTTGGGAGAGCTGGCAATGTATATGTAGTCAGCTGTTCCTAGCAACTTCACCCAATGGGGAACACTTAATACTTTGCAAATGAAAGTCACTCATAGATTTTCTCTCTCCCATGCACTGACATGCATGTACACACCCACAATTGGTTTTGGTTAGAAACAAACCTATTTATAGGAGGGGTTCAGGTCTTAACAAGTAAGAATTAATTTTCTAAATATAAAGTTACTGCACTGTTACTAGAGCTTAATAGTTGAACTGTTCATTTGATAGGGGTTGTGTTTTTCTTTAAGAGGACTAAATATGACACCTCTGGGGTGGGTAGAAGCCTGTTTAAGTAGTATGGTTACTTTTGACACAGCAAGCAGATCATTCTATTTATATAATGACCCAGTATACAGCTTAAGTCAAACAATGCCTCTTCTTAATTCTTTTGGGTAGGGAGAAATGGTAGGAGGTGAGTGAACAGTCATTAACTCAAGCAGTGCAGCAACACTCATCTTGTAATGCATTAAATGCAATTCAGCATGCTAATATGGTGCATCTGATTGAAAATAACTTGGGTTCATTTAGTTATAATCAACTGCAAGGTAGGATACAATACCACTGTCAGTTCTAAAAGTGTGCATTGTACAAACCAGTGTTTTGAATATTTGAAATGTGGTACTCCAGTTAGTTTCTTTTTATTCAACATACTTAAAATTGGGTTTTAGTTTTTTAATTATATTTTGTTTTAATAGCTGCAACTGCATAATACTTTGCATTCCCACAGCTCCTTCTATATAACTCTTTAAAAGGATGCTTTACAAACTTCTTGAGCATGCTCCTGTGAGGTAGGTAAGGAATTTTATCCCCGATCTAGATGAGAAAACTGAGGAGAGAAATTAGGTTGCAAAAAAGCTACAGATGAAGCCAAGGGGAAAGCAATGAACTGAACTGTGGTCTCGTGTCTTAATAACTGCACCATCCTTCATTCAAGCCTACACTTGCTGGTAAATATTGTACTGAATGCTGTCTTTCTAATTTACATCCAAATAACAGTTATTGTATTATGGGATTCTCAGCTAGACACTTAGGGACAGATGCCGCAAATTGGTGCTATCCAAGACACACACAGAGGCCAGTTCAGGAGACAATTGAGGCCACGGTGTGGACAGGTCTAAACTGCTAAGGAGGCAAATAATGTCCTTTATTATTTGTGGTGCAACTGCAGCTGGGGCTGCTGCCTCACATAAGAGAGAGGCAGATCCTGTCACAAGGAATTCACAATCCAGAGTTCAGACACCACAGAAATGAATAGGGTGCAGTGGGCAGAGTTACATATAAAATCACCTTTTTAAGACTCCAGTTTAAGAGATGCTGAGCACTCAAGCCCTACTCTGAACTTTTATAATAGTAATAAATTAGCTTCTTCTAGGCTTCATAGAAGAAGGGTGATTGGATTGAAGGTGGAGGCTTGGTTCAGAGGTTTATGTAGGCTGCAGTTTACCAATGATTTTACTCTCAAACATAATCCAAAAGTTGTGATTCCAGTTCAGCAGATTTAAACATCAGTGCATCTGCTCCTTCTATATAAAGCATTGCCAATAAAGAGCAGCACCATCTGTCTGACTGAGTCTGTCAGCTTAGGAATCATTATTACTTCTTGCAAGTGCTTGTGATGAGAATAGCACCAGAGCAGCTGCGTGCACTTTACAAAGTTGAGCAAACTTATTGCAAAAATGGAGCATACAATTCTCTGCTTCTTATTTGTATGACAGTAGCACCTAGAGGTGCCAGTCAGGATTGGGGGCCTCATTGTGCTGTGTAAACACAAATCAAAAAGACAGTTTCTGCTCCAAAGAATTTACAGTCTAAATTAAGACAGGATGCACCAGCTGCCAAGAAAGATAATTGAGTGGGTGGGGGGTAGTGGATGAAGCTGACAACGGTAGGAAGGTCAAGTTACACAGGCTAACTCCATAAATAAATAAGTTTTCAAGTCAAGGCTTTTTAAAATAAGCCTTGATTGGTTACCATTCCCTGGGGAATCATGGCATTACCAGGAGTTCAAAACTACTGCCCCTGAGCGCTAACTGTTGACTAACGTTTAAGGTAAGTCATATGAGCCTGGGCCAAAATGGGTTTACTTTTAAGCACACATCTACAACTTCTACAGGATCTCTTTGTTAGAGCAAATAGCGTATTTCATAAGAGGGTAATTGTAAGGATTTTTAATTTGAAACAGCATTCCATTTCCAATTGAAGTCAGGGAAGCTTAGCATAGTCAGCCCCCTGGGCTGGGGCCTACTTTAAGAATGAAACCAAGGTAAAGGACTATCCCATTTCACTTAAAACATGCTTTCTGGGGAAAGGAAACTGTCATAAATATAAAGGGAAGGGTAACCACCTTTCTGTATACAGTGCTATAAAATCCCTCCTGGCCAGAGCAACATCCTGTTACCTGTAAAAGGTTAAGAAGCTCAGCTAACCTGGCTGGCACCTGACCCAAGGGCCAACAAGGGAACAAGATACTTTCAAATCTTGGGGGGGGGGAGGCTTTTGTTTGTGCTCTTTGTTTATGTGTTTGTTCTCTCTTAGGACTGAGAGAGCCAGACAGAAATCCATCTTCTCCAACCCATCCTAATCCAAGTCTCCAATATTGCAACCAGCATAGGTAAGCTGGGAAAGGCGGATTAGTTTATCTTTTGTTTTATGTGACTATTCCCTGTGTTAAGAGGGACATTTATTCCTGTTTTCTGTAACTTTAAGGTTTTGCCCAGAGGGGGATCCTCTGTGTTTTGAATCTGAATACCCTATAAAGTATTTTCCATCCTGATTTTACAGAGGTGATTCTTTTACCTTTTCTTTAATTAAAATTCTTCTTTTAAGAACCTGATTGATTTTTCATTGTTCTTAAGAGCCAGGGTTTGGGTCTGTGTTCACCTGTACAACTTGGTGAGGATTGTTATCAAGCCTTCCCCAGGAAAGGGGGTGTAGGACTTGGGGGGAGATTTTGGGGGAAGACATCTCCAAGTGGGCTCTTTCCCTGTTCTTTGTTTAAATCGCTTGGTGGTGGCAGCATACTGTTCAAGGTCAAGACAAAAAGTTTGTACCTTGGTGCAGTTTTTAACCTAAGCTGGTAAGAATAAGCTTAGGGGGTCTTTCAGGTCCCCACATCTGTACCCTAGAGTTCAGAGTGGGGAAGGAACCTTGACAGAAACTTATGAAACATTTGCTGAAAGTACACGAGGTACCAGCCTGTTCTGTTGGACTAAAGCCCAGGCCTGGAAGCCAAGGTCGCGCTGCTGTGCTGATACCGGTGGTGGTGAAGGTGCAGCGCGGGGAATCCCCGGCTGGCTGCCCAGGGGGGCTGGGAAGCTGCTGCACGTTGAAGCTGGCGGGAGCTTTGCAAGTTCTCGGTGGGCTACAGGGAGACGCCGCCTTTTCCATAAGGGTTCAGGAGCGGGGCGCGCCTCCCTCCTTCCGCTCACAGTCAGGACCCGCCCTCAGCAAACTTCAGCCAGGGGAACAACTCGTCCTCAGCCCTGGGCTCGCGTGTGAAGCCGGCCGGGCCCACGGAGAGCGGGCAAAGCGGGGCGAGCTCCCCGTGCCAAGAAGTCCCTCAGGCCAAGGGCGCTTCCGCCGCTCGGCCCCAGGCCGGGAGCAAAGGCAAGGCCTGGCCACGGCCCCCTGCCCCGGTCTCTTACCCGCTCAGCTCCAGCACCAGGCTCTCCAGGCTGACGCCGCGCGCGGAGCGGGCCGCCAGCACGGCCACCACCTGCGGCAGCTTGATCACCGTGCACACGAGCAGCGTGCTCCAGTGGGCCGGGGCCAGCAGCGCCTCCATGGCGCCGCGCTCTGGCCCAGGGGCGCCTCCCTTCCCTTCCGCTGGCAGGCGCCGCGGGGCCAGCCCGAGCCCAGCTGGGGCGGGGAGCCACGCTGCAAATCCGGAACGGGAGCGGGGAGCAGCGGGGCCCCCGGCATTGCTGGGCGGGGTGTGGCCCTGGGGGGCCCCCGGCACAGCCTCGGGGGGGGGGGTGGGAAGCGGGTGTGGCCCTGGGGGGCCGCGGCACAGCCTCGGGGGGGGGGGTGGGAAGCGGGTGTGGCCCTGGGGGGCCGCGGCACAGCCTCGGGGGGCTGGCATTGAGGAATCCCGGCTCTCAGCCCCGGCAGGGACTGGGGGCGGGGGTGTTGCACTGGAGAGCCCTAAGGGCTCCCCTCCCAGCTAGGGTTGCCAGCTTTCCTGGCACAAAGGGAACACCCTAGCCCCGCCCCGCTCACTCCGTGCCCCCTCCCTTTGTCGCTCCTTCTCCCCGACCCAGCCTCACTCACTTTCGCTGCTGGGCTGGGAGAGGGGGGATGAGGGCTCCGGCTGGGGCGGGGGTCTAGGCTGTGGGGTGGGGATGAGGGGTTTGGCGTGCAGGAGGGCACTCTGGGCTGGGACTGAGGGGTTTGGAGGGTGGGAGGGGGATCAGGGCTGGTGCAGGGGGTTGGGGCAATGGGGGGGGGGGTGAGAACTCCGGCTGGGGGTGTGGGCTGGGGCAGGGGATGAGGACTCTGGCTGGGGTGGGGGTCCAGGCTCTGGGCTGGGACTGAGGGGTTTGGAGGGGGATTAGGGCTGGGGCAGGGGGTTGGGGGGGAGTGAGAACTCCGGCTGGGGGTGTGGGCTCTGGGCTGGGGCAGGGGGATGAGGACTCTAGCTGGGGTGGAGGTCCAGGCTCTGGGCTGGGACTGAGGGGTTTGGAGGGGGATCAGGGCTAGGGTTGGGGGGGGGGGAGTGAGAACTCCGGCTGGGAGTATGGGCTCTGGGTTGGGGCAGGGGGTTAGGGGCTGGGGCAGGGGGATGAGGGGTTTGGAGTGCAGTAGGGTGTTCCTGGCCAGGACTGAGGGGTTTAGAGGGTGGGAGGGGGATCAGGGCTGGGGCAGGGGGTTGGGGAGAGTGAGAACTGCGGCTGGGGGTGTGGGCTCGGGGATGAGGGATTTGGGGTGCAGGAGGGTACTCCAGACTGGAATTGAGGGGTTCGGAGGACGGGAGGGGGCTAGGGGTGCAGGCTCCAGGCAGCGCTTACCTCCATCAGCTCCCAGAAGCAGCGACTTGTCCTCCCTCCTGCTCGTACATGGAGGTGCGGCCAGGCAGCTCTGCACGCTGCCCCATCCACAGGCGCCTCCCTCGCAGCTCCCATTGGCCGCTACTTTTTGGGAGCCCCGCGGAGCGGAGGCCAGCAGGGAGCCTGACACCCCCACTGTGCGTGCCACAAACCAGACAGTCCCTGTGCTGACCAGAGCCGCCAGGATCCCTTTTCGACTGGGCAGGGTAGATTTCATTTAAGTGCATATGTGCATAACTCCCATGAAAATCCCACTAGATGCCTGTTTGCATCTTTAGGCACTTAAATATCTTTAAAAATCTTAATCTCCACATCTCCACATTCAGCTAAACAAGTGTCTAGGTCAAAAAAGGATGTTGGGAAGGATACCTAAAATTATACAGAGAAAAGATTGGATTCTTGAAATTTTGTAACAGAGCTATACTTGTTCATAAGAAATGTGGTAGAAAATGCTTGCCTTTTTTGATTGCCTAAGCATTATATACTAGTCCCAGGGTGGATTTGATTTACATTGTGATCGATTTAAATCACTAGTCAGGAAGATTCGATTTAATCATGGATTTCTACATAAAAGTGCTCTCTTGTTGGTTGGTATACCCTTAATACATATTCTTCACAACTCAGAGATAGATGTAGGTTTCATTTGTAGAAGGTACACACTATACATTTTAAGTGATTTTTTTTAAAAAAAAATACTTTTCAGATTAGTTTTACAGCTATATCAGAAAATGAATGGTTGATTGGTTATTTCATTTACCAAAGGTAATTGAAGCAGATATTTACCTTTTGGCTGCACAAAGCAAGGTGTATGCCCTGATTAAAAATAAATGCTATATGTATGTCCCAAAAAATTCACAAAATATTAACAAGCACTTCCTGTCAGCCAAACAGGCCCTTAACCAATAAAAAGCCCCCCCCCAAAAAGCCCACTATCTTTAGCTCACTCTAAAAATGGCTGCCCAACCTAAAAAAAAGCATTGTTCGTCTCCTGATCACAGGTGTCGTGTTGTGTATTATCATTCTCCTCTTGCTTGCCTGTTGTAAAGCAGTCATATACAAAATATGTGCCTCCCGCTCCACAAAAATACCATTATATCCTCGTTAAAAATTCTAACTCCTCAGCGCTAAATCACTTATTCAAAAAATATAAAAAAACTCAGCTACAAACTTTTTAAATATTCCCCAAAAAAATTATTAAAAACACTAAACACTACACTAAATAACTCAAAAAAAATAAAAAACCACAAATACCAAAAAAGCCCTGCTCTAAGCCCAAATAAACCAAAGCCCCTTTGCTCCTTAAACCCTCTATAATCCTGCATAACACTAAAAAAGCTAGCACACAAACAAACAGGTTTGCACACGGCTCGCCAACCAAAGCCAGCTTCAGCCTAAAAAACAAATAAATAAAGCAAAAATATTTAACAAAAACCAATAACAAATAAAACCAAATAAGGCAAGGCTCAAGCAATGCTACTTAAAAAAAAAAACACACAACTGGCTGCTTTAGCTAATTGGCTACAATATTATACAGGGCAACAAGTAATTAATTGCATAAGCTTATATAATAAAATTAACAAAAATATAAAATATATACTAAAATCTGCTGCACTGCTGCAGAATTTAAAACAGCTCAGTCTCCTTGCGCCCTATTTAAAGCTCCAAATAAATCTCTCTGCTTCTCCACCCCGTTGTGGGCATTGGCGCGACGCACACTGGGCAACAAACCCAGCTGTTGCTTGCCTCGGGCACTCTTTGCCGGCAACAAAGGTACACACTATACATTTTTAAGTGATTTTTTTTTTAAAAAAAACTTCTCAGATTAGTTTTACAGCTATATCAGAAAATGAATGGTTGTTTGGTTATTTCATTTACCAAAGGTAATTGAAGCAGATATTTATGAAGTCATTGGGAGGTGAACTATCTCCAATTCAATAGGTATATTTGGAGGATTTTCTTGCCATGCTGCATTAGGAGAACATCACCAGACAGACATTTAAATTGTTTTATTTAACTAAAACAATAACGTTATGTATTCTGGATTTTTTTTCTTCAACAGCAAACATATAATATTTTAACAAAACAAGTATGAATTTTTGAATTTAGTTAAACATTCAAACTTTTTTAAATCAGGTTTGTTTTTGTTAAAATTGTTTTTAGCTAAAATAGTTAAATGAAATATTTTTAAAAAAACAACAAAAATTAAATCGACTATGTCAGCCAGGTCAACATGTGGTCAGGCACTGTGGTAGTTATGGGGTAAACCCCAGGAGCATGTGTGTATGAGCTACAAGATTGATTTTTAACTAGCTATCCGTAGGTGACGAGTACATAGCCTTGCTTCACTGGGATTTTACATTAAAGTAGCTAGCTTGAGGTAAAAACAAACCTTTTGCAGTGAAGATATCACTAATGTCAAGCTTGACGGTATCACTTTGGAACAAGTAGAAAGGAAATTCAAAAAGTTAAACCTCCGCTCCTAGAGTTATTGAGCTGTTACTGTTCAAGGTTTGGTTTCACTGCTAAAAAAGCTGTGGGTTTTGTGTTTGGGGTTTTTTTGTTTTTGTTTTTGTTTTGTTTTTTACCTCAGGGCACTTAAATTTTACCATGAGGTAAGCTTGCCAGGGTCAACCCCAAGGAGGGATATAGGGCTGCCCTCAGTGAGTTTATCTTGTAAAACTGCAGTGCCTGCTCTTCACTGTGTTTTTGCCTCAGGATCACTCGCTTGTGTTAGTTACCGCAGTGTTAAAAAGTGCAGCTTTTTTTTAAGCCCTCCTGTCTCTCTCAACTTGTCACAGCTAGAGGGACCCTCCAAAGGATGTGCACCTACTGTAATTACACAGGTTTCAGAGTAACAGCCGTGTTAGTCTGTATTCGCAAAAAGAAAAGGAGTACTTGTGGCACCTTAGAGACTAACTAATTTATTTGAGCATAAGCTTTCGTGAGCTACAGCTCACTGAGTACTTGTGGCACCTTAGAGACTAACCAATTTATTTGAGCATAAGCTTTCGTGAGCTACAGCTCACTTCATCAAATGAAGTGAGCTGTAGCTCACAAAAGCTTATGCTCAAATAAATTGGTTAGTCTCTAAGGTGCCACAAGTACTCCTTTTCTTTTTGTAATTACAAAGTTAGATATAGGGTCCTGTTTCTTTGATCACTGCAGGTGTCCTAAATTACCAAAATGTCAGATTGGTCTCACTAAATCAGCTTTTGTTGGAGCATGTTCCCTTGGTAGTCACGATCTATCTGCAAATGTAACATTTCCTTTTTACCATGTTGCCAAATATCTATTCACATTTTATTATTATTATGTATTTATATTAGCATAGGACTAGGAGCCCCAGTCATGTGCCAGGACCTGATTGTGCTAGGTGCTGCACAAACACAGAACAATAAGATGGCCCCTGTCCCAAAGAGCTTACGAATTTACATGGGTATTTTGTGTGTTTCCCAAGGGTTTTTCAATTGTCCCTGAAATAGGATGGACAGACAGATTTCTTGCATCCATCCCAGTTACCTTCACTTGTATGGTGCTGCTGATGTAAATCAACAACATTCCAAGAACTTAACATGTAAATCATACAACCACACTTGTAAGTCAATGGGAAAAAAAGAGAAGCGCAGTCTGTTTGGGCCAGGATGTCACCACTCTGCCTAAGTAAAAGAGTAATTGAAAGAGGGAAAAAATATAAATCTGTATAGGTAACTTTTTTTGTAAGGGTTGTGACAGGGTTGGGTCAGATGGCTATAGGAGAGTAATAGAAGGCCGATATATTAGCCCCAGGTTAAGCAGGTCCCTTTTCCCTGGGTAAGGTAACAGGGAATGTTTTTTTTTTGTTTTTTTTTTGGTTTGCATTTGTACTTTCAGTTTATTTTGCTAAAGAAAGGTCAATTCACAGTAGTTTGTACTTTTTAGTTAATGAGGTGTGACAGGGTCGGGCCAGATGGCTATAGGAGAGTAATAGAAGGCCGATATATTAGCCCCAGGTTAAGCAGGTCCCTTTTCCCTGGGTAAGGTAACAGGGAATGTTTTTTTTTTGTTTTTTTTTTGGTTTGCATTTGTACTTTCAGTTTATTTTGCTAAAGAAAGGTCAATTCACAGTAGTTTGTACTTTTTAGTTAATGAGGTGTGACAGGGTTGGGCCAGATGGCTATAGGAGAGTAATAGAAGGCCGATATATTAGCCCCAGGTTAAGCAGGTCCCTTTTCCCTGGGTAAGGTAACAGGGAATGTTTTTTTTTTTTTTTTTTTTGGTTTGCATTTGTACTTTCAGTTTATTTTGCTAAAGAAAGGTCAATTCACAGTAGTTTGTACTTTTTAGTTAATGAGGTGTGACAGGGTTGGGTCAGATGGCTATAGGAGAGTAATAGAAGGCCGATATATTAGCCCCAGGTTAAGCAGGTCCCTTTTCCCTGGGTAAGGTAACAGGGAATGTTTTTTTTTTGTTTTTTTTTTGGTTTGCATTTGTACTTTCAGTTTATTTTGCTAAAGAAAGGTCAATTCACAGTAGTTTGTACTTTTTAGTTAATGAGGTGTGACAGGGTCGGGCCAGATGGCTATAGGAGAGTAATAGAAGGCCGATATATTAGCCCCAGGTTAAGCAGGTCCCTTTTCCCTGGGTAAGGTAACAGGGAATGTTTTTTTTTTGTTTTTTTTTTGGTTTGCATTTGTACTTTCAGTTTATTTTGCTAAAGAAAGGTCAATTCACAGTAGTTTGTACTTTTTAGTTAATGAGGTGTGACAGGGTCGGGCCAGATGGCTATAGGAGAGTAATAGAAGGCCGATATATTAGCCCCAGGTTAAGCAGGTCCCTTTTCCCTGGGTAAGGTAACAGGGAATGTTCCAGAACAATCAGGAACCTTCTGGAGACAATTAAGACAGGCTGATTAGAACACCTACAGCCAATCAAGAAGCTGCTAGAATCAATTAAGGCAGGCTAATCAGGGCACCTGGGTTTTAAAAAGGAGCTCACTTCAGTTTGTGGTGTGTGTGAGAGGAGCTGGGAGCAAGAGGCACTAGGAGCTGAGAGTGACAACATGGACTGTTGGAGGACTGAGGTGTACAAGCATTATCAGACACCAGCAGGAAGGTGAGGATAAAGAAGGTGTTGGGAGGAGGCCATGGGGAAGTAGCGCAGGGAGTTGTAGCTGTCGCACAGCTGTTCCAGGAGGCACTCTAGAGAGCTGCATTCCACAGGGCCCTGGGCTGGAACCCAGAGTAGAGGGTAGGCCCGGGTTCCCCCCCAAATCCTCCCAACTCCTGGTCAGACACAGGAGGAGTCGACCTGGACTGTGGGTTCAGAAAAACGGCCAAACTGCGGGCTGCCGTGAAACTCCAAGGCAAGCAAATCCACCAATAAGTGCAAGACCCACCAAGGTAGAGCAGGAACTTTGTCACAGGGTGTAAACTATAAATGCATCAAAAATAAGAAAGAAAACTCTTTAATTACAGAGCACTCTGAGAAGTGAATTTGGAGATCTTGAAAAAGGTAACGGGTTTGAACTTCTTGCCTGTATGAATACATGCTACTTTGTTCAGGACAAAAATTGATCAGGAACAAATAAAGAATTTAAGAAGTCAAACCTTGAAATAAATGAAAACTTGTTAATCAATTATTCCAGGTATTTCTTGTTAAACAAAAATCTCAACCTGGTGGTAATGTTGTTTGTTATAGATCTGATTTTCAGAACACCCACAGCTTCAGTTGAAGTCCACTCAGCACTTTTGAAAACCAGGCCCATAGTGCTGTAGATGTCTGTGACATTTTAGATATTCTGAGGATGGCAGGAAGACATTTAAGGTATCATCTGCTTCACCCTAAAAATGCAGCTTTATGGTCTCAAAAATATCATGTCAAAGAATACCATGACTGATATTATCCAATGCTGCTATGAAGTCTACCAAATTTAAAGCAATCAAGGATGTGATTTGAACTCATTAAATTATATATACACCTTCACCAGCATATTTTTATTTGAATCTACTATATGAGTGCTTGTATCCATTTACCTGTAAAACAAATTAATGTGTCAGTTCTGCAGATTTTTTTTAAATATACCTTGTCTTCCAGGACAGGAAATCAAACAAGTAAAATGATTTACTGCCTTGCCTTGTCCTGTTTATATAATGACATTGCTTTGCATCTGTTTACAGGTCACTTTTATCTAAGCTCGCAGCACAGCTTAGAAGAAGAACACGCATGACAAAAGCGGACTGCTCTACTGTAGGACAAAACATTTTTAATTCAAATTCTAATATAACAATGACTTTTTGTTCATGTCGTTGACTCTGGACTGCCTGCCGTTCTGGCCAAATTGTTCTACTTTATACCAAATATAGGAGTCTCCCAATCAATACTTTGCAGAAAAGGAGAATACCCCTTTACATTGCAATTTATGCTTCAAGTCTTTACATTTTTCTAATCTTCAGTGGGCAGATTGCTATTGAAAGCTTATTTTCTTTTTTCTATTTATTTTTAAGATAGCAATCAGCATTGAAGAATGCTCTTTGCATTCTTATTTAAAGTAGTGTTTAACCATGGGCCATCTGCTACCAAACAGGCAAACCATTCATTTTTCTGATAATGGCCTAGAATTATCTTTAGTGTGTCCTCAACCAGAATGAGGCTCTGAGTCACAATTTTTTTTCACCAGGAACTCAAACCTGCTTTTTATTTCACTTTTGTTCTCTTAACCTAGCATGGTAATAGAGAGGGCTCCAATTTTAAAAACAGCCTTTAATTTTGCAGGTGGGTGAAAATAAAGAAAATTGGCCTGAAATCTGTGCAAAATATATATTTACCTTGTTCAAACTATAAATTCAAAGCCACGTTCTGCCATTGAATGCTTGTGTCTGGCTCCCCCGTGTTTAAATAGAAGGCATACAGGTACCAGAGAGCAAGTAGTTGCTTCTCATGAGACTGGGTCTTTAGGTTGCAATAGAGAGTCAGGACTTTTGCTGTGATGTGTCAATAGTTTCTGACCCAGGCTCTGCCTTTGAGTGCACCATTTTCATGTAAGCAGCTCCACTTGTCCTGAGGCATAACATTTTAAGGTACAAGGGCCTGATCATACTTCCATGGAAGTCAAATGGGAGTTTTGCCACCCGACTTCAGTGGGGAGTAGGACTGGCCTAGAATTGCCACCTGAAGCCTGTCAGAGAGGAGGGTGAATGAGCTTCAGCTGCACCAATCTCCTGTTGCAAATTGGTACAGATTAATCACTAGTGTAACAAATCTCCACTGCAGACCCCTATCCTGTGCAGTGATGAGTGCGCCTTGGAAGGCATTCGCTCCCCAGCTCTCATTGAGTTCAGTGAGAACTGAGGACTCGGGAGGTGGTTCCTGTCATCCCAGCAGGGGAGTTTGCTGGGATAACAGAGAAAGAAGCACCTCTTTCAAACAAGGTATCCTCTGCCTGGAGGTGGGGGGTGTGATGTGTTGGAAACTCCCACCCAAGACCTGTCTATTGCTGGGGTGGCAGGCAGGTGTCATGCACTGGTGGTCTTTAGGTTGGTGGGGTTTCTTTCCTCCTCAGCCCCCTCTCCTTTCTTCAGGTTGGCTAGTCTCTAGCTTAGGAGAAGGGAAGCCTCAGTCTCTGCCATTCCTCACAGGAGTCTGTGAGTGATGCCCCACCAAGCCCACCTCAGAGAGTGCTCTGCTGCGTTGGTGTCAGGTGAGCAGGACTATCTGCTGGGGTGCCAGGAGATCCTTCTCCCACACACAGAGCCCTCTGCACCACGGGCTGGGGTTTGTCCCAAAGACCAGGAACAGCACAAGTCAAACCCTCCACCTCAGCTTGCCAGAGAGCAATACTAGCAGTTGCACTGGCTCTGGTGCGCCAGAATGGAAGAAATCCCAGCCCGCCTGCTGGAGCAGGAGCAACCGTAGCAGCTGGAAGCTCCCTGCTGTCCAAGCAAATGGTCCATGGGGAGCAGCTGTGGTGGTCAGGTGGCCCCAGCCCATGCATCTGCTACCCAAAAAACAATCTGTAGCTGCAGTTCTTAATTTGTGCTAGGGCTTGCCAGGGCTGAGCCCTAGAGCAAGGCAAAGGCACAATAGGTAAGAGGCCCCTTATCCCAGCTCCGCCTGGCTGTGATTGGCCAATTTGCTCTAGCAAATTGGGCTAATTGGGACGGGGCTTGTAGTGTTATATGGCAGGGCAACATGGAGGTATTTGGTCTGGGCAGTTTCTTTCCTCCTCCTCCACTCTAGCAGCTGTGGGTGAAGTTGCAGCTGCTGTCTCTGCCTGTCTTGTGGAGCAGATGGCTTTGTGTGACAGTCTGCTCCCTGCTGCAGTGCTGGTAACTCTCACAATATTTGGTGGTTCTTGAAGCATGTAGAGCTGTGTCAGTATGTGAGACTTTCATTTTAAAACAAGAGTAACGTTCTGCTGCTCATGGTTGTGGAGAAAAGTTTGAAGACAAGCGTGCTATGTCTCGAAAGCTAGAAGCAAATACAAAATTTATTATTTTAAAAAAAATAAATTTTTAAAGCCAATCTCATGCTTTCGGGGAGTCTGCCCTTTTAAATGCTTGGGTATGGCAATAATGATCTGCTACTGGTGGTATTGTTCCCTCTTTTCAACCCAAGCAGCTAGTCAAATTTCAGGGCCCTGGCAATGTGCCAGTTGAAAGTGGAAATTGATGCAATCTTGTTTATTTACAAGGAATGTACAAAGTCCCGCTTCTCCAAAAGCAGGAAAAAACAAGAACAAAAGGAGCAGTTTCTTCGCTACCAGCCTCAAGCCTCTTTAACTAGCACCAGAGGCCAGGCCCCAAATCTCTGTGTGTCTCTCTCTGTCTTTTACCAAGGTGATACAGTACTCACAGGCTGCTGCTTGGCTTTCTTGCTTTCTGCCTCTCTCTCTCTCTGTTCTTGTCTGTTCTCTGTTGTGTGTTCTGTCTTCTCTAATCTTTTGCCTTCCCTCAGGCACATAAACAGAGAACAATACTCAACACAACCTCTCCAACCACTCAGTCCAAGCTCCTGGGTGGCGTCACAACTCCCTTTTGTCTTATTTGTGGGGGGCTTCTGATTAACTCAGTCTGACAGTTATGTTAATTGACGTGTGTGTTCCCACTGACCCAATCTCACAGAGGTTTGTGATCCAAGCCCCTCTCAACATAAGAGGATGAGATGAGCTCTGGGGCCCTAAACACATACCTTTTGAAGTGTTGGCCTTAAGTTGGCCTTGGAAACGGGTGAGGAGACGCTTATCTGACAGCGCATCTGCTCTTCACTCCCTGCCTGCTGACAACCCTTGGCAGAGGGCAGAAGCTGCACTGCAGTCACTGAGAGGGCAGCTGTGTGACAGCAGAGCCAGAGGAGGCAGGGGAAGTGGGTAGGCACGGTGGGCAAATAACTATTCTCAGGCCAGCTAGGGTTTAGCAAAAACTGCAAAACAAAACATACTTTATTTTTGCTCTCCCTACTGGAAAGTCAGAACACCTAAAACTAGGACATTCCTGGAAAACCAGGAGACTTGGGCACATGATTCATTTTAGTTCTCCACTTTTTTAATAGTCTTCTCAGCTTGTTTGCAATTCAGCCAAATGCTTTTTTACTTGGCATTCTTTGCATTTGGTGGCTTGTCCTGCAGATTCCTATTTGTTCCATATGCCGATGATATTGTGAAAGAGCGTTTGAGGGAAATGTAAAAGAAATGTTGATGGCTGCATTCCAGTTGAGTGGTTTTACGTGTACTATGTGCCATATAGCTTTTAGAGGCAGAACGAGAATATTGCTGTGCTTACAAAAGGTCTGCTAAATGTTAGGCTGAATAGAAGCTTCACAAAATTTTGAATGGAAGTACTGTAAGCAAAAATACAACTTGTTGACTCAGTATTTGCTTTGTGAAATAGCTTATTCAGTAACAGCCAAGCAGTTGTATTGGTGTCTGTAAGCCACTCTGAGGATTGGCATGTTATTTAAAATAATGTGGTTAGCTAAGCTAGGTAAGAAGTAGGTTATTAAGATCCTAACATAGAAAAACATCACAGGATTAAAAAAATAGAGATAAGACACACAAGGTGAGTAGTGTGCACTGAATCTCTTTAAATGGATTTTTATATTAAATTAGGACACTGTCCCTTTTATGTAGAAAGTTCATTTGCCATTCATAAGAATGGCCATTTTGGGTCAGACCAAAGTTCCATCTAGCCTAGCATCCTGTCTTCCGACAGTGGCCAGTGCGAGGTGCCCCAGAGGGAATGAACAGAACAGGTACTCATCAAGTGATCCATCCCCTGTCGCTCATTCACAGCTTCTGGCAAACAGAGGCTAGCGGCACCATCCCTGCCCATCCTGACTAATAGCCATTGATGGACCTATCCTCCATGAATTTATCTAGTTCTTTTTTGAACCCTGTTATAGACTTGGCCTTCACAACATCCTCTGGCAAGGAGTTCCACAGGTTGACTGTGCGTTGTGTGAAAAAATACTTCCTTTTTTGTTTTAAACCTGCTGCCTATTAATTTCATTTGGAGACCCCTAGTTCTTGTGTTATGAAAAGGCGTAAATAACACTTCCTTATTTACTTTCACCACACCAGTCATGATTTTATAGACCTCTATCATATTCCCCCCTTAGTTATCTCTTTTCCAAGCTGAAAAGTCCCTGTTTTATTAATCTTTCCTCATATGGCGGCCGTTCCATACCCCTAATCATTTTTGTTGCCCTTTTCTGAATCTTTTCCAATTCCAATATATCTTTCTTGAAATGAGGCGACCAGATCTGCACACAGTGTTCAAGATGTGGGCATATCATGGATTTACAGAGGCAATATGATATTTTTCTTTTTATTATCTATCCCTTTCTTAATGATTCCCAATAGTCTGTTTGCTTTTTTGACTGCTGCTGCACATTGAGTGGATGTTTTCAGAGAACTATCCACAATGATTCCAAGATCTTTCTTGAAGGATAACAGCTAATTTAGACCCCATCATTTTATATGTATAATTGGGATTATGTTTTCCAATGTGCATTACTTTGCACTTATCAACATTGAATTTCATCCGCCATTTTGTTGCCCAGTCACCCAGTTTTGTGAGATCCTTTTGTAGCTCTTCACAGTCTGATTGGTACTTAACTATCTTGAGTAGTTTTGTATCATCTGCAAATTTTGCCACTTCACTGTTTACCCCTTTTTCCAGATCATTTATTAATATATTGAATAGCACTGGTCACAGTACAGACCCCTGGGGGACACCACTATTTACCTCTCTCCATTCTGAAAACTGACAGGTTATTCCTACCCTTTGTTTCCTATCTTTTAGCCAGTTACCAATCCATGAGAGGACCTTCCCTCTTATCCCATGACAGCTTACTTTGCTTAAGAGCCTTTGGTGAGGGACCTTGTCAAAGGCGTTCTGAAAATCTAAGTACACTATATCCACTGGATCTCCCTTGTGCACATGCTTGTTGACTCTCCCCCTCCCGCCCCCACGAATTATAGTAGATTGGTGAGGCATGATTTCCCTTTACAAAAATCATGTTGACTCTTCCCCAACAAATTGTGTTCAACTATGCATCGTAATAATTCTGTTCATTACTATCGTTTCAACCAATTTGCCTGGTACTGAAGTTAGGTGTCCCAGCCTGTAATTGCCGGGATCACCTCTGGAGCCCTTTTTAAAAATTGGGTCACATTAGCTATCCTCTAGTCATCTGGTACAGAAGCAGATTTAAATGATAGGTTACAAACTACAGTTAATAGTTCTGCAATTTTACATTTGAGTTCCTTCAGAACTCTTGGGTGAATAGCATCTGGTCCTGGTGACTTATTACTGCTTAGTTTATCAGTTTGTTCCAAAACCTCCTCTACTGACACCTCAATCTGGGACAGTTCCTCAGATTTGTCACATAAAAAGAACGGCTCACATTTCTGAATCTCTCTCATATCCTCAGCCATGAAGACCGATGCAAAGAATTAATTTAGTTTCTCCACAGTGGCCTTGTCGTCCTTGAGTGCTCCTTTAGCGTCTCAATTGTCCAGTGGCCCCACTGGTTGTTTAGGAGGCTTCCTGCTTCTGATGTACTTAAATTTTTTTTTTTTGCTATTCCTTTTTGAGTCTTTGGCTAGCTGTTCTTCAAATTCTTTTTTGGCCTTCCTAATTATATTTTTACACTTCATTTGCCAGAATTTATGCACCTTTCCATTTTCCTCACTAGAATTTAACTTCCACTTTTTAAAGGATGCCTTTTTGTCTCTTACTGCTTCTTTTACTTTGTTGGTTAGCCAGGGTGGCACTTTTTTGGTTCTCTTACTATGTTTTTTAATTTGGGGTATATATTTAAGTTGAGCCTCTATTACGGTGTCTTTAAAAAGTTTCCATGCAGCTTGCAGGGATTTCACTTTTTGTGCTGTACCTTTTAATTTCAGCTTAACTAACTTCCTCATTTTTGAATAGTTCCCCTTTCTGAAATTAAATACTAGAAAGTTGAGCTGCTGTGGTGTTTTCCCCGCCACAGAGATGTTAAATTTAATTATATTATGGTCACTATTACCAAGCGGTCCTGATATAGTCACCTCTTTGGACCAGATCCTGTGCTTCACCTAGGACCACTGTTCCCTCTAAGCTGTGAGCGTGTGTGCGTGAACACAGATCCTAAACCCCACGCACACGGCGAAACACCACGCGCACAAACATTTGCACAGAAGAAATTTTTTGTGCACACGGCCTGTCAAAAATTAGAGGGAACATTGCTTAGGACTAAATCAAGAATTGCCTCTCCTCTTGTCGGTTCCAGGACTAGCTGCTCCAAGAAGCAGTCATTTAAGGTGTCAAGAAACTTTATCTCTGCATCCCGTCCTGATGTGATATGTACCCAGTCAATATGGGGATAGTTGAAATCCCCCATTATTATTGAGTTTTTTATTTTCATAGCTTCTCTAATTTTATGGCCTCTCTAATCTCCCTAAACATTTCACAGTCACTATTACCATCCTGGTCAGGTGGTCAGTAATCTATCCCTACTGCCATATTCTTATTATTAGAGCATGGAATTACTATCCATAGAGATTCTATGGTACAGTTTGGTTCATTTAAGATTTTTACTTCATTTGATTCTACTCCTTCTTTTACATACAGTGCCACTCCCCCACCAGCACGATCTGTTCTGTCCTTCCGATATATTTTGTATGGTATTACTGTGTCCCACTGATTATCCTCATTCCACCAAGTTTCTGTGATGCCTATTATGTCAATATCCTCATTTAATACAAGGCACTCTAGTTCACCCATCTTATTATTTAGACTTCTAGCATTTGTATATAAGCACTTTAAAAACTTTTCACTTTTTAGTTGACTGCAATTACATGATGTAATTGAATGGGACCCTTTTTCATTTGACTGTTTCCCATCAGATCCTACCCCTATTTTATTATCTTCCATCCTCTCCTCCTTACTAGGACATAAAGGATCTCAATTAATAGATCCTTCCCTAAGGGATGTCTCTGTCTGAACCATGTGCTCCTCCACACCTGTTGGCTTTCCCCCAGTCCTTAGTTTAAAAACTGCCCAGCGAGCTTTTTAATTTTAAGTGCCAGCAATCTGTTTCCATTTTGGTTTTGGTGGAGCCCATCCTTCCTGTATAGGCTCCTCCTTTCTCAAAAGTTTTCCCCAATTCCTAATAAATGTAAACCCCTCCTCCCTACACCATCTTCTCATCTACGCAGTGAGACCCTGCAGGTCTGCCTGGCTAAGTGGCCCTGCGCATGGAACTGGAAGCATTTCAGAGAATGCTCATATGGAGGTCCTGGACTTCAGTCTCTTACCTAGCAGCCTAAATTTGGCTTCCAGGACCTCTCTCAATCCTTTCCTACCTACATGTACCATGACTACCGGCTGCTCTCCAGCACTACACATAAGTCTATCTAGATGTCTTGAGAGATCCGCAACCTTTGCACTAGGCAGGCAAGTCACCATGCGGTTCTCCTCGTCATCGCAAACCCAGCTATCTGTGTTTCTAACAATTGAATCGCCCATTACTAATACCTGTCTCTTCCTAATAACTGGAGTTCCCTCCCCCAGAGAGGTATCCTCAGTGCGAGAGGATACCCCGACATCTGGAAGGAGGGTCCCAACTATGGGATTGTTTCCACCTGCTCTAGTTGGATGTTCTCCTTCCCTGAGATGTTCATCCTTCTCAACAGAACAGAGCCTGTTGGACCAGGGTTGGGTTCATTTTACTGTGTCCCGGAAAGTCTCATCTATGTACTTTTCTGTCTCCCTTAGCTCCTCCAGTTCAGCCACTCTGGGCTCCAAAGCCTGTACATGGTCTCTGAGGGCCAGGAGCTCCTTGCATTGAATGCACACTTATACCACCTGCCCATAGGGCAGGTAATCATACATGCTGCATTGGGTGCAATAAACTGGATAGCCCCCACTCTGTTGCTGGAATTCTGCCTGCATTCTCTTTTTACTCCTGCAGCTTGTTCCTTTTTTGTTGTTATCGGGGGTGGTTTTGGCTTTAAGTTTAAAAATATAAAGTGTATCTAGCCCTCCCCTCACACTCCCTCTCCAAATTCCCTTGCAGAACTCCTCTGTTACCTACTCCCGTTTGCTAGCTCCTTTGGTCACTTAAGAGTGGGCTTTTTAAAGCCCTGGTCTTCCTGAGTAGCCCCGCCCCCTGGTTAAGGGTTGATGAGTGTTAAAGGGCTTAGGGCTCAAAGCCTCATTAAGAAGCTCTCAGCCTTGCCTAGCAGGCCACTAGGCTCAGCCCATGGTCCCCCAAACAAACGGACCACATGGTGTATTTCAGTCAAGCAGCAAGCACACCACAAACATACACACTACAAACAGCCTTTCCCAGAGGATCACATAATCGCTCCTCCTTCACTTGGAGAACTCCCTCACAGAACTGAATAGCAAAGGCCTGCTACAGAAGTTGGGTTTGAATCCAAGCTAAGGGTGTTTGGGTCTGTGGTTCTGTGGCTGGCTTGTCTCTAATTGGTAGAATACAGCCAGTACTAAGGCACTGTGAAATAGAGCAATTTTGCTTCACAGGGATTCTTGTCAACATTTTCAATTCGTGTGGATTCGAAGAAAAAAACTATCTTATAGCTATTAATAAACATTGTGACAGTCGCTGGTGTTTGTACAATAAATTGTTGGGTTGGATTGTCTTTGTTTCTCATTTGCATCAATAATTATTACCTATATTACTTATATAGCACCTTTAAATTCATAGACCTTACAAAGTAGTTGTATTACAAAGGCAGCTAATCAGGGAGTCGATAGATGGGAAACCAGAGGCAGGGAGAGTTTAAGTAACTTGCCCAAGATTGCATAGCAATTCAGTGGCAAACCCAGGAAGAGAACCCAGGTGTCCTGATTCTGTACCTCATCTGCTGAATCAAGCTGTCTCCCATGATAGTTGGTTTAATATTTTCTTCTCTGTGTTCACACACTACATTTTAATGTTATGTATCGATCCATTTATGCCACCTGGGAGATTCCCCTACACACAAGCATTCTCCTGGAAGCTGATTAAGCTAACTTTGCAACCATTTTGCATCACTACAGTAGCACAAAGGGGCTGTATTGAGGCAAGGATCTGGCCCAAATTTTTACATAACATTCACACACAACTTCTGTGGGTGGTTTTGTGGATGCTTATTACTTTCCTGAGAGATTTTGAGAGTTAAGGTATAAGTCAGATGAAGTGTGCCTGGCATTTGTCCTCTCTGGAAAAGAGAGAGCTGTGATTTACAGACCTATACGACTCCATAGTTGCAGATGCAGAGCTTGTGAGATCCTTGCCGGGGAGCCAGGATTCAAGGAATTCAGCCAGCTGATCCATGTACATTTCATGAGAGGAAGAGCTACTGTTCACGTCTCTTTAAAAAGCCAATAGAGTTTTTATGTTAGAAACCCTTAGATTACTTAAAATATCTTAGGAAGGTTGTACTGGCTTGGATCTGGGTGGAACCAGGAAGTTTGGACCCGCCCACCTCTTAAGAAGTTATGGCAAATCACCACTAATTTAAAAAAGTGTATTGGTCTTGGCATGAATATTTGAGTTAGTGTGCCTGACTGAGGGCGATTGTTGATTCAGATCTTTATGCTGTTTATACATTACTGTAGATAAGTGGGAGGCAAACCAGAATAGCTATCTATATATAAAGCCCAGCCCAGTTCTATTATAGATCGGCATCTGATTGTTCATATGTAACTTTTGTGTGTCTTGTTGCAGGAATCTTACTACTTTTTTATTGTTCATGCAGGACTGGTGCCCTTATTGACCTACTGAAATGACTTCTAAACAATGAAGTTTTATTTTATAATATGTATAAAAGGCAGAAAATGTGGAATTTAAATGTAGGCATTTCTAAGCTACATGATTGGATTTACAGTCATCATCGGTTTCACTATATTTTGAACTACATGGGAGATAAACCTCACAAACTAAATCTTTTTAGTGTTTTAAAAAAATCAGCAAAACCCGTTTGAGAATTATATTCCTGACTTTATCAAAGTGATAAAGGTATGACAAATACATTTGGTGTCTTGCTGTATAAATACTGTAGATTTCACGTTGATGTTTTCTTTACTTTTTATGAGCAGGGCTTGAAATGAGAACACACAAAATATGCAATTTTTGGAGCATTCGAATCTACCAAGTGCATTCAGTTAGCACTAATGTTAAAGTACTCCAAAATGCACCAGGGAAAACACTTTATCAAGCTGAAGAATGAGAGTAATATTTTTACTGGTACATGTTCTCTAACTGTAGGAAATATGAAAAATGAATTGTCTTAACAGGTTTAATTTCTTGTTTTGGATCAGGCAAGAAATACAGCAAAGCTTATAAAACTGAAGAACATAACTATATACCATAAGAACAATGAAATATTTACAATACAATTCGGCATTGAATATTCAAATCTCATTTATCCCCATCAGTGTCATTTCTTCAAGATCTATTAATCACATTGAATTTCCATTGATTATGCATACATTTTAAGGCCAGAAGGGGCCATTATGATAATCTAGTCTGATCTGCAATATATAGCAATCTCCATTACTATGAATGAGGGCTAGCTAGCTCTGTATTAATATGCCTATTAAGGAATCTATTTGTCAAAAAAACATTCCCTGTATCTTTTTATCTGTATTGTTACAGACACATATGCTGACAGGTATTTTGAAATAAATTACCAAAATAATTGAAATTGGCATGATTTTATTGTGTTATTTTGACAAATAAAATATGCAGAATATTAAAATATTGTGTGCAGAATTTTTTAATTTTCTGGCACAGAATTTGCCCAGGAGTATAATGGTTACTTGAGATATGACAGAAATGATGCTTTTGGATTTGGGGAAGCAAACGGTGGATAGGGTAAGGATTATAGCTGCCCTGGTGATGAGAGTGTGTGTCTGTCTTTTCTCAGTCGTTAACTCAGTTTGCAGTTTTGGTTAGATCCCCAGCTACTCTTAAAGGGTACATCTGTACTTCAAGTGCATACCTGCACTAGTTTTAATCTAGCTGGTGCAGGTAACAATGGTAATGATGATGTGACCTCATGGGTTAGCTGCCCCAGTAGAAGCCCACCAGGGACTCTGGGTATATACTCAGATTGCTGGTCGATGCTGGGGTCCTAGGCACCATGTCTTCACTGCTATTGTTACCCACACTAGCTAGATTAAAGATAGCATTGTTATGTCTACCACATTCCAAATATACCTTAATTTCTGGTGTAGACATACCCTAAAATGACCAAATAGCAGCAGGAGCCAAGACTGCTTTTGTCCATCTAGCTTGGCGGTTGCAATCATTCCTCTAGTGTGTGGATCCATCATCCTTGCTTTTGTCACCTTTAGACTGAACCACTGCAGAGTATGTGGAACTATGCCTCAGATAAATTTGAACACTGAAACTGGTAGAGAATGCGACCGCCTTCTTGATTAAGACCTCTCACCATGGGCATGTTGCACAAGAGCTCCTTGATTAGCTCTGGCTGCCTATTGGTAGGCCTTAGGTGCTAGCTTTGATTGTAGGATTTATGATTTAGCACCTGCCTACCCTAGAGAGCACCACTCTTCCTTTGGGACATTGTTGCCATTGAACTCAGCATAGGGGCTCAAGTAGGAGCATCCTCACATTAACGAAGAGGGGGCTGCTGGTGGGGGATTCTCTGCAAGGGGCTCTCAGCGTTAGAATCTGAAGTCCCAGCTGGCCTGAAATAGCCCAGAATAAACTGCACAGCCCATCTTATCTTACCAGGCTTTCATGAAAGGAAGGATGTGATGAGGGCTGATAATATATGGGTGAGGTAGGATATTGTTGGGCTCTGATTTTTATTTACTGGTTGGTAGTTTTCTAGAGTTTTGGGTTACAACTAAACAACATAAATTATCCAGCTCTATTCAAAATGTCCATGCATCACTCAGATTGTCAAGGCTGTACTGTCCTTTATTTGTTTTACTTTATAGGGAATTGCTTTCCCCTTCTAGACATTTGTTAGTGAAATGTGTTTATGCCCTGATTTTTCAAAGGTGCTTAGTGCTTGTAGCCTGCATTGATTTCAACAGGAGTTGTGAGTGCTCAGTACCTTTGGGAAAGAAATAAGCTATTAATATCTAATTGCCACTTACCAGCATTTTAAAGCCATTTTCAATCCCCTTTTCAATTATCTTAATCAGAAAGTCAAGTATTAACATAATCACATATCGAATCTGGGCAACAAAGTTCTGGAATATTGTAATCTGGCAACAATGCATTGCACTGTTAATTCTAATGCTGTGCACTTTCATGATTAAGCTGAAAATCCCTGTATGCTTTGGCACAATCCCAGGTATCCTTACCAAGATTTTCTGTAGAACTGCTGTTGCTTTTACCCAGGGTTTTTGCAATGGTAACATAGTGACGGCCCTGATCCCGCAAACGCTTATTGATGTACTTCATGTGCGTAAAGTTAAGTAGTCCCATTGAAATCAATAGGCCTACTCACAGTTGAATTCTATGCTTAAATGTTTGCAGTATTAGGACCTTGCTTTGTACCTCATAAACATGCTTCAATCAGTACCAGTATTTAGTAGAAGACCCCATCTGGCACTTCAATGGGAGCTTTGCCAGTATAAAGACTGCAGAATCAGGATCACTATTTGTAAACAAAACCATGGTAAAAATATGCTGGAGAAGGATTTCAATGATTTGTGAGCATACGTGTGACGTGAAGGCATAAGTGTGAAATTTCAAAGTATTTTTATTTCTTGCGAGTCTCAGCTACTGGGAGGACATTGGCCCCGACTTCTCTGAATAATGATGTAGTTATTGTCCTCAAGGGGACTATATGAATAAGGACAGGTTTCAGAGTAGCAGCCGTGTTAGTCTGTATTCACAAAAAGAAAAGGAGTACTTGTGGCACTTTAGAGACTAACAAATTTATTTGAGCATAAGCTTTCGTGAGCTACAGCTCACTTCATCAGATGCATCAAATAAATAAATTTGTTAGTCTCTAAGGTGCCACAAGTACTCCTTTTCTTTATATGAATAAGGGTTCCATAATCAAGCTCTTAGAAAAACTTTTGTTACGTTTACAACTAGATAGAAAGGCTTAAAAATATAATTTCAAAAAAACGTTGAGATGATTAATATGTAGAAAAGATATTTTAGGGATAAAATGCATGCAGAAAAAATGTGGGTAGTTAATTTAAATGATCAAAATTTCAAGTATTCAAAAAATTTCAGCTAATCTGTGAGCTGGTCAAAACCCAGCAATACCATTTTACAGAAATTTTTTGACCAGCTCTAATTTCAACCCCCCTCAAGTATAAATCTCCTGTGCACCAGTCTTCCCTTAGACACCAAGATCTAATTTCTGTGTGCTTAGGCACAGAATTTCAATGAGAGTTGCAACTGTGTACCTCAGGGGTCATCTACTTTGCAAGGGGAGGCAATATTGGAGCTCAGGTAGGTACATTCCTGCTAGCTTTAAACTAGCTAGTTTGGCAGACCGATTCTAGGCGGGCTTGTACACCCTGTGCCAGAGTATTTTTTTTTAGCCATGCTAGCTAGATTAAAGCTAGAGCAGGTATGCCTATCTGAGCTACAATCATACCCCCAACTGCAGTGTAGACGTACACCCTGAGGCAGAATCGGGCCCTTAGAACTAAAAACTAATTTCTACCCACATTCCATATCTTCTTTGACACGCCACAGTTCTGAAAAGAAGCCATTTCCCTTACTTGCCCCAAAGAACTTGGCAGCTTTTTCCCATTGCCAAGTAGCAAAGATGTGAAATGTTCCTTCTCTCATTTCCATCATGTCAAGACCTCTGAACAGAGTAGCCTGATTTAACACTGATGATGCACAGCAACTCATTCCAGCAATAAATCAAAATAGTTGCGCAAAATAAATGAGTTTTCATCAGTTAAAGCCAAAACATTTTAATTAAAAAGACAAACCAGTATGACCTTTCACTGCAACCTCCCCATCCCCCTGAAATTACTGTGGCATTATTTTGCTTGATGCTTTTAATCCAATTTTAAAAAAGAGAGAGAATGTACTCTGCTACCCCAGTGTAAATCTGGAGTAACTCTTCAGTGGAGTTACTCTGGAGTTACACAGAGGTAACCACGCTGGGAATCTGGCATGCTGCCAATAGGAATGTTCATTTTAAAAATCATTGCGTAACATTGCTTTCCCTTAGTTTTCTTTCCAAGGGATTGTGATTGGTCTGGAGTGCCACCTGCAGGTTGCTAGGCATGTAACCTCATGTGCTTTCAGTGTTCTTTGCTGAATGAGTGATAAATAGGGCCCTACCAAATTCACTGTCCATTTTGGTCAATTTCATGATCATTGGATTTAAAAAATCGTAAAGTTCATGATTTCAGCTAATTAAATCTGAAATTTCATGGTGTTGTAATTGTAGGGGTCCTAACCCAAAAAGGAGCTGTGTGTGTGGGGGGGGGGGAGGGGTTGGGGGGCAGGCGGGTCACAAGGTTATTGCAGGGTGTGGGGAGTTGCAGTACTGCTGCTCTTATTTCTGCACTGCTGCTGGCGGTAGCAGCAGTGACCCCCCTGCAATTCCTTGTGACCCCCCTGCAATTCCCTTTTGGGTCAGGACCCACTATTGGAGAAACGCTGGTCTTTGTGAAATCTATATGGTATAGGGTAGGGTATACAAAAGACCAGATTTCATGGTCTGTGATGCGTTTTTCGTGGTCTGAATTTGGTAGGGCCCTAGTTATAAATGAGCTGTTCTTACATGAGGCTGGATGAGAGCTTGATCATGAGAGGTACTGACCACCTGCAACTCAGCATGCAACTCCTACCTCAATGGGAATTGGGGCTGCGCAGTATCTCTCAGGATAAGAAATCTAATTACAGCACAAAACTGAATATTAATTTCCAAGGAGATAATGTAAATTACAAGCTGCACAGACTAGTCTTGGACACAGTGCTGAGAACATCTCTGAGTGCTTAGGTGGGGAAGCATTCGTTCCCCTTTGTAGCCAGCAAGCTGTGCTGGTCATTGTAGAGGGAGGGGAGCACCTGGTCTCCTCTCTACCTCTGTTAGATGCTGGGGTGGGGGAGGAAGGGGAAGCAGTCCTTGGGCCCAGGAGAGAGCATGGACTGTCAGGGTGAGGGGACAGAATGATGATTATGTCACCCCTGCTTTGTGCAACTCTATACAGTTGTTTTGAGCCCATTTACTATAGAAGACTCCTGCATCTCCTCGAGGGTCAATGGCAAAGCACTGAAATGGAGCCAGGTCTCCTTTCAGGCTGCTTGCAGATTGTGGTGTTCCTTCATCTCCAGAGAGCTCAGCTGTGGCATCCCACAAGGATCAATTCTCTCTCCAGCCTTTAAAACATAGGTGAAACCATTAGGGGAACTGTGTGTTGCCATGGTCTTAAATGGCAGCAGGTGGCACCTACCTCTACATCTCCTTTACTCCCCAGCACAGAGAGCACCAGCTCCAAACTGTCCCTATGCCTTGCTGAAATCCCATCACCTCACCTTCTATTGAGGGTGGCTAGCTCTCAGTTGTCAAATTGGTCCCCACCTTTTCAGTGCTTTTGGACTGCCCCCTGCTGCTGGAGTCTAAAATATAGGCAACTACAGAAAAATGCCTTTCCACTGAAGTCTGGCTAGAGCATTGTGCCCTGTTGTATTTGGGTGATAACTCTGCTACAGTGATCCATACTTTGGGGATCTTCAAGCTGGATTGCTAAAGCCCTTTTCACCTTGGTCTGAGCACTGCAACCGTAAACAGCTAAAATTAGTCCAGAAAACAGCCATCCTCTTCGCATCATCTCAGTGCTCTGTGTTGCACTCCCATTCCCTGGTCAAACCAAAGTCTTCATCCTTGCCTTCAAGCCCCTCCATAGAATTGAATCTAGATATCTTAAAGAATGCTCCCTCTTTCAACATGATGATGATCTTCCTGGGCAACGACATTCTTCAGGAACTATGAATCTGTTAAACTCAAGGGTGAAGCTTGTAAGAATGGGAGACCAGGTTTTCTGGGCAACCAAACCTTGGAACTTACCACTGAAGGAGATCAGAATGACTACCAGTGCCTCCAGAGCAGAGTGTAAAACCCTCTTCTTTGTGTTAGTGTTCCCCCAGACACAACTAAATCAGATGAAGAGAAAAAGGAGGGCAGTGGTAGCAGTAAAAGGAAGGAGAGGGGAAAAAGCAAATTTAAAAAATGGAAAATTGCACCCATTTCCACAGAAGTAGGGAGAAAAATTAGAACAGAGATTTTCATCATCTTGGTTTTTACTTTTGGTGAGAAGTTCAGACATTGGTGTGATGGGGAGTATGATAAAACCCTAGCTAGACAAATGGAACACAAGGGACTGCTGCTATCTAGTGCAATGATTACTTCGAAATTAAAAATATGTTATCTTGCATCTGGCAAGATCTTGTGACCAATCTTAGATAGGTTAGGGTTTCTTCTCTGGCGGTGACCTTGTTCCCTTTGAAGTTAATGCCATTTTCTTTGATGGGAGCATGATTGGACCCTGTGATCTAAACAGCACATGTTTATATCCATTCTAATCACTCCGAATATTATGAGGATTTCCCCAGAAGTTTTTTAAGCACAAGGTCCACCTTTGCTCATGAAAAAATGTGATGCAATACAGTGATATCAGGAAAGGCTTTGATGCTTTGTAACTTCATTACTGTGAGACTCTAAAAAGATTGTTAGCTTGAATCCTGCCACCTATCTTGTTAGGGATATTTTCTTTCTAACACTAGGAGGGCTGGAACTCGTGGTCAAGTTTCTTCTTTTGTCTTCCGCTGCTGAGGAAGTAATCCATGTTTACTAGAGTTTTGCCAGTTTCAGTGTTCATTCTACTGCCGATAGTCTGGTTGGTGGTGTTGGGAACGTTGTCTGAGAACACAGGCATATACTCAGGCAGTTGCTCCTGCTCCTTTTTCTTACCCTGGAAAAAATAAATGGAAAGACCCTTGCTTAAGATTATGGGTAAAATTTTCAACAGCCTCTAATTTCCATTTTCAAAAATGAAAATGAAAGTCAATGAGACCTAAGACTCTAAGTCACTCAGATATTTTAAAAAAATGTACCTGACATTTTATTTACTGAATTTATGTGAAAATGTTCTGTAGAGACAGTAAAATTAATCATTATTAAGCTAACTGAAATTGGTGATGCCCCATCAGCTTCCAAGAAGAGACACCTTAATTTGCTGTTGAAAAGTGTTATACCATCTTATTCACCAAGGGTCAGCAGTCTTTAAAGAAGCAACATCCAAGAAGTTAGCTCTCTGAACCAATCAAAGAATAGTCTGAGCACATGGTAAGTTAACGCACCGACTTTCATCCAGATAAAGTGGTTTCAGATTGGCTGGTTGAATCATCCATTTTTAAATTTTTTTCCAGCCATTTGGTATTTTAAAATATAAATGGTCCTGTGTCCTTACACAGGCAAATTTCCAGTTACTCCAAGGAGCTGTTTTGGCTGAGTAAAGGCTGCAGGATTGGATTCAAAGTCATTGGTGTACATTCTTGTGATAAGATAACACTCCCCCTCTTAGAATACAGGCACCTGGGGGCGGGAGGAGGGGGGAATTCTGCTTCAAGCCAGGACCTGATACTGCTCCCATTCACAGTGAATGTGAATTTTATCATTGGGAGCATGACTTCCCATTCACTTCAACAGCATTGCATGGGCTGTCAATCAGGACCCACTCTGGTGTTGGTGATGGCAAGAACATAAGATGGAAGATATCCTCCACCCCCAAGTCATCAAGTCCAGTACCCTGCTATTATAGGCAACCACATCATATAATCCCATTTATAAACTTGTCGAGCAAGATGATGATGGGTTTTTTAAAATAAATGACTCAGATTCTATTGTGCTGACAATATTTCTTAAATTCCTTCCTAGGCTGATTCTTCAAGCACCCTTTTAAAATGTCAGTCCTTTTATGGCATTTGTACTTGATTCAAAACCGAGGTGAAATACACACACAGTGCATTCCATCTGCTTAGAACAAGAATAGCAGATGCGTGGCACTTCAGATTTCTTAGGCATATTTCCCTGCAGTTTTTAATCTTAAACAATTTGACAAATTACTTTCAAGGATGGCTCAATTTAGAATATTAGCCTACTAGACACTCTGTTGTAAACCAAAAAGAGCCTGGATTACAGTTAGTAAATTTATGTGTAACCTACCATTGGATCATAGTCCTTCATGAAACCCCAATTCTGGTACCTTGGAGTAGAAAAAAAAAAGTTTTTAATTTACATGACTCATTCCTGTTCTGTACTTTAGTTTCATAAATTTTCTATGATTTAAAATAAACCTGATTCTGTATCATAGAATAAAGCTGCAAAAGTCAAAGAATAGCGATTCTAAGTGATCCGTTAATTTTAGGGTTCTTTTTAAAAGAGAAAATGAGCAGGCTCAGCCTGATTAAGAGATTATTTTGGCCTATTTAAAATGTATAAATATTTGCAGTGACTATAGATGTCCCTTTGAGCAGAAGTGGGTATTAATGGAAGACCCCTATCCTGTGCTAGGCAGGATACAAACACATAGTAAGACACAGTCCCAGTAACAAATAATAAAAGAAAGGTTTTCACTCCCATTTTCTCAGGACAAACTCTTTCCTCTCCGCAGAAGTAGTCAGATAATTACAATAGTGATTTTGCCTTTTAATACAGACCAGGGTTTTGTGGGTCACTGCTGTACCGATCTCTCTCTCTCCAGATAATTTTTACCTCAATTGTGTGACTAGAATATCTTGGTACAGTCAGACTTTATTCTAGAACCAAGCTGTACATTCTTCTCAGAATGAATCCAGCTCTGAATTTGAACACAACTGGGCCACAAGTTGTTAATTCATGTTCTTATATGGTGTTCATCACTGTGGTATCTGAACAATTAGAATCACACACACACAGTGGATACAAAGAATTGTTTCACATGGTGCAGACGTGCATCTGCTCTCAGCAGGAGCTGCAGACATCTCCATTTACCGAATTGGCTGAAAGTTCAAGAGTGTCAGCTTCAAAAAGTGGATGAGCTCTTGTGTTTCAAAGACATCTGCGTTATGGTTGCTGGCGAACGCTCCCTTGCCAATCTCTCCTATCATGCCAATAATAGATGCTGCTCTGATGTCCATCTTTGCACCCTTTTTCTCACAACGAAAATTCCATTTCCAACAACCCACAACCCAGAGATCAGCTGGTGTCAATTAAAAGTTATTACTAACAATACCCAAACTTTGACATAGAGTAATCCCCAATCTTAGCCAGAATTCTAGGTATTCTACCTTGATTTTTCTAGTTAATAGCCATGTTAATAGAAAGAAATTCCTCCTAACAAGAACAAACATAGAGGTATTCTGTATGGTTTTTCACAGCCCTACAGGCTGTCTACTTTAAAAATAACTGTAAGGCAGAAGCACCTGAAGTATGTGCTCTCCTTAGAAAAGTAACTCAATAAAGAGAAGTTTTTTGCTGTTGTGTCTGCCATTTGAGAGTCTATTTAAGTTCCAAATCTGATGTTTTCAGTCCATCCATTTCCTGCTGCTCAGACTAGTTTAATAGGAGAACAGTTTCTTACAGTCATAAAGCTCTCTGTGCTTAACACCTCCCTCCTGCAATGAACACATGGCTTTCATTGTTGTCATGCTAAGCTTTATTTGCAGGTAGGGGAGCAGCCACCTGCTACAGTGTTTTGTACAAATGGACAAACTGGAAGCTGTGGCATGATCACAGGATTGTGAGTCAGGAAACCTGAGTCCTATTCCTGACTCTGCCACTAATTTGCTTTGTGAGTTTGGGCAAGTCCCTTCACTTTCCCCATCTGTAAAATGGGGCTAATGACAGTATAGCCATCTTTCTAAAGTGCTTTGGTATCTGTGGAGAGAAGGTGCTATCTAAGGGCTTGCCTTCCTGGTGAGTTACTGCACAGCAATCCACAGTGTAAATCTACAGCTCACTAGCTTGCTGTGCAGTAATTCACCATGTGGACACTGCTACTGTGGTGTGGAAGTCCTGCAGTGCAGTTTAGCATATAATAATAATTAATTGGCATTGTATTTATTATTATATATTTTCATATCTCAGTAGTGCCTAGAGGCCACAGCCAAGATCAGGGTCCCATTGTGCTAGGTGCTGTACAAACATATCAGATCTGGATAATACTATATTTGTATTCTGAAGTACTAGTAATCAAGGACTGCCTAGGCTTCATCATTCCCTTAGACCCTCTTTCATTCCCAGGCTACCAGAATGGAGAGGACTTCTCCCATCCCAAGCTCTGTGAGGGGATGTGGAGCTGCTGGTGAGCTTTGTTCCTCTCACCTGGAGGCTGAGTTGAAAGAGGCAAAGAGAGAAGTTAAAAATATGTCCCTGAGGAAAGAAGCAATCGCTGCTAGGGTTGGTGTCATCTGCAGGAGGCTGGTGGGAGAAGGGGAGCTACCAAAAGATCTCTTCCCTCCTTCCCACTGAATCCAAGGGAAGGTCATGGTAGCTGATTACCCACTTATTACCTTGCTTCCCTGGTGTCTGGCTGGATGAGGCTGGCATATAATCAGAACTCAAGCTAACCTTGCTTTTACCAAACATATTCTTCTAGTGGGCATGTTGATGTTGTAAATTGGAGAATGATCACTAATAGTGTGTGAGAGAGAGAGAGAGAGAGAGAGAGATCTTAAAGCCTGTTCCATCAGCTCAACTGTGTATATATCCAGTCAAAGCATAATTTATGCCCCAGGCATGCTATACACCCTGCTGATATATTAGTAACAATGGGATTTTCCCTGTGTGGGTGTGTCTATATGTGCGGGGTTAGGGGCACTCAAGAGATTTGCAGGGTTGAAGCACAAATAATTTTTTGGCAGAACACTCTGTCCAATCTCTGCTTGAGCCACTTCCAAGAATTTGAGGACAGGCAATAATATCAGCATCTGTGCAATCAATTACAGATGCTGTCACATTTGTATCCTCACTGTGTGGACATCCATATACAGCTGAGCAGTATTAAGCCTGGGGTTCCTTAGTGTCTCTGTTTCCGCTCAAGCATGGCTTGCCAGGAGATACACTCCAACAGAGTATTGCCAAAAAGAGGAGAACAGAGATGGTGTTTACTTTTGGCAGTTGCAGAATTAGGTCCTGATCCAAAGTCCATTCAGTGGAAGTCTTTCCATTGACTTAATGGGTTTTGGATCAGGCCCTCAGGGTATGTCCGCACCGAGTGTAGGTGTGATTTCCAGCTCAGGTTGATGTACCCACACTAGATCAATCAGAGTAAGTGCACTAAATATAGAGTGTAGCCACAGCAGTGCAAACGTCAAGCTGGGCAAGCTACCCTGAGACCCTAGGTACATACTCGCATGGCTAGCCCCTCCTGCCGCTCATACCACCGCGGCTACCCTTCTGTCTTTATCATGCTAGTTTGATCAGAGGTAGTGTAGGTATATCTACTTGAGCTGGAAATTACCTCTTCCAGCTACAGTGTAGATATATCCTAAGTCTCTGAGCAGTGGCAGTGTTCAGGAAAGCATGTGAAGTTGGAATTGAGGTACTTACCAATATTTTCTTCCCCTCCACTCAGCCTCCATAAACTCCCTCCAGATCTTGTCCTGCCGAACCTGGTCCTTCCGCAGTGCTGCCTGCTCCTCCTCCCGGGCCCGGGCTGCCTGTTGTGCTAAGACCTGACTGGCAGGCAGAGCTTTCCCATGCTGGGGGGTGCTGAGAGAAGGAGACGAGGATGAGGCGAGGTCCACCAAAGGTCTGGCTGCTGGTAACCGGTACCCGGCGGAGGTGGTTCTCCTGAATCCAGTTGATCTGCTTCCCATCTGTGTCTCCCCTGTGACGCGATATGTTGTCACCACTAGGAAGGCTAAGAGGAGATGCTCTCCAAGACCCTCCAATCCCACAGCTCTCTCTCCTTCATCCCTTTCTCTCCTAGCACTTTCTTTCAGGATCTGGCAAGCAATCTGCACTAAGACCCCAACCTCCAACAGGCAACCTGTGTGCTATTTTGTTTCCCCTTTACTTAATAACCCTCTTCTACTAGGCAGCTGATTTGTGTTGCTCCATTGGGTGACTGCTAAGAGAAGCATTATTGTAATAATAATCTTAAAAAGAACAATCCTTACCAAAGGCTAAAGATACCAGCTGTAGCCAGCAAGTCCTAACTCTCAGCTTCTGAGACACCAGCTACTGCTGTGTAAAGTCGAGACCATGCCACGTTGATTGCAAAGTCCCCAAAACAGCGGCTGCGTTAGTAGCAAAGCCTGGTGTAGAGTGTGCTGCCAAGTTTGCCAGGCTTAGTTTTATTCTGTGTGTTCAACTGAAACAGAATCCCCTGATAGTTGCTGGTTTCCCCAGTGTGTTTACTGTCTCCATTGGAAACCAGGCTGGCTCATGAATATTTATCCCAGAGGGAGTGGAAACCAATGCAGACAGCTGCTGGGGACTTAGCTTTGAACTCTCATCAGGACGGAATTTCTTGTTGTTTAGAATAAGGTCTTTCCAGGGATCAATGTTAGTTTCACACTTTGAAAGCCTCTTAATTTCAGGCCTGACTAAGAAAACGCCCCTTGAAAACTCCTGCAGCCCTCAACAATCAAAAATTGGTTCAGGAGGAGTGACCTTTAATTGCTTACTGCTCTCTGGGCAAGGAGCTGACCAGCTGCTAAAAGTCCCTGGGTGCGCTGTGACAGACTAACACATCTAGCTGGGGGTTGAACATTAAAACTGTCCTCCAGCCTCATCTTCCTCATAAATGCCACTGAACTGAAGAAACGAGCCATTTCCCAGTCCACTCTGTTACTTTGCTGGATTCCTCCTATGGGTCTGCTCAGTGACTTGCATCCCAGATTGGTACATGTGGCTGATTAGCCATATAGGGTGATACTGCCATTCAGTGGCATTTACAAGCAAGCTGAAGCGGGAGGCCATTTTTCACTTTGAGCCTATGGTCCAATGTGTTTATCAGTCAGTGCACTCCGGAGTTCAACTCCTGACAGATCAGCAGTGGGGTCTCTGAGGGAGGAGAGAGATCTATATCTCTATTTAGACCTGAATCTATATATAAACTTACAGTGATTGCCTGTAAAAGGTCAGAATTTGCCAAGAGATGCCTTCCACTTACCACAATTACTTCTTATTTTGAATATAAGAAAGGAGTCTGGAATCCCAGATGTCTCATTACAATCTTCAAGCCACCTCCTATGTGTAGAATATTCCCCCAATTCTGGTTCACCAAGCCCCTGCCAGGTCTTTATTCACATCCCTCCTTAAGACCCATTTCTTCGGTGATGTCCACAAGAAGTGAGTCAATAATAATTTAAAATTATATAAAAATCATCCAGGTGGGTACACAGTTAAACCGGAACCCCTACTAATTAGAACCCACTCCCAGATACCTTTGTCTGTACTCTGTGTAAGGTGACATTCTAAGGCTCCAATCCTGACTTGGGATGCACAGGTGAGGACTCTTGCACCTGTACAGAGCTCAATTTAAGTGAGTGCATTCTTGATGCAGGATCAGGACCTATGTGTCCA
Source organism: Natator depressus (assembly GCF_965152275.1). Lineage (NCBI taxonomy): Eukaryota > Metazoa > Chordata > Testudines > Cheloniidae > Natator > Natator depressus. The sequence goes on from NC_134236.1 coordinate 31,329,111, forward strand.
TCTCAGAGACAGACAAGCAACTAGTGATTTAAACAGATCTTTCTGACTCTGACCCCACTAGTTGAGAAGACAGGGGAGTGTTTATCGAATTGGGAATTTTGGTCTTAAACCAAGGTAGGCTAGGTAGGAGTATACATATGGGACTGGATGTCTCATAGCATTCAGGCTGCTTCTCTGGACACAGTATGCACTGGGATGGTGGTTGTGACATGCCTGTAAAATAAAAGGACTTTAGAAAACATTACAATACTATGATTTTCTGACATATCTACTGCTTCAGAAACAAGGCGATCAAGAGCTAAAGATGGAACTTTATGCTTTTAATTACTCCACTTTCTTTAGGGATTAGAAGTCATCAAGCAGGGGTGCTACCATACCATTAACACACAGCAGGGTGAGTTTAAGGGTGATGTTTTGACATTCCTCTGAAATTCCTTGCTGTATGTTCAAATCATCACTAATATTATGAAATAAAAAGAATGGTTTAAGGAATGCTTGCAGATAATGCACTACTTTCCCCTCTTATCATGTACCTGTAAACATTTCTGATTACCCAGAAAGGATATTGTAGTGGGGGGCTCATTTGGAATTATGATGGTTTTTGTTTTATGCTGCTCTCTTTTTATTAGTGTATGTTGATGCTTACTGGGACTTGACGTAGGTATCCACGTAATCTGATTCTAATGTACAAATAGGACTTTTTTTTGTGGGGGACTGGGGACTGGACATTTTAAAAAGGGACACTCTACGTGGCAGAAACTCTGGTCAGGAGTTAACTGTATGTAGTTTGTTCCACAGGCCTGTGTTTATGTAATGGCAACATCCAGAACTCTCAGGTAGAGTTTTAATGATGTTCTTGATTTATAATGGTGATATGAACTGTAAACTTTTATTTGAAAAAATCATATCATTTCAATCTTTTCTACATGTGTATAATTTGCTTTTTTTCTCCCTAAGAAAATGATGTTTTACGATGTTTTTCTGTGGGGGAAAAATCTCAGCTGTTTAGATATTAATTTTACTTGACCACAAGAGGAGGTTGTAGTTTAAGCTATGCCAAAACTTGAATGGATGGCTGAGGATAACATGTATTGCTTTTTTTAAAAAAAAACCATTATTTTAAACTACATAATTTCTCCAAAATGTAAACTATTTAAACTATACAATAGTTAGAAAAATCAGACTGTGTAAGTCAATATCAGCTGTATTTTTTCTTATCTGGAACCAATTTATACTTTGCCTTTGGTTGAAATTATTTGAGTTGGTAAATTTATTGCTAGAACGCCCATCCCAATCCCATAATGAGCTCCATGAGGCACAGGGGTGAGCCTGTGTTACTCTCATTGAAGGATAGGGATTACGAGTCTTGTCCTTAAACACTTTATTGTTTCATGGAAATGGTTTGGAAAATTCAGAGAATGCATTTTCATCTATCGGCAGAGAATTTTGTCTTTAGAAGTGGGGAGGGAGGGAAGACGGTAATGAAGTCAACATGGTAGAAAAGTCAGCGTGTATTGGCAAATGGCGGAAAATATCTGTTTCCTTCCAGCCTATGGCACTCTGGTCTTGTGGTCAGAATTCCACGGCTTGGCCTTTGTGCTCAGGCTGATCTCCATCAAAGTTAGTGTGACTTTGTGCAGAGGCAAGGTTCTGCCCATGGGATTTGGTTTCAGGACTAAGGGTCTGGAATTCTTCCCAATGTGTTTGTTTTTCAGAAGTCTCTTTTTTTATATTTATGTTTCCATACATTGCAGAATGGTACTGTAACATGCAGTGTTCTTTTCCTCTCCCCGCACTCACGAATGTGTTGGGATTTTTTTCCTGTATAAATAGAGACTTTTTTTTTTTATATTGAATGAAATATGCATTCTTCTAAACTCTCAGGATTGTCACGTTTACTGTGGTGTTTTGTGAAGATGAGAGCAGAGGAATGGGGTAGGGTTGCCAACCCTCCAGGATTGGCCTGGAGTCCCCCAGAAGCAGCATCGATCTCCCGGTGACTATTGAATGCAATCCGGGAGATTTTAATAGGATCAGTCAGAGTTGGCAACCCTAGAGTGGGGGATAAGAAGAAGTCTGGGTTCTTCCATGCTTGGGCCTGTCGCTGAATTGCAAAGTAGCCTTGGTCAGGCACGTCATGTAACCTTTCTTTGCCTTTTATATTGTATAAAGCACTGTGCACAAACTATAATTAAAATTATAGGTGAGAAAACTACAAAAAGGCCATTTAAAGTGTTTGTCAACTTGCCAGGAAGATTGCCATAGATATTCCATGGTTTAGTTTGAGATTCCTAGAATTTAAGGCCAGAAGGGATCATTATGATCATCTCCTCTGGCCTCCTGTATACCACAGGCCAGAGAGTTTGAGGAGAGAGCATTACAGAGTAGAATTGTGCCACTTGAAGGAGAAAGCCATCCTTCCTACCACCATCTTGAGATTATATCTGGGAACACTAGGCCTTCGGTCATCACTGGTCTTAATTACCATCGTGGGGCATAAATTAAGACACAGTTTATTAGGTCCCATGTTACTAAAAGAGATTATATATAAAATCTTGAAGTATACTTGTGAGATAACAGGCAGCAGGTGCAGTTTGCAACATATTGGCCTCAAACTCTTGCAGACAAAGGCCCTAGAGCAGTTGTGTTGCTGTGTTCTTCTGTGGCTGAAATTTGAGTAGTTTTCAGTTGGTGTTCCAGATAAAGCACGTTGCAAAAATCCAGCCAAGAGGCAGGAAGGCATAGACAGCCATACTAGGCCTTTATTATTTTGTATTTGACATTCATAATTGCTTACGGAACGTTCTCATCACTAGAGGGAGCTTTTGCACTTAGATAATAGAACAACATTGCTTTATCTTATTTTATCTTTCCATTTCCCCCTGCACAATTGGTCTAAATAATTCTAAGAGCACTTCATTAGTTACTGGGATAACATGATCAATTATTTATGAAAGGACTACGCTTGATATCAGTTTAATAGGAATCTAGAGTAAGGCAGCAATCTCATCTATACTCACAAACACAAGGAGCCATTATTAGCAGGCAGGTGTTTTAAGGAGATCTGCTTCAGGTGTATCTGAATTGCCTTGTCACCATTCACACCATTGTTCTTATTCTGTCTCAGTTGGATAGTATTCAACTTGGGTGTAAGATCGTATTCGTAGCAGTATGTTGCATTGTGGATTATGATATTTCAGAGCCTATTTTACTTTTTAAGATGCCTTTTCACTCTCTTTCCAACTGTCATCCATTAGTTAGTTGCAATCTAAAGTATCCAAGAGCATTTCCTCGAACAGCCCCTAAGAAGGTTTCCATTTGCCATCTCCTCACCATGTTCAGAAAGGGGGAGCAGCTTTGCTTTCTTCTCATAATTGCTTTTCTGCATCTGTTTGAGTGGTTGGTTGCCTAATAGAGTCACTGTAGCTCAGCTTAAATACAATAAGGTCAGAGTTTACAAACTTGAGTGCCCAAAGTTCATCACCTAAGTGCCAGTTTAGGCACCTAAATAAAAGTGGCCTGATTTTCAGAGGTGCTCAGCATGTGCAGCTTCCACTGACTGAAAATCAAACTACTTCTCTTGAGGCCCCCAAATATGGATCTAAGGGCCTAAAATTAGGCACCCAGGTTTGAAAATTTTGACCACAAGTTTTACTTGTTGTAACAAAACATTTTTAATGCTTTAATTGTAGTTGTCTGCTTATGTGGCTTAGACATCACTTACCTTTTAAAAATAGAAACTCTATTGTTAAATCCCCATGCTTCAGGGCTTCAGCCAACCTCAAACTATTGGGGATTAGGGGGAAACTTTCACTCAAGACAGGTAATCCCATAACTGCTGGGTTTCTTGCACCTTTCTCCGAACCTCTGGTACTTGCTGCTGCGGGTGACAAGATACTAGACTAGATGGGCCTCGGTCTGATTCAGTTTGGCTATTCCGATGAACTGACAAAATCATTTAAAACTGATGGTTGTAATCCACTTTCCAAACTAGGTAAGGACCTAGCACAGCCCTCATTTTAAAGTGGTTTGAATCGATCCACATTGGCCAGGCATACTGTGTGAGCAGGAAGTGTTTAACTGGTTAAAACCAAGGCCAAAATACCCCCCTCGCAAACTGGGCCATGTTTGTCTGAGATCTGGAAAGCAGGTAACAGCCTGTGCTTTGAAAGCCTACTTAGGCCTATTATTTCTTCTATTCCGAGATCACCTGTACATTCTAAAGTTCAGTTCTGTCCTTTATCTCTTAGGGTTGTTTGGTGTCTTTGTTCTTGTTTTGTTCTTTGCTGTGGAGCTGGCATTTTTTGTTCCCCAAAGAAAGCAGCAGTCAAAACAGTGTAAAATCTTCCTTCATGTCTTTTGAACTTTCTATTTTTAGCTTAATCTTGCAACATTACACATGCCAATAGTTGGGCAGCAATACAAAAATGAAAGAAAAACAGCTGAGGCCCTCATGAATCCCAAGACATGTGGCAGCAGCAGTCAAACAAAATTGGATCAGCAGCATTTGTTAGCATTTAAAATGGATCAAACTGGACTCTGCTTGTGACAGATGGCTTTGTAAAGATCTTTTTATAATTTTACTGAAGACACTGAATTAAAGCTTGTCTACAATGATGGGCAGTACTCCAGCTCCCAGGCAAGGAGGCTCTGGGTTCAGGAGGCCTCTGTCTTAGAATGCTCAGGTCAGATGTGAATGGACTCTCCAGAATGCTGAGGCCAGTTTAATAAGCTGCTAAAATAGCAGTAGACAGTTGTTATAGGAATAATAATGCAGTTGCATTACTAAGGTAAAATTACACAGGCTCTCATCAGCTGATCACTAGATGGGGCAATATTGCCCCATTAGGTAGGTGCATTAGTGGGATTTTACACCTTCTTCTGAATATCTGACATTGGCCACTGTCAGATACAAGCTACTGAACTAGATGGACCACTAGTCTTTTCTGGTAGGACAGTTCCTATGCCTCTATATGTCAGAAGGGAGAGGCCGTAAGCTGCAATAGTCTATCTGCACCTGGAGGGGTGGGATTCCCAGCTCAAGGAGACATACCCATGCTAGTTCTGATTAAGCCAGCACACTAAAAATAGAGTGTAACTGGGACAGAGCAAGCAACTGGAGGGGCTAATTGCCCCAAGTACTTATGTAGCATCTCAGAGAGTACTTACTTGGGAGTGGCCAGTTCATCCTGCTACTCATGCTGCTGTGGGTATACTCTATTTTTAGCACCCTAGATCTCTCAGAGCTAGTGCAGGTATGTCTCCTGGAGCTGGGAATCACAACCCCAGCTCAAAGTGCAGACATACCCGTGTGTATGCCATAATTTGAACAATTGCGCTACAACTGCTGACAGACTGTTTAAATCATCTAAATACTAATGGCCTAGAACCCACTTTCCCCTCATTTTCCCCTCCTCTACGTGGTGGTTTCACATTTCACCTCACCAAACATGACTCTGGGGCCAAATTTTTAGAGAACTGGGTCTGATGGGCCACAAGCAAAAAAACCAGGATGCAATTGTTTGTGTTATTTTGTTCACATAGGTTGGGATGTTCAGGTGATACTGTAAATAAGAAGTGGTCAGCATTATCTCCCATAAATGTAAACAAACTTGTTTGTCTTAGAGATTGGCTGAATAAGAAGTAGGACTGCGTGGACTTGTAGGCTCTAAAGTTCTACATTGTTTTGTTTTTGAGAGCAGTTATGTAAAAAAAAATCTACATTTGTAAGTTGTACTTTCACAATAAAGAGATTACACTACAGTACTTGTATGAGGTGAATTGAAAAATACTATTTTTTGTATCATTTTTACAGTGCAAATATTTGTAAAAAAATAATAATATAAAGTGAACACTGTACACTTTTTGTATTCTGTGTTGTAATTTAAATCAATATATCTGAAAATGTAGAAAAACATCCAAAAATATTTAATAAATTTCCATTGGTAGTCGATTGTTTAACAGTGCGATTAATCGCGATTAATTTTTTTAATTGCGATTAATTTTTTTGAGTTAATCACGTGAGTTAACTGTGTTTAATCCACAGCCCTAATTTTTATCTATTTAAATTTCACAGTTGCAGGAAAAAATAGGCAGGATCAGACAATTATTTAATGTCAGTGGACATTGAGATTCAAAAAGTTAAAGCTTTCTAATAGTTAAACCACAAATTGTCAACATCACATGTCAAAACATCACATGTTACAATATGTTAGGATTGGTTAGTTAAATTTCAGGAAAATGATTGGTTAAGGTATAGCTAAGCAGAACTCAAGTTTTACTATATAGTCTGCAGTCAGTCAGGAAGTAAGGGGGGGATGGGAACAGGGAATGGGGGTGGGGAAATTGGAATCATGTTTTGCTAAGCGGGGGCGGGGGGAATGGGAACAGGGACACAGGTAAGGCTCTGTAATGTCAGAGCTGGGAAGGGGGACACTAAGGAAGGAAACTGAGGAAACTGGAATCATGCTTGCTGGAAGTTCACCCCAATAAACATCAAATTGTTTGCACCTTTGGACTTCGGGTATTGTTGCTCTCTGTTCATGTGAGAAGGACCAGGGAAGTAAGTGGGTGAAGGAATAAGCCCCTAACATCTTGGTGCCGGTGACTTGGATGAACCACATCAGATAGGTGAGTGGCAGCCTGTAAGTCCCGCTCCCCAACAGTCCGCGCAGCTGCTTGGAGGGGGTATCGCAAACTCTCGTGATGGTAGTTGCGGGTTCTGGCAAGCCAGGGTAAAGGATTTTTTTGATAAATGGATAAGGAAGAACAAGGGCTCATACCAGGAGCAGGGGTCAACCTGGGATGAGATTAAAAAGGAAATGGAGGAAGTGTTAGGGGACCCAGAGGGATGGGGGGTGGCTGAGGAGCCCACCCTCCTTTGGTATATGGGTAGTGGAAAAAGGTCCCTGCCCATTGGGACTGAATGCCTTCCAGGGAAAGAAGGCACTTCACTCCACTGGTGAGAGGTTTGAAGGGCAGCATTATGGGAAGCTTCCAGTAATCTTTCAAGTTTGGTGCTGCTTCAGCAAGGGCTGCTGAAGGGTTGTAAATTAGCTAGGGGTGGTTAAAGATGATTTGGCACAACAGGGTTTAAAGTCAAAAGCAGAGTTAACAGACTACCTTTAGAGACTGGAGCTGGGACTTGGTCCTGGGGGAGTGGAGAGAAAGAAAGGGAGAAGAAGAAGAAAAAAAAAAAGGTTTCAAAGTGCAAAATGGCAGGGTTTGCAGGAGCAGGTAACAACCCCACTCTTCTCCCAGAGCTAGAATGAGAACCTGGGGATAAGGGTTCCCAACTGTTTCAACCCAAGGAGCCTACTCTTGGCTCAGAGCTAACTATGTCCTTTTCTTCTTTTCCTTCTTTTTCTCGGTTTACTTAATTTGCTGCTGGTAGCCTATACTTTAAACTGACCTGACGGGCTTAATTGGTTTCTTTCCACCTCTTCCCCCTCCTCTCCCCCTGCCTTTCCACACTTTTTTGTTTTTCTGAAGTTTTAATGGAGGGTACTTTGGATACTTATGTGAAATGTTTTTGGTTATTTTGGACAAAGCATGACGGAGGTCTGCTGTATTCCACTGGAATTTTTGGAGTAAAAGATCCATGGGCATCCATGGAGACAAATGTTTTACTGCCTCTTTGAACAGACTCAAGGTAAAGACAAAAAGAAAAGGAGTACTTGTGGCACCTTAGAGACTAAAGACAGCACAGGTTAAGGCAGCTGTGTGGCAATAATTGTACTTGGTGGCTAAGTTGTTACAGACAAATTGCACTACCTTAAAGAACTAAATGTAGGAGCAAGTGATTTAAAGAAGTGAGTGAAAAGTTACAAATAGCTTTTGCAAAAATTGATAATACAGGGTTTGGAGGAAAGTAAACATTTGGGAGTTGTGGAAATGGTAAAAGGTAACTGTTGTGAAGATGTTAAAAGTGTAACAGTTGTGGTGTTACAAGAAGGAAGTTTTTGTTTAATGATAAAACCCAGTTATATAAATGTAACTGTATGTGCAACTCTGTGCAGTCACATTGGATGGAAGCTTGGTAATTAAATTATCCAAGGGGGTCGGGTAGCGTGGCTACTACCACCACTATGCTTCTGTCCGCAGAAGCCTTTACAGCTATTCTGAAGGAAAATGAGCCCTTTTCCCACAGAAATGGTCTATAAGGGACTGCTGGAGGCAGAGGGATAATCTGATCAAAATTATCTGACTATTGGGTAATGTAATCAAAATCACTAAAGGAACGTAAGGGGTTTCTATTGGAACTTAACTTGGCTGTGTCTAGTTGTACAAGGTGGGAGTGTAATCAAGGTACAGTTGTGTAAAACAGTAATCACAGTGCAAGGAATGTTAGGCAAAAGAGAATTTTGTATGTGTGCATAGGAAAAAGAAAAGGAAATGGGGAGGAATGATGGGAACACTAAGCCTTGGGATGGCTCTGGGGGATCAGATTGTTGCTTTGGTGGGTGTGCATAAAAACTCTGTGAGCACGGGGGAGGCAGTTACACCTTGTGTAAAATTAATATGGCTAATGTTATGGAGGTTAAACTATGGAAGGAATGTGCATTTTCCCAGGATGTGTGCATTGTATATTGGAGAAGGGGTAAAAAAAAAAGGAAATGAAAACAAAACAAGGTACTTAATTAAAATCCTATTAGGGTTCCAAAAGGAGCCACAATAGGTTGTGTTTTCTTTTTCAGATCTTTGTGTGATTTGGAGCAGGAGATGAAAGTGAAAAGTAATCAGAACTCTAGTAGAAGTGGAATGTGTCCCTTTTAAGACAGTCTCTGAGCTGCTAATAGCTTTGGATCCAAAAGCATGCTAGAAAGCCTCTGTGTAAATGCAAATTACCTAGCTGATGGGCACAAAGGAGCTGCAGATAATGAATACATCTGGTCAGCAAACAAGCTATTAGAAGACTCAGATTATGGCCCTCCAGGAAAGGGAGGTGAAAAAAGAAAAAACAAGTCAAGCTTAAAAATAAGGGGAACAGGTTAACCTTAAGGGTTGTGTGTGTGTGTACAGTGCTAAAATCTAAAGCTGTCTCAGATATTATCTGAGAATAAACTTAATGCTTGGTACAGCAGAGAAACTATTGCAAACTTGGTCTGTTGTACAAGAGGGGAAACTGAGGTATACCACCTCATGAATTTCATAAATGACCAGTGAGTGGGGTAATTCACTAGCCTGACTATAGAACAAAATAAGGACTGCCTGGAGGTAATTCTTCTGTTTTTCCCGCAAATAGCAAAGAAATTTGTAAAAGGAAGTGGTATTATTATTAGGCAATAATTTGTCCCCAGTAGGGGGTGGTGGAAATTGTTTCTTTTGTTTTTCAGACACTCTGCAAGCAAGCTGGCGCCAGTGGAAAAATAACCCAGAATACCATGGATCTATGTTTTGTGTTGTTTGCCTGTGGTGTTTGTCATCTTGCTAGCATTGTTGTGTTTTAGTGAACAGAAACACGAAGTGGGTGGGGGATGGCTTCAAAAGGCTAAGCTTGTGGGGTGGGAGATGTATATGGGAATGCAAAATGCTCAGCTAGGAGGCCAGCACCTGTGTAATAGCTACCATGGTAACTGGAAATGGAATGGCAACTAAGGTGGTCCCCACAAGCTCTATGGGAATAATGAGAAGGGGAGGAGCTCACTGGGAATCAATGAAGGGGTGCGTGAAATGGTGTAAATCAACAGAAGATGTTTGGATGTGCCCCTCTCCTATGACTATAGAGGAGCAGGATCAATGGCCTATGCAAGCGGTGGACAATTGGGTGTGCTGTGTATAAGGTGTTTTGCTGGGACTGTATGTATTACTGGGGGCACAATTACACCAGCCCATAACCAAACTGCACCCATCTACATGCTGCTATCTGGACTTTGGTGCACAAATGGATCTGTGAATCTTATTGGTGTGAATAATCAAACCAGGGCATACTGCCTGATTCCATACCAAGTGGTTAAGCTGGTTTGGACAATATCCCATTTCTTTGTGAACATTCAATGGACTTATGATATGGACAAAAGCAAGCAAAACCTGCAGGGGCAGCTTGTTGCAACTGCCAGCAACTGGACACACAAGATCATGACCCTGTTGAAGGAGGAGAGGCAGTGTTTTGATGGTGGCTCGGATGTTGGACCATACTGCAGTCGTCAGGACTCGGTGTTGCTGTGGATTTTGTATTGTTAACAGTACTTGTGTTACGTTGCATATGGGGATAATCTATAAGTAATGTAATAAGCCCTCCAAACCCTACAGTGTACTAGACAAACCGGACCCAACATTCTCGGGCCCACTATAATGGGAAGTCTGGAACCCTAATTGGAATAGGTGTGGTATGCCCGTACGAGAGAAGGTGCAGGGCACTATACTACACAAGGGGCAGTGGGACAGATGGAGCAACGACGCATTCCACCTTGATGCCTGGCCCTATCAGGAAATGTCACCATATGTCCTATGCTTTTCCAGGGATACCTGGGCAGGAGGATCCCAAAAGAAAAAGAAAAAAAGGGGTGGAGTGTTAGGATATAGATATTCAGCCCTGTCTGTAAAGGCCTATACTCTAAGAATTTAGGTGTATTCTTATCACTTAGCTAGTTATAGAGGTATAAAAGAAAGAATCCAAATCACTGTCTGCCGGTGTAAGGGCCTTCTCTTACTGTGACAGTCTGAGGCCCTGTTCTTTGGCTAAGGCCTTTAGCTAAGCGCAGAGGCAGCCATAAGCTGGGAAGCAAATGGTCACATCCTCAAATTCCAAACTAGTCACATTGAAAGAAGGTGCTATTGGGCTGTTAGGAATACAATCCTGTCCTCATAGTGCCTATCACCTCCAGAGAAAGGGAAGTGCCTAGAAAATGTAAAAGGAAATTTGGTTTGATAGCATCCTGTCTGGCAAGAACTCACTTATCAATAGACACAGCTGGGAAACCCTTATGTCTTTATAGATGTAGTTGTGAAATCCTCATTTCTGTGTTGTTCTATCATTGTAGTCCCCGTTTCCCTATTGTTTTTCTGTATAATCTCTGTCTGGTTCTGTGATTGTTTCTGTCTGCTGTATAATTAATAAACTAATTAATATTAATAACTAATAATATGAATACTTAATTAATAAACTAATTAAGGTGGTGGGATATAATTGGTTAAATAATCATGTTACGATATGTTAGGATTGGTTAGTTAAATTTCAGTAAAATGATTGGTTAAGGTATAGCTAAGCAGATTCAATCAGGAAGTAAGGGGGGGAAATGGGAATGGGGGTGGGGAAATTGGAATCATGTTTTGCTTAGGGGGGAATGGGAACAGGGACACAGGTAAGGCTCTGTGGTGTCAGAGCTGGGAAGGGGGACGCTAAGGAAGGAAACTGGAATCGTGCTTGCTGGAAGTTCACCCCAATAAACATTGAATTGTTTGCACCTTTGGACTTCAGGTATTGTTGCTCTCTGTTCATGCGAGAAGAACCAGGGAAGTAAGTGGGTGAAGGAATAAGTCCCTAACAAAAATATACAAAGTAAATCCAATGCAAGGAAGTTCTCAAACAGCATTTTTCTTTCTTTGCATCTGTACATTTAGATTTTTATTGATGGAAATATTGTTTTTCATTGGTTTGTGTGTGTACAGGGAAACTGACGTTTACTGATTAAATGTATTACATTTACTGATTTAAAAAAAAAATCTAATTCTCTCAAGCCTGTTTAAAAATTAGGCCTTGATTTGCCTCTGTTGAATTGTCAGGATTCCATTTTCCTGTTATATCTCAAAAAGGAGGAGTGTTAATTCAAGGGAATGAGCACTTGATTAAATTAACAGAATTCATCTGCTGTGGAAGGGTGTTAATGTGTTTGTCAGTGTCTTATTAAATTTCTTCGTTGACATTGTAATTTTGCTGTTCTACAGAAATGGACAGATTACACGTGGCGACATTAATGTTTTAAGGACCCGCTAAGACTGGGGTAAGTTTTGCCTGAGATGGGAAAGTTTTTGTTTGTGGTTTTGCCATGGTTTATTGTGCTCCCTTAACTGGGCCAATCACCCTCTGCTTCCTTTAGAGTCAAGGCTCAGCAACTTTGAAGACTAGGTCACTGGCCTGACATAATGAGGCGACAAAATACTTTGGGGATTTTAATATTTTAGGCTTTGATCTTGCATCGACTTCAGTGGCTCATGAAAAATTAAGCAGATACATAAGTGTTTGCAGTATCAGAGCTTCAGTTAGGAGATGTACTATATGCATTATTTACAACACACAAGAATATTTTTTTAGACTCGTACCATATACTGTGTTCTATGCACAGTTCTGGGGCTAAAATCTGATTCAGATGAAGGCTAGGTCTACACTACAACTTATGTTCAGAGAACTTATGTTGCTCCGGGGTGTAAATAAACCACCCCACTGAGTGACATAAGGTACACCGACATAAGTGCTGGTGTGGACAGAGCTATGTCAGTGGGAGAGCTTCTCCAGTCAACATAGCTTCTCCTGCCTCTTGTGGAGGTGGTTTTATTATGCCGACGGGAGAGGTCTCTCCCATTGGCATAGAGTGTCTTCACCAGATGCGCTGCAGTGCTGTACGTGAAGACAAGTGCTAAATCCATTTGCATGACTCAAAAGCTGGGTCTCATAAGGGAACAATGGGACAGAAATTCTTGCTCCTCTTCAGTCTCAAAGAGATGCTGCTTTGCAGGTCTTCTTTGGTTGCAGCCATGGACGGCATTCCAAGTTAGATTTTTAGGAGTAAAGGGACATGGTTTCTGAGTGCATCATGAACCTCCATCTCATGCACATCACACCTCTTAATTCCAACTCCATTTGTTCTACATAAGGATAATGGTACCAGAATATTAATTTATATTAAAGCTGCTTGTGGTCATCTGGGGAACATTACGCCGATTCATGCATGGAGACATATGGAATTAGGTCTCTAAGATTTCTTTACTTGCTTTGCTTTTTAGTCATAATTCACTAAGAGGTGATGTTCTGTTTGTGGCACATTCAGTAAAGACACAAGCACATCTGAGCCTACTCTAACTGTACACAGAGACAATTAAGACAATAACTTGATCAGATACAAGTTGTTAGTTAGATGATTTAACATTTTAAAAACATACAGCAGAAATTAGTAGATGAGTTAGATCAATAGAATAATTTGCTCTATTTCTCTTTTGATTAGTAATATAGATTATTCTGTTTATAATATACTATAGTTCTTAGGGAATATCATCAGCTTTGGTCCAAAATTTAGGGTTTTATAAACAAGATTTTACAAAACATAAGACAAATTCCCACAATTAAAAAAAACCCCATGGAAACGAAACCATTAAAATAAACATTTTCCTGCAGTATTTGCACCACCTAGGTGTATAACCTAAAAATGAATTTGACTGACTAGATATAGAAGAGGAAGCAACTAGTCTATATCCGTTGTCCAAGATGAGAGAGATTAAAAAGTAAATGAACTAGAAATGGCAAAAAAGAAATTAGATTTAATATTTTAAGTTCTAATAATCTACAGTTTGGTTTTAAAAATAATTTTCTTACTAATGTCTTTCCACATTCCTATTTCAGAAGTTCTTAAGTTTTTGTTTATTTCCAAGAATAATTTATTACATATATAAGAGATGATGCAACTGATCAGTAAAAGGTACCCCTTCAGACCCATCCCATCTCTGTCTTGGAGTAATGGCCACTCAATGAACTGATATGTCATTATGTTCTATTACTAATAATAAATGAACAGAACTCCTGCTTCACATATTACCTTCTTTTACTAATGAGGAGTGAAATATTCAATTCTTTGCCTGACTTATTACAAGTGTAACTCCTATTATAGTTAATTACTCCCATGTGAGCCAAACCACTATTTCCCATTAAAATTGGCTTCCTTATTAATTTTTTAAAAGCATCAACCTTTCCTTCTAACACCCTTTTAGGACTATTCAGAAAAGCTGGACATTTGAGACTAAAAGTAAAATTGTAAACAGAATTCATATGGAAGCTTTTACCTATACTTACTGTATTTCTGATTTTAGTAAAACATGTACTCTCTGATCAGTTAGTTAGCGTAAGTAAATAGCAGCAGCTTTTGTATACTTGTAGATACAGCATAGACACAGTTTAAAGACTCTAAGTTATTACGTGCTCTTCTAATTAAGACCATGTCTACACCATAGCTGCTACAGCGGCACGGCTATGGCACTGCAGCTCTGTCGCTGTAGCGCCGTAGGGTAGAGACGCTTCTTACAGTCATGGAAGGGGTTTTTCTGTCAATGTAGTTGATCCATCGCCACGAGAAGAGAGTTCTTCCATTGACTTAGTCGTGTCTATACTAGAGCATAGGTCAACCTACCTATGGTGCTCAAGGCATGAAATTTATCATAGCCCTGAGCAACACAGCTAGGTTGATCTAATTTTTAGGTGTAGACCAGACCTAATAGATGGATTCATTTTAGAGATGCATCAGCAACTCCATACTTAATAGGATTGAATATTCTTGTGAAAAAGTTTAATTTTGAAACCTGAAACCTTGCTTGACTCAGCTAAACGTTCAGCTTGTGGGACCACTGTGCATGAAGTTTTCAGACTGAACTGAACTCAAAGCTAATAGTAATCTCAGCTGCCATATACCATTTGCATCAAATGCTGAGAGGCATGTTTAAGTGTAGGGGGAGTGGTATAAATAAATAAAGCTGCATCATGTCCTTGGGCACTCTGTACTCCCATTCTGGAGCAGCCCACACTCCTGTTGGAATCTCTTAAATGTCCCTTTAGCCTAATATATGGTAAATATTTATTTAGAATGTGTATTTTAACTAAAGGCAGCCTATAACTTTTGGTGTTTGAGCTGGTAAAAAACACAAAAACAAACAAACTTTGCGAGCTGCTTTATATCTTGATATCACAAAATATAGGTTAAAGTAACCCCCCCTACAATGAAACTGATCAATCTGACTTCCTGCTTGTACGTACCTTCTCTGTTGATCTTGCGATATCACACTGGTTTTCTTGAAATAAGGACTTTGCAGAGCCATGCTGAGGACAGTTGTTTTACTCCTATGCTCTGTGTTTTATGAACTCCACTGTAGGTATTGTTGTTCGCTCAATGAACTAAATAGTCTTTGAGCAAAAGAACACACCATAGCAACCCTTAGCTTCTGTTTACAGTTCAAATAAGTATCTATTGACCACAGACCTTGTAGAAAACATATTTATTTATGTTATGAGGGATTTTCTAAACCAATAAACTTAAACTAATAGTTTTAGTAAAAAGAATAGGATTTTCACAAAGATATGTTGAAAATAAACTCAATGCCAGTGTTTAAATGGTAATGCCTTTTTTTATGAGTTGTCTGTAAGTGACACAACACATCCACCTGTCTGGAAAGAACACTGTGCAACTTTCAGTTATTAATAGTGGAGATGGGCGTGAACTTAATCCCTGGATCCAAACGCCTCAAATTTAGTGCAATTTGAAATCTAGAACCGAAATCTGCAGCTTGGCCCCTCTCTAAAGCGTGGAATTCTAGTTGGGGAACTTTCATGAACTACAACAGCCTACTAGAATTTTGATATACTCAGGGCTGAAGTGTGAAACATTAGGGCTTTTTAAATTTTTGTGCAGGATAGATTAGGTTTGGAACTGCCATTAATATTAATTTCTGTAAAGAGTTCTATGTCGGTGTAACTCCCACATAGAATCTTAGAAATGTAGGGCTGGGAGGGACCTTGAGAGCGGATCCTTGCAACAGGACCCGAACCCAGCGGGACCCAACTACAAGTGTTGGAGTCAGGTCAGGTAGGAAAAGAACGCAACCTGCTCAGATTGGCCGTGGTCTAGTTGGGTTTGGGTCAGGCTTTAAAATTATGCCAAAGCAGACCTTGACTTGAGAGGTCATTTAGTCCAGCCTCCTGCACTGAGGCAAGACAGACAGGGCCAGGCCACAATGTTTTGGCACCTGAGACAGGGATGGATCACTCATTAATTGCCCTGTTCTGGTCATTCCCACCGAAGCATCGAGCTCTGGCCACTGTCAGAGGACAAGACACTGAGCTAGATGGAACACTGGTCTCACCCAATGTGGCCGTTCTTATGTTCTTAAACACAGTCAGGGATGGTCTAGGTTTACACTGTCTTCAGGGCTGGCCTCACCAGGAGGTGAACTGAGGTGGCCGCCCTCAGGTGCCAGACTGTGGAGGGGTGCCACTAGGACCCAGAGTGTAGAAAATTGTGTCTGCTGCTGGTGCATATATATTGTCTCTGCTCTAGATGCACAGAGATGGTGGAGTGCTGTGCTGGAGGAAGGAGGGCAAGAGAGACATAACAGGCAGGCAGGAGAAAAGGTGAGAGGGAATAACAGAAAGCAGCAGGAGCTGCAGGGAGAGAGAGGAGGAGGAGCCTCTTATGTACCTCTCTAGCACCTCCCGGAGCCTGTACTGATTAACACCAGCTTCTTAGGGAGCTTCCTGTTTCCTGCCGCTTCCCTGAACCCACTTGAGGAGAAGAATAGGCAGTCAACTGAAGTAGTAGGAGCCAGTTAGGCCCTTAAGACACTGATATCTTCCCTCACTCAGGCCCTGCTACCAGCCTGCTTATTTGTCCCCTTCAATTGAATGTTGAGAGCCACTATAGCTGGCACAGAACAGCACTTATGAGTGAAAGAAGAAAATGCCCCTCTGGGGCAGCATTCAGAAAAAGAGAGAGAGCAAAGGAAGCTTTTTTATCTAAGCAGGAAGGAGCTTTCCTGAGATACATAGACACAAATGTTCACCGTGAGCCTTCCGGCCCCAGTGAGGATGTGAGTGGTGAGGAGATGCCTGATCTTGCAGTTAGTCAGAGTGCAGGTGACCTGGCAGCTACTGCAGCATCCATATCTCCATCTCCAATGGATGTAACCATGCACATTCCTGAAGAAAAGTGTAGATCAGAGAAGAGTGTGGTGGAGGCACAAGAAACAGCTGCTGCTGAGTTTAGTTCCTTCAGTTTAGATGATCCAGGACTGTGGACCTACTTGAGCAGTAGCCTGAGGGACTTCCTTGTACTGCATGGGCCACAGCAAGTGAAAAACTTCATGTTCCCCAAAGAATGAAAATAGAAGTTTCCATCCAACACGTTACTGGCATGAAATCCCCAATGGTGACAAAGTGGAGAGGCCATGGCTTATGTACTCAAAAACCCAGAATGCTGCATACTGTTTTTGTTGCAAACTCTTCCAGTCTAATGTTGCTGACCCATTGGGTTCTACAAGAACAAAGGACTGGAAAAATCTGACAAGAAATCTGGCATTCCATGAGAAGGCAGCAAATCACCAAAGAGCATTCCATAGGTGGAAAGAGCTTGAGATGAGACGAAGGTTAAAGGCTACCATAGATGATCAGCATCAAGAGAAGATTGCATCAGAGTCTCTTTACTAGCAAAATGTTCTGAAAAGCCTCATTGCCATTGTGAGAATGCTTGCTACCCAAAACCTAACACTGCGTGGCACTTCAGATCAGCTGTATGTGCCAAACAATTGAAACTTCCTTAAAATTGTGGAGCTGATGGCTGAGTTTGATGCTGTACTCCAGGAGCATCTAAGAAGAGTCACCACCCACTACCTTGGAAAAAAAAATTCAAAATGAGATCATACAGTTACTGGAAACAAAAGTCAAACAGAAGATTGTGACAGATCTGAAGTCAGCAAGATATCACTCTGTTATTCTGGACTGCACACCTGACATCAGCCATACGGAACAAATTACTTTAATGGAGAGAGTTTGTGAGAGAGACAGCTTTTGAATTTACAGAGAGCTGACCTGAAGAAGAGCTCTGTGTAAGCTTGAAAGCTTCTCTCTCTCTCTCACCAACAGAAGTTGGTCCAATAAAAGATATTACCTCACCCACCTTGTCTTTAATTTTCTTGCCTGGTCACCCAATTTTGTAAGATTGCTTTGTAACTCTTCACAGTCAGCTTTGGAATTAACTTTCTTGAATAATTTTGTATTCAAATTTTGACACCTCACTGTTCACAGCCTTTTCCAGATCATTTATGAATATGATGAACAGCAGAGGTCTCCACTGTGAAAGCCAACCATTTATTCCTACCCTTTGTTTCCTATCTTTTAATCAGGTACTGATCCATGGGAAGTCCTTTCCTCTTATCCCATGACTGCTTGTTTTGCTTAAGAACTTTTGGTGTGGGACATTTTCAAAGGCTTTCTGAAAGTCTCAGTACATTATATTCACTGGATCACTCTGTCTGCATGCTTGTTGACACCCTCGGAGAATTCTAACAGATAGGTGAGGCATGATTTCCCTTTACAAAAGCCATATTGACTCTTCTCCATCATATAATGTTCATCTATGTGTCTGGGATTTCTGTTCTTTACTATAGTTTCAACCAATTTGCCTGGTACTGAAATTAGGCTTACTGGCCTATAATTGCCAGGATCACTGCTGGAGCCTTTTTTCGGCATTACATTAGCTACCCTTATCTGGTACAGTGACTACAGTTTGTAGTTCTGTAATTTCATATTTGAGTTTCTTCAGAACTCTTGGGTGAATACCATCTGGTCCTGGTGACTTATTACTGTTTAATTTATCAGTTTGTTCCGAAATCTCCTCTACTGATCCCTCACTCTAGAACTATTCCTCAGATTAGTCTGATTTAAAAACAATGGCTCAGGTGTGGGAGTCCCCCTCACATCCTCTGCAGTGAAGATCAGTGCAAAGAATTTACTTAGCTTCTCCACAATGGCCTTGTCTTTCTTGAGTGTTTCTTTAGCACCTTGATCATCCAGTGTCCCTACTGACTGTTTGGCAGGCTTCCTGCTTCTGAGGTACTTAAAAAAAGTTTTTGCTGATCATTTTTGTGTCTTTTGCTAGTTGCTCTTCAAATTGTTTTTTGGCTTGCATAATTATGCATTTACACTTGACTTGCCAGAATTTATACTTCTATTTTCCTCAGTAGGATTTTACTTCCAATTTTTAAAGGATGCATTTTTGCCTCTAACTGCCTCTTTTATTATGTTGTTTAGCCATGATGGCATTTTTTGGGTCTCTTACTTTTTTTTATTTAATTTAGTGTATACATTTAGTCTGAGCCTCTGCTATGGTGTTATTAAACAGCTTCCATGTGGGTTGCAGTCATTTTATTCTTGTGACAGTTCTCTTTAATTTCCTTTTAACTAATTTACTCATTTTTATTTAGGTTCCCCCCTTTTGAAGTTAAATGCTATTGTGGGGGGTTTCTTTGGTATCTTCCCCTCCACCCCCATCCCAAGGATGTTAAATTTAATTACATTATGTTTGCTATTACTGAATGGTTCAGCTATATTCACCTCTCAGATCAGACCTTGTGCTCCACTTAGGGCTAAATCAAGAATTGCCTCTCCCCTTGTGGGTTCCAGGACTAGCTGCTCCAAGAAGCACTCATTAATGATGTGTAGAAACTTTATCTCTGCATCCTGTCCTGAGGGGACATGTACCCAGTCAATATGGGGTTAGTTGAAATCCCCCATTGTTACTGAGTTTTCTATTTTTGTAGCCTCTCTAATCTACCTAAGCATTTCACAATCACTGCCACCACTGCTATCCTCTTATTATTCAAGCATGGAGTTTCTATCCATAGAGATTCTCTGGTACAGTTTGATCCCTTTAAGATTTCTGCTATATTTGACTCTGTGGCTTCTTTCACATATAGTGCCACCCCCTCACCAGCACAATCTACTCTGTCATTCCTATATATTTTGTACTCTGGTATTACCATATTCCGTTGGTTAGCATTATTCTACCAAGTTTCTGTGATGCCTAGTATGTCAATATCCTCATATAAGACCAGGCACTCAAGTTCACCCATCTTAGTATTTAGACTTCTAGCATCTGTATACAAGCATTTATAACATTTGTCATTATTTAGTTGTTTGCCATTATATGATGTAATTGAATGGGATTGCTGCTGTTTCAAACTGCTCCATGGTGTTGAGATCAACTGTTCTGCCCTACCTACCTGCAAAGGACCCTTTTTAAGGTTTCTCTTGGGCGCCCTCTTTCCTCACACCAGTTGGTTTCCACTTGACAGCTTCATGTGGGAGTCTGTGTGTTGGCATCCAAAGTACATGCCCCAAATATGTCCAGTGCTTCCTTCTGATTCTAGTGGAGAAGAGCCACTGGTCGGTAATTTCTTGGATCTCTTCACTAGTGACAGTCTCTATCTGGTGCCTAAAATATTTCATAGGTTTTTATATTCCAAGGTGTCTAGTTTTCTATCTAACATATTAATGGATCACCAGCTCTCACAGATGCATGTTAGCACTGAGATTTATGTTTGAGTTGAAAATTCTTAGTTTTGTTGTGGTGCTGTGTATCTCTGATGTTCACACATTGTTTAATGATATTTCCTTGAGGTCACTTCTTTCTCCAGGAATTTCTTGGCTAGTATGGTGTTGCCCAGATAAATGAACTTTTCTACTTTCTTGATGTTTTTGCCATCTAATATGATGTTACTGCTTGATGTCTGGGTTTCAAGGATATTTGTTTTGGCATAACTGATTTTGAGCCCTGCTTGGCCTGCTGTTTTTGCCCAGGTATCTGTAGTTTTTCTTTAGCAATTTACTATATTAGTTGCTTTCCACTTGCAACCTGTAAATGGTTTGTTTTTTAAAACCAGTTAAAACTAATAGGTCAATAATATTCTGGAATTCACGCTCCTCTTGTTAATGGGAATTTTGCACATTCAATGTGATGAAAATGTTACTTTTTTCTTGTATTACTATAGCTTAGTATGAATGATCAGAAGGGCTCATGGCTGCAAAATAATGAGTTGTTTTTCTGGTTGTTATGTACCCATAGTGTCTTGAAGTTCAAGAATGCCTGAGCTCACAGATCCTTTAATGTGGGGTTTGCTCACATTCCATCTGAGACAAAAACAACTAAATCAGATTTTGGGCTGCTTCTATCCAGACTTCTTCAGCTCCTGTAAAGATCACCTAGGTGAGGGAAAGAGAATCAGAAAGTGTTTATGTGATTATGTCTGCTACAGAAACCACTTTCTTAGCAACAGCACATCCTGTTCTGGAGGCACAGCCAGTAGCAACCCCACGTAAAAGTTGTAACCATACATCTCAGTTGTCCCTCGTCTTGAGGGACATCCCTCATTTTAGTCCCAAAGTGAACTCTGTTCCACACACATTTTGGATCTCCTCACTTTTGTTATTCACAATTGTTTACATCAGAGATAAAGAATCGTGAAACCGAGGCTCTACAAATAATTGTTTATACTGAAGGAAGGAATTCCACAGAATGTTAAGTTTCCTGCATGAATATTTATTTGTGTGTCTCTCATTTTGGATCTTTGTGAGGGAGCTAACAAGCTAAATGAACTAACCAGAGATACCTGGCATAGGGAGAGAACTGCAAGCAGCTGGTTCTTGATAAAAGAGCTAAAGGAGGTTTTGAGGGAGCTGATTCTGGGAAGTCTACAGAGGAGTAAGCTCTCAGCAGGACAACTGCATGCTAAACCCCAGGTGTATTACCCTCTAAGAACTCATAAAAAAGGAAAAGGACTAGACAAAGGAACCCTTTCGCTCTCCCAGGCCCTGAGGTTAGAGCCATCCCTTGGAACAGATTTTTGAGATTCTGAGCTTTACTTTTGAGCTATTGGCTGAATAAACCCAGATCCCTGTAAGGATGGCAATTGGACAAGCAAGTGTGTGAGTCTGTGTAAAACAGCCTGGAAGATGGAGAATAAAGGGCAGAGCAGAGGCATCCTGGCCACAAGAGGGCAGCTCATGCATCCACAGTCACACACTGCAGCTCACATTTAGAATTTGCTCGGTTGAGAGGTCTGGTTGTAACGTTCCCAAAAGAGCTGAAATTTAATTTTTTTTTAATTGTATGGATAACAAGGGAGATAAATGGAAAACGGTGTTCATCTACGAATCAGTAGGTCCAGCTAGTATTGAGGGAAATAGCAAATAAACCTAGTGTAACACTGACATATATTTTTGGAAAAGTCATAGGAAAATAACCAGTGAGATATGATTAAAGAAAAGCAAATATACTACTGGTCTTCAAAATTGGAAAGGAGAGCTGTCCTGCCAGTTACTGCCTTAGAAGTGTAACTTCGAAGTTCTAGCATTAGGAAAGCAATGGAAGAAAGGTGCAAGTAATTTTTCCCCCCCAGAAGATAACAGTAAGTAGTTTGGACTTATCAAAAGATATTGTGCTAGACAAGTGTAATTGTTTTTGACACGAACAACATTAGTGGATGAAAGAAGTGGTAGATACAATATTCATAATTTAGATGTTAGTAAAACATTTGACAGTCTCTCTAAAACATTTGATTCAAATTGGCTTGAATATGAATTCTGTCATGTGGATTGAAAACTTTGTGACAGACAGAAAACAAAGCAAGCTCATGATTATACAGCACCACCTATATGCAAGTGTTGCTCTGTCACTATAAAGGGTGGATACTTACTTACTTAGGCCTTACTTAAAGGTAATACTGATCCTGTCCCTGCTTTTGCTATGCAGTTCCCTAGAAGCCTATTTCCATTGGAAGGGAAGAAGTTATTCTGGCCAGCAAGGATAAGGGAAAAAGGAAAGATAGTTGTTTCCTTCATTCATATTGCATCCTGCTAATGCTTTAGCTACACGTTCCCATAGAATAGTGTGAAGGGGTGTCTACCTATATGGATAGTGAAAGGGTTAATGTGGACTTGAGGCTAACCCACCTGGCTGCACCCGAAGGGTGGGTCAGCCCTAATCCAAGATGAGTCCCAGCTGGGAGAGGAGCTGGGTGGTTAGAGAGAGGAAGTCTGGAGCAGAAGGGGGATGTAGGAAAAAACTCTGTAGTCACTCTATGATGAGAGCGAGTGGAGAGTCTGGGAGGGTCAAGGAGGAACCCGGGTAGAGAGCTGGCCCTGGGATCCTCTCCTAAGTAGCAAAGTCTGGCAGGAGGCCCGGAGATAAACAAAGCAGCCACCAGCGTGGAACAGGCTCTGGTAGTGAGCCCTGATAACAAGGCAGAATCTGGACTTCCAGGGACAGAGCACTGTGATGCATTCCCCTGAGGAACTGAGAGCCCCAGGAGGACAGAAGTGAATTTATATTTGTACTTTTGTTTCGGGATTTTGTTGGGGTGGTTCCAGGGGAGAGCCCCGTGGGTCCTGGCCCTGAGATAAGGGTGAATTTAAAGAGGTTGTGGGCAGGGCCGTCCCTAGCAATTCTAGGGCATTATGCAGCCCCCCTGCGGGGGGGTGGGGTGGGGTGGGCCCCCAGGCATCTGGGGGGAGGGAGCAGGGGGGCTGGCCCCAGGCCTCCACCGGGGGGGGGGGGCTGGATTGGGGGGGGAGAGGGGAACCACCCCCCAGCACTCACGGGTGGCGCGGCTGGGGCCGGGTTGCTGCACTTCCCGCCACTGGTGAGTGCAGGCCCAGCCCTGCTGCAGTCCTCGGGAGTGGAGGGGCGGGAAGGGGCGGAGCAGGAGCTGGAGCAGCACGCAGCTGCACAGGGCACCAGGACATGTGGTGCCCCAAATTTCCTGGTGCCCTACGCAGCTGCGTACCTTGCATATGGGTAAGGACGGCCCTGGTTGTGGGAGAGGCCAGCTGACAGGCTGTGGTAAGAAGTCGTCCAGGGAGGCAGCAACAAGGAGTCTGACTGAACCAATTTGCGCTGCTGGTTATAGGGTCCTTAAACTGGAATTTAGTGTAGTGAGTGGGCCTGGGATTCCCAACCAGCCATTGTGTGGTAAACCCCTGACAAAGGGATCATAGAATCATAGAATATCAGGGTTGGAAGGGACCTCAAGAGGTCATCTAGTCCAACCCCCTGCTCAAAGCAGGACCGATCCCCGACTAAATCATCCCAGCCAGGGCTTTGTCAAGCCTGACCTTAAAAACTTCTAGGGAAGGAGATAAGGATGACTGGGAGTCCTCAGCTGGGTGGGAGGACTATGGGGCCCAGAGTCAGGGCCGAAGACCTTTTGTAAGAATTGGGACTCTATTTGTTAGACTTTCTGTTACCCCCAAAGGGGTGGACTTCAGCATGAGCTGGCTGAAGGGCTAAGTCAAGAGAAGAGGGTGTGATGTTGTATGGAATATGTGGGACACTTTATAATATTGGTACCAAAAATATCATAAAATTGCAAGGAATCTGACCAGATATGCCATGTGAGGTATCTGTGAAAAGATTATGATTTGCCAAGTGTGATCTTGTTTATATGTTTGTATCACCTTATACAGTTAGATATGTGTGGTATATCTGTGTTTCCAAACTTGTACTGTGTTTCTGGGTGACACCCCCAGACGGATTGGCATCAGCACTGCCTAACCTGTTCAATGGCCCATCAAGGGTCATCAACTGTACAATGAACTAATTGAAAGGAATTAGGGGATACACTTTATGAGTCAAGAAGGCATGTGGTATGCTTATGGACAGAACTCTGAGGCTTTTCCATGCCATGTGCTCTAAAGCTTGTGTTTGGGGACACGGAAAGTACAAGCCACATGGGAAAAGAATATAAAAGGAAGCTGCATCATATCCATTTTGTCTTCATTCCTGCTTCTTACCTCTGTTCAGAGCTTCAGTTTGTAGAAAAGTTACTCCAAAGGACTGAATGACCCATCCAAGCTGTGGATGTGTTCCAAAGGGACTTTCAAGCCAGCAAACTCACCAATTCTGCTAAGAACCTTATATATGGACTTTGAAATCTCTGTATGTATCTGGGTGCTTTATCATTTAACAACTCTCTTCTTGTTCTGTCTTTTTTCTTTATAATAAACCTTTAGTTTTAGACACTAAAGAATTGGCTGGCAGCATGGTATTTTGGGTAAATCCAACCTAATATTGACCTGGCAATGTGGCTGGCCCTTGGGGGTCAGAAGAACATTTTGTATAGTGAGCAGAGTTTTTTAAATAACCGCTCACTAGACTGGACCTAGGTGCTGATTGGGAGCCAGAGACTGGAATGCAATAAGGGGGCGGTGTGATTTCTTTATTTAATTCCTTGATAATCAGTGTGGGAGATCAAAAGTACAGTTTGTGACTGGTTGGAGAGTCTAACTTCAGGTAAGCCACCAGTTTTGGGAGAATGTGCTCTCCTTTTGCAGCCTGCCCTGACTGTCATTTTCAGCGAGGGCTGCCCCAGGCACACCAGGTCACAGAGGGAGATCACTGCAGGTCCAGAGCAGCAGTCAACAGGGGGCACTAAATGAGGAGAGCCTGCTACACCATATCCAGCTGTGAGAGGACAGCTGCTATGCTCACCCAGCAGAAAGGGGGCACTCCAACAGGGAGTTCACTCTTCCACAAGCAACTAAAGCAAGGTAAGGGACAAGTTTTTTCTTTTAATTGGTACCTTGACATGACTGTATTGTTTATGGCTGATGCTCCCTGCATGGGTGAACACTGCTTCTCAGAAGATGGTGAGGGAAGCCCCAGGCAGCCTATCACACAGGGTCAACAGATATTTACAGGCAGCTGCAGGAGATCCCACCTCTGCTTAGCTTGGTAAGGCCACAGGAGAGGCCTTAACTGTGGGTGACTGTAGAGAGACAAGTTGGGTGAGGTAATATCTTATTGGACCAACTTCTGTTAGAGAGAGAGACATGCTTTTGAGCTTACACAGAGCCAACCTTACAAAGAGCTCTGTGTAAGCGCAAAAGCTTGCCTCTCTCTCCCCAACAGAAATTGGTCCACTAAAAGATATTACCTCACCCTCCTTGTTTCTCTAATATCCTGGGTCCGACATGGCTATACCAACTCTGTGTATAACAATGTGTGACCCTAGTCAATTTCAAATTGCTGTTGGTCTGGTCTGCTCTGCAAGAATGCCAGGAGATTATGCTGCTTTTAAGTCGTGCTGGAAGTTACATGGTGGAGGACAGAAATTGATGGCATGGGATCCACGGGCTTCCTGTGGCTCCCAATGTAAAGACATGAACTGAAGAGATGCAGCATCTTCAAACTCTCAAATGGGGAGAAATGCCTAAAGATTTTAAAGGCAATTTCTGCTCCTTAAGATTTTTCATTACTTCTCCCTCCATAGTTCCTACCCCAAAGGACATTCCCACTGCCTGCATTCCTTTTCCTTCTACCTCCCTCCTTCAATAGACTTGTCCTTGATCTGATATTCTCTCTTCCCTTCTTTGTCAGCCACCCTTAAGATTCCCTAAACCAATTTTCAGAAATGAGTTCCTAGAGTTCAGTTCCTAAAGCTCTATTCAGGGACTGATCCGACACCACTGAACACAGTCTGAGGTTTACAATTGACTTCGATGGGTTCAGGATCAAGCCAAAAGCAACCTGATTTTCAAAAATTCTGAGCCCCCATCAGCTCCGCCTGAGGCTGCTAAGATATTTTGTGGACTCTGAGCTCTTAAAAATGAGGCCACTTATTTAGACAGATGCCTAAATATGGATTTAAGAGCTGAATATTAATTAGCGGTCTAAATAAGTGGTCTTATTTTCAAAAATGCTGAGCACCCAGCAACTCCTATTGGCGAGCTGGAGTACTGAGTGCTGGAGGTAGAAGCCAGGCACTGAATCTGACTCGCTGCTGAATAGGGAGTGTTTGTGAATTGTATGCTGTGGGGCAGGTAGTGCAAGCTTGGGGCAAGGGTTTCAAACTCTGGTCTCTGGTTTTTGCAAAGTTACAAGTGACAGCTTGGCTCTGAGATCTCTGTTTTTTCTTTGGTGAAACTTTATGCAAAGAGTGGGAATGCTCTGAGTAGTGGATCGCATGATTAACCTGGTTTGTCTCTGTTCTGCATCCGCCTAAGAAATGCAGTGAGCAAAAGCTACCGTGTGTGTGTGTGTGTGTGTGTGTGTTACTAGTGCTGGAGCCACTCTAATGGGCTTATTATAAAAGGCTATTTTTCTTTTCTATATTCATTCCTAAGTGTTATGTTGCAACCTTTCAGGAAGATAAAACCATAAAATACTCTTCTGTGTGTATGCATGAACATTTTTCTTAAAATCCAGAACCCTAGTATACAAGAATCAAAGAGAGAAAGCAGGCTGTTTCTCTAAGACACAGAGGCTCAAGCTACTTTGCTCTACGCTGGCTCTTTGCGGACTGACTGCTGAAGAATCACCCAGATTGCATGCTTCCCTAAAGAGCCCCCTAGTCTGCAAGCAAGACCAGGAAACCCCTTACACTTAAAGTGCTAGCTTGTAATTTTAGCACAGTTTTCAATACACCACATTAAGTTCATTTATTCCCTGAACTATATGTCTTCTGTTCAGTTTTACTTAAATTTGTTATGCAGTAATAAAGTTCTCTTTACACTTTCTTGTCCAGTTTAATATACAAATTCAGCCAAGGTAACAGACTGACCCTGGGTATAGACAAAGGTTAAAGTGCTGATGCCATTAAATATATTGGTAATGCAGCAACTTGGGTAGAGGAGAAATGGCATGATGGTGAGATGGAATAGAGCAGGCAGTGTCCGTTCCTCTTGTGTCATGTCACATTCTACCTGATATCCCAGTATGCTTGAGAGAGTGAATGATGGAGACCGTAATATTTTCATCCAGTTTCAGGAACACTTAACAGACTTTCTGCATCTATTGGGAAAGTTCTTGTGTTCCTTATCCAATCTCCCCATTTCAAATACTAAATAGAGATGAGGCCATCACTAAATGCAATTGAAAAGTTCAGCCACACTTGTTTTCTAGCTTCAGGATAAAACTGGATCATCCCCTCTTTTGTCCTCTTAGTATGATGCCTGTTCTTCCAAACGTGCTTTGACTTCCGGCACAGGGCAGTTGTAAATTATTCTGGATATTTAGCCAATTCCTTAGGCTTGTTGTGACAAGTATCATCAGTGAAAATGTTTCTCTGGGCCGATGGTGTGATGGAAATGGCTCCGTGACCTTTACAGTTTCAGAAGATGGGGCAAGATATCTATCATAAAGGCTTAAGTAGAATGTGATGAATATTTGTGTCTTAAATCTGGTCCCTAATGACTGCTGTGCTGTCAAAGGGTGAAAGCTCCCTTCCAAATCATCCATCTGACACTGAACTGAGCTTTCAGGTACTGTGGCTCCCAGAAGGAGACATGACTGTTAATCTTTTTAAAGGAAGCAACTGGAGTGAAGCAGGAAAACTCAAAAGCTATTTGACCCAAACAAACCAACTGATATGTTCTTTTTCTGATAGATCCTCCAAGTATTTCACCATACTCGATGTCTCGCATCCTTCTTTTAAAGAGGCGAACACTTGCAGAAGCTGGTCGGAAGCTGGGCACTGGGTTCGGGGAAGAGATGCCAGAGAAAAGTATCTGTGATCCTCAAGGTACCATTTGGTCGCCAGTGAGGTATTCAGTGCTTTCATCTGAGACCCACTGGTACATAAGTGAAGTTAAAGGCAAAGTACAAGGTTGGCAGGTTCTTCTATATATCCGAAATGTAGGTTTTTCTCAGTCATAATGTGGCCAGTGGGAGTCCTTCCATTGACTTCTGTGGGCTTTGAATTGGGCTCATAGAGACTAAATCCTGGCCATATACACCAAACCCTCAGGATGGGTAGTAGAATGTAGCTGAATATACATCCTATACAAAGTCTGCCAGCACAGGAAAGGATGCCTATGAACAGCCAGCTAACAGCACAGTGTTTGCTGCTTCAAAGGGTGCACTGGGGTTGTGCCTCTAACCTATCAGAGCTGGTATTTTGTGCTAGGTATTTTTCTGCGGGATCACCCCTTTGTGTGTGTGGTTTTTTTTTTTTTTTTTAATACTGTGCCCTTTTGCTGAGGTTCCACTATTTGTAGCATTTGCTGTTTGTAGAAATATTCAAAGGAAAAAATATTCATGTTGGTTACTGAATTTTCTATCCAGCTCTACAATTTTACCATATATTTTTAGTTTAGTTTTTCCTTTTGGCCTTGAACTATGTAAGTTAAACTGAAGATGTGATAAATTTTCACTCATCATTGTTCTGAATACCTCAGTCCCTTTATCTTTTCCTTTTGGTTTCATGGCCTTATTCATTCACTCTCTCATTCCAGGGTTTCTTCTTTCTGCTTTGGTCACCTTTGTTTAATCTCTTAATTAGTGAACAGCATCCCAGGTGCCTTTGGAACATATGGTCCAACATTCATATTAATGGAACCCATACTAGGTATGATTGTTTCAGTAGAAAACTACTGCCAAGACTCATTCTTATGTAAGCAGAGTCAGGATGAGCTCTACCCTGACATGTGATGGTGAGTTGTGGCGGGTTGTGGAAAAGAACTTCAGGGGCTGATTTCATTTGCATAGGCACACCCACCCCACCTAGATGGTCACTTTGTCAGCTGTGGGATCCCCAGTTTCTCTGTTGTTGGAGCAGGAAGAATAAAGTGTTGTTATCCTAATTATGTGAATCAAAGACAGTGGAACTGTACTTGGCTTTTTGTTATGATGGAGGGAGTTGCCATCAACTAAGTAGCACTCACTAGGCAAGGGTCATGGGTTCCAAAACTCAATGAATGGAGAGAGGTTGGGGGCAGGTATTTGTAACTTGTGGTATGGGCCCCTTCTGAGGGCCTTAAATGCCAACTGCATCATATTCTCTCTCCACTGTGTAATAGCAGAGCTAATTTTGATTCCACTAGGAGTCTGGTTACAGATTGCAGAGCTGAATTTATTTTGGGCCAGTGGTATACCAGCACTGGGGCTCCCCTACTGTGGCTGAAATCACTGAGTACTATGTTCAGGCCTCCTACTACTTAAGATATATTGGTGAGTGGCTTGTAGGACAGCTACTGGAGAGGAGCAGCTGGTGGAGTGGCTCGCAGGACGGCTACTGGGGAGGAGCAGCTGGCGGAGTGGCTCACTGGACGGCTACTGGAGAGGAGTGGGTGGCGGTGAAGGCTGCAGCAGAAACCCACGGAGAGGTGGGGCAGTCGGCTGTCGGACTCCCCCACCCCCAGTATATATTTGTCCCAGGTCACTGGGTGGGGGCTCGAGCAGTTTTGCATTGTGTTTTTGGAACGGAATCCTTAGATACTGAACCTGGCCCTTGTTACTGCCAACTCTGACGAGCAGAAGGGTTACACTTATATCAGTAACAATAAAGGGATTAAATCTAATAAGCGCAGTGTTTGCCTCTCCATTCCTGACTGTATTTGCAAACCACTCTTCCCTTGAAAAGCTTCATATAGGGATGAAGTTGTTGAGAGCTGGAGGTAAGATGTTTTTGGTTGACTGTAGAACATCTGCTGGAAGAGACAGGACTGAGCTCAATCCTGACCACTTTCAGAGCAAGTGGTAAATCTCATCTGTTTGCAGAAGCCATCTTGCAATAATCAAAGGAGGCAAAATGCAAACTGAATCAAACCCCGCAGTAAGTGTAACCCACTGGTGAATGTGTGACCCAGGTCCCCCTCCTCTGCCCAAGTTATGGCAGATAGGATTCTGTTACAGCCGTGTGAAGGGGATTCGCTCACTGCAGATGCTCCCTTGCAGCTGGGTGTGGTTGTAATAGTTTCTCTTCTTTCCTGGTGCTCTGGCTGACAGCCATTCTGGTCTGCCCTCTTCCATGACTCAACCCTCTGGCCAGGTCATGAATTATGTCCACCCCCTTTTAGGCAGACAAAGAGTCCAACAAAGCAGCCCTGAGGGGCTCCAGGCCACACCTAGGGCCAAGGTGCCAGAGTCTTAATCCTCCTGGTTTCACGGTCTCCTTTGTCCAGATGTCCCGTATCTGGGGTTTCCACCTTCAGCACTGGCTGGGGGGTTGGTAGGGGAACCTGGGCTTCCCCTCTCCATCAGGTTCCAAGCCAGGGCCCAGTGGTTGGCAGCAGGTGTTCTGCACCCCAAAGCTGGATTGCTTCCTACCAGCCTCCTTATACAAAAGGGCAAAGTGAAGACATTTAAAGAAAATAAATCATGGTAAATCCCAGAGCTTTCCAGTGTCCAGAGTCCTTTTCCCCTCAGCAAGTCCGTTAGAAACTCAATAGCCAGAGGCCCCAGGCAGCTGCACATTCTATAGTGCTCGCTCTGTGGAGCTAAGAGTGTAGGTGTGTTCACATCGACTGGCTGCCTCCTACTGAGCTGTTCTGTTCCCCTTTTTAAGCTCATCCTCCATGCATGCTTTGCAGGTGTGGCAGGGGGGTTTGCCTGGGTCCAAAGCGGTTCTTTAACTCTTCTTTTCCAGTGAAAGGCTGATACACCCAGGGCCGTCCCTAGCTATTCTGGAGCCATACGCAGCCCCCCCCGCAGGGTGGGTGTGGGGGCCCCAGGCCTCTGACGGGGGGTGGGGCTGGCTTGGGGGTAGGGGGGAACCACCCCCCAGGACTCACCGGTCACTGCACTTCCCGCCGCCGGTGAGTGCTGGCCCGGCCCTGCTGCAGAGTCCTCAGGGGGTGGAGTGGGGGCGGGGCTGGGGCAGAGCATGGGTGGGAAGAGGTTGGGCTGGGGCACAGCAGGGGTGGGGGCCCTGGGGAAGAGGTGGGGCAGGGGCAGGAGCAGTACGCAGCTGCCTAGGGCACCAGGAAATCTGGGGTTTTTCCTGGTGCCCTGCACAGCTGTGTACTTTGCGTATGGGTAGGGACGGACCGGGGTACACCCCATGGTAAGCCCCAGCTAGAGAACGGTAACTCAAGGTGCAGTATCTTGTGCTTTTTCCTCTGGAGGTCCCCAGTTCAATCCCTGGTGAGTTGACTAAGATGACAGCCATCACATAAGCAAAACTGATCAAATCTGGGATAGAAAACCACTGTGGATACTTCTAGCCTAGGAGAAATGTAATATAACCTGGATTTGGTGTTTAGGTACTAAGGCCAAGAGTTTCTTAGAAATCATGAAGTTCAGCCACTCTTTAGACATATGAGGATTGTATCAAATGATCTACCAAAAGACTAAAAAAAATAAAAGATTCAGAAACATCTCATGACTTTACAGACCCATTTTCTCTTAGTTGCGAATAATCTAGGATTATTGCTACCAGACACACTAAATTACTCCTGTCATATACTTTCAAAGCTACTGTTGCAATAGCAAAACCTGCCAAGTGTTTTCTTTTTTCTTTTTTTTTCCTTCAGGGCTTTGCAAGCTGTGGAAATGATGAAACACCTAAAACAGTGTGAGAGAAAAGACACTATAGGATTAAGCTAAGAAAGGAGAGGCATACAATTATATATTACTGTCAGCACATGGAGTGTGATGGGACTATAATTTTATGTATGTTATTTGCACTGGTTGCCAGAGAAACTACACAAATTAAAAGGCAAAATGTTCCTGTCCTTATTGATCTTCTTAACAAACACTCACAAACAGCATCAGAGGTTATAATACTTGTTCTTCATTGAACTCATGTCTAGCAGTTTTCAGAGTAACAGCCGTGTTAGTCTGTATTCGCAAAAAGAAAAGGAGTACTTGTGGCACCTTAGAGACTAACCAATTTATTTGAGCATGAGCTTTCGTGAGCTACAGCTCACTTCATCGGATGCATCCGATGGTCATGGACACTGTGAATTTAGCAAGTCAGAGAACAGTGGGATTTTATTAATTAACCCTTAAGGGGTGTCACATATTCCACAATAACTTTGGACTTGATTCTGATCTCCCACCATGCAAATCAGAATTAATTTCTTTTGAATTAAATGGAGCTGCACTGGTGTAAAAAACAGCTTGAGGAAGAGTAGTAGCTAATATCTTTCACCCACAAGTCTCTCAAAGTGCTTTACATATTCTAAACTTTGTTGTTCTCCCAAATGAAGACAGAGCTCTGCCTGAATTGGAAAGCCTGCAAGTTCTCCCTGTGCTATCTATCAAGGTTCTTCTACTGGTGCCTATCACTGTAGTATCTGAGAACCGCCAAGGGGTTATAACACTGATATCTCACTCTCTTTCCAACAGACTTAGGTTTGGTTTTGGTTGTTACTGAAAAAAGAAGCATGGGAAGGCTGATGTGAGTAACGTTATTGTTGTGTGGAAAACTTGGGTGAAGAGGCAGGTTTGCATTTAGCTGGTTAGTGCTTATTCTTATTTCATTGCATGCAGTGCACTTTTTAAGCTACTAGTGAGCTCCTAGACTCCCTAGTGTTGTCTGACTCATGAAGATTCCTTCTTCCATTCTCCCCTTATTGGCTGACTGACTGTTTTCTTCTTCCAGTGGAGAGTAGCTGTTGTAGGAGGCTGTGGTTGTAGGAATAGAAGGTCTGTCTCTCAGATAATTAGGACCAGTTCTATGCAGGGCATTGAAAATCATGGTATGTCCATATCTTGTCTAAGAACATTTAATGGGAATTTCAAGACAGAAAACAATTGAAGTTTATTCAGGTTAGTCACTTCAAAGCAATTCAAACCCCTCGCGAAAAGTATGTTTCACTAGAAGTGAAAATGAAAATCACAAAGTGCAACCGGGAACAAGAGTGGGATTTTTTGTTTTGTTTTTGTTCCACTCTTTAATGAAGCCACTGAAAAAAGAAAACTTTTCTCAGGTTTATTTTTGTGTGAAGAATTTTCTGGAATAAGATGAGGAAAAGAAGTGATAACTCCTTCCTGCGGCCTCCAGCTAACTTGTAATTAGTTTTTCTTAATATTTCAATTGTTGTTCTTCCTACTGAGGGCTGTTCAAGATATAACTTTATAAAATAA
Source organism: Natator depressus (assembly GCF_965152275.1). Classification (NCBI taxonomy): domain Eukaryota; kingdom Metazoa; phylum Chordata; order Testudines; family Cheloniidae; genus Natator; species Natator depressus. The sequence continues at coordinate 31,362,665 of NC_134236.1, forward strand.
GGCTCCACTAATTCTTTTATAGTCCCTTTGCAATGCCATATTCATGCCCTCAAGTAATTCTGTTGCTTGGAGGTTATTTCTGACAGTGTGAAAGTGTGAAACAAAACTGGTTTCTCTGTGTTTGAAGTCTAAATATTCAGAGTCATGGTTTCAAGTATCAGGGGGTAGCCGTATTATTCTGTATCCACAAAAATGACAAGGAGTCCGGTGGCACCTTAAAGACTAACAGATTTGAGCAAAAGCTTTTGTGAGTAAAAATCCCACTTCTTCAGATGCATGGAGTGAAAATTATAGATGCAGACATAAATATACTGACACATGAAGAGAAGGGAGTTACCTCACAAGTGGAGAACCAGTGTTGACAGGGCCAATTTGATCAGGGTGGATGTATCTACTCCCAACAATAGATGAGGAGGTGTCAATTCCAGGAGAGGCAAAGCTGCTTCTGTAATGAGCCAGCTATTCCCAGTCCCTATTCAAGTTCAAATTAATGGTGTTAAATTTGCAAATGAAATTTAGTTCTGCTGTTTCTCTTTGCAGTCTGTTTCTGAAGTTTTTTTGTTCAAGTATAGCTACTTTCAAATCTGTTATAGAATTTCCAGGAAGATTGAAGTGTTCTCCTACTGGCTTTTGTATGTTACCATTCCTGATGTCCGATTTGTGTCCATTTATTCTTTTACGTAGGGACTGTCCTGTTTGGCCAATGTACATGGCAGAGGGGCATTGCTGGCACATGATGGCATATATAACATTAGTAGACATGCAGGTGAATGAGCCTCTGATGGTGTGGCTGATGTGGTTGGGTCCTCTGATGGTGTCGCTAGAGTAGATATGGGGACAGAGTAGGCAACAAAGTTTGCTACAGGGATTGGTTCCTGGATTAGTGTTTCTGTGGTGTTGTGTGTAGTTGCTGGTGAGTATTTGTTTCAGGTTGTGGGGCTGTCTGTAAGCAAGGACTGTCCTGTTCCCCAAGGTCTGGTAGAGTGAGGGATCGTTTTCCAGGAGAGGTCGTAGATCGCTGATAATGTGCTGGAGAGGTTTTAGTTGGGGGCTGTATGTGATGGCCAGTGGTGTTCTGTTATTTAACTTGTGGGGCCTGTCCTGTAGTAGGTGATTTCTGGGTACCCGTCTCGCACTGTCAATCTGTTTCCTCACTTCCCCAAGTGGGTATTGTAGTTTTAAGAATGTTTGATAAAGATCTTGTTGGTGTTTGTCTCTGTCCGAGGGATTGGAGCAGATTCGGTTCTATCTTAGGGCTTGGCTGTAGACAATGGATTGCGTGATGTGTCCTGGGTGGAAGCTGGAGGCATGCAGGTAAGTATAGTGATCAGTAGGTTTCTGGTATAGGGTGGTGTTTATTTGACGATCATGGTTGTACACGTAGTTCAGGCTCATAGGATATTTCCATCTTCCTGATGAAGTTTTGATGAAACCTAAAACTTAAATTTCTCTTCAACAGGTGGGTTCCCTTATTTTGGAAGAGTAGATAAGTATACAGAATGTTATCTTCTGCCTTTTGCGGAACAAAGGAACAGAGTTGATTCCCCCCCCCCCCCCATAAAATAATCTCCTTGCCATAAATCACTCAGAATAAGCCCTCCAAAATGATCTTAAAAATGAGACATGCTTCAGATTCAACTTTGTATAAAGTTGATGAGTTTTTTTTAATACCTATTCCAGTCAGAGGCCAACTAACACGATTATGGACAGTTCCAGGGATTAGAAGAATGGCTACTGCATTAAGGAAGCTTTTCATTTCAACCTAGTTCTGATTGACTTGGTTTAGAACAGTTGTCCTACACACAACTTGTTTCCCTCAATTCCATAGTATTGAAGGCATATAGTATTGGCCAGATGGAATTTATGCAGCAACAAGACAGCAAATATAGTGTAACCAGTAGCAGCATCTACTATGACAACATGAAATGAGTACTAGAGAAGAAATTGAACCAGAACCATAGATCTGAACCTCCCCAAACTTTGGGGAAATCAAAATGCAAACTTTGCCCCATGAGCCTGATATTTTCCGAATACAAAGCAAGGGTTTATTGCTGTAAAGTCACGTGTCTGAAATTCACTCTTTTTATATAGATCCTGTCCTCATTGAAATCAATGGCAAATCTCACCATGATTTCAGTAGTGTGAGATCAGGGGTCTAACTAGCACCTCTTTAAAACTGTGAGATGCTACGGGCTGGATCAAATTGTGATGTGAGTTACACTGACCTAAATCTAGTCGTGAAGTCCATGAGTACTCTGGGAATATACCGGTGTCACTGGGGGTAGAATCTGCCCCAATAGTTACTTTGTAAGGAGAGGGGGAGAGGGGACTCAAACATCCGTGTGGTAACATTTTTCATGTTAAAAGTAATGTTGATAAACACAGGCAAAATGATGAAACAGAGGTGGAGATCCCCACCCCAGCTACAGCCTCTTTATCTGGATAAAAGAGTTGGAGCGGCATAAAGGGCCTCTTAAAGCCCTGATTCTGGCTGGGGAGGTTTCCCCAGCACAGGCAAATAATCTTGCCTTTCAAGGGCCACCTTACAAGCTCCGGAGAAGGGGGCATGCAGGGAGCAGGAGGGTGTGTCAAATGTATTGACACAGCACATAGTGCTGCAGAGATTTTAGGCAGCACTTTGGAGCACTGGGCAATCCAGGGAGGCTCCTGTAATTTGGCCGTGCTCCTGGGCTGTCTGAAATACGTTGGGGGCCTTTGAAACCCTAAGAGCTGCTTGGATACAGGAGGGTGCAAAGGGGTGGCTTCAAGCCCCATCAGGCTCAGTCCCCGCTAACACTGGTGTTTCGAGTTCTGTGCTGCATTAAAGGTACAGCCCAGAATCTCACCCAGAGCGTGCTAGGAATGCAGGATCGGGCCCTCCCTGTTAATTTATTTTTTTTTGTAATGCACTGTGACTTGCAAAAGACCAGACTGATGTCAATGGCCAGTGCAATTGTACACTGAACTATTGGCAGAAGCAGCAACTGCAGTTATTAAGGTAATACTTGTATTTAGGTATAAAATATATTGTTAATTCACTTTCATTTTTAATATTTGCTATATCCAAAGTTATCTTCTAACCAGCAGTGTCATGCCTCACCAGTACTCCTGTGTATCTTCCCACTAATTAGAGATACCTTAAATATCTCATTGTCACAAAGTCAAATTGACCAAATTGTATAATTTTATTTCTTTAATTTATGATTTTATAGTAGTGTTTATTAGTAACTTTAAAAGTGTTATGGATTTATAACTAAACCTGGAATTATTTATTTAAAGCTTTATTAAAATAAAAATATTTTATACCACTTTTGTTTTTCTTTCCTGATTTGATGCTTGTTAGCTAATGCTAACACTGATTTGTGTTCAGACAAATACTAAACTTTATTCATCCCACTCTACATATATTAAACCTTTGCTTATCTATTGAGACAGTTAAAAATGCAGGAAATTTTTCATGAACACTTTTAAAACATTTTTTTAAAATTTCAGGGTTTTTTTTACCAGCTGTAAACATAATTAAGGTTGCAAAGTCAAGTACTCAGAAGTTAGGAATTGCCTAACAGTAAGCATTTGCAGGATTGGTCCCTTACTTTGCTTACACTATGTAATCTACTTTAGTACAGAACTGTCAAACCAGGAGGTGCAATGTTGTATCTCTTTGGAGAACAGCCCTCCTCTTTACTGACAGACTTCCACATTGAAAGTGAGACTTCCCTAGAAGAGAATATTTTGCTAGATTTACTCAGTGATTTACTCACTGATTTATGTGCTCGCATAAAGAACCATACATATAAATGTCTTTGATCCACATTGTTTAAAGGCTTTAAGGCTCTATTATTCAGGACATACATAACAGTGGACTGGATCCTGCTGCCTTTTCTTTGCATAGGCCAGATAAATGAGCCTCCTGCAATTTTGTAGCCTGAGAATTGATTCAAACCAGAACTCTTGTACTTAGGAAGAGATGGTCTGTATCCAACAGGTTTTGTGAACTTTCTTGACTGAAAGATCATACCCAGGTACCATAGAAGTCAATAGCAGGCTCTCGTTTGTTTCATCGGTACTAAAGATCAAGCCTCTAAGGCTCTAAGCAGGTAATCGTATAAGAGCAAAACATGCTTCATTTGCAATTGTTGCTTTCGGATACAATCAGTGTTGAGCTTGGTGTTCTGTTCTTAACATACACCCTCCTACCATTCCTGCAAATTCCCTGCATGAGGAGCTCACATTAAAAACAAATAGAATTTATCTGCGTAGAAGGATCAAGCTCTTAGTCATTATAGGAGTTTATTGAGACTTTACCTATTCTAGATCATGTCCATCAGTGCTGTGACAGGATGGTATTTGTACAGTCTGGTCAGCACATGGGAGCTGAGAGCATGCTTGTGAGCAGAATCTCTAGAGAATTTAGCTGTCAAACCAGATCTCTAATAAAGCATATCTCTATTAGAGCATGTGATTTTTTGGGGGGGTGAGTCTTATAACTTGGCCAGTTTTCACAGGGATGGCAAAAGGCACATACCTGACACCCAGACAATTCCCCTGCCAAATTTTAAATCCTTGTTTCGAAGCATAGAGCTTCTCAACAAAAGGGTTGTAAGGATTTTTTTTAACATGGTCGAAAAAAGCATTTTTCCCTAATCTCAATCTTGGAAACAGCAGAATTGTTTTAGTTGAAATTCACACCCCTGTGCCAAAAAACAAAACAAAAACAACCGAAAACAGCCTGATGTAGACACCTGACATGGAAAGTTTCAGTCCAAATGGCTAACGTCTGACAAAATGTTAAGCAATGTTAAGCAATTGGAAAAAAGGGTCTTATTCTGAGAAGTATCAAGCAATCATAACTATAGGCAGTACTATCTGCTCCACCTAAAACGTTCTGGGAGTAAACAGTTGGGGCAGATTTTCATGCCTTATCATTTGTGCACATAAAATACCCAATTTTCACTTATTTACATGAACAAGTAGGGTCTGTATGTAAATTCTAACATTAGCACACCTAGTTGATAGTGTGAAAAAATTGTGACCATTTTTATGTGCATGAGTGGCACCAACTCCTGGTGTGTGTAGCTTGTGTTTTTGTGCATGCAACTCACTCATATGTGCTTTTGAAAAAAATTAACCAATTTTTTAATATTTGTCTCCCAGAGACCTGTGAGGTTGTCTTTGCAGCTATTTATATATTTGTGCTGTGATGTGAAGAAAATGACAGTTAAAGGGGAAGATGAGAGGGTTGGTGACTATGGCACCAAATGTATAGGGAGAAGATGCCTTGTTTCTTGCAGCAGTCATTTCTGTATTCCTTTTTATACATTTATGAAAAAGATGGCATAGAACCAATTAGTTTTCTGCTCACAAATAATGAGTCTTTTGGAAGAAATTGTCTTTCTTGGGAAAATATTCACATAGCTGGGAGTTCTGCCGCTCTTCAGTTTGCATTCAAGGGTTCACCAGCAGAGGGCAACCTGAAGCTTTGTATCGATGTACACTGAAGTACAAACTACTGAATACTGTCTTCTTTTATTCCCAGTTCATATGCCTTGAAACTATGTGCTGTTATGAGGGCGTGTTAGTGATATTTTTTAATGTACTCAGTTTTAAAAAGTTAGATGATTTGTATGATGCCATAAATATGCACACTGTCTTTCAAAATGCTGAACAAGACACAATACCTGCTCCAAAGAGCTGATGCCAGAAAACAGATTAAAAATGAATCAAAGGGCATAGGTCAGCTGCTTTATCTAAGGAAGTCACCCTTCCTTAGAGGGCTTGCAGTTTAAAGCTCTGATCCTCCAATGAGCTCTGTGTGAATGGACCCCCCCTGCTGAAGTCCCCACAGACAGACACAAGGATCTACCTGCACAGAGCTCATTGTGGGGTTGCGGCCAATGGATCAGGACTCTCCAGTCCACATGAGGAATTCACAGTGGGAGATCTACATCCCAGGGGCTACAGGATTGATTACAAGTATGACTCAAAGAGGAGAGAGACAGGGAAATAGAGAAGGTAGTCACTCTTTTAGAAGTAAATACCCTATGAAAAATCACATTCCTAGTTAAGTTGTCACTTTGGCCGCTAGCTGTTTGTTTCGTATTGGAAGCTGAAAGGCTAGAACCAGTCATAAAACACTGAAACTCTGAATTTCTTCTTGAACTGAACTGAAATGTCTGGGTAAAAATATCTAAGTATCTGTGGCAGGGGAATAGAGAAGATTACTTACCAGGTCCTTTCTAACTCTCACTTCTGTAACTACGCTTATGTTTCCTTAAGTTTGAGGGGAGTTTCTGATTTGTTTGCTGAAAGCACATGGCCAGACCAGAGAGCTCAGGCCCCAAACTACCCACTGTGTTGAATACATGTGAGGGCACTTCTCTGACCAGGTCTCCACTTCTCATGTTCAAGGGGAGAGAGAGAGAGAGGAATGGACTGGCAGTGTTAGGAAAACTCCAGTAATACAGGCAGAATTGGTGAAGGGAGAAGCAGTGGTGTGGATCACAAACGGGGTAAGGACAGTGGTTACTGAGCAACATTAGGGGAGACAGGAGAGATGGGCAGGATCCCAGTGGGAGGAAAGGGCACTTGCCAAGATCACAGGAGACGGAAGGATGTGGACAGATTAGGAAGAGAGGGTGAGAGATGGGAGCAGAAAATATTACTTGGAAACTTTGGGGGTAGTTCTGTGTGACTAGCAGCTATGGTGTGAGATGAAAATTTAGGAGAGAGAGAACAAGAAAAGGGAGTAGGAGTGTGGAGAATGGGGAGTTGGATCAAGGAAGGATGCCCTTGTTATGAAGGCAGAACAGGAGAAAAGGAAAGAGGAGAAATATAGACAATGAGCACAAAACAGAGAGGAGATGAAAGGAAAAGAGAGGTGGTTAAAGTCCATCCTGCTGGAAACCACATGTCTGTAGCCATGGACAAGAGGATGGGCTTATGGTTGTGTCCTAGTTCAGCCCTTAGGAGGTCTGGGTTCAGTTCCTGGCTCTGCCGGTGACTTCCTGAGTGAGTCACTCTCTCTACCTCAGTTAGCCATCTGTAAATGGGGGTAGCAATACTTCTCCTTTCTTATTATTTAGACTGTAAGCTCTTCTGCCTCTTGTGTGTACAGTGACTTGCATAATGGGTCCCTGATCTTGGTTGGGACATCTAAGGGTATGTCTACTGTGACGGGGCAAGGCCAGATGGCTATCGAAAAGTAGTGGGAGATAGATATATTAGCTCCAGGCTAAACAAATCCCTGGTACCAGGTTAAGTGAAATGGAAGCTGCTCCAGGTCAATTAAGACACCTGGGGCCAATTAAGAACTTTCCAGAAGGCAGGAAGAATGCTAGGTTGATTGGGACACCTGAAGCCAATCAGGGGCTGGCTGAAACTAGTTAAAAGCCTCCTAGTCAGTCAGGTGGGTGTGCATGTCAGGAGCTGTGGGAGGAAGTTGCGCTGTTGGAGAGGCTGAGTAGTACACACCATATCAGGCACAAGGAAGGAGGCCCTGAGATAAGGGCGAAGTGGAGCTTGAGGAAGTGAGGGCTGCTGTGGGGGAAGTAGCCCAGGGAATTGTACATGTTATGTTTCTAAAAGTCAGCTACCATAGCTGATACTATTAGGGTCCCTGGGCTGGAGCCCAAAGTAGAGGGTGGGCCCGGGCTCCCCCCCCACCTTTGCCCCCTGATTAATCACTGAGACTGGGAGACAACAGAGACTGTGCAAGGAAGGATAACTTCTCCTCACCTCCCTTGCTGGCTTATGATGAAAATGGCTCAGTAGACTGTGACCCCTGTCTCTAGAGAAAGAATGGTTACGTGGAGGGTCACAGTGAGCCTCTGAGGCTAGTGAAATCCGCCAGGAAACGCGGGACCCATGGACGCAAGGACAGAGCTTTGTCACACTACGCACCAATTAAACTCTTGCGGCTGGCCTGGGTCAGTAGACTTGGGCTCCAGCCTGAGCCTAAATGTTTACATAGCAATTTTTGTTTACATAGCCCCACAAGCCCAAGCCAGCCGACCCAGGCCAACTGCAAGTGTTTAATTGCTGCATAGACACGCCGTAAGTGTTACTGTAATACAAATAAATAATAAAAAGGCGCTGCCCCAAAAAGAGCCAATTCAGGCTTTGGGGTTGGCCAGATCGCAGAATCTGTATTAGGAAAACTGAGAAAAAAGGAAGAGGGAAGTGTGGCATTTTTTATGGCATTAGAATGGTTCTGGCTTACACCAATTTTTTATTGCATAAATACTTACCATATTGAGAATGCTGCTCTGTTATCTGATGCCCTCCCATTTGTAGCTCTTTACAAATGTCATTGGAGATGTAACTTGTTATTTAAAATCTGATTTCCAGTGTGTCTAACCATACGTGAGCATTCTGTACACAGACAAAAGAGTCACTCAGCCATACAATTGCAAGTCAGAAATGAGAAGCCACCGGGGATTTCACTCCGTGAAATGTAGCAGTTAGGGTGAAATTCTTGTTGTATTAGAATAACTGGTCAAGCTAAGTAAATTACTTTACAGCTTCAGGAAGCTTTTAATGTCTGTTTTAAAATTTAATTTCCATACTGTTGCATTTGGTGTTGATTTGATCTGAGATTCGATAGGATTATTATACCAGGAAACACCAAGTGATTGCTGATAAGAAGTTGTGTTGCCTTTGTTGTTGGCAATAGCGACTGGCTGCAAAGAAATTGGCTATGCGTAGGGGGCAGATCCCTGAGAATTTGGTTTTCTGGATAGAGGCAGAAAAGACTGAAGAAATTAGACTCCAGGAGAAATTAGATTTAAAGTGCAGTCCAGCATGTTTTATAAAAATCTCTCCGTGGGATTTTTTTAATCTATGGGCTAGATTGCCATTGCACTTACTTGGCTGTGCAAGAGGGTAAGGGGAAGTATTGCCCCTGCCCCATCCCTCCCTCTGGGAAGACTGTAAAGTTGTTACAACCATCCCGAGCATTATGGCCCAACTGAGGGTAGAAAGTACTAGAAATCTCGCAGCAGCCTTGTTTCTTGAGATTTCCAGCCCAGTTTTACAGACCCAAGTAGGCAACTGTGCAATTTAATGATATGAACGTTTGGATGTTTATCCAAACCCTCTGAGGAGTGTCTTTCCCTGATTAAGGAGAATTGTCTGAGACACTCTCATTGTCTACAGATCATAGGAATTAATTAGTGACTAAGATTTCATGACTCTAAATCTGAAAAACAGCATAACATTACATGCCGTGAATTGCATTCTGAGAGAAAGCAAAACTCTTTTTGGGATATCTGCCCTGATCACTCATGGGAGTAGTCCCGTTGGCTTCAAGTGTGGGAAGGGGTATTGAGGACTGGGCCCATAATCAAGTGTTGAACTTGTGATCACACGGCTATATTCACAGCCATGTTTTATACCCTCCTATTCAAGCTAAACCAAAGGATTGAGGGGTTTTTTTTGTTGTTGCAGATGCCCAGTCACACTAGCAAAAACAGCCACAGTTCCTTAAACCCTACCATCGTTGGAATCTCATAAGAATCATCAGTACCTTTACTATAGCCAGGAGAGTAGGAGCCCGGCTTTCTTCGTGGAGCAGAGCTCGTCCCACTGACAGTTTCTACCTTGGACTAGAGATACCTGTCATACAGTAGAATCTGAATTATGAACACCTCGGGAATGGAGGTTGTTCGTAACGCTGAAATGTTTGTAACTCTGAACAAAACATTATGGTTATTTTTTTCAAAAGTTTACAACTGAACCCTGACACTGTGAAACCCTTTACTATGCAGAAGAAAAATGCCGCTTTTAACAATCTTAATTGAAATGAACTAGCACAGAAACAGTTTCCTTACCTTGTCAAATCTTTTTTTCAACTTACCCTTTTTTTAGTAGTTTACATTTAGCACAGTATTATACTGTATTTGCTTGGTTTTTTGCTTTTTTGGGGGGTCTCTACTGCTACCTGACTGAGTACTCCCAGTTTCAAATGAGGTGTGTGGTTGACTGGTCAGTTTGTAACTCTGGTGTTCATAATTCTGAGGTTCTACTGTATTTCCATTGGCCTGGTGGGTTCTGTCTTTAGATCATTCTCACACCCCTTCCATGTAAAGATGCGCTTCAACACTAGGTGACCAGACAGCAAATGTGAAAAATCAGGAGTGGGGGTGGGGGAGTAATAGGAGCCTATATAAGAAAAAGACCCCAAAATCGGGACAGTCCCTATAAAATTGGGACATCTGGTCACCCTATTCAACACTATTATTGTTAAAAATAGAACTTCACAATAAATCTTTCATAAAACCAGTCTCTTCCTCTGCACATCTTAACATGTTGCTTTTTTGCATTGGAGCCGTAATAAACTCCTGCCAGAATTTCCACTAGCAACTTGGCTGTATCTCTACTGCCAGCTTTCTAACAACAGTCTCAGATGTTATCCCAGGATCTTGTGATGACTCATTTGTGCAGGACTACTTGAAATTCTCCCAGCTTCAGCCCCCTGGGTCAACTACAAAGGAGTAAATTACATTTCCCAGAATATCAATATCAGGTTAAAAGACGGCTAATTATTGATTTCATGTCCTGACTTGATGCTGGGACTTCAAATGTTTACAAAATGTCTACTCAGTAGCAGTCATTGCATTATGGAAAGTAAGTGGTATGTAATTTATAGCAAATATAAATTAATGAGACGAAGAACCCAGAGTATTTATGCAAATTAAAGAAGTCCCAGGATAAGGTTTTCCTACTCATGCAGGTTTAGTTAAAATTAACAAATCTATCAGATTTTTTTATTCATTTTGGAGTATTCTTAATATCCATTACAGTCTACTAAGTATGCTGATTCGCAGTTGGACTAGATATAGTGTACATCAATTAAAATGTCTGTTATATATATTTTAGTTGCATTTCTATCAGCTACTGAATTTTAAGCAGATTTGTTTATGACCGACAAAAGTTGGAAGGCCCGTGATCACTCAATTACATTTTGGAGCTGCTAGACAAAAGGAGATCAAATAAATGAATTCTCTGGTTGCACTGGTGGCAGTTTTGGTTAGAATATTAAGATTCTTGCAGTCAAAAAAGCAGCATAATTCATGTTGGAGACAGCACAACTCATGAGTCTACCAATCCTCATCTTGTCCCCAATCTACTTTGAGTATTGGTTGGCTCTCGGTGCTTGCCCCACATTAACCACATTCTAAGCTGCCCTCTTCTTCTGCAAATTGTTTTGTAAGGTAATTGGATGGGTGTTGGATGAATTAGGCCATGCTTTAACCAACATCTTATTGATCAAACCACAGAATATCTTTTAAATAATGGTTTATAGGCCAGGGAGAAGGATTAGAGGATCCACTCTGCAATGATACTCTCGGAAAAGGGTTAATGCAGTATCCCCCCACTCCCATGGTGTACAGCAAGCTGGCCGCTGTCCCACACAGGAGTCTCCTGCCTCTGTTCCCTTTTGCAGCCCTCCAAAATTCTTCTTTGTCCCCCCTGAACTGGAAAACCTGGTTCTGCTGCACATGGAGCCTTCAGCACCTGCAGGGATGGAGGACAGGATTCTCCCCTAAAGTGAGTTTTTACTATTTTGTGGACCCTTCCATTCTCCCATTTCTGTTGACTTCAGTGGGAACTGGATAAGGCTCCTGTGTGCAGTTCTCCCATTCATTGTCCTGATTTAGCCTTGGATAATTCAAGACTTCTTCAAACCACTTGAGCACAGGCGGAAATGTCAGCCTACCTAAACTTCACCCTCTGGGACTGTTAAATAAAAATTCTTCCTTTAACTCCCCAAATCAGTCCCAATCATAGAATAGAAAAAGAACATAAAACTAAAGAGAAATTGCAGGAGTGAGTCTGATCACATCCCAGAGGGGACTGAATAGTGTTTCTTTTCTAAGGTTCAACATGAATATAAAAACAATCGCTGTGTCATGTTCTTACGTGTTAGTTGATTTATTGCAGTGTCTTGAGAGGGCAGTGGAAGAAAGCCATGATTCCTACCAGAAGTTCAATCTCAGCCATCAGATAGTTATTTGTTTTTTCGTTTTCTTAGGTGTTTTTGGTATTATGTTTTGCCTGGCATTTTCAGAGAGCGTGAATTAGTGGAGCTCTCAAACTGAGCTCTCACACGAACTTAATAAAAATCCATGTTCTGAAGAGAGCTGTTTGCTTACGGTTATTTTCTAGAGATGGGCCTGAGCTGTAACCCAGATCCAAACACCCAAAAGTTTGGGGCGTGATTGTGATACCTATCTGAATCTGAATTTTACAAGTGGCCCCATCATTAAAATGAGCAAAGGCAAAACCTTGGTTCCAAACTCCCACACTCTTGGGTATATGTACCTGCATTTTTTGGCTTGAAACCTAAAGCTGATATTATCTTAACTTTGCCTGCAAGTTACAGGGAAACATTCTGGACATTGCACAGTAAAGTTAACTCCATACCTACGTCCCAGTCCATCTGAAAAAATCTGTTGGCTCCACAAGCTCTGGAACATTAAGGGTCTTGGCTTTTTGTAATGATTTGGAGGAAAAGTTGGCTTGTGGAAGAGCCACTAAAGTCCCGTGTTGTATTATTTAAATATAGAACTTGTAGATGTTGCTAGATTAATGTTTTCTGCTCCATTACAGTTAATATGTGGGTTTCACAAGTTTTTGTGGGGGGACTTAGCTGGTCAACTCAGGGAAGTGGTCAACTCAGAAAAGGTCTACCATAGGGACTTTATACTCCCTGTGACAGGCTGTGTAAACTCCTTATGGTAGTCTGGTCCCCTTTAAGACTGTACAGCCTGTGGGAGCTACTGTATCTACTCTGCAGATAAACAGCCATCACAACCCTATCCCCAGCCAGGATGATACTCTTTTTAAAGTGCACCCAAAGCATGCATGAATGCACTCAGATTAGGAGATATTTAGGCGCAGTCTGATGTGCAGGACTTTGGCTAGGAATAAAACACCATTGTCTAATGTAACAGGAGAATTCATATAAGTGAAACAGGCATCCTTTTGACAAAGTTGGAGGTACTTGTGTCAGGCCTTATATAAACTAAATTTACGACAGATCCCATATCTGTAATGCAAACAGTAAATAGTAGAAAGAAAAAAGAAAAGGAGTACTTGTGGCACCTTAGAGACTAACCAGTTTATTTGAGCATGAGCTTTCGTGAGCTACAGCTCACTTCATCGGATGCATAGCATATCGTGGAAACTGCAGAAGACATTATATACACACAGAGACCATGAAACAAAACTTCCTCCCACCCCACTGTCCTGCTGGTAACAGCTTATCTAAAGTGATCATCAAGGAGGGCCATTTCCAGCACAAATCCAGGTTTTCTCACCCTTCCCCCCCCCCCCACAGACACACATACAAACACCCCACTCTCCTGCTGGTAATAGAGTGAGTTTGTATGTGTGTCTGTGGGGGGGGGGGGGAAGGGTGAGAAAACCTGGATTTGTGCTGGAAATGGCCCTCCTTGATGATCACTTTAGATAAGCTGTTACCAGCAGGACAGTGGGGTGGGAGGAAGTTTTGTTTCATGGTCTCTGTGTGTATATAATGTCTTCTGCAGTTTCCACGATATGCTATGCATCTGATGAAGTGAGCTGTAGCTCACGAAAGCTCATGCTCAAATAAACTGGTTAGTCTCTAAGGTGCCACAAGTACTCCTTTTCTTTTTTCTTTTTACGAATACAGACTAACACGGCTGTTACTCTGAAACCAGTAAATAGTAGGGTATTGCTTTCCAGAGTCAGACTGAGGAAGGGTTAGGACTAAGGGAAATGTTTTGCTTTCAGTTGGATCAGAGAGTTCAGCTGAAGTGCAGTTATCCATTCTCCAAGATACCAGCTGGAAATGACCTGATCTGAGCTTCCTGAAATTATTTCAGCCAGTCAGGAAGTCAGAATAAATACTCCTGTGACTCCAATAATATGTCTTGTCCTTTGTGACCTAACCCACTCAGCCAGGTTAAATGTGAATGGCGAAGCCTTTTAAAAAATTTTTCAGTTATACAGACAAAGCAAATAATATTAATACTTCCATAATGTTTCTCTAGACAGTTCAGGAGCACATGCATTTTAGTGAACCTGTGGGCTGGACATATAATTTATGCTCAAACTGGACTCCGAGAACTGGTGCCTTTCAAATCAGTTATTTTTCTTTGTAGCCAGGAAGTGCTCTGATGTTATCATGTAGTTAATAAGCATCAGAATTCCTGCTAAGACTGAATAATTGGTAGAGATGTTGCCACAGATATAGTTTGAAATAATAATAGATATTTATGATACTGCATATAATGCACACAAAGTATCTTCTGGAGACCTGAATGTTGATGCCTCAATGGGTTCATTAAGCTAGCGACCAGCAGTCGGTGGACTGCAGTTGCCTCCTTGGCCTTTTAGACAAAACAGTATATTGTGGTTCGGCACAGCTGTCTTTATCATTGTGAGAGTCTGAAGAGACATGTTACATTAGGGTCAAAAATAATCAGGCCACTCCTTGGTTGAACTCAATCAACAAGTAGTTTGTGATTTGCAATAAGGAACCAAGAGTGGATCCCTGCCAGGATTCTCTGAAATCAGGCAATCAACTGCATTGTCCATGATGCTTATTGTCGAACATAGGAACTGGTTACAATGTGGCCCATTGTCTCTCAAGTCATAGAATCATAGAATCATAGAATATCAGGGTTGGAAGGGACCCCAGAAGGTCATCTAGTCCAACCCCCTGCTCGAAGCAGGACCAATTCCCAGTTAAATCATCCCAGCCAGGGCTTTGTCAAGCCTGACCTTAAAAACCTCTAAGGAAGGAGATTCTACCACCTCCCTAGGTAACGCATTCCAGTGTTTCACCACCCTCTTAGTGAAAAAGTTTTTCCTAATATCCAATCTAAACCTCCCCCATTGCAACTTGAGACCATTACTCCTCGTTCTGTCATCTGCTACCATTGAGAACAGTCTAGAGCCATCCTCTTTGGAACCCCCTTTCAGGTAGTTGAAAGCAGCTATCAAATCCCCCCTCATTCTTCTCTTCTGCAGACTAAACAATCCCAGCTCCCTCAGCCTCTCTTCATAAGTCATGTGCTCTAGACCCCTAATCATTTTTGTTGCCCTTCGCTGGACTCTCTCCAATTTATCCACATCCTTCTTGTAGTGTGGGGCCCAACGCTGGACACAGTACTCCAGATGAGGCCTCACCAGTGTCGAATAGAGGGGAACGATCACGTCCCTCGATCTGCTCGCTATGCCCCTACTTATACATCCCAAAATGCCATTGGCCTTCTTGGCAACAAGGGCACACTGTTGACTCATATCCAGCTTCTCGTCCACTGTCACCCCTAGGTCCTTTTCCGCAGAACTGCTGCCTAGCCATTCAGTCCCTAGTCTGTAGCGGTGCATTGGATTCTTCCATCCTAAGTGCAGGACCCTGCACTTATCCTTATTGAACCTCATCAGATTTCTTTTGGCCCAATCCTCCAATTTGTCTAGGTCCTTCTGTATCCTATCCCTCCCCTCCAGCGTATCTACCACTCCTCCCAGTTTAGTATCATCCGCAAATTTGCTGAGAGTGCAATCCACACCATCCTCCAGATCATTTATGAAGATATTGAACAAAACCGGCCCCAGGACCGACCCCTGGGGCACTCCACTTGACACCGGCTGCCAACTAGACATGGAGCCATTGATCACTACCCGTTGAGCCCGACAATCTAGCCAGCTTTCTACCCACCTTATAGTGCATTCATCTAGCCCATACTTCCTTAACTTGCTGACAAGAATACTGTGGGAGACCGTGTCAAAAGCTTTGCTAAAGTCAAGAAACAATACATCCACTGCTTTCCCTTCATCCACAGAACCAGTAATCTCATCATAAAAGGCGATTAGATTAGTCAGGCATGACCTTCCCTTGGTGAATCCATGCTGACTGTTCCTGATCACTTTCCTCTCATGTAAGTGCTTCAGGATTGATTCTCTGAGGACCTGCTCCATGATTTTTCCAGGGACTGAGGTGAGGCTGACTGGCCTGTAGTTCCCAGGATCCTCCTTCTTCCCTTTTTTAAAGATTGGCACTACATTAGCCTTTTTCCAGTCATCCGGGACTTCCCCCGTTCGCCACGAGTTTTCAAAGATAATGGCCAAGGGCTCTGCAATCACAGCCGCCAATTCCTTCAGCACTCTCGGATGCAACGCATCCGGCCCCATGGACTTGTGCACGTCCAGCTTTTCTAAATAGTCCCTAACCACCTCTATCTCCACAGAGGGCTGGCCATCTCTTCCCCATTCTGTGATGCCCAGCGCAGCAGTCTGGGAGCTGACCTTGTTAGTGAAAACAGAGGCAAAAAAAGCATTGAGTACATTAGCTTTTTCCACATCCTCTGTCACTAGGTTGCCTCCCTCATTCAGTAAGGGGCCCACACTTTCCTTGGCTTTCTTCATGTTGCCAACATACCTGAAGAAACCCTTCTTGTTACTCTTGACATCTCTTGCTAGCTGCAGCTCCAGGTGCGATTTGGCCCTCCTGATATCTTTCCTACATGCCCGAGCGATATTTTTATACTCTTCCCTGGTCATATGTCCAACCTTCCACTTCTTGTAAGCTTCTTTTTTATGTTTAAGATCCGCTAGGATTTCACCATTAAGCCAAGCTGGTCGCTTGCCATGTTTACTATTCTTTCGACTCATCGGGATGGTTTGTCCCTGTAACCTCAACAGGGATTCCTTGAAATACAGCCAGCTCTCCTGGACTCCCTTCCCCTTCATGTTAGTCCCCCAGGGGATCCTGGCCATCTGTTCCCTGAGGGAGTCGAAGTCTGCTTTCCTGAAGTCCAGGGTCCGTATCCTGCTGCTTACCTTTCTTCCCTGTGTCAGGATCCTGAACTCAACCAACTCATGGTCACTGCCTCCCAGATTCCCATCCACTTTTGCTTCCCCCACTAATTCTACCCGGTTTGTGAGCAGCAGGTCAAGAAAAGTGCCCCCCCTAGTTGGCTCCCCTAGCACTTGCGCCAGGAAATTGTCCCCTACGCTTTCCAAAAACTTCCTGGATTGTCTATGCACCGCTGTATTGCTCTCCCAGCAGATATCAGGAAAATTAAAGTCACCCATGAGAATCAGGGCATGCGATCTAGTAGCTTCCGTGAGTTGCCGGAAGAAAGTCTCATCCACCTCATCCCCCTGGTCCGGTGGTCTATAGCAGACTCCCACCACTACATCACTCTTGTTGCACACACTTCTAAACTTAATCCAGAGACACTCAGGTTTTACCACAGTTTCGTACCGGAGCTCTGAGCAGTCATACTGCTCCCTTACATACAGTGCTACTCCCCCACCTTTTCTGCCCTGCCTGTCCTTCCTGAACAGTTTATAACCATCCATGACTGTACTCCAGTCATGTGAGTTATCCCACCAAGTCTCTGTTATTCCAATCACGTCATAGTTCCTTGACATCACCAGGACCTCCAGTTCTCCCTGCTTGTTTCCAAGGCTTTGTGCATTTGTATATAAGCACTTGAGAGAACCTGTTGATCGCCCCTCATTCCCAGTATGAGGCAGGAGCCCTCCCCTCACAGACATTCCTGCCTGTGCTTCCTCCCGGTATCCCGCTTTCCCACTTACCTCAGGGCTTTGGTCTCCTTCCCCCGGTGAACCTAGTTTAAAGCCCTCCTCACTAGGTTAGCCAGCCTGCTGGCAAAGATGCTCTTCCCTCTCTTCGTAAGATGGAGCCCGTCTCTACCCAGCACTCCTCCTTCATGGAACACCATCCCATGGTCAAAGAATCCAAAGCCTTCTCTCCGACACCACCTGCGTAGCCATTCGTTGACTTCCACGATTCGACGGTCCCTACCCAGGCCTTTTCCTTCCACGGGGAGGATGGACGAGAACACCACTTGCGCCTCCAACTCCTTTATCCTTCTTCCCAGAGCCACGTAGTCCGCAGTGATCCGCTCAAGGTCATTCTTGGCAGTATCATTGGTGCCCATGTGGAGAAGCAGGAAGGGGTAGCGATCCGAGGGCTTGATGAGTCTCGGCAGTCTCTCCGTCACATCGCGAATCTTAGCCCCTGGCAAGCAGCAGACTTCTCGGTTTTCCCGGTCAGGGCGGCAGATAGATGACTCAGTCCCCCGGAGGAGAGAGTCCCCGACCACCACCACCCGCCTTCTCCTCTTGGGAGTGGTGGTCGTGGAACCCCCAACCTCAGGACATCGCATCTCATGCCTTCCAACCAGCGGAGTCCTCTAAATCCTGGTAAAATCAGAAAGAGGAGCTCTCACTTTAAACACTCCTGGGTCCTGAGGGCTCCTGAAGACCCTCACGAATGCATAATTCTGCATGTTCCACCATCTTGGAGGGAAGAACCCTCATGGCTTCTTTGGAAGCTTTCACATAATAATAATTGGTCCATTGTGCCTTCTCTCAGAGGCTCTCAAAGTGCTTCCTACACATTACTGGATGTGGCCGCATAACAGCCCTTGCAGATAGGCCAATATTGTCTCCATTTTACAGATGGATTCAATGAGGACAAACGCAGAGTCCTGCACCTAGGACAGAAGAATCCCATGCACTGCTACAGACTAGGGACCTAGTGGCTAGGCAGCAGTTCTGCGGAAAAGGACCTAGGGGTGACAGTGGACGAGAAGCTGGATATGAGTCAACAGTGTGCCCTTGTTGCCAAGAAGGCCAATGGCATTTTGGGATGTATAAGTAGGGGCATAGCGAGCAGATCGAGGGACGTGATCGTTCCCCTCTATTCGACACTGGTGAGGCCTCATCTGGAGTACTGTGTCCAGCGTTGGGCCCCACACTACAAGAAGGATGTGGATAAATTGGAGAGAGTCCAGCGAAGGGCAACAAAAATGATTAGGGGGCTGGAGCACATGATTTATGAGGAGAGGCTGAGGGAACTGGGATTATTTAGTCTGCAGAAGAGAAGAATGGGGGGGGATTTGATAGCTGCTTTCAACTACCTGAAAGGGGCTTCCAAAGAGGATGGATCTAGACTATTCTCAGTGGTAGTAGATGTTGGAGGGGTGATCTCTGGTAAGCTTATTAGCATGTGTATAGGCACTTTTATTGGTTTTGAATGTGTTTTCTCTGTAGTGCTTTTAACTTATGAATAAAATATGTTTGCTTAGAAGAATTGTGTGGTAGCTTAACTGGGGCTAGTTACGCTGTTGTTAGTCTCCGAAGAGAAAGCAAGCAGGTCTGCTTAAGAAGTCTGTCTTTTGCTGGGAATAGCACAGTGAAGGCAGGGAACTGTTCAGCTTGGAGTCACCCTGGTCAGAAGGGAGAGAGACATGGGTCTCCATCCAAGAAAGGCAATGGGTAGGGAGCCTGAGAGCGGGTGCCCTTTCTGGACCAATGAGGGGAAATATAGGTGCACTCCAACACCCACTAGATGCCTGTCTGCATCTTTAAGCACCCTTTGAAAATCTGGTCCTGAGCCCATAAATAGTATTTGAGCTACAGTGTATCTTTTAGAAAGACAGCAAGTGTTGATTTAAAGTCTTCACATGATGGAAAATCTACTGTAGCCTGATATGAATTTTTCAAATGGTTAATTACCTTAGCTGTTAAAAATATACAACTTCTTTCTCGTCTGAATTTGTGCAGCTTCAGCTTCCAGCCAGTGGATCTCATTATGCTTTTTCCTGTTAGATTAAAGAGCCATTTACTATGAGAAATCTCTTCCCCCAGGTATTTACTAGTAGATTATCACTTCTTAATCTTCTCTTGGATAAACTTAATAGAGCTTTTTCACTTCTCACTATAAGGCATGTCTCCTAGTTCCCAATTTCGTACCTTAACTACAAAAATCTCCTTAAGAGCATATGATAGTCTCAGGTTTCAGAGTAACAGCCGTGTTAGTCTGTATTCACAAAAAGAAAAGGAGTACTTGTGGCACCTTAGAAACTAACCAATTTATTTGAGCATAAGCTTTCGTGAGCTACAGCTCACTTCATCGGATGCATACTGTGGAAAGTACAGAAGATCTTTTTATACACACAAAGCATGAAAAAATACCTCCCCCCACCCCACTCTCCTGCTGGTAATAGCTTATCTAAAGTGATCACTCTCCTTACAATGTGTATGATAATCAAGTTGGGCCATTTCCAGCACAAATCCAGGTTTTCTCTCCCCCCGCTCCCCCACCCACACACACACTAACCAATTTATTTGAGCATAAGCTTTCGTGAGCTACAGTGGGGGGGGGGAGAAAACCTGGATTTGTGCTGGAAATGGCCCAACTTGATTATCATACACATTGTAAGGAGAGTGATCACTTTAGATAAGCTATTACCAGCAGGAGAGTGGGGTGGGGGGAGGTATTTTTTCATGCTTTGTGTGCATAAAAAGATCTTCTGCACTTTCCACAGTATGCATCCGATGAAGTGAGCTGTAGCTCACGAAAGCTTATGCTCAAATAAATTGGTTAGTCTCTAAGGTGCCACAAGTACTCCTTTTCTTTTTAAGATAGTCTCAGAAGTTTGTGATGTTCTCACAGAGGAAGTCTAAGCAGCTAGATTTTGGTGGTTCCCTTGAGACGCATCAGTCCCATGGCTCTGCTACGCTTTTCAGCTGGTGGCTGTGTCTGAGCAAGTTGCATCAATTTCTCAACTTCCAAGTTGCCTGCAAAGACTGGAAATGTAGATGTCTCTGAGATTCACCTCTGGGCAACCCCATTCCCAAAGCCAGATTGCATTGTAACAGCTCCCTCCAGGCATCTTTTGTAGGATCCTAGTGGGGTTTGTTCAAACCCAGCGGTTGCCTGTGTTAAAATGGTTGTGGTCTAGCTTCACTGGGTTCTCAGAAGGGGAACAGTTCCCAGCTGAACCTTACAAATGAAGCAGAACTGTAAAAACAGAGACCATGAGGAGTAAGGAGGAAAGGATTCCACACAGAGCTGAGAATGAGTACGCAGACTAGCGCCGATGGGTTTTTTAAGTAAAGGATTTACCAGACTGTATCGTTTTAGTACAGGAGCTCAGCAGAAGGGCTTAACGTCTGAAGCTGTGATTAGTGGGAGAATCCTCTGTGTGCAGGTAAATGGCTTGGTGGATGTGGAAAGAGTCCCAGCGCTAGAAATAGCTAAAGTACAGAGATCACAGCAGGTCCCAATAGGAAACCTAGTGAACTGTCTACAGCTGTGGCACTCAGCACTTCCATACTCCTGTACCCCTTCCAGGAGTCTGGTGTGTCTTGTGTACCCCCAAGTTTCTTCTCACTTAAAAACTACTTGCTTACTAAATCAGACATAAAAACACAGAAGTGTCCCAGCCACACTGTTACTGAAAAATTGCTGACACTCTCATTTTAACCATAGAATTATAAAATAAATCAACTGGAATATAACTATTGTACTTACATTTCAGTGTATAGTTTATACTACCCTATATACAAGTCATTGTCTGTATGAAATTTTAGTTTGTACTGGCTTCGCTAGTGCTTTTTACGTAGCCTGTTGTAAAACTAGGCAAATATCTAGATGAGTTGATGTACACCCTGGAAGACCTCTGCGTACCCCCAGGGGCGCACATACCTCTGGTTGAGAGCTGTGGCTGTCTGAGAGAAGACTCTGACTCCAGGAACACACACACATTTGTATGGGATGTGGAGAAAGCATTGGATGAGAGCAGGTTGTGAGAGACATGGCTGGACATTCCTGATATACAGGAAGGGGAAGTCATGGGGTTTGCTCCAGACAGAGCCATCCCAGAAATAGAGCCTAATTCCCTAGGGGAACAAGAAACTATTAATCCTGAGCTCCCTGACAGCATAAAGCAGTTCGTACTCCACATCCCATGGCTCTAGGGCATTAGAAGCTAACATTACATTAGCATTTCAAACTTGTCCCTGGTATGGTGGAGTCCCCAGTGGTTCCAGGTTTGGCGACACTGTAAAACCTCAGAGTGCTAAGGTGTGCTTTAGTACTACTACTTTTCTTTCTAGGGGAGAGCACTGTGCCTACACAGTCAGGGTGCTGTTTGTGCTGGCCCTGCATTGTTCACAGGGCCCACGCTTGCACTGACTGGTGCGTGGCACATGCTAGAAATGAGGAGTGCAACATGGAAAAATAAAAGACAAAATGGAAGAAGGGATGGAATTTGCAGTTTGTTTTGGGAAGGGAAAAAAACGTTCTTCAGCAATGACCCTTGAAACACACAGATAACCGGTTTCAGAGTGGTAGCCGTGTTAGTCTGTATCAGCAAAAACAACGAGGAGTCTTTGTGGCATCTTGGAGACTAACAAATTTATTTGGGCATAAGCTTTCGTGGGCTAAAACCCACTTCATCAGATGCATGGAGTGGAAAATTGTACTGTGTATATATACCTGCTACTGTATTTTCCACTCCATACATGATGAAGTGGGTTTTAGCCCACGGAAGCTTATGCCCAAATAAATTTGTTAGTCTCTAAGGTGCCACACAGATGACAGTTAGGTTCCTTTGTGCGAACCCCAACCTGTCTTTGGGAAGGCAAACTTTTGCCTCTTCTAATTTTGTGCCAATATTAGGAGGACTCGTTAACTTTTTAAAAATATACTTGCTGTTAATGCCAAGGTGATTTAAGATATAAGCCAGCCCATAATCTGAATGCCAGAATGTATTAGATTTCCAACCATCTCCAGTTATTTTTGTCTGGGGAGTTTAAAATGATGCCGGTTTGTAAATCAGTAATATCAGCATGTTTGAACTTCTTAGAACTTTCATACTGACATAAAGCAACTTTTTCAGTATCTGGGAAATGACACCTGTCAGTCCTTTCTCATTCTTGGAAAACCTTACAGAAAAACATGCAATTTAGTCAGACAAATCTGTTTCTTTTGAAAACCTGAAAGGCAGTGTGCTCCATGGATAGGCCACAGGACTGGGACTCAGGAGAACTGAGTTCTAATTCCTGGCTCTGCTAGTGACCTGCTGTGCAACCTTGGCTAAGTCACATCACTTCTCTGTTTGTTTGCTGGTCTTGTCTATTTAGATGGTAAGCTCTTTGGGGCGGGGACTGTACAGAGTCCAGCATAATGGTGTCTTGATATCAGAGCCTTTTGGTGTTATAGTAACACAAACAACAAATGATGGCAACAGACAGCTCTCAGGCGAGAGAGACCATTGCTGGATCCCAACATTTAAGCACCTGCATTGTTAGATATCTTCAGCATCTCATTTCACCAGGCTTTCACTTGCTTCAGGTGATGTATCTACATGATGTCAAACTGATCAGTGTAATGTGCGCAAATATGTTTTAAGGAAAAAGACTTTAAAATGCCCTATTTAAATTCCCTAAGCTTGTTACCTGTCTGAGAGAATCAATGATTTATTCAGGAACTGCTCCTGTTTTTGGAGGTTAGGCCATGCAGTGCAGGAACAGAAACAATATCATGTGATTTAGGTGTCCAGTCACTGAACGCAAATATCAAATACAGCGAACAGTTGATGAGCAATCCCTAGGGTGAAATGTGTTCATTCAAAAGACTAAAACAATTGTGACTAATGAACAAATTAGTAAAAATCACAGTTGGAGTATTCACAAACAGAAGAAAAAAAGAGAGCGTTGTATAAGTTATTTGTTGCAAATAGTTCACTTCGGTCTTGTACTAAGGTTCATGTGGCAGGAAAAGACACATTTTTATAACCAGATGAGAGAGAGAAAAAAAATCATGACCTGACATCCTAAACTTGAAGGGAATCAGTATTTAGTTAGACCTATGATACTAAAAAGAAATGTAATTGGGAATTTTGTTCCATGCATTGATATAGTCTTGATGCCTTGTTTATACCTTCTATAATACCTTTCTTTCAGGTGCAAATAACTGACAATCCCATTGCATTCAGAATGGGACTGGGATATCCTAAGTTAAACAAAGACAAGACAAAACAGCCAGAACTGTGTCCCATCTTCTGGAAATTTAAAATAAAGCATCCCACTGATTGCAAAAATTGTTTTTATTATTAAAATTAAATATGATCAGTCAAAAATTGGGTAATATTAGAAATAGATTCTGATACCCTCCTATTGAGTAGTACTTGGCAGGTACTAGTCCCATTGGCTTCACTGAATTTAGCCCCAAGATCCAGAGTACCATTTGGCTGGTACATATAATAGCTTTATTAAAACTGGGTTGAATTCAAAGCATGACTAGCTGTGCCCGAAGGAAGCTAGCAAAAGTTGGTTCTCACCCATAACTTACTATCGTTAAGGGAAAGCTGCCTAGTTAGAGTGGATGCTCTCAGGCAATTAGAGAGGGCACACTAAATACTTGGATTTAGGATGATTGCCAGAAATTGTTGCTGCACTTTTTAAACTGCGTGTCTCCCTGGCATCAGCTCTGAAATGTTTCAGCACCGTTCTAAATCTGAATCTAGCTCACTGATCATTGAGATTAATAGCAGCTTTGCCTCTGTCATGTCCAGTTATTTCAGTAAATACTGTGCTATGGTTAAAGTTTGTCAACTCCAGCAAGGCTAGACAGAGGAAACACATTTTTAAAACCTCATAAAGGGACCAGCCTGCAAAAGGAGGTGTTCTTTCAAATGTTACTTGGCAAAATACCACTGTGTGATAATGCTAAGCATTTTACATCTTCAAGCTGCCTGTACACACATTAACTATTAATTCTCACACTACTCCTGTGTGGTACAGAAAACATTTTTATCTCCATTCTAGCCACTGATACTCAGGGTACGTCTACACTTTGAGTTGGAGTTGTAATTCCCAGCTCCAGGAGACATACCTGTGTTAACTCTGATCAAGCTAATGCACTAAAACTAGAGCATAGCTGTGGCACTACAAATGGCGGGAGGAGCTAGCTGCCCTGAGTATCTACATAGGGTTTTGGACAGGATCATACTCAGGGCTGCTGATCCCTCCCACTGCTTGTGCCATGGTAGCTACATTCTATAGTTCTGTGCTCATCCTATCACACCCCCAGCCCAAAAGTATAGACATACCTTTAGAGTGGTTATAACTTATATGACTGGTCCAAGATTGCGGAAGAATGAAGTCAGGCCCCAGGTCCTCAATAGTATTTAGGCACCTATCTGCCACTGTAAGTGCCTAAGTCCAACATTTAGGTGCCACTGAGATTTTCAGAATCCCTGCTCAGCTGCTGCCTACCGCTGGAGGTGCCTAAATTCCCTAGTTTTCTAAATTTCCCCTGGTAAAATCCCCATGGCACCTAAGTTTCTGGGGATGGGCATACACAAAACTGCCTAAGTCCTGACGTTGCTGAGCAGCTCAATGCCTCGCTCACACCTTAAGTCCCAGTAGGATTCTCACAGTAGGCATTGCTGCCGCTCTCTTGCCTGTCACCCAATGCAATCATTTAGTTCAGGGGTCGGCACGCGAGCCTGGGGTCCCGGTAGGCAGCGGTGTGCTATGAACATTCCAATCTGGCCCGGCCCGCTCTTCTCCGCTCCCCGCCCCCTCCTGCAGGGGCAGGGGGCAGAAGCTTGGTCCTGCCGGCTCCCCTGCCTCTTCCCGCAGTGTGCTGGGTTCCTGCCTCTCCGCCCCTCCCTGCCGGCCGATCAGCTGATGGCCCTTGTGAGGGGGTGGGGGAGGAGCGGCGTCAGCCTGCTCGCTGCTCCTGGCGGAGGTAGAGAAGGAGCGGGGTCAGGGCCTTGGAGAAGGGAGGGTGGAAGCGGGGCATACCCCCTCCAGCTCCCTGCCGTGAGCACCCCACGACCCCAGCCCACACCCCCAGCCCTCTGCCCTGACCCCCCCTCCCCACAGACTCTGCCCTGAGCCCTGTACCTACCTCACGCACACCCAGCCCTCTGCTTGACTCCTTCACCCCCCCACAACCCCAGCCCTGACTCTGGCACCCCAACACGTCCCCAGTCACCCCCACACCCCATGCACCCCCCACATCCCCACCCCTGCCCTGAGCACCAAATGGGAGCTCCTGCACCTCCCCCCCCCACATTCCCACCTGCACCCCTCACACCAAATGGGAGCTGCCCAGGTAAGCACTCCACCCCCAAACTTCCTGCCCCAACCCTGAGCCCCCTCCCTCATTCTAGCTCCTGGCCAGACCCTACACCCCAACCCCCAGCCTCCTCCTTCACCCCCAGCCCTGTGCTCAGTGCACTCCCACCCTCAGCTCAGTGCAGAGAGAGAGGAAGAGAATGGCCAGAACCAGGGAGAAGGTAGGTACCCACTCTATGTGGGCAGGGCTGGGACCCCAGACCGGCAGCGGGCTGAGCAGGTCTGGCAGCCAGGATCCCGGCTGGCAGGAGCTGGCGGATGGAACCCCTGAGCGGCAGCGGGCTGAGCCGCTCAGCCCACTGCCAGTCTGGGGTTCTGGCTGCCAGCCCGCGTCCTGGACGCAGGTCCCACTCAGCCTGCTGCCGGCCTAGGTGAACGGAACCCCAGACCAGCAGCGGGCTGAGTGGGCCGGTGGCGTAAGATCAACATTTTAATTTAATTTTAAATGAAGTTTCTTAAACATTTTGAAAACCTTGTTTATTTTACAATACAACAATAGTTTAGTTATATAATATATAGACTTATAGAGAGAGAGACCTTCTAAAAAACATTAAAATGTATTACCGACACGTAAAACCTTAAATTAAAGTGAATAAATGAAGACTTGGCACACCACTTCTGAAAGGTTGCCGACCCCTGATTTAGTTATTTAAATCCCCATATGTGGGCAGTTGGAAGGGTAATTATATCTGCAGTAAGAGTCTGTGCTATCTATATAGCTCTGTTGGATATGACAGAAAAGCAGTGGAAGGCTCACATAAAAGATGAAGCCTGTTCTCTCTGGTAATTCTATACAGCTTCCATCAAGTAGTAAAAATTCCTCAGGAGGCTTTTTCTCCTTTCCTTCCTGTCATCGATGAAAATTCCTCTAAGGGACTCCTGACCTTTGTTGGTGAGATATTCAGTGCCTCCTCCAACCAGCAAAATAATTGGGGGCAGGGAGAATTTATTTCTAAAAATAAGAAATAACTTCTTTGAAAACTGTTGGCAATATGTAAATTGTTACTTTTCTCCTCTGCCTGCTTATTAGAGTCCAAACGATAACGCACGTACATATACGTTCCCGTTTTAAAAAGGGACTAGAGCTATTCTCCCATGTACCATGTGAGCTGAAAAAGGTTATAAAAGGTTTTTCTTCCACTGAAGCACACAACACACAAAGGTAATTGAAATCCTGATCCCACAGTACTATTATGGTACAAGGTATTGTTCTTCATTTTTATTAAAAAGCTGGTGTTACAACCTAGAATTGTAAGAACAATTATATGCATTGATGCTGCGTTACCAAGGGAGCATGTTCTAGGATTTTATATTATAAAGCTAATTTTAAAAAGGCAATGTAATTAATGTCCAAATTTACGACTGTATTTGGAGGACCATTAATAACAAATAAGTGATTATTATAATAAAATTTGTCATCCATTTCACAAGGAGGAGTTTCATGACTACATTTAACTATGAGCAGAGAATGAGACAAGGCAAATAAACATGGATGTGATTGGAATACTGTAATCAGAACGTTAGAGACTAACCAATTTATTTGAGCATAAGCTTTCGTGAGCTACAGCTCCGATGCATCCGATGAAGTGAGCTGTAGCTCACGAAAGCTTATGCTCAAATAAATTGGTTAGTCTCTAAGGTGCCACAAGTCCTCCTTTTCTTTTTGCGAATACAGACTAACACGGCTGCTAGTCTGAAACCTGTAATCAGAACAGCTGTTTGGCTGGGCATAGGATTTTAACTCTGTGCCCCAGTCTTAATGTCACACTGCTGCTGGTCTTAAATCCAAATGTAAAATGCAAATTAGATAGAATACCAGAGTTTGGAATAAGGAATATTTCACATCCGGGACTCAGGGATGCACTGGTCTGTGAACCATGATCAGAGAGTGTCTGTATTTATTTGACAGTGCCAAAGCAACACAATATGATAATTACTGTCTAATAATAATTACTATCAAATGATGATTATGCAAGAATTCAAACTTTATCAAGTCTGTTATGTGAATTTTCTTTAACAGCATTGCCCTGTGTCTGGGTCTTAGCTTTCTCGTCTGTCAAATGGGGGATATTAATGCTAATTTACTGCACATAGTGTTGAGAAATTAAGTTCAGTAATATGTGCAAAGTCTCGGAAGGAACGTTCTATGTAAGTGACAAGTATTAATATCAATATTTATTACTCCAATAACTGAGAATGCAATGAGGTCCTGATTCAACAAGGCACTTTAGGCACATGCTAAAGTCCATCCTAGTGAGCAATGTCCCAAAAGTCCTATTGAAGTTAATGAGACTTACAGTTAAGCATGTGTTTAATTGTGTTGCTGAATGGGGATGAGTTTAGGCCTGAATTGCATTAAAATAGGCATGTGCTTACATTTTTTGCTGAACTGGAGTCTAGAACCCTAGCAATGCTAAGGTCACATGTTTTTTGACCCATTACAGGAGTGACTAACAGTGGTTTAAATATTGTCTTTTGTATGTGTACAACTTGTCTACAGTGGGGATTTTCTCCAATTTCAGCCATTAGTGGCCACTGCCAATGTAGCGGCATTGGTGCAGACCTCTAGTGCAAGTCAGCCATGATTTGCACTGTTTGAAACAGTAGTAGGAGGTGGTGTCCTTTACCATAGTCATGTTAATTCATTGCAGCTGTAAAGAGTAAAATCTCCAGCCAGATGTAGGCAGTACCACTTAGATGGGGAATGGATTTCACAGGCACTGAGAGTCCTGTGGTGAATCATTCACTTCCTCTCAGTACAGTGCAGGGGCGTGCACAGGGATTTAAATGTAACTAATTTTGGAGGGGGGAGACACTTTAAACCAGCTCCTCACCCAATGCCCCTGGGCCCTGCACTGTATAGAAACTGCGTTTTGAAAGATACAAGAAATAAGTTTATTAACTACAAAAGGTAAATTTTAAGTGATTTATAAGGGATAGCAAACAGAACAAAGCAGATTACTGAGCAAATAAAACAGAACACACAACCTAAGCTTAATTCACTAAAGAAACAGGTTACAAAATGTATTTTCTCACCCTATATGTTGTTTCAGGCAGGTTGCAGATTTTCTGTAGCTTAGAGTTCTAGTTATTTCTTTTTACAAACTGAACCCCTGTCTCAGCCTGGACTCAGCCCTTGCCATTCCCTCATCTTAGTTCCTTTTCCTTCAGGTGTTTTTAGTAATCTTCCTTCTTGGATGGGGGAGGCAAAGGAGAAGAGTCCTGATTGCCTTACTTCCCAGCCTTAAATAGAATTTACATAAGATGGGAATCTTTTGTTTCCCAGTCTGACCCCTCACCCCCTTTTAATGGAAAAACACTGAAAGCCCATGATGGGGGTCTAGTACCAGGTGACCCGATCACCTGACCCTGTAGTATTAAAGCAGCAACCTTGGGAGCTTCCAGGAAGGTGGGAGATTAGTATCTTCCAAGTCTTATTATTCTTTGTAAATGACCCATTGAGGCTGTTTGCCTGCTGTCTGGTAGGCGTTCCCCCAAATACATACACAGTTGTAGTTGTTACATAGTCTATATTCCTAACCTCAGATACAAAAACGATACACATTGGATAAACACATTCAGTAGATCATAATCTTTCCAGTGATACCTCACATGACCCATCTTGCATATTTCAGTTATGCCATATCCATATAATAACAATATTTCTATGAAGAATATGGGGTGCAGTGTCACAATCTCTTTATCATGAAAGTTGAACTTACAAATGTGGAATTATGTACAAAAAACCTGCATTCAAAAATAAAACAATGTAAAACTTTAGAGCCTACAGGTCCACTCAGTCCTACTTCTTGATCAGCCAATTGCTCAGACAAATAAGTTTGTTTACATTTGCAGACGATACTGCTGCCTGCTTCTTGTTTACAATGTCACCTGAAAGTGAGAACAGGCATTTACATGGCACTGTTGTAGCTGGTGTCACAAGATATTTACATACCAGATGCGCTAAAGATTCATATGTCCCTTGATGCTTCAACCACCATTCCAGAGGACATGTGTCCATGCTGATGCCGGGTTCTGCTCGCTAACAATCTAATGCAGTGTGGACCGACGCATGTTCATTTTCGTCATCTGAGTCAGATGCCATCAGCAGCAGAAGATAGATTTTCTTTTTTGGTCGTTTGGGTTCTGTATTTTTTGCATCAGAGTGTTGCTCTTTTAAGACTTCTGAAAGTATGCTCCACACCTCATCCCTCTCAGATTTTGGAACGCACTTCAGATTCTTAAATCTTGGGCTGAGTGTTGTAGCTATCTTTAGAAATTTCACATTGGTATCTTCTTTGCATTTTGTCAAATTTGCAGTGAAAGTGTTCTTAAAACAAACAACATGTGCTGGGTCATCATCTGAGACTGCTATAACATGAAATATATGGCAGAATGCAGGTAAAATAGAGCAGAAGACACACAATTCTCCCCCAAGAACTTCAATCAAAAATCTAATGAACACATTTTTTTTTAACAAGCATCATCAGCATGGAAGCATGTCCTCTGGCCGAAGCATGAAGAGGCAGATGATTCTTTAGCGCATCTGGCACATAAATATCTTGCAACGCCAGCTACAACAGTGCCATGTGAACGCCTGTTCTCACTTTCTGGTGTTACCTATCAGTTCCGTGTTCTCAGGGAACCAGGGCGCAGTATCCAGCCTATCTGACTCATGAAAGACCTTCCCCCCCCCACCCGACCCCGCAGCCTCTGCTTGAACGAAAGCCAATCAGAAGAAAGACTTACAAAAAGCAATGAAAAGGCAGTAGAAGACGCACCGAAACCCCTCCGGACAAGGGTGACAGGATTAAGGAAACTCCCCTAGCCTCATTTGCATCAAAGATGGGACAGGGAGGCATCTGCATTAGCATACAGAATGGAGAACAGAGATTCCAAGGCAAGAACAGCACTGAACTATGGGACCAGAAAAGCAGGGAAGCACTGCATGATGGGGAATATCTGCTCTAGATGTTAATGAACCCACGTCTGCACACCCCCAGCTCAGCAGTTATGAGACTAATTCTAGTAATTAATGCTTTATTGGTATTTAAAATTCTGAAGCTGCTTAATTGCGTTGTGAGCTCCCTCGAAGGAACACCACCCATAGCCAGGAATGATCAGTTCCTATTGTCTAGCCTGAACAAAACAACTTTGGTATACTCCCTTTAGCCATCAGTTTAAACAAATCAGTTTAAACATAAACAAATCTAGTGTTCTCCCTTGAACCATTGTTCTTTCCCTACAAAAACCCCTACCCACGCTCAAGTAAGTGCTCTGATGCCTGGATCCAAAATCTGTATCAGTTCCATTGGGACTTCATCTTCTCCTGACTGATTGTGCTGGGGGCTCTACCTGTCTCCAGCGCTCCGGACCCTCAGCCACCACCACCACCTGGGACCCCTGATTGATTCAAGCTTCATGGACTGGTGAGAACCCATCTCTCTCTCTCTCTCTCGCTCTCTAGGTATAGCCTTCTGACCCTGACTTGCGTAATCAGTTATCATTTTCTAAACCTGACTTTTGTAATCAAATTTAAGTTAGATTTAATATTATAACTGTTTTGTTTGTTTGGCTCCCCTTGTATGGTTATTACCTGGCAATAAATAACTTTCATGGTTAAGCTGGTTACCTCTCTCTCTCTCTCTCTCTCTCTCTGCAGTAATGCTCCTTGTTCCTACGCTAAAGATCCCTGCAGGGCCCAAAAATCCTGTGGGATTTGCTCACCTAGTGGGTTACTACCAGAACAATTGTAACGTGAATGTGGGGATAGGGAGGTTCTGAGTCCAGGGTCATATGACGGTGGCAGATTGAAAGTGCTGCTCGACCCAGGCTGCTCCGGCGTACTCTGTTCCGGTGCAGTGCCCATGGCATATGAGGGTGACAGCTTGGAGGTGCTGTTTGACCCAGCCTTTTAGCACTTTATAGGCAGTGCCTAGCATCTTGAGAGTGCTGCCGAGTCATTAATTAGATTCTTACCACACAGCTGTGAGGGACGGTGGGCAGGTAGTTATTGGCCCCAGTTCCAACTTTTGGAGGTAGGGAAACAGATGCAAGAAAGGTTAAGAGACTTGCCCCAGGCTACACACAGAGTCAGTGGCAGAACTAGGCTAAAAACTCAGGAATTTGACTGCCAGGCTCTTGCTTTCTTCTAGACTATGCTGTGTGTCTGAGGCAGGGTGCAAGGTGTGTTGACTCTAATAGAGTCCCATGGTGCTAAGTACAGTGCACAGGCTTTGGACCATCCTGTACTATCAATGTAGATTTAGTAAATGGAATTTCTATCAAGGGCTAAAACCACTGAGAATTGCTTAGACATACAAATGTTGTGGCCAGCCTCTTCTGGGCTGTTCTTTTGTCCTTAACAGTGTGCATAGCACCATTGCCCTGTAGGTAGAAAAAGATATATTTTAAATTGAGCTGCCTGTGAAAAAAGAGTGGGTTTAAATAACAGGAATACAAGGTTCATGAAGTAGAAGTATTTCTGAGAACCCCAAAACTATATTATGGCATTCAAAAAGCTTCCCATTCCATGCTGTTTCCCTTTATTGCATGAAGGGAAGAAAACAAGCTCAGCAGTAAAATGAATGATCCAAAAATAAATCACCAGTTCTATTTCAGTTTTTTTCAGTCGTTTGCCACTGTCAGTTCTCATTAGATGGATATTAATTAGTTGACAAAATCTAATCATCAATTTTTGTTTGTATCTTTAGTTACAAATTGCCTCCTAAGTTCATGACTGTACACGTGGGGTCAAATTCTTTCCTGGTGTAATTACACCCAAGAAGAATTGGCAGGTTGTGTCAGATGTGTTACTGGTGCATCTCAGTGTCTCACACTATGTGGGTGTTGTTTGCATATGTAAATACTTTATATTCAGGTCCAGACACTGATACCTTGCTCATGCTGAGTAGCACCTTACTCCATGAATACTCCCACTGAAACCAACGAGATACTACACAAAGGACATGGTACTCCTTGGTGTGAATCAAGACAGCAGCATCTGTCCTTTAGTTTCACAACAAACCCAGAACAACCTAGAAAATGAGGTCTCCTTCTGGGGCAACTTGTGTTATACCGTATCACTCATAATTTGTTCCTCTAGCTCCTATGATATCTGCTGGAAATCCTATTTCCCACAAATGCATTGTGGAATTACACTGAAGGTTTGCAGTACTGCTTATTGTGGGACTGGGTTTGAAATACCAAATTTAAGAAATAAATCTGTGCTTTTTCTAAGGGTTTAATTCTTGCTCACTAGACTGCAAGAAGAAACCATGATACCCTGAAATGAGTGTGTGTGTGCGCGCAGGGGGAAATGCTTAATAAATAGAACTAAAATGTACAAGGAAGATCCATTTAAACACAGAAAAGGAGAAAAAGAGGAGGTGCTATTAATATGAGGCTTTGTTACTCAATGTGCTTTTGGAAATGACTGCATTTGAAATATATGTTTTTTTACACACACACAAAACCTCAAATATTTGTGGAAGCTCTGGTTAGGTAAACTTCACATTTTGCACTGACATCAAATCTAGTCAGTTATTTGACCAATGCATATTTTGATCCTGAGCTGGCTTCCGTTGTAATCAATGTGAATTTTGTCACTGATTTCAGTGCAATGTGGATCATCCCAGGTGCCTTGTGTATCTATTATTTTTAGGGGTAACATGCTGACATTGACTAGCTAAAAATATTAATAAGACTTTCTAGTTTTTAAGTATTCGTTTAGGCTCTGATTGCACTGTTAAAGTCAATGGGAGCTTTGCCATTGACTTCAATGAGTATAGGATCAAGTTCTTGTTGTTTTTATTACTTACTGAGCACCCAAAAGCCAGCTTGACACCTTACGGTACAGAGCGAAAGACATGGGGGCTGATCCACAGCTGGTGTAAATAGTCATAGCTCCATGGAAGTGACTTCAGTGGTGATATGACAGTTTATACCAGCTGAGGAATAGCCCCTGCACCAAAACATTTATAATCCAAATTTAGATATTACACAACATGTGGGAGTCATAAACAATAGGGAATAGATGGGGTAAGAAGGGGCCGGAGTGTAGAACTGATCAATGAAAATGTTTTTAATTGTTCACTTTGTTAATATAACTTCATAAGCAAAGTTTTATGAATGAAACAACATTAATTCATGGGTTTCAGAGTAGCAGCCGTGTTAGTCTGTATTCGCAAATAGAAAAGGAATACTAGTGGCACATGAGAGACTAACCAATTTATTTAAGCATAAGCTTTCGTGAGCTACAGCTCACTTCATCGGATGCATTCAGTGGAAAATTGAATGCATCCGATGAAGTGAGCTGTAGCTCACGAAAGCTTATGCTTAAATAAATTGGTTAGTCTCTCATGTGCCACTAGTACTCCTTTTCTTTTAACATTAATTCATGAAACCGGTTACCCCAATAACTGGTAATTGAGTTTCACTTTCAATCCAATTGCTGCTTAAATCACTGAAACTTGCACTGTTTCAACATTGTAACTTCTGCTCACTGTTTGTCATTCATTATACTTGTCTATATTGTAACTTCTGTTCACTGTTTGCCATTCCTTACACTTGTCCATATTGTAGCTCAAACTCCATTTTAACTTGTCCCAAACTCCATTTTAAAATGCTCACTCCGTTTTGTAAAAGCTTGCTGCAACCTTCATTTTTGCAAAACCCTGTTGTAATCTTATTAGTTTAGATGTGTGAATGAGGTATGTATGGATGATGGAATCAACCTCCAGCCCCAGCTTGTCCTGATGAAATAAAGTGTAAACACCTAACAGCTGAAGATGCAGACAACAGCCCTGACAAAGGAAGAGGAGTCCACCCTCAGAAGAAAAGAACAAAAGTACAACTGAAAAAAACATCAAAGCCAGGTCCTAGGCTGAAAGTCAGGTCTGCAATTGACGGGTGATCAATCACACCGGACCCAGAGGCAGCATGACACAGCAAGGCCTATAGACTTTGGATTCAGACTAAAGCCTACAAAAAGGATGGGTGAGATGGAAGACTCTGAAGAGTAACATTCTGCTGCCAACATGGAAGGGCATCCGGTGCATGCCCAACAGAGACCCAGCTCCTCCTTGTGCCCGGCTTTCCTGGCCAGTTAGCTGCCACAAGCTACGAACCCAAGCCAC
Source organism: Natator depressus (assembly GCF_965152275.1). NCBI lineage: Eukaryota > Metazoa > Chordata > Testudines > Cheloniidae > Natator > Natator depressus. Next base: position 31,397,764 of record NC_134236.1, read on the forward strand.
GAACTCAAGCTACATTCAGGACTGGTAACTATACAGCAGCTGCAGAACCTGTGTGTGTGTGTATGAACGAACTTGTGAATGAACATGAAACTGAATGAAATGTCATAGCTATAACTGGTTTCAGAGTAGCAGCCATGTTAGTCTGTATTCGCAAAAAGAAAGGGAGTACTTGTGGCACCTTAGAGACTAACCAATTTATTTGAGCATAAGCTTTCATGAGCTACAGCTCACTTCATCGGATGCATTCAGTGGAAAATACAGTGAAGAGATTTAGATACACACAGAACATGAAAAAATGGGTGTTTATCATGCACACTGTAAGGAGAGTGATCACTTAAGATGAGCTATTACCAGCAAGAGAGTGGGGGGAGAGTGGGAGAAAACCCTTTGTAGTGATAATCAAGGTGGGCCACTTCCAGCAGTTAACAAGAACGTCTGAGGAACACTGGGAGAGGGGGGGAATAAACAAGGGGAAATAGTTTTACTTTGTGTAATGACTCAACCACTCCCAGTCTCTATTCAAGCCTAAGTTAATTGTATCCAATTTGCAAATTAATTCCAATTCAGCAGTCTCTCGCTGGAGTCTGGATTTGAAGTTTTTTTGTTGTAATATCGCAACTTTCATGTCTGTAATCGCGTGACCAGAGAGATTGAAGTGTTCTCCGACGGGTTTATGAATGTTATAATTCTTGACATCTGATTTGTGTCCATTTATTCTTTTACGTAGAGACTATCCAGTTTGACCGATGTACATTGCAGAGGGGCATTGCTGGCACATGACGGCATATATCACATTGGTAGATGTGCAGGTGAACGAGCCTCTGATAGTGTGGCTGATGTTATTAGGCCCTGTGATGGTGTCCCCTGAATAGATATGTGGACACAGTTGGCAACGGGCTTTTGTTGCAAGGATAAGTTCCTGGGTTAGTGGTTCTGTTGTGTGGTGTGTGGTTGCTGGTGAGTATTTGCTTCAGGTTGGGGGGCTGTCTGTAGGCAAGGACTGGCCTGTCTCCCAAGATTTGTGAGAGCGATGGGTCGTCCTTCAGGATAGGTTGTAGATCCTTGATGATGCGTTGGAGAGGTTTTAGTTGGGGGTTGAAGGTGACGGCTAGTAGCATTCTGTTATTTTCTTTGTTGGGCCTGTCCTGTAGTAGGTGACTTCTGGGTACTCTTCTGGCTCTGTCAATCTGTTTCTTCACTTCAGCAGGTGGGTATTGTAGTTGTAAGAATGCTTGATAGAGATCTTGTAGGCGTTTGTCTCTGTCTGAGGGGTTGGAGCAAATGCGGTTGTATCATAGAGCTTGGCTATAGACAATGGACCGTGTGGTGTGGTCTGGGTGAAAGCTGGAGGCATGTAGGTAGGAACAGCGGTCAGTAGGTTTCTGTTATAAGGTGGTGTTTATGTGACCATCGCTTATTAGCACCGTAGTGTCCAGGAAGTGGATCTCTTGTGTGGACTGGTCCAGGCTGAGGTTGATGGTGGGATGGAAATTGTTGAAATCATGGTGGAATTCCTCAAGGGCTTCTTTTCCATGGGTCCAGATGATGAAGATGTCATCAATATAGAGCAAGTAGAGTAGGGGCATTAGGGGACGAGAGCTGAGGAAGCGTTGTTCTAAGTCAGCCATAAAAATGTTGGCATACTGTGGGGCCATGCGGGTACCCATAGCAGTGCCGCTGATTTGAAGGTATACATTGTCCCCAAATGTAAAATAGTTATGGGTAAGGACAAAGTCACAAAGTTCAGCCACCAGGTTAGCCGTGACATTATCGGGGATAGTGTTCTTGACGGCTTGTAGTCCATCTTTGTGTGGAATGTTGGTGTAGAGGGCTTCTACATCCATAGTGGCCAGGATGGTGTTATCAGGAAGATCACCGATGGATTGTAGTTTCCTCAGGAAGTCAGTGGTGTCTCGAAGGTAGCTGGGAGTGCTGGTAGCGTAGGGCCTGAGGAGGGAGTCTACATAGCCAGACAATCCTGCTGTCAGGGTGCCAATGCCTGAGATGATGGGGCGCCCAGGATTTCCAGGTTTATGGATCTTGGGTAGTAGATAGAATATCCCAGGTTGGGGTTCCAGGGGTGTTTCTGTGCGGATTTGATCTTGTGCTTTTTCAGGGAGTTTCTTGAGCAAATGCTGTAGTTTCTTTTGGTAACTCTCCGTGGGATCAGAGGGTAATGACTTGTAGAAAGTGGTGTTGGAGAGCTGTCGAGCAGCCTCTTGTTCGTATTCCGACCTATTCATGATGACAACAGCACCTGTTGTGCTAATAAACGATGGTCACATAAACACCACCCTATACCGGAAACCTACTGACCGCTATTCCTACTTACATGCGTCCAGCTTTCACCCTGACCACACCACACGATCCACTGTTTACAGCTGAGCTCTGCAATACAACCGCATTTGCTCCAACCCCTCAGACAGAGACAGACACCTACAAGATCTCTATCAAGCATTCTTACAACTACAATACCCACCTGCTGAAGTGAAGAAACAGATTGATAGAGCCAGAAGAGTTCCCAGAAGTCACCTACTACAGGACAGGCCCAACAAAGAAAATAACAAAACGCCACTAGCCGTCACCTTTAGCCCCCAACTAAAACCCCTCCAATGCATTATCAAGGATCTACAACCTATCCTGAAGGATGGCCCAACACTCTCACAAATCTTGGGAGACAGGCCAGTCCTTGCCTACAGACAGCCCCCCAACCTGAAGCGAATACTCACCAGCAACCACACACCAAACAACAGAACCACTAACCCAGGAACCTATCGTTGCAACAAAGCCCGTTGCCAACTGTGCCCACATATCTATTCAGGGGACACCATCACAGGGCCTAATAACATCAGCCACACTATCAGAGGCTCGTTCACCTGCACATCCACCAATGTGATATATGCCATCATGTGCCAGCAATGCCCCTCTGCCATGTACATTGGTCAAACTGGACAATCTCTACGTAAAAGAATAAATGGACACAAATCAGATGTCAAGAATTATAACATTCATAAACCAGTGGGAGAACACTTCAATCTCTCTGGTCACGCGATTACAGACATGAAAGTTGCGATATTACAACAAAAAAACTTCAAATCCAGACTCCAGCGAGAGACTGCTGAATTGGAATTAATTTGCAAATTGGATACAATTAACTTAGGCTTGAATAGAGACTGGGAGTGGCTAAGTCATTATGCAAGGTAACCTATTTCCCCTTGTTTTCCTAACCCCCTCCCCACCCCGACCCCCTTCCTCAGATGTTCTTGTTAAACCCTGGATTTGTGCTGGAAATGGCCCACCTTGATTATCATACACATTGTAAGGAGAGTGATCACTTTAGATAAGCTGTTACCAACAGGAGAGTGGGTTTGTGTGTGTTTGGGGTCGGGGTCGGGGTGGGGTGGGGTGGGGAGAAAACGTGGATTTGTGCTGGAAATGGCCCACCTTGATTATCATACACATTGTAAAGCTCACTTTACATAAGCTATTACCAGCAGGAGAGTGGGGTGGGGGGAGAGAAAACCTTTTGTAGTGATAAACACTCATTTTTTCATGATTTGTGTGTATAAAAACAAACATCTTCTGTACTTTCCACAGTATGCATCCGATAAAGTGAGCTGTAGCTCACGAAAGCTTATGCTCAAATAAATTAGTTAGTCTCTAAGGTGCCACAAGTACTCCTTTTCTTCTTCATCCAGCAGAAATTGGTTTCCTGCAGCTTTCTTACCAGTGAGCTGAGGAGAGTTTCCTTCCCTCCTGTTTGTATTGTCTACGTGATATTAGGCTGAGGTAAGGTATTGTTTTCAGGCTGCCTTGGATATATCAGCCTGATCTTCAGGTCTGAGTTTGTCACAGTTGATACTTGCTGCAGCCCTGTAGCTATGCTGATTGTTGCCATAACTAGGCCTTGGGAAGGAAATTTCCCCCCATAAGGCCAATTAGCCAGCATAGGGAGAGCTTCGCCTTCTGGGATATTGTGGAAGATCCACAATAGAGGGTAGCATTGTCTGATGGCTAGAGCAAGGGACTGGTAGACAAGAGGCCTAGATATTATTCCCTTCAGTGTCTCTTTGTGCCAGTCTCTTCTGTACCTGAGTTTCCGCATTTGTAAAGTAGAGATAACACTGGCCCACATTTTTAAAGCACTGTAGGAGCAGCAAGTAAATGCTGTTATTATAAGTGCAAATTGTTATCAGCACGTGTTTCATGTGGTTATTTTAAAACATGCTGGAGCTTCTTCCCATCCATGGTGCATAGGGTTGCCAACTTTCTAATCGCACAAAACTGAACACCCCTGCCCTTTCCCTGAGGCCCCACCCCTTTTCCAAGGCCCCAGCCCTGCTTGCTCCATCCCCCCTCCCTCCATCGCTCGGTTGTCCCCACCCTCACTCACTTTCACCAGGCTGGGGCAGGGGGTTAGGGTGTGGCATGGGGGGGGTATGGGCTCTGGGCTGGGGGTGCAGGCTCTGGGCAGGGCCAGAAATGAGGGGTTCAGGGTGTGGGAAAGGGCTCCAGGTTAGGGTAGGGGGCTGGGAGTGTGGGCTCTGGGGTGGGGCCAGGATGACAGCTTTGGGGTGCAGGAGGCGGCTTCAGGCTGGGGCCAGGAGCTGGGATGTGGGGGAAGGGGCTTTGGGGTGGGGCCAGGGATGAGGGGTTTGGGGTGCAGGAGGGGGCTCAGGGTTAGGGTGTGTGTGGGGGAATCTGGGTGTGTGTGCAGGGTGCAGGATCTGGGAGGCAGTTGGGTACAGGAGGGGACTCCAGGGTAGGGCAGTGGGTTGGGGTATGGAAAGGGGTTCGGGGTGGAGGGTCCCAGCTGTGCTTACTGCAGCTCCCAGGAAGCGGCTGCGAGGTCCCTGTGGCCCCTAGGCACGTGGGTGGCCAGGGAGATTTTGTGTGTGGCCCTCGTGCCTGCAGGCGCTGCCCTTGCAGATCCCATTTGTCAAGGTTCCTTCCCCACTCTGAACTCTAGGGTACAGATGTGGGGACCTGCATGAAAACCTCCTAAGCTTACTTTTACCACCTTAGGTTAAAACTTCCCCAAGGTACAAACTATTTTACCCTTTGCCCTTGGACTTTCGCTGCCCCCACCAAACGTTTAACCGGTTAGTGGGAAAGGGTTGTTTGGAAACGTCTTTCCCCCCAAAATCCTCCCAACCCTTGCACCCCACTTCCTGGGGAAGGTTTGGTAAAAATCTTCACCAGTTTGCATAGGTGAACACAGACCCAAATCCTTGGATCTTAAGAACAATGAAAAAGCATTCAGTTTCTGAAAAGAAGAATTTTAATAGAAGTAAAAAGAATCACCTCTGTAAAATCAGGATGGTAAATACCTTACAGGGTAATTGGATTCAAAACATAGAGAATCCCTCTAGGCAAAAGCTTAAGTTACAAAAAGACACAAAGACAGGAATACCATTCCTTTCAGTACAGCTTATTTTCTCAGCCATTTAAAGAAATCATAATCTAACGCATATCTAGCTAGATTACTTACTAAGTTCTAAGACTCCATAACTGTTCTGTCCCCGTCAAAAGCATCAGACAGACAGACCAAGACCCTTTGTTTTTTCCCTCCCCTCAGCTTTTGAAAGTATCTTGTCTCCTCATTGGTCATTGTGGTCAGGTCCCAGCAAGGTTATCCTAGCTTCTTAACCCTTTACAAGTGAAAGGGTTTTTCCTCTGGCCAGAGATTTTAAAGGTGTTTACCCTTCCCTTTATATTTATGACACCATTGGTCACGGTTCCCAGCCAATGGGGGCTGCAGAGCCGGCACGTGGGGCGGGGCAGCGCACAGAGCCTCCCTGGCCGCCCATGTGCATAGGGGCCACAGGGACCTTGCAGCCGCTTCCTGTGAGCTGCGCGTAGCCAGGGCAGGCAGGGAGCCTGCCTTAGCCCCATGCCTTGGCTGTGCCACCAACTGAATTTTTAATGGCCTGGTTGGCAGTGCTGACTGGAGCTGCCAGGGTCCCTTTTCAACCCGGTGTTCCGGTCAAAAACCGGACACCTGGCAACCCTAAATTGGTGCACAAAGCAGCCACCCTTCTCTTCATTCACAACCTTCCTTAAAACATATTTCCACTTGGCGCTCCTCTTTCTGTAGGGCAGCATTACTCTATTGTAGTCTATCAAAATGTTGCTCACTCATGTGTCTGGTAAATACTTGGCTGTCTTCCTTAATAATTATCACTAGTCTTTTGCTTGTAGATGAAAGGGCAAAACAAAACCCAGGCCAAATATGTTCCTTTAGCTAATATGCTGAAAATTACAGCCTGGCCAGGAAATGTCAACATCTCTTACTAGAAAGTGACAGCCTCACTGACACAAGGCTGTGGATAATGAAGTGTCTTGCATTGCCACTATCACTATCACTGGGTTTCCTGAGCATCTGCAGTGCCAGAGGCAGCAGGGACAGGCCAAGGGCCTAACCTAAGAGAAAAGTTTAAAGTGCAAGTAGAATTAAAATGCTTTAAGTTCAGACCTACGGTATCTCTTAGGTAGAACAGAAAAGGAATGAAACCAATAGGATTCTGTAGAAATGTAATAGGGTTCACAGAAATTGCTCTAAAAACATAAGTTGTATGCAGTGTCGTTGTAGCCGTGTCAATCCCAGGATATTAGAGAGAAAAGGTGGGTGAGGAAATATCTTTTATTGGACCAACTTCTGTTGGTGAGAGAGACAAAATATTACCTCACCCGCCTCGTCTCTCTAAAAGCATACAATTTTATAGAGAATGTTCATTTTTGAACCATTTTTTTTAGAATTCAGTAGCAGCGATATAATACTATATTATTTTTTAGAATAATTAAAAAACCTTTAGAGAAGTTTATCATTTTCTATTAATTTTTATAGGACTATTCCCTAGGGGAGTGGAAGCAAATCCACTGCATTTGCGTTTCAGTAGGGCTGTGCTGACTTACACCAGGCCTGAATTTATTCTCATGGCTGTAACAAAATCCTGTGTTTCGTAACTGTTGAAGCATTTGGCCAAACTGTAATGTTTCATATAATGTAAAAAAAACCAACCACTATTACTGTTTGCAGACAAATCCTATAGGCACCATCCAGTCCTGTTGCCATGGAGACAACTAGCAAGGCAATAATTTTGGTCCAGATTAACAATTTGGATTATAAATATACAATGAAAAACTAATAGAATAGTGTTTATTTCTTGTTATATGTTATTGCATTTGTGCGGTGCTCCAAACGCACAAAATCGGATGTGAGGCACCAACCATCCAGCTTTCCTAAGCTCTGTTTGAAACCCATGGCTTTGGGGAAAACTGGCTCATTTCTTCATGGGTTGGGGTGCTCTGAAGCACTTCCTATATCATTCTGATCAGTATGGGAGCTCGGCAAACAGGAGATAATCACCAAAAGAACTGCACTCCTGTACTGAAAACCCTTGGTGTGGGGGAATTGTTATTGCCATGGAATGTAAACCAAAAGTAGTGTAGATAAACATAGCTCCTTACAATAGTGTAGGGTGCAGAATCCAGAGTTGTCAGAGGTTTAAAATCTGGTTTCCCTAGCACAGGAAGGCTGGAGCGAATAGGAGAGAGAGTACAGGGAGCATCTTCTCCTTACCCCAGTGCACCTGCCCATCAACCATTCAGAATGTTGACCTAGGGCTTCATTGTCTGCTATGCAGGCAAGCATGGTGAACATACCCAGTTGTGTTTTATAGCCCTAGCTTCCAATGCAGCTTTAGGTATGGTCCCAGCTACATGAGTAAAGTAGCTCAGTTAAATCTGCATGGCTGCTACAGTTCTGCTCCCTGCCCAGTGGCACACCTCAGGCAACAGAAGCCAGGACTTAACCCAGATGTTTGACAGCTGTGATTCTTCCAACTCCTCAACATACAATCCTTTTGGGAAAAGTCCTGTAGAATTTAACAGAAAATAGCATTTATATAGCTTTTTAACTACCGTATAAGATCAGTAGAGAGTTATTTTGGCAATTAATTGATCTTTGACTATTAGCTGTAAATATGCCCAATGGCCTATGATGGGATGTTAGATGGGGTGGGATCTGAGTTACTACAGAGAATTGTTTCCTGGGTGTCTGGCTGGTGAGTCTTGCCCACATGCTCAGGGTTTAGCTGATCGTCATATTTGGGGTCGGGAAGGAATTTTCCTCCAGGGCAGATTGGCAGAGGCCCTGGGGGCTTTTCGCCTTCCTCTGCAACGTGGGGCACGGGTCATTTGTTGGAAGGTTCTCTGCACCTTGAAGTCTTTAAACCATGATTTGAGGACTTCAATAGCTCAGTCATAAGTTAGGGGTTTATTACAGGAGTAGGTGGGTGAGATTCTGTGGCCTGCGTTGTGCAGGAGGTCCGACTAGACGATCATAATGGTCCCTTCTGACCTTAAAGTCTATGAGTCTATATCCCAGCTATAGTATCCCATAGGATGGTATAAAAATGGTTACAAAGATACAATTCACTTTTAAATTCTATTGTTTTTAGAGTCATTTTGTTAGAACTCTATTGAATTAATAGAGATGCTTATTACATTCTCTAGGAGTTTTATGGAAGAGAAGGCCACTAGCTTTGCCCTGTATCCTCTTGTGACATGTGCAGAGGGACACAAATTACATCAACAATTATGCATGAGAGCTAGTGTATAGAAGCAGATCCTATGCAGGAGCATATGCACTGAAGAATAGGAAAAGTGGCACCTAGTTATCAGCAGAAGAAGTGCAAGAGAGCACACAAGTTGATTAGTAATAGGGGATTCTGTCTAAACCATGCACATGGACATGTGTATGGCCACTAGTGCGGATCCATCCAAATACATGAGGTGGGAGAGGAGGCGCTGGTCATTCAGCAGGACAAAGGATCAGGAAGCATTATGTAGTGAGTCACAGCCAAGTAGTGAAACATGCACATAAAGCTATATAAATGCTATTTTCTGTTGAATGCTACAGGACATCCAGGCACTAAGGGAAATCAAACACCAATATATAGACCATCCCTCCTGATCAGGCCAGAGGAATCCAGAAATGACCGCCTCACTGATCAATGTATTTTAAGCACAGGAGGAAATATGGTTTTCACACCTAATACTACAGCTATTGGGAAATGCTGATTTTTTTTAATGTTTACAATATTTATTATTTGTATAGCTTCATTGGTGGTCAGGAAGGATGATCTTGTGGTTAAGGTGATGAACTGGGACTCAGAAAATCTGGGTTCAGTTTCTGGCTTTGACACAGACTTCCTGTATGACTTTGCACAAGTCACTTAATTTCTTTGTGGTTCAGTTCCCCATCTTGGAACTCTTCGTGATCATCTTTGAAATCTCATGGAGGATGGTGAAGTCCCAGAGGAGTGGAGAAGGGCAAACATAGTACCTGTCTTCAAACAGGGGAACAAAGAGGTCCAGGGGAATTAAAGACCAGTCAGTCAAACTTTAATGACTGGAACAAATTATTAAACAATCAGTTTATAAGCTTATATCTAGTTTACAAGCTTATATCTTATCGTCTAGATTATTAAGTTTGTATCTAGAGGATAATAGCATTATAAGTGATAGCCAACATGGATTTGTCAAGAACAAATCGTGCAAAACCAACCTAATTTCCTTCTTTGACAGGTCTACTTGTCTAATGGATGGCAGAAGCAGTAAATGTGATTTATCTTGATTTAATAAAGCTATTGACACAGTCTCACATGACATTTTCATAAGCAAACTAGAGACATGTGGCCTATATGAAATTATTATAAAGCAGGTGCACAATGATTGAAAAAGCATCCTCAAAGAGCAGTTATCAATGTTTCACTGTCAAACTGGGAGGGCGTCTGTGATGGGTCTGATGTTACTCATTATTTTCATGAATGCCTTGGATAATGGAGTGGAGAGTCTGCTTATAAAATTTGAAGATGACACCAAGCACCAAGGGGGTTGCAAGCAACGGAGGGCAGGATTAGAATTCAAAAAGACCTCTAAACTGGAGAGTAGGTCTAAAATCAACCAGCTGAAATTCAATAAAGACAAGTGCAAAGTACTCCACTTAGGAAGGAAAAATCACAAACATGGGGGTAACTGGCTAGGTGGTAGTATCGCAGAAAAGGATCTGGGGGTTATAGTGGATCACAAATTGAATATGAGTCAACAATGTGCTGTGGTTGTGAAAAAGACTATCATCATTCTGGGGTATACTAATAGGAGTGTTGTATGTAAGATATGGGAGGTAATTGTCTTGCTCTGCTCAGCACTGAGAAGGCCTCAGCAGGATAGGTGTGTCCAGATCTAGGTGCTGCACTTTAGGAAAGATGTGGACAAACTGGAGAGTCCCAAGGAGGGCAACAAAAATGATAAAAGGTTTAGAAAACCTGACTTATGAGGAAAGGTTAAAAAAACCTGGGCATGTTTAGTCGTAAGAAAGGAGACTGAGGGGGAAACTGATGACCGTCTTCAAGTATTTTAAGGGCTGCTATAAAGAGGACAGTAATCAATTGTTCTCCATGTCTACTGCAGTAGTCAGCTTAATCTGCAGCAAAGGAGATTTAGGTTAGATATCAGGAAAAGCTTTCTAACTTAGCGGCGGCTCCGGGGCCGCAACCTGCTGACAGGGCTGGGCATCTATGGTTACACGTTCTACAAGATCTCCCAGGAGCGATTCCTGGATGAGCTGCCGGGCCCAGGCTGCCAAGACCCCTGCGGACTGAGACCCTGCACAGGCCAGGGCTGCTCTCCACTTGGGATGGACCCAGCTGGAACTGATGCATTGCCAGGGACCCTCAGCAGTCTGACTCCTCCTGGGTTGCATCTGCCTTTGACATGCCTGGCACTCCCTATGGTGGGCTGAGTCCCCGTAGTGTGTGTGTATGTGGGGTTTCCCTCTCCCCTGTGCCCAGTGAGGACCAGGCTCCTGCTACCTCCAGTTAAACCTTCAGGCTGCAGTTGCAGACTGTGGTGCAACAGCACCAGGTTTGTTTCCTGACATGCTCATCTGCCATTCACCCTCTGAAGCAGGTGGCCAGGGCCTCAATAAACCCGTCTAAATGATTTAAAAAAAATAGGATAATTATTTACTGAAATAGGTGTAGGCATATTCCAATATTTGTGATTCTGTTCATAAGAAATTGTAAACCTGCAATATTGATTCATAATATTTATTAAATCTGCATTTATAATTCTTCTATTTGACATAATTGTAAATCTGCAATATTGATTTACAATTCTGTATTAAAGCTTGCAAACCGTACCTTGCAAACCGCTCAATTGGCTTTGCTTTCTCTAAATTGATACTTTCTCACTTGTTATTAAGATTGACGCTTGTAAAACTAAACGGCTTAATTGACTCTGCTTTCTCTGTATTGGCGCTTTTCATTGATTGTAATTGAGATTGACGCTTATAAATGTAAACCAATCAATTAACGTTACTTTCTCAAATGGTTATGTTCAATTGGCTCTACTTTGCAAACAGATACTTTGTGATGGAGATTGACATGATTGTTAACTAACTTCACTTTATGTTCAATTGGCTCTACTTTGCAAACAGATACTTTGTGATGGAGATTGACATGCTTGTTAACTAACTTCACTTTATGTTCAATTGGCTCCACTTTGCAAACGGATACTTTGTGATGGAGATTGACATGCTTGTTTGTAACACCCATGAAGAACCGCGAATTGGAGCGGCACTCATAGAAATGTCACATAGAGACCCCCCACCCTCTATAGTTTGGATCAGGAATGTTAAAAAACTGGGAGTCTCAAATAAATAACACCTTTGTATAATAGAAGAAAGGCAATACCGAAGGAATGTTAAAAGACAGGGAGTCTCAAATAAAATAACAATACTCGGTGAAATGAGAAATACGTTTTTTTATTAAAGTAAGGAATGTATGTGAATGAATGGTGGGTTTTGAATAATCAGGGAAGTGCCAGCCTAGGAATTTAACATCGATTGGCCGAAGAAGACGCCAGGTGGAGACAACCAGAGAACCCCACCGGAGGGCAGACTGGGATCCACCCGACCAATTCAAAGGATGAAGAAAGCTGATGAGCACCTGACAGCCGTCCTGGAGCAGTCATGACTAACAATATGACAAAGCAAATTCCATGGACTGGCATAGGAAGAAATTCCTATAAAAATGGATACTAAGGACTGAGAACTTTGAGTCTCCAGTTCTGCCACTACCCTTCAGGAGCATCGGATGCGCATCTGACACGGACTCGGCTCCACTCTCGTGTACAGGTTACCTGGCCAGTACCCTGTCACGAGCAACCTCTAGGCTGGTAACTATAAACCCCTATGCAGAACTGGTATGAATGAATGAATGAATGAATGAATGAATATATATATATATATAGTTAAGCAAGGAATAAGTAACGATAGGACAGTGTGAGTTTTATATTTCTTTATTATATTTACAATAAATGTGGCATTTTGCCTTTCCCCTCTAATAAGATCCTGCTGGTTTTTATTTTATTGGTACATAAATGTGGCATTTTGCCTTTCCCCTCTAATAAGATCCTGCTGGTTTTTATTTTATTGGTACAACATTTTGGTGTAACATAGGCTGTCAAGAGAGGAGGTGGAATCCCCATCATTGGATGCTTTTAAGAACAGGTTAGATAAATATTTTTCAGGGATGGTCTAGGTCCTGCCTCTCCACTGGGGGGCTGGACTAGGGGACCCATTTGGGTCTACATTTCTGTGATTCTATGATTTTATGGGGATAATCATTTTTCCTGTCTTCCACCCATCTGTCTTATCTTTTTATATTGTAAGTGCCTGTTGGCAGTACAAGCTTGTGGGCAGTCTCTCACTATGTACTCTGTCTAAACAATGGCCCTTGATTTCAGGTGGGTTCGCTAAGTGCTTCCATAATTATTAACAGTGATAAGAGTTATTACCAAAAGGCTTCTTGGAAGGAGTGGCATGAGAACACATTAGAACTATTGAAAACTTTTGGGAATCAAATGCTCCACTTGACACTTTTTACTATCATAATTTGCCTTTCGTGACCTGTTAAATATTTTAATTAAATTTATGTAGCCTAAAGTTTAAACCACATTAAGTTGGTTCAACACTGCATTTTTCGCAATCTCTAGGAGAATACTAAATAATAAATGCCAGCCGACAATGGAATGAATAGTTTACACAGAACGTTTGAGGAAAAATTCCATTTTCTGAAAAATGGGTATTTAATTTTTATTTTTTTATATAAGAAGAAAAATAGGCTGTTCTCCTGTATGAAACAGCAGTTCAGGCACTGTTTGCTGAATATCAGGGGAAAAACGCAGATGTATAGGTGTTCTGCTGCTCTAAGCAGGAATCCCATTCTAAAATGGGGAACCTGTAGTACTTTGAAAATGTTACTCAGGCTTTTTCTGGCTGGGAGAATTGCCACTTTATATGGTGTATGAAGAAATCCAAGGAAAAACTAGAGAGAGAAGGCAGAAAAGAAATCATCACTGGGTCTACCTGATAACATTTTGTAGATGTTGGGGTCATAATATTCCATTGGGTTCCAGAGAATGCAAATTATATTCCATTGTCTCTTCGTCATCTCCTACTTAAAAAATCTAATGGCCTAGCCCAAAGATTTGAAATTTGAGTGTCTAGATGTAGGCATCTAAATCCCTGTTTAGCCACCTAGATAAAAGTGGCCTGATTTGTAGAGGTTGAGCACCCATAATTCCCACTGGATGTAGGAGGGAGATGAGGATGCTCTCAGCACCTTTGAAAATCAAGCTGCTTTTATTTAGGACCCTAATTTTAGGCATCTGTTTAGGTTTGACATTTTTGGCATGGTGTATTTTGGCATAGAAAGATTTTAATAAGCTTGCAGTCTTTCTCTGTTAAACCGTATGTCAGACACTTGTCTTACTTCCTGTAATATATCAACCTTGATCTAAGCTAATGCTCAGACCTACCTGCCCAGCTACTCTTTTCAGCTCTCCATTTATTAAAGCTTTAGATGTGGATATGATTTTGCCCTGCTTATTGATGTTAGGCAATTTGATCTGCATCCTTAGAGACCCGTCTGTAAAACTTTGCTTCCGTCTGTTTCATTTGGGCAAGATGATCAGAACTACAATCCATTTGCACTTCAGATTCCTGGTTCTTTGAATTTCCTTGGGGATATGCAGTGCTGCTTGCTGGCAGAAATGAAGCACAATTGTGCTTGCTTTCCTGCTCTATTTCCAGTGAATTTGCCTTTGTGTCTCATCATGGTTTGGGACATCCTGTTCATGCCCATCCTCAGGGTATTGGCTATGTGGGAAAGGAAAAAGAGCGGTGGAGCAAAGTGGTATAACTAGCTAGTAAATCTGTTTTCAGCTGCTGGCCATACAGTAAACCGTCTCCCCAGAAGAGCAACTCATTGGAGTAATTAAGAACTATTGTCAGTATATCTATAAAAAGAACACCAATGTTACAGGGTCAACAAGAGACTTGAAAAGCTTAAAAGTTCAACTCTGCTCCATTGTGCGTATGCCGTAAACAACGTTTTCATTCTCCGCTGCCTTGCACCTTGTGTATCCATTCATGCCTGTGCAAAGGGGGTGTAAATCTCTGTCTGATTTAGAATGGCATTGCTGTACATCCACTTTGCACTCTCTGTGCAGGTGTAAATGTTTGTGCAAGGCAGCAAAAAGGCAGACTGAAGCTCCCTTGGGGCTGGTCTTCACTACAGGGAAATCGACACTGCAGCAGGGATCGATTTAGCGGGTATAGTGAAGACCCACTAAATTGACAGCAGAGCACTCTCCGGTTGATCAGCTCTCCAAAAAGAGTAAGGGAAGTCGACTGGAGAGCGTCTCCCATTGACGCAGCATGGTAAAGACACCAGGGCAAGTTGACCTAAGCTACGACGAGTCCAGCTACGTGAATAATGTAGCTGGAGTAGTGTAACGTAGGTTGACTTACCTCCGTTGTGAAGACAAGCCCTCTATATCTATCACCATGCATTTTTTGTCATTTAATGCAATCTATAATCTCATGCAGCTTTCCATACATTCCAATGCACTGCTTCTTCAAACTGGATTTGATTTTCAAGTTACAAACCAAGCCAGGCTGGAAGGAAATGCATCCAGTAATTTTAAAGTTAAACCTATGAACATTTAAAATTGGATGGTCATATTCATAGAGTTTAAGGCCAGAATGGACCATTAGATCATCTAGTCTGACTTTCTGTATATTACAGGGCGTTAAATTTCACTCAGTCACCCCTGTATTGAGCCCAATAACTTGTGTTTGGCTAAGGCATAACTTCCAGAAAGGCATCCAGACTTGATCTGAAGACACCAAGAAATGGAGATCCACCACTTCCCTTGATAGTTTGTTCTAATGGCTAAGATCAATGTTCACGTTGTGCTCCCCATCGGTACCCAGTCCAAGCTGGGGAAGCTAATGATCCAATCAGCAGACCAAATTCGGTGATGAATCTTGGTCACGTGCCACCTGAGGCATGTTGCGCATATGCTAAGAAGAAGAAGAAGCTCCCTCACTGTTAAAAAATTGTGCCTTATTTCTAATATGAATCTGTCTGGGTTCAGCCTTCAGCCATTGGTTCTTGTTATGCCTTTCTCCACAAGATTTAAAGAACGTTTAGGGTCCAGTGTTGTTTGTTTTTGAAAGTATTGATATGCTGTAATCAAGTCATGTCTCGTCTTTTTTTTTTTTTAGTAAGATAACCAGATTGAACTCCTTATGTCTCTCATTTTAAAGCATTTTCTCCAATTTATTGAAGGAGACAAGTGGTGCATTGATGCCTGGATTATTGACAGAGTACAGAGGCTGGAGTGTAGCACAAATATACACAGGCCCAGCTGGTGCTAACCATCTTAGCTCTAGTGAATGGAGCTACACCAATTTATACCAGTAAGAATCTGCCCCGTTTACTTTAGTCTTTGTGTATTTTTTTTTAAAAAAAGCTTAGATTTTGTCTATGTATAACATCCCTAAATGAATTCCTAAAAAGCATCAGGTTGCATTGGATAAGAAAGGCAGGAACTTCAAAGGTAAGCCAGCTCACCTCCTAATTTTGGTTGTACCAATTCCAGACTCCAGCCATGTCTGAGAGCCACATGGGAAACAATTCTGCAAGATGCATCTTTCAATCAGCAGCTGTCAAAATTTGCTTATCTTCAGATACCTCTGTAAGAAGGTAGAGCTGTGACCTCCCTCACTTGAAATACGGAGTATTAGGCTCCAAGCTCCAAAAATGTGAGAGGAAAGCCACCCATGTCGGAAGGCAGTTTGGAAGATAATTGCAACCAGCTGCTGACAGAGGTCATCAAGAATTTAATTCTTAGACAAGCTGTTACATAATTTTGAAAGCAAAGAAAGATCCTAACCCAGCCACAGTGTCTCTTATAGGGCTCACTCTCCTCTGGCATTGGACCAGATGGTACTATTCACATACTCAGCTGAGCAGGGCAGGACTGACCATCCTGCCTCGACTCTGACTGTGCCTACCCAGATCTCAGGTTGAGGTTTGGTGTGGAGCTCAGCCCCTGCTCTTCAGAAACCCCACCCTCTGAGCAAGTTGGGAAGGGAGGTGATGGAGTCTTGATGGAATAGCAGGGCAGACATGATGGGGGAATTAAATGGTAACATTTTAGGAGCTACACTAATTTCTATCCTACCCTTGGAGCAAGAGGGGATCAAGGGAAGAATTGCCACTGTCTTTGCCAAAGCCTATTTAATGGCATTTCAAGTATATCTTGTGAACCAGCCAGGCTAGAAAATCAAGCAAAACACCATTAAAAACTGGTAATCCCAGTGTTAAAATTACTTAAAGCATCTTCTCTAGCTTTGCTGGTTTGTTAGGTGACAGACCTTAAAATCCCATTATTTTCATTATGCTCTTCCATGTCTGCTGTGCGTGGTGCTTGTGGCAGAGTATCCCAGCCTGTGACCAGTCCGACCCTGGGTACAATTCACAGTGATGGCTGGTCAAAAGGTGACAGTGCTAGCAAGATTTGTTAACACTGGTAGGTAAGATGGAGTGAGGGATACATTGGGGCTGATAGAGCAATCTGCTGATAAAAAGGGAGTCAGGGAAGATTAGCCATTTGTGCGTTGTCTGCTCAAATTTCTGAATGCGAACTAATAAGCCCCCTTAAATATGTTTCAGCTGTTTTGAGCTCTTTACAAATCTGGGTCTCATGTAAGCACTGATATCCTCCCTGTGTTAGTTATTTAGAAATCCCCGAGTCTGCCTTTCCAATGAGTTCTGTGCCCAAGAAGCTCTCTCCCTCTGCTTCCTCTCAGGGTCACACTCACAACAGCTTTCCTGATTTTCTCTTCTCTCTCACACACACAGCTTGCAAAAACCAACCTCCTAACCTCTCAACCCACTCAGCTCAGCTCGTCTGAGGCCTTGCCATGAGGCCCAGTGCCCGAGGCAGTAGCCTCTATTGTTTCCAGCAGTCTCACTAAATAAAGGGGCTTAATTGTTCCTGAAAGAAGGATGATGAACACACCCGCAGGCTTTCACCAGGTCTGCAAAGATGCTGGCAATGATTAGTACCTTACATCAAAATCATACCTTCCTCTCCCATTGAGATGATATCACCCCCTAATTCTTTTACATAAGTGGGATGTAAATTGTGCATAGATCTTCTGCACAGGGGGTGAATCTCACCCTGTTGGACTTGTTCTGAGCATGTGGTCAGCACTTAACAAATTATAACCATCAGCATGTAAAACTGATAGACTATTAACAAGGCTTGTTACTAAGCGGGGAGGGGGTGGGAAATCCATCATACGTTCCTGATGGTTGATAAATAATGATCAGGATGAAAAATCTGACTGATTTAGAACCAGTTAAGGCCCATAAACCCCATCATCCCCCAGAGTATAATTTTCCATGTTTTGAACTATTTAAAATGTTCTGTTGTTTAAGTTATTTATCTCTGTATAGCAGTGGATGCTAGTTTAGTGACTCTGTAGGCTGCTTTAATTAAGATTACAACTCAGGAGATTACAGTGAAGAAGCAAAAAAGACCAATCTAAATATTTTATCAGTGGAGACAAGTGAAGGCACTTTGTTCTCATTTACCTCAGATCAGTGTGTTTGCAGACTTTCCTAAACTGTCCATCATCCCTTATTTTTGGAACCAGTTTCTTATTTTTAGGCTATTCTTTTGATTTTTTTTTTAATGCACAAAGTAAAATATCCCATACCAGCAACATTTTCCCAAGTTGAAAGTAAATTTTAATAAGCAAGCTCTGCATACCCAACGGCAAGGAAGTTTGCACAAATTAAATTTTACTCGGCAAGTAGAACAAAATTATAACTATGTGGAAATTGCTTTAATAGGCAGGATCTTAGTATCTGTAGATATTAGACTAACCTGGAGGAAATTGTTGTGGTGTTCAATGCTGATAAAAAATAATTATGAAAATGCACTAGAATTTCTGCCACTAAGGTCTGGAAAATGAAGTTTACAGAAGTCTCTCCTATAAATCTAGTTCTGCAGCCCTTGGGTTTATGGTCCATTGGAATGGATAGGATTAAACGGGTATGCAGTGTAGTCGTAGTTGTGTCAGTCACAGGATATTATTAGAGAGACAATGTGGGTGAGGTAATATTTTTTATTGGACCAACTTCTGTTTGTATGAGAGACAAGCTTTTGAGCCAGAGCTGATTTTTAGGTCTGGGAAAGGTCCTCTGAGCATGAATGCTAAATGCAAGATGGAACAGATTGTTTAGCATAAGTAGTTAGCACATATTCTAGGGAACTATTCAAGGTGGAATAGCCCATTAACACCTCTGCAGTCAGAGGATTAAAAAAAAGGGGTGGGGGGAGGCTAATATATTTGAGATTGTTGTAATAAACCATAAATCCAGTGTCTCTGTTCAGTCCTTTGAAAGGGCACCTATGGGTGCAGGTTGGGCTAGGGGAGTCTGGGCCCTAAGGCTGGCTCTCTCTCTGTTGGGGGAAACCTTAGTGGCCTATATGGCTCTGAGTGCGGAGCAGGCCAGAAATTGCCAGGTGGTGAGGGCAACCATCCTGGATCAGGGGGTCTGTCCACTGAGGAGTACTGCCAAAAGTTTCAGTCCACAAAGTGGACTGGGGGTTTGCAGCCTTTGGCATTTGCCCAATGGTTGATGGACTGGTCTATCTACTGGTTAAGACCAGACACCCAAATGGTGGGGCAGATATTGGAAGCTCTGTTACTACAACAGTTCCTTCAGGGCATCCCCGAGAATATACAAGTGTGGGTCAGGCAGCATTGACCAGGTACCATGGATGTGGGGGTGAAATTGACAGGGGAATACACAGAGGTGGACATATAGTGGCCTGGAGCTTTGGAGGAAGACTAGAGAACCCACAGCAGGAAGAGGCATAGAGAGGAAGAAGGAAGAACCCAGAGGAGCTCCAGCTAGGATTACATGCTATCAGTGTGGGTGACAGGGGAACACAAAAAGGGGTTGCCTGTATGTAGAATGTGGTTTTGCCAAGCTTTTCAGCTGGGCTGGGACTAGAGGGAAGAAACAGGAACAGAAACTGTCCACCATTTCAGTAATGGTGGGGAGGAAGCTCCAGAGGGGTCTTTTGGATACAGCCTCAGCTTACTTTCAGGTCCAACGGGACATGGTGAAGCCTTGCTGGATGATTCCAGGAGCAACTATGAATGTAGTGTGTCCATGGGGATAAGAGATGCTGCCCTAAGGCCCAAGTGCCCGTGGAGCTCTGGGGGAGGTTTTGTTGGAAACAGGTCTCGTAGTGGAGGGGCTGCCCTATCCTGTTGTGTGGGCACTGACTGGAGCCCCTTCCCAATAGGGAAACAAGGGGGTGTAAGGAATCCCAGGTTGGGGAAAAGGAAATCAGCAGAAAGAGAAAAGAATAAGCCCGAGGGGGAAGCAGTAGTAGCCTCCAGACAATGAAGCCTAAGTCGAGAGGAAAGGAGACTCCTCCAGCAAACCGAGGGCGAGGGGATAGGAATAAAGGAAGGGATATACAGGGGAAACAGACAACCTGAACTCCTTAGTAGAGGTTGAGAGATCTATGGAGTCCCAGGCACCACAGCCCCAAGGAGAAGAAACACAGGCATGGTTTGCAGGGTTGGGAGAACCCGAAGCCCCGAGCAACCTCCATCCACCACCAGATACAAAGGGGGAACCATCCCACAGGGTGCCCATGGTGTGATGACTTGTGGGCCACAGCAAAGCTGTGGAGGTATCCTCTCCGCACAAAATGTGATTTTTGTGGGTGAAGAATGAGTGGAACCCACAAGGGTGATCCAGATGATCACCATAAGGACACACAGAGATTCCTGCCAGGTGGCGCCTCTGGTAAGTGAGGGAGAGCATGGGGAAAGAAAAATCTTACTGTCAGGAAAGGGGGGAGGTGTGTGACAGAGTGCTGAGCAACAGCATCTGACCCAGCACTCTGGTCACTGCATCTCAAATTAATTACCAGAGCAGACCTCATTAAGAAGAGCTAACTGATGGGCTGAGGAGAACTAAGAGGCTAATTAGGCCATAAGGCAGATAATACAAAAGGCATAGAAAGGAAGTGAGAAGGGGGGAAGCAGAGAGAGAAAGAGAGAGATCTTCCTTGCTTGCCTCAGGAGTTGAGGGCTCCCTAGGACTCTAGGTGTAAGGCTGTTTAAGGGTCATGGAAACTAATATTATAAATAAACTGCATGGGGTGTTTTACCAGCAAAAAGATCTGTGAACTGTTTGTGGACTTGAACAGAGGCAAGAGCAAGCTGGCCCCGCCGCAGTGTTTAATCAGGTGGCAGTGTTGGCTGTAAGCCATGCACCCTCCCAGGGGGATCTACACTATCAATTTTTAAAAATCATGGCATAATAATAATTTGGAAAGGGATGCTACAATTCTTTAAGTAGTCTACATGTGTATTTCTGCTGGGTTGAACTAATGTTACAAAGCTCAGAGTGGGGGGGGGGGGATTGCCAAAACTTTGGAGGATAGAACTAAAATTCAGAGGGATCTTGATAAATTGGAGAACCTGGCAATAGACAACAAAATGAAATTCAAGACAAATATAAGTTGGTACACTTAGGTGTTACCCCCCAAAATGGATTTTGGACCGTCCCTATAATAACCTGCCTATCGCCCCCTTAGTCTATTCTTCCTGAAGTATGAGTTTCCAGTGTTGCTAAGGAAACACTAAAGCACACGGATATAACCTTCTGATAAAATGATCCACACAGGCAGTATATCTTCCAAAACACAGTATCTTTTTATTAAAGTAACTATGAATCCCTACTACAATGTACTCTAGGAATAGAAATCAAACACAAATTCTTTATTGCAAGTTAAAGATCATTCAAACCGCAATCGCACACAGTTTAAATGATTCTAAGTGACGTGCTTTGTTACAAATGGCCAGTTTGTAACAAATCACTGACAGCAGTTTTTAAATTGCTTTACAGTTGATATAGGTAAGTTGGAATCAGTAATATAATATTTATGCATTTTTATACACACACACACACACACGCTAATCCTACATACTATTGTATACTATGATTAAAAGAATAGCAGGCTTCCTTTATAATTATGTTGGTATCCCTTTACATCACACTTGCTGCTTTATAAATAGCTGTTGCTGCTCAGCTCCTGGCAGTCAGCTTTGCTCCACTCTGGCTTTCTTCTCTCTCACTCTTTCTGAAGCAACTTTTCTAACTTTTTTCCAGCAGCTCTTCTTTGGCTCCCCGGGCTGGCTTGCAATTCGTTCGTCTTCTCCTGATCAGTTCTCTTTCCTTAATTCAAATCCCGGCAGCTGGCCTTTTATGCTGCACTCTGGCTCTGTTCTAATATATCTTTCTATTCTTAGAAGTAGGGTTGTCGATTAATCACAGTTAACTCATGCGATTAACTCAAAAAAATTAACCGCAATTAAAAAAATTAATCACGATTAATTGCTCTGTTATACCATAGAATACGAATTGAAATTTATTAAATATTTGTGGATGCTTTTCTATATTTTCAATACTGATTGCTATTACAGCACAGAATACAAAGTGTACACTGCTCACTTTAAATTATTATTTTTTATTACAAATACTTGCACTGTAAAAATGATAAAAGAAATAGTATTTTTCAAGTCACCTCATACAAATACTGAAGAGCAGTCTCTTTATCATGAAAGTGTAACTTACAAATGTAGATTTTTTTTGTTACATAACTGCACTCAAACACAAAACAACGTAAAACTTTAGAGCCTACAAGTCCACTCAGTCCTACTTCTTGTTCAGCCAATTGCTAAGACAAACAAGTTTGTTTATATTTACAGGAGACACTGCTGCCTGCTTTTTATTTACAATGTCACCTGAAGTGAGAACAGGCATTCGCATGGCACTGTTGTAGCCAGTATTGCAAGGTATTTACGTCCCAGATATGCTAAACATTCGTATGCCCCTTCATGCTTTGGCCACCATTCCAGAGGATGTGCTTCCATGCTGATGATGCTCGTTAAAAATAATGCATTAATTAAATTTGTGATTGAACTCCTTGGGAGAGAATTGTATGTCTCCTGTTCTGTTTTACCTGCCTTCTGCCGTATATTTCATTTTATAGCAATTTCGGATGATGACCCAGCACATGTTTGTTTTAAGAACACTTTCACAGCAGATTTGACAAAACACAACAAAGGTACCAATGTGAGATTTCTAAAAATAGCTACAGCTCTCGACCCAAGGTTTAAGAATCTGAAGTGCCATCCAAAATCTGAGAGGGACGAGGTGTGAAGCATGCTTTCAGAAGTCTTAAAAGAGCAACACTCAGATGTGGAAACTACAGAATCCGAACCACTAAAAAGAAAATCAACCTTCTGCTGGTAGCATCTGACACAGATGATGAAAATGAACATGCGTTCATCTGGTCTGCTTTGGATCGTTATCAAGCAGAACCCGTCATCGGCATGAACGCATGTCCTGGGGAATGGTGGTTGAAGCATGAAGGGACATATGAACCTTTAGTACATCTGGCACGTAAATGTCTTGCAACGCGAGCTACAACAATGCCATGCGAATGTCTGTTCTCACTTTCAGGTGACATTGTAAACAAGAAGCAGGCTAAATTGTAACCAGACTTGTTTGTCTGAGCGATTGGCTGAAGCAGGACTGAGTAGACTTGTAGGCTCTAAAGTTATACATTGTTTTATTTTTGAATGCAGTTTTTTGTACATAATTCTACATTTGTAAGTTCAACTTTAATAATAAAGAGAGTGCACTACAGTGCTTGTATTAGGTGAATTGAAAAATATTATTTCTTTTGTTTTTTACAGTGCAAATATTTGTAATAAAAATAAATATAAAGTGAGCACTGTACACTCTGTATTCTGTGTTGTAATTGAAATCAATATATTTGAAAATGTAGAAGACATCAAAAATATTTAAATAAATGTTATTTTATTATTGTTTAACAGCACGATTAATTGCGATTATTTTTTTTAATCGCTTAACAGCCCTACTTAGAAGCAATTACCTCATTCACACATACTCAGTATCAACCATTACTTCAGGGCTATGATTGACAGCTCTGACCTTTAGAACAAGTTACAACCAGTATCAGTGGGCTATGACCAGCCAGCTGATCAGCTAACTGACCTTTCTGTCACATGTTACTGCACATACTCAGTAGCCACCAATTTTGGACATGCTCACTGCTGCTGTTTACCTCAGAGCTGAGATTCTGCTGATACACATACACATTTGGCTTTCTGCCAGGGCACCTGTAGCAGGGTGGTTACCCGCTCCTGCCCTGAAGGGCTTGAAATCAGTCATGGCAGAGGGCTGAGGCTGCGAGAGGGCTGCTGCTAGGGAAAGCAGCAAGCCGCGGCTGATTGGGGAAACAGCCACAGCTGTGGCCACGGCCCAATCAGGGCCCAGCTGGCTTTTATAAGAGGGCAGTGGGCCAGGAAGACATAGTCACTCTCTCTCTCGATATTGAGAGGGAAGGGCCTGGGAGCTGAGCAGGGTACCTAAAGTGGAGCAGGGCTGGGGAAAGGCCAGAGGAGCTGGGGAGCTCTGGCCTGAGAAACCCCGAGGCTGCAGGCCTTGATGAAGGCCTAGGAAAAGGGTACTGGGGTTGCAGAGGGCAGCCCAAGGGTAGGCAGAAGCAGCAGGTCCAGACCCTCCTTGCCGATGATGAGTGGCAATTATACTGCAGTCCACCTCAGGGAGTGGGAGCTAGATGGTGACTGGCAGTAGCCAAAGACTGAGGCGAGGTGGGGATAGAAGGTGGAGGTTCCCTGGGGGGCGTGGATACCCAGATCTGTGGGGGTACTGCCAGGGGGCAGCACCCTGTGTGAAATGGGCACTGGGGTCTGGGAGGGACTCAGGGCCTAGCGGTCAGTGGGACACCAGCCTGCAAAGGGTGCTCCGGAGGCTGGAAATGCTAATTTCCTGGACAACCAGCAGGAGGTGCCGCAGGGGTGAGTCCCACCCTGCTACAGCACCATCTCAGAAATTCTGGGCTTTCTGCCAATTAAGTGAACTTGTCACCCTACCCTAATTAAGCTTAAGATCCGCAGCTTGAAGTGGACTAGCTTTTATCTGTTCACAATAGAGATCAGGCACACAAAATGGAGGTGGGAGAATTTCTCTAGTAATATAGGGAAGAATGGGGGAAAATTGGTTGGGAACAGCACTGTAGAGAAGGATCTGTGAATTGTGGTGGATCACAATCTCAACATGAGTCAACAATGCGATGCTGTTGCAAAAAAAGCAAATGCAATTTTTAGGTTGAATTTATAGAGGTACAGCATGCAAGTCATGGGAGGTGATAGTACCACTTTACTCAGTGGTGGTTAGGCCTCAGCTGGAGTATTGTGTCCAGTTTTGGTCACCAATGTGTAGAAAGGATGTAGAGAAACTGGAAAGGATCCAGAGGTGAGCAACAGAGATGATCAAAGGGATGGAATTCCAGCCATGTGAGCAAAGGCTGAAGGGACTGAGTATGTTTAGTTTGGAAAAGAGGAGATCAAGGAAGGATATGAGAGCGGTCTTCAAATATTTGAAAGGCTGCCATAAAAGAGATGGAGAAAAATTAGGCTAGATGACCCTTGCGGTCCCTTCTAACCCTATGATTCTCTGGGTGCTGGGATAGCCTGAATTACCTCAGTCCTTCAGTTACTGGTGACTTGGATCCCACTGTTCTACTCTAGATGACGATATATGAGGGTCTTTTAAACTGAGCTGACTCAGGACTGGGAACATCCATTGTCAGTGCTAGTAATGCCAAAATTATACCATAATTTTAAGTGAAAAGCTTGTTCTTGAAATTTGGAAGCTGAATGCTGGTTTGATCAGCTAAAGTCCTGGCAGGAGTTTTAGTGTGGAGACACTCTGATAGACTAGATCAAGTGGGGTATTACAAGAGGTAGAATTGCCTTTCTACTTAATCAAATTCTTCATCAGACTATGTGTAGGCCCAATTATCCTCTCTATAAGTATGTATTGGTTTTAATTGTGATCTGGCTTGGGAATGTTAACATCTGGCTTAATTTCTAATTACTCCAGGTTTAAAAGAGGAACCTTAGCTCCTCAGATTTGAAATATGATAGATCTGGGTAGATCAGTTGAGGAATTTATGTATAGAATAAGTTTTCCACCATCTTCAAATGAACCTTAAACTGATGATTTTAAAAGGTACTCTTATGCAGTATATATTTTGAGGAATAAATCTAGTATTGTAGACACTCAAACCAAATAGCTAGTTTTATGAATTGATTTTCAGTAAGATGACTTTTTTAAAGAGAGACTGACACATCACATTTTATCTAACTTTTTGATATATTTTGGCTTCCTAAAGCTTTCAAGAGTTGAGGCTAATTTTATTTCACTTCGTTTTTCTGTTCTTAAAGTTCTCAATCAATATGTCATGAGAGGGAAGTCGAACTGCATCCAGTGGCTGGAAGCTGAAGCCAGACAAATTCAGACTGGAAATAAGGCATAAATTTTTAACAGTGAAAGTAATTAACCACTGAACAATTTACTGAGGGTTGTGGTGGATTCTCCATCACTGACAACTTTTAAATCAAGATTGCCTGTTTTAGTAAAAGATCTGCTCTAGGAATTATTTTGGTGAATTTCTATGGTCTGTGTAATACAGAAGGTCAGACTAGATGATCACAATGGTCCCTTTTGGCCTTAGACTCTTTGAATCAACTACTATCATTGGGGGGTGGGTCTTTCTGCACTCAGATTATCCTAGGACTCCACCTTTCCCTCACTTACCCCCCGCATGCTGGTGTATAGGGAGTTTCTGCGAAGACAAGCTTGTCCTCAGCAAGGGGAGGACAGCACCTTAGACAGCTGTTGGCTCCCATGTGCGGCAGAAGTGCCCTGGTTCCTCTGCCAGGACACTGAATGGTGGAAATTTGATGATGTAATCTGAAATAAAACATTTTGACAAAAATTGGTGCTTTCTAAACAGAATTCCTCAAATTTGGGAGCTGAGCTCTGATAAGGTAAGGGACCCTAGCACTGGACTCAGGTTTAGAACACATCAGGAGGTGATGTTGACGGGATGCCATTCATATGGCTCCTGTCCCGAGTTCCAACATGACCTCCTATTCTGCCCTTGATGACATATTCTACACCTGAGAGGGTCAACTCAGCACTGAGTCTGTAGTTAGGTTCCATGTGAGCATAGGTTCCATCTGGAGGATTAAGGGGTACTCACTAGCAGCCAGAATGGATTTACCAAGAACAAATCATGCCAAACCAGCTTGACTTCCTTCTTTGACAGGGTGATGGATAGGGGGAATGCGGTGGACATAATATACCTGGACTTCATCAAGGTTGACACAGTTGCACATGACATTCTGATAAATAAGCTTGAGAAATGTGGGCTTGACAGAACTACCATTAAGTGGATGCATAATTGGTTAAACAACCGCAAACAAAGAGTAATTATTAATGGAATGATGTCGGATTGGAGGGAGCACTCAAGTGGGATTCCACAGGGATCTGTTCTGGGTGTGGTGTTATGAAACATCTTTATTAATGACCTGGATGTAGGTATAGAGAGAACACTGATCAAGTTTGCAGATGACAGAAAAGTAGGGGGCTGCCAATACTTTGGAGGACAGAGCTCAAATTCAGAGGGATCTTGATAAATTGGAAAACTGGGCTACAGACAATTCAACAAAGACAAATGTAAGGTGCTACACTTAGGGAAGAAAAACCAAATGCACAAATACAGAATGGGGGAAAACTGGCTTGGCAGCAGCACTGCTGAGAAGGATCTGGGGGTTGTGGTGGATCACAACCTCAACATGAGTCAGCCATGCAAAAAAAGCAAATGCAATTTTAGGTTGCATTAATAGAGGCATAGCATGCAAGTCATGGGAGGTGATAGTACTGCTCTGCTTGGTATGGATTAGGCTTCAGCTGGAGTACTGTGTCCAATTTTGGTCACCAATGTATAGAAAGGATGTAGAGAAAATGGAAAGGATCCAGAGCAACGAAGATGATCAAAGAGATGGAATGCAAACCATATGAGCAAAGGCTGAAGGAACTAGCTAATTTTAGTTTGGAAAAGAGGAGATAAAGGAGGGATACAATCATGGTCTTCAAATACTTGAAAGGCTGCCGTAAAAGAGATGGAGAAAAGTTGTTCTTTTTTGCCACAGAAGGCAGGACAGGAGGCAGTGGGTTCAAACTATAGCATAGCAGATTTAGATTAAATCTCAGGAAAAACTTCCTAACTGTAAAAATAGTAGAACAATGGAACAGACTGCCTTGGGAGGTCTTGGAATCTTCTTCACTGGAGGTTTTCAAAGGAGGCTGAATAGCCATCTGTCCTGGATGGTTTAGACACAACAAATCCTGCATCTTGGCAGGGGGTTAGACTAGGTAACTCTTGCAGTCCCTTCTTACCCTGTGATTCTATTAAAAGGATAAACTCTTAAAAGTGGGGTACTGGGTACCCTCAAAAACTGGAAGGTGAAAAATTGTTACTTCTTATCTTCAAGAAGCATATTCAAGAACCTCCAGTGTCCATAGCTTTGGCTTCATCCTACAAAGATTTAGCTTTGTAAATAGTTTTAACAGCTTGTACAGTTTTTACTGTTTAGTGTTTTATAGATCTCTTTGTGTTTAGATTTATTGCCTTTGGGGAAAATCCTCCCCACCGCTTGTACCCCATTCAGGTACTGGGCTCCGTCTTCAAACTCCGTTCTGTCCATTTTCCATTTCCAACTCTGTTCAAACTCTCGCATCAGCCTTTCCATTATTTTGCCTGGGATTGATGTCAGGTTAACTAGCATATAATTACCTGGGTCATCCTCCTTGCCCTTTTTGAATATTGGCACAACATTAGCACTCTTTCAATCTTCTGGCGTTTCCCCTATCTTTCAAGATTTTTTAAAACTTAATATTAGTGAGCCAGATATTTCAGCCAACTCTTTTAGGACTCTTGAGTGCAAGTTATCCAGGCCTCTTTATTTAAAAATATTTATCCCTTGTAGATGTTTTGTAACAGCCATGGTTACTAATGGACTGGAAAGTACTTCATCAGCCTCACATGGTATGAATACATCATCCTGTTTACTAATTTCTAGCCTAAGTCTTAAGGAAAGACTGTGGTAGTTGTATTTTGTGAATAACTCTTGGGGGCATATCTATTTAAGATTTTCTATAGTGCCTACCAGTATAGTGTGCAAGAATTTACCAGGTAAACTAGATTTCAATAGAGAGCCCATAGTGGACTTTTGTAATTTTCTTTTCTTTTTCCTTTCTTGGTTAGAGGAGATTCTGACTAGGATATTAGGAAGTTTGAGAGGAGGGAGAGCACTTTTATTTATTTTTCATTTTATGTGTGTCCCTAAGTGCTTATATGGGATATCACCCTAGTAGCTGAACACCTTAAATTCTCCAGTTATGACAGAAATTATTTATCGAAGAGGAGAGCCAAGAAAGGAGCCCTAAGATTCTGGTTTAGTCTATCTCCTCTGGAAGTTTATTCCACAC
Source organism: Natator depressus (assembly GCF_965152275.1). Classification (NCBI taxonomy): domain Eukaryota; kingdom Metazoa; phylum Chordata; order Testudines; family Cheloniidae; genus Natator; species Natator depressus. The sequence continues at coordinate 31,426,680 of NC_134236.1, forward strand.
CCAAATCTCCTTGTACAAGAATGCTTTATCTTTGTCTCCCATGCACTGTCTATTGAGGTTTCCATACTATATTTATCAAACATCTGAGCTTTAAAGATGAGCCAAATTAAGGAATGAATTTTCTGAAAACTACCTCCAGTCTTTGGAAGTTGGGATAAAATGTGACCCAATTCCAAACCACCCCGGCAGGAGTAGTACAAAACCAATAACCATCAGATGAGGATTTACAAAATTAAAACCACTCCCAGTTTGGCTTATCTTTAGTTGCAATGTTGCTGCATATCCAACAGGACAGATGGGGCCCCAAAGTTATAGTTGCAGAAGATTTATTTGCACCATTCCAATTTTCAATCAGAAGTAGTCTTACCAAATAACCTTAATTAGAATTTTCAGGGACTGCAGAATTATTTTTTTTTATTTTTTATTAAGGCTTGGATCTTGTCGAACAAAATGCTGTGTACTGATACCACAGCAACTCCTTAAATACCTTGGAATAACAAGTAGCTGTGCAAAGCAGTGTTATGAGTCACTGAAGAATACTGAGTTTAAGTCAAATTACCCATGGGACTGTATTCATATAAAACTGTTCTAACTATGGGATGCACAAAAACCTCAATGATTTTGATTTTCAGTTTTCTGTAACTTAGACCCAAGGTGCCTCAAGCAGGTATTGAAATATTAAAGCACACTGAATTAATGGCCACTTTTTAAAAATTTGGTCTAAATCCAAGATCACACAGAGTCTGTGGCAGACTCCATGTTGCCAGACTGCCAGTCCCATGCCTAAAAAGAAAGTGTGCATCACCCCTGCTTGTAAAGAGTAGCAAGTAAATTATGTGACTTTCAGCTTAATCTTTTTCTCTTTTCTCCCCACCTATACTATTGCTTAGCAACCTGTTTCAGCTTCCCTTCAGTTCTCTTTTCTTAAGTCAGTTATAGTCTGATCTTAAAATCCCATGCTTAACTCTGGTTTTGCTGTCACCTTATTTATTAGAACAGTTAGATTCTCTTTGGCAAGCGGAGCTGGGCAAACAATTCATGTTAAAAACCCAAACCAACACATTACAAACCATTATAATCCATCAGATTCAGTGAGGCGGGAAAATTGGGATGTATATTCCAGTTCTGGTCTACCCACTCCTTCCACATGCCAGTCCCTCCACCGAGCAAATGGCCCCTTAACCTTTTTGTGACTTCTTTGTTGTCCAGTGTCCTGCAGCACTTGGGCAACCAACTGACCCACCTCCCACTCATAACCTCTTGAGAACCACTTCTCCTGTCTCCAGTTGTCACAGAGCAGGAACAGTCAGTCCACAGGATCTTCAGGGAGCAGACTGCTTTCTCCCTTCAACTGTTCAGTTAGGGTTGCCAGGTGTTTGGTTTTCGACCGGAACGCCTGGTCAAAAAGGGACCCTGGCGGCTCCGGTCAGCATTAAAAGTCAGTTGGCAGTGCTGTGGGTCTAAGGCAGGCTAGTCCCTAGCTGTCCTGGCACCATGCTGTGTCCCGGAAGTGGCCAGCAGGTCCGGCTTCTAGGTGGGGGGCCCACGGGGCTCCGCACACGGCCTCCACCCCGAGCACCGGCTCCACACGCCAATTGGCCGGGATCTACAGCCAATGGGAGCAGGGGGGCAGTGCCTGTGAGAGAGAGCAGCGCGCCAAGCCTCCTGGCCCCCCTGCCCAGGAGCTGCCTGCTGCTTCCGGGGCGCAGCGTGGTGCCAGGATAGGCAGGGAGCCTGCCTTAGCCCAGCTGACCCAGGAGCCACCTGAGGTAAACCCGCACCCCAACCCCAAATGCCTGACCCAGCCCTGAGCCCCCCCCAAATCCGGATCCCCCTCCAGCACCCCAAACCCCTCATTCCTGACCCCTCCCCAGAGCCTGCACCCCCAGATGGAGCCTTCACCCTGCTCCTGCACTCCAACCCCCTGCCCCAGAGCAGTGAAAGTGAGTGAAGATGAGGGAGAGCGAGCCACCGAGGGAGGGGGAATGTAGTGAGCGGGACCTCGGGGAAGGGGTGGGGCTAGGGTGTTCGGGTTTGTGTGATTAGAAAGTTGGCAACCCTATGTTTAGTAGCAGCAGGATCCAAAATGTTTCACAGGTCCCACTGCTACAGCAGTGTCTGTTTATATCACTCTGGTGGTAGGGTCTAATTCATGTGTGGTTCCCTAGGATAAATTAAGGGAAAGAGTGATTGCAGGCACACTGCTCCACCCCATGACAAAATCATCAACATGTGACTGGTGGGGTGCGGGTCTTGACCCTACTGAGGGGATAGCAGGGCCCCATGGAAAGGGAGGGGAGTTCTTAGCAATGAATGATGTGACAGGGAGGCAAAGTTGTAGAAAAAATATCTTTATTAAAAATGCAGCGTGGACAGTGTTACGTGCTGAGACTCTTCAGTCTGAGAGACAGCAGCTTGACCTCTGCTTACATTTCTAAATACCGAGTCCCTTGGTATCTCACCAAACTATGTCCTTCCTAAAACTTGACCCTGTTTCTCCAGTTCCACTCATCATACTACGTTTTTGGATAGAAACCAGGCAGAGCTCTCCAGCACCATATCGTTTCAACAGTAAACAAGGTGAAATTCAGCCATTTTGGATGAGTTTCTGTACAGCAGGGGTCGGCAGCCTTCGGCATGCGGCTCATCAGGGTAATCTGCTGGCGGGCCATGAGACATTTTGTTTACGTTGACTGTCCACAGGCACGGCCCCCTGCAGCTCCCAGTGGCCACAGTTTGCCGTTCCCACAGCTCCCATTGGCCAGGAACGGCAAACAGTTTGAATAGGATAGGAAAAAACCCTGTTAAACTAAATATATCTTTATTTAGAGAGAGAATGTGTGTGTGTCATTTTTGTCCCTTGGTATAACTGTGATAAAATGTAGTATGTTTGTCTTGTTTGATAATGATGACTTAATGGAAATATTGTTTTCACTTCAGCGGTTTTCAGTATTTGGCTGATGGGTAAAAGGAATTTCCTTGCCAGCACCTAGGACATCACATATGTAGAACTCAATAAAAATTATTGCAAACTAAGGCCCCAATCCTGCACCCTTTGAAGTCACTGGGAGTTTGACCATTGACTTCAAAAGCAGCATGTGCAGGCCTATGTCCACTTGATGGTGGGAAAACTGAGAGATGCCAACTTTCAAGATGGCAGATTAGAAGCCCAGCCTGCTTTCCTCTGTGCTCACATACCTACCTCCCAGCCAGTTGAATGGGAATCTAAGGATAAGTCTTTGTTATGTGAAGTATCCTTGAAAATTGCAAGTGCAAGTTGAGTTTTCCAGAGACTAGAAAACAAAACAAAACGAAAAACATGTGGGGGTTTTGGTATAAAAGAATGAGCTTGAACTGACACAGGGCCTTCTTTCTGGACCAGCAAATGGACAAGACTTTTGTCCAAGGGAGACTCAATTCTGAAGGATTGGAAGAACTTTGGCCTGCTAGGACCCAATAAGACTGATGGGCATGGGTGGCGGGTAGGGGAGAATGGGGGAGGCTGTGCTTTCCCAAACAGCCAGGTGTGGCCTTGCCCACACTCTGCCCCCAGGGTCCTGCTTCAGCAGTGCCGCTGGGCTCCAGGGGCTGGAGTCAAGCCACCTGCCTTCCCGGGGCCGGATGGGGGAGGCTGCAGCGCCGCCTGCTCTCCCCTCCTGTCAGTCTGGGGCTATGGGGGGAGGCTGCAGTGGCGTCGCCGCGCACTCCATTCTGGGACTGGGGGCACTGCGGGCACTAGCCAGTCTGGGACAGAGGCCGGCGGCCGCGGTGCAGGGCTCTAATTTCCGGGGCACACAGAAGGGGCGTGGAGTCAGGTGGAAGGGGCAGGCTGGGGGCTATCCTCCCCCAGCCACCGGTTCACACACCGCCTATGCCGATGGGTGATTCTTGTCATGTTTAGTGTGAGTTTAAATCTGTTCATTGTTTGTGTTTTCTGTGTAATGATTTTACCCTATAAATAAATGTGCTTGCCTGGAAAGAGCTCTTTTGTCACTGGTTAAACACACTGTCATTGTCCTGGGAGAGCAATCAAAGCATACATAGGTGCTGGGTGTCAGGCATATTGGCTTGCTGGGGATTTTGCAGTGTATGGCTGAGGGGTGTGCAGACTTAAAACCCATAGTCAAAATGGAGTGGGACATGGGTCCCTGCCCAGAGACAGATGGTGGCTGAAAGCCTGAGGAAATACAAGTGCAGTTACCCTGAAACTCTGATCAGGGTACTGGAGTCTGGCCAGGTGAGAGTGGGGAATAATCCTTCCTGTGCAGTCCTAATGGTAGATGGAGGGAAATGGGCATGTGGCGTCCTCCTGTCCCATAGAATTCTCACAGTGTAGAAGGTGACTCTTAAAATGGCATGGTCACTATTGATCTTTGGTTGTGACAACTAGGATGTTAAACATGTTTTCTACTTTCACATAAAAGGTGAGATGTCTTTTACTTATGGGCTGAAATGAAGTGAGAGTGGCAACTGAGGGAGTGGGGGAAACATCATTTCCCTCCCTAATGGAAAAGTGCTATAAAAACCTTTCTGGTAAGGATCTGTAGGATTAAATGGAGAATGATAACATTTCTCTAGGTTTTTTGAATCATCCTTTAGAACTTAGGACCACTGCAACTCTGTGCAGCCCCACTTAAGTCAAAGGTGCTCCATGAAGATGCTGCCAGTGGCAGAAATCAGACTGCAAGTTCTTTAAGGCTGTGACCTTGTCTTCATATTTGTCCAGCAAGCACACTCTGGTGCTGTTGTAACCTCTGGGTGGGCTCGAGTTCACTTCATTTCCCCGCTCCAGTGCCTTAACCCCCCCCCCCGCCCAACTTCCATAGAAAGTAGCTGGAGACCCAGAGTTCAGTCTCTAAGGATTTTCAGCAAGTATTGCACAGGGTCAAGCTCCCCACATTCAAGTCCCAAAAGGAACTAAAGAAATACATTTAATTAAATAACTTTATAAAATCTTATGATAAAGAAACAAATAATCTATTTTTTAAAGCATGACATGGCTATTCTATAATCCACAGACATTACCTTCACCGTTATACATAAACATAAATAAAGAAAACAAATTAAAATCTGAACAGTTCAGTCCCCACAGAAATACAGTGAGAAGAAACTGAAAGTTCCCAAAAGCTTAGGTTTTGTTCACCTAAGTCTCAGTTAGAGTCTTTGATTACTAAATCTACACAGTCTGCTGAGTCTAAAACAGCATCTTCCCTCCACTTGCTTGAAGGAATCTTCAGTTGGAATCCAGGCAGACTCTTCCTCTGCTGAAATCACTGTTAGCCAGTCAGCTAACTCATTAGCCAGTCACTCAGTTAAGTGTATAGATTTAAAGAAAACCCTGTTACAAGAAAATACAAAACTGAGAATAGCAAAATATTAACGACTCTTTCCCCATTACTACATTTAAAGAAAAATTGACAGGTTTCAGAGTAACAGCCGTGTTAGTCTGTATTCGCAAAAAGAAAAGGAGTACTTGCGGCACCTTAGAGACTAACCAATTTATTTGAGCATAAGCTTTCGTGAGCTACAGCTCACTTCATCGGATGCATACTGTGGAAACTGCAGAAGACATTATATACACAGAGACCATGAAACAATACCTCCTCCCACCCCACTCTCCTGCTGGTAATAGCTTATCTAAAGTGATCACTCTCCTTACAATGTGTATGATAATCAAGTTGGGCCATTTCCAGCACAAATCCAGGTTTTCTCACCCCCCCCCCCCACAAACTCACTCTCCTGCTGGTAATAGCCCATCCAAAGTGACCACTCTCTTTACAATGTGTATGATAATCAAGTTGGGCCATTTCAAATCCAGGCTTTCTCACCCCCCCCCCTTTTTTTTCCCCAAAAACCACACACACAAACTCACTCTCCTGCTGATAATAGCTTATCCAAAGTGACGACTCTCCTTACAATGTGTATGAAAATCAAGGTGGGCCATTTCCAGCACAAATACAGGTTTTCTCACCCCCCCCCCAAAACACACACACACAAACTCATTCTTCTGCTGGTAATAGCTTATCCAAAGTGACCACTCTCCCTACAATGTGTATGATAATCAAGGTGGGCCATTTCCAGCATAAATCCGGGTTTTCTCACCCCCTCACCCCCATACACACACAAACTCACTCTCCTGCTGGTAATAGCTCATCCAAAGTGACCACTCTCCCTACAATCAAGGTGGGCCATTTCCAGCACAAATCCAGGTTTTCTCACCCCCCCACACAAACTCACTCTCCTGCTGGTAATAGCTCATCCAAACTGACCACTCTCCTTACAATGTGTATGATAATCAAGGTGGGCCATTTCCAGCATAAATCCAAGTTTAACCAGAACGTTCTGGTTAAACTTGGATTTATGCTGGAAATGGCCCACCTTGATTATCATACACATTGTAAGGAGAGTGGTCATTTTGGATAAGCTATTACCAGCAGGAGAGTGAGTTTGTGTGTGTGGTTTTTGGGAAAAAAAAGGGGGGGGGTGAGAAAACCTGGATTTGAAATGGCCCAACTTGATTATCATACACATTGTAAAGAGAGTGGTCACTTTGGATGAGCTATTACCAGCAGGAGAGTGAGTTTGTGTGTGGGGGGGCGGAGGGTGAGAAAACCTAGATTTGTGCTGGAAATGGCCCAACTTGATTATCATACACATTGTAAGGAGAGTGATCACTTTAGATAAGCTATTACCAGCAGGAGAGTGGGGTGGGAGGAGGTATTGTTTCATGGTCTCTGTGTATATAATGTCTTCTGCAGTTTCCACAGTATGCATCCGATGAAGTGAGCTGTAGCTCACGAAAGCTTATGCTCAAATAAATTGGTTAGTCTCTAAGGTGCCACAAGTACTCCTTTTCTTTTTAAAGAAAAATTGGTGATTCAGACTAGTTGAGACAATTTAACCAGAACAGTTTGGCTAAAATCAAAACAACATTCAAAGCATCCGATGAAGTGAGCTGTAGCTCACGAAAGCTTATGCTCAAATAAATTTGTTAGTCTCTAAGGTGCCACAAGTACTCCTTTTCTTTTTAATTAAAATAGATATTATTTTCCCTCCCAATTTCACCTGGCTATAATTAGCATTGTCCTTGCTTCCCTGGTAGAGGCTTAACAATAGCACTAACCTGCTGCAAAATGCTTCACAGTTAGGGACAATAGCCTGCTTCCTGCTCCTGGGCTCAGCTTCTCCCAGCTCACAGAGGACAGACACATGGCCTTCTTCAAAGCAGCTGCCCTGACTGCTTGCCCTCATGGAGTCTGACCCCAGCAACAGGGAACCTACTGGAGCATACCCCAAACTACCACACGCAATTCCAGATGCTTCTGGATGTGGAGTGCTTAATCTGCCTAGCAACAATAACTCAGACACAACTCACTCCTACCTCCCCCCAATGGGTCTTTTAAAGAGATATGTCCCTATTAGGCACATGGGTTACACTATACAAATAATAAACCCACTCTCTTGCCGCCTAAACACATCGTATCACATCTGCTGCAAGGAATCATTTTTGGTTGATGGAAATTGAAGTTCTATAAATAAACTTCTGATTTTCTATTAGATTCTTAGCCTCTGACAATTCACATATTCCTTGTCTCTCTATGACTCAGGTCCCTTACTCCTTTATATGATGTGATCATTTTGATCCTAAATGTATTAGCTTGACCATTATAATATTGTACATTTCTCCCCAAGGCATCTTATACAGATGTCCTGACTTATTACCATATCACACAATCCATCCCTCAACCCCAACGCCAAGGTGATGTTCCCTGAATTTATTTAGGATTCTATTCAATTCCTGTTGTCCAATTTGTGCTTTTTATCACCCCCCCATATATTTCTTAGAAATTTCAGAATTCTGAGAGCACCTTTGCACCCACCTGACTATGCTTTGGCATGTTAACTGTCATATCCTTTAGGTATTAGCCTTGAAATAAATTCACTTTCTGCCTCTTAAAGAGACAAGTGTTACATTTCTCTTTATAATTCCCTCTTACTACTATTTTTACTCTATATGAAATACAAATAATTGACAAGTACAATCTGTCTCGGTCCCTCATTCAGGGTCTTGAATTTACAATATGATCATGGCACATTCTGAATTTTAATCACAGAGGATAGGTTCATTGAGTCATAGATTCCAAGGCCGGAAGGAACCATTGTGATCATCTAGTACAGCGGTTCCCAAACTTGGTTCATGGCTTGTTCAGGGTAAGCCCCTGGCAGGCTGCGAGACACTTTGTTTACGTAGAGTGTCCACAGTTATGGCCACTCGTAGCTCCCAGTGGCTGCGGTTCACTGTTCCTGGCCAATGGGAGCTGCAGGAAGCAGTAGCCCAGCCCACGCCACTTCCTGCAGCTCCCACTGGCCGGGAATGGTGAACCACGGCCACTGGGAGCTGTGATTGGCTGTACCTGTGGATGCTCAGGTAAACAAAGCGTCTCATGGCCTGCCAGGGGCTTACCCTGAACAAACCGCGAACCAAGTTTGGGAACCACAGATCTAGTCTGACTTTCTATATAACACAGGCTATAGAACTTCCTCAAAATAATTCTGAGAGCATATCTTTTAGAAAAACAGGCAACTGTGATTTAAAAATTGTCAGCAAGGGAGTCTCCATTACTACCCTTGGTACACTGTTCCAATGATTAATTACTCTCACTGTTAAAAATGTATGTCTCATTTCCACTCTGAATTTGTCTAGCATCAACTTCCAGCCACTAGATCATGTTCTACCTTTCTCTGCTAGATTGAAAAGCCCATATTTGTTCCCCATGTGAGTACTTATAGACTGAAATCAAGCCACCCCTTAACTTTCTCTTGGTTAAGCTAAATATATTGAGCTCTCTGAATCTATCACTATAAAGCATGTTTTCTAATCCTTTATCATTCTCTTGGTTCTTTTCAGTGCCCTCTCCAATTTGGCAACATTCTTCTTGAATTGTGGGCACCAGAAATGGACACAGGATTTCAACAGCGGTTGCACCAGCGCCAAATATAGAGGTAAAATAACCTTTCTACTCCTACTCTAAATTCCCCTGTTTATCCATCTAAGGATTGCATTAGCTCTTTCGGCCACATCATCACACTGGGGGCTCATGTTAAGATGATTATCCACCATGGGTCCCTATTCTTTTTCAGAGTCACTGCTTTCCAGAATAGAGTCCCCCATCCTGTAACTAACTGTATGGCCTATATTCTTTGTTCCTAGATGTATACATTTACATTTAGCAGTATTAAAATGCATATTGTTTGCTAGCTCCTAGTTTACCAAACAATCCAGATTGCTCTGAATCAGTGATCTGTCTTCTTCCTTATTTACCACTTCCCCCATTTTTATGCCACCTGCAAACTTGATCAGAGATGATTTTATGTTTTCTTCCAGGTTGTTGATAAAAATGGTAAATAGTGTCGGGCCAAGAACCAGTTCCTCTGGGTCTCTACTGGAAATACCATCCACTCAGTGATGATTCCCCATTTACAATTATGTTTTGAGACCTATCACCAGTTTTTAATCAATTTAATGTGTGCCATTAATTTCATATCGTTCTAGCTTTTTTATCAAAATGTCATGTGGTACCAAGTCAAATGCCTGAATGAAGTCTAAGTATATTACATCAACACTACTACATTTAGCAGTCAAACTTGTAATCTCATTAAAAATATCAAGTTAGTTTGACAGGATCTATTTTACGCAAACCCATATTGATTTGCATTAATTACATTACCCTCCTTTAATTCTTTATTAATTGAGTCCCATATTACCAGCTTCATTATCTTGCCCAGGATCAACGTCAATCTAAAAGGCCGATAATTACCTGGGTCATCTCATTTATCCTTATTAAAAATTGGCATAACACTAGCTTTCTTCCAGCCTTCTGGAACTTCTCCAGGACTCCAAGACTTATTGAAAATCAATGTTACCAGTTTTGTGAGCTCTTCAGCCATTTCTTTTAAAACTCTAGGATGCAAGTTATCTGGACCTGCTGATTTAAAAATGCCTAACTTTAGTAGCTGCTGTTTAACATCCTTCAGAGATAATAGTGGAATGGAAAAAGTGTTCTCAACACCATATGATGAGACTGTATCCTCTGTTTCCCCCCCCCCCATATAGAGAATAGAAATATTTATTGAACATTTTGGCATTTTCTGCCTTATTATTAATAATCCTACCATTTCCATCTAGTAATGGACCAATATCATAGTCAACATGTGGATAGTGGTTGTCTGCAGTGGAGATATGATGTCATCCTGATACTCCCAGCCCTGTGAAGTCATTGACCAGGAGCAAACATTACTCTTGCTGCATGCTCAATATAGCTGGCAATTGGAGCTTGACCTTGCAAGATGCTGAGTACTGAGGAGAACTGGAACCAAGGTGATGTATATCAGCTTTCCATTCCCAGTCAATAGAGTTTAATAAACAAAGATTCTGTTAATGAGGAAAACGACCATGAACTAACATCAAATTGTATGTGATCAACTCATCAGACATAAAAAAGTAAGAAACTTGTAGCCACAAATCTGTAAGAACTAATATAAAATTCTAGTGGCCCTCTTTTTTGATATAATTTTATTCAGAATACACAGATAAGATCTAATGGCTGGAAGTTGAAGTCGCAAAATTCATACAGGAAATAGAACACAAATGTTTAATAGTGACGGTAATTTACCATTGAAAGAGATTAGAAAAAGATGTGGTACATTCTCCATCACTGGAGTTTTTAAACCACAATTGAATGTCTTTCTAAAACACATGTTCTAGTTCAATCACAATTTATTGAACTAGATGGAGGAATTACTGGTGAAATGGTTAATGGTCCCTTTAGCCTTAAAAGCTATGAACAGACTTGGAGGGTTATATTAATAAGTATTCTCCCAAAGGGGAGATGAAAATAGTTCCTGAGATTGTATATATTGAACAAACCTGAAGGCTCTGCTAGTGCACCACTTATGCCTAAAGCAGGCCCTGAGGTCAGGGCTGAGGAACGTTAGTAGGGCAATGCATTTACCGCGTATGTGTCTGTTCTTAGGGAATCAGAGGACATCAGTCTCCAGGGCTGTTGAGCCAACATTTTCCATTAGCATGAAATTCAGTCAAACAGAAAATCACTCAAACAAATATGACTTTATAGTTTGGATTGGCATTTGGGAGTGCACTGATTATGACCAAAAATAACCCAGTGTCTGTGGGCCAGGCAGAGGTGCAATTGCACAGGAACTGCCCTCTGACTATTCACTAGGGTGCAGAGCGTCCAAATGGGGTTGGGGAGTGAGAAAGGCCTTGTCTTTGCCTTCTAAACACTGGCCTGTGGAGCAGGAGCAGTGCATGGTGGGGAGGGAGGGAGAATATGGTGTACCCCATAGAGGTGTCTAGTGCTGTGTGAACTTCCCATTTATTTGCTCCCCAAGCACAGTGTACACTGGTGGACTCCAGGAGTGATTCCGAATCCTTCCTCTGGAGTGGTTTAGTTCTGTCTTGTGCTTTAAACTCACTTTGTTAGGAACCAAGAACCAAATTCTGCAGCCCTTACTTAGTTAAAACTCCCTTGAAGCTAATTGATCTTAATTAGAGTAGAGATTTTATAAATAGCAAAATGGAAAAACAAATAATTCCTTGGCTCACTCACTAGACATCCTTATATAACAACAATGGTCTACATTTTTATCAAGAATATTACTCCAGATATCAAATATCCCTCATAAATAATCTGGTAATATCACTCTTTCATCAGAAGATTGCTTGCTTAATCCTATGTAGGCAGTGACAAACGGCACACTGTGTCTGACTTGGCCATTTCTCTTGCTCTCTCTCATTATATTCATTTGGAATAAAAATGCAGTCTACCCTGCTGAGTAACCTTTACAATGGGTAGTGCTTCTTGGATGTGGTTCCAAAAAAGACAGAGCAATTCAGACTTTGAATGAACAGAAGCCAATTCTTTTAACTGGATAGCATTTCCATAGCAAATGTAATCGTTTAGTACTGAAACATGAATCATTGCTAATTGTTATTTTGAATATAATTTCTCAGCACCAAAAAGTGTGCTAGATGTTTGCCAGCACAAATTAATAGCACATTGCTCCTGGTCCAAAAAGCTTACAATCTAAGGTCCCAATCCTGAAAAGACCATTGAAAGTCAAGAGGACTTAGGTTCCTAAAGGCTAGATCTGAAAGGGGACTTAAAATCAGCATTGCAAAGCCTAACGTTTAGTCACCCTGCTGCCTAGTGGAATTCACAGCCCCAAGTTAGGCAGCCTGTACAATGAATAGGGAGAATTTAGCACCTATGAGATCCACAAAAGCCTGTAAGCTGAGCAGGGAGCTATCTAAAATAGCCAATAGGAAATGGGTGTGTCCTGAGCCCCACCCCTCAAAGAAAGTTAAGTGCCTAAATCTGGGCCTGAAGGAGGCCTGCCTTTGGGAATTGAAGCTATAAACCTCTCCTGGTGTTAGGCACTTAAGCCTCACCTTGCAAAAACAAATGAACAAAGAGGAGGAGCTGCTGCCACCTGTTTCCCCATGGTTAGGGCACTCACCCAGAATGTAGGGAGACCTGGGTTCAAATTGCCCCTCTGTCTAATGTGGAGCAGGGATTTGAAGTAGGTCTGCTACTTCTCAGGTAAGTACCCTAACCCCTGGGCTGTGTTTCAAACTCTCTTACTGAAAGTCTGAAAGGACTCCTCGTTATTTTTGCTGATACAGACTAACATGGCTACCACTCTAAAACCTGAAAGTCTTCTGCTTTGTATAAGTCACCATGTAACCAGTGGACCCAGGTGTTGAATTTGGGTCTTTAACATCCCAGCTAACTGCCCTAATAACTGGGCAATACAGTCACGCACGTTTTCTCTGGCCTAATGACTAGTATGTATTTCAGGACTGAGGCAGATGTGTATATGCCTACCAACAGAAATGTAGGTGCCAAGGGGACTTTACCGGTGGACTCTTAGGTACCTAGGGGCTTTAGGTGTCTACAGTGTTAGATGGCAGCTGAGCTGAGATTGAGGTTGTAAGTTTTGGACATAGGCATCTAAAGTGGCAGTTAGGAGTCACTTTTTTTTCAAATGGTATTCCAAAATTGATTGGTATTTTGGCTTTTTGAGGTCATTATATAAATATACCACTCGCTTTGCCAAAAATCATGATGTGTTGGTCCAACAGATAGGATGTCTTTGGATTTTAAGTATGAATTCATTTATATATCCTGTCTTGAAATCTGTTTGGCTGGAATGATTTAAATTAACATTTCCTGTCAACGGATTGGAACTCCAGTCTCAGGAGACAGCTGTCCATGGACATCTTACCCTATATCCAACCATAGCTAATATTTCAGCAATCTAAAAAGGAAAACAAAAGTCCTTGCTGAAAATTTCACTTGTCGAGTGGTATATTACCTATCTTCATTTAATAGGTTAATGTATGGATGCAGGGATCATACTGATTAGAGGCTCCGGCTTTTACTTTATAAGACTTCAAAATAATGGATGAACATAGTATTAAACTGCTCCCTTGCATAATCCTTGCCTTTAATTCTGATCAGGGCTGGCAGAGTGAGGGGCAATTTGTCAGAGACTGATTGCAGTCCATTGTTTGCTAGAGCACGGTTAGAGTCACAAGGGTCCATCCTGCATCAACATGCTGTAATTTATGTGCTCATTTTTGTCTCCACTGATCAGCTGCATGAAAAAAGCAGTTTTCTTCCCTGCAGATAAAAACTGAAATAAATTCTGTCCTCTAAAAGCTCAATAAATTCTCAGGCCTGGTAAGCATTACTGATGTCCTTACAGTCTCTAGTGTTGCTTGGAAAGGAAGATATATTTGTCTTAGCAAGCATCATGATGCTGGCTCTGTGGAAGAGAAGACATATGTGTGACGTTGTCATATTTATGAGTGTAAATATGACATAACTGGAATGTGTTTTATTCTAGATATGCCATGTAACATATCTTTGCAAAGGTTATGTTCTTCTCCATGTATTCATCCTATTTGTATGCATGTATCATTTTTATATCTGAAGTTATGAGTGTTGGCTCTATGCTTGTATTTAAAGTGTTTGCTGTAGAAAGCACCTAAGGCAGATGTGGTCAACATAGTATGAAGGGGTTATGCAAGTAATTGGGAGTATTTGGTTAACAATGGACCTTGATAGGCATCAGTCCACATCTGAGCTTTCCTGGGAAGTCCTGCAGAAAACTGAGTAATGCTTGGACATGTGAGTTGCCCATGTGATTCCAAAACTCCATTTTGTAGCTGGTTTCTACACAGGGGAGAGAGAGGTTTCCACCCACAAGAGAGAAACTATATAAGCCCCTGGGAAAACCCCTCCATTTTGTCTTCAGCTGGCACAAAAGATAGCCTCTCCACCCCAAGAAGATGCCTGAAAGAAACTGGAACAAAGAACAGTAACTACAGGGGTGTGACCGATTGCTGGACATAGACTAGAAGGAGCCTAGTCTGTAAAAGAAGCTTACTGGAACCTCTCTGAGGGTGAGATTTCATCTGTAATCACTTTCTTACTGTATTAGGCTTAGACTTGCATGTTTTATTTTATTTTGCTTGGTAATTCACTTTGTTCTGTCTATAGTACTTGGAACCACTTAAATCCTACTTTTTGTATTTAATAAAATCACTTTTTACTTATTAATACCTGCGGGGGCTGACAGCTGTGCATATCTCTCTATCAGTGTTATAGAGGGCGAACAATTTATGAGTTTACTCTGTATACCCTTTATACAGGGTAAAACGGATTTATTTGGGGTTTAGACCCCATTGGGAGTTGGATATTTGAATGCTGGAGACAGGAACACTTCTTAAGTGTAAGGAGAGTGATCACTTTAGATAAGCTATTGCCAGCAGGAGAGTGGGGTGGGGGGAGAGAAAACCTTTTGTAGTGGTAAACACCCATTTTTTCATGCTTTGTGTGTATAAAAAGATCTTCTGTACTTTCCACAGTATGCATCCGATGAAGTGAGCTGTAGCTCACGAAAGCTTATGCTCAAATAAATTGGTTAGTCTCTAAGGTGCCACAAGTACTCCTTTTCTTTTTACTTCTTAAGCTGTTTTCAGTTAAACCTGCAGCTTTTGGGGGCTGTAGTTCAAACCTGGATGTGTGTTTGTAGCAGGCTAGCGTGCCTGGCTCATACCAGGCAGGGCACTGGAGTCCCAAGCTGACAGGGAAAATGGGCTCAGAAGTAGTTTCAGAACATCAGGTGGCAGTCCCAAAAAGGGTTTCTGTGATCTAACCCATCACAATATGTATTTAGGAAAGCAGGTTTGAACTAGTATAAATGGTGAATTCTCTGTAACTTGAAGTCTTTAAAACATGATTTGAGGATTTCAGTAACTCAGCTAGAGGTTATGGGTCTATTACAGGAGTGGGTGGGTGAGGTTTTGTGGCCTGCAATGTCAGACTACATGATCATGATGGTCCCTTCTGGCCTAAAAGTCTATGAGTCTATGACAAAGGTACATAGGACAGCAAAGCATGGAGTGCTCCTACATTGCTAGCTGTAAATAATGAATGGTTGGATTCTTTCAAATATAACTTAATATAGTTTCAGATATAATTTTTATAAAATTTATGCGTTAATTATGTATCCCCATGTAATATACCTGAGCACATTCTGCAAAAATTAAAATAATAGCAAACACTAATGGAGTCAGTATATCCAGAAAAAAACAACCTGCTCCTCCTTTCCCAGCAACAGTAAATACTCTGCCACTTAAAATCCAGATTAAACAGGTGTGTCTTGCATTGCATCCTAACCTCTGGCTTTTGTGGGCTGCAAGAAGAGCGTGAGTTCCAAAAAGTTAGGGGCTTCCATCTGCTCAGAACAGCCTGCTGCTTGTCCCTAGGAGTCCAACCTTGGGGGCAGCAAGCAACAGTGACCAAGCTGAATGCAATCAATAATACAGGGGGGAAATATAATACAGTATGTTGTATGAACAAATGTCTTAAACAAGTATAATGATATTTAAATAGATCTAGAAAAGATATGAAAATGAGACAGGTGAATAAAAGAAATAAGCAAGTGAATAAACAGGACAGATGAGGGATTAAAGGGAAAGAGGACCTAGAGAGAAGGAAAGATAGGTAAGGGTTGGATATATACATAGCTTCCAAAATATTAGATCTCATGCAAAAAAGTCATTGATGAGGATGTTTAAGCAGTTCGCAGAGCAGCAGAGTATAGTGTACATACATATGACCACTCCCTTTAACTTCATTCACAAGTGACATAATCACTTCAGTGCTTGTAGACTTGGACACAGCCAACTAGCACTGCAAATAATACTGTAGGTTTGTTACATTAATAAAATAATACCAATAGGATCTTATAAGAGGGATAAGGCAAAATGCCACGTTTATTGTAAATACAACAGTTAGCATATGCTTTTCAGTCACACTCACACACACACAAGTCCTGCAGATGGGCTTTATAGTTACCAGTCTGTTGTAGCTCAAGTCAATCTAATGGCCAGTTAGATTGAGCACGAGTGAGGAGCAGGGCTCTGTCGGTTGCAATCTGATGCTCCAGGCTTTGCAGGACTGAACCCAGAGTTCCATGGCAAAACACCCCATCTTTATAGTTGTAAATTCCCATTTGAGTCCATGCATTTTGCAATGTCATCCTGTAATCATTAGTCCTTAAGTGGTGTTAATCTTGGGGTTTTCTGCTGTTATCATTCACCTTCGGGGGTGCCTGCCTCACCTCTGAGGTCATCAATGCTGCTAACATGTTTAGCCTCAGATACAAAGGATATTTTCTGATTGTCTCCTGCTGTTTCCAAGTCTCTCACTTTTTCTTGCCCACCTGGACATTGGTGATGGCTTTTACACCTTATCTTTTCCTGACGCATGCATTCCTCATTCACACAAACAGTCTCTCACAGAAACCTTCAAAGGTATACAGAATACATTGTAAATTAAGCCTTGCTAAATCTTATAAGTAAAACAATTCACATTGGGGCTTCAGGCCCTCGACATTCCTTTAATCTAATTAACATAGACAAATACAAAATCCTGTCTTTTACTAACTAAACTTTATAACAGGTCCTAAATGTAATGCATATGGGAAACAGGATCCCACTCTCAGACAGTAATTCCTTTCTGTTATTCAAAAAGGGTGGCTGGCAGAATGAAATCAAGGTTTACATCAATTATTATAGTACAATTATAAAATTTAGACCTACAGGTTGACTATAGCATGGTCTGTGAGCTCTACATACTATTGGGAAACAATGCGGTCTTTATTAAAACATAGGAGGCCAACTGTCTCAAATAGCTTATTAAACACTATGTTTGTTTAAAGAAAAGGAGTACTTGTGGCACCTTAGAGACTAACCAATTTATTTCAGCATAAGATTTCGTGAACTACAGCTCACTTCATCGGATGCATACTGTGGAAAGTACAGAAGACGTTTTTATACACACAAAGCATGAAAAAATGGGTGATTATCACTACAAAAGGTTTTCTTTCCCCCCACCCCACTCTCCTGCTGGTAATAGCTTATGTAAAGTGATCACTCTCTTTACATTGTACAATGTAAGGAGAGTGATCACTTTACATAAGCTATTACCAGCAGGAGAGTGGGGTGGGGGGAGAGAAAACCTTTTGTAGTGATAATCACCCATTTTTTAATGGTTTGTGTGTATAAAAAGTCTTCGGTACTTTCCACAGTATGCATCCGATGAAGTGAGCTGTAGCTCACGAAAGCTTATGCTCAAATAAATTGGTTAGTCTCTAAGGTGCCACAAGTACTCCTTTTCTTTTTGCAAATACAGACTAACACGGCTGTTACTCTGAAACCTATGTTTGTTTAGAGTCACTAAGCCAGATCCAGCATTACATACAGCCAGCAGAAATACCAGCTTAGCACCAAATAGAGCTGGGCAATGTATTTATAGCAGATTTTATAGAACAAATTTAGCCCTTTTTTTTTCCTGTTTGCAAATCACCTGCAAACAGACTTAGATCATTAAGAATTTGTTCTTTACCCAAATTTGTTTGAAGAATACTTTACAATGGATGGTCTTAACATTTCTTTTGATCTTTATACTGTTAGGTAAGATATTACTAGTGTGATAAGTATCCCCTATCCTTACACCAGGGAATATGGACAACACCATGAATATCCTGCCTAATAAGAAAAAATTAAAAAGGAAACATTTTAGTGGAGCCCACTCCACAAGAACAGCCTATGGGTTGTCTGCAAACTATTCAGTTCAACCACATCTTTGACCATCTGCTCTGTGTAATTTGTGCATATGACTGGATACCTAAGTCTCATGATATTGTTTCCGCTTCCTCATTGAAAGACTGAAACTTTAAAAACCAGGAGGAGGAAAAGTCCCACTGATTTTTAGTGAGACTGTCTCCTACAGTTCAGATTCTGAAAGCTATTTAGGTGCCTATATACCACTGACCCTCAGAAGTATGTCTGTACTTCACATTCCTTATGGCTGTGTGTCGAGTACATATCCATGCTTGTGGGGCATGCACTGTGTAAATAGCAGTGTAGACAGTGAGGCACTGCTTAGCAAGTAAAGACATGCCAGAACCTTAGGCTATGTACCCTGCATACCCAAGCAGTGCCTCCCCCATAGCAGTGTAGCATCCTACTGTCTCCCCCCTGCTGGAGTCTTTCACTGGGGCAGGGAAAGGCTCTGGCAATGCCAGAACCTTTTCCTTCCAAAGTGAAAGACTCCAGCTGTGGTGAAAGGCTCTGGCATCAGGGGAAGGTTCTGGCAGTGAAAAGTTGCCACAGCCTTTTCCTGCTGCCTCTCCCGCTGCCAGAGCCTTTCACTGTGGTATGTAGCTACACATGACCACACTGTCGATAAAGCCTGCTCTGCACTGCTGTGTGCAATTACACATACCCTGCATGCTGCTGTCAGTGATCATCATGTATTTACATCATGTATTTTATACATAAGACACAGTGAAACAGAGTCTAAATGGTCAGAAGTGGTGCTATTCATTATTTGTACTGCAGTAGGGTCTAGAGATTTTCACCGTGGTCCTTCCTGGCCTTGGAATCTATAAATCCCAATCGGGGATTGGGCTCCCATTGTGTTAAGTACTGTACATACACACAGAGACTGTAAAAATATGGGTCCTGGCCAAGGAACTCACAATTTAAGTATGAGAATCATTTCCCCCATTGTACATGTGGGTTTTTTTTTACACAGCAACAGGCAAGAAAGCCTTTTAAAAGATAGGAAAATATGGTTGTAAACCCACAAAAATTGGTAGGGGACTTGAAGGCAGGTGTAAATACCTGAAATGGCTTAACTCAATTATTAGAATTACTAGATTTAAATTGATACACTGAAGTAAATGATTCCTAATAATATAACATCATTAGTGGTTATAAAGTGCTTTGAGATTCTCAGATGGATGATTCTATAGAAGTAAACAAACAAACCTAAATTAATTGGATAATTATTCTATACAGCAAAACTCATTAGTTGTGTGAAACACAAGATATGTCTGTTACTGAACTGCAACTAAACCTAAAGTGAACCTGGCTAACTCAACAGCCAAATTGTCTGACTAGATATGTTATTATGCAGACCATTTCTTTTGTTTAATCTGACCTTTTCTTCTCTCTGTTCTTCATAATCTCCTTTTAATTAGGCTGTTGGTTGGGGAATTTCACACAGACCATGCTGAAGGGAAAATCCCTTCCTCTTCTAAGAAGAGGTAAGGAAGGGGGGATGTCTGGAATCTAACTCCCTTGGGTTCTCAGCCAAACGGGCACAGACATTTATGGGAGTTTTCTCCCATAAACGTATCACTGGCAGGATTGCAGTCAGACAGACACCTGGAAAATGCCTTAGGACCTGAGTGGAGAACTAAAAGTATGTATTAAATTTATGACACGGAGTGCAGAAAACATCATGGTTATTGTGACAGAGGATCTGGGGTCTGTCAGCAATTTATAGTTCAAATCAAGGAAAGGTGGGCAAGAGGGATATATAATGAGGAAAATCTATTCTGCCTATTTGAGAGGGCACTATACAAACTGAATCCAGCCAGAGTGAAGGCATGATCTAATACCTGTAGCCAAGAACATGAAAATGCAAATCAGAATTCACTGATGGTGAGCATCGCTTGATTGGTGAGCATCGCGAAGCCATTTAATTACATATGTGAAATACTGTAGTTGGAGCCAGGAAGATGGGTAGTGTGGCTGTTATCAGAATAAGGAGGACAATCATCCCTATCCCCATGCAATTTTTGCATTTCCTCCTGCAACTGACCAAACACTGTGTTGTGGCCACGCTGATGTATCTTTACCTCCCCCTCACTTGAGAGCTGACTTGGATCAAGGAACTTGATAAGAGGTCTGGCGGAGATGGGAAAGGATCTCTGGGACACAGAAGGGAAAGGCTGCATTAGCTGATCTGTAAATGGTCTGAAGGGACTGATTTGAAGAGAAGTAAGATTTTTCTGTTCCCTATATAACTAATCTAAGGGAAGCATACTGCTCAGAGCTTTGCAAAGTGTTCAGATGAGGGGTTTTTTTGTTACTTTTTGTAAGCCATTTTGTTTTACTATAATCTTCTCTCTTCTTTTAATCTTTTTTAAAATAAAAATTACCATTGAATGGATAACTTCACACACCTGGCTCCAAAAAGATGAGAATTCCTCAACCTCTAGGGAGTGGTGCTGAACAGTAAAGAGTTTCTGGAGCCTCAGTCCCAGCCAGAGGTCTCAGGGTGAAATCCTGGCCTCATTGAAATCAGTGGCAAATCTCCCACTTACTTTAGTGGGCCTGGATTTCACTTGTCATCAACAGGCACAGACAAAGATGTGCTCTCCTACTGATGTGTGTCACCAAAGGGACATGGGTCACATACAAGGGGAGAAGAACTACAAAGATGCAAGGTGACCATGGGGGTGCAGGTGACAATTACAGTAATTCAGACCATTTACAGATAGGCTAATGCAGCCTTTCCCTTCTGTGTCCCAGAGAGCCTTTCCCATCTCAGAAATTGTAGCTCATGAAAGCTTATGCTCAAATAAATTTGTTAGTCTCTAAAGTACCACAAGTCCTCCTTTTATTTTTGTGGATACAGACTAACACGGCTGCTACTCTGAAACCAGTAATTCACTGTAAAGTCTTCATAGTCATTCGCTGTTTCACATATTGAAGCTTCAATTGCTAGTGCGTGTAGCGGTTATTAAGTATACACAGTTTGAAGTGCTCTCAAGTCTTTAGGACAGCTCCTCAGGCTGTGTGAAGCAGTGCTTCTCCATTGACTGAAGTGGAGTCCACCACTGAGGATCTGGCTCATGTAACTAGCTTCACACCAGTCCACCACTGAGGATCTGGTACATGTAACTAGCTCACAAGTTTTATTGTGAGAAAATTGGACTTCACGGTATAAAGACTGGCCTTTAAAAACAAAAGAAATACTGTGGTCATGAGTGAAGAGTAGTACCTCCTGAAAACCTATTCAGTTAAAACTTGGTATGTGATTGCTATTCATTTGGTAAGAAAAAATTAGATGTCAGAAAAGCCAGCAAAAGCTTTTACCCAGAGTGATTTGATGGCATTTTGTATTGATGGAATGCTGCCCTCTGGCCTGTAATCCTAAAATATAATATAGATACTCTCTGAAGTAAGACAGCTTTAGAAATCTGGGTGGAGAGAGACTGCAGAGATACCTAGATTGGAGCACAGTGTCTTCCCAAATAAACTCACAGCACAATTGATCTTGACATGTACTATATTGTTCTTATCTGAAAGAAATTGAATACAGAAAGTCTCTTGCAGCAATTGAAAATAAGTCTAGTGAAACACATAGGGTTACACTCTCAGGGCACAGACTGTGGATTAAAGTTTTTGATGTGCAAATTCTTTTACATTGTTTTTAACAGAATTCTGCTTTTACACTGCACAAAGGTTCAGCTTTCACTTTGATCCTGATAAGCCTTATTTATTTTTATTTATTTCTAGGCACTTGTATGGCACTCATTACTGTACCTGTAATGCCTTATTGCTTCACAAACATTAAAGAATTTTCCCATGTGAGATAAGGAAATATTACTACTCCATTTTAAAGACAAGGAAACTGTGGCAAAAAGATGAAGGCCAAACTCCAGTGCTTAAAATAGACACCAAAGTCTGAATTTAGGTACCTAAATAAATGGTCTGATTTTCAGAGGTTCTAAGCCCCTGCAGTTCCCATTGACTCTATTGAAGCTCATGAGTGCTCAGCACCTTTGAAAATCAGGCCACTTACTCAAGAATTTAAATATAGATTCAGGTCCTCATTGTAAGATAATCAAGTTAAATGTCAACCCAAAATCACACAGTAAGTCTGCATTAGAATAAGGAATAGAGCCCAGCTCTCTTGATTTCCAGTCCAGGGCCTTTAACCACAAGTCCATGCCCCCTCTGAGGGGAAAAGCTATCCTTTCTTCAAAACTATAGGGTATCTCTACTCCTATGTACCCAGAGGCAGCTTAGAGCTGTGAGTCAGGTCTGTGAGATCCTTTGGCCTCTCCCCTGGTGGAATATCTGACTGCTGTGGCACCATGCAGCAGCACTGTCAGTTATCTTTGCCTTCTGAGTTTCTTTTCCCTTCATCAATGACTGGGACGTGGGTAGTCAGGCCTAGTGGTTAGCATGGGAGTCATAGTCAGGAAACAGAGCCCAGGGTCAGAGCTGAAGTGAGAAGTCAGGAGTCAGAGCCGAGGGTCAGGACTGGATTACCTGGAGTAATTACAAGGCTAGGCACAGGGGCTATCACAGCCATGGACAAATGCTTTGAGCAACTAGTGAGCGGCTGCTGGGCTTAAGTGCTGATCTGTTCATTCTTCCCACCCATCAGGCAGTGTAGCCAATCAGACAGCCTATTACAGGCCAGCTGTGCTCATTAGGTTGCCTGGAGACTGACTCTGCTGCAAGCCCTGATTCCTTCGTTCATTTTGAGAGCATAATTTAACTGTAGCTCTTCTTTGTGTGAGCTGCGGCTCTCCCCCTCCCCACCCCCTCCGCTTGTAAACTGCGCTGGAAGGCCTGCACTGGAGATTTCTTCAGAGAACCAGCAGCTTCTTCCCTGACTGGAGACTTGTTCCCCACTGTAGAACTATGCTTCATATGGCTGGAACAACGTCTGGTGCCAGAAACATGGAGCTCACAGGTAGGCCTTGAAGTCCCTCTGCCCATCTCCCAACCGTCTTAGAAAAAACAGCTTGAGAAGAAAAAAAGTAGCTCTCTCTGTTGAGCTGTATCTCAGAACGCCATATCTGTTCTCCCTCTAATCCCTGGTATTTTCCCACTGTCCCTAAAGTCATCCATTCAGTGTTTATAGTCATGGGGAAGGAAGCAGGGATTTTCCTCCCACCCTGATGACATGGCAGCTCAAGCTACCTTTGCAGCTCCCCATCCTTGTTATGTTTTTATCTTGGATTTAGCCCCAATTTTTTCCTCTTTAGAGTATGTACAATACAAAAACTGATAATCTACAGTTGCCTCATGTAATTAAGTTTAGGAAGAGGTGTGCTGACTCCTCCTCAGGGTCCCACTATGACAAGGAATGTAAGATAGAGAGGCTGCCAGTCATGAAAAAAAACAAGACAATCAAAGTTTAGAGTAAGAAACGGTGCCTCTCTCCCTTCCACTCATTCTTTGAGAAGATTATCCAATTTGAGTGGGATGAGCTAGCCAAGGGCGAATGCTTCACCAAGCATATGTCAAAGTAATACCATCTTCTGAATGACAAACAAAGTAACTCCCAAAGTTTGACGCAGCCATGGTATCTCTCACTAAAGACACAGCCAACCCCGCAGAGCAAAACTCCTTAAGAAAACATCAGAAGGACTGATACATAGAGGGTTCCCTTTGAAAAACTGTGGTCCACTATGGTCCTTCAAACATCCCTCTCTTGTGCTTCTTTCAGCAAGGCGATCATCTTAAACTGTCTAAATCTATGATTTGACTGAGAGGAACGATTATAAACAGTCAGTGCTGGAAAAAATCTCCCTCACAGCTTCTTACCTTGGAAGCCCTGAAATTGACAGCTAGAGCAAGGACATCTAATGCGGTTAGCAGGAGGCACATTTGGTAGTAGTGCTTTGTAGTGGTGCAGCAGCAGAAGTTTTGGGGTGTGATCTTTCAGCAATTTACCTGCCCCAAACTGGCAGCAGATCTGATGCCATCCAGAGATGCCACTGGATGTTCCCATCCTGCCCTCTCCAAGTATAAGCCATAAAATGACCTTGTGGTATCTCTTACTACATCTGAGTGAGTGGCAAGGTTGGCTTGTTGGGAAAGAGTAGCCTGGCCCATCTATCTGGCAGCCTGTATCACCAGGGAAGCCCAGGATGCTTACCATGAACTCAGTGCTGAGGAGGTCAGGAGCTGCATTTCAGTGAAGGCTTCCCAAGAAAGGTCAACTAGAGCAAATGGAAGAAATCTCTTGGTACTGTCCCTGGATTGAGACTAAGATTTCCTCCACCTCCAGCCACTCCTTCAACTCCCTCCATTTTATACATGGCATCTAGGACCTGTAAGTTTAATGTGCCCCAGTCTCCTCTGTTCTCCAGTCATTTACTCCAAGCCAGTCTGGATCCCCACTCTGGTGTGTCATGAAACCTGGGTTATGGGCTCTAGCCCTATCCAGGGAAGCCCAGCCAACCTGTCTGGAGGCTTCTGTGACCCAGATAGGTACTATACCCCCACTTCCACAGAGGCTCTGGGACTCCTTGTGCAATCCTGTCCTTCTCAGAAGTTTTACATTCATTTTCCATTTACTCTTTTCCATCGTCCTCTTCTCCTCTGTGTTTCCCTTGTTAGCTGCTGTGTGGGTTACAGTTGCATGAACAGAATGATTTTATCAGTGAAGAGGTAATGCAGCCATTAAAAGCATTACTGTGGCTAAAACAGAACCATTAAGATTATAACAATAGGATCCCTGTTATCTGGAACTGTATGCGCAGAACAAGACAATGTATTTGCAGTGGACTATGGCTAATACACCTGGTAGGTCATAAACTGGAATATGGATGAGTTGAACAAATTAACAGAAATGAAAAATGGCAATGCTATAAATTAAAAACTGTTTTTGTTTTTTTTTTTTTGTTTCTTCAAGATACTTCTCTTTCTGTGCAGGAGACCAAGAAACATATATTCTTCATTTCAATTCTCTCTCACAAAGCGCTAAGAACTAAGTTATTAATAGTTTGGGCTATATCCACAAAGAGATTTAGAGGCCTGACACTTTAGGAAAGTTTTCAGAGTAACAGCCGTGTTAGTCTGTATTCGCAAAAAGAAAAGGAGTACTTGTGGCACCTTAGAGACTAACCAATTTATTTGAGCATGAGCTTTCATGAGCTACAGCTCACTTCATCGGATGCATACTGTGGAAACTGCGCCTCTAAGGTGCCACAAGTACTCCTTTTCTTTTAGGAAAGTTGGAGACCTAAGCAGGGGTTCCAGAACACGGGGGGGCCCAGGGGCCGTGGCCCTCCCACTTTTTGCCACAGGCCTGTCTCCCTGCCCCTCCTCTTCCCCCTGAGGCCCTGGGGTGGGGGGTGAGGGACACGGGCCTGGGGTGGGGACACCTGAGAGCAGCCCCGGCCTGTTTCCCCTCTCCCGGACCCCTTGTTCAGGACAGGAGGAGGGTCTGCAACTCCCCACAGCTGCCTGTGTGGCTCTTACCTCGACCCGGCTCTGGCTTCTGGCCTGGCCTGGGGGCGGTGCCTCAGGAGCCGAAGAGGGAGTCCTCTAACCACTGGGAAATTGTGTGTAAGGGGATCACCTCTTCCTCTTCTGTGTTTTGCGAGAAAGGGTTGACCTGGGCTCGTAATCCCAGGAGACGAGTTGTGGTTGTGAATCCTGGGAATTGATGGTGGAGCCTCCCTCAGCACATCTGACCAGAGAGTTTTGGAGAAATCCAAAGTCAATAACAATCAGGATTTCCAGTCAAGAATTGTTGGGCCAAATTCAGAAGTGACTTGTGAGACTCCCTTAGATACAGCTTTCCTAGACCTAATTACGTCCATTTACCAAGGTTTGAGTATGAGAGAGTCTACCTTGATATGTTTTACATTCTGAGGAGTTGGAAGATGGCTTCTGAAAGTTAGGGATGGCCCGCTGAACTTGTACACTCTTATACCGTTTGTGACAGATTGACAATAACCTGTAATATCCTGAACAACCCTTATGGAATTAAAATAAACTTTAGTGAATTAAATTAAACATTATTGAATTAGGGTTAATATCTTTGGGGTACATTGTATTAAAAATGCAGTTGTTGTGTATGTATTGCTGTGGCATTGTACATACCTTCTCTAGTAAGAAGGGGGAGTGCTAATAAACTTCCTCCACTCTCAGCCTTTGAAGCTATCTCCCGGAGAGAAATGCATATACAAGTTCAAACTGGATTCTCCAGAGACCAACAGACAAAGAAAAGACTTTTGGATAAAAGCGTGGGTTTGAAATTGACTCAGGGCCTTCCTCTTGCTCCAGCAAATAAACAGGACTCCTAGTCCACAGAGGGGTGCAATATCTAGGGGAGGTTTGGAAGGACTTGGACTACTGAGGCCCCATAAGACTGTGTGGTTGTTCTGGGCTGAAGCTCTGATGAACTTGTAACCACGAAGAAACCTCTAGGGTGGGGCAATCCCTGGTAAGCTTATTAGCATGTGTGTAGGTTCTTGTTGTTTTTAATGTGGGTTTTTTTTTGGGGGGGGGGGTAATACTTAGTCATAGAATCATAGAATATCAGGGTTGGAAGGGACCTCAGGAGGTCATCTAGTCCAACCCCCTGCTCAAAGCAGGACCGATCCCCAATTAAATCATCCCAGCCAGGGCTTTGTCAAGTCTGACCTTAAAAACTTCTAAGGAAGGAGATTCCACCACCTCCCTAGGCAACGCATTCCAGTGTTTCACCACCCTCCTAGTGAAAAAGTTTTTCCTAATATCCAACCTAAATCTCCCCCAATGCAACTTGAGACCATTACTCCTTGTTCTGTCATCTGCTACCACTGAGAACAGTCTAGAGCCATCCTCTTTGGAACCCCCTTTCAGGTAGTTGAAAGCAGCTATCAAATCCCCCCTCATTCTTCTCTTCGTAGACTAAACATCCCCAGTTCCCTCAGCCTCTCCTCATAAGTCATGTGTTCCAGTCCCCTAATCATTTTTGTTGCCTTCCGCTGGACTCTTTCCAATTTTTCCACACCCTTCTTGTAGTGTGGGGCCCAAAACTGGACACAGTACTCCAGATGAGGCCTCACCAGTGTCGAATAGAGAGGAACGATCACGTCCCTCGATCTGCTGGCAATGCCCCTACTTATACATCCCAAAATGCCATTGGCCTTCTTGGCAACAAGGGCCCACTGTTGACTCATATCCAGCTTCTCGTCCACTGTAACCCCTAGGTCCTTTTCTGCAGTAATGCTGCCGAGCCATTCGGTCCCTAGTCTGTAGCGGTGCATTGGATTCTTCCGTCCTAAGTGCAGGACTCTGCACTTGTCCTTGTTTGAACTTCATCAGATTTCTTTTGGCCCAATCCTCCAATCTGTCTAGGTCCCTCTGTATCCTATCCCTACCCTCCAGCGTATTTACCTCTCCTCCCAGTTTAGTGTCATCTGCAAACTTGCTGAGGGTGCAATCCACACCATCCTCCAGATCATTTATGAAGATATTGAACAAAACCGGCCCGAGGACCGACCCTTGGGGCACTCCACTTGATACCAGCTTCCAACTAGACATAAAGCCATTGATCACTACCCGTTGAGCCCGACAATCTAGCCAGCTTTCTATCCACCTTATAGTCCATTCATCCAGACCATACTTCTTTAACTTGCTGGCAAGAATACTGTGGGAGACCGTGTCAAAAGCTTTGCTGAAGTCAAGGAACAACACGTCCACTGCTTTCCTTTCATCCACAGAGCCAGTTATCTCGTCATAGAAGGTAATTAGATTAGTCAGGCATGACTTGCCCTTGGTGAATCCATGCTGACTGTTCCTGATCACTTTCCTCTCCTCTAAGTGCTTCAGAATGGATTCCTTGAGGACCAGCTCCATGATTTTTCCAGGGACTGAGGTGAGGCTGACTGGCCCGTAGTTCCCAGGATCCTCCTTCTTCCCTTTTTTAAAGATGGGCACTACATTAGCCTTTTCCCAGTCGTCTGGGACCTCCCCCAATCGCCATGAGTTTTCAAAGATAATGGCCAATGGCTCTGCAATCACATCCGCCAACTCCTTTAGCACTCTCGGATGCAACGCATCCGGCCCCATGGACTTGTGCACGCCCAGCTTTTCTAAATAGTCCCGAACCACTTCTTTCTCCACAGAGGGCTGGTCACCTCCTCCCCATGCTGTGCTGCCCAGTGCAGTAGTCTGAGAGCTGACCTTGTTCATTACTTTTTACCTTAAGAATAAAGTAGGCTTGCTTAGAAAAAACTATGTGATAATTTCTATCTGTAGCAATCCCTCTGTTCTCACTCTCTGAGGAGAAAGCAAGCAGGCCTGTTTAGACAGACTGTCTTCGCTGGGAAATACACAGAGAAGCAATGAATACAGAACAAATACCGAGGCACATGTGCATCTGGTGTTCATACATCTATTGAAACATTACCTCCATGCAATTATGTTTAGAGTTTATGCAAGCAATTTATATCTGTCAGGCTCTGCATGCTGCTTCATCTACTGTTTCAATGTCATACTTAATCTTTAAATTTCATTGCTGGGTGTATATATTTCTGCTTAGTAACTGTAGCTGAAATAAAGAGAACTTCATCGTGTTATGCAATTACTGTAAAAATGACATTGTGGCATTTTTGTAATACATATTTAACAAATCAGTATCTTTCCGATTCCCTAATTGGTGCAAGTACCAGCAAAACTGTGGATTTTGGATTAAACTGGGCTCAAAGCTTAATAATAATTTCCAGATTCCGATGACAGGCTTGCTCACCTCCAGAAAGTTCATCTGATATTCACCCTTATCCCCACTGAGAGCCACTTCTGTACTTGCTGATCAAAATGAAAACCATAGGAGGAGGCTTTTTGTACATAAAAAAATAAATTAGTGTCTGGTATGAAAATGATGACCTATTTTCAGTAGACCTAACATAATTTTAATCCAGTGCCAAATGCTATCCAAAGGAAGAGGGACATTTTGTCCTTCTGTATGGTATGCATATGGGGCATGTTCTCTTAAAGCTCACACAACTTCCATGATTAATGAAAGTCATCCGTGCATGCTGCTAGGAGAAGAGGTTCTGTAACAGAGTGTACAAATCTGATATTCAACTCACAATTACAACTGCCAGGATCAAAGTCAGAGGTAGAAGTGACAGCAGAACTGTAGTAGGCATATCGGGGCAGAGGCAGAAATGGAAGTGGCATATCCTCCCATTATGCAGTCAGCCCAGCTATTTGGGAAAAGTATCCTGGGCCCTGTGTCAGAGTTGTTCACAATTAACACCATTTTCTGTAAGTTAGCCTCCTCAGTGAATAGTGTGTAAACATGAATGGGTGGAATCGTTTCATTGATTGGAGTGCCAGTCTATTTTAATGAGAAATATGTCAAAGCTACACTATTATTAGTAATCATCTGTATTATAGTACTGCCAATAGCCCCAGCTGAGATGAGGGCCTGCATTGTGCTAGATGTTTGCAAACATATTGTAAGAGAGAGCCCCTGCGCTGAAGAAATTAGTCTAAATGGATAAGACAGACAACAGATGAGAGGGGAAACAGAGGCAGAGAGAGAGGTGAAGTGGTTTTCCCAAAGTTATACAATGTCAGGGGCAGAACCAGGAATAGAACCCAGTTCTGCTTGAGTCCTAGTCATCTGACCTACCCAGAGGGCTATGCTGCCCCACTTTTAAAGATTGTTATACCTTTTAAGAATTGTTAATAATTCATATATCAGACTAACTATGGACAGGTAGGCTAACAGGTCCTCTGAAGTGGCTTTTGTGGAGTACATATGGAGTCTCCTCCCTGTCATTTCGAGGGGATTGCTAGACGGGAGTAGAGAATGTCATCCTGTGATCCCACTCATGGTGTGGGTTTTCTCTTGGTAGCTTCTGCAAAACACCTGCTACAATTTGGCTGTATGAGCTACTCGAAGTAATTTGTATAAGGCATTCTATTTATATTCTGGGAGATAGACTCTAGAATGTGCTGATTAACCTTTTCACACCTCTTTATAAAGTACACCCTCTGGAAATAAATCTTGGAGGCACAGGTAATTTATGCAATGACAGGTTTCAGAGTAGCAGCCGTGTTAGTCTGTATTTGCAAAAAGAAAAGGAGTACTTGTGGCACCTTAGAGACTAACAAATTTATTACGAAAGCTTATGCTCAAATAAATTTGTTAGTCTCTAAGGTGCCACAAGTACTCCTTTTCTTTTTCAGGTAATTTATAGTATTCAAAATAATCAGCCTTGTCTCCAGTAGCAGCAGAGGTCTGTTCTCCAATTAATATGTATGCATTGAAGTTAGAATATATTCTCTAACTTCATATTTGCCCTAAAACAATTTCTTTGGCAAGTTTAAACTCTAAATTTTCCTTTATTTTCTCTCTCCCCTCCTCCCACTGTCTCTTTTGTTTTGTTTTTAATTTCCTGTCTCTTGAAATTTGGATCTCTTAAGTTAAAAATATCACACGTCTTGAGGTGGTCAAGATGCTGCACTTGCCATCTCTGGAAAGGGCTTTCCATTCCTCTGCAGATTTAGTGATAAACCATGCTGCAGAAGTTAAGATCAAGGATTTTTTTGTAGCTATACACCTCTTGAAGAGATTAGACGGGAGAATATCTAAAGGCAAAAAATCCAGTGTCAATCACAGATGGAAAAACATGATTTCTGTTCAGTTAATCCTCTTAATCTTTGGCAGGTTTATTCTTGAAGGTAGATTTTACCCATTTCCAATTAGGATGCTGAAACAGAAGCTGACTTCATTTTAGCTTGTGAAACTTAAAGTCAGTATCTTGCCCGTATCTAAGTTACAGTGTTTCTGCAATTTAAATTTTTAAAATATAAAAGAAAATAAATGGAATGTGATAAGTTTATGCCATTACCACCAGAGTATGGACCTGTACCAATGCCAGTTAGAATCAGTGGAAGCATTCCCATTATCTCCACTGGAGTTTTTATCTTTAATTTAAAATGTTAAAAGTCAAATCTGAATATTTATAGTGATTTTGATTCAAATATAATAATAACTCAGAGCAAAGTTTGGGCCGGTGTGTGGGTGGCTGTTTAAAGCTTGCTAATTTCCATTTCAGAGTGCTGTCCACACAGAATATTCTAGTGGCACTTGCAGAAGAGTCCATCTTCCCTCTTAATTTCAGTTAAAACTTGGTCAAAATTTTAACATAAAGCCCCTTTTCAAGAAGACCCTTGTATCTTTTATTTCCTCAAAGACCCAGTGGCAGAGCAGCCCTCTGTCCAAGAGACTAGATGGCTGGAGCATGCTTAGTGATATTCACTGGATTAGTCAGTGAAGGGATGGGATCACTAAAGCGCTCCAGACACCCTCCCTGCCCAGTAACTGTTTGTGCTGGCTTCCACAGTTCTTCCAGGTAATGGCAAGTAAAGCAAATGAGATAAATAAACAATACAATAAACTATCACACGACAAATCTAGTCAGCCTGTGGATTTTGCCGCTGCAGGATATCATAGTCATATTGCATGGCAACTTGATTTCATAGATTATAAAGCCAGAAAGGGATCACTGTGATCATCTAGTCTGACCTCATGTATAACACAGGCCATAAAACTTCCCCAACATAATTCCTAGAGCAGATCTTTTTTAAAAAAAATCCAGTTTTGATTTATAAAGTGCCAGTGATGGCGTATCGACCACAGTCCTTGGCAAGTTGTTCCAATAGTTAATTACCTTGATGGTCTCATAGATTCATAGATATTTAGGTCAGAAGGGACCATTATGATCATCTAGTCTGACCTCCTGCACAACGCAGGCCACAGAATTTCACCCACCACTCGTGCAAAAAACCTCACACCTATATCTGTGCTATTGAAGTCCTCAAATCGTAGTTTAAAGACTTCAAGGAGCAGAGAATCCTCCAGCAAGTGACCCGTGCCCCATGGTACAGAGGAAGGCAAAAAACCTCCAGGGCCTCTTCCAATCTCCCCTGGAGGAAAATTCCTTCCCGACCCCAAATATGGCGATCAGCTAAACCCTGAGCATATGGGCAAGATTCATCAGCCAGATACTACAGAAAATTCTTTCCTGGGTAACTCGGATCCCACCCCATCTAATATCCTATCACAGGCCATTGGGCCTATTTACCATGAATATTTAATTACCAAAACCATGTTATCCCATCATACCATCTCCTCCATAAACTTATCGAGTTTAATCTTAAAGCCAGATAGATCTTTTGCCCCCACTGCTTCCCTTGGAAGGCTATTCCAAAACTTCACTCCTCTGATGGTTAGAAACCTTCGTCTAATTTCAAGTCTAAATTTCCTGGTGGCCAGTTTATATCCATTTGTTCTTGTGTCCACATTGGTACTGAGCTTAAATAATTCCTCTCCCTCTCCAGTATTTATCCCTCTGATATATTTATAGAGAGCAATCATATCTCCCCTCAACCTTCTTTTAGTTAGGCTAAACAAGCCAAGCTCCTTGAGTCTCCTTTCATAAGACAGGTTTTCCATTCCTCAGATCATCCTAGTAGCCCTTCTCTGTACCTGTTCCAGTTTGAATTCATCCTTCTTAAACATGGGAGACCAGAACTGCACACAGTATTCCAGGTGAGGTCTCACCAGTGCCTTGTATAATGGTACTAAAACCTCCTTATCCCTACTGGAAATACCTCTCCTGATGCATCCCAAGACCGCATTAGCTTTTTTCACGGCCACATCACATTAGCAGCTCATAGTCATCCTATGATCAACCAATACTCCAAGGTCCTTTTCCTCCTCTGTTACTTCTAATTGATGCGTCCCTAGCTTATAACTAAAATTCTTGTTATTAATTACTAAATGCATGACCTTACACTTCTCACGATTAAATTTCATCCTATTACTATTAGTCCAGTTTACAAGGTCATCCAGATCCTCCTGTAGGATATCCCTGTCCTTCTCTAAATTGGCAATACCTCCCAGCTTTGTATCATCCGCAAACTTTATTAGCACACTCCCACTTTTTGTGCCAAGGTCAGTAATAAAAAGATTAAATAAGATTGGTCCCAAAACCGATCCTTGAGGAACTCCACTGGTAACCTCCCGCCTGCCTGACAGTTCACCTTTCAGTAGGACCCATTGTAGTCTCCCCTTTAACCAATTCCTTATCCACTTTTCAATTTTCCTATTGATCCCCATCTTATCCAATTTAACTAATAATTCCCCATGTGGCACGGTATCAAACGCCTTACTAAAATCTAGGTAAATTAGATCCACTGCGTTGCCTTTGTCTAAAAAATCTGTTACTTTCTCAAAGAAGGAGATCAGGTTGGTTTGGCACGATCTACCTTTTGTAAAACCATGTTGTATTTTCTCCCATTTACTATTGACTTCAATGTCCTTAACTACCTTCTCCTTCAAAATTTTTTCCAAGACCTTGCACACTACAGATGTCAAACTAACAGGCCTATAATTACCCGGATCACTTTTTTTCCCTTTCTTAAAAATAGGAACTATGTTAGCAATTCTCCAATCATACGGTACAACCCCTGAGTTTACAGATTTATTAAAGATTCTTGCTAATGGGCTCGCAATTTCCTGTGCCAATTCCTTTAATATTCTTGGATGAAGATTATCTGGGCCCCCCGATTTAAGCTGTTTGAGTTTCGCTTCTACCTCAAATATGGTAATGTCTACCTCCATATCCTCATTCCCATTTGTCATGCTACCATTATCCCTAAGATCCTCTTTAGTCTTATTAAAGACTGAGGCAAAGTATTTGGTTAGATATTGGGCCATGCCTAGATTAAATGGTTAAAAATGTATGGCTTATTTCCAGTCTGGATTTGTCTCTCTTCAATTTCCAGCTACTAGATATTGTTAAACATTTGTCTGCCAGATTGAAGAACCCTCTATTATCAAATTTCTGTTCCTCATGTAGATACTTGTAGACTGTGATCAAATCATTCCTTTACTTTCTCTTCTTCTTTGAGTTATTGTCTCTGTTGGTGCTCCATGTCAGGTTGAGTACCCATTTTTGAAATCTTGATCTGAGATTTTTGTTAGCAGCGTCTGCAGTCCACACCTGTACCCTACATGCTTCTGTGCTCTGGCATGAAGGTATATAGGGAGGAGTGGATGCACCATCACTTTTGTTCCTTCTTACCTGCCTTCGGTTTGAGATGGAGCATTGTTGTATCTGCTTGTTATCACCGCAGCTTTCTTCAATTTATTCCTTATATAGTATCTGCTAGACAGTGCTGTAGTTTTGGGGTTCCCAATGAAAACATCATGCAACAAAACGCAGTTCTAACGTGTATAGTCTGCTGCTGTTGGTTCATATTATGTGTTTTGACTACTTTTGGTTATCTACGAAGTTGCTAAACTCTTCTGTAAAAATATTTGTTTTCAGAAGTCAATATTAATTTCCAAAGGAGAGTCTCAAATTACCTACACTTGGATCGTAATCTTCAGGTCTCAGATTTGGATGTGGACTGGCAAATTGGAAAACCTCCTGAGTTCATGTGACTGAGACTTATTGAAGTGCACAGACATTTCCATTCCTTGACTAGTCCTACCAAAGGAATCTAACAGAGGAGAAGAGTGGGTAAGAGAGTAGAGGTAGGATTTAAAAGCACCTCTCAATGGGAAATAATAATCAGATATTGGGTAAAATTTTCAAAAGTGCCTACGTCCCATTTTCAAAACTGATGTAGGCACTTAGGAGCTTAGTCCCCAAAGTTGGTTTTGAAAATGCAACTTAGTCACTTTGAAAAGAAGAGGGATAACATTTTCAAAAGTGGCTAAGTTGCATTTTCAAAACCAACAATAGGGACTAAGCTCCTAAGTGCCTAAATCAGTTTTGAAAATGGGTCGTAGGCACTTCTGAAAATTTTATCCCTTTTCTTTTCAGAGCACAGTAAAAGCTTTGTTAACCAGCACGTTTGTGGAATGGGGGGTGCCAGTTAATCAAATAGTCTGGTTAACTAAGAGTTATATTTACCAATGGAATATCAATTTTGAAAGAATTAGACTACAATAAAATGAATAAAGTATAAAATAATATATGGGTACTCACCAATCCAGTAGTAGTACTGCATTGCAGAGTGGTTGGTTTCTTGGAGCACTTAGGTGTATACAGGTAAAGTTTTCTATACAGTAGGTTATCTTATGGCACCACATATCACTAGGTGCAGTGCTTGGTGTACACCCATATCACTAAAAATACACTTAACACTAAAACTATACTGAACATAATTTAATTTAATCTTTCTTTGATGATTCAGAAGGCACTTCAGGCTCTTGCAGTGCCTCAGGGTCATAATTATCAACATCAATTATCATTGTAGATGTAGAAGGTGTAGGAGATGGGGCTGAATCTATAATGACCCTCTGACACACCCTGGAAGCTGCTTTTTTGAATAAATCCCTGATATCAGCTTGCTTACTTGTCTTCTGCCTCTTTTGCATAAAAGTAGAGTGCACAATGTGCCATTGTATAACTTCCTGAGCAGTATACTAGCCCCAGTTACTAGATTGAAGGTTTATATTGGGAGATATTAGAAATGCCAGTTACTCAAACTTTCCAGTTAGTAAAGTGCCGGATAACACAGCTTTTACTGTACTTGTTTCCCACATTCATCTTGTACTCCCACAACCTTGCTTTCCCTACCTCCACTTTGGGTCATGACCCTGTAGTCTCAAATTTGGATCCACAGGCTTCCCAGTCAACTGATACCTCCCTGTTCTCACACAGCAGCTCACAACCAATTGACTGGGCAGAGAGACCATGAAACCTGAAGCTACAACAGGGAGGCCTCCCTTGGGCCTTGACTGGAGGAACACCAGAACTTCTGATTAATCAGGTCTTCCTATTTAAATCCAAAGAGAGGCACAGGAAGTTGTTCATATAACTGGGCACTGCCTGGCTGCTGCTTGGACTCTGACCTGCCCAATTCCCGGTATCGTGACTCCTGGTGCCCCGAATAGTGTCTGACCCCATCTGGATTAGTTTCTCTAGCTCTTGCCTGATTGCTGGTAACCAAATCATGACTCTCCTGAACCAGGTCACTAACCACTAGACCCAGGCAAGTGGTCAACCTCTGCTGGTAGAAGAATTGAGCTCACCTGAGTGGGCTGCTTACCTACAGGTAGCCAACCAAGCATGAAAAGCTTGAGTTGCACAATCAGCCACTGAGAACCAACTGCTGTGGGAGCAGGAGAGCCAACCCTGTACCAAGGCCACAACCCTGTAGGCATGTATCCACCCCTGAGCAGGGTCCCTCAGTGCCCCTGCTGGAACAATTTGATGATAATAGTCAGCTGTTCCGGGGTTCTATGAATCAGTGCCAGCTCCAGTTCTTATGCTATTCCCTGGCCTATGCCTCTGAACAGGCCAAGGCAGGCCTGGTAGTCTACTGTCTGGGGAAGCGTTGAATTGAGCCTCCCCTTGATGGAGGGCAGTAATCTGATACTATCAAAACTGGGACACTTTTTCCTTCAGTCAATTTCATCAATTTATAACGACTCTCGTCATTTTCCCTTGGCAGAAGCTTCTTTAAGGAAGCTTCAGCAGAGACAGAGCACCATTACCTCTTATGTGGAGCACTCTGTTGGCTTACTGCAGACACTGATGGAGTCTGTGGGAGGAAATTAAGGATGAGTTGGCAGAGGCAGAGGATCCTGCAAGCCTGCATGCTTTCATCAACCTTGTGAGAACAGAGAGAAGAAAAGAAAGAGTCCCTTCAACCACCCCATCTCCATGCATGTCCATTAACATGCACCTGCCTTATTTAAACAGTGCAGATAGACCTAGCCTGCCGGCAGCTTGCTCCCAAAGAAAAGGAATGGTGTTGAAAATACCATCTATGTTTCTACTGTGGCAGATCCAGTCATTCTATATCAGCTTGTCCTGTATGAATTCCAAAGAACTTGGGAAATGAACTGGCCCAGGTGTGGTAACGGGGAGTGGCCTGGACCTCAAGTCAAAAGAAGTCCCCGAGTTTTGAATGTTGGTTTTAACCACCACATGCACTCAACTCCCCAGGAAGGTCTCCCACCTGCAAGTATCGATCCAGTTGTGTCTTCCTGGTGAAATCCGACAGATCCCAATGCAGCAGGCCCTGATTGGGGCAAACAACTATTTTATAGACGTTGCAGTGGCTTGTGCTCTGCAAAACCCTTTACAGCCTAAGGCAACCTCTGATGTAATTGAGACTATTGATGGCTCTCACTGCTCTCGGGACCCGTATCTCAGGAGATGGTCCCATGGAAGTCCTTGGCGGGGAGCACAGGAAATATTGCAGTTTGGGGTGATACACTCTTCACGCTTTGGCTGATCCTTGGGATCTCCTGACTGGACCTCCATAATCCTCTCATCCACTTGTGAAGACAGAAATCAGTTTCCCAATGGAATTTTACCAGAGACACTCCCAGGGACTTGCCGATGTTGAGCTAGCCACCAGCCTAAGGGAATCTCAGACAAGAGTGGCTGCCCAGGCATGTAAATCCTCAGAGCCTATTGCAGAGCTCCTCTATAAATCCCAAGAGTTCACTGGTGTGTTTGGAGGGGGCGGGGAGAAAGGCAGATATCCTTCCTTGCACCAAGGCTATGATTGCCCGATAGATTTTTCAGCTAGGAGTGCAGACTGCTTTTGGGTGAATCTATGCTATGTTGGAGCCCAAATTGGCAGCCCTATGAGATTATCTCCAAGAAAACCTAGCTAAAGGGTGCATTCATAAATCAAGACTGCTGCTCAGAGCACCAGTCCTCTTTGATGAGAAGAAAGATGGTAGCCACCAGCTCTGTGTAGATTATTGAGCCTTGAATCAAATCACAATCAGGAATTGATACCCACTTCCTCTAGTTCATAAATTGTTGGATTGGGTGAGGACTGCTGTAATATTTAAAAAACTACAGGGGCTTACAGTCTCATGTATATTAGAGTGGGTGATTAATGGAAAACATTTTTTAGGACTTATTATGGCCACTTCAAGTATTTATTAATGTCATTCAGCCTAATGAATGCCCTGGCCACCTTCCACTTTCCTCAACAGTGTGTTACGGGATATACTAGACCAATATGTTGTAGTCTTTCTTGACGATGTGTTTGTTTTTTCTGATAACCCAGAACAGCACAATTTCCATGTCAGAACAGTCTAGAAAGACCACACCAACATGGCCTCTGTGCTAAATTAGAAAAATGCGCTTTTGATCAAACCGCTATAGAATTTCTGGGTTTTAATCTATCTCCTTGTCTCCTGAAGGAGTTAAGGTAGATCTGCATATGGTCCAGGTTGTTTGTGATCGCATCACTCCTCAAAATGTTTGTGACCTGCAACGCTTTCTAGGATTTTCCAAGTTTGTCCTCTCCTACCATCCCACAATTGGAAGTGGCAATACTGAATATTACTCCGATACAAAGGGTCCAAGTTAGGAAGCCTCTCATATACTTAATTCCCTCAATTTCCTGAATGCTGCTGTCTGACAGGATTTACTTTCCTTAATTTGTTCTGCCTTTGCTTTGGGAATACCTCCTGATGAGTTAGCCACACTAAACAAAAAGCCCCTTCGCACTTGGAAGAAAATCATGTTTGCGAAGGACCATATCTACGTTCCCCTGTTTCTATCTATGTTTCACTCATATCTATGTTTCACTCATGCGGTGCTAGAACTATGTCACGGCTTCCCACTAGCAGGACATCTGGAACACTACAAAAATTCAATGTTATCCTGTGCCTTCTGTAATGTGTGCATCTGTCATAAATATAAAGGGAAGGGTAACAACCTTCCTGTATACAGTGCTATAAAATCCCTCCTGGCCAGAGGCACAATATCCTTTTACCTGTAAAGGGTTAAGAAGCTCAGGTTACCTGGCTGGCACCTGACCAAAAGGACCAATAAAGGGACAAGATACTTTCAAATCTAGGAGGTGGGGAAAGGCTTTTGTCTGTCTGTTCTGTGTGCTTGCCGGAGAGAGATTGGGAAAGCAAGCAATCCAACTCCATTAGAATTAGTAAGTACTAGCAAGGGAATGTGTTAGCTTATCTTTGTTTTGGCTTGTGATTTTCTCTGTGCTGAGGAAGATGTATTCCTGGTTTTCTTTTTGTAACTTTAAAGTTTTGCCCAGAGGGAAATCCTCTGTGTTTTAAATCTGATTGCCCTGTGAGATTAGCTTACCTTTTAATTTTACAGAGGTGCTTCTTTTACCATTTTTCTTTCTCATAAAGTTCTGTTTCTTTTAAGAGCCTGACTGATTTCTCTATTGTCCTAAGACCCAGGGGTTTGGATATGTGATCACTTTGTAACCAATTGGTTAGGATATTATTCTCAAGCCTCCCCAGGAAAGGGGGTGTAAGGGCTTGGGGGATATTTTGGGGGAATAGGAACTCGTAGTGGTCCTTTCCCTGATTATTTGTTAAATCACTTGATGGTGGCAGCATACCCTCCAAGTTTGTGCCTTGGGGAAGTTTTACCCTAAGCTGGTAGAAATAAGCTTAGGGGGTCGTTCATGCGAGTCCCCACATCTGTACCCTAGAGTTCAGAGTGGGGAAGGAACCCTGACAGGCACCTATGCCAAGGCATACTTCAAAGTATATGCTGACTATTGCAAGGCTCAGGAAAGAATTGTATCCCCTATATCTAGCATTGCAAACTGGCAGATGCATTATGGGTTTGCTCCTCTTTAGGTATTGGTTCACTGCCAAAGGCAGGCTACTGGAATCAATGGACCAAATATCTGATCTATTGGATTTTTGTGAATGAATAAGGGAAGCCAGAGAACCCCATTCTGATCCTTTGCATGGAAATTCTAATTTTTTTTATTCTTTCTAAATTCTCTTTAAGACATTCAGTCTCAAATCTGGAATGTAAAACTTTTTGTGTATAAATATCTCCTGAATCTGCTTGGGTGCCCATCACTAGAATCTGGGCACCTTTTCAAACAAAATATTAAATTCTGAGCCAGCAACAGCCCTAAAATCAACCTTAAAGCATCACGGAGTGCCAGAATGCAGAAACTGGCAACTCTGCTTCTAACACTATCTCTCATTTCCCCTTTCTGCATCATCTTAGATTCCGTCTATACTGTTTTTACCATGATAATAGAAAAGTGTCTAAACACAGATTAAAAATGGTTCCTGCCATTGTGTTTTAAACATGGTTTGCTGGGTCGATGTATTCACATGTGTTTTAAAACAATTTACACACCCATATTCTGGACAGAATAACTAGTTTAGCTAGTATTCTAGAGCAGCCACTGATTCAAGACCATAGATTTCTAAAATGCTTATAGCATGGTTAAGTACGATCAGCCAGGCAACCCAGGTTTACAGAATTTTGGATTAAGAGACTCACTCCAGCATATGCCAAGTTCAAAAGCTCTTTCAGCTTCAATGCAAGAGCAGCTGTGCCTCCCGTCAAAACTATAATTCAGGGAGATATCCCTGCCCTGGTAGTTGTAAGTGGCTACAAGAGTACAGCTGTGAAAGCTGAGAAACATGAACAAATGCTCACCAGGTGCATTTTCTCTGTACACTGAAGCACTTCAGAGAACAGTCACAATGTTTCTGATATTCCAAGCTACTTGCAGATTTATCCAAATAAATGTTTCTTCTTTCCAATGCATTTCATTCTCTGCAAGTGCCACAGCAGGAGCTTGAGTGCAGTCAGTCACTTCAGTGACATTGGGAGACCATCAATTACAACATAAAAGCCTTTCTGTTTTTGCTGGCATTGGATAAAGTGGCTGGAAACTCAATTAATGTCTGAATCCATTGTATCATAGTACCCAGGAAGCGAGCATACCATCAGGACACAGAAAGATGAGCTTGTCTGCTTTCTTTGTGACATTGTGCAGATGGGCTGGACAGACCTCAGGCCAAATGCTACTCTCAGTAATGCCAGTGTAAATTCAGAGTAACTGCATTTACTTCCATGAGGTCACTTTAGATTTACATCAGTGGAACAGGGAAATAAGTTGCCTCATGCCCTAATAAGAGTCCAGAAAGTAGTTTTGTGTTGGGCAGGAAATGAACCTCTTTTGACTAGACCAGCTACCCAATTACTCACAAAACCTGTATGTATACTCCTCAGACTTTGGGGAGGGATTAAAATCTGAAACCAAGAGCCACATATGAATTTTCCAAATGCACCTTATCTTTATGAGAAACTGAGCTGAGTTGCAGCATCTGACTATCTCTGAAATTTGGGGGTTGAAATCCAAAACCAAATGTTGTGACTTGAGCCCATGTCCATACATGAGAGATCTAAGATGGCTCAGTTATCCAAACGGAAAAAATATATATAAAATAAAATCCATCAAGTGGTGGATAACTATACCAAAGATGCTGAGGGCTACACTGATCAGAGATTTGCTTCACCAACCTGTACTTCAGACAGCTATTAATCTGTCTAATATAATGCCTGTTTAAATACTACCCTCTAAATAGCTGGGCACAAGAATAGAAAACTAATGGAATTTTATGCATAATTTACATCAATGAACCTTTTTTTCATTTTTGAATGTGTGAATAGAAATGAACTCAGCAACATTTTCAGAAATATACATCTGAGCTGAATTTGCCAACTTTGCAATTATGTATCCGATGAAGTGGGCTGTAGCTCACGAAAGCTTATGCTCAAATAAATTGGTTAGTCTAAGGTGCCACAAGTACTCCTTTTCTTTGTGCGAATACAGACTAACACGGCTGCTACTCTGAAACTGTTCACAATTATATTTTCACAAGATGATTTTCAATAGTGCAAACAACTGTTTCCTTGAGAAAGCAAAAAAAACCCCAACAAAAACAGATGTGAGGAATAGAGGGGGTTCAGTATGAAGGCATGGGGCTGAATATCTGTTACTGTGTGACCAGGACAAGTCCCTTTGACTCTCAGTGCTTCTGTTTCCCCATCTGTAAAATAAACGATGGGATCAGGAAGTGAGAAATGCTATATGAGGCATTGTGCCTAGTAGATGGCACACTGGACTGGGACACGGGAGACTTGGGCTCTATTCCCAGCTCGCCCCTGGCCTGCCAGGTGACTGTGGGAAAGTCCCTTCATCTCTGTTTCCTGGTTTCCCCACTTATAAAACAGAGAACTTACCTCCTGTGTAAAGTGCCTTGAGCGCACCTGGAGAAAAACACTATATAAGAGCTGTGTATTGCTGTTTATTAAGCAGAAGAGTATGTGGGCATAACCACCTCTTTAAATGCCCATTCCAATCTCAGTAGCATTAGGGAAGCACACAACATCCCTAAATTTGTCAGCTGATTGTCTCATTTAACAATTTTTGAATTATTCAAAAGCCCGTTGTTTTAATGAGTGGCTGGTGCATGCAGCTGAGGAAAATGGGGAGCGGGGCACTACCTTAAGTATTCAAAACGTGGTGCATAGCCCTTTCCCATAATTATTGCTTCACTTGTACTTCTGAACAAATTCTATTTTAGACAATTTTAACCATAATTGTTCCTAATTTCCCACTTGGGAGACTGGGATCCTGTACCTTACAAGCCAATGACAGACTTGCCAGTTACTTTGTCAGGTAAAGGGTCAGACCAGAGGCACTGACTCCCTGGGTGCTCCGGGGCTCAAGCACCCACAGGAAAAAATAGTGAGTGCTCCCCTCCCCCCTCTCTCCTGCTGGTAATAGCTCACCTTAAGTGATCATTCTTGTTACAGTGTGTATGGTAACACCCATTGTTTCATGTTCTCTATGTATATAAATCTCCCCACTGTATTTTCCACTGAATACATCCGATGAAGTGAGCTGTAGCTCACGGAAGCTTATGCTCAAATAAATTTAGTTAGTCTCTAAGGTGCCACACGTACTCCTTTCTTTTATTGAGTTTCAGATCATTGAAGATCTCCTGGTTAAGCCAGGGTGGTTCTTGCCATACTTCCTATCTTTCCTCTGAAGTGGGATAGTTTGCTCTTGCGCCTATAATAATATCTCTTTGAAAAACTGCCAACTGTCTTCAATTGTTTTTCCCCTTAGACTTGCTTCACATGGGATCTTAGCTACCTGAGTTTGCTGAAGTCTGCCTTCTTGAAATCCATTGTCTTTATTTTGCTATTCTCCCTCCTATCATTCCTTAAAATCATGACCTCTACCATTTCATGATCATTTTCACCTAAGCTGCCTTCCACTTTCAAAATCTCAACCAGTTCCTCCCTATTTATCAAAATCAAATCTAGAACAGCCACTCCTCTAGTGGCTTTCTGCACCTTCTGAAATAAAAAATGGTCTCCAATACATTCCAAGAACTTGTTGGATAATCTGTGCCCTGCTGTGTTATTTTCCCAACAGATGTCTGGGTAGTTGAAGTCCCCCATCACCACCAAGTCCTGTGCTTTGGATGATTTTGTTAGTTGCTTAAAAAAA
Source organism: Natator depressus (assembly GCF_965152275.1). Taxonomy (NCBI): domain Eukaryota; kingdom Metazoa; phylum Chordata; order Testudines; family Cheloniidae; genus Natator; species Natator depressus. The sequence continues at coordinate 31,470,199 of NC_134236.1, forward strand.
GCCTCATCCATCTCTTCTTCCTGGTTAGGTGGTCTGTAGTAGACCCCTACCATGATGTCACCCTTGTGTTTTACCCCTTTTATCCTTACCCAGAGACTTTCAACAAGTCTCTCTCCTATTTCCATCTCAACCTCAGTCCAAGTATATACATTTTTTAATATATAAGGCAACACCTCCTCTCTTTTTCCCCTGCCTGTCCTTCCTGAGCAAGCTGTACCCTTCTATACCAATATTCCAACCATGCATATTATCCTGCCAGGTCTCTGCAACGCCAGCTATGTCATAGTTGTGTTTATTTACTAGCATTTTGAGTTCTTCCTACCAGGTCCGTCCCTAGGGGAGTGCGGGGCCTAGGGCAAATCAGCCTGTATGGGGCGCCCCTTAACATTTTTTATAAAGGTGAAATCTGGCTACAGTGAACTTCAAGGACAGCTGCTGGCTGTAGGTTAAATGTTGATAGTGCCCAGGTGTATAATTATAATGTTATATTATATTTTAGTTCTTTCTTATAATTATAATGAAGTTCATATAATCTTTAAAAAACCCTCACCGATCATGATCAGTGTCACGCCGCTTACATTCTGAAATCCACCTTCCTAGGCTTCCTTCCTGCAAACTCACTTCCCAGGTGCATATGGTCTTGCTACCCACAGTGGATTTTTTAAAAAAATGTAATTACATATTCACAACACTGAGAGCCCATGTCTCGGGAACTGAATCATAGAATCATAGAATATCAGGGTTGGAAGGGACCCCAGAAGGTCATCTAGTCCAACCCTCTGCTCGAAGCAGGACCAATTCCCAGTTAAATCATCCCAGCCAGGGCTTTGTCAAGCCTGACCTTAAAAACCTCTAAGGAAGGAGATTCTACCACCTCCCTAGGTAACGCATTCCAGTGTTTCACCACCCTCTTAGTGAAAAAGTTTTTCCTAATATCCAATCTAAACCTCCCCCATTGCAACTTGAGACCATTACTCCTCGTTCTGTCATCTGCTACCATTGAGAACAGTCTAGAGCCATCCTCTTTGGAACCCCCTTTCAGGTAGTTGAAAGCAGCTATCAAATCCCCCCTCATTCTTCTCTTCTGCAGACTAAACAATCCCAGCTCCCTCAGCCTCTCCTCATAAGTCATGTGCTCTAGACCCCTAATCATTTTTGTTGCCCTTCGCTGGACTCTCTCCAATTTATCCACATCCTTCTTGTAGTGTGGGGCCCAAAACTGGACACAGTACTCCAGATGAGGCCTCACCAGTGTCGAATAGAGGGGAACGATCACGTCCCTCGATCTGCTCGCTATGCCCCTACTTATACATCCCAAAATGCCATTGGCCTTCTTGGCAACAAGGGCACACTGCTGACTCATATCCAGCTTCTCGTCCATTGTCACCCCTAGGTCCTTTTCCGCAGAACTGCTGCCTAGCCATTCGGTCCCTAGTCTGTAGCGGTGCATTGGATTCTTCCATCCTAAGTGTAGGACCCTGCACTTATCCTTATTGAACCTCATCAGATTTCTTTTGGCCCAATCCTCCAATTTGTCTAGGTCCTTCTGTATCCTATCCCTCCCCTCCAGCGTATCTACCACTCCTCCCAGTTTAGTATCATCCGCAAATTTGCTGAGAGCGCAATCCACACCATCCTCCAGATCATTTATGAAGATATTGAACAAAACCGGCCCCAGGACTGACCCCTGGGGCACTCCACTTGACACCGGCTGCCAACTAGACATGGAGCCATTGATCACTACCCGTTGAGCCTGACAATCTAGCCAGCTTTCTACCCACCTTATAGTGCATTCATCCAGCCCATACTTCCTTAACTTGCTGACAAGAATACTGTGGGAGACCGTGTCAAAAGCTATGCTAAAGTCAAGAAACAATACATCCACTGCTTTCCCTTCATCCACAGAACCAGTAATCTCATCATAAAAGGCGATTAGATTAGTCAGGCATGACCTTCCCTTGGTGAATCCATGCTGACTGTTCCTGATCACTTTCCTCTCATGTAAGTGCTTCAGGATTGATTCTTTGAGGACCTGCTCCATGATTTTTCCAGGGACTGAGGTGAGGCTGACTGGCCTGTAGTTCCCAGGATCCTCCTTCTTCCCTTTTTTAAAGATTGGCACTACATTAGCCTTTTTCCAGTCATCCGGGACTTCCCCCGTTCGCCACGAGTTTTCAAAGATAATGGCCAAGGGCTCTGCAATCACAGCCGCCAATTCCTTCAGCACTCTCGGATGCAACTCGTCCGGCCCCATGGACTTGTGCACGTCCAGCTTTTCTAAATAGTCCCTAACCACCTCTATCTCCATAGAGGGCTGGCCATCTCTTCCCCATTCTGTGATGCCCAGCGCAGCAGTCTGGGAGCTGACCTTGTTAGTGAAAACAGAGGCAAAAAAAGCATTGAGTACATTAGCTTTTTCCACATCCTCTGTCACTAGGTTGCCTCCCTCATTCAGTAAGGGGCCCACACTTTCCTTGGCTTTCTTCTTGTTGCCAACATACCTGAAGAAACCCTTCTTGTTACTCTTGACATCTCTTGCTAGCTGCAGCTCCAGGTGCGATTTGGCCCTCCTTATATCTTTCCTACATGCCCGAGCGATATTTTTATACTCTTCCCTGGTCATATGTCCAACCTTCCACTTCTTGTAAGCTTCTTTTTTATGTTTAAGATCCGCTAGGATTTCACCATTAAGCCAAGCTGGTCGCCTGCCATGTTTACTATTCTTTCGACTCATCGGGATGGTTTGTCCCTGTAACCTCAACAGGGATTCCTTGAAATACAGCCAGCTCTCCTGGACTCCCTTCCCCTTCATGTTAGTTCCCCAGGGGATCCTGGCCATCTGTTCCCTGAGGGAGTCGAAGTCTGCTTTCCTGAAGTCCAGGGTCCGTATCCTGCTGCTTACCTTTCTTCCCTGCGTCAGGATCCTGAACTCAACCAACTCATGGTCACTGCCTCCCAGATTCCCATCCACTTTTGCTTCCCCCACTAATTCTACCCGGTTTGTGAGCAGCAGGTCAAGAAAAGCGCCCCCCCTAGTTGGCTCCCCTAGCACTTGCGCCAGGAAATTGTCCCTTACGCTTTCCAAAAACTTCCTGGATTGTCTATGCACCGCTGTATTGCTCTCCCAGCAGATATCAGGAAAATTAAAGTCACCCATGAGAATCAGGGCATGCAATCTAGTAGCTTCCGTGAGTTGCCGGAAGAAAGCCTCATCCACCTCATCCCCCTGGTCCGGTGGTCTATAGCAGACTCCCACCACTACATCACTCTTGTTGCACACACTTCTAAACTTAATCCAGAGACACTCAGGTTTTTCCACAGTTTCGTACCGGAGCTCTGAGTCATACTGCTCCCTTACATACAGTGCTACTCCCCCACCTTTTCTGCCCTGCCTGTCCTTCCTGAACAGTTTATAACCATCCATGACTGTACGCCAGTCATGTGAGTTATCCCACCAAGTCTCTGTTATTCCAATCACGTCATAGTTCCTTGACATCACCAGGACCTCCAGTTCTCCCTGCTTGTTTCCAAGGCTTTGTGCATTTGTATATAAGCACTTGAGAGAACCTGTTGATCGCCCCTCATTCCCAGTATGAGGCAGGAGCCCTCCCCTCACAGACATTCCTGCCTGTGCTTCCTCCCGGTATCCCGCTTTCCCACTTACCTCAGGGCTTTGGTCTCCTTCCCCCGGTGAACCTAGTTTAAAGCCCTCCTCACTAGGTTAGCCAGCCTGCTGGCAAAGATGCTCTTCCCTCTCTTCGTAAGATGGAGCCCGTCTCTGCCCAGCACTCCTCCTTCATGGAACACCATCCCATGGTCAAAGAATCCAAAGCCTTCTCTCCGACACCACCTGCGTAGCCATTCGTTGACTTCCACGATTCGACGGTCCCTACCCAGGCCTTTTCCTTCCACGGGGAGGATGGACGAGAACACCACTTGCGCCTCCAACTCCTTTATCCTTCTTCCCAGAGCCACGTAGTCCGCAGTGATCCGCTCAAGGTCATTCTTGGCAGTATCATTGGTGCCCACGTGGAGAAGCAGGAAGGGGTAGCGATCCGAGGGCTTGATGAGTCTCGGCAGTCTCTCCGTCACATCTCGAATCTTAGCCCCTGGCAAGCAGCAGACTTCTCGGTTTTCCTGGTCAGGGCGGCAGATAGATGACTCAGTCCCCCGGAGGAGAGAGTCCCCGACCACCACCACCCGCCTTCTCCTCTAGGGAGTGGTGGTCGTGGAACCCCCAACCTCAGGACATCGCATCTCATGCCTTCCAGCCAGCGGAGTCTCCTTCTGCTTTCTCCCCCAGACATATCATCTGGTCCACTCTCCGCAGTGGTACCTGTGGAGAGAACATGAAAGCGGTTAGTTACCTGTGTCTGTGTTACTGGAACCCGGACATTCCGCTTACCTCTTCTGGAGGTCACATGTTGCCAAGCTTCTTCACTGGCCTCTTGGCTCCTCTGTGCAACCTGCTCTATATCTTTAGAGCATTGTGCCCCTAGAAGCCTATCCTGAGTTTTGTCCAGAAAATCCTCAGTTTCTCGTATACAACGCAGGGTCGTTATCTGTTGCTCCAGACCTTCAATCTTCTCTTCCAATATGGAGACCAGCTTGCACTTTGTACAGACAAAGCCGCTTCTGTCCTGTGGAAGAAAGACAATCATGGCACATCCAGTGCAGGTCACAACAGCTGAACCCCCCGCTTCCATATCACCTACCTACTATGAGCTTCCTCAGAGACGTTTGCAAGATGTAAGCCTCACTGGGCTCACTCCAGGCGAACTCCCAGGCAAACTCCTGCTGTGAGCTGCTCTGCTGTCCCCGCTGCTCAGCTGGTTCGCTGCCGCTCAGCTGGTTCACGAGGCTCTGGCTATTTTTAAACAGCCAGGCTTCCCTGACGCAAACACACAGACACCCTAATGCCCGCCCCCTGCTGCTGGTGCCAGGGCCCCCGCTAGCCCCTGGGTCACCCTGCCCCCTCCCACATCCCCCTGAAGCGCGGGGGCCCCCAAACCGCAGGGCCCAGGGCCATTGCCCCGGTCCGTCCTATGGACAGGATGGCTCTGCTTCCTGCTTATTCCCTGTACTTCTCACATTCGTATAGAGACATCTAAGATACTGATTTGTTTCCCCCCACCCCAGTTATGTCTTGTCTTTCCCTTATTCCTGCTATTACAGCCCATGCTCCCCCCAAATTCATGCTCCCCCCTTCTCTTAGGTCTCCATGTTTTTGACTTACCTGTGGGCTTTGGTCACCTGCTCTGTTCGAACCTAGTTTAAAGCCCTCCTCACGAGGTTAGCCAGTCTGTATCCATATATGCTCTTCCCCTTTCTCGATAGGTGGACCCCATCTCTGCTTAGCAGTCCTTCTTCCTGGAACAGCATCCCATGGTCAAGGAAGCCTAAGCTCTCCTGGTGACACCATCCTTGCAGCTAGACACCATCCTCACCTCCAGGATGCATCTGTCTCTGCCTGGGTCCCTACCCTTGACCGGAAGGTTCGAAGAGAACACCACCTGTGCTCCCAACTCCTTCACCCTTACTCCAGAGCCCTGTAGTCACTTCTGATCTGCTGAGGGTCATACCTCGCAGTATCATTAGTGCCCACATGAATGAGTAGCATGGAGTAGTAGTCAGAGGGCCAGATGATCCTCGACAATCCCTCCATAACATCTCAGATACGGGCCTCTGGCAGGCAGCATACTTCCTGGGATGCCATGTCAGGACAACAGATGGGTGCCTCTGTCCCCCACAGAAGAGAGTTTCCTCCTGGGAGTGGTGGCTGCGATCCTCCCAGCTTTGATTCCTCATCGCTCGTTTGCCAGGACAGCATAACGGTTTTCCATCACCATAGTTGATGGGTTGGGAGTAGGGGTGGAGCACTGTCTGCTACCAGAAGTAACCAGTATCCAGTGTCCTCCCTGTGACAGAGCCATATTCTCCTCCCCCGGTTGTGTGACAGCTGTCCTCTGTAGCTGGATAGCTTCCTCAGCCTTGGATATCTCCATATGAATACTCTCGAGGAATTTCTCATGGGCATGGATGCTCCTCAGCCTAGCCACCTCCTCCTGTAGCTCTCCCACCTGCTTCCAGAGAGATTCCATCAGCAGGCACCTTTCATACTGCATGGTCCCCCCAGCCTGGCTTTCTGAAAGTTGGAAATGCAGGCCACAGTCTCTGCAAATCCACACCAGGATCTGGGCAGAGGCATCCATGGTTAGGTTGTCTGTCTGGATACAGGCGCGGGTGGAGGAGACAGGAGCAGCATTGGCACTGGTGGTCTGGCCCTACCTAACCATAGTGATTATATTATGACTCCCTTCCCCAAACTCCCCTGTTTGCGGTCTTCTGTTCGCTAGCTCCTCTTGGTCACTTAGCCTCTGGCTTTTAAGGCCTTCTCTCCTAGGTCAGCCCTATGCCCTTGTTAATCACACAGGGGGAGGGTGATCACAAGGCTGATTGAGGCTGATCAAAGATCATCAAGGATGATCCAGGGAACAAAGGTTCAAATAGTCCCCAGACACAGAATCCCGACTGACCCTGTAACTGAAATAACCTGAAGGAGAAAGAAAAATCACTAACAGTCAAACTCACTCACCCCAAGATTAGTACTCGCACCTTGTTTGTTCATCAGGGGGATGTCCTTCTCCCCCTCTCAAACTTTGCTGTTTGCGATCTCCTGTCGTCCCCCCTCTCTCCTCCCCCCCTCCGATGATGGTGCCTAAATTAGCTGTTACCCATCAAGAAGGAGATTTTGGAAGCATTTGCAGCACTCTGGAAGCACTGTATTTCCAGAATACTGCAAATGTATAAGAATTCTTTTCACTGTGCTTGTATCATCCTGAACTCATTCTCCAGCTTCAGAACACTTAAAAATTATCACCAGTCATCAGTGGGACAGACACAATTGAATAATGTAGTTGTCCTTAATGTGCACCAAGACAATGCCAGGGAACTAGATGTGAATAAGATTGCTGACAGTTTCATCCAGAAAGCAGCAGTGAGACATAACGTATTTAAACTGGGACTTTAGTGAAGACATCTTGTAGGTGATTGCAATGATTTTAATATACTGTAATTCAAGATAACGTAATTATGTAGTTCATAACAATTAAACCATTATTAAAATAGTAAAGATGCCAATGATAGACACATTCAGTAACTAGAATATGAAAGAAGTGTATAAATATGCTGAAAATACACTCCCCCAAAACTGGCAGAGTGCCCAATTCCTCCCCTTCCCCCCCAACCTCTTCAAAAGCACCCACTGGCAAAAACAAAAGTCGGTGCCTATGGGTCAGACCATTAAAGTGGACTCTGAAAATCTTACCCATTAATTGAAAATGTAAAATTTCCCTCACCTTCCTATTATCCTGGTGCATGTCCATTTTTCATTCTCTAGGTTTACAGTAATACTGAGAATGAAATTAATTGGAGCTGTTTGTAAAATCTACTGGTAGCTCCTTAGTCTATTGATCCACCCACTTATGTAGAGATGAAAACAAAAGGCATATTTTTGACTTAAGAAGGTTAACAGTCTTTAAATATTAAATGGTTTTTCACATGAACATACTGTCACTGTTTTCAAATAGTTGTTTTGAAAAAACCCTTTAAAATACTGTATATTCTATAAGAACTAGAAAATGCAAAACAATAATGGCAAGCTTATTTATTCCTGAAGATGCTTTAAATATGCTGCTGTCAAATGACCTTTGTGCAAGAGACAAGGATAAACCAGACAGTATGAGTAGCTGAAAGGAGGAATTGAAAAGACAGAGAAAGCAAAGATTTTGCTTATTTGTTTAACTTGTTTGTTGCGGAAATGTTTACAATAATTTGTTAATAATCGAATAACCTTTGATTTTTTCAAGATAAACATTTACGTAAAATAATGCAGAGGTAATGATTACAAAGGAACAAAGACTATCATTGAGCACAGGGTAAGAAAAAAGAAAGCCTGCTGCTTTTCACTGGCTGTTCTTTTTTACATTATTTATTATTTGGAATAACCCTTTTAAAATCTTCAATAAGGCAGGTGCTTCAATCAGGTTCAGATGTTTCTCATTAAAGGGCAGCTTCTCTGAATGCCAGCCAGCTCTTCTTTGTGTATTTAAGTTGCATTTCATGGAATCCAATGATTTCTCTGGTATGTTTCCCAGTAGATCCATAGCAAGACAACCAACAAAAAGGGGAGATTGAGAGGAAGCCTAATAAATGGAGGAGGAGGCAGGAGAAGGGTTGGGGATGGGGAGTCCTTCCTTGGAAGTTTTTTAACTCTGGGGAGTCCTTCCTTGGAAGTTTTTTAAACTCTGGTGCTATTTCCTGAATGTTACAAGATTTTAAAAAATAATCTTTTAGGCATTTACTTCATTATTGTAGTATCTGAACACTTCACAATGTTTTAAATGTATTTCTTCCCCTCACAACTCCTCGGTGGGGTAGGGCAGTGCCATTATCTCCATTTCACAGAGAGGCAACTGAGACTCAGAGAGGAACTGACTGGCCTACGTTCACATAAGGAAGTCTGTGGCAGATCACACAGCTGAACGCTGGCCTCCCATGTCCCAGACTGGTACACTAGCCCCTGGATCATGCTTTCCCTGTAATTAAAAAAAAAGACAGTCTGCCTGGGCCACAGTTTTCCCAGGAGACTAGTGATTTTTTGGGTGCCTAGTTTTGTAGGGCTAAATTTTATAATTGTACTATAAGAATTGATGTAAACCTTGATTTCATTCTGCTAGCCCTCCCCATTTGAATAGCAGAAAGGAATGACCCTCTGGGACTATGAGATTCTGTTTTCCCATATGCATTACAATTAGGACCTGTTATAAAGTTTAGTTAATAAAAGACAGGATTTTGTATTGTGTCTATGTTAATTAGCTTAAAGGAATGTTGAAGGCCTGAGCACAATGTAAACTCTTTTTGACCACAAGATTTAGTGAAGTTTAATTTCTGTCTTCTCTGTGAGATACTGTGTGAATGAGGAATGCATACATCAGGAAAAGATAAGGTGTGAAGGCCATTGTTATAGCCAGATAGTCAAGGAAGAAGGAGTGAAGAGACTTAAGGACACCAGAAAATCATCAATGCGCATCCATAATGAAGGAAGGGCAGATTGACGACCCTGAGGGGAAGGCTGGCACTCCTAAAGACAATTGATTAAATCGAAAACAGGACAGGATGACCCTCTCAAAGGTGTGTAACCCTTCTGCCCGTCAGAGTTGGCAGCAACAAGGGCCGGGTTCAATATCTAGGGGATCCATTCCAATAACACAATGCAAACCGGCTCGAGCCCCCACCCAGTGACCTGGGACAAATATATAGCACCCCCGCTGGGCGCCTCCAAGAGGCAATACTTCCCCTCTCGCAAGCACATAGTCTGAGTGTAGCAAAAAGCCTGTTAACAACAGAGAGAAACAATGTAGCATTATGCTGGGGCAACACCACCAACAGGATTCATAACACAACCCATGAGCAAAAATCCCACACCAAGCAAATTGGGGCATGCCCTTTCCCTTTGGTTCTTGAGTCCAGCAACCCCAAGTCACCCAAAGTCCAAAAGTCCAGTGGCCCAAAAGTCTCCGTCCCTGGTCAGGGCAGCCCCAGAGTTCAAAAGTTTATCTGCAGAGCTTTACCTCCCTACCTGGGTGGAGATGGGGGGGTGGGGGAGGGGAGAGAGAGAGAGGTAAGGGGCACCTTACATGATCTGAAGCTGACCACCCCACAGCTCCGCTCCGCCAGCCGCCCCATGAACTGCTTCACTCGGCTGGGCTCTGCGGCCCACAAGCAGTTCCCGCCGTCCTATGAACTGCTCCATCAGCCTGTCCACAAGGCACTCCAGCCATCCCGCAAACTGCTCCACAATATATCTTCAGGCTCCCCCACTACTTAACACAACAGTCAGTGATTTCAGCTCTTAGGTGAATTCAGCTTGTAGTAGGGGAGCCTCAGTGCTGGTGCACCATTAGCCCAAAATGAGCTCAGCAGCCTGTAACTAGACTCCTAATGGAATCAAAATTAGCTCTGATATTCCACAGTGGAGAGAGGAGGAGGTGCAATTAGCATGTAAGGCCCTCACCTGGAAGGGGGGGGGCGGGCCATGCCATGCCACGCCACGCCACCAAGTATTAATACTTGTCCCCAGCCTCTCTCAATTCACAGAGTCTTGGAACCCATGTCCCTTGTCCCCTATTTCAGCTATTGGATAGAGGGTCTTCCCTAATTAAGTCCACTTTAGTTTCTGGTCATGACAGAACTCTGCACTTCTGTTATCCCTGTAATATTTTTGGATGCTTTCTAAGCCAGTTCAAGATATGAACCTTTACCCTGGTTATTGAGAACAATCTGCATAGGCTTCCATGACTGATGTATTAAGATCAGAAGGAAAATATGTGATACATTTTTTTGGAATAAATGTTCATACTCTCTTAAATCTGGTATTCTCTTCTAAAATGAGTCTGTCAAATGCATCCATTTAAGTGTGGAGTTTTTCTGTCTGCTTTGGTTTGAGATGAAACTTCTAGACACAAGACTTATGGATTCAATCTAAACTTGAACCCAACTCCCCAATGCATGCATTCCCAACTAACAATGAAATGTTATCTGAAACTCTCCTCAGGGATCTAACACTTGCGTGTCCTGATAAACATAACATAGGAAAGAGCAACTCTCAGGAGACAAAAAAAAATGCAAATTAATCCAAAAAATTTAATTTGACAGCTCAGGTTTCAGAGTAGCAGCCGTGTTAGTCTATATTCGCAAAAAGAAAAGGAGTACTTGTGGCACCTTAGAGACTAACCAATTTATATAAGCATAAGCTTTCGTGAGCTACGGCTCACTTCATCGGATGCATTCAGTAGAAAATGCAGTGGGGAGATTTATATACATAGAGAACATAGAGAACATGAAACAATGGGTGTTACCATACACACTGTAACCAGAGTGATTACTTAAGGTGAGCTATTGAGTACACCTTTTCTTTTTGACAGCTCAGTGACAACCAGAGTTCAGATGGAACTCCTGAGGATGGGGCCAGGGCCCTCAGAAGCCATTACATATTTTCCTAATCTCCTACCAAGCAGACATAATTCAGAATCTAAATGTAAAGGTCACAATTTCCAAAGAGGTAATCCACTTCTTTAATTGGAGAGTTTGCACAATTCAGAGCTAATCCTGATATTGGAATTGGAATGCTCTGGCCGTGATGTGAACCTATATATTAACTGGATTTGACTAATAACAAAGACAGGATGCCCAGATGCTTGACTGCTGTGACCCCTTAGCACAGGGTCTTTGACTTCATTCATAGTGTGGTCTGTATTCTAAAGCAGAGATTATCTCATGTCCCCTCCTAACAGAGATTATGTAGTCCACCTCCTCCTATCTGGCATGGCATAACATTCCTGAGGCACCTCAAAGCATTTGTTTACATGGAAGAGTGATAATACAAACGCATTTGTGTCTTTTCAGCTGTTTTTAATGCAGTTTAGCAGCCGGAAATAAAGAGGAGAAGCTAGAACCATGTGACTTACTAGGTTTCCACAGACCACCAGCAAGTGCATCATGGGACACTGCCCCTTCAAAGCCCAGGAGACCTGGCTACTCAGCCCTGTTCATTCAGCCCTGCCTGTGCCATAATTGGCTACCTCCCAGTCTAAGGGGGGCAAGACTAATTGTGGTCAGATGACAGTCTGATAAACCCTTGGGCCTGAAAAATGGCTGAGGACTCAGTTAGAGGGAGGAACTCCAGGGAGCAAGTGAGGCTCCTCTGGAAAGCCTTGAAATAGTGCCTAGAAAAAGAAGGGGACTCTAGGGAAGCAGCCTAGGAGTCCCGGTTCTATAGTAGAGCTGAAAGGCAGCCCGGTGGGGCTGAGATTGTGAGGGGACTCCAGGGAAGTAGCCTGGGAATGAGGCTCTGTCCCAGAATGGAGAGGTTCAAAGGGAGCCCAGAAGGGGCTGAAGAGGAACCCAAGCAGGGGAAAGAACTTTCTGGTTTGTTTAGACTTTTGTTATCCTGAAGGGGAGTGATCTCTGAAAGTGATCCATCTGAGGGCTCAGACAGAAAACCCTGAGGAGAAAAGTGAGGCAGGGAGTGCCACGTGTGGCCACCAGGGGCAGGCATGCCCTGTGACAGGCACAGTGGCCCACAGACTACAATTTGAGAACACCTTTAATAGATTTAAACTTCCTTCATGAAGGCTGCTTGAAGATTCTCACACCACATAGTGAATTACCCCATTCCAAAATCCTGGTGCTAAAAAGACCTTGGTAAAAATAGGTGAATAGTGCAGCTATTAGAACAATAGAACAATCTATTTCAGGTTCGTAGTACCAACTGCCACTGTAAATTAGTTCTAAATGCTGATACTGATCATGTGGATTCCTAGAGGAGTCTACTTTTTTTAAGCCAGTGTCTAGGAAACACTGTTGGGATGGGATGGGGGAGGTTGTAATTACTATTATTTATGTATCTTTATAACAGCCTTGGGACAAGGGCCTTTTCTCCTAGGAGTGGCAGGGGATTCTGAAGAAGAGGGGACTGACTGCTAATGTCTAGTACAAAATGGAGGCAGAGAAACAAATCCAAGAAATACATGAAACAGCAAACAACAGGGTTTAAAGAGATATAACTGAGTTTTCAGTCACTTTATTAAAGTTCACTTATAAGTAGCTTATAAACAGTTAATAAATGCTTAATAGATGTTTTTAGAAAGGGTTTATTAATTGTTAAAGTCCAATAGGTTGTTTATAACCATGGCTTATAACCATCTATAACAGCTTCTATGATGTGCTTATAGCCATCTATAACACATACTACTCATGTATGTAACATGCTTATAATATCTATTGATTGTTATTAGCTCCTTAAAAACTGTTTATGAATGGAACCTTAATATAAAGTGTGACCAAGTTTTCTGTAGGGCATCAGTGTGTCCTGAGATGTGACTCCTCCAAGATGCTCACCAGGCCCTAATTCTGCATCCTGACACTGTCCCAGGTGCAGGATCAGGGCCCAAAGCAATACAATTATTTATTTAATACCAGAATAACTCTGGAAGAGACTACTAAAATTCCTAAGCTAAACGAGGAGCTTAGCAATTGATTTATTCCCCTTTTCTCCAGTTTGCACCTAGTGAGGGGCCCGGGAATGCTTAAGGTTAAATATTAACCAGTAAGGGGCTTGGTAGATGGGGAATGGCTTGGCAGTGGCATGTTAATCTTTTCATTTCTAGATCAATAGTTCATACCCAGTAACAGAAAGCCATTACCACCTGTTTAGTGGCCTATGAAAAATGATTTTGGTGGCCTTGATCTACTTCCTAGGCACCAAGTCTTCCCGTCAGAAATACTACCACAATAGTTAATGTTCATTGGCAAATGTAATGGTAGCCAAGGCTGAGGATGAAGTGGGCATAGAGTCTGATTTGTTCTTCTAACTCTAAGAGGTGTTCTTTCCAGGGTCCCAATCCATGCAGGTAGACTACTGCACCCACACACAGCCCCACTGAAGTCAATAGGCTCCACATGAGTGTAGGGGCTTGCCAATGCAGAGTTCATTGATGGATCGTGCTCCAAGTCAGGACTGAGACAGTAACTTGCACTGACACTGCCTGTGCTGTGGAGAAAGCAGAAGTTTATTTTTCAGGACTAATAATCTGGCAGTTTTCATAAGTACTAAAGGTTCATTTAATAAAATAATGGGTAGAGAATAATAATTGTTCCCACAAACCATCTGTTCTTCTCCTACGCTATCAAAAACCTGAAACAAATCCCTTTGTTTTGATTTAGCATTTCTTTGCAATTATTGGTTCTCTGATTTTGAGGCACAGATGAGGAATTTACAAAAACCTGGAATGGGAGAGAAGTAAAATCCAATAAATGTCAAAGAAATCTGTGCAACTGAAGCAAACTGATTTGAAATAATGGCAAATGAGCAAAACTGGGTGAAATCTTGCACTGCCTTTCCACAGTGACAAAATTCTTAATCTCTCAATCATCCCAGCTTTTACTGAACACTTTCCATGAGAGTCTTATACATGTTTCCCCCCCAGTTTTGGAGTCCCCTTACTGTTAGTATAGAACTCACTATAGTATGAACAGGGTTGATAGGCCCTCCCTTTGAGCTCTTAGAAACCTGTTCTGTGTCTCACCTATTGAAGAGTGCCTTCTTGGTAGCCCTTACATCTGCTCAAAGTCCTCGTGGCAAGTCCCCCTTATACAGTGTTTCATAAGGACAGGGTCACTCTCAGATCTCGTCCCAGATTCCTGCCCAGAATTATGTCAAAGTTCCATATGAACTAATTTATTCATTTATGATTTTTCTTCCACAAGCTTTTCTCAGGTCTAGTGGAAGCTAAACATCACACACTTGATGTAGTAACAGCATTTTCATACTATCTTAATAGGACAAAATCATTCAGGAGCACATGTAGGCTGTTGGTGGCCTTTGGTGATAAGAGTTAAAGGTCAGGCAATATACATGCAGATTATCAAAATGGGCCTCTGTCTGTGTCAGAGTATGTTAGGAGATAACCAAGTTAGATCCACTTAGTCACTTTAGAGCTCATTCCACTAGAGCTCAGGCAGTCCCTGCTTCCTGTTAGAAGAATGTTCCTATTTCCGAAATGTGTAGAGCGGCTATGTGAAACTTGATCCATGCATTTACAGCAGTGGTTCTCAACCAGGGGTACATGTATCTCTGGGGGTACGCAGAGATCTTCCAGGGGGTACATCAACTCATCTACATATTTGCCTAGATTTTCAACAGGCTACATAAAAAGCACTAGCGAAGTCAGCACAAACTAAAATTTCATACAGATGACTTGTTTATACTGCTCTATATACTATACACTGAAGTACAAGTACAATATTTATATTCCAATTGATTTATTTTATAATTATATAGTAAAAATGAGAACATAAGCAATTTTTCAGTAATAATGTACTGTGACACTTCTGTACTTTTGTGTCTGATTTTGTGAGCAAGTAGTTTTGAAGTGAGTTGAAACTTGGGGGTATGCAAGACAAACCAGACTCCTGAAAGGGGTACAGTAGATAACTTGATAAATTCATGGAGGATAGGCGGGGTGGTGTCCTTAGCCTCTATTTGCCAGATGCTGGTGTAACCCACACACCTTCTGGGTGTAGTGTTCTGTCCCATCTAGTGGCACCGAGACCACTTAGAGAGAGTTAAATGAGTCTGCTCTACAGCCTTAGCTAACAGGCAGGTGGCTTTTAGCTCATGTGGTAGAGGCTCATGCACTAAGCTCCAGAGGTCCCCAGTTTGATCCTGCTGCAGACCGGGGTCTGTCAATGTTACAAGTGGGGGCTCATCTGGGATTTCAACTGGGAAGTCTCTGAAGCTCAGGACACGGTTCCTCAGCTAGGGGAAGTATGTAACTCTCACACCTTCTGGGTGTGGTGTTCTGTCCCATCTAGTGGCACCGAGACCACTTAGAGTTAAATGAGTCTGCTCTACCCCAGTTGGCTTTTAGCTCATGTGGTAGCTCCAGAGGTCCCTGGTTCGATCCTGATGACCAGGGTCTGTCAGCATTACACTGGGAATGGGCAACAGGAATAGATCACTTGATGATTACCTTTTCTGTTCATTCCCTCTGGGGCACCTGGCATTGGCCACTGTCAGAAGACAGCATACTGGGCTAGATGGACCTTTGGTCTGATCCAGTATTGCTCTTCTTATGTAGTAGTCTGGAAAGTTTGAGAACCACTGATTTACAGGACATTGTTCTTTGATTGAGGCTTCCAGACTGAATGCCCATTTTGGTAGGACTGTCCTACAATCACTATTGAAGTAGGACTCCTAGTACCCACTCCCAAGCAAATAGAAAACTGCTTGTTAGTCACTAAGCGGAAAATCCATGTGCACAACCACTTGACGGAAAAAGAATGGTTATTTACCTTACAGCAATGGTGATTCATCGAGATGTGTTGTCCTCATGGATTCCAAAACCTGCCCTCTGGCCTTGCTACTACAAAGTCCTACTCCTCTTGGATTCTGAATTGGTGAAGGAACTGGGGGATGGTTGGACCTTCTCCATACTTTATTGGGAGCATGAGGGCATCTAGGACACAGGCATGATCTTAACAGACACTGCTGGCCAAAACAATCAAATCTCATATGAATGTTGCATGTGTGCACCAAGAGTGGAACCCACATGGACAATATACCTTGAAGAAGCACAGATACAGTAATATAGCCATTCTATTTCTCTCTGTTGTAATAGCAAAGATACTGAAATGTTCGACTATATTTCCAAATAACTACATTTAGTATATTAAGAGTTTTATTAAAACACTAACATTTAAAATATCACTTATATGTATACTTTAGATTATACTTCCAAATGTTACTAGTTGAAGAAAGAATTATTTTTGGAGAGCAATTGTGTAATACAGGTCCCCTGAGTTCCATGGTTTTTAAAACTGACAGTGCAAATTAAATTGAAAGATTAGAAAATATCTGCTTTTCTTGGAAAGTTAGTGGTGTTCTTTCCGGCTTCCAAAAATATCCTGCTTGTTATGTTCTTTGCTGTCAATTGTCCAGTTTGTTTCCCAAGTGAAACGATAAAGATATTCCACATTTGTATATTTTTTGTAGATCATCTAGTGGGGTATGTGAGTTTAAAAAACAAACAACCCTTCCTATCTTCCCAGTGCAATATTCTGGGCTCATAGAGAAGTAAATTGGGAGTAACTCCACTAAAGTCATTGGAATTATACTGCTATAAAACTGATTTAAATTTCTTTGTGATAGGCTGATCCAAAATCTCCAGATCCAAACACACCTAGACATGGAAGGTATAGGTTATAGTTGGGCCAACTGATTGCTTACATTTAACTGTGAGGATATAACTTAACTTGAGAAGCATGATAGCATGTGCTCCTCTTACCTGCCATAAAAAAAATGCCAGAGGAAAGGAGTAAGTAACATGCTATTCACCAGAGCCTATTTCAAAACATCAAAACAAAGTTAAATAATTCATCATAATTTAAGCAACCTGTGAAAGAAATCTCTCCATGGCCCACTTAGAGAAATGAACTAGAACTAGACTGTAAGGAATACTCTCCAGATTATATGAAGGACAGAACAGTAAATTAATTCATTTATTTATTTGATGTTGCTCATTTATAAAGTGCCTAATGCCACAGCAGTTAGGTACTAGTTACAAACACATATAAACAGAAATTGCACCAAGCTGCTCAAAGTGAGAAATATTAAGTGATGACTTTAACCATATTTCCCAAGTATAGGTGCATGTCGTGATCTGATTAGGGTAAGTTTGTGTCATCTAGTGCAAGGGCAGGAGACTGGGAACTGGGACCACCTGAATTTTATTTTTAACTCTCCCACTGACTTAGTAAGAAAATGTGCAGGTCTGTCTGCCTCAGAATAAATATAAACAGGGATACCGTGGAGTTTTATTAATTTGGATGTATAGAGCACAAAAAGATCCTCAGCTGAAAGAATGAAAAATTGCTATTAGAATGATGGGTCCAATTCAGAAGTGACGTGTAAGGTGGGATAAGTTATACATCAGTGAGCAGGAAGGGAGACTAAAGGGCTAGATTCGCTCCAGCAGGTTCACATGGGAGTGCAAACTGTTTTGACTGCAGCTGAGCTGACCGAGGGGATTTACCACCTGGGGAGAGTAGCTTTAAATTCTATCTGGGGAATCTACAAGGTGAGGCTGACCTGGAAGGGAGCTGCATTAGCACATCTCCTGGTTGGCCTGGCCCCAATCCCTTTTGGTCCACATCTGGGTGGCACGAACAAGCTCAGGCCTCTGAGGCAGAGTGAGGATTGTGGATGCCATTGCACCATTATGTCCTGCTTTGTAGCATTGGGTGCCAGGAACTTAGACTCTGCTGGAGACGTACCTTAACACGCTGAGGAGACAGTAGAAGATGTCACAAAGTAGAGGGAAACCCAATTTAATGTACACATTCTTACATGTCCATGTTACATGTTCTTCCTGGTACAGTCTTTTCTTCCAGTCCCCCAGTTTAGACTCCCTTACGCTTAGTTAGACACAGTGGGCCAAACTGAGAGACAATGCTTGCAGGGGTGTTAGTTACACATTAGTAACCAACAGCATAACTAACATATGGTGTCTAGGCTTTGTTTTCACTGGTGTTCTTTACAGCACAACAACAAATGTGCAGTCCTGTAACTATCTTACAGCTAAATCTTAAATGGAGAAAAGGCATTTGTAGCATTTGCCGTGAGGTAGCTAGGCGAGATCAACACTATACCACGATACCACCAACATGGTTGATCTCAACTACTTTACTTGTCACAGGGGGAATGGCCCCTTTAAGGTGTGGACCCAATCCATCTGTACTGGGGAATGGGGTGGAAACTCCCTGTGAATGGGGGCTGGAGACATAGGAGGGGGAGTGAGGGGAGCTACTGAGACTGGGTGCGGTGGAGGGCAGCTGGCTTCAGGCTGGGAAGAGGCTTCTCAGTAGTCCATATCGTCTTTCCTATGGCAGTTCCTCAGTGGCTGGTGCCCAGTGCCTTATGGTCCTTCCACCTTGGCAGCTGGTACTCTGTGCACGAATGCTCCCTGCCCAGGTTCTAGGGCTGTCCTATCCCGCATCTCACCCTGGCAGCTGGCACATGTGCTCCTGTCTCTGTCCCAGACTGGGTGTCTCCAGTGGGATGCATGGTGGCTGGAAGTTGGGGCTGGGCTGGACTGGGGAGTCCTACCTCCTCCCCGGCAACGGGCCTAATCTCATGGACCAAGGTAGCTGCTCCAGCCCCTCCTCTGGGTCCTGCTCTTGTCTCTGTCCTACTGTGCATGCATGCAGGAGCAGACATAGCTGTGTTCCCCATTCTTGCCTCTGCAAGATATTCTGGGGGTGAAAACACAGGCCATGCCTACACTTACTGGGGATCAATGCTACTGCAATCGATGAAGATGGGATCAATGTAGTGGGTCTAGTGAAGACCTACTAATTCAACCGCAAAGTGCTCTCCAGTCGACTCCAGTACTCCACCGGAAAGAGAAGAGTAAGGTAAGTGGATGGGAGAGTGTCTCCCATCGACACAGCACGGTGCAGACACCGCAGTAAGTCATCCTAAGCTATGTTGACTCCAGCTACGTTATTCACATAACTGGAGTAGCATAACATAGGTCGACTTAACCAGTAGTGTAGACAAGGCCATAAATCCAACCCCCTTGGTATTTCCATTGTGGGGGCACTGCCCCTGCCTGTGTCTGGTTAATTGCCTTTTCATTGAACTGGAGAGAAGACACCTGGTTTATATAAAGGGTCAGGCAGCAGCTGGGAAAGAGACAGGCAGGAAGGGGCAGCTGGGATATGGTGGAACTTCCTGAGAGAGAGAGAGAGAGAGAGAGAGAGAGAGAGAAAGCACTCATGTGCATCCTGCTGGAGTTTCCTCAGGGAACAGTAATGGAGAACTTCTAGGAGAAGAGAGCGCTGGAAAAAGCTCTAGGCCAAGAGAGCGGTGGAAGGAAGTTTGCCCATTGACCTCTTCAAAGCCGAGGAGAAGGGAAATCCAAGGGAATAATCCTGAGCTGGGCAAGAACCTAAGAGTGACTAAGAACCTAAGCCCAAGGGCTTTACATTTTTGTTGCAGGGTGGGCGGACACTGTTTATTTGTACTTTTTCTTTGGGCTTTGAGCTAGGCTAGGGAGCATTGGGCAGAAATGTGGAAATGTACCACTCTGATTGAAGAAGGAGGCTGAAGAAGAGCCTGTTTTTTGTATTATGTTGTTGGACTGTACTTTGTGACTTTGGGGGCAAATCTGGAGCATTTAGGGTAACAAATTACCTCACAGCAAGGTAATTATTGAATTATAAAGTAAAGCAAAAAGAAAAGGAGTACTTGTGGCACCTTAGAGACTAACCAATTTATTTGAGCATAAGCTTTCATGAGCTACAGCTCACTTCATCGTATGGCGTGGAAATCTATCAACTGCATAAATTCTGATGAAGTGAGCTGTAGCTCACGAAAGCTTATGCTCAGATAAATTGGTTAGTCTCTAAGGTGCCTCAAGTACTCCTTTTCTTTTTGAGAATACAGACTAACACGGTTGTTACTCTGAAACCTGTCATTATGCAAGGCACTGCATTTAGCCGTATGGAGTGGAAATCTATCAACTGCGTATCCGATGAAATGAGCTGTAGCTCACGAAAGCTTATGTTCAAATAAATTGGTTAGTCTCTAAGGTGCCACAAGTACTCCTTTTCTTTTTGCGAATACAGACTAATACGGCTGTTACTCTGAAAGTAAAGCAAAGAAGTTTACAAGGAACCTTTTGATGGGGAAAACTGAGGCTGTGGCACTTGCAGGGCCACCTGTAGCCATGAGGAGACCTCTCAGGAGGACATGCCTTGTTACATTACCTCACATACAAGTAAAGAGCCTTGCCTCCATTTTGATTTTACATTGGAATAGCTAACACGTGTTTATTATCCCATGGTAAAGACAACTTTTCATCAGTGAAGGCATAGCCTAAAGATGTGTAACGTACCAGCTAAGGGAAGGGGGAAAAGGTGCATGCTAGAGCAATTTAGACTCATCTCTAATTTGGCATGATGCACTGTGTTTATTTTAAGGGGAAATATGAGTCATTTAAATTAGACTTTAATTATGCTGACAGTAGCTTGCTAATTCATAAAGCAATAATATTTCTCAGACTGAATATTTCCTAAATATACATCAATAATATATTCAGTCAAACAGTTTACCTAGTAAGCAATTTTAAATAATGAAATGCACGATCCACTGTTAGAAACAGACAGTGATGAGTAAGCCTGAGAGGTTCTTAATCTGCATACACACTGTGACAGATTTGGCAATTTCCTGCAATAGTCTTGGAAGACTTTAGTATATCAAGTTTTTGTATTACTGTGAGCTGGGATTGTATGTAACTTCTTTTAGGGGGAGATGTGTCAGATGTGAGACCTAGGAGTTCAAAAGATGATATTGAAAATGTGTCAGATAAGTATGGACTTTTGGGACAATAAGTGTAAAGTGGATTTTCTGGGAAATCCCTTGGGAGAGTCTAATACAAATTCTTCAACTCTGGTTATGCAAAAACCCAGCCTTTCAAAGCTATGCCCTGATGAAATGGTCATTGTCTGCTGATTAGCTGTTACAGAAGGCCAAGATCAAAGGCCTAAACCATATAAAGAAATGGCTGATCTGCCCAACTGGGATTCTGGATCTAAGATGGATGAACTTGTAACCACAGGGAAACTCATTTGCGGGTTTTGAAGGACTAAAACCTACCACAGCACAAGGCTGGAGTTGGGAGCGACCTCTGGTAAGCTTCTTTGCATGTGTGTAGGTTCTTTTATTGTTTTAATAGACAAAACCTGCATTTCTAATGTCAAAACATTTTTTCCCCTGCTTCTTT
Source organism: Natator depressus (assembly GCF_965152275.1). Lineage (NCBI taxonomy): Eukaryota > Metazoa > Chordata > Testudines > Cheloniidae > Natator > Natator depressus. Next base: position 31,491,606 of record NC_134236.1, read on the forward strand.
TAGGTCTTTTTTTTTTTATACATCATAAAAAAGCAGCAGTAGCAGCAGAAAAAACAACAACTAACTCTCTCTCTTGCAAGCACATTTAAAATCAATGGGATTACTTGTGTGGATAAGGCAAGCAGGATTTGACCCTGAAAGACTGTGGGTGAGGAAGATAAATCAAGATGCGGTCAGATTTTAATTACCTTTATTTCCTCTTCTCTCTACTATCAAATGTGAAAACTGCTGACATTTACACCAGCTAACGTTTATTTCTCTCTTTGTGATAAATTTATAGTTAACATTCTGTGGAGATGCAGTTTTTTGAAGTGGACTGTAATGTTTGTGAAAGGTGTAAGGTTAACAGCATTGGAAATGATCCTTATTTATCCAGTAAACAGGCACATGACAGGCTGTAGCAATGCAAGACTCTCCATGTGGTCCTAGTCACTGTATCCTTTAGTCTGGAGGGACTGCCACGAGGGCAGGAATGTACCTTTACCCATTCAGTCCTTGGTCCGCTTATACTGCCAGACAAGGTGCCAATAGTCAAGCTGGTTGTTTTTGATCTTCTAATTACGTATTGTAATTGACATTTTTATTATGTATGTAATTTGAATCAATCTGGACTGCACATTTCAAAATTATTTTAATTTGAAATTTTCCAAATTTTTAACCAAAGAAGCAAAGACCAAAATATAGAAACTTTTCATTCTTTAAAAAACCACTTTTCAGTTTTCATTTTCCCTCCTCTTTCTCATTTTTTATGCTTTCCTTCTTTGTCACTGGCAAAATGGAAGAGGGGGAAAAAGCGGTGAGAGGGAGAAGAAGAGAGAAGAGGAGGGAAACTGAAAATTCACATTTTTGGTTTTGGTCAAATTTAAAACCACAAATTTAGTAAAAATTTCTGTCATAAATGTAAAGGGAAGGGTAAATAGCTTTAAAATCCCTCCTGGCCAGAGGAAAAACCCTTTCACCTGTAAAGGGTTAAGAAGTTAGGATAACCTCGCTGGCACCTGACCAAAATGTCCAATGAGGAGACAAGATACTTTCAAAGCTGGAGGGGGGAGAAACAAAGGTTTGCTCTGTCTGTCTGATGCTTTTGCTGGGAACAGAAAAGGAATAGAGTCTTAGAACTTAGTAAGTAATCTAGTTAGATATGCATTAGATTCTGTTTTGTTTAAATAGCTGATAAAATAAGCTGTGCTGAATGGAATGTATATTCCTGTTTTTGTGTCTTTTTGTAACTTAAGGTTTTGCCTAGAGGGATTCTCTATGTTTTGAATCTGATTACCCTGTAAGGTATTTACCATCCTGATTTTACAGAGGTGATTCTTTTTACTTTTTTCTTCAATTAAAATTCTTCTTTTAAGAACCTGATTGCTTTTTCATTGTTCTTAAGATCCAAGGGTTTGGGTCTGTGTTCACCTATGCAAATTGGTGAGGATTTTTATGAAGCCTTCCCCAGGAAAGGGGGTGTAGGGTTTTGGAGGATTTTGTGTGGAAAGATGTTTCCAAGCGGGCTCTTTCCCTGTTATATATTTGTTAGACGCTTGGTGGTGGCAGCAATAAAGTCCAAGGGCAAAAGGTAAAATAGTTTGTACCTTGGGGAAGTTTTAACCTAAGCTGGTAAAAATAAGCTTCAGGGGTTTTTCATGCAGGTCCCCACATCTGTACCCTAGAGTTCAGAGTGGGGAAAGAACCTTGACAATTTTCAATTTCAGAAGAGGCAATTTTTCTTCAAAAAAACTTTGAATGAAAATATTTTGAACAGCTCTAATGAAAAGACGTAGAAAATAGTTCCTACAGCTCTGGTTAAGATAAATTCAGACAATGCGCAAAAGATGCATAGATGATTAGAGTAACAGGGTAGCTAAGGGCACACCTACACTGGAAAAAAAACCCTGCAGCAACAAGCCTCAGAGGCTGGGTGTACAGACTTGGGCTTGTACTATGAGGCTAACAGTAGCAGTATAGACGTTCCTGCTTAGGCTGGAGCTCGGGCTGTGAAACAAAGGGTGTGGGTCTCAGAGCCCAAACGGAAATATCCACCTCCATAGCCCGAGCCCCACAGCTCCAAATCTGTAGACCTGGGCTCTGAGACTTGCTCCTTTTTTCTTTTCTTTTTTTTTGCATTGTAAACATACCCTTAGTAGTCCCAGCAGAAAAGCTAAAATTATTGGAAGTTGTTGGGACTCTGCACTTCTCAGAATTAGGCTCTTTATCTGCCTGCAGTTATCCAAATTTGCTTGAACCACTCCAGCACTGTTTAAGAGTCTCTTGGCATGATTCACCTTTACCTTCCTTCTTCTGTTGTCATTTATGTCTCTGTAAAGTGGGTGTAATGCTACTGAATCAGAATGGTAGTATTGCGCACCCCCTTTGCAGAGGTAGAAATGACTTCACAAGGTGCCACTGTCCAGCAGGATTTGCAAACATCATCATCCTGGCAAATCCCATAGGGATGTGGCCTCCTTGGGAATAAAGTGCCACCTAGATTGATCTCTGGTGCTTAAGGTGGTCTAGTGGTATATTCAGTTTATATCCATCACTGGCAGTCTTTTATTGTGCCACTGAAGATTTTGGCACACGTGTGACCACTGCCCATGTAGCCGCATTCCTTGGTACACACACTTTGGAATTTGTTGATCTTCCATTCTAGTTATATGTCCATACCAAGAAAACCGTGAAAACTGAGCCAGTGCCAATGGAGGTGGTTCCTGAGTTTGGCTTTGAATATCCTCATTCTGATTTTGTTCTGCCTCTTGATATGGGGCAACTGATGAAGACGATGAGAATCGAAAACTTCAATACGCTATTACTGAGCCTCTCCGCTCTCACGTTTCACTGCCACACAATAGAATTTGTATAGCTGTGTTGCTGTGGATCTGCAGCTTCGTGGCACGCTTGATGTCATGATGTCTGCACAGTGGCTGCAGAAGGGCCTGAAACATGGCAGCAGCTGCTGCTATACAAGTGTCCACATCTTTCGAGCATCCTCCAGCACTTTCTATGACGCTGCCCGGATAATTGACAGTTGCCAGCTGGACAGGTTAATACTGAGCTGGTTGTAATATGGAGTTGGCGGCTGCTTGATGGTAATGGCTAGGGACTTCGTTTGTCTAGATTATAATGAGACTAATGTGTGCTGCTTCTTGCCAGACCACATCAGCTGCAGCAATTCACTAAACGTATCCATCAACCAATCAGTGCTGATATTGAACGATGGTGATGAAATGCAGGCTTGCCAAACCTCCGTGGAGATAGGAAATCATGCCATATATCTGCCATTGACTTGAACACCGTTTTCCATTCCATTATAGAACTCTTCTATCAATGACGCTATCTTCTGAGGAATGCCAAGTCACCTCCTCAGAGTCCACAAACAATGGCAGCTACATTGCTAAAGTAATTGGTTATTTGGAACCGCTATATTCAAGATCTCGCCCAGCACATGAAATCTGGGTTATCTGCTATGAGCTATTTCGATTTTAAAATGAGTAAAATGTGTCCAAATGTCTTGCAAAGATTGACATTAATTGACTATCAATTTAAGAAATAAAATATTTACATTTACTAGCTTCTCCTGCGCAGACCTCTCAGCCACATCTTTTACAGGTATCTCTTTGTCATTTGAGTCACCAGAAGTGACTGTGACCTTACTGGAGTTTTGCTTTGCATTTCAGGAGTGCTGTCATGATCCATATCAAAATCCATGGCAGGATTTATGATTGTCAAGTTATTTTCTCGGTTTTGTCTTCCATTTAGATCGCTTCACTATTATGCAATGTGACTGATGCAGCCTGGCATGATGTGTTCTTACGAGATGCGTGAGCCAGGACTAAAAACTGATTTTTCAAGAAGATCCAGGAAATGCATCTTTCTGAGATGTTCCTCCTTTAAAGATTTCCTCCCTCAAATAAACCAGGCCAGTTATATAATTGGAGATGAGCTTTTACATTTGAAAACAATTTTCCATAGGCTGAGAAACTGATGGTAACAATTATGTGCAGGATTTTTCAGCAGAAACAAGAATATTGGGAATGTTCATGAAAACTTTTCCAGTGGTAAATCTTGGTGATTTCAAATCAAAGCTTTTTGCCATGAAATAACAGGAAAATATTACATTTGTTTAACCGGGAAGCACGCGTACACAGGTTTTGTTCATTTCCTCTTGGATCAGTGTTGGAATTTCAGCTCCATCTTATGTACTCATAGCTCTGGTTTCTATCTGGCACAATATGGATATGTCTACACAGCGGCTGGGAGGTTGTTTCCCACCACAGGTAGACAGACACGCTAGCTCTGCTCAAGCTAGCATGCTAAAAATAGGAGCGTGGCCACGTCAGCTTGGACTAGGTGTCTGAGCACATATCCAGGGGATCAGGCAGGATTGTACTTGGATGGTTAGCCTGAGCCACTGCCCATGCTACTGTGGCTATGGAGGTATTTTTAGCATGCTAACTGGAGCCATCATACTGTCTGTCTATCCAAGCTGGGAAGCCACCTTCCAGCTACTGTGCAGACATACCCTCTAAGGCCCAGTCTTGGATGCTGTTTCAGGGCTCTGAATGGGTGCTGGAGTTCATCCACATGGAATAGTTTACAGGATCAAGGCCTGAGGACCTTTGTATCTGCTTAGTCACATTCGTTCCTTTTTAAGGTGCTTGGCCATTTCAGTATTTCAACCTGCCACCCATTGTCAATGACAGCTCTTTTTGTTTCTCTGTCTAGGCAAGTCACTCAAATACGCTGTGCCTCCAATTCCACCTCTGTTAAATGGGAATAATGCTTACCTCTCAGAAATGCAGGGAAGCTTAGTTAATATTTGCAGAGAACTTTGAGATCCAGGGGCGAAGTAGATTGTACGCAAGCAAAATATTATTAACTGAAAGTAAACGAGCTTCACCAGAACAAATCCTCACAGCTAAGAGGGTATGGCATATGCAGACCACTTTCTGAAGACTGAGCCCTAATTATAAGATTTTAAACTCTTCAGGGCAGGGAATGTCTCTTATGTGTTTGTACAGTGCCTAGCACTAATATCTATTTGGGTACTTGTATAGCCCTCGTCACTGTGAGCACCTCTTGATCATTAAGGGAGTATATCCTTAAAACACCTCTGTGAGGTAGGGAATTATTATACTCATTTTGCAAATGGAGAACTGAGGCACAGTGGCTTGCTCAAGGTCTCACAGGAAATCTATAGCTGAGCCAGGAATTAAACCCAGGCCTCCTGAGTTTGTCTGGTGCCCCCTTACATACTATACTGTCTTTCCTATCCCATCACAGGAATCATATATTGTGGCAGACCCTGGAGGCCCCAGTCAATTGCGATAGAAACTCAGAATTACAAATACCTTGGGAATGGAGGTTGTTCGTAACTCTGAAATGTTTGTAACTCTGAACAAAACGTTATGGTTGTTCGTTCAAAAGTTTACAACTGAACATTGACTTAATACAGCTTTGAAACTTTACTATGCAGAAGAAAAATGCTGCTTTCTCTTTTCTTTTACTAGTTTACGTTTAACACAGTACTGTACTGTATTTGCTTTTTTATTTTGTCTGCTGCTGCCTGATTGTAAAATTCCGGTTCCAAGTGAGGTATGTGGTTGACCAGTCAGTTCGTAACTTTGGTGTTCGTAACTCTGAGGTTCTACTGTAATAAATATTAGTTAGCTCAGTGATTAGGAGACTAATATAACCACATACAGTTCCTTCATTTTGTCTGTAGGCAAAGTAAATAAAAGTCTGTTTCCCATCTAATTATTATTTTTTGTTTTGCCCTTGTGTCCTCCTGGCTTGTAGGTTTTAGTTTGAATGTACCTGTAATTGTGCTGATCATTATAGTCAAAATTAATTTTTACCCAATGCAATTAAATACATTGTTTTAAGACTTAGACATGCTGGTGCCACTGTATTCAGAGATAAGGATCCATATCTTGAACCAAATACAATGAAACTTTCTGAATAACCTGTGCTTTACTGTTGCAGAGCCAGAGCACTTTCTGATCTTGAAAGGTAAAGCTATCCTACCCATTACTAGGCCCCTGACAGCAATTCCAGGCTCCAGGGCAGAACAGGGGAGAGACTGTTGAGACTGGTTGAGACTAGTTGTGTTTTTTCCTTGTTGTGTTTATCACTTTGTTGTGGACAGATGGCACCCTTCAATCTTTTCCTCACCCATGTACTACTTTGAGTCAAATCCTGAGCCCTATACAAAGCCTGTGTAAATAAAAATTTTGCACAGGGTGCCTATTTGGAGGTTGCATGAATGGAACTGTCCACCCAGCTACGAAGAGCAAGACACCTGTATAATTTTCTCATGACTGCTACTTAAGTGTCTGGAGTGTAATAATAACAGTTGTTTCCCCTTGTAAAGTGACCGTGTCCTGGTTTTACTGGGACAATCTCAGCTTTCCATGTGGAGTCCCAGTGTCCTAATAATTTCTTTTCTCACCTGACATACCCTGATTTTTCACTTAATAGGGTTTAAAAAAAAATAGGAAAAAAATGTGTTCAAGGTAAATCGCTGTATTGAGTAGAATTTGCTTGATGTTTTCCAGAACAAAGATTTCAGGGGAACAAGAATTGAGTGTGATGAACAATGTTTGAAGTGAAGAAAGACACTGAATGAGTGTAGATACGTTCAGAGTTGATCTTTTGTTGAACGATGCTTTGTTCAGTGTTTCCTGATAACAGCATCTGAATGAGTTTTTCACTTTGAAAAAAAAAAATCCTCCACCCTGAGAAATAAGGATATGTCTCAGCTAAGTTGGAAGCTGGTAGCAGTGATGCCAACACATATTTAAAGAAAGTGTACTCTTATCTTTCGTGTGGCTACTTCACAACCCAAAGCATTTTGCCACAAAAGTGTTCCAGTTTATAGTTTTAAAAACATGGTTGCCTTACCCTGTGCTTACATTTCACAGGGGTGCTTTGGCCAGTGGATCTATGAAACTTCAAATCCACCAACCACAGTTCTGTCCCTCTTCCAGTCTCCTTCACACTACGTAGCAGAATCTCTCCCTTGCTGGTACTTTGCAGTCTTGTTTTGGAGGGCTTCTGCAGCCATTCTGTAGCTTAGAAGATTTCTTCCTCAAAATACCTGCTAAATTCTAGGGGTGCGTGGCTCCAGCTCCAGCTTCTGTGGAGTTTCTGTTGAGTTTCAAATTACAGGACAACTTAATGGGCCAAATTTATTGCTGACCTTAAGTACAAGCAAGTCTACCGAAGTCAGTTGAATTGTGCCAGTTCATACTAGCAGTGAATTCGGTCCGATACATACAATGCTGAGTAGAGTCCTTGTGATGTGCTGATTTTTTTCACAGAATCAGCAGTTTACTAACTTCCTGAATAAACTGCAATTATGCAATATAGACACTTTTCAAGCCTCTAGTCCTGAGTTTGAGAAATACTCATTTGGCCCTGGCCGTGAATAAACAGATGTAAGCAGTGTAAAAACAAACAACATGCAAACTTTCTTAGCAACTGATTTACTGGTGAGGGAGTTTATATCTTTTATAGTTGTGTGCAGATCCAAAGAGGAATTGGAATAGTGATCTGGCTCTTAGGCAGCTGCTGATTTACAGGCTCTGCTCAGATTTAATAATTGTTTTTTGTCACTGCATTTAAGCTTCTTATGAGACAAATGGCTGAGATAAAATTCAGATACCACTGATTCTGGGAACTGAGAAGGTATTTATGTGCTTATAGAGCTGGTTTCTTTTTTATTTAATTAATGTAGGGTTCTTCTCTCTCAGGTTCACAGACAAAGTCACTTACCCTTGGGCCCATAGGGATCTTCTATATCTGCCTCCAAATTCCTGGGAGGAAGGAGCGGGCGGAAGGTCACAGATTTATAGGTGGGGACCTAATTCTGGATTTTTACCAGCCCCTTTACATCAGTCCAGCTGGAGTAAGGGCTGTTGTGGTGGTTGACACCAGATGGCTTTGTTGCACATAGTTTTACAAGTTTTATCCACAGTGCTCACACACTAAGAAAGTCTTGTGATGTGGTTTATTTTGTGAGGAACTTTTGCAAGAAGCAGGAGCGTTTCTCCCTAATTTAATCTCTCGTACTAGAGTCAATTCTTAGCTTAGAGATGCTCCCTAAGAACCAGGCACTGACCTTTTAGCTGAGATTGCTGACAGAGGTGCTTGCCTGCATGTTGTGACCACCTCTGTTCAAGGACTGGTGTATACATTGTGGATGAAACAAGTTACACTAAGAAAATAGCCATGCTCTGTCATTGATTTCTCTTCCAATGGAAAACCAGCCTGCAAGGCTCTGAAATCTGCGATCACTGAGTAACGGGGTGATTGGTGGCCATTTCTGGCTGGGTTTAGGGCCTTACGAATAGTAATGCCCTAGGACTTCTCTGGTTTGAGTCACGGACCATTCTGGTCCAAGGCCACCTCTTGGATCCTGGAGTTGCAATGGTAGCACAGAACCACATTTGCAGCTCTCGCTCTCTCTCCACTTCAGTTCAGCCCCAGATTCTCTTCCTTCTTTCAGGCAGGCTGAGGGAGAGAATTATTATTATTTTTTTACTCACTGCTCACAGAAGAGACAGTGTCTTGGTGTTCTTCTAGCAGCTCAGGCCTGCAACAGTGCATGCTCACCTCCACCTGGCTCTTTCTCTTCTGGACCCAAAGTGAGAGGGGATTGTAGGGCATGGCTGGGAGAGGACTCTGGCACCTCCTGGGCACCCAGGATACTGAAGGAATCAACCTGAAAAATAACCTTTTGAGCCTGGGCCATGGCCAACATTCCGCCCACCCCAACACTACTGGTAGCTCTGAAGGGTTGCAGAACTGAAACTCATGGTGATCGAGGGAGGTCCCGGATGACTGGAAAAAGGCTAATGTAGGGGTGAAGGAGGATCCAGGGAACTATAGGCCAGTCAGCCTCACCTCAGTTCCTGGAAAAATCATGGAGCAGGTCCTCCAGGAATCAATTCCAGGAAGCACTTAGAGGAGAGGAAAGTGATCAGGAATGGTCAGCATGGATTCACCAAGGGCAAGTTATGCCTGACTAACCTAATTGCCTTCTATGACAAGATAACTGGCTCTGTGGATGAGGGGAAAGCAATGGATATGTTATTCCTTGACTTTAGCAAAGCTTTTCATATGGTCTCCCACATTATTCTTGCCAGCAAGTTAAAGAAGTATGGGCTGGATGAATGGGCTATAAGTTGGATAGAAAGCTGGCTAGATCATCGGGCTCAATGGGTAGTGGTCAATGGCTCCATGTCTAGTTGGCAGCCGGTATCAAGTGGAGTACCCCATGGGTCAGTCCTGGGGCCGGTTTTGTTCAATAACTTCATTAATGATCTGGAGGATGGCATGGATTGTACCCTCGGCAAGTTTGCAGATGACACTAAACTGGAAGGAGTGGTAGATATGCTGGAAGGTAGGGATAGGATACAGAGGGACCTAGAGAAATTGGAGGATTGGGCCAAAAGAAATCTGATGAGGTTCAACAAGGAAAAGTGCAGAGTCCTGCACTTAGGACGGAAGAATCCAATGCACTGCTACAGACTAGGGACTGAGTGGTTAGGCAGCAGTTCTGCAGAAAAGGACCTAGGGGTTACAGTGGACGAGAAGCTGGATATGAGTCAACAGTGTGCCCTTGTTCCCAAGAAAGCAAACTGCATTTTGGGCTGTATAAGTAGGGGCATTGCCAGCAGATTGAGGGACGTGATTATTCCCCTCTATTTGGCATTGGTGAGGCCTCATCTGGAGTACTGTGTCCAGTTTTGGGCCCCACACTACAAGAAGGATGTGGAAAAATTGGAAAGAGTCCAGCGGAGGGCAACAAAAATGATTAGGGGACTGGAGCACATGACTTGAGAAGAGGCTGAGGGAACTGGGATTATTTAGTCTGCAGAAAAGAAGAGGAGGGGGGATTTGATAGCTGCTTTCAACTACCTGAAAGGGGCTTCCAAAGAGGATGGATCTAGACTGTTCTCAGTGGTATCAGAGGACCGAACGAGGAGTAATGGTCTCAAGTTGCAGTGGGTGAGGTTTAGGTTGGATATTAGGAAAAACTTTTTCACGAGGAGGGTGGTGAAGCACTGGAATGGATTACCTAGGGAGGTGGTGGAATCTCCTTCCTTAGAGGTTTTTAAGGTCAGGCTTGACAAAGCTCTGGCTGGGATGATTTAGTTGGGGATTGGCCCTGCTTTGAGCAGGGGTTGGACTAGATGACCTCCTGAGGTCCCTTCCAACCCTGATATTCTATGATTCTATGAACTGAACCCAAGATGATTGGATAATGCTATTTATGTACATTAAAGAAACATGTATTACCTGTAAAGTGTATATCCCATTAATGTAGAGCTGCCAAGTTGGGGGAAATTTTCCCAAGGACAGTTCTTGAAATAAGTCAGGATCTGGGGCTCCAGATGTTGGTCCTTGAGGACCTATCAGATCCTTTAGGGGCTGAAGATCAGGGAAGAGATGCACATCTGTACCAGATCCTTGGGTTGTGGTGTATCGTTCCAAAGAGGGGAAACAGCAAGGGAATGGACAAGAGTACCCATGACCTCTTCTTCAATATCCTGGAGCCAGGGAAGAAACTCTCCTGTTGTGAGTGGAGGCAACTTGGGGGACTATCTGAGAAGCAGCACTTCTGGCTCTTCTTCTCCATGCTCACTGAAAGCAAGCACAGCCTTAGGAATAATGGGAGAAATGTGGGAAGAGGGGAGCCTAGCAAGCCTGATCCAACCCTGGCTCTGAGCACTGAGCTCCCAACTCTTCTCTGTTGTCTGACTGAGAGCTGCCAGCTGCCCCACTGCATTCTGGTAGCTCTTTGGTGTGTTTCTCTGAGAGGAGAGGAGGCAGGATCTGTGAGTTTACCTATTGCTAGAGCCCTGCACAGATACAAAATTTGTGTCCGCATCTGATCTGCAATCCGCAAACATGGTCCACGGATATTGGCATCCATGGATATAAAGCAGATATCTGCAGATTTGCAGGGTTCTACTTATTCCCTCTCTCTGAGCTTTCTCCCCTCAATGGGAAGGAGAAGTACCTGCTTGGTATCAACAACATAATGTCAGTTAATGTGGCCACCTCCTTCTCAGAGACAGTCTGCCCATCTAGATTGCCATGTAGGAATCAGGTGCTTGAGAATATCAGAGAAACATGGAGCTCAGTGCATCCTCTGACATCCATATGCCTGGATGAATTCTTCATAGGCCAACTGAACACCAGCCAGGTGGTGAAGATATTTGGGCCACAGTCCCATAAAAATTCTCCTTGGCTTCCAGCTTCATTCCCATCATCCAGGGAGTCACAGCAGCCAAACTATGAATTTGGGTTCCCTGCAGATGCTGTATGTTGAGCACATTAATCTGTCTTTTTTATTAATCTTTCCAGTGCTGCCATTTCTGGTTGTTTAGCTGAATATCTGAGAGGACTACACTGGGCTTCCTCACCCTTTCAGCCATGTGAGGCAGGCGACTTCCCACAATCATTTCCCACGAACCTTTAAAAAGGCCTGCTACTTCAGAGAAGAGAACAGAACGATATCAAAAGTAGCAGTAGTTGTGAAACCAGCTGAGGATCAATGGAAGTTAGGAGTCTAAATAGCTCTATGGATCTGGGGAATTAAGGATGAATGGAGAACAGTTGGGCAGCCATGTAAAATACACAGCCATCTACAGGACACTTTTTTCTCCCTCAAGATATAAATTGGCCTCTTCAGCAGCAGAGCACAGTCATGTTGCAGAGTGCCTGTGACCTCCGCCCAATGGACAACAGTATGCCCAGCACTGGGCCCATATAAAACAGGAAACGTTTGCTATCCTCCAGGAAGACTGATGGGCACCACTAATAAAGGAAGAATAGAGTAAGTTTCATGGAGACGTAAATCCATAAGTCAGGAGAAGACATCTAAAGGGTATTCAGCCATGCAAAGTAATCTATGATGATCTTTGCCAAAATGACCACATTGCAATGAAATCTATTATCTACTGTGTTCTTTCAGCAATATGTAGTAATGAGTAGGGTGACCATATTTCTCAATTGAGAACAGCCCACCCCTCCACCCCCGGGGCTAGCCTGAGTCCTTCTGCCCCCTCCCAGTGCAGGGCTAACATTGCTGCTCACCCAAGTCCCTCCCCTCCCCCACCCACCCCCGGTGTAGTGCTGGCATTTCTGAGCATTCACCCCGCCCCCTATGGGTGGGACTGGCCTGGAGCTGCTTGCCTGAGCCCACATGGGGCTGGCCCAAGCTGCTCGCGCCAGCTCCTCCAACCTGTGTGGGGCTGCCTGAGCTGCTTGGCATTGCTGCTCACCCGAGCCCCGCTGTGCGGGGCTGACGTTGGCACTTACCCTCCCAGAATGTTCCTCCACAAGCCACTGGGGGGCGCCCCACACTTTTTAGCATTTGTCCCATTTGGTTTTAGCAACTGAAACAAATGCTTAATTTTGCCGAAAGAGTTGGGCCGTTTGGGACAGGGCTTAAAAAGGGAACTGTCCAGGCCAAAACGGGACATATGGTCACCCTAGTAATGAATGCTGCAGTCAGCTTATTGATGCAGGATGATACATTTCAAAAGTGTCTATTGTTTTTCAGAGATTTATACTGCTAAATCAGTTAGGCACTTTTGAAAACCCCACCTATAACCTGTTAAATACAGGCAATATTTATTGACTTCAGTTTGAAAAACAACTAAAAGACCCCTATCCCATGCTCTAGGCTGGCAAACACACCTTTAACAATACCAGTTAAATCTCAGCAGCATTGAAACAATCAGTTCAAAGCAGGAGCTCAGCCAGACAGTTACAAAAATCCTTCCGGCCCCTTCATTGTTGTGGGAAGCATACCCACATCTTTTTCAAAAACTCTTCCAAACGGGTCTTTTGCTGTCACCAAATTCAGACTGCTTTGGGAGGGAATACTTGTGGCACCTTAGAGACTAACCAATTTATTTGAGCATAAGCTTTCGTGAGCTACAGCTCACTCCACAGTATGCATCCGATGAAGTGAGCTGTAGCTCACGAAAGCTTATGCTCAAATAAATTGGTTAGTCTCTAAGGTGCCACAAGTACTCCTTTTCTTTTTGCGAATACAGACTAACGCGGCTGTTACTCTGAAACTTGGGAGGGAATGTGTTCCAGGGTCCAGGGCCCTCATGGAGAGCACCCTGCCAGCTAAGCCATCTCTTCTATAATTCTGGATATCCATATCAAGTGTCTCTGCTGACCACAGCTGTGGCAGCGAGAGAGAATATTTAGCTCTTTCCTTTTCTCCAGAAATGGGGATGGAACATATGAAAAGTTCTATATATTTTATTTTTTTTACTGATGCTCTAGACAGAGGATGAGGCATTTGATCAGAATCAAGAGTTAGTGATGATGATGCGTAATTGGCCTACTTAGTTTCAAAGCTAGAATCCCAAAATAAAGCCCATAAGCCCATTATGTCATTTATGACTGAAATATCTCACTTTAGAAAGGGCTATTAATGTCTGATCCAAGTTTGTTTGAAAAACCATTTTTAAAGAAAATACCCTCTGGTCCAATGGATTTTCTTTAAAGCTGATGTGTTAAATCTTTTGTACTGGGTTTTTACCTTTTAGCTTTAGAAAACCAGAGAAGGATATAACAGCTCCTGGCTCTAACAAATGATCCTCATCTAATGGGCCAAGAGTATCACAAATTAACCATGGAAATTTCCAGTTGGAAGTCAAATTAGTGAGCCAAAAAGACTCCCCGGGAGGTTGTTCCAAGCAGTAATGAAGCTTGTAGAATGCCTTTCATCCGAGGTTTACAAAACACTTTAAAAACATTAATAAGGTATGATCTCATTCACCTCCAACATCCAGGAAGCAGAACAAAAGAGGGGGAAAACCAGAAGCCTTTACTGAAAGAAGTTAGTGAGAAATATACTCCTCTCTACCTTGTAGGATTAGGGAGATGATTTTTACTTCTGCACATGGCTTTGCTTAGACAGTGGAATACCGGACACTGTTTTGGTCTCCACATTTTGAACGGATGTTGAAAAGATGATTGGAGGCTGAATAAAATGCCTTACAGTGAGAGACTTAAAGAGCTCGATCTGTCCAGTGTATCAAAAAGAAAAAAACAAACATTTTTTGAGGTGACTTGGTTGCTGTGTATAAGTAACTTCCTGGGGAGAAAATATTGGGTACTAAGAGCTCTTTAAATCTAACAAAGAAAGGCGTAATAAGAACCAGAGGCGGAAAGTTAAAGCCAGACAAATTCAAGTGAGAAATAAGGCACAAATTTTCATCTATGATGGTGAATTAACCATTGGAACAAACAACCAGGGAAAGTGGTGAATTCTCCATTTCTTGAAGTCTTCAGATGAAGATTGGAGCCTATCTGGAAGATATGCTTGAGCTGAACACAAGTTACTGGGCTCAATACAGGGGTAACTGGATGAAATTTAAGGGCCTGTGATACATGAGGGCAGACAAGATGATCTAATGGTCCCGTCTCGCCTTGAACAGTGTAAATAATTCAGTTTGTTTACTTTGTGCATTTGACACATTACTTTGTGTACAATCACGTTCACTGTGTCTTCTGCATAGTCATTTCTTTCCTCCCTGAAAAGACTCTTACAAACATCAACAGGGGAGCAGAAAAACCTTCAGGAAATTGTTCTAAAACAATTGTTTTACAAAGAAAATTCAGAACATCCAGTATTATTTAAGGAGTGCTTCACCAGAAAATGAATCAGTTTTAAAATATCAAAAGTGAGAGTGTCCCTTAAACAAGCAGAAGTCAGTCAATGCTAACCTAGAGAATGGAGTAGCTTTGACAAATAGTGAGGTACCTTGCCAATTAAACTATCAAACAGAAATAAGTAAATATAATCTTGCAAAGAAAACATTCCTGGGGCTATACTGAGCTGCAGAGCCGCTGGGAGACAAGTTGGCATGTGACATGGTGACAAAGTGAAAGTCAAGAGACTTGGTATGTGGTCAGCCTGTTCCAGAGAGTCAAGAACACAGTGGTCTAATGACTTGAGAATATAGTCACCACATCATTTCCTGCTCTCCCCCTTCCATATCTAAAGAGGTACATCTGCTTGGGAAAAGGGAGGAGGGTGGCTGCTGCTGTGGCTCTTCTTCTCTTTTCATTGCACACTGGTAATACTTTGCAGCATTTGCACTGATAGCATTGTGTCAGTGCCTCCAGGGTTTGACAGCTTGGAAATATATATAATATTTTAAAATCAAGGAGGGAATGTAATTTTTTCTAACTGTTCTTAAACCGATTGGAAATAAACTGATTTTACCTAAATAGCCAAATACACTGTAATCCCATTTTCTAGCTAATGGGGATAGTCCTTACACTGGCTGTATCTAGTCTTGCACTCACATCTAAATGAGACTCAACGATATGCTTATTAAGATCAGGAGGAAATGAAATCCATAAGCACACATTTGTTGCCTTCTCTTGGAACACACACCTCGTCTGCTGCAGTTGTAGCATTTGATGCTCCTTGTGCTGCTGGTTTAAACCCCAACACTGATGGGTGGCATAACTTGAAGGAAAAGACAATTTAAATTTAATAGAGATGAGAAATATTAGGAAACTTTTTAGGGCGTGGGATTTCTCTCAGGCCATGTGTGACTACACAATGTTCTCTCCTCATCTGCTGATGTCCCAGACACTGTTCAGACCTACTTTCTTCTAGTGTTCAGTCTGTATTTTATTCCACCCTCTTCCTACTGAATCTGGTGGTTCAGCAGCTAGATATGGAAGGCAGATAGGCACAGGAAACCACTGTTCCTTCATCTGGTGGTTGCGGTAACCTGATTAATAGGAAAAGAGGGACATTTTTGCTTCAGGATAAAATGGTTTTACACTGTATTTGTTTCTTGCAGTACTGATGTTGGTGTTTTCATAGAGATGAACAGAGCTTGAGGTGGCTTTAACTTTTGAAAATCAGTGTTATGGGTAGTTCAGCTCAGAATCCCATTTTCACCGAACCCAATACTTTTTCAGGGCTCAGAAATGTTCAGTTTTGGACCATCTCTATTCGGAGAGAGTGGCAAAATCAGGCAGTGGGTGAAGGTTGACAAACTTTGTTGGGTTTTCATTTAGGAAAACCCAACCCAGGGTGGTTTAATTTTAGGTCTGGATTTATCTGAAGCCCCATAGTTCCTTTCCAATAATTGCATGTTTTCATTATCTGTGGCCTTTCTGAAGGGCAACACATGAGGGAGAGGGTGGCCTTGTGGTTTTGTTGTGCAGCTGGTTAAGGAAATAGTATTTAACTTGTCACTGGCAAGCTGTCCTGGTACTGGTTTCAGAGTAGCAGCCGTGTTAGTCTGTATTCGCAAAAAGAAAAGGAGTACTTGTGGCACCTTAGAGACTAACAAATTTATTTGAGCATAAGCTTTCATGAGCTACAGCTCACTTGCATCCGATGAAGTGAGCTGTAGCTCATGAAAGCTTATGCTCAAATAAATTTGTTAGTCTCTAAGGTGCCACAAGTACTCCTTTTCTTTTTGTCCTGGTACTGCATTCCAGATAAACAGGGGCTGTCACATAGCTAGTTGTGTGGGAGGGGATGCGGGGCGGGGAGGAACACTTTTGAGTAATCTAAAATATAGGAATTTGCACCAGGGACATCACAGGACCTACCCACTTTATCCTTTCTTGAGTTAAATTCTCCCTGTTTGCCAAGTATAAATGTTGGCATGTGCTGCTGTACCCACTGGTGTTAATGCTGTATCATAGAAGGGTAGGATTTTCTTTGTTAGAGTTTTGTATTGTGCACCTTCCATGTTAAATGGAGTGGCAATCACAAAGTCCCTAGGGGATTTCATGGAGTCTGGCTCTTCTCCCTTTTTGGGTTTTCGAAAATCTCCTTGGAATAGGTTGCTCTTATGGGGATTGAGGAGGGTGGTTGACATTGTGAATGTTCAGCTGTAGTGGAAAAGCTTTAGCAAATAAGTAGGTTTTGAAACATTTCCTCTAAAAGGGATCAGACACTGGATTCATTTAATCTCCTCTGTTGTTCCACAGCTGCATCCCTCTAGATTGAGAGTGCCTTGTCTACAGTTCTCATTTGTCACTCTAGGTTTGAGTTTGTTCAGGACTAGAGTATAGTTTGTAAATATGTTTAGATATGCAAAGGTGTTTTTGATTACTTGTCTCAGGCAGCGTGGGGAAAGTTCTTGCCAGTTTGCATCAGAGTTCATTTTAACTTGCTGAATATAAATCACCTCTAACCAGTATCCAAATACTGTGATTTATGTCTGGGATCAAAATGAACTGCAGCATAAGAAATTCTGTGCATTTCAACAGATTTCAAGTTCAAATACTTAAACTCCAATTAATAAAATACACTTTCCTCCGCATTCGGTTTGTTACTAAAAAAAATCCCTTTGATTTATTTAGGAATTTGAGTATGTTCAGCAAATCTTTAAGTGACATAATAATCCATAAAGGGCTTCCATTTAATGACAGTTTTAATACATAAAAGGCTTTTGAATTAGACTATATGTCTCAGGGGGAAAAGAACATACACAGCTTTAGTTAATGTGCTTAGACTACTTTTATAGCTTATCATATGGAAAAAGTGTAAAGATGACTTAAACTGAATTTATGGTCCATTCAACAACAATCAAAAGATCTGAATATAGGAGATGGGGGAGCCACTCTTCCTGTAGAGGCTCATAAGGAGCCAGAGACATTCACAATATTTATTTTCCATTGGTGTTGTACATCACAGGGCTAAAATATCAAAGAATGGTGTGCAGAATTGTGCACATCCACTTGCACATATGTACCTAATTTGTACATAAAAAATCACAATTGCATGTGCAAATAGAGTATATGTGCATCCATGTGGCCAGTTGCATACCGTGGCTTGTCGCACATGGTGGCTGTGTTCAAATACCTGGTTTACCATTACTGTTTTTAGAAGCTGTGTACATTAGTTACATGCACTCAGTTACCCATGCCTGTCTCTGAAAACTTGACCCATAAAAGTGAGGATTATAGATAAACAAAGTATTTTAGATCAAATAACTGTAAGTGTGGTGGGCTGGAGGGGGAAGTTAATTACACCCAATGATGATACTAAAGTAGATGGTGTTTTTTTGAAGGCACAGAGGAGAGGTGCAAGGGTGATCTACCTTTGAAGTGACAGCATCACTTCTCAGTAGCAAGCTGTATATAAGGCAGCAGCCAAGGAGAAATAACAATAATCCTCAGAGTGTTATATGGTAAAAATGTGTTCTGATATTAACTCATCTTTAAAAAGAAAAGGAATACTTGTGGCACCTTAGAGCTACAGCTCACTTCATCGGATGCATGCATCATGAAAGCTTATGCTCAAATACATTTGTTAGTCTCTAAGGTGCCACAAGTACTCCTTTTCTTTTTGCAGATACAGACTAACACGGCTGCTACTCTGTAACTCATCTTTGTGATACTCCTTCAGCGTAATAGGTGGCCCTCCATTTCATAGAAACCAAGGCACATAGGTGAAGTGACTTAGTTAAGGATCAGAGAAAGGAGTGGAGCCTGAAGATCCTAACTTCCAAAGCCCAGACCATTCCTCAGAGAAGAAAAAGGGGAGGTGGAGAGAAACCAGAAGCTATTTCTGTCATTTTCACCAGCCAGTGATTATTCTACAGGAAGAGGTATATAAAAGGTGCAAGAACTCACTGTAGAGGGTGTTATTTGTTAAACCTTAAAAAATTGTATTTGACAGGAGTGCCAGAGTGCAGATCAATAAGTGTCAGATTTTTGCAGCGTGTTCCAGAGATGTCTTGTAAATGAAAATATTCATCAGCTATTGTAAAGCTGCTGCTGTTCAAGAGCAAAATATTGCTAGATATAATGAACACTTATTAAATAAAGCAGTAGAAATGTATATTATCAGGAACTAGCAGATAAAGTGACAATCCTGGTTGCTCAATCAGGTGGAACTATTACAAGAGTTTGGTTCATATCTCTCTAGTGTTTAGGGCTCTGATTAATATCCCTCAAAAATCCTTCTCAAATGTGCTTATTAGATTTTATTTATGTAACAATGGTGATAGCCCTGTGTGCACAGTTGGTTCAAGATCTGAACACTCCTAAAGCTTGGATGTGTTTGGAATTAATGTTTCAGAGTAGCAGCCGTGTTAGTCTGTGTTCGCAAAAAGAAAAGGAGTACTTGTGGCACCTTAGAGGCTAACAAATTTATTTGAGCATAAGCTTTCGTGAGCTACAGCTCACTTCATCGGATGCATTCAGTGGAAAATATAGTGGGGAGATTTATATACATAGAGAACATGAAACAATGGGTGTTACCATACACACTGTAATGAGAGTGATCACTTAAGGTGAGCTATTACCAGCAGGAGAGCGGGGTGGGGGTGGGGGAGAAATCTTTTGTAGTGATAATCAAGGTGGGCCATTTCCAACAGTTGACAAGAACATCTGAGGAACAGTGGGGGGTGGGGAGGAGGGAATAAACAAGGGGAAATAATTTGCAAACTGGATACAATTAACTTAGGCTTGAATAGAGACTGGGAGTGGATGGGTCATTACACAAAGTAAAACTATTTCCCCTTGTCAGAAGATGATCAGAAACCAAGCAGAGGGCCTGATTTCACGCCACACTTATGCTGGTTTTACATTCATGACTTCAATGAGTTACTGTTAATTTATACTGGTATGAGATCAGAGTCAAGTACAGAGTGATTAGTATTCTGTCAAACAGCCACAGCATATAGAGCTACAGAGAGGAAATATTGCAAAGTGATTCACTGGCAGAAATCAATCTTATTGACTGTTTTGTGTTACAAGGATTCATAGTCATTTATTTTTTCTCGTGAGAATTTGACATGTAGAGTCCCCAAGGCTAGTAGTTTGTAGATGTTAAACATTTATAAGCGTTTCAGAAACAGAAATCCTAAAACAGTAAGCGTCAGGTTTCTAGGTGTATATATTAAAAAGGCAAATGAGCTGCTTTCTCATTCTTAGAGGCTTTTGCCGACTTAAAATATAGAGATCTGATGGAAGAGGCTGGCATAAAACTAATGCTACTGGGTCAGAACTGCATATTTCATACTATATACAATTTTGTTGTATTCCTTCAGGGAAGGTCTTAAGTATGTAATTCAATAGAAGGCTTCATGGGTATCTCAAGCTAACAAAAGAGCACTCTGAAGAAGGTGACCTAGATTGCTTTTAATAACTGTCTAAGACACAAGCCAGTGGAGGAAATGCTGGGGTTTTTAGAATGGATCAGTGCTTACGGAAATATTTGGGAGAGTAATAATGGGACCAGATGATGAGCAGAAACTGGAGGAAGGGAGTAGCGAAGGAGGAAAACTCAGAGGTTCCTGTAATAGATTGTTCTCCAAATCTTTCCTGTATATTATGGGTGTGGTAGGGATGGCTGGGTTTGGTATATTAGTTTTTCTGCAAATCCCCGCTGGCTTCTAGAGGAAATGAAGCAGTTCCCCCTTGGTTTCAGCCCTGGCCCTTGCCACTCCTTTCCTCAGCCTTTCCCTTCCAGAGACAGCAGGAATGGGGACATTGCCATGGAGGGGTTTGACCTTTCTTTCCTGTGGCCAGAAGCAAATCCGTGCATGAAAGGAATTCATTATAGACAAAGAGTAATATTTCCAGGAGGGTCTGAGTGACTTAGGTGCCTAAGTTCTATTTACAAAAGTGACTGAGACACTTAGGTACGGCTTTCACTGAGAGTCAGGTTCCTTAGTGCCTCAGTCACTTTTGAAAATGGATCTGAGGATTCTAAGTCACTTGGGTCCTTTTTGTAAAATTTCCTCTAAATGATTAAGTGGGGTGAGCATCTTCAACTGCTGGTGGACCTGCTCCTGCTCCCATTTAAATCAGAGAGAGCGTTGTCTTTGACTTCACTGTGAGCAGGATCAGGACTGTCAAGTTCTCAGCATCTCTCAGAATCCAGCCCATTCATGAAGTTTTGACTGAGTAAATATTTGGTAAAAACACAGTGAAGGGATCAAGACTGGGCCTGTTGACTTCAGTGGGAATGGCAGGCACTGAATGGGAACTCAGTGCCTCTCAGGATTTCATCCTATCTCTGTAGCCTCTCCATGATGTTTTTGCTTATGCTAGTTATGATGATTTCAGGCTGTCCTAAAGGGAAAATCAAGTTGCCTTTTGGAGAATATCCAGCATAATTTCTGTGCCAGACTGTGATGTTGTATTCTCACATGTGATACCTAGTTTTCTGCTTGGAACAGACTGAATTTCTAAGGAAGAGTCACCATACGTGTTTTTTTTTTAAAACCAGACAGTGGTATGTGTGTGGAATGCTGGATTGAAAAAATGATCACTGCCGTGATTCCCAGAGTAACATCTTTGCAAGTGGGGCTCGATTAAAGTTCGTTCTCTCAGAAAATCTTCCCTTTCCTTTTCAGATTTTTTGGATATTAACCAATTTAAATGAGTTCTTGGTCTGCAAAATTGCAAAGAACAATGTGTTTTTTCAATAAAATGTTAGTTTCACTGCAGAACCGTCTAGTTAGAGTGCTAGCCTAAGTCCTGTTAGCCCAAGTCTTTCAACCCAGGTTGGGAGTTTGCTCCTGATCGCTGCTAAATGCTGTGTAGACATACCCTAAGGGTGCTCTCAGTTCCTGCTTAGCCAGACAGGGGCTATCTAGATATCCAAGCCCAAGGTGAAAGCAGAGCCTGCACGTCTGATATGTTCCCTGTGAGGAAGTAGGCAGGCAAGGTTCAGCATGGCTGAGGTTATGGGGCAAGTGATGCTGCTTTTCCACAATTTCAGACCGTGCACGTTGACAAAAGCAATCTATGTAAAAGTTCAGTCTGTTGTTTCGACCTTCAGGAGGAGTCCACGCAGAATCCTTACGGGCTGAAGGCAAACACATACAGACAGAGACAAACACCTACAAGATCTCTATCAAGCATTCTTACAACTACAATACCCACCTGCTGAAGTGAAAAAACAGATTGACAGAGCCAGAAGAGAACCCAGAAGTCACCTACTACAGGACAGGCCTAACAAAGAAAATAACAGAACGCCACTAGCAGTCACCTTCAGCCTGCAACTAAAACCTCTCCAGCGCATCATCAAAGATCTACAACCTATCCTGAAAAATGATCCCTCACTCTCACAGATCCTGGGAGACAGACCAGTCCTCGCTTACAGACAGCTCCCCAACCTGAAGCAAATACTCACCAGCAACCACACACCACACAACAAAAACACTAACCCAGGAACCTATCCTTGCAACAAAGCCTGATGCCAACTCTGTCCACATATTTATTCAAGTGACACCATCATAGGACCTAATCACATTAGCCACGCCATCAGGGGCTTGTTCACCTGCATATCTACCAATGTGATATATGCCATCATGTGCCAGCAATGCCCCTCTGCCATGTACATTGGCCAAACCGGACAGTCTCTACGCAAAAGAATAAATGGACACAAATCTGACATCAGGAATCATAACATTCAAAAACCGGTAGGAGAACACTTCAACCTCTCCAGCCACTCAGTAAAAGACTTAAGGGTGGCAATTTTGTAACAGAAAAGCTTCAAAACCAGACTCCAATGAGAAACTGCTGAGCTTGAATTAATATGCAAACCATTAACTTGGGTTTGAATAGAGACTGGGAGTGGCTGGGTCATTACACATATTGAATCTATTTCCCCATGTTAAGTATCCTCACACCTTCTTGTCAACTGTCTAAATGGGCCATCTTGATTCTCACTACAAACATTTTTTTTCTCCTGCTGATAATAGCTCATCTTAATTAATTAGCCTCTTACAGTTTATATGGCAACTTCCACCTTCTCTGTATGTGTATATATATCTTCTTACTATATCTTCCATTCTATGCCTCCGATGAAGTGGGCAGTAGCCCACGAAAGCTTATGCTCTAATAAATTTGTTAGTCTCTAAGGTGCCACAAGTACTCCTGTTCTTTCCCCCTGTATATACCACCATCAGCGGGGTGAATGAGAGAATCCTTAAGAGGGAAGTGTCTCCATTTGACACTTTCCTGTAGAAATGTTGGCTTCTAAATTGCTCCTGTTTGTGTCAGCACAAAAAGTTTGACATGCTGTGTGTCGTGCTGGAGAGAAATAAAGTCAGCGGTTTATGTTCTGTTTGTGTGCTCAAAAGGAGCAACAGTGTGTGGTTGGCATAAATCAGTACATACATAGCAGCACTTCTGTATACTGGCAGATGGAAGCCCTGAGGGGGCAATAGGATTAATGAAGTATGGTAATGGGCTGAAGGAATGACAAAGTAATATAAACCTGAGAGTATGTGGTAGCACTTTTAATAGATTGGTATAGGTGTGAGGGGTCAAAAATAATATTTTCCATTAATAAACTGGACTGTATCCTACTTTCTTTATCCCATCACATTCCTATCAATCACTCTCTGCAACCTGCCTGTTTTTTTTCAGTGATGTGCTGAAATGTGAATTAGTTGCAATACTGGAGCCAGTGCATTTCTGTAAACTCTGGTGCAAGGAGATTTCCCCTTTCTACTGCTGGTCGAGTAGTAATGGGACTACTTTATTCCGCTACATTGGGAAACATTCAACTTTTATGGTGCCATTTGGTTAATCCCTCTGATATGCTAAGAAATGAAGTCACATCCAGTAAAAGATTCTATACTGAAAAATGTGTTTGGTTCTTGCATGTCTACTCACATATTTTCTTCTCAGCATAATTACTCAGAGATGTGCTGAAATCAAAACCCTGGACTGGAACCACCTCCACATTTAGGCGAAGTTCTTCTTTAACATTTTCTGGAGCCAAAAGGTCTACTTGGTGCTTAGCCTGGTCATTTGGGCTGTGGATGAAGAACAGGATTTTGGCCAAAGCCCTTTTACCTGAGGGGACCTGCTTAATGACTGTGAAGTGATGTCCGCTGTGTTAGTTTGTTTACAGAGCCTTCATTTCGGCGATGAATGTCAGTACCTGAGGAAAGCAGGGGTTTTACTTTTCTTTTGAAATGAGCACCACGCTGCTTTAGCATGTAATCAAGTAAAAGGTCATGTCAAACTGTCATGGCTGCATTGCCGCCTTTGTTCCCAGCCTGGGTCAGGGGAGTGAAATACATGGATCTAGTCCTGGACAGAGAGCAGCCCAGGCAGACTCCCATTGACCTCCATAGGGCACTGTGCATGCACTGGGGTTGAATGGGACTACTCTCCTGCTGTTTGTGTAGACTTGGCCTAAGGCAATCAATAAGCCAAAAAGCAAAACAAAACAACAAAACTTTTAACATGGGGTGGGGGGCACCCTTCTATATACATCATACAGAAGCACAAAAGAAGGGACGCAACACAAATTTTTCTTTGCATGTTACCTTTTTATTTTATTTTATTTTTAAATTCTTTTGAATTCTCTATAAGGTTCCTTCTACAGGAGTTTGAAACAACCACCACGTCTGAATACTGCAACTTACTCTGTCAGTCTCAAATAAAGAGAAGGATATATATTTTTCCCCCACACAATGCATAATTAAACTGTGGAATTCATTGAGGCATGACAGCAAACTATCCTGATGTAAAGGAAAAATAGGAAGAATAATAAAAGAGCAATGTAGCTGCACCAGGGGCTCTGTAATAACCTGAAAATCAAACAAGAATCCTACAAAAAGTAAAACAAAATGTTAAAAATAGGTGTTACCAGATTTGCCTGTTACTTTGGGATATGCTCATTTATTAGGGTTACTCTTCGGGGGTGGGGGGTGTTCTATAATTCTATCAATTTACTATGGAGTTCTACTTCTCCCTTCTGCAAGTTCCCTCCCAATGGAGCTATCCTGCAGGACCTAGGTTCCCCAGGGCTGGGTTCTTCCAGCCGCAGAATCAGATGAACATGAACACACACATTAACAGAGCGTGTCTGAGAGGACTGGGTTAATCAGCACTCCCAAGCTGACCCCTTATATGACCCTGGACTCAGCAGGCTGGGTCAAACAGCACTTCCAAGCAGCCACCCTCATATGCCCCAGATTCAGCACCTCCCTATCCCCACATTCATGTTACAATTGTTCTGGTAGTAATCCACTAGGTGAGCAAACCCCACAGGATTTTTGGGCGCTGCAGGAATCTTTAGCTTAGGTATGAGGAGCGTTGCTGCAGAGTGAATGGGGAAGCCCAAAAACACCCATGGGCGGGGGGGGGGGGGGAGGAGGAAGAGAGAAAAGCAACCAGCTTAACCGTGAATATTATTTATTGCCAGGTAATAATCATACAAGGGGAGCCAAACAAGCAAAACAGTTATAATATTAAATCTAACTTAAATGTGATTATAAAAGTCAGGTTTAGAAAACGATAACTGATCACAAAAGTCAGGGTCAGAAGGCTATACCTAGAAAGCAAGAGAGAGAGAGAGAGCTGGGTTCTCACCACTCTGTGAAGCTTGAATCAATCGGGGTTCCCAGGTGATGGTGGTAGCTGAGCGTCCGGAGACAGGCAGAGCCCCCAGCACAATCAGTCAGGAGAAGATGAAGTCCCAATGGAACCGATGCAAATTTTGGATCCAGGCATCAGAGCACTTACTTGAGTGTGGGTAGGGGTTTTTGTAGGGAAAGAACAATGATTCAAGGGAGAACACTAGATTTATTTATGGGTAAACTTATGGCTCAATGGAGACTACAAAAGTTGTTTTGTTCACACTAGACAATAGGAACTGATCATTCCTGGCTATTGGCAGTGTTCCTTTGAGGAAGCTCACAATACAGTTAGGCAGCTTCAGTATTTTGCATACCAATAAAGGATTTATTACTAGAATTGGTCTGATAACTGCTGAGCTGGGGGTGTGCTGGCGTGGGTTCATTAACATCTAGAGCAGAGATTCCCCATCATGCAGTGCTTCCCGGCTTTTCTGGTCCCAGGGTTCAGTGCGGTTCTTGCCTTGGAATCTCTGTTCTCCATTCTGTATGCTAATGGAGATGCCTCCCTGTCCCATCTTTGATGCAGATATGGCTAGGGGAGATTCCTTAATCCTATCACCCTTGTCCGGAGGGGTTTAGGTGTGTCTTCTACTGCCTTTTCATTGCTTTTTGTAAGTCTTTCTTCTGATCGGCTTTGGTTCAAGTTGAGGCTGGAGGGAAGGTCTTTTGTGAGTCAGACAGGCTGGGTACTGCGCCCTGGCTCCCCAAGAACACAGAGCTGATAGGTAACACCAGAAACTGAGAATAGGTGTTCACGTGGCACTGTTGTAGCTGGTGTCACAAGACATTTACGTGCCAGATATACTAAAGATTCATCTGCTTCTTCATGCTTCGGCCATCATTCCAGAGGACAGCTTCCATGCTGATGAAGCTCGTTAAAAAAATAATTTGTTAATTAAATTTGTGACTGAACTCCTTGGGGGAGCATTGTATGTCTCCTGCTCTATTTTACCTGCATTATGCCTATATTTCATGTTATAGCAGTCTTGGACGATGACCCAGCACATATTGTTCATTTTAAGAACACTTTCACTGCAGATTTGACAAAAGACAAAGAAGATACCAATGTGAAATTTCTAAAGATAGCTACAGCATTCGACCCAAGATTTAAGAATCTGAAGTGCCTTCCAAAATCTCAGAGGGACAAAATCAGAAAGGCTAAGGCACAAAATGTGTTACACTTAACAAGGGGCATAAAAGGCAATAAGAAGATGCTCTATATTACATTATGAACAAGAAAAACACAAAGGAAAATATAGGCCCACTACTTGGTGGGGCAGGAGAGCTAATAATGGATGACATCAAAAAGGCTGAGATGTTTATTGTCGATTTTTGCTTAGATCTTCACTAAAAAGGTTATTTGTGACCAGATGCTTACTACAATTACTGTTAACAAGAAAAAAGGAACACAATAGAGAGAGAACAGTTTAAAGAATGTCTAGATAAGTTGGATGTATTCAAGGCAGCAGAGACTGGAGAAATTCACCTTAGGATACTTAAGCAATTAGTGGAAGCAGTCACAGAACCATTAGGATTATTTCTGAGAAATCATGAAAGATGGGTGAGGTCCCAGAAGAATGGAGAAGGGCAAACATAGTACCTACCTTCAAAAAGGGGAACAAAAAGGACCTGGGAAACTATAGACCAGTCAGGCTAACTTCAACACCTGGAAAGGTACTGGAATAAACTATTTAATAATCAATCTGTAAGCACCTAGAAGATAATAGGGTGATTAAATCATAGCCAACAAAGATTTGTCTAGAACCAAATGTAATTCCCTTCTTTGACAGGGTCACTGGCTTAGCAGATGGGAGGAAGCAATAGATTTAATATATCTTGATTTTTAGTGAGGCTTTTGATACATGACATTCTCATAAGAAAACTAGGGAAATGTGGTCTAGGTGATACTACTACAAGATGGGTGCATAGCTGGTTGAAAGACCATACTTGGAGAGTGGTTATTAATGGTTTGCTATCAAACTTGAAGGACATATCTAAGGGGGTCCACAAGGGGTGTGTCATAGGTCTGGTAGTAATCAAGATTTTCATTATTGACTTGGATAATGAAGTGAGAAGTATGCTTATAAAAATGACAGATAACACCAAGCTGGGAGAGGTTGCAAGCAGGTTGAAGGACAGGATTAGAATTCAAAATGACCTTGACAAGTTAAAGAATTGGTTTGAAATCAATAGGATGAAATTCAGTAAAGACAAGTGCGAAGCACTGCACTCAGGAAGGAAAAATCAAATGCACAGCTACAAACAACTGGCTAGGTGGTAGTACTGCTGAAAAGGAATTGGGGGTTATAGTGGATCACAAATTGAACATGAGCCAATAATGTGATGCAGTTGAGAAAAAGGCTAATCTCATTCTGGGGTATATTAATAGGAGTGTGGTATATAAGACACAGGAAGTAATCGTCCCACTCTACTTGGCATGTGCAAGGCCTCAGCTGGAGTACTGGGTCCAATTCTGGGGACCACACTTTAGGAAGGAGGTGGACAAATTGGAGAGTCCACAGGAGAGCAACAAAATAATACAAGATTTATAAAGCCTGTCCTATGAAGAAAGGTTTAAAAAAACTGGGCATATTTAGTTTTGAGAAAAGAAGACTGAGAGGGTGACCTGATAAGTCTTCAAATATGTGAAGGGCTGTTTATGAAGAGGAAGGTGGTCAACTGTTCTCCATGTCTACTGAAGGTAGGACAAGAAGTAATTGGCTTAATTGCAATGGAGATTTAGGTTAGATATTAGGAAAAGCTTTCTAACTATAAGGATAGTTAAGCCCTGGAATAGGTTCCAAGGGAGGTTATAAAATTCTTGTCATTAGAGGTTTTCAAGAACAGGTTGGACAAACCCTGTCTAGGTTTACTTGGCACATACTTTTCAAGATAAAATTGAGGGGACACCAAATTTGTCTAGTATTCCAGGAACTTTGGGACTAAAGTGATCCTCATCCCTTTGAAATGGTGGACACTTGAGAGGTTTTGGAATGCTGGTGCAAGAAACTGGCCTTAAAGTAGTAGAAATTGAGAAAAATGAATGCAGTAGTAGTGATGCATGTGACCCATGTTAAATGATGCAAGTGAAATAGCTTAAGCTTAAGAAATGCCAACAATATCTTTTCACTCAGATGTTTCTGGTGTCCTGTTCACAGGACTCTTTCAGATGATAATGAAATGATGACAAACAATTAGTTCAAGCTCTAACTATGCTATGTATTCTTGCCTTAGTTCCTTTTTCTATTATTCAGTCAATACTCCATCTACTCTCCCTTATAGACAGCTGCAGCGGCACAGGAACCAGCAAACAGAGCTGTAAACAGGGGAGTTTGAGTGGCATTTGTAAGGGGAGTTTGGGGGGAAGACTAAGAGCCAGGCAAAGGAACAGACAGGCTAGTGAAGGGAGTGTGTGGTGTTCTGGTAGTATTTTCATGCTCGCTGGGGGTATGTTTTGCTGTGGGTGTTTTGGTTTGGTTTGTGTTTCCCAGACTAACAGGATGTAGGTGAGAAGGGTATGACAGACACATAGGCAGCAGTGGGAGTGACCTAAGTAGTGGAAGACACAATGAAGATGGCTGGATGTAGAAGCTGTGGCATGTACATGATCATGGAGAGGGTACCTGAAAAGAATTTCGTCTGTAAGAAGTGCCGCCTGATAGAGCTGATGGAAGAGAAGATCCTAGGATTGGAGATGCAGGTGGAGACTCTGGTTGAGTTTAGAAGGGGGTTCGAGCAAATGAGGGAGCAAAGACATGAGGAGGCTGAAGGGAAAAGCTCAGACTTGCAGATGGAAGCAGGACCGAAGAACTCTGAGGGGATACTGCTGGGTGAGGAAAGTGGACAGTGAAAGCATGTGACTAAGAGAACCAGGCAGAGGAAAAGATAGGGCAGTGAAGGAGAAATAGAGCTCAGGAACAGGTTTGTGGAGTTGGAACATGAAGAATGGGCACAGCAGGTGGTCACAGAAGATGAGAGGGCAAGGAAAAAGAGAAGAGCAGATAGTCCTATTGGAAGAGGGCAAGAGTCAATGGAGATAACAACACCAAATGTGAGCCCCAGGAGGATATGGGATGGGTTGCAGAGGATTGCAAGGGACAATAGGAATCGAGAGGACTTGCAGCCAGATGGAACAGGGGATAGACTGGAGAATCACACTTTCGCCAGGAAAAGGCAGGTCTACGTGATTGGGGACTCATTGCTGAGAAGAATAGACAGGCCTGTAACAAGAGCTGATCCAGAGAACAGAATGGTGTGCTGTCTGCCGGGTGCTAAGATACGGGATGTGAACGTGAGGCTGAAGAGGAAGCGGAAAAGAATCCATTGATTATCCTTCATGTGGGAACAAATGATATGGCTAGATTCTCGCTGGAACGTATCAAGGGAGACTATGCCAGGCTGGGGAAGACGCTAAAGGAAATCGAGGCTCAGATGATCTTCAGTGGGATTCTTCCTGTTCCTAGAGAAGGGCAAGAAAGGTGTGACAAGATGCTCATTATGATGCTCAACAGATGGCTCAGACAGTGGTGCTATAAGGAGGGCTTTGGGATGTGTGGCCACTGGGAAGCATTCATGGACAGAGAACTGTTCTCTTGGGATGGACTTCACCTGAGTAAGGAGGGAAATAGACTTCTAGGATGGAGGATGGCACAACTGATAAAGAGAGCTTTAAACTAGGAATTCAGGGGAGATGGCTGGGAGATGTCCAGGTAATCTCTATGCCAGTTATTCTCTTTGAGAGGGAAGAAAGAAAGGATACAGCCGTGGTAGGAGAATGGACATAAGGAGGAAGGGCAGTGTACCTACCAATCTAATAGGTAATATTGGCGGTAGAATGTCGGTGCCCAATCGGGTAAAGAATGTGAGAGAACCTAAACGGCAAAAATTAAGATGTTTGTACACTAATGCGAGGAGCCTAGGTAACAAAATGGAGGAACTATAGCTACTGGTGCACGAAGTGAAACCAGATACAGGGATAACAGAAATATGGTAGAATAGTAGTCATGACTGGAGTACAGGTATTGAAGGGTGTGTGCTGTTTAGGAAAGACAGAAATAAAGGCAAAGGTGGTGGAGTAGCATTGTATATCAATGATGAGGTAGACTGTAAAGAAATAAGAAGTGATGGAATGGATAAGACAGAATCTGTCTTGGCAAAAATCACATTGGGGAAGAAAGCTACTAGAGCCTGCCCTGGGATAGTGCTTGGGGTGTGCTATAGACTGCCAGGATCATAGAATATCAATTCTATTGGGCACCAATTTCAAAAAGGCTAACTTTAAAAAATTAAGGAAATTAGTTAGGGAAGTGGATTGGACTGAAAAACTTGTGGATCTAAAGGTGGAGGAGGCTTGGAATTACTTCAAGTCAAAGTTGCAGAAACTATCAGAAGCCTGCATCCCAAGAAAGGAGAAAAAATTCATAGGCAGGAGTTGTAGACCAAGCTGGATGAGCAAGCATCTCAGAGAGGTGATTAAGAAAAAGCAGAAAGCCAGAAGGAGTGGAAGATTGGAGGGATTAGCAAGGAAAGCTACCTTAATGAGGTCAGAATATGTAGGGATAACGTGAGAGAGGCCAAAAGCCATGTAGAATTGGACCTTGCAAAGGGAATTAAAAGCAATAGTAAAAGTTCTATAGCCATATTAATAAGAAGAAAACAAAGAAAGAAGAAGTGGATGGAGTGGAGGATGGAGTGGAGGTTAAGGATAATCTAGGCATGGCCCAATATCTAAACAAATAATTTGCCTCAGTCTTTAACGAGGCTAATGAGGAGCTTAGGGATAATGGTAGGACGACAAATGGGAATGAGGATATGGAGGTAGATATTACCACATCCGAGGTAGAAGCCAAACTCGAACAGCTTAATGGGACTAAATCAGGGGGCCCGGATAATCTTCATCCAAGAATATTAAAGGAACTGGCACATGAAATTGCAAGCCTGTTAGCAAGAATTTTTAATCAATCTGTAAACTCAGGGGTTGTACCGTATGATTGGAGAATTGCTAACATAGTTCCTATTTTAAAGAAAGGTACAAAAAGCTATCCAGGTAACTACAGGCCTGTTAGTTTGACATCTGTAGTATGCAAGGTCTTGGAAAAAATTTTGAAGGAGAAAGTAGTTAAGGACATTGAGGTCAATGGTAATTGGGACAAAATACAACATGGCTTTACAAAAGGTAGATTGTGTCAAACCAATCTGATCTCCTTCTTTGAGAAGGTAACAGATTATTTTAGACAAAGGGAATGCAGTGGATCCAATTTACCTCGATTTCAGTAAGGCATTTGATATGCTTCCACACAGAGAATTATTAGCTAAATTGGATAAGATGGGGATCAATATGAAAATTGAAAGGTAGATAAGGAACTAGTTAAAGGGGAGACTACAGCGGGTCACACTGAATTGTGAACTGTCAGACTGGAAGGAGGTTACTAGTAGAGTTCCTCAGGGATCGATTTTGGGACCAATCTTATTTAATCTTTTTATTACTGACCTTGGCACAAAAAGTGGGACTGTGCTAATAAAGTTTGCGGATGACACAAAGCTGGGAGGTATTGCCAATACAGAAAAGGACCGGGATATCATACAGGAAGATCTGGATGACCTTGTAAACTAGAGTAATAGTAATAGGATGAAATTTAATAGTGAAAAGTGCAAGGTTATGCCTTTAGGGATTAATAACAAGAATTTCTGTTATAAACTGGGGATGCATTACTTGGAAGTAACAGAGGAGGAGAAGGACCTCGGAGTATTGGTTGATCATAGGATGACTATGAGCCGCCAATGAAAAAAGCTAATGTGGTCTTGGGCTGCATCAGGCGAGGTATTTCCAGTAGAGATAAGGAGGTGTTAGTACCATTATACAAGGCACTGGTGAGACCTCATCTGGAATACTGTGTGCAGTTCTGTTCTCCCATGGTTAAGAAGGATGAATTCAAACTGGAACAGGTACAGAGAAGGGCTACTAGGATGATCCAAGGAATGGAAAACCTGTCTTATGAAAAGAGACTCAATGAGCTTGGCCTGTTTAGCCTAACTAAAAGAAGGCTGAGGGGAGATATGATTGCTAACTATAAATATATCAGAGGGATAAATACCATGGAGGGAGAAGAATTATATAAGCTCAGTACCAATGTGGACACAAGAACAAATGGATATAATTATAATTATATAAGCTCAGTACCAATGTGGACACAAGAACAAATGGATATAAACTGGCCATTTGGAAGTTTAGACTTGAAATTAGACAAAGGTTTCTAACCATCAGAGGAGTGAAGTTCTGGAACAGCCTTCCAAGGGAAGCTGTGGGGGAAAAAGACTTATCTGGCTTCAAGACAAAGCTTGAAAAGTTTATGGAGAAGTGAATATGATGGGATAGCCTAATTTTGGCAATTAATTGATCTTCGACGACTAGCGGTAGATATGCCCAATGGCCTGTGATGGGATATTATATGGGGTGGGATCTGAGTTACTACAGAGAATTCTTTCCTGGGTGTCTAGCTGGTGAGTCTTGCCCACATGCTCAGGGTTTAGCTGATCACCATATTTGGGGTCGGAAAGGAATTTTCCCCCAGGGCAGATTGGCCCTGGGGTTTTTTCATCTTCCTCTGCAGTGTGGGGCACGGGTCACTTGCTGGAGGATTCTCTGCACCTTGAAGTCTTTAAACCATGATTTGAGGACTTCAATAGCTCAGACATAAGTTGGGGGTTTGTTACAGGAGTTGGTGGGTGAGATTCCATGGCCTGCGTTGTGCACGAGGTCAGACTAGACGATCATAATGGTCCCTTCTAATCTTAAAGTCTATGATTCTATGTTTCTGTAGGTCACTTGTTTATAATTTAATGCAGAAACATAATCCAAAAAGAAGCACAAGCATGTAAAGTCCTCTCTTCTTACCAGGAATAGGAGGAAATAGGATGCTCTGATCCTGCAGGCATCTCCATATAAGGAGAAATTTGCACCTGAGCCCCATCATCATGGGTGCAGGAATCCACCTGTGCGGAGCAGTTTGCAGGATTGGGGCCCTAGATATGCGGTGTTGATTAATAGTTAAAGATTTATCGTATTCTTACTTCATACCTAAATATAGATCATCTGTACAAACACTGCTTCCATCTCCACTCAGGAATGTTTTTAGAGAGCTGAGAAAAACAGCCACCTGCTATCCAAGGAGGAAAAATAAACATTGGTTAATTTCCAAATGCTTTACATTTAGCTCTGTTTTGCTTTAGATCAGTGTGGCCGGGGTCCCAGGGGAGCCACACTGAGGTTACTCAATTAGGACAAACTGCAAAGAATGGGGCAGACAATCCCCAAAGCTGGTGGTTATTCCAATACTTAGATTTAACAAGCCAGCACAAAACAGCTTCCATAATACCTTACTGGTTTTTAAGAAGCCAAAACATAGTTCCCTTTATCAATCCAGCCTTGGGCTTCCACCCAGACACCCAAATCAAACATGATGATTACTGAAAATCTTATTCATCCTGTAAGAAAGTTCTACCAATCCCAAAGGATCGGGGACTTTACCTCCCAAGTTAATGAATATTTCAGATCTTACCCAAATACCCACTTACAGCCAATTCTTATTAACTAAACTGACATTTGTTAAAAAAGAAAAGAGAGAGTATTGGTTAAAAGATCAGTATACATACAGACATGAGTATAGTTCTGAGATTGGTTTCATAGTAGAGATGGTGAGCTTTGTAGTTCCAAAGAGTTCTTTGGCTCTGTGGATGAGGGGAAAGCAGTGGACATGTTGTTCCTTGACTTTAGCAAAGCTTTTGACATGGTCTCCCTCAGTATTCTTGCCAGCAAGTTAAAGAAGTATGGGCTGGATGAATGGACTGTAAGGTGGATAGAAAGCTGGCTAGATTCTCGGGCTCAACGGGTAGTGATCAATGGCTCCATGTCTAGTTGGCAGCCGGTATCAAGTGGAGTGCTCCAAGGGTCGGTCCTCGGGCCAGTTTTGTTCAATATCTTCATTAATGATCTGGAGGATGGTGTGGATTGCACCCTCAGCAAGTTTGCAGATGACACTAAACTGGGAGGAGAGGTGATACGCTGGAGGGTAGGGATAGGATACAGAGGGACCTAGACAAATTAGAGGATTGGACCAAAAGAAATCTGATGAGGTTCAACAAGGACAAGTGCAGAGTCCTGCACTTAGGTCGGAAGAATCCCATGCACCGCTACAGACTAGGGATCGAATGGCTAGGCAGCAGTTCTGCAGAAAAGGACCTAGGGGTTACAGTGGACAAGAAGCTGGATATGAGTCAACAGTGTGCCCTTGTTGCCAAGAAGGCCAATGACATTTTGGGCTGTATAAGTAGGGACATTGCCAGCAGATCGAGGGACATGATCGTTCCCCTCTATTCGACATTGGTGAGGCCTCATCTGGAGTACTGTGTCCAGTTTTGGGCCCCACACTACAAGAAGGATGTGGAAAAATTGGAAAGAGTCCAGCAGAGGGCAACAAAAATTATTAGGGGTCTGGAACACATGACTTATGAGGAGAGGCTGAGGGAACTGGGATTGTTTAGTCTGCGAAAGAGAAGAATGAGGGGGGATTTGATAGCTGCTTTCAACTACCTGAAAGAGGGTTCCAAAGAGGATGGATCTAGACTGTTCTCAGTGGTAGCAGATGGCAGACAGAGGAGTAATGGTCTCAAGTTGCAGTGGGGGAGGTTTAGGTTGAATATTAGGAAAAACTTTTTCACTAGGAGGGTGGTGAAACACTGGAATGCGTTACCTAGGGAGGTGGTGGAATCTCCTTCCTTAGAAGTTCTTAAGGTCAGGCTTAAACAAAGCCCCGGCTGGGATGATTTAGTTGGGGATTGGCCCTGCTTTGAGCAGGGGGTTGGACTAGATGACCTACTGAGGTCCCTTCCAACCCTGATATTCTATGATTCTATGATTCTTTCAGAATTAGTCCATAGGTTACAGTCCCTACATATAGTTCATATCCAGGGTGATCCAGGTGGGACTGGAGATCTCAGTCTTATGACTCAAGCTTCCCCTGCATGAAGCATCAAGCAGATCTGAGATTAAAAGGATCAGGACCCAAGAGGTTTTTATACCGTTCCAGGCCTTCTCTTGACAGTTCGGAGTCCTTAGGTGAGCAATAGGTAATCATGGAGACTCTGAAGTAGATCTATTTCGTGAGCATCACTGGTAATTAGCTACATGGATTAACATAAAGCAATTGCCTGTTTTCCACCATTCGCAGGTGATTTGCTATATACTTCAAAGAGAGATCAATACAGTGATATAACTATTTACAGTTCATTTAAATCTTAAAATCTCCTTTTGATCTCTGAATTAACAGAATACAGCATAGACAGGGACTGTCTGGTTACATTGTTAACTTTTAAGAATATATATGTAAACACACAAACATTATCTACCAATATGTCCCTAAAGGTTGAATTTTGGTAATTTATCCTGCAGGATGCTTAACTCTTCTGGCCATGTGTCACAATCAGCTTGCTTTTTAAATACTTATCACCATGTGATTTGATGGCACAACTGGAAGCTTCAGCATTTTGGGGTTCCATCTGCTTCACTGTATTACAAAAATGGCATATTGTACAGTACATTCTCTTTAATCTTCCTCCTTTGAATTTAGCTTCTGAGATTTTGCCCCTCAGCATAAACCGTGACATTTAAAAGTCATGATACCTTATAGCATGCTCAACCTTTACCATCCTACTTAAAAGCATCTTACTTAGAAATAATTATTACCTCTCCATGTAGGGAACAAAGTCTGTTCACAAGAAATCATTTGACATTTTTACCATTCCCTTTTCTCCTAATAAAAGGAAAGCATTAGAATATGGAGAATACTGTGCATTGGTGACTCTTGTTTTTTAATTCTTTAGCTTCAGTTTATCAAGACTTGCTTGTGTGTATATGTACACTCACACACATATATATTTTGGTATGAAAACAGAAAACAGTTGTCAGAAGACAAGACCAGTTGCCTAATAAAACATTAAAGAATGTTTATTTTTAGATCAGAATCTATTTATATGGAAGTGATGGTGTGAAGATAAGCCTTGAAGACAAAATGAGATTGCCAGCATAGTAACTGGCTTGCTCAGAACAAAGTATGCAAACTACTCAAACCATAAGAGAGCTTAAAGCAGACATAAATTGCAGGTTAGCAAGGAAAAACTATACCTGGTGAGACCCTGCACTATTACTGCAGCTCCACTTATAATTGAGGTGAATTATCATGATTCAGGGAATGAACAGTAGACAAATAAGTAATAGCCTTGCGGAACACAGTCACAGATCTGTACCACAGTATTCCTATATTATGTGAGGACCCTTTTGATTCCAAAATTTGTAGGGGGTAAGGAAAGTGATTATGGGGTCTCATTAAGTAACCGGGCTCACAGAAAGCAATCTGCTTTACAGATGGAGAAACTCTCTGAGGTAGAGAACTAATGTGCTAATTGGATGTTCTGGAGGAGGAAGCCAGGGGGGAAGTGTATTTATTTCAGGTACATACCATTAGGCTGTGGGGAAAGTGTTTACTGAATAGGAGGAGTTGTATGGAGATAATGCTTTTGTAGCCAGGATCAGAAGTGCAGTATTGTTGCAAGCTAAAATCAAGGTCATAGAGAATTATATTGAGGATAGGATACATTAACAAATAAACCAGAGCTTGACATGACCTGAGTTGAATCAAGGAGTCTTAGAATTATTTAAAATATTTTTCTTAATTAACATAAATTATACCTTTATAAAACATACATATATACAATAAATCAAAATTCTGCCAAGAGCTACAGAACAAATTACTGTATCAAATTTAAGCTCAAACATGGGTCCCATATCTCCTCAAATCTCTTCCTCTGGATTTCCTCTGAACTGATAGGTGAAATCACTTTAGATTTGTAGAGCCTCAGACTGGGATTAGAACTTTATTTTTAGATTAGGCAAAATGAAGCCATGGGGGCATCACGGTCATCAGGAAGCTTCAAGCAGGGAAGAAAATGTAAAGAATGGTATCAGAGATGGGCCTAAACCAAAACCTCTCTTCTGAACATCTCTCCAAACTTTGGAAAAGTCAGATCTGGAAAGGAATCTTTCAGCTTCTTTTCTGGACTCCCTCCCATATGTCCCATCAACCAGCATCAAGGAAGCTAATTGACAGAGCACTTTTCCTTTCTCACTAAGGATATTGCTCCTTTTTCACCAAAGAGCCATGAATGTTAACATTTCAGAGACCTTTCTGGATCCAGTTACCTAGGGTGACCAGACAGAAAATGTGAAAAATTGGGACAGGGGGTGGGAGGTAATAGGAGCCCATATAAGAAAAAAGATCCAAAAATAGGGTCTGTCCCTATAAAATCAGGACATCTGATCACCCTACAATTGCCAGATCACCACACCATTAATTACAGATATCACTACTTGAAAAAAATGTGAAATGTTGTATAATTATTACTTGGCATAATGTATAACTCTTGCCAATCCACAAGGCTTTACCATTACTCTTGCTCCTCTCTGGCTTTCCTTCTTTTTCTTTTTTTGTCCTTTCTCTGTAGTGAAGTTTCTTTCCATTTTACCCTTAGGAGATTAGGTGAATTTGTTATGCTATCTCAGAGGTTTTTCTGCTATTTTTCAGCTCTATTGTTCTCTCTTTTCTGATTTAGTCCTTTCATTTTTGTTTTATCTTCCTCCACGGAGGTTGGCAAGGCATTATACTTTCCTTAAGTGTCCCATGGCATATTTTATTTTTATTTTAAATGTATAAATGATGCTGTAGGCGCACTGAAAAACAATTAAACATGTAATTGATGGGAGGAAAAAAACAAGAGTAAAAATGGCAGCCAATCCTACCCAATGCAAAAAGCACCCAGTCAAGAAAAGCATAACAAACTATCTCCACCCCAACTCCCATAAAAAACTGCTAGTGAATTTTAATACTACCCCATGATATAGAGCACCAGTGAGATCAAGGTTTTCACTGCAGCCTTGATATCACCTCATGGTTTCCCCTTTAATCATCAGGAGTGCTCCTATTTGGCGTGGAACATTCCAGCATTGTAACTACCCTCCACTGCAGCATTATTCCAGATGAGAGAGCCCCACCAGGATGAGGGCCTTGTGCCTGTGGAATTGATAGAGAAGTCCCTGACATTTTTCACATTTGTCTTAAATTGATATTTCTGAGCCCAGTTCTCCCCAGAGACATGCATACACGATATGTTGGCTTCAGTGGGAATTGTGTGAACACACTGTATCCAAGGGCAGGATTGGTTCCCCTGTTAGACAGAATTACCTTCTTTCACTGAGTCATTTTTGCAGGGTGACATTTCACAGATCTGCAGCCTGAATGGAAAGGTGAATGCTTAAAGTTGGTTTAGTGAATTCAGCCTCACCAGATGCAAAGAGAATAATTTAGAAATTTTAGATGGGTTGATCTAAGTTGACCCAGTTTGCTCTGTCCAAGCTTACTGGGAGTTAGTCCAAGTGTAACTGGGGGTAAAGAATCTGGATCACAGTTCTTTTCTAGTCTGCACTACTGATTTGCTAATCGGCTGCTGGTTTCTTTCAATGATTACATATATAACTGCTCAATTGTAGCAGGGCATTTTAGAAAAACTTTGATTTAATTGGGTATTTTGTTTTGATAAATATGCAGAAGATTAAACGAGAATCTAAATTCTTGGCAAGAAAGCCAAAGAACAAGCAATTATTAAATATTGTCATCCATTTAGTATTTTGCTGGAAAGTCTGCATGAAAGATAAATATTTTATTTTCCATGATTGTTTTCCACTGCATACATACTTTTATAGGCTGGATTCTTGCTCATTAATTAAGACAACCTCTCCCACAAAGGCAAGTTAGTTACCTCATACAAATTCTGTCTCTGTCAGAACATGATGTGATCTCAAGTCTCTTTCATATCCCCTTGTAATATCTTAGCATTCAAGACACTTTCAAAAATACAACCATTAACCCAATTTCTTAAACTTGACATGAAGTATGTTAATTATGTCTGGTACAAGGTACAGTGCTTCACAGATGAAAAGATGGAAGCAATTCATCTTATTAAATAAAGCTGTTGAGAACTCTGAAGCCAAAATATTCAATGAGAGTTACTTATCAGCTTCACTGTGAGACTTCAGGGACAGTTCCTTTCAGAATGAGTTTTCCTTGGTGAAAAAAGCAGGGTGTTCAGTAATCATTCATCCTCTTCAGCTGAGGAGGAGAGGCTGAGGGAACTGGGCTTATTTAGTCTGTGGAAGAGAAGAGCGAGGGGGGAATTAATAGCAGCTTTCAACTACCTGACAGGGGGTTCCAAAGAGGATGGAGCTAGGCTCCTCTCAGTGGTGGCAGATGACAGAACAAGAAGCAATGGTCTCAAGTTGCAGTGGGGGAGGTCTAGGTTAGATATTAGTAAAAACTATTTCACTAGGAGGGTGGTGAAGCACTGGAATGGGTTACCTAGGGAGGTGGTGGAATCCCCATCCTTAGAGGTTTTTAAGGCCCGGCTTGACAAAGCCCTGGCTGGGATGATTTAGTTGGTGTTGGTCCTGCTTTGAGCAGGGGGTTGGACTAGATGACCTCCTGAGGTCTCTTCCAACCCTAATCTTCTATGATAGTATGATAAAGACAAGTTTTTATATGCACATAGAATCATAGAATCATAGAATATCAGGGTTGGAAGGGACCTCAGGAGGTCATCTAGTCCAACCCCCTGCTCAAAGCAGGACCAATCCCCAATCAAATCATCCCAGCCAGGGCTTTGTCAAGCCTGACCTTAAAAACTTCTAAGGAAGGAGATTCCACCACCTCCCTAGGTAACGCATTCCAGTGTTTCACCACCCTCCTAGTGAAAAAGTTTGTCCTAATATCCAACCTAAACCTCCCCCACTGCAACTTGAGACCATTACTCCTTGTCCTGTCATCTTCTACCACTGAGAATAGTCTAGAACCATCCTCTTTGGAACCACCTCTCAGGTAGTTGAAAGCAGCTATCAAATCCCCCCTCATTCTTCTCTTCCGCAGACTAAACAATCCCAGTTCCCTCAGCCTCTCCTCATAAGTCATGTGTTCCAGACCCCTAATCATTTTTGTTGCCCTTCGCTGGACTCTCTCCAATTTATCCACATCCTTCTTGTAGTGTGGGGCCCAAAACTGGACACAGTACTCCAGATGAGGCCTCACCAATGTCGAATAGAGGGGAACGATCACGTCCCTCGATCTGCTTGCTATGCCCCTACTTATACATCCCAAAATGCCATTGGCCTTCTTGGCAACAAGGGCACACTGCTGACTCATATCCAGCTTCTCGTCCACTGTAACCCCTAGGTCTTTTTCCGCAGAACTGCTTCCTAGCCATTCGGTCCCTAGTCTGTAGCTGTGTATTGGGTTCTTCCGTCCTAAGTGCAGGACCCTGCATTTATCCTTATTGAACCTCATCAGGTTTCTTTTGGCCCAATCCTCCAATTTGTCCAGGTCCCTCTGTATCCTATCTCTGCCCTCCAACGTATCTACCACTCCTCCCAGTTTAGTATCATCCGCAAATTTGCTAAGAGTGCAATCCACACCATCCTCCAGATCATTTATGAAGATATTGAACAAAACCGGCCCCAGGACCGACCCCTGGGGCACTCCACTTGACACCAGCTGCCAACTAGACATGGAGCCATTGATCACTACCCGTTGAGCCCGACAATCTAGCCAACTTTCTACCCACCTTATAGTACATTCATCCAGCCCATACTTCTTTAACTTGCTGACAAGAATACTGTGGGAGACAGTGTCAAAAGCTTTGCTAAAGTGAAGAAACAATACATCCACTGCTTTCCCTTCATCCACAGAATCAGTAATCTCATCATAGAAGGCGATTAGATTAGTCAGGCATGACCTTCCCTTGGTGAATCCATGCTGACTGTTCCTGATCACTTTACTCTCGTCTAAGTGCTTCAGGATTGATTCCTTGAGGACCTGCTCCATGATTTTTCCGGGGACTGAGGTGAGGCTGACCGGCCTGTAGTTCCCAGGATCCTCCTTCTTCCCTTTTTTAAAGATTGGCACTACATTAGCCTTTTTCCAGTCATCTGGGACTTCCCCCGTTCGCCACGAGTTTTCAAAGATAATGGCCAATGGCTCTGCAATCACATCCGCCAATTCCTTTAGCACTCTCGGATGCAACTCGTCCGGCCCCATGGACTTGTGCACGTCCAGCTTTTCTAAATAGTCCCTAACCACCTCTTTCTCCACAGAGGGCTGGCCATCTACTCCCCATGTTGCGATGCCCAGCGCAGCAGTCTGGGAGCTGTCCTTGTTAGTGAAGACAGAGGCAAAAAAAGCATTGAGCACATTAGCTTTTTCCACATCCTCTGTCACTAGGTTGCCTCCCTCATTCAGTAAGGGGCCCACACTTTCCTTGGCTGATTCAGAACCCATGAAAGACAATGGAAAGAATTCGCTGACTTTAGTGGTCTTTGAAACAGGCCTTTGGAGCTAAACCTTGGTTCAGTTGCAATCAATGTCAAACTTCCCCAAAGAAAAGAGAGGATTTGGAGTCACAAGCAGCTTTAGTGGTGCTGCACAATCACATTCCCTTAGTGTGAATGAATTAATTATCTTCTTCATGTTCTTTTGTAAAATGCTGGTAATAATTAGATGTTCTGGTGGATCACAGTTCACTTAATTTTCTCACAGCTTTTATTAAAAAATGACTTCTAGTTTTTGCTCAGTGCTGCATTTCCTTCATCTCTGCTCTAATATATTTCTGTTGCACACGTTATTGTTCTTTGGAATCCTTCATTTCTTTTTATATGCATTGTAATGGGGTGAAGCTGCTATAGTGACAGGAGGCACAGACAGAGAATTGGGTGGGATATCAGTCATCCAGAGGAACGGGGGGGAGGACTTCACTTCCCTGCAAAGGGTGTGAGTAGGGAAGCCTTCTATAAAATTCCCTGGGTTCTAGTTTGAAGTGGAACTTGTAGGAGGAAGCATCGTCTGGAGGAACATGGGCCTGTTGGAGTCATGGTGTATGCTGTTTTCTGTCTCTCTTTGTTTAAAATAAATCTAAGTATTTTTTTAAATTCCTCCAAACTGGTTCTTGCTGTTTCACTGGAAGACCTTGCTGCATTCTGCCACATGCCTATTTATTATTATTATTTTTTTACAGTAGATATTGATTTTCGGAGCAAACACATTTCATAAAACACCATACAAAGAGAACCAAATACTTTTCAAAGACTTGCTTAATATATGAAAGATAAAGATCCACATTCAAATGTGTCTTATCTGGCCAGAGCACACTGAGGAAGAAGAAAATAGTGGTCTGAAAGTCCTTTTATGGACACTTTGATAGTGACAGAGTCTTCTGAAGACTTCTGCTTCATGTTTACCAGTCAATAGAGTTTATAATCTTATCTTCTGCTTTCTGAAATGGAAAGTTCAGACTCTTCTCTTTACTTTCTTTGGGGGAAACAGCCCATGCTTCTCAAGCTATCTGATGTGGGGGACAGTCAATTTTTTTTTCCAATGTGCGTGCAGACCGGCAGCCGATGGCTCGCGGACTGGCACCGGTCCGTGGACCACCACTTTGAGTAGCACTGCTCTAAAGAACTGTTATTGTATCACCCCATGTATATAGCTTTACTTTAAGAGAGTAATCTATATACTGTGAATAATAATGTCCGACTTGTTTGAAAGAGCATCACTCTATGTGAAAAGTCAATCATACATGAAAGCATTATGACATTCATGTACATCAAAACAATAGCTTGGCAGTTAATTATATTAGCTAATTAAAGACCACACAAATGGGCTCTTCATCAGGTAAAGCTCCCTGTCACAGGGTGGCTGGTAACTAATCATTTGCATCCCAGCTGATGCTTTGAGGCTAGGGATCAGGTGATAGCTGGAAGATCACCTTGTCCTCATAAAACCTAGTAAATAGTTCAGTTGAGCTTGAGAGCTACAGGGAGCAGGAAGAAAAGGAGTACTTGTGGCACCTTAGAGACTAACCAATTTATTTGAGCATAAGCTTTCGTGAGCTACAGCTCACTTCATCGGATGCATTTTGCGAATACAGACTAACACGGCTGTTACTCTGAAACCTGTCAGGGAGCAGGAAGGATCCTGTAGGAGTACCTTGGCTGGGGGAAGAACCCAATTCATTTGTGTGTCGCAGGTAGATGGCCTGTAGAGGGTAATCCTGCAGGAGGCAAATGAGGAAGGAGAAGGCAGCAGAGAGGTTTGCCTTGACTTGTAAGCAGACAGGCTGTCCCGCGTAGCCCCGTAGGGAATACATAAGCATCTCCAGAAGACACTGGGCCAGCTGAACTTGCGTGAAATGGTTTTATTTTTAAGAGATAAAATGGACGCCAAAAGAAAGGGGCTAGAATGCTGTAGCTAAAAGTATTCTTTGGTTGTCAGGCTGGTGAGACAGCAGCCCACTGATTTATACTCCCATTGACTTCATTGATAGGATGTATGAGTGAAG
Organism: Natator depressus; assembly: GCF_965152275.1. Classification (NCBI taxonomy): domain Eukaryota; kingdom Metazoa; phylum Chordata; order Testudines; family Cheloniidae; genus Natator; species Natator depressus. The sequence continues at coordinate 31,535,501 of NC_134236.1, forward strand.
GATCAGGCCCAAAACTTGTATAGTGTGGCTAATAAAAAGAGACAGCTCGGTGTATTTAAAAGGGTGTCGTCAAATTAAATATCTTAGGCAAAACCCTGCTCTCCTTTGCCTGTAACTCTTGATGAAGCCAGGTCTGAGGCATTTTTACACACTGGATAGCTTGAATGGTCAGGCACCAGGACTTTTTGAAGCCGTCCTGTAGATTGTAAATTCATTAACACTGAAAATGTTTTAAATCTTTTTTAATTTCCAGCCAGTTTTGGTTTTGCATGACCAGGCTGTAGGTGCAAGCAAGAATGCTTTTATAAATATGGGTTTGCTTGTTCTTACAGGCACTACATCTGGAGTCTAAGCATGACGTGACATGCTACTCTGGCTTTTTCACAGTCTAAAAAGAAATTAGACCAGAATGCCGGCATGAGGCCAAAATGATTAGCTGCAGAAATCAAGTTAATATATGAGGAGCCATCACTATCCAATCAGACTGATAGAATAAAAAATAGTTCTCTTCATCTTCTGAGTCTTATGATCAAATGTAGTCAAAACAATCTGTGTCTTAAAAAACAAAATAGAAACCAAGCATACAAAAGCTATGCTAAATGTGTGTTGCTATGTTGTTAAATATAGTCAGGTTAACTGTTGGAGCAGGAGTAGGATATCAGTTTTTGGAGGATTGTGCAGCTTTACTGGCTGCTGCTGCTTTAGAGGCTACTGAGGGACAATACACCAGTATAGAGGTGTTCTGCCCATCTGAGAATGTCAGAATGTCTCTTGTGGGGCTGGGACATAGACACAGGGGAGGAAACAGCTGTACACTTTTAGAAATCAAGTGCTGTGGAGAGTTTACGTTCCCTGCAGCCCTTGACTCAACTGTTTCAACAGGCATGATCCTCCTACCCTCGTGCAACTGTGTGGATCCCTTACCATAGCTGGTGGCTATCACAGCTTGCTGATAAAGAGTCCACACACCAGGACTCTGGCTGCCTCCTGCACATGTGTGAAAGGAAAAGGTATTGTTCCCTGCACCTTCCCTACCCCCTTGCACACCCATCAAGAGCAGCCAGAATTTGCCCATTGAAGAAATATGTTTAAACTCTCCACCAATGTTCTGCTTTCAATAGTATTTGCAGTGCTTGGCTTGAAATCGGGGGCCCAATCCCATATTCACATTCCCATGCTTGAGTTCAATTGGTTATTGTTGTCAGTATTACAGACATGCCTAGATGCCTCAGTTGAGATCATGGCCCCGGTGTGCTAATGATATATCCCACAGAGTCAGACATGGATCCTGCCCCTAAGAGATTACAACTTAATAAGACCAGGAGTATTATTATCCCTGTTTTACAGACAAGCAACTGAGGCACAGAGAGATGAGGTGACTTGCCCATGGTCACTTGGGAAGAAGTCCGTAGGAGAGCTGGGAACTGAACCCAGATCTCCAGAGTCTCAGTCCTATACCTTAGCCAAAATTCCTCTTGGTGGGACAGGAGTTCTGAGTGTGCTAGGAATACAGGAACTGGGCTTTTGCTCATGCACTGTACGTGCAAATGCTGTTCAGGTACAAGTTAGATATTTCTGTCATTAACCAGTACTTACACTGAGGGCATCTCCCTTCCTGTCAGATATCTAGAATCCAAGACTTCCGGCATCATTGTTTGGAAATTACCTACTTCAATCTGAATATTATGAAAACTATCAATGTGTTTCCAGAAATAACTTAAAAGAAGTTTGTTTGCAGAGTTGTTGTAGCCATATTGATCCCAGGATATTAGAGAGACAAGGTGGGTGAGGTAATATTTTCTGTTGGACCAACTTATGTTGCTGAGAGAGATATTACCTCACTCGTCTTGTCTCATCAAAAGAAGTTTAGGCTTTAAAAATATGTGCAGGACAAGAACTATATATTCCAGCTAGGTAAGTTATTTTTATTTAAATAATTTTGTAAATCACTTATTCCAAAGCACAGCATATAAACTGGGCCCAGTGACCAGCTACAGAAAAACCTGCCCTCACCCCCATCATGTCTATGATGATCCACATCTGTACAGGCGGGAGAGATAGAAAGAGCGAGAGTCATCCTGAATAAAATAACCCAGACAGGAAAGACTTGCAGCATAAATCTGCTAACTGAGAGAGGAAACAAGTGTGGTTACAATCTTCAGAATAGCAGACATAATTTTATTAGAATTGGTTACTTATACAGCCCTTATTTCTGACGAATTTCCAGTCCAGAGAGATCCTGTACTACAAGGGCAGCTAGACTAGCTGTCATCAAATCACTTCTACTATATGCAAGTCAAAACACCTTTTTGATATTCACAGTCTGATGGTAAAGCTAGCTAATGAGGAAACCTATTGATCCATAGCTTTTTACCTGAGAGCATAAAGGCAAAAAAGCAGTACTCTATGAATGAAGTGATAGCTCTCTTGTATGTGAATGAGACTGGTTTCTCTTTTTAAATTTTCTGGCTTACTCTATTTCCTTTCCCATGATAAATGCAGATTTTGGAGAAAGTCAGGGAAGGAATACAAAAAGACAGGAGTTTCATTTTCACTTGTCCCCATGGCAGAGAACTGTTTTCACCTTTCTGAAACATGTAATCATATATGTGAATTTAATTATTTGATAAGTTTGAGCATTTCATTTTATCTTCCAGGAGCGAAATCTGATTTCTATATTTCAATAAAAGGCTGAAAAGCTTGCCTGCAGGATACTGGAAAGCAGCAGCTACTTGCATAGATTCCTTCCATAACTGTCAGTGTTCCCACTGAATTTCTGAATATTAAACTTTGTGTTAGATCAATTGCTGATCTCGCAAAGATTTAAAAGACAAGGGGCCTAATTCTCTGCTCCATTTATAGCACTCTTAACAAGGCTGCATCACCATTGATTTCAGTGGAATTACACTGGTGTAAAACTGGCATTACAAAGTGATGCATGGGCCCAAGAAAACCTGAGAGAAAAGGAGTATTATTATGGAAGGGAGTTATTGCTATTCACCAGCCTGAGTACTTTCTATATAGAGGATTTCAATCAGAAATTATTTGGAACAACTGAAAAAGGATGAGAAATATTCACTTCAATAGCTGCTAGCTGAAGAACACTGATTTTTATTAGAGCTGTAAAAAATGTGCAGAGATTTTAAACTCAGATTTTTCTTCCAACATTTCTGAAGTTTATATTTAGAACCTAATAAGATACATGGAGAGGCACATTCTCTGCTGGCAGCCCATTGAAATGTCGCAGCTTAAATCAGTGGTGAATTTGATCCATGATTTTCATAAGTGGAACATATATAAACTCAACTCAATCAGTTGCTCCAACTCTGTTCCCTCACTGACTTCAGTGGGAGTGGAGTTAGGCCACCCACATGTTTCTACCTTTTTGTTTTGTTTTTCCAGGCATATGTAATTAGTGACAAGACACAGAAGATTGCCCAAGAAATGCAGGACTGCACCCTGTTTTGTTACCAGATTATCATATCATATGTGTTTGGAGCAGTGGTTCCCAAACTTGTTCTGCTGCTTGTGCAGGGAAAGCCCCTGCCGGGCCAGGCCGATTTGTTTACCTGCCGCATCCGCAGGTTCGGCCGATCGTGGATCCCAGTGGCTGCGGTTCGCTGCTCCAGGCCAATGGGAGCTGCTGGAAGCAGCGCGGGCTGAGGGACGTACTGGCCGCCGCTTCCAGCAGCCCCCATTGGCCTGGAGCAGCGAACTGCGGCCAGTAGGAGCCAGTCTCTGTGGCCAAACCTGCGGACGTGGCAGGTAAACAAACTGGCCCGGCCCGCCAGGGGCTTTCCTTGCACAAGTGGTGGAACAAGTTTGGGACCACTGGTTTAAAGGCTGCTTAAAAAATATTTTTTTTTAGAAGCTGCCAAACTATAGCTGGAGGAGAGAATGATTAACTTCAATAGAAGCAGGATTGAGCTCAGGAGAAATCCATTGTGACAAATGACATTAGACCGATATAATATTGATAACCCTAAGAAATGTAAGATGGTCCCCAATGAATGAAAAGACTGAAAAAAGCTTGGGGGACTTCCTGAAAGATGTTCTACTGGTTTACTAGAGTGAGATGTTGGCACTGAACGTGAAGCCACGGCATATTTGCATTGTCTTGTGTAAGCACTAATTCATGATATGTTGTGAATCAAGAGCAGAGGGGGACAGAGACCCCATTCCAGGGTTTTGGAATGAATAAAGGCCCAAAAAAGTAGGAATTTGATGATGGAGGGTAGAATCCAGGACACTGTTCCTTTAAGGACCCAGGATCAGGAGCCCTCTAGGGTGAGGCAGAGCACCACTCTCTTCCAGCCAATCGGGAGGAGCTCTCTGGAGGAGGGCTGTATATAGTCTGCCTTCTTCCTAAGAATGGAGGGAGACACTGAAGGAGAAGGAAGTTTGAGTCAGAGGACTGGGACTGGTGGCTTAGGGACTGGGAAAGAGGAAGAGTACTATGTGTGGCAGAAGAACCAGGGCTAACTAAGAACTTTTGTGTTTATTGTTATGGAATTTATTTTGCGGACTCTCTGTGGATTGTTTGAACCATTTGTTATTAAGGACTGAGGACTGTTGGAGTCTTATTAAACCAGCCCTGGGTGGGGGGTTCAATTAAACATGAGAGATGGAGGGGAAGGGGTGATTAAGGGACTTGCAAGAGGGAGCGAACAGAACAGAGTGACCCTGGGCCATGATGGGGATGCTCAGTAATTGGTCACCCTGCTACACTCCACTAAGCCGCCAGAAGTGAAGTCAAAGCCCTAGTGCCTCAGCTACCTCTGAAGAGGAGCTTTGCTCTGTGGGCCTCCTCCTGAGCTCACACTGGACCCAGCCTGTTGCTGTTGTCCATGGTTTTGGCCTCAATAGGGTTACCTTGTAAAAACAAGACACTGCCTGGGGCTGGCCTGAGCTGCCTGGCATCACTGCTTGCCTGAGCCCCACTCCCCTGCATGGGGCTGACCCGAGCCACCTGGCATCATCATTCACCCGAGCCCTGCATTGCCTGTGGCTGGGGATGACCATCTGAGTCCCACGACTTGTGTCGCTGATAGCCTGAGCCCCGGTGCCTTGTGTCACCACTCACCCCCCCTGTATATTCCTTCTCGCCCCCCCTTGGGGGGGCGCACCCCACTTTTTGGGCAAAACTGGGCATTTGTTCTGTTTGCTCTTGCCAAGTAATGATCAGTTGGCAAAAGCAAATGGGGAAATGTGCCCATTTTTGCCAAAAAAGTTGGGACATCCGGGACAGGGCTTAAAAAGAGGACTGTCCCAGCGAAAACAGGATGTCTGGTCACCCTAGGCCTCAAACAAATGTTGTATTATACAGTATATTTGGTGTGACTTATTTATTCATGTCTCAGGACCTCTGCACTAGGTCCTGATTCAGCAAGGTACTTAGGCAAGTGCCTAACTTTCAGCATCTGAGGTAGTCCCACTGAAGTCAATGGATGCTTAGTCTGGCACATACTTAATTATTTTGCTGATTCAGGGCCCTGATGTTGGATAATTTAATTAAATTAAGGCGTATATCTTCAGCTGATATGAATCAAAGGCCTTCTGAAAATTTACCATATGTTAAACAGAAAAATCTTTTCAGTCAAATATTTTAAGGAGTTTGCACTGATTGACCTTGACCAATTTTATATATTTCTCACTGTTGTGAAACCCTCTACATTAGCAATGTTATGACCATCATTCCTTCCTTCAAAATAGGGTTACAGAGCTGTATTTTCCCGCATCCTTCCTGGACCCATTCTGAGATCTGGAATAGCTCAGCGGTTGTCAAACTTTAGCCACCAGAGGACCCCCATTTTGATTTAAAAATTTTTTGCAGACCCCCCCGCCTCGCTCCTACCCCACCTCTTCCTGCCTCCGCTCCACTGCTGCCCCTCCTCTTCCCCGCCTTTTTCCACTCCCTCCCCCGAGCGTACCCCATCCCCGCTCCTTCCTCTCCCTCCCAGCGCCTCCTGCAAACCAGGGAACCAGGATAGAGGGGGAGGAGTTGATCAGCAGGGCCCGCGGACCCCCTAAAGTACCCTCATGGACCCCCAGGTGTCCACCCCAGTGTGAGAGAGCTGGAAGAGCCCACTCCATCCATCCTATTTCTCTGGTGGCTTCCCATTAATGCTGGTAAGTTATGCACAATCTTTTAAAAAACCCTCATATTTCCCTCCTTATTTGTTTCTGTATTCTGGGACTGAGTACATTTAATTTGGGTCTCACAACTTGTCATTGGCTTTTCTAATTGAGTGTCATGATTAGAAGTTTAATCATGAAAAATATATCTGAATCTCTGCCATGTGAACTTTAGCACTCCCCAGAAACACACAAAGAGAATTAATTTTGGCTGTCAGCAGCATCAAGATTATGTGTCACTGTCTTCCCACTCATTCTTCTTAATGGCTCATTCTCACTGTTTGCTGTAACATCCATAAGAATGAAGGGTAAGTAGAGTACATCTTTGTTTACTACTTCAAAATTTCTTACAGACATAGATTTTTCAGTTTTGTTTCCATATCTTATAATTATTTCTCATGTCAGATGTCTTCCCTCCACACACTCCACCCCCAAAATAAACCACTGTCTTTATAGGTATTTACTTTGTGAAACCTCCTCATTTATCTAAATACCAGACGTCTGGGGTTCTTCTTTTTTACATTCCTGCTACACTTATTTTTAATGGTGCACAGTTGGATTTTTTCCCCCAAATAATGAGATACCATTAAAGATACCATGACACTTTGCAGAAGCAGACTGTTAACTGCAACTGTCCTAGCCAAATTCCATATTGGGAACTGAATGTCCTTCCCATGAACATACCTGTGGGAAGGGGAAAGTGGAAGAGGAATTCCATAAGGTTCCCTCAGGGTGTTTCCTCCTAATTCTTCCATGTGATGGATGGGCTTTGTCCCCCCAAACTCTGGATGTTGAGGTGTAGGGGACTGGGAGGGGGGCTGGGAATCCCCTTGGGGCACATGGCCTTCTTAATGGAAGTCCTGTGTGTCCGCATGAGCTTCTGGGCTACTCCCTCCTTTGATCTTTGCTACCAGCACAGTTTGATGATGTGTAGTGCTCGCTCTTTGCCATTTCAGATGATCATATTGTGTGAGGAAGATGGTATTGATTCCATGCTAGCATCTTGGCTGAAAGTGAAATAAGAATGTAATGGACAGTTTTCCTGAACTTCAGCAACTTGGGCATGACTCTAGAAAAATCTTCAAAGAATTGTCCTACTCTCTGAGGTCCTGATCCAAAGCCTATAGAAGTCAATGGGAAGCTTTCAGGCCTTACACAATTTAGTGAAAGAATTACATATTAAAGTCAATGGGAGTTGGATCAGGCTTTGAGAAGGGATATAGTGCTGCCCATATAACATGTGAAATGTCAATAAGCTAGACCCCTACAGGTCACCAAACCATGTCCTATCCCATTCAGAACCATCATGTGGCACCTCCAACATCTATTAATGTCAAAATGTTGTGCCAGTGCTATGACCTGTTTGTCAGACTTAGTGGTAAACATTTATTTGTAACTACGTACACTATCTATTGTTGACACCTTGAAAAAGAGAAACGTATTATTAATTTTGGTCCTAGCATAGTGGTTCATTTTCTGAAAGGCAGAACTGAAACTATAAATTTGAGCCACAGAGAAGGAATTCGGGAATTGCTTGTGGACAGAAAATAGATTCTAGAAAAACAAAATGAATAATGCAGAATAGGTTCGTCAAGGCTAAAAGTTGGGTTTAATATTTCAGACTGACATAAATAATGTACTTGTTTATAAGGCTGATTCTTTGACAAAATATAGTCAGGATTAGTAAAATATTACAAAATAAGAAATAACAGATCTTAACTTTTCTTCCTGATAAAACACCAAAATATGAGTAGATATAAATCTCCAAAGATTAAAGGGAGACAGCAAGAGGAGGTTAATTATAGTTTTCAATTAAAATATGGGTCTGGGCCATGATAAATATTCAGTGACTAGATAATCTCTAGTGAAATAAAATGACATTTGTTCTCCAATGTGAATTCTGTACTAGTGATTGTGCAGTTCTTTCACAAAGTCTCCGGGATAATCACAGTTAGAGTGGCAAGGAAGAGAATCCCAGTGGAATGTATTAAGAAAGAGGGAGAATAACATCAAAGCCCCCAGAGGAAATGCCAGTGATAACTAGCATGTGCTCCGTGACCTAAACTGTGTTAAATGCAAATCATTTGGGTGTCTGAAATATGCAGTATATGAATTTAACATACATTTGACAACTCCTAAAAATATTTAACAAACTTTCAGTGGCTCTATATCAGAGTTTTAAGAACAACTACCCTCATGTTTGTAGCCTTACAGATGAGCTTTACAAATCCTGCTTATCCAAAATAGGGATATTGTAAAATGTGTACTAGTATAATGCAGCCACAGTATGCGGCAAAACTTTTAGAAGAGTTTGACACAACACACATGCTAATATTAAACAGAGATGAGGTTTAAAAAAATCCGGATTAGCATTACCTAGGTTGCCTGTGAGACCTGAAGGCTACTTAGTCACTGTGTCCTCTTCCCTGAAAAAATCTGTTTGTTTCTTAATGAATCCGTGTTTAGGCCTCCAATGTCTTTGGAATAACAGTCTCTGGTGCTATCAAGCCATATTGTTTTGATGTGTAACTGAAAAATATTGCAGTGAAAGATGTTACATATTTCCCTTTAAGGGACAAATGACATTATCTTTTATAAGATCAAGAACACCTAGAACAAAACATTTTTACTGGGACTGAAATTCAAAACAAAATGAAACTTTTATGGGATTTTTTTCATCAGTGCTTTATAACACTTGGTGTCATCAGATCAGTGTTCTACACCATTCTTCAGGGTGCTTTTGAAAACTTTCTTTCTGCATTAGCAATGTGATTCCATCCCAGTTGGGTAGCAATCAAAGCTGATCCTGTTGTAGAGGTGTGACGCTGTATGATTGAAACATGACCAGTCATATCATTAATATTAGGTTTCAGAGTAGCAGCCGTGTTAGTCTGTATCTGCAAAAAGAAAAGGAGTACTTGTAGCCCCTTAGAGACTAACAAATTTATTTGAGCATAAGCTTTCGTGAGCTACAGCTCACTTCATCATTAATATTGCCACCTTTATACAATTGCAACAAATCTTGTAGAAAGTATGTCATGTAAGGTGTCAATGGAAAAGTTACAATCTACCAAGTATGACTATCCTGTTTCTGTGGTCATATCACCTTTGTGTCTAAAGTTATGAATATTGATTATGTACCAGTATTTCAAATATTTGCTCCTGGCCACAAGTAATTTACATCCAGTCTGGCCAGCACATTGTGAATGAACTATTCGAGTTGATGGCCCATTAAGGAATACTTACCTCTTACAATGAGCCATAGAAGAAGCTTGTCCTGTCCGTCTGTTCCACCCCCCATCCCCTCCTTCCCCCCCGCCCCTTGATGGGCCTTCCTGTGGACATTTAGCTAGAATATGGGTAAATGGCTACTCCTATGATTCATCAAAGCATGCAAGGGCATGTGACTGGCTTATGAGACCCTGGATTCCATCTTGTGCCTGTAATTTTCCACAAACTAAGATTGAGAGCATTCACTCCACAAGGGAGAAAGCATAAAAGGCCCTGGAAGCATCTCCATTTTGCCTCTTTCCTGATCTGGTCTCTGGACTATGGACTTACACTAAAAGGAGCAGTCCAATCAATGGACTGAGGACCTTCCAATCTTTTGGAAGTTACCAGAGACTTTACAAGCCAGCAGTCTGTAACATCACTGCTTCAAACCTGAATGAGTGTACATATTTGTATTTACAAAGAGTGTATGCATTTGTTTTCCTTGACCATTTTATCTCTCTCCTCTTTCTTTTCTTTTATAAATAAACCTTTAGATTGGCAACAGCATAATTATTGGGTAAGATCAGAGTTCTGTATTGACCTGGCTGTGTGGCTGATCTCTTGAGATTAGAAGAACCCTTTGTTTGATGAAATTGGTTTTAAATAACCACTCATCATTAAGTCTAGTGTCTGGGTGGTGAAACAAGGGCTGGGATACCTAAGGAGACTGCATTTCTGACTTCTTGTTAAACCAGTGTGGTGACACAGAAGTTTACTTTTGTTACTGGCTGGTATATCTTATGGACGAATAACCACCAGTTTGTGGGAGTGTCTGCTCCATTTCTCTGGTAGAGCAGGTCAGTGTTTCTTTTTTCAAATGTCAAAACTTTAATAAAAAATTTCTGCAAATTATGGAGTTTGACAAAAATGGATCCATATCGTTACTAAATTTTCATAAAATGTCCTTACATTTCTACTGCTTTCTGAAAAAGGGGGGAAGGAAAATTTTGTTTTTGAGGAAAATGGTTTTATATTTTTAGTTTTTACCAGCTGTACTCTCTTAACCATTACATGCCTTTCTCTACTCATCTGTGACATGAATATACTTTATTGTGAAGCTAAATTAGATATTCTTGTATCTTCCTTTGATGTCCTCATGTGAAACCAACATGAAATGAGTTGGCTGTCTCAGTCACATTTCTGGTGGACTGGGATCAACACAAAAGAGATAACACCTCCACAGTTAGTGCTCCCTGATGGCGGTGAAGTCACGGACTGAAACAAGCATGAAAACAGAACAAAACTCTCCCACTCTCAGAGGTGGTCCCTTGACAGGGTTGCTTGTATTCCTGGTGCCCATGTTGTACCCTTCCTGTGAATTAAAAGAGGACTTCTATCTCTTGGCTGCTCTTCTGCACTAGCACTAAATTCAGTTTTTATAAGGTAATGTACTTTTAGTCAGGGGGCATTGACTGGATTAAGCTCATTGCCATTAGATTATCTATACTGTACTCTGTGAGGAGGACAAAGTACTTCAATCAGCTTGGGATGAAACGGTAATACAAGAAAAGATCCAATGTAGTCTTAACTAACCGCAAGCAAAAATGTAATGAACAAAAAGCAATGGCATTTTCATTTGTTCAAAGATCACATTATTTAAGTGACATGCCATAAATAATAACTGCAAAATTTCAGTGTAAATATAACAAAACTCTCAACTAATTAAATGCCCAAATGGCTAAGGAGTCCACTAGAAAATACTGAGTAATAGATCACAGGATGCCTCAAGGGAAAAGGGAGGACCTCTGGTACACAGTGAGTACAGGGGACAATAAAACGAAGAAGAAGGGAGCTTGGCTTGCTCATGAGATTGGCAATAAAATATCAAGTTTGTCCCCAAAAGGTGGCTGGTTCTAATCCAGCTGAGGTTGGTGTTGATATAAATTGTTACCATCTGGTGTCTTTGTTGGCTTACATAATATGGGTTTAGTGGCCTCAGTACAGTTCCTAGTGGACAAGTTGATCATATGTGGTGGGGAGGAGAGAGAGACATTGCTATAGTGGGCAATGTTGTTGATGTCTCAGCAGCAAGGCTAATGACTGAACATGGAAACTTTCCATTTCATCCCTATGGTCCTTCTGTTCCAAGTGAAGACTCTGTTAGAAGGACATTGATGGTTTGAAGTAGTGTGTTTGTATTGCTTGCCCTTGCAATGTAGTGCTAGGTTGAGTCTTGTTTATTTAACATCTTAATGATCTGGGAGAGGGACTAATCCACACTGATACTAAATTAGAAAATACCATCAAAGAGAGAAATAATACAAGGAGAGAGGTTAGAGATATGGACAGAAAGTTACAAAATAAAGTTCACCTTGGAAAATGCAAACCAACAACTGTGGGGGTGTGTATGTGGAATATTTTGAGATGATTATACTTAATGGGAGGGCAGAAGCTGAGAAATAACTGGTTGTATAGATTTAACATTAAAGTGGCTCATACAAAAGCTCTGAGTGCCCTAACAATATTTCAAGAGACATAGGGGTGGTAGAGACAAAATTAGGCTTGAATTGGCAAAGTGGGAGCAGTGCAAAAGAGAGGCAAAATTAATTTTGGGCTGCATTGCCCAGAGCAGCGTTATTAGAAGGCCTGAACCAAAGAAATCAGACATATCTGGGAATTTTTCCATTGGCTTTGGCTGAGGCCCTCAGTTTCTCTCTGGGCTTATGGAATTGTGTTCCGTTCTTAGCAGCACATTCCCAAAAAGGCATTTACAGAGAGTGTTTGGAGAAGAGCAATAAAATGATTAATGGCTTGAAAACTGATTTCCGAGAAAAGATAGTAAGAGCTTAATAGGTAAATCATTACTGATGCAACAGCAGGTAGGCATGATAACAGATGTGTAAGGAAGCAAATGCCAGTGCTGGAAAGGAATGATCTAGTGTGGTTCATAAAGGTAAAAGTAATAATAATCCGAGGACATTAAGGTAGTGAACACTTATACTGAATATCTGCATAAATATGCTGACTTGATGCCCAAGAGAAGTGGTAGAAACCCATGCCTGAGATTAACAACGAGGCTGGACAATGCTCTACAAAATGAGGGAAATATCGTACACTGGCAGAGAGATGGACTTGGTGACATAACAGGCCTCTTCCTTTTCTAGATTCTATTATTTTAGTGAATTAAACTTCATACCACTTCAATTAGTGTAGTCTTTGTTACAAATTGGGAAATTTGGGTATACTTCTCCATGTCTCAAGTCAATTTCTTCTCCACTGGAAATAGTGACAAAGGTATAAATAAAAGGGGATAAAGTAAACCTTGAAAATGGCGGATCTATTTCTATATTAAACAGCGGACATGCAAAAAATTGTATGAAAGGGTACCTACATTCATCCATTCAACAGACAACAAATGTATTTACCTAAATAGACTTCCAGAATTTGTATTGTATTGCAAACCAAATTACAGATGAGATTGAATGGCACCCTGTGAGCCTCACAGAAAGCATTGATTGAGCCTCACAGAAAGCAAATGATAGCAACTGAACTGAAAAAAAGAAAATTTGCCAGGCATTCTTCCAAAACTCTATTTAAAGTTATCTTAATTTGAACAGCTAAGGCAGCAATCTAAAATGGGAGCAGTTTCATTCCAGTTGCGTTGTAATCTGCACTAATCTGAATCCATTTGAAATTACAGAAAACCTTAGAGCATGAGGATTGGTGGCACAAACTATTATAGGGTAGAACATGGTAAGAATGAAACTAAAGTTACATGAGACAGAGGAGATGATGAGACAGCTGGTAGTGTTGTGTTTACAGGGTTATGAAAGGTAAATTGTGTCTGTATCTCTCTAGCCTCTCATACTTTGTCCATTACCATGGGATCCAAGAATCTCCCTGGGATCTAAACAGGTAGACATGCTAACAGATGGTTGAGTTTCTATCTGTGTGATGGGGCGTATCGATCCCACACTGGCAAATGGAAACTGACCGATCACTGGGGGCCCAAAAGACCATGTCCCCTCGCCTCTGCTGCACCTGCTCCGGGTGGAGGCAACAGATAAAAGAAGGCAGGTCAGCTCAGTTGGGGCGGGCTGAGAAGAAGGAAGGATATGTGCTGCAGGCTCCTGCAGAAAGAACCACCGACCTCCAGACTCCTGAGGCTGTGGAGCCTGACTATGCTGCTGAGGACCAGCTGGCTGTGGAAACTGACAGGGATGCCAAGCCGCTGCCAGCCAAGGAGGTGCCTGAGATGAGCTTTATGGTAGGAAGTGATGCAGGGAATGCATTAGGAGCCAAGGCTTGAACCCTTAATAGGGAGTTTACTGGTTTCATAGGGCCCTGGGTCGGAACCTGGTGGATTAGGGTGGGCCCGGGTTCCCCTACCCCTGCCTCCCACTCGCCACCAGGCTTAGCTCTTTATATAGACTGCTTGTTTGCTCTGCCCCACCTAAGGGTCCAGAGTTCCTGCTTGTGATAGCTTGACTCAGCAGGGAATCTTGATGACTGTGTGACGGGATGTATCAACCACACACTGGTCAAATGGGGAAGACCCCTGTGGACATGCTGAGCCCCCATGACAGTCTGTTTTACATATCTAAGAAATCCAACCACTTTTACATATGTGAAAAATGAGGAAGGAAAGGGTAGCTTATTGGATAATCCAGTGACTGGGATGCAGGATATCTAGGCCTCTGCCACAGACTACCTGTGAAACCATGGGCAAATCACTTAATCTCTAACCCTGTTTTAAATCTATAAAATGGGCATCATAATACACCCTTTGGTGTCTTATCTGTAGATTGTAAGCTTTTTCATGTTTAGCAGACCAGCATCAGTCACGAGGGAATTCTCCATTGTCTTCCTTTCCCATCCACCTTACTGGGAGGATTTGTCGGCGAGGGTCTTCCCTTCCCTTCACTGGCAGTGTTCAGAGAGGAGTTTTTTATATATTTTTTTCTCCTCTGCAGAAGAAAACTGTTTTGGAGCCTCTAGCTGCACAGTTTACATGATCTATCTATCCAGCTTCTGCTTCTACGCCCATCACCATGATATCTGAACACCTGGTTTGATGCTTTGTTTAGTGATTTACTGGAGCAATTTGGAACTCCCACAGCGTATGTGATTTGGGGTTTTCAGGATATGCTCTGCATGTTTAAACACACTGTCATAAATATAAAGGGAAGGGTAACCGCCTTTCTGTATACAGAACTATAAAATCCCTCCTGACCAGAGGCAAAACCCTTTCACCTGTAAAGGGTTAAGAAGCTAGGATAACCTTGCTGGCATCTGACCAAAATGACCAATGAGGAGACAAGATACTTTCAAAGCTGGGGGGGTGGGGGACAAAGGGCCTGTCTGTCTGTGTGATGCTTTTGCTGGGAACAGAACAGGAATGGAGTATTAGAACTTGTTAGTAAGTAATCTAGATAGAAATGCATTCGATTTCCTTTTGTTTAAATGGCTGCTAAATATGCTGTGCTGAATGGAATGTATATTCCTGTTTTTGTGTCTTTTTGTAACTTAAGGTTTTGCCTAGAAGGATTCTCTATGTTTTGAATCTGATTACCCTGTAAGGTATTTACCAGCCTGACTTTACAGAGGTGATTCTTTTACTTTTTCTTTAATTAAAATTCTTCTTTTAAGATCCTGATTGCTTTTTCATCGCTCTTAAGATCCAAGGGTTTGGGTCTGTGTTCACCTATGAAAATTGGTGAGGATTTTTATCAAGCCTTCCCCAGGAAAGGGGGTGTAGGGTTTGGGGGGATATTTTGGGGGGAAGACATCTCCAAGTGGGCTGTTTCCCTGTTCTTTGTTTAACACGCTTGGTGGTGGCAGCATAGAGTTCAAGGACAAGGCAAAGTTTGTACCTTGAGGAAGTTTTTAACCTAAGCTGGTAAGAATAAGCTTAGGGGGTCTTTCATGCAGGTCCCCACATCTGTACCCTAGAATTCAGAGTGGGGAAGGAACCTTGACACACACCTATTAGGAAAGCTCCAGGTCAGAGAGCGCACATGCAGCTGGACCTGGCATAGAGAATCTCCTCTACCAAAGAGGGAACATAGTCAACTAGATAGCAAATCTTTAAAGTTCTAATTTGGTTTGGTTCAAGGGATGAACAAAAGTTCGGGCAATTTCTTAGTCTGGCCAGGCTTACTTATTGGATCCTAATTATCTGACTCAAAGCAGCTAATATTTGAGAATCCAGTGGTAGAAACATTTTGAATTAGTTCAGCTTTATTTAAAAAGTTAACTTCCAGCAAATATCCTATAAATGATGTTTTATATAGGATGACAGATAGTTCAGTACAAAGGGCAGTATATAGAATTGGAAATGGCAAAGCTAATGGCCATTCTAATACAAATTGATTTGCAGGTGAAATGAAGACCAGTGATTCTGAAGAAATAAACTCAGGACAAATCCCAAGAATCTATTAATGAAGAAATGTGGTATGGGAATAATTGAGGAAATCCAGCATGATGGGGTCACCCAAAGAGTGCTTCCTTAATTATGCTGAACAAACATGTTTAATCAGCTGCTGGACGATGTGAGACAGCATTTGACTCACCAAGATAAACATATATAGCCAGCTAAACAATTATCACAACTGCTTCTGTATCCGAGATCCAAACCCACCCTTGATGCTTAACTCCTTGGGTTTTTTAAAATTGGTGGAAGTCTGCCTTTTTTTGTTTGTTTGTTTAGATTTGTGAGTTAAGTTCAAGTGCAATGAAAATGCACACATTTTACAGCTTGCAGAATTCTTTCAACATAAACGTGAACTAGCCAAATTATTGTGCATCAGTGTTTACATGAATGGACTGGGACTCAGTAGATCTGGGTTCAATTCCCAAGTCTACCACAGACCTCCTCTGTCCCCTTGGACAACTCACTCAATCTCTGTGCCTGAGATCGCCATCTGTAAAATGGGGGTAATGGTACTTTTCTCTCACCCTTTGTCTTGATTTGAACTGGGATTTTCAAAAGAGCTATGGGAGTTGGGCACAAAAATACCATTGACAGTCAATACGTGCAAGCACAGCCCACAGCAGTAGGCCTCTCTTCCTACTCCTCTGGACTTCCAAGGGTCACATGAACCCACTTGCAAAATTTGGATCTGGATCCAGAATCCGGTTTTGATCAACCATATAAGAAAACTGTCCCTTGTCTCAAATTGTGTGCAGTCTAAATAGAAGTAATATACCTGTAAGTAAAAGACACTAGACAACTAGGAGCCTGGGAGAGGAAGGAAGGTCATATCTGATTGATGAGCTGCCCGAACCACGGAACCTAAAATGCGGAAGCAATGGACAAGTGGGAAAATATTGTGGTGTGTGCAGCCTATAGGAGAAGACTGACATAGATAAGCTGCTTTGTCCATAAAATTTCCTGTGGTTTTATATGTGTAAGGAAGTGGAATAGTATGAATTGGGTAACACAAACAAAAGTATTTGAGCATAAGCTTTCATGAGCTACAGCTCACTTCATCAGATGCATTCAGTGAAAAATACAGTGGGGAGATTTATATACACAGAGAAAATGAAACAATGGCTTGAATAGAGACTGGGAGTGGATGGGTCATTACACAAAGTAAAACTATTGGCCCATGTTTATTTCGCCCCCCCCCCCACTGTTCCTCAGACATTCTTCTCAACCGTGGAAATGGCCCACCTTGATTATCACTACAAAAGGTTTTCTCCTCCCCGCACCCCACCACCATCTCCTGCTGGTATTAGCTCATCTTAAGTGATCACTCTCCTTACAGTGTGTATGGTAACACCCATTGTTTCATTTTCTCTGTGTATATAAATCTCCCCACTGTATTTTCCACTCATTTTCTTATGCTCAAATAAATTGGTTAGTCTCTAAGGTGCCACAAGTACTCCTTTTCTTTTTGCGAATACAGACTAACACGGCTGCTACTCTGAAACAAACAAAAGTATCTCCTATCACACTGCAGAAGTATCTTTTTATTTTTAACTTGAGTGGCAGTGACAAGGATCTGTTCCTATTAGAGATAATATTGACAAACTGTGAAGTTGCACTCTATATGACTTTATAAAAATATGCTAATGAGTGTGAATATAATGTAACTGGAATATGCTTCAGGCAAAAGGTCTCTTGTTAGGTATCATTACAAAGCTTATAACCTACTGAGTGTGGTCATCCTATTTGTATAAATGTAACACTCTTGTGTCTGAAACTAGAAATATGAAATATAACTCTGAGGTCCTATTATAGTAATGCAAAGTGTGGGCCATTAATGGTGGTTTGTAATCTTAATGGCTCCCATTAACCAGGACAATTACCTGTAGATGGCTCTGTTTTACAGATTGAAAGAGCCAGAAGAGTACCCAGAAGTCACCTACTACAGGACAGGCCCAACAAAGAAAGTAACAGAACGCCACTAGCCATCACCTTCAGCCCCTAACTAAAACCTCTCCAGTTCATCATCAAGGATCTACAACCTATCGTGAAGGACGATCTCTCACTCTCACAGATCTTGGGAGACAGGCCAGACCTTGCTTATGGACAGCCCCAATCTGAAGCAAATACTCACCAGCCACCACACACCACATAACCAAAACACTAACCCACGAACCTATCCTTGTAACAAAGCCCATTGCCAACTCTGTCCACATATCTATTCAGGGGACACCATCATAGGACCTAATCACATCAGCCACACTATCAGAGGCTCGTTCACCTGCACATCTACCAATGTGATATATGCCATCATGTGCCAACAGTGCCCCTCTGCCATGGTCATTGGCCAAACCAGACAGTCTCTACGTAAAAGAATAAATGGACCTACAAATCAGACGTCAGGAATTATAACATTCAAAAACCAGTCAGAGAACACTTCAGTCTCCCTGGTCACTTGATTACAGACCTAAAAGTTGCAATATTACAACAAAAAAACTTCAAAAACAGACTCCAACGAGAGACTGCTGAGTTGGAATTAATTTGAAAACTGGACATCATTAAATTAGGCTTGAATAAAGACTGGGAGTGGATGGGCCATTACACAAATTAAAACTATTTCTTCATGCTTATTTTCCCCCCACACACCCCTACTGTTACTCATACTTTCTTGTCAACTGTCAGAAATGGGCCATCCTGATTATCACTACAAAAGGTTTTTTTTCTCCTGCTGATAATAGCTCACCTTAATTGATCACTCTCATTATAGTGTGTATGGCAACACCCATTTTTTCATGTTCTCTGTGTGTATATATATCTTTCTACTGTATTTTCCACTGCATGCATCTGATGAATCATAGAATCATAGAATCATAGAATATCAGGGTTGGAAGGGACCTCAGGAGGTCATTTAGTCCAACCCCCTGCTCAAAGCAGGACCAATCCCCAATCAAATCATCCCAGCCAAGGCTTTGTCAAGCCTGACCTTAAAAACTTCCGAGGAAGGAGATTCTATCACCTCCCTAGGTAACGCATTCCAGTGTTTCACCACCCTCCTAGTGAAAAAGTTTTTCCTAATATCCAACCTAAACCTCCCCCACTGCAACTTGAGACCATTACTCCTTGTCCTGTCCTCTTCTACCACTGAGAATAGTCTAGAACCATCCTCTCTGGAACCACCTCTCAGGTAGTTGAAAGCAGCTATCAAATCCCCCCTCATTCTTCTCTTCTGCAGACTAAACAATCCCAGTTCCCTCAGCCTCTCCTCATAAGTCATGTGTTCCAGACCCCTAATCATTTTTGTTGTCCTTCGCTGGACTCTCTCCAATTTATCCACATCCTTCTTGTAGTGTGGGGCCCAAAACTGGACATAGTACTCCAGATGAGGCCTCACCAATGTCGAATAGAGGGGAACGATCACGTCCCTCGACCTGCTCGCTATGCCCCTACTTATACATCCCAAAATGCCATTGGCCTTCTTGGCAACAAGGGCACACTGCTGACTCATATCCAGCTTCTCGTCCACTGTAACCCCTAGGTCCTTTTCCGCAGAACTGCTGCCTAGCCATTCGGTCCCTAGTCTGTAGCTGTGTATTGGGTTCTTCCGTCCTAAGTGCAGGACCCTGCACTTATCCTTATTGAACCTCATCAGATTTCTTTTGGCCCAATCCTCCAATTTGTCTAGGTTCCTCTGTATCCTATCTCTGCCCTCCAGCGTATCTACCACTCCTCCCAGTTTAGTATCATCCGCAAATTTGCTGAGAGTGCAATCCACACTATCCTCCAGATCATTTATGAAGATATGGAACAAAACTGGCCCCAGGACCGACCCCTGGGGCACTCCACTTGACACCGGCTGCCAACTAGACATGGAGCCATTGATCACTACCCGTTGAGCCCGACAATCTAGCCAACTTTCTACCCACCTTATAGTACATTCATCCAGCCCATACTTCTTTAACTTGCTGACAAGAATACTGTGGGAAGTGGGGTTTAGCCCACGAAAGCTTATGCTCAAATAAATTTGTTAGTCACTAAGGTGCCACAAGTCCTCCTTGTTCTTTTTGCTGATACAGACTAACTTGGCTACCACTCTGTTTTACTTGTAAGTCTTCCTGTGTACCTGTGGGTGGCAAGTGGGTAATGAAGTCTTACAATGACATGTGATCATGTCACCTGAACTGGAATCCATCTTTAACCTGGTGCTTTTCCATTGAGAAGGAGGGTGGGAACCCAGAGGGACAAAGGATTCCCACCTTATGCAAAAGATATGTAAGTGGGTGGAACAGAACAAAGGGGGCGGCCATCATGAGAAATCCCCTAGCTACCACCTGAGCTGGAACAAGAGCTGTACCAGAGGAAAGGATTGTGCCCAGACTAAGAAGGCATCCAGTCTGTGAAAGAAACTTATTGAAACATCTCTGAGGGTGAGATTTTATCTGTATTCAGTTTTATTACTGTACTAGGCTTAGACTTGCGTGTTTTGTTTTATTTTGCTTGGTAATTCACTTTGTTCTGCCTGTTACTACTTGGAACCACTTAAATCCTACTTTCTGTATTTAATAAAATAACTTTTTACTTATTAATTAACTCAGAGTATGTATTAATACATGGCGGGGGGGGAAGGCAAACAGCTGTGCATATCTCTCTATCAGTGTTATAGAGGGCGAACAATTTATGAGTTTACCCTGTATAAGCTTTATACAAGGTAAAACAGATTTATTTGGGGTTTGGACCCCATTGGGAGTTGGGCATCTGAGTGTTAAAGACAGGAACACTTCTTAAGTTGCTTTCAGTTAAGCCTGCAGATTTGGGGCACATGGTTCAGACTCTGGGTCTGTGTTGGAGTAGACTGACATGTCTGGCTCAGCAAGACAGGGTGCTGGGGTCCCAAGCTGGCAGGGAAAGCAGGGGCAGAAGTAGTCTTGGTACATCAGTTGGCAGCTCCCAGAGGGTTTCTGTGATCCAACCCGTCACACAAACTGTTTCCCCAGCCTCTAGCTTTTGCTATGTCTCCTTCCTCAAAAATGATTAAAGCTACTGTAAGTGCATCTGAGATCTGCATTCTTGGAAACATGAAGGATCATCCATATCCTCTGCAATGTGAACAGATCTTTGTCACTGCCACCTTAGCTGACAAGACCTAATTCAAAGAGAAAAATAAGGCTTCCTTCAGCTGAGTCCCATCAGAAGCTAGTGGCAAATCAGCATCAAATGTAAAAGAATTTTCTGCAGCCCAGAGTCAAAACCATGAAAGCAAGTTAATAGTATGCTTTGTATTTCTAGAGCTATGCACGTAAGTGGACATTAAAAGAACGTTATTAAGGTTTCAATTCCAGCACTCAAAAGTCAGAAAATGCCAGAATTAAGGTTACCTGAGTTTTATTAGAAGTCAGTATTTATGCCACGTTTGAAAATGGGACTTCGCCATCACCATCACTTAGGCCCTACAATGCTGAACAAAACAAAATCTAAATGCCTTTAGCAATCTGGGGATTTTGTACATGGAGACATGAAGGCACAAAGATTAGAGATCTTGCCTGAGGTCACGTAAGAAGTCTGTAGCAGGGTCTGAATAAATTCACTCCCAGTCCTGTGCATCAATCAAAGATCATCCTTCCTGTAGCTTCTGGTGTGGTCATGGTGAAGAACTGAGTTATCACTCACCATGTTTTCTTTATCTACAATCTTCCAAGGGTAACTGCTTTCTATACTGAATTTTTGCTTACATCCCCTAATTTTCTCAGGAGAAAGTGAGCTCGGAGTCCTGAGTGCTTTCCATTTGCTTGAATAACTTTCTAGTGTGTTGCTGCACACTATGAGGAGCAGGTGTCCTGAGAAGGTCGATTGGCAGCACTGCATTAATTTTGGTCTTGTAACAAGACAATTCACATTCTCCGTGGTCCCTCTAAAATGGGGAAAGCATTGCTTCCTCTGCATCGTGCCAGTGGAAAAGACTGCTGCAGGCTATACGCAGAGCAAAAAAGATGGGTTAATCAGATGAAATATAATTTATTCCATGAGTCACTTCTCACTTGTAAACAGTTTGTTATAAAGAACAGCTAATCATTTATAAATGATTTCCTTGGGTTCTTTTAAAGTCAAAATAATCTGCTGCTAATGAAATATTGTGGAGGGGGAAAGAATAATAAGATTTAGGGTTAGACTGGGCCTATGCACCCCTGCAAAGGAGTAAGAAGCTCCCCCCGTTCCTCCCCCCCCCCCCCCACACACACACATGCCCTTACATGTAGGACTCAAACTTTGGGTCCTGGGGTCCAAGAGTAAATAGGGCTGAGCAGATGCCTACTCGTTCCCAGAGCAGGTCCATGAGGAGTGTTAGAGGCAGGGCAGACAATGAGTAGCCTTGGGTGGCCAGTGTGGAGTGGGATAAGACTTTATTACGAGTAGCAGATGTCAATAAAGACCTATCCCCTTGCACCTGAGAACAAGCAGGATGCAAGAGGGACATTGTGGCTCAGGGATGCTATTCTGCGGATGGCACGGCTTACACCCTAAACCTTGCTTAGAGTTGCATGTAGTCACAGTCTAGCTGTTGGAAATAGAAAAGACTGATTACGTTTTTGCATCATTCCCTTTGCCAATGGAAGAAACTCTCTTTACAGTTAGGTATATACAACAGATCCCACACCCCACTCATGTGTTTGTATGTGTAAAGTATCTAGCACACTCTTGGACACTATATGAATAATAGTAGTAAGTGGACCCCATTTTCCATGTCTACAATACTCACATTTGTATTGTACTCTTGTTACCTAGGGTTTTCAGAACCCAAAAGAGTGGTAACTTAACTGTTTTTCTCCAGGCAGTGTCAGGAATAAATCAGTGGGGGCACTGCTCATCAGTCTGATATATAACTGATACAAACTAGAGTGCTTTCACCTTAAACTACTTTTTAAATTAAATCTTAAGTATGCTCATGCACACACACAATCACAATAGGTTTAGAGCATTTCAAAAATGTATATTTACTGATGGCAGAAACATGGAAGCATGGCCTCTGGAATGGTGGCCAAAGCATGAAGGGACATACGAATGTTTAGCATATCTGTTTAGCAGAATGTTTAACATATTTGCAATGCCGATTACAACACTGTCATGTGAATGCCTGTTCTAACTTTCAGATGACATTGTAAAGAAGCAGGCAGCATTATAGCCTGTAAATGTAAACAAACTTGTTTGTCTTAGCGATTGGCTGTTCAGGAAGTAGGACTGGGTGGACTTGTAGGCTCTAAAGTTTTACATTGTTTTGTTTTGGAGTGCAGTTATGTAACAAAATAATCTACATTTGTAAGTCACACTTTCACTAAAGAGATTGCACTATGGTACTTGTATGAGGTGAATTGAAAAATACCAGTCTTTTGTTTCTTTTTACAGTGCAAATATTTGTAATAAAAATAATATAAAGTGAGCACTGTAAACTTTGTATTCTGTATTGTAATTGAAATCAATATATTTGAAAATGTAGAAAAACATCAAACATATTTATAATACATTTCAATTGGTATTCTCTTATTGTAGTGTAATTAAAACTGTGACTAAACATGATTAATTTTTTTAATTGAGTTAATTTTTTTGGAGTTAATCACTTGAGTTAACTGCAATTAATTGACAGCCCTACTTCCTACCTCAAAAGGGTCTGTGAGGCTAAATACAAAGACTGTCAGGTGCTACTGTAAAGTCGACCCATTTGAGTGATTTGATAGATAAGATTCTCCCTCAGATTTGGATCTGAGTGGGATATGAGCTGGAGAGTAGGCCATGGAGGGGATGCAGCCTGTGGGGGAATAGGCTACAGGTCATCCAGGGGCATGTCTCTCTTTTTCTCTCTTGTTTTGGACAGAAATTCCATCCTTTGAAAAGTTGCAGTTTAATTTTTTAAAGAAGTCCCAACCAGCTCTTCCAGGAGGAGAACCTATTCTTTGCTCATTGTGCCTTGTTTAACACAATGATTTTAATGTTCATCTCTTTTTATAGAAAGAATTGCTTTACTCGGCATTTTCCACGTGAAATACTGTGAATTGAATTACCATGACAGAGTATTGGATATTTAGTTTGTTTGTGTATGTGTGTGTCTTTGTATATATATATATATATATGCTTAGAATTTCTTTAGCACTTAAATATTTTCTCATCTGTTCCAACGACATGAGTTAATTTCCTGATCTAATTTCATTGCACTGAGTAGGAGAAAGAGCACCTCAGTGCTCGGTGACAATGTAAGCAGATGGCTAATTACTGTTATTTACACACTGTCCAAATTACCTTGCCACAAGGGGAGGAGGAGACCTACATTTTATGAATAAGATTAAAACAGTATCAAATTAAAATTTTATTTTATTATAGTGTCTGTTTCAGAAGTGATTCAGAGGTCTGTTTGTTGCTGAGTAAAACGTGCAGCTATTTTTACCTCTTCCTGTTGTAGAGTCCCAGATACCTCAGTTTACATAAGAATTGTCATTTTATGTCACTCAATAGTCAGAAGGCTTTTTCATTTTTCTTTAGCAGAGGAGAGCTCTAGACATTGAAAGGTGTGGGTTTGCTGTTATCTTTGACCAGGATTTATCATGGACAATGGTAAAATAAACATGCCCTCGCCTCTCCAAAGCAGTTATTGAGAATTCGCTGTTATGATTTGGTGGTAGTGTACTTAAAGTACAGATGAGCCTGATCTGAATGTACTTTGATCTGGATTCATGAAGGATCCATAACTCTATAATGAGCCAAACCAAACTGTAGAGCCCAACTTCTCAGAAACTTTGGTCCGCTTCCAAGCCACAATAGGATCCAAGCTTTACAGCTGGGACCCTGTTTAGTATCAAGACTTTTGCCCAACCCTTTGCTGTGCCCTGAATGTGATGTCCTGAGGAAGTAAATCCAGGCATACTCAGTACAGAGTGAATGTATGCCTACCATTTTTGGAATCTGAACAAAATAAACATACAGATAATGATAAAAGACTGACCAAACCCAAATGGATCTTTTAAAGGTAACAAGTATAGGTTATAAATAAAACTTGCATGGAAAGTACATGTATGTTAATGATGATAAAATAACCATTAATTTCTTTTTAACTTGGTATTAGTTGTAAGCTGTCCCATTTAGAGAAAAACATGCTTTCCACTGAGTTTCTTAGTAGTTCTGTCTTGTTTCACTATACACACATTTTAAGAGAGTAAAATATGGCCAGCACAAAGTATGATACACTATTAAATCATTTTTGCCTACAAGCCGAGTGATTCTTCAGGCTGAGAGATATCATCCTGCTATGTTTGTGCATTAGAAATGACATAGTAAAAAGCATAGCATGCAATTCCTTGCTCATTAATATAAATTATATACTGTAAATGTTTTCTAAGATTCAAAATACAGCCATCTCAATTGTAAATGATGTCTTGGATGGGAATCCTTTTTTTTTTATTAAAATCCCTAAAGGCATGAAAGTCAATTTATTAGACTCATGAAAAGTGAAAATGATTTTGGAAAATACTTTCCATTTATTGAAATGGAATTTGAATAAATGTAATAAAATTGCATTCCAAATTGAGATTTATGTACATAAAAACCACAATAAATCCTCTGTGATTTATCAGATTTTTCTTAAGAGTTCACAATCCAGTGCAAGGAATTTTGCAGGTATATTTACTTAACTTCATTAAGGTGAACAATCATAACTGCAATGATTTCTTAGTAAACCAGATAAGGTAGCAGAGTAACCAACATTGTGGTGAGTATATGGAAACTGTTCCAACTCTGTGAATGAAAACCACTATATAAGAGCTAGGTTTTCCATTCCTGACTTCTAGATGTTCTGAAAAATCAATTTGAGTGATATGATATAAATGTCAACTATGTAAGTGTAGACCTCTTTTGTTGAATGAATTAGTTTTTGTTATTTGAAGCAGATATCAAAGCCCTCTATAGAAAATCAACCCTCTCCCACTGTAAAATAAGCCTCACAAATAAGGATTTTGCTTTCGGTGAATATAATAATGTGTAATAAGATGAAATGACAAAAATCTAGATTTTTGCAAATCTTCCTAGTAGTGACTAGAGATGGGACAAGTGTTTGGATCTGGATCAAAATTAGGTTTACACCACAGTCAATCTGGGAAACTCTTGGTGTTTGCACCAAATTAGGGTTATGATTAGGGCCCTACCAAATTCACGGTCCATTTTGGTCAATTTCATGGCCATAGGATTTTAAAAATAATAAATTTCACGATTTCAGATATTTAAATCTGAAATTTCAAGGTGTTATAACTATTGGGGTCCTGACCCAAAGGGATTTGTGTGTTGGGGGGGCATTGCAAGGTTATTGTCTGGGGGTCTCAGTATTGCCACCCTTACTTCTGTGCCACTGTCATGTGAGTTGTTACGACATGTCAACACACGATGGCAGGAATCTTGCATGATCAATTGATTTCATGAGATTTTCACTTTATGGGCCAAAATCTGACAAGAACTGGGTTTCAATGAACCAAAATCCACAAAAAAATGTCTGACCCAGAACCCAAACCACAGGATTGGGTTCAGATTTAAGGATACAGGCCTCAACCACTCTGAAATTTGGTCCTCCCTGACAGTGGCATCTATAAAACTGTGAAAAAGATTCCTAAAGAGTGGCCATACAGACCTAGGCTTGACAAAGCACTTGAGAATATACCAAAGGGAACAGCCCTGCAATGAGGACAGACTAGTTCACTTCTGGGGCCTGAAAGTCCAATTTTATTACCAATGTAATGGTGACAATTAAAAACCAGTGTACTGAGGTGTAACAATTATGTAATTAGACATGATCTTTTCATTAGATGTCACTAGGTATTGTGCTTAACTGGCTTGTGTTTACGTATGTACCATTGTTCTCTTCTGGATAGGGTCAGGACCGGTAAAGTGTGCATCTCGGATGCTATACTGCTGAAAGCTAACAGACTCCATTTAGCTCCAGTGGTGGGGACCTGTGCATTTCATACAGCAGTATCTGGTTCTGTCCCTATTGTCTAAGTGACCATACTGTGTGGTGTAAGTGACAACCACAAAATCCTGTGTGGCTGCATTTGTTACAATATCTCAACTAATGAGGAGTTATTAGCCTAGAAATACAGTAGATCCTTAGAGTAAAGCTCCTATAGAATGCAAGGTCAAATTCTTAAAAACCTACTGTCTTCTATTAGGTAAATCACTATTCTCTTTATGTATGTTTAGCTTATCCTGGACCCCCTAAAGAACATTATATCAGGGTGTACTGAACTTCAACTACTTCATATCCTCAGCTGGAGAGATGATTGGTTAAATGTTGACTGAATGGTAGTTTCTGAAACCATTCAGTACTTTTAAAATGCAGAACATGTAGGATTAGAAATATAGAATGTGTCCCATAAACAAATATCTTAAGTATAATTTCCTTAACAAGCTGCCCTGGTTCCACTAGGTTCTGACCATCCTCATCACACCATGGTGTAATTACACCATGGTGAATAAGGACAACTCATGGAATTATAGACCAGTCAGCTTAACTTCAGTACCCGAGAAGATAACGGCGCAAATAATGAAACAATCAATTTGTAAGCAGCTGCAAGATAATAAGGTGACAAGTAACAATTAACATGGATTTGTCAAGGACAAATCATGTCAAACCAAGCTAATATCCTTCTTTGACAGAATAACAAGCCTTGTGGATGGGAGAATGCAGTAGATATGATCTGTTTCTACTTTAGTAAGGCTTTTAATACTGTCTCACATGACCGTCTCATAAACAAACTAGAGAAATATAGCCTAGATGAACCTACTAGAAGGTGGGTGTACAACTGGTTGGAAAAGAGTACTCAGGGTAATTATCAATTGCGTCACAATCAAGCTGGAAGGGCATTTTGAGTAGGGCCCTGCAGGGATCAGTGCTGGGTCCAATTCTATTCACTATCTTCATAAATAGTTTGGATAATAGCACAGAGAGTACATGTTTAATGTTAGAGGACAATACTGAGCTGCTAGGGGCTGCGAGTGCTCTGGAGGACAGGATTAGAATTCAAAATGATTGTGGCGAACTGGAGAAATGGTCTGAAATAAATAGGATGAAATTGAATCAGGGCAAATGCCAAGTACTACACTTAGGAAGAAATATTCAATTACACAAATACAAAATGGGAAATGACTACTGCAGAAAAGGATCTGTGGGTTAGAGTGGATCACAAGCTAAATATAAGTCAACAATGTAACACTTGCAAAACAAACAAACAAACAAACATCATACTGGATGTACTAGCAGGAGTGTTGTAAACAAGGCATGAGAAGTTCTACTCAGCATTAATAAGGCCTCAGCTGTAGTATTGTGTACAATTCTGGGCACACACTGTGGGGGGGAAATGGAGAAAGTCCAGACGAGCTCAATAAAAAAGATTAAAAGTCTAGAAAACATGACCTACAAGGAAAGATTTTAAAAAATGGGTTTGTTTAGTCTGGTGAAGAGAAGACTGACAGGGGATAAAACAGTCTTCAAATATGAAAAAGATTGTTATAAGAGGAGGGTGATAAATTGTTCTCCTGGACCACCGAAGACAGGACAAGAAGCAATGGGCTTAAATTGCAGCAAGGGAGGTTTAGATTTAGACATCAGGAAAAACTTCCTAACTGTCCAGGTAGTTAAGCAGTGGAGCATATTATCTAGGGAGGTTGTGGAATCTCCATCGTTGGAGGATTTTGAGAACAGGTTATACAAACACCTGTCAGGGATGGTCTGGATAATACTTAGCCCTGGTCTACACTACGGGTTTAGGTCGAATTTAGCAGCATTAGATCGATTTAACCCTGCACCCGTCCACATGATGAAGCCATTTTTGTCGACATAAAGGGCTCTTAAAATCGATTTCTGTGGCTTTCATCCACACAAAACTCCTCCCCGATGAGGGAATTAGCACTGAAATTGACATCGCCGGGTTGAATTTGGGGTAGTGTGGACGCAATTTGACGGTATTGGTCTCCGGGAGCTACCCCAGAGTGCTCCATTGTGACCGCTCTGGACAGCACTTTCAACTCAGATGCACTAGCCAGGTACACAGGAAAAGCACCGGGAAACTTCTGAATCTCATTGCCTGTTTTGACAGAATGGTGAGCTGATCAGCAGAGATGACCATGCAGAGCTCATCAACAGAGGTAACGTGCAGAGCTCATCAGCACAGGTGACCATGCAGTCCCAGAATCGCAAAAGACCTCCAGCATGGACTGAACGGGAAACACTGGATCTGATCGCTGTATGGGAAGTCGAATCTGTGCTGGCAGAACTCCGTTCCAAAAGACGAAATGCCAAAATATTTGAAAAAAATCTCCAAGGGCATGAAGGACAAAGGCTATAACAGGGACTCGCAGCAGTGCCATGTGAAAATCAAGGAGTTCAGGCAAGACTACCAAAAAACCAAAGAGCAAATGGCCGCTCTGGGTCAGACCCCCAGACATGCCGCTTCTATGATGAGCTGCGTGCAATTCTAGGGGATGCCTCTACTACTACCCCACCCCTGTATGTGGACTCCTGCAAGGGGGGAGTCTCACACAACAGGGATGAGGATTTTGGGGACGAGGGAGATTATGAGGAGGCGGAGGATGAAACCATTCTCCCCGATAGCCAGGAACTGTTTCTCACCCTGGATCTAGTACCACCCCAACCCACCGAAGGTGGGCTCCCGGACCATGAAGGCAGAGAAGGCACCTCTGGTGAGTGTACCTTTTTGTAAATATAACACATGGTTTAAAAGCAAGCGTGTTTGATGATTAATTTGCCCTGAAGACTTGGGATGCATTCGCGGCCAGTACAGCTACTGGAAAACTCTGTTAACGTGTACAGGGATGGAGTAGAAATCCTCCAGGGACATCTCCATGAAGCTCTCCTGGAGGTACTCCCAAAGCCTTTGCAAAAGGTTTCTGGGGAGGGCAGCCTTATTCCGTCCTCCATGGTAGGACACTTTACCACGCCATGCTAGTAGCAAGTAACGTGGTATCATTGCATGACAAAGCCTGGCAGCGTATGGTCCCGGTGTTTGCTGGCATTCAAGCAACATCCGTTCTTTATCTCTCTGTGTTATCCTCAGGAGAGTGACATCATTCATGGTCACCTGGTAGAAATAGGGGAATTTTATTAAGGGCACAGTCAGAGGTGGCCATTCCTGCTGGGCTGTTTGCCTGTGGCTGAAAATAAATCATCCCCGCTGTTAGCCATGCGGTGAGTGGAGGGGTGAAGTGATCATCCCAGAGAATTGGGTGTGAGGGGGGGTTTAGTTGGGTTTGTGCTGCACGTTAACCCAAAAACCACAGCCCCTTCTTTTAAATGGCCAACCCATTTCAAATGGCCAACCCAACAGGTGCTTGGTATGGGAAATGAGGGCGCTGTTGTTTGAAACCATTCCTACATGTTATGAAGGTGCTATGTAATGTTAACAGCTTAGTAAAAGAGTCTACCCATTGTTCTCTAAAATGTGTCTTTTTAAATACTGCTCTCCCTTTTTTTCTTCCCGCAGCTGCAAATGTTTCAATGCTCCCCCTATCATCTCTGTCCCAGAGGCTAGTGCAGATAAGAAGGCGAAAAAAACTGCACTTGCGATGAAATGTTCTCATGCAGTCCTCCCACACTGAAAGAGCCCAACAGAATGCGTGGAGACAAACAATGGCAGAGTCCAGGAAAGCAGAAAATGGACGCAAGGACAGGAGGGACGAGCAAGAGGAGAGGTGGTGGCAGCGTGATGAGAGGAGGCAGGATGTAATGCTGAGGCTACTGGAGGATCAAACTAATATGTTCGGCGTCTGGTGGAGCTGCAGGAAAGGCAGCAGGAGCACGGACAACCGCTGCAGCCACTGCATAACGGCCTGCCCTCCTCCCCAAGTTCCATAGCCTCCTCAACCAGATGCCCAAGAGCGCAGGGGGGGAGGGGCTCTCTGGGCACCCAACCACTCCACCCCAGAGGACTGCCCAAGCAACAGAAAGCTGGCATTCAATAAGTTTTGAAGTGCTGTGTGGCCTTGTCATTCCCCCGTCCCCACATCCACCACCCCACCCCGTGCTTCCCTTTTTCCCCACCCCTCCCGGGCTACCTTGGCAGTTATCCCCTTATTTGTGTGATGAATTAATAAAGAATGCATGGTTTTGAAGCAACAATGACTTTATTGCCTCTGCAAGCGGTGATCGCGGGGGGGGGGGGCAGCTATTGGCTTACAGGGGAGTAGAGTGAACCAAGGGGGCGGGTTTTCATCAAGGAGAAGCAAACAGAACTGTCACACCGTAGCCTGGCCAGTCAGGTTTTCAAAGCTTCTCTGATGAGCAGCGCACCCTGCTGTGCTTTTCTAACCGTCCTGGTGTCTGGCTGTGCATATTCAGCGGCCAAGCGATTTGCCTCAACCTCCCACCCCACCATAAACGTCTCCCCCTTTCTCTCACAGATACTGTGGAGCACACAGCAAGCAGCAATAACAGTGGGAATACTGGTTTCACTGTGGTCTAACTGAGTCAGTAAACTGTGCCAACGCGCTTTTAAAGGTCCAAATACACCTTCTACCACATTCTGCACTTGCTCAGCCTGTAGTTGAACTGCTCCTTACTAGTGTCCAGGGTGCCTGTGTATGGCTTCATAAGCCATGGCATTAAGGGGTAGGCTGGGTCCCCAGGATAACTATAGGCATTTCAACATCCCCAACAGTTATTTTCTGGTCTGGAAAGTAAGTCCCTTCCTGCAGCTGTTCAAACAGACCAGAGTTCCTGAAGATGCGAGTGTCATGTACCTTTCCCGGCCATCCCACGTTGATGTTGGTGAAACGTCCCTTGTGATCCACCAGTACTTGCAGTGCTAAGTATTACTAGCTAAGTCATACGTGTGACTGTGGTACACAATGGTTTGCTCTCCTGTGGCCTGTAATACTTGATTTAGCTCTCGTTGTTCTGGGCGTGGTTTGGGTGTGGCTTGATGGTGGTTAGAGGCCTGTGATATACAGGAGGTCAGATAATCAGATGGTCCCTTCTGGCCTTAAGTTCAATAACTCTGTTTTGTTGTACATTCAGGAAATTGTACGTACAAATTAACAATAAAGATAATTATTATTACAGTAGTGCCTAAAGGTGCCAACTAAAATCAGAGCCCCATTGTGCTACGCATTGTATAAACACATAGTAAGAAAGAGTCCCTTAAAATGCTTATAATCTAAATAGACAAGACAGGCAAAGGTAGGAGGGAGACCAAAGGCACAAAGTGAAGGGATTTGGTTTTATCTCAGGAATTGATACGTTTTCGTGTTAGCATCAGTGATTTTTATGCAGGCAAACCTCTAAAATTAAAATGAAAAAATAGGGCTACAAATGAGTCAGTCAAAGGTATCCTGCCACTGCACACAAGAGTGTCCCTGAAGATACGCCCTGGGGGCTGTTGAGGGCAACGGGCAATGCATCATACTGACCGTGAGGTATTGATGGCAAATGGGCATGGATTACGTAAAATCCAGTGAGGGCCTGTGCTGCTATCCCCAGCGAGTGCAATCTGGCAACAGCAGCAGTGATCATATCACTGCTACAGAAAGTAGCAGCAAAAAGCATCCTCTCACACAGTGAACCAACCCTTCGTCCGGCAATGTGCCCTGTAATTGCAGGATTTCTTGTTTACTGACTATAGCTCCCAACACTGGGTGCTTACACTTCACTGACTTTTGGATCAACTGCCAGGATTTACCCATAATTATTAGTTCTCTGAAGCATTTTGATTTATTAGATTAGATTTAAAGAATTATAATCTGCTCTATTTAGTTCCATTATCCATCCCAGGAAACAGAATATTTACATATAGCTTCTTTATAAAGAAAAGAGTTAAATTCCCTTCATCAACAGCTGAAAGGTGTGAACTGAGACATATTTAGCATTTCTTTTAAGTGAGAAAAGCTCCTCAGATCTGGAAAGCAGCTAAAGTAATTCAAAATCTGGAGCAGAGCTGGACAAACAATGAAAAACATTTTTCCGAAACATTCAGCCAATCTTACAGTGCAGTTTGATCAAGCATGTTTGAACTTTAGCTGCCATTCAAGCAAGCATGTGTTTTTTGTATTAAGGTTAATGGAAAATGACTATTTGAATCATTCCTGAAATTCATTTCATGACTAAACAAAACTTGTAGCCAGACTGTAAGTGGTTTACTGGCCATCTAAGAATTTCATTTTGGGGATCAGCTAATCATGAAAATAATAGAGGATCTGCCACAGAGAAGAAAAAGGCATTAATTTTGTTAACCAAAAAGTCACCCTAGCCATTAAAAGTTGCCTGACTGTGTCCAAGGAATATAAAATTAAGCTTCTGGACTTTCCTAGATACCCAGTAAAAAAGGAAAAGCTCAAACCACTGGAAGGTGAACTAAAATTAGTTTACAAGCTCTGTAATGGCTTCTAATAGAGCTGCTTAGGTGCCAATAACAATAACATAAATCTAAAATATAATTTGAAAAAACTCTCTGCCTCAGCAGGAGACTTTAGAGAGGTTTGTCTTTTCTGAATTCATTCATTCAACCAGTCCTTCATTCTTTCCTATTATAAACTCTCTATTAAAAAAGGTGGCCATCCCATGTTTACCAATTTTGTAGGGTATTTTCTTCTGACAAAATAAGCTCCTTTCTGTAATTAATTTAAGTCTGTCTAATGCCCTTGTTTGCATGGCAGAAAAGCATTTTAATTAAGTACAGTTGCTTAATTATATATTTTCAAATCTCTAATTCTTTTCTGAGTACTAGACCTTGCCGTTGGAAGCATTATAATTACCCAGGTGTATCAAAAGCAACAGGGAGACGCCCTGCAGTTCTTGAAGCCAGCAATCTCTTCCCCCGCCCGCCGCCCCCCCCAGCCCCGCCAAATTTTAGATCTTGCTAGCTAAGTAGCTTTTCAGTTGCATAATCAGGTTTCACTTCTTTTGGAGAGATCATAACTGATGTTCCAGTGCTCCTATTATTGTTTCATCTTAGGATCATTATTCTGTTGAGAAGTTTGTCATTACTTTAAAAGCACACTGTTAAGCCTGGTGGGGCAATCTTTGATACAGTATGGGAAATGTATGCTTACATTACATAATCTTTTTTCACAGAGCACATGACTTGGCTCATTACAGGCAGGTTGTGAGAGCTTAGTCATAGTACATTTTCCCTACTCCAGTTGTATGCTTCGTTCATGTCAGTAATGTACTGAAATGTACAAGAATCTCTCTACAATTCTGTAAAGTGAAACCCAGTTGTTTCTCCTCTAGTGCTCTAGCTCTATTTCCAGTATGGATAGGCAAACTCATTCTTCCTAATTACAAACCCAGTTAAGTATTATGGGTTCAGAAATTCAACCCTAGCTTGAAAGGTGTTAGGTTTGTGTATTATGCTTTAGGAGTGTGAAAACAGGTTGGGGGTAGATATAATGAAAGCAGGACATACAAAGTATACAGACCACACCTCATCTCAGCCTACTTTTGAGAGCTGTTCCTTTATCGTTAATATATACCTGGGCCTTGAGCCTCATCTGGAGTAAAGCATTGTCACTCTATTGACATCAGCCTTGAGTAACTGGTGTTTATTATTTGCATTACAGTAGGAAACCAAAGTCCCATGTTTCTGTTGTTGTACATATACTTGGTAGTCAGGTAAAAGAAGCATTATTATCCCCATTTTACAAATTCACTTGAGCAATTTAAGTAAAGAAAGCATGAGTAACTTGCCAAAGGTAATGCACAAAGTCTATAACAGAGCAGATACTTGATCCCAGTTCTCTTGAGTCACAGCCTAATGCCTTAATCACAAGACCACCTCTCCTTTTTGAGTTTACTTTACTGGAGCAACCTTGGTTTATACCAGCTGAGGTTCTACCCTTAAAACATGCTCTCAGGGTATGTCTACACTACGAAATTAGGTCAAATTTATAGAAGTAGTTTTTTTAGAAATCGTTTTTATATAGTCGATTGTGTGTGTCCCCATACAAAATGCTCCAAGTGCATTAAGTGCATTAACTTGGCGGAGTGCTTCCACAGTACTGAGGCTAGTGTCGACTTCTGGAGTGTTGCACTGTGGGTAGCTAGCCCACAGTTCCCACAGTCTCTGCCAGCCATTGGAATTCTGGGTTGAGATCCCAATGCCTGATGGGGCAAAAAACATTGTCGCGGGTGGTTCTGGGTACATGTCTTCAGGCCCTCCCTCCGTGAAAGCAACGGCAGACAATAGTTTCGTGCCTTTTTTCCTGAGTTACCTGTGCAGACGCCATACCATGGCAAGCATGGAGCCCGCACAGCTCACTGTCACCGTACGTCTCCTGGGTGCTGGCAGACGCGGTACTGCATTGCTACACAGCAGCAGCAACCCATTGCCTTGTGGCAGCAGACCGTGCAATAGGCCTGATAACCATCGTCATTGTGCCCGAGGTGCTCCTGGCCGCCTCAGTAAGGTCGGTCAGGAGCGCCTGGGCAGACATGGGCGCAGGAACTAAATTAGGAGTGACTCGACCAGGTCATTCTCTTTAGTCCTTCTGGCAGTCCTATTGTACCATCTTATGGTGAGCAGACAGGAGATGAGGATGGCTAGCAGTCCTATTGCACCATCTTCTGCCGAGCAGCCAGGAGATGTGGATGGCTAGCAGTCCTACTGCACCGTCTGCTGCCAGCCAAAGATGTAAAAGATAGATGGAATGGATCAAAACAAGAAATAGACCAGATTTGTTTTGTATTCATTTGCTCCCCCCTCCCTCCCTCCATGAAATCAACAGCCGACAATCATTTTGGTGAGGTCTGTCAGGGGCACCTTGAAAAGTTTAATGGAGATTCAGTCCAGCCTGAAATACCGAGGAGAGGGATAGCTTAGTGGGTTGAGCATTGGGTTGAGCATTGGCCTGCTAAACCCAGGGTTTTGAGTTCAGTTCTTAAGGGGCCATTCTGTGTGACAGTTGTTTTTGTTTCTCCTTGATATAAAGCCACCCCCTTTGTTGATTTTAATTCCCTGTAAGCCAATCCTGTAAGCCATGTCGTCAGTCGCCCCTCCCTCCGTCAGAGCAACAGCAGACAATTGTTCCGCGCCTTTTTTCTGTGCAGCCACCATACCAAGGCAAGCATGGAGCCCGCTCAGATCACTTTGGCAATTAGGAGCACATTAAACACCACACACATTATCCAGCAGTATATGCAGCACCAGAACCTGGCAAAGCGAAACCGGGCGAATAGGCGACGTCAGCGCGGTGACGACAGTGATGAGGACATGGACACAGATTTCTTTCAAAGCACGGGCCTTGGCAATGTGGCCATCATGGTGCTAATGGGGCAGGTTCATGCGGTGGAATGCAGATTATGGGCCCGGGAAACAAGCACAGACTGGTGGGACCGCATAGTGTTGCAGGTTTGGGACGATTCCCAGTGGCTGAGAAACTTTCGCATGTGTAAAGGCACTTTCATGGAACTTTGTGACTTGCTTTCCCCTGCCCTGAAGCACCAGAAGACCAAGATGAGAGCAGCCCTCACGGTTGAGAAGCAAGTGGCAATAGCCCTGTGGAAGCTTGCAACGCCAGACAGCTACCGGTCAGTTGGGAATCAATTTGGAGTGGGCAAATCTACTGTGGGGGCTGCTGTGATCCAAGTAGCCAGTGCGATCACTGACCTGCTGCTATCAAGGGTAGTGACCTTGGGAAATGTGCAGGTCATAGTGGATGGCTTTGCTGCAATGGGATTCCCTAACTGTGGTGGGGCCATAGACGGAACCCATATCCCTATCTTGGCACTGGAGCACCAAGCCGGCGAGTACATAAACCGCAAGGGGTACTTTTCAATAGTGCTGCAAGCACTGGTGCATCACAAGAGACGTTTCACCAACATCAACGTGGGATGGCCGGGAAAGGTACATGACGCTCGCATCTTCAGGAACTCTGGTCTGTTTCAAAAGCTGCAGGAAGGGACTTTATTCCCAGACCAGAAAATAACCGTTGGGGATGTTGAAATGCCTATAGTTATCCTTGGGGACCCAGCCTACCCCTTAATGCCATGGCTCATGAAGCCATACACAGGCAGCCTGGACAGCAGTCAGGAGCTGTTGAACCTCAGGCTGAGCAAGTGCAGAATGATGGTAGAATGTGCATTTGGACGTTTAAAAGCATGCTGGTGCATCGGTTAGACCTCAGCGAAACCAATATTCCCACTGTTATTACTGCTTGCTGTGCTATCCACAATATCTGTGAGAGTAAGGGGGAGACGTTTATAGTGGGGTGGGAGGTTGAGGCAAATCGCCTGGCCACTGGTTACGCGCAGCCAGACACCAGGGCAGTTAGAAGAGCACAGGAGGGTATGGTGCGCATCAGAGAAGCTTTGAAAACCAGTTTTATGACTGCCCAGGCTACGGTATGAAAGTTCTGTTTATTTCTCCTTGATGAACCCCCACACACACTTGGTTCACTCTACTTCCCTGTAAGCTAAGCACCCTCCCCTCCTCCCTTCGATCACCGCTTGCAGAGGCAATAAAGTCATTGTTGCTTCACATTCATGCATTCTTTATTAATTCATCACACAAATAGGGGGATAACTGCCAAGGCAGCCCGGGAGGGGTGGTGGAGGAGGGAAGGACAAGGCCACACAGCACTTTAAAAGTTTACAACTTTAAAACTTATTGAATGCCAGCCTTCTGTTGCTTGGGCGATCCTCTGGGGTAGAGTGACTGGGTGGCCGGAGGCCCCACCACCGCATTCTTGGGCGTCTGGGTGAGGAGGCCATGGAACTTGGGGAGGAGGGCGGTTGGTTACACAGGGGCTGTAGCGGCGGTCTGTGCTCCTGCTGCCTTTCCTGCAGCTCAACCATACGCTGAAGCATATTAGTTTGATCCTCCAGCAGCCTCAGCATTGAATCCTGCCTCCTCTCATCACACTGCCACCACCTTTCAGCTTCAGCCCTCTCTTCAGCCCACCACCTCTCCTCCCGGTTATTTTGTGCTTTCCTGCACTCTGACATTGTCTGCCTCTACGCAGTCTTCTGTGCTCTGTCAGTGTGGGAGGACAGCATGAGCTCAGAGAACATTTCATCGTGAGTGCATTTTTTTCACCTTCTAATCTTCACTAGCCTCTGGGAAGGAGAAGATCCTGTGATCCTTGAAACACATGCAGCTGGTGGAAAAAAAAAAAAAAGGGAGAGTGGTATTTAAAAAGGCACATTTTATAGAACAATGGGTACACCCTTTCACAGTAAACCTTGCTGTTAACATTACATACATAGCACATGTGCTTTCGTTCCAAGGTCGCTTTTTGCCTCCCTCCACTGCGTGGCTAGCCCCTCCCCCCTTCCCATGGCTAACAGCAGGGAACATTTCTGTTTAGCCACAGGCAAACAGCTCAGCAGGAATGGGCACCTCCGAATGTCGCCTTAAGAAAAGCACCCTATTTCAACCAGGTGACCATGAATGATATCACTCTCCTGAGGATAACACAGAGAGAGAAAGAACGGATGTTGTTTGAACGCCAGCAAACATACACTGCAATGCTTTGTTCTACAATGATTCCTGGCTACGTGCTACTGGCCTGGAGTGGTAAAGTGTCCTACCATGGCAGACGGAATAAGGCTGCCCTCCCCAGAAACATTTTGCAAAGGCTTTGGGAGTACATCCAGGAGAGCCGCGAATGCCAGGGCAAATTAATCATTAAACATGCTTGCTTTTAAACCATGTATACTATTTAAAAAGGTACACTCACCAGAGGTCCCTTCTCCACCTGGTGGGTCCTGGCTCCAGGTCCAGGGTGAGAAACTGTTCCTGGCTGTCGGGAAAACCGGTTTCTCTGCTTGCTTGCTGTGAGCTATCATCCTAGTCCTCAAAACCTGCTTCCGTGTTGCCTCCATCTCCATTGAAGGAGTCAGACAACACGGCTGGGGTAGTGGTGGCTGAACCCCCTAAAATGGCATGCAGCTCATCATAGAAGCGGCATGTTTGGGGCTCTGACCCGGAGCGGCCGTTCGCCTCTCTAGTTTTCTGGTTGGCTTGCCTCAGCTCCTTAAGTTTCACGTGGCACTGCTTCGGGTCCCTGTTATGGCCTCTGTCCTTCATGCCCTGGAAGATTTTGACAAATGTTCTGGCATTTCGAAAACTGTAACGGAGTTCTGATAGCACGGATTCCTCTCCCCATACAGCGATCAGATCCCGTACCTCCCGTTCGGTCCATGCTGGAGCTCTTTTGCGATTCTGGGACTCCATCATGGTCACCTCTGCTGATGAGCTCTGCACTCACCTGCAGCTTGCAACGCTGGCCAAACAGAAAATGAAATTCAAAAGTTCACGGGCCTTTTCCTGTCTACCTGGCCAGTGCATCTGAGTTGAGAGTGCTGTCCAGAGCGGTCACAATGGAGCACTCTGGGATAGCTCCCGGAGGCCAATACCGTCTAACTGCGTCCACAGTACCCCAAATTAGACCCGGCAAGGCCGATTTCAGCACTAATTCCCTTGTCGGGGGTGGAATAAGGAAATCGATTTTAAGAGCCCTTTAAGTTGAAAAAAAGGGCTTCGTCGTGTGGACAGGTGCAGGGTTAAATTGAATTAATGCTGCTAAATTTGACCTCAACTCCTAGTGCAGACCAGGGCTCAGATAGTCCTCTGCAACACAATGGAATGTTAGGAGTTTACATTCAGCACTATGAAATGGGCTGTCTGCTCTGAGTGGATACAGCTACAGTTTGGAAGCAATTCAAGGGTTAAAGGAAGTCTTTCTCTTGGTAAAAAACAAATATTAGGCACCTCAGCCTTTTTATTTGTGTACCTCAACCGCCAACATTTTAGTCCTTTTATTTTAGTAAAGGAATAACTTTGAGAGCAGAAGAGTATAGGAGGCAATAATTGGCATTTGTGATTGGTCATATGCCAAGCTTCTGTCAAAAATAATCACATATCACATCTTTAAAACAGTTTCACAATAATCAAAGTACTTTAGTCCAGACACTAAGTACATTTTAAACAGCTTTTAAAAAGTTATAAATAACTCCGAGCCGACAGAGAGAATGCAGAGAATGAAAGCAGAAACCAGAACAGGGCCATTGTCTTCCAAATACCACTATGCAAGAGTCAAACAGCAGTTGTGCTAATCCTCCCACTAAACTGAGATAGAACCTTAAATTGTCTCTTTAGCTTTCTCATCACTCTAGTAGTTTTAAATAATGTTAGTTCTTTTGATTAAATAAGGTGGATGGAATAAATCAGCAGATTTTATTTTTATAATCTATATTTTATCAACAATTTAAAACCTCTCCCTGTTTGCATAGCAGTCATAATTTTAAAATGATCATTGACTGCTGTCCAGTAGCAAGAAGACATTAGTTCCGAATGTATAATGTGAAAGAGCTAATTTGTGTGATTATAAAAAAAAAAAAAAAAAAAAAAAGAGAGAAGTATGTCTGGTGCTCTCTTTAAGATGCCAGTGAATCCTCCTGAGTGATCAAATCAACATCTTGTGCCTGATTGTCCCCTCATGCTGGTCTATGCCAGAGTTAATCCATTGACTGATGAAACTGTATTGATTTCCATAGTGGTGAGTGGGAGAAAAACAACCTTTAGCGCTAAAATAAGAACATTTCCCTGCTACTTACAACAGCAAATTGCAAGTTAGGACCCAATCCTGCAAACTTCATTCTTCCCAACCTGTATCTTTGAAGCCTTCTGGTGGGGTGCTCTAGATTGGGTGTGCTGCTTTCTGGGAAGCATCACTGAAATGTTGAGTGGCCATTTCTCCAGCCTCTCCCTCCATCTTGCTGGTTTGGGTAGCAGGGGCTTCTGGCCTTTTGTGCGTTGTGACATGGAGTTAATTTATAGGCCGTTGGTAATTTTTAGTTGCTACTAGTGCTAGCAGCAAGAATACTGGTATTTGAAGAGATAGCGTTAAGAACTGGTACCTCAGATTGCCCGAGATAAAATATAAAAACTCATCACATGTACGTAACTGTGTTCCATAGAGAAAAAAAATTGAATAGCTTTTCATATTGATATAAAAGTGGGAATCCCAAGGATACTTTTCAGTAGTTCTGAATGTCTTCCTCCTAACTTTAGATCCTTATCTGCTCTTTGTAATGATCATCTTTGAATTTGCAGTCAAACACACTCTTCATTGCATTCATTATTTGACCTTGACAAATTCAAAGGCAGTAAGTGACATGAAATTCAAGAGCTGAGGTAAGAGAGAATGTGCGGGTTCTTCAAGCGCTTGCTCGTGTCCATTCCATATTAGGTGTGTGTGCTTGCCACATGCACCGGTGCCGGAAGTTTTTGCCTTACCAGTATCCTTAGGGGACCAGCTTTGGTGCCCTCTGGAGTGGCGCCCACATGGCGCGGTATCGGGGCACCGCCAGCTCCTCTCACCCTCAGTTCCTTCTTGCTGCCAGTGACGGTGCTGGAACATCTGCTACTTCAGCTAGCGTTGTCTCGTTCTCTGCTCGCACAAACTCTGTAGAACTTGTGGTATAGTTGTAGATAGTTATTGTTACTGTTAATTACCTTTAGTAGTAGTTCTTTAAGTCTTCGCTGCCAACTATAAGCAGAGTTCTTCAGTTTACGTATATTGTCACAGCTTCATCAAACCTGATGGAACTATACCAATTTACAATTCAATACCAATTCAACTGAGGGCCTGGCCCCTAATAGAGGAAAGGTACAGCCTGAAGCAGTGTTACCAAACGAACTGCTGGATTTAAAAAAAAAAAATCATTTTATTTGTAAGTTTTAAAATGTCCACGAACATGACATTAATTTACTGTACATGTAAATTCTCTATATTAAAAAATAGCTAACTAATCTAGCCAACCCATGTCAAACAAGAGAATACAGTGTTGTGCCCCACTGTACATTTTAAAAACGGCAGTTTGGTCAGAGGAAGAGAGATGCAACATGAAATATATTTCCTATCTTGTAATTCCCACGTCAATAGTGCATTTAAAAATGTGCATGAAACAGTGACTATATCAGCCATGCTAAGCAACCCCCCCTCCAGTTCATCAGATGAATCAAAGTAATTTGTTCTCATTTGAAAAAATGTGAGTGTTGTAACACAATGGGTCACAGGCAGGTTACATAGTGGAGGATTCCTAGATTAAAAGAACTTGATAAATGTATCACTTAAGTCATTTGTGTTATGCCATGGAATTATTTGACATGTTAGGACTTGTCTAAATGAACACTTAGTTTGTGGCAAGCTGCTGGGCACTAGGTGTCTGTGCGGCCCCTTCTGCTGCATACTAAAAGTGCACTTTAATTTACTCCTGTTTCGAATTGGAGTAGATCAAAGTGCACTAGGGAACTTTTTGTGTGGCAGCAGGGTCCCCATGGACACTGAGTGCACAGGTAGATTTATGTCAACAGTTTGCCATGAAGTAAATGCTCATTTAGACAAGCCTTAAGGGAGTGCTGCAATTACACCTTCTTCCAACTCCCTCCATGTGTACTCTACACTTGCTTAGACTTCCTTAGGGTATGTCTAAATTGGCGCTGGAAAAATGTAGTTTCTAGCTTGGTTAGACCTTCATGCACTAGCTCTGATTGAGCTGGCATGCTAAAAAGAGAAGTGTAGCCACAGCAGTGTGGGTGGTAGGAGTGGCCAGCTGCCATGAGACTGGTCCCCTTCGAGAACCTAGGTACTTACTTGGGGGCTAGATCCTCCCACTGCTTGCGCCACAGCAGCTACATTTCAATTTTTAGCATCCTCGTTTGACCGGAGCTAGTGCAGCTATGTCTGCATGAGCTGGAAATTAGACCTTCCAACTCCAGTACAGGTGTACCCTGAGATTCTCAATGTGTAATTTGCACATCCCTTTCCACATCACCTTTGAATTTGCCCTCTTAGTGTAACTGATTGTACAAGGGCTAAAGGAGCATATATGCTTCTGTGTGGATCCCGGGATAATGATCAGCTGACAAACTGAGGAAAACTTGGCTTTTTATTTCATTAATTTTACAAGTAATGATTTTGCAAAATGGGATGCAAAGAATCATCAGGATGTGATTCTGTAGGCAGGGGGTTGTGCTAACCAGGGTTTTCAGAACCCAAAGCAGTGATAACTTTTTCTCTCTAGGAGGTGTCAGGAATAAATCAATGGAGGCCCCGCTCATCCGTCTGATAATAACAGTTTTGCACCTAAAACTACTTTTTAAATTAGATCGCTCTCTCACACATGCACGTGCGCACACACACACACTGTTGCAATAGGTTTAGAGTACTCCAAACATTTATAGTTACCTAAAAAGTCTGAAATGGTTTTCAGGGATCAGGGGCCAGGCTTCGGGGGAGGGGGAGGGAGGGCACCTTCCTTCTAGCTGTCAGGTCCTTGCCCAGAGAAAAGCTTCCTCAGACT
Organism: Natator depressus; assembly: GCF_965152275.1. NCBI lineage: Eukaryota > Metazoa > Chordata > Testudines > Cheloniidae > Natator > Natator depressus. The sequence continues at coordinate 31,578,619 of NC_134236.1, forward strand.
CCTCCAAAGGAAATTCTTTCGCCTAATCTTTTATGGCTAGCTTCAAACAAAGCACATAACTATAGTACTTGTGGCACCATAGAGACTAACAAATTTATTTGAGCATAAGCTTTCGTGAGCTACGGCTCACTTCATCGGACGCATGCAGTGGAAAATACAGTAGAGGGATTTTATATACACAGAGAACATGAAACAATGGGTGTTACCATATTCACTGTAACTAGAGTGATCAGGTAAGGTGAGCTATTACCAACAGGAGAGAAAAAAAACCTTTGTACTGATAATCAAGGTGGGCCATTTCCAGCAGTTGACAAGAACGTGTGAGGAAAAGTGGGGGTGGGGAAATAAACATGGGGAAATAGTTTTACTTGTGTAATCACACATCCACTTTTGTAGTCATAATTCTTCAACAAAAAAACTTCAAAAACAGACTCCAACGAGAGACTGCTGAATTAGAATTAATTTGCAAACTGGACACCATTAAATTAGGCTTGAATAAAGACTGGAAGTGGATGTGTCATTACACAAAGTAAAACTATTTCCCCATGTTTATTCTCGTCCCCCCCCCCCACACACACACACACTGTTCCTCACACATTCTTGTCAACTGTTGGAAATGGCCCACCTTGATTATCACTGGAAAAGGTTTTTTTTCTCTCCTGCTGGTAATAGCTCACCTTACCGGATCACTCTCATTACAGTGTGTATGGTAACACCCATTGTTTCATGTTCTCTGTGTATATAAAATCTCCCCACTGTATTTTCCACTGCATGCATCCAATGAAGTGTAGCTCACGAAAGCTTATGCTCAAATAAATTTGTTAGTTTCTAAGGTGCCACAAGTACTCCTTTTCTTTTTGCGGATACAGACTAACACAGCTGCTAGTCTGAAACCCATAACTATAGTGACTCCTAGTGAGTCACCATAGTAACCCCTAATGGGTCACCAATTTGCCTACTTTCAGCAAAACTACTCATTAACTCTTATCAAAACATTTTTAGTCAGAGCAATAATAAAACTGACATGTTAGAGGCACCTAAACCCAAGGTCGCTATTCAGTCACTCTCTTCCATATTCTGTTAACTTTCTGGCCCATCTTCCCATTCTGATAGAAAAGCTGGAAATATGCAGTTACAAGGCCTTGCCTCTCTGAACCTAAGATTTTCCTAGCTATGTGATGTTTGGTTTTCAGCAGGCGGTGGCTGAACATACAAAATTGCTGACTGCAGTACTGTCAAATTCTGGGGTAACAAGCAGGAATGTCAAATTCTGGAGTAACAGCTGGGGAGAGGGGACCTGCGTGTGTTTTATTTTAAATACGTGTTTCTTAATTGGGGGTTAAAAATGGGTGAGAATCTGTTGTTGGGGGAACAGAGTGACAAAGGATTCCTGACTTCATATGAAGTTGCAGTAAATTAGCCTTTGGCATGATGCAGTGATCATTCTGGATTCTCTAGTTTGTGAGATGAGGGTTCAAAAGGAGAACAGTCATTTTTACACCTGTCACTTAAAAATACTCCCAGTTCAGAGCTTTGAAAGAGGATCTAGCATACATTTATTTATATTGGGTGAGATCATCTTTGTTTAAAAAAAAAAAAAAATTCCACCCCAAAGTTCAACCAGTCAGTTCTGAGCACTTTTGACCTTTGTTTGAAAACACAAAATTAGAAGAGCTGCGATATAAATTGTCCAAAGCAGCAGCATTTCTCTTTCTCCACAAAACTGTCCCTTGCCCAGTCATTCAGTCACGCACCCACTCTCACCTGCAGTCTCATGCTCATCCACAGCCACACATCCCCATTCGCTCACACTACACCTCAACCACAGCCAGGCAGATTCTCAGATTTTCTGTGACTTTTTTTTTTTTTGGTCAAGAAGGCAAAACCTGGCCTATTATTATTATTTATTTACTATTCTACTAAAATGTCTAATAACAAAGTGTTTTAGACACACTGTAAGTGGATTAAACATACAGGACTTGATGCTCAGCTGTTCTAAATCAGTGGGGCTCCCCTGTTGTCACTGGGGCCAATAAACCAATGAATACCAGATAAAAAATGCTGTCCAATGGTGTTCTGTCAACTAAATGAGATGTTGAACTAGTTGCATTTGTTGTAGGCAAGAGGATGGCGAGTGCTGAGGGTGTTAGCTAGATAGTGCAAGGGTCTGTTACCATTGTTACTCTGGTCTATGGTATAGTTGTATCAGTTCCTCCGCAGCATCCATTTGGTAGTGTGATCTGCAGTGGTGTGAGGAGACTGGTTTAGACCGTTTCCTTTTAATTTATTATTTTAATCATTATTTGTATTAATGCCCAGGAGCCCAAGTCACAGACCACGACCCAATTGTGCTAGGTGCTGTATAAACACAGAACAAAAACACAGTCCCTGCCCCCCAGAGCTTACAAACTAAATATAAAACAAGAGACAACTTGGTATAGACAGACCAGTAGGGGAGTTCCTGGAAGCAGAGAGACAATATTGAGACAATTTTAATATCAATGACACATTTAATCTTAGGTTATATGTGAAATAAATAAACCACACAAAAAACAGGGCCCATCTTGCCAAGGAGGTAATAAATCTTCAAGGCTAATGTGAATTGTTGCATAACTACCTTTAGTGATTCAAGACGTCATATCATTATCTGGCTTATGCTGCCTGGTGATGTATCTGGCTTACTCTGGAATTCCCTACACAAGCCCTTTAAACCAAGTGCATCTTGTTATTTATAGACATCTGAAAAACAGGTGTTCAGTGGTAAGTGATTTCAAATTGGTTTATCAGGATTGTCACTTCCACTGGTCAATGGCCAATGGTGCAAAATACAACTCGAAAGCCTATTTTTGTGGTGCTTTATTTACAACTATTGGAAAAAGAAACACAAGAATACAAAGCAGAAGGAGCTCAGATGAAGTGAGGTGATAAATCATGCCTAAAGAGAATACTTCATTTAAACCTATAATTAAGAGGAGTGTAATTAAAATGATGCTATACAAAGTATTGCTCTTAATAGAAAAGAGGAACTGGGAAAAACCACCTCTGTATCATGCTAACTTCATTCACTAGCACATTTGAAAGATTATGGTTGTTCCTGGAACAACGTGGCGGCTGAGTTGTGTGGAGGTGTGAGGAGCCTTTGTCAGCAGAGCTCATGAGCTGCCAAGGTGGATTGTTGGCATGGTGCTGGCCAGTCAGAAACATGCAAGCATCATAGAGAAGAGAGGAGATGGAGATCAGGTGTTGAAGTGTTATCAATTATAGTTATCTTACTGTGATTCCTGCTATAATTTTTACTTGGCATCATTTAACCTATGTCCTGTTAATAAATTTGTTTTATTTTTTACTATAAACTAAATCAGAGCTATGTTTTAAATAGAAGGGTGTATTTGTCTTAGTTAAGTAATAACTAAGAAATCCATCCATTTTATTTGATGTGATGTGATTTTGCGTCTTTTACAAGAACAAATGAACTGTCCAGGAGAGGGCTGGACATTACAGAGCACACGGGTTTGGGAAAATTCAGGACAGTGAGTGTGTTGGCATCACCCTGCAAGCAGTAATTAAGGCTGGTGGAAGCCAGAGTGGGGCTCTGTGGCTATGGACAGGCTGCTGGGGTCATAACTGTTGAACCAGGCCTGTCTAGCACACAGACACTCAGGGTGTGACCTGCATGCTGGTAGGCTGGTTGTGAATGTCCCAATCTGAAAGCTACAGCAGCAAAGCATTGTGAGGGCTCCCATGGTTACAGGGCAGGCAGTGACAACTCCTCATTGGTCTGAACGCCATCACACTTGCATCAGAATAGTCAAGGGTTTGTTTGATATTTTAGAGCTTAGTGCAAAGTATATTACAGGAGCACCGTGCACCCTCTTAGACACATTTTCAGAAGGGCTTAGCACCCAGAAGCTCCCATTGTTCTAACACAAGTGTCGAGATGAAGAGGTTAAAATCCTTTATTAGTTGATCTTCCTTTTATATTTCTTCTTGTATCTGAGCCTTTCAAGGTTCTGTAGCTCCGATCTTAGTACCCTTAATAGCTGTCTACTGATTCTATATAGAGCTAACTCATCACTGTAGGACTTTTTTCTTCCCCCACCCCCATCTTCAGCTGCCACCTGGGTCACTCTCCATAATGTCCAGTGGCAGATCCCTAACTGATATATTGTAACCCACTATTATGCAAGGTCATTAGAATGAACAGATCACTGCTTAGTTTCAGTTCTTTTGCCACTAATATTTTTTCTCCAAGAAATCCATCCATTTTATTTTCTCCACTCAATGATAATTATGTTGACAGTTTTGCTTTTGAGGTTGTATAGAGTCTTTTATCCAAATGAATCTAGATAGCACTTCACAAATTTTACTGATGGATTATACGTGGTTTACATATAGGAACTTCTTTGCCTACTACTGTAGTGCACCCAACTCTGGGTTGGAGTACCACAACTATGTAACAGTACATACTACACAATAATCTAAGATAAGGAATGAAGAATACTGTACCCAATTGAAATTACAAAGTAGTCAGGAAGAATTACCTAAAAAGGAATTTGCCCAGGGAGAACCAGGGCTAACTTTATTACTACCTCCAGACATTTAAATTCACATTTACACATGAGCAGCAAATCTCAATGAAAAGCAGAAAATGGGATGTTATCCCCTGTTTTCAGGAAAAAAGCAAAACACCCAGCAACAAAAAGCCTTTATTCTCTGCTATAAGGATTCACTTTTTCCCTATATTCTACAGATTCTGTCCTAAAAGTTAAGACCACGGCACTTGCCAAGCATGAAATAAAGAGGACCCCGTAGCAAATACATCATCAGATGTGGAAGAGCGAAGGAAATTCAGGAAGTAACATAGAACTCTACAATCTGCTGCAGTTATTAAATCACTGAATGCTTCACTGGAAAACAAAAAATACAACCACTAGTCTTCATATTAGTTCCACAAAGGCCTTTCTGTAAATTCTGACCCTTGACTAAACTTTATTTCAGGGACAGATTTTGAAAGCCATTGAATTGCCAGAGGGTGATGAATGATAATACTGCTGCCATGACAGATGCTGACATTTTTCCATTATGTACAGGACTGTGTCAAAGTCACCCCCATTACTGTAGATAAAATAATGGGAAGTTTACTGAAGGCTGACAAAACCCTCTCAGGAAAGTTTATAGGGATTGCTGTGATCAACAATCATCCAAGGCCTTGGGTGCTGTAAAATGACACAGCTCCACTGACGTCAGTGGAGCGATGCTGTTTTACACCAGCTGAGGGGTCGGGTCTAATGTTTTAGCATTCCTCCTGGGAACCCATTTTGTGTGAGTTTGTCCTGGGAGCTTTGCAAGTGCAGCTTTATTTACCCTACTGTGCTCTAGAGTTAGGACTCCTGATTTGTATACTCATCTTTGTCTTGAAAATAGTGTAGGTTTCCCTATGTGCAAAATGAGGATAGCAATACCTACTACACCGAACTGCTGAGTGTCTTTTACACCCATTTTTCACTCACTTACACTTATGTTTTAAAGTTTTCATAGATTCCAAGGCCAGAAAGGACCACTGTGATCATCTAGTCTGACCCGAATAACACAGGCCATAGCACTGCCCCAATATCATTCGTAGAGCACATCTTCCAGAAAAACATCCAATCTTAATTTTAAAAAATTGCTACAATAAAACTGTAATTGAGCTTGCAAATAAAAAAAAAACCAACCCTCCAATTAAAAAAAAACATTTAACTTAGATTTTTTTCTTTCCTGATTCATTTGTTCACATTCCAGTTCAGATCAGGGTTTGGGCAAGGATGACATATTTGGCCAAGACAAATTAAAGCTGTGTACCCTTCTCCTTTAAAGAAAAGGAGGAGGAATCATAGAAGATTAGGGTTGGAAGATACCTCAGGAGGTCACCTAGTCTAACCCCCTGTTCAAAGCAGAACCAACACCAACTAAATCATCCCAGTCAGGGCTTTGTCAAGCCGAGCCTTAAAAACCTCTAAGGATGGAGATTCCATGACCTCCCGAGGTAACCTATTCCAGTGCTTCACCACCCTCCTAATGAAATAGTTTTTTGTAATATTCAACCTAGCCCCCCCCCACCCCACAACTGCACCTTCAGACCTTTGCTTCTTGTTCTGTCATCTGTCACCACTGAGAACAGCCTAGCTCCATTCTTTTTGGAACCCACCTTAAGGTAGCTGAAGGCTGCTATCAAATCCCCCCTCACTCTTCTCTTCTGCAGACTAAAAAAGCCCAGCTCCCTCAGCCTCCCCTCATAAGTCATGTGCCCCAGCCCCCTAAACATTTTCGTTGCCCTCCGCTGGACTCTCTCCAATTTGTCCACATCCCTTCTGTAGTGGGGAGGCCCAAAACTGGACGCAATACTCCAGATGTGGCCTCACCAGTGCCGAATAGATGGGAATAATAATTTCCCTTGATCTGCTGGCAATGCTCCTTCTAATGCAGCCCAATATGCTTTTAGTCTTCTTGGCAACAAGGGCACACTGTTGACTCATATCAAGCTTCCCATCCACTGTAATTCCCAGGTCCTTTTCTGCAGAACTGCTGCTTAGCCAGTTGGTCCCCAGCCTGTAGCAGTGCATGGGATTCTTAGAATCATAGAATATTAGGATTTGAAGGGACCTCAGGAGGTCATCTAGTCCAATCCCCTGCTCAAAGCGGTACCAACACCAACTAAATCATCCCAGCCAAGGCTTTGTCAAGCCGGCCCTCAAAAACCTCCGAGGATGGAGATTCCACCATCTCCCTAGGTAACCCATTCCAGTGCTTCACCACCCTCCTAGTGAAATAGCTTTTCCTAATACCCAACCTAGACCCCCCCCCACTGCAACTTGAGACCATTGCTCCTTGTTCTGTCATCTGCCACCACTGAGAACAGCCAAGCTCCATCCTCTTTGGGAACCCCCTTTCAGGTAGTTGAAGACTGTTATCAAATCCCCACTCACTCTTCTCTTCTGCACACTAAATAACCCCAGTTCCCTCAGCCTCTCCTTGTAAGTCTTATGACTGACCCCTGGGGCACTCACTTGATACCGGCTGCCAACTAGACATCGAGCTGTTGATCACTACTCATTGAGCCCAACGATCTAGCCACCATATAGTCCATTCATCCAATCCACAATTTTTTAACTTGCTGGCAAGAATACTGTGGGAGACCGTATCAAAAAGCTTTGCTAAAATCAAGATATATCTTGTCCACCGCTTCCCCCATATCCACAGAGCCAGTTATCTCCTTATAGAAGGCAATCAGGTTGGTCAGGCATGACTTGCCATTGGTGAATCCATATTGACTGTTCCTGATCACCTTCCTCTCCTCCAAGTGCTTCAAAATGGATTCCTTAAGGACATGCTCCATGATTTTTCCAGGGACTGAGGTGAGGCTGACCAGTCTGCAGTTCCCTGGATTCTCCTTCTACCATTTTTTAAAGATTGACACTATATTTGCCTTTTTCCAATCATCCGGGACCTCCCCAATTGCTACAAATTTTCAAAGATAATGGCCAGTGGCTCTGCAATCACATCAGCCAACTCCCTCAGCACCCTCAGATGCTTTAGATCCAGGCCCATGGATTTGTGCTGGAGGAAAACAGAGAGGGTCCAAATATGAGTACTATATTTATTTCCCTTTAAATTCCTATACTTATAGAGAATATTGCAAACACTGAGGCAGTATTATTCAAGGCAACGGACTAGTTTTTAAGAGTGATTAATATATTTATCGTTATTTTACATTAGCAAAAGTAGCTGGGATTTTAGATGGCAAATCAATTTATTTAGAAATGCTTTTTAAAATGGGTGTTCAACAGCTGGCTTTTTGTAGGAGGAATGAATTAATAGGGACAATGTGTAGCACTGACTAGTACGTCAACAGAAATAGATGAAGTGATAGCAGCATCAGCAACAGTGTGCTTCTCTCAGGAGAAATGCTGGTGCTGATGCAGTTTTTAGCAACTTCAAAGAGCTGTTAGGGAGCCTCGAGGAAAGAATGGTAATGGTGTTTCTTCTATGTATATTCTAATGTGTTCAGTAGTAGCACAGCAGATTCCAAATCTGACAGAAAGAAAACAATATACATTCCTATTGTCTGGTGAACAGGCACCCTTGGTTTTCTTGTTAGTTTTGGGTAGCTGTTCAAAGGATTCCTGCTGTGTGGTCCAAGATCAATCAAAGAGAGACTCACCTCCCCTAAAAAGCATAGAACCATAGGGTTAGAAGGGACCGCAATGGTCATCTAGTCTAACCTCCTGCCAAGATGCAGGATTTGTTGTGTCTAAAGCATCCAGGACAGATGGCTATCCAATATCCTTTTGAAAATCTCCAGTGAAGGAGTTTCCATGACCTCCCTACGCAGTTTGTTTCATTGTTCTTACAGTTAGGAAGTTTTTCCTGAGATTTAATCTAACTCTGCTATGCTGTAGTTTGAACCCAGCCTCTTATCCTGCCCTCTGTGGCAAGACAGAACAACTTTTCTCCGTCTTTTTTTACGGCAGCCTTTCAGGTATTTGAAGACCACTATCATGTCCCCCTTTAATCTCCTCTTTTCCAAATTAAACATACCCAGTTCCTTCAGTCTTTGCTCATATGGCTTTCAGTCCATCCCTTTGATCAGGCCCACTGACAGCAATTCCGGACCCCCGGGCAGAATAGTCAATGGGCCCCCCACGCGTTCACAAGCTGCGCCCGCGGTCCATTTCGACATTTCGGCAGTGCTGCGCCTGCATGGCTGGTGCCCAGTGAGCTGCCGGCTGTGCTGCTGAGCACGCTCATTTGGCACTGCCAGGGCTTCCACATGCCTGCCCAGTAGGGTTGCCAACTGTCTAATTATGCAAACCCCCAAACCCTTGCCGTGCCCCTGGACCCACCCCTTCTGTGAGACCATGCCCTGTCCCACCCCTTCTCTGAGGCCTCGCCCCCTGCTCACTCCATCCCCGCTCCCTCCATCACTCACTCTCCCCCACCCTCACTCACTTTCACCAGACTGGGGCAGGGGGTTGGGATGCATGGTGCGGGCTCTGGAAGGGAATTTGGGTGTGGGAAGGGGTGGGAGGTCAGGCTCTGGGAGGGAATTTGGGTGTGGTCTCTGGGACGGACTTTGGGTGCAGGAAGGGTTCGGGGTGCGGGCTCTGGGAGGGAGTTTGGGTGCAGGGTGCAGAATCTAGGCTGGAGTAGGGAGTTGGAGTGCACGAGGAGGTGGGGAGGGGCGTGCGGTGCTTACCTCGGGAGGTTCCTGAAATAAAATACAATAAAATAAATAAAAAATAAAATAAAAATCGGATAATTGATGCCAATTTTTTGATGGACTTTTGATAACACTAGTGTTTTCTTCAGGAAAAGTCATAGGTTCATACAGAGAAAAAGACCTATTGAGAACCCTTTGACTAAGTGATCCAATCTAGGATTTATGAACAGGTTTCAGGGTATTGTGACCAGGCTTCTCCTCCTCACTAGATGGGAAGGAGAGCCCCAACACTTTTTTCGGTTGTACCCAGGGATCCTGGAACAGAAAAGGTTGAGAACCATTCCTCTAGTCTGTCCCCTGCCCAAAATAGAATTGTGCCTTCTAATATATATTCTGGTGCTTTGCCCAAACTAGTTTTAAACCACCCAGTTGACAAGATTTCCAATATTTCATCTGGGAGATTGTAACAGCCTCGTATAGATCTTAGGGAATTCTTCAATATATACAATTTGTTCTTTGCAATATTCTGGCTCAATATTTCCAGTTGTAATTTAACCCATTACTCCTATTTATGTCCCCATTTATCAGACGAAACTCCTTTCCATCCTTGATGTTTACACCCTTCAAATGCAGAGTGCTATGGTTGCTGAGCAAAGCTATGTATTTAACTGCTAATCTTTCCTAATAAGCCAACTCTGACAACTTTTGTTGCTTCTTTGTGAACTCCATCCAGTTGGTAAGTATTTTTCTGGTGATGTGGTGCCCAAAATTCACTGACTGCAATGCTCCAAGGGAAGCTATATGGATGTTAGTATCTGAAAGCCTTTCAAAAGCTGTAGCATTTCAGGTACAGTTTATTTTCAAATAGGCAAAATTATTTGGAGGAGGGCCAATTGGATAAGGATTGTCAGTCTGTACAGACTATAACAGATAACAACATACTCAGAACATTAGCCAGTCAATATATTTCTTATAAATAGTTATATAATGTTTAGTGTAAAAAATGTTGCATGCAACATTAAGGCTCAGAAATTAAGTTTTCCTCTTGAGTAAACAGCTGATTATGTTTATATTTGGATATGTCCTGTATGCCTGGCTTCTTCACAGCTGTTCATATTAGGGTCTTAGTCTCTTCTTTTGTACCAATATAAAATTGATGCAAGTCTCTGATTCTGCAAAGACTTTCATACATGCTTCCCTTTTAATTGTGTGAATAGTCCCAGTAAAGTCAATGAGACTATGTACATACTTAAAGTTAACCATGTGCTCAAGTCTTTGGGTAATGTACCGATCACTATATATTACATGTCCCCTTTCCGTGCCTGATCAACAGACAATATAGATCTATTACATCTTTCTTAGCTTGAGATCATGGTTCCTTAGCTCAAGATGGTTTTAGCTCTGGAGGTCCCAGTTGTCGACCAAGATGGGGGTCATTGCATAAGTGGGGTCTATCTGGGATTCAAAGTGCTGTGGGACTAAGACACTTGGGACACTCTGTTTAGAGGAAGTATGTAACTCATTCATCAATGTGTGTTATGTATCACTCTTTGTGCCAAATTCCACAGAGGATATGACTCTATTACGGGCCGCACTTATACAGCTTGGCTCTTTAGCTCAAACATTAAATGCCAATGTTTTTAGCTCTAGAAGTCCCCAGTTTAGTTCCTGATGTTGGCCGAGATGGTGGCCGTCAACATTTTCAGGATTAGGGCCTTTATGAAATTGGAATCAGGCCCTGGGTATTTCCTTCTTATCCATAATAGCATATTGTAATAAGAGCCGATAGTAATACCTTGCCTCAAATTGAATCAGTGATCCAATTTTATAAATGCTCACCTTGGCACTGAAAGTGCTTTGATGCTGATATGTTCAGCTTAAAATAATGGAACCCTTGTACTATGTGCTTATTTAATTATCTCAAAATTGATCAGACAAACCTGTATCTGGAAGACAACTTTGCTTTGATACAATCTCCATAAAACCTTTATTCTTTAAAAGGTCAGTTGATCAGTTAAGGCTCCCTTGATTATTTTCTACTATTTACTGTGTGGAGGTGTATGGACAGTTATTGAATATTTGAACATCTGAAGTGTGCTTGATAGTTCAGTTTATTTCTTCAGGCGCACACTATGCCCGATTCCTTAAAAAGTCTAAAACCCAAATTGCCCTAATTCCAATCTCATTTACATCAAGCTCACATTGGTGTAACTACATTGACCTAGCGGAGTTACCCTCAATTTACAGCAGTGTAATTGGGCACCACATCCTATTCATAAGATCAGCTCACAAGAGGCCCTCTTCTGATGATTCTTGCCATTCTGTGTGGCAGAGACAGGGTAGGAGCTAGGAGTATCAGCCCCCTCTTCCTCTGGGGGAGCTCTGGAGGGCGGCCTGCAGGTCAGAAGTGGGATTGGTTTGGGGGATGGACTCAGAACTGGCAGGGAGGCACAAAGTCTTGGGATCCTAGCTTGGAAAGGGGAGCTGGTGCTTTCATTGTGTGAGGGTGAATGTTAATGCCTTAGTAGCCACAGTCAGGGAGAATTTAGAGAGTCCACTCACAGAAATGTGCATCAAGGCTATCCTCAAAAACACAGGAAGACTGTAGTGGAATGACATTGCAATGAACTTCTCCCAAAAAACACTTCTATTCTTGAAGCAACCCATCTGTTTATGAGAAACCCAGTACATTGGGGAGATACTATTGGCAAACTGATGCAAATTCATCCTACTGCATTCCCAAAAAGTAACTTATGCAAGTGTTTGCAGGGTGGGCTCATAGTTGTCTGAACTGCAGCAGTCGCTGCCTATGAGCTACTGTATGTGTCTATAATCAGGCTGACAGAAGAGAACTATAGCAAATGGAAATTGCCATTTCTATAAGACTCTCGGAAATAAACAATAGAAGATACTTTCAGGGCCACGTGCATGCATATGTAAATAAAAACAGGCTCAAAAATATGTAAAGATGATGTAAGCTGTCCAGGCAATTCCCATTCTTTATTGGACAATATCCCCCATGTCTGTTTGCAAACCTCCCCGAACTTTTCACTTCTCCCCTTCTATAATCACTCTCCTGCCCTGGAAATGGTGTCATCCTACAAGGTAAAATTTTAGAATAGCTGTACCTTAAATTATTATTATAAATATGTTACAACAACATGTTGTTCATTATATATGCTACTATATTATGCTCTGTCACTAATTGCTAAGGCTTGGATCACAAGTAAATTTTGTGTGAAAAGAACTATCCATGACAGTGTCTTCCCCTATCATTCTGTTGGTGGCCTTTTCTCCTAGAAACTAAACCTGCCCCTGAACCTCATGGACTTGCAAAAGAAGAAAACCACCCATGGAAGACCAAAGCCTCGAGAGCAGGGGAGGCTTAGTTGAAAAGATAACAATAGAGCTCATAGCTTACACTATCTATTTCACCTAAGCTCATGAGGCCAGAGCAGGGGCAATCATTTTCTTCCCTCAACCCATCTAGTTGCTACTCTCTCCACCTGAATTGACCGCAAACCTATGAAGGGTCCCTCCATGGAAGTGGTCCCCAAACTTTTCACAGTCGTGTCCCCCCTTATCCCTGTCTGCATCCCCCCAAGAGCCAGGAGCAGGGTCATGGCTCTGGGGGAGAGGGTACATGGACAGAAATAAGGGGGCTGAGGCTGGGCCACAGCTGAGGAGAGGGCTGGGGCTGGGGCCACAGCCAGGGTCCAAGGCTGGGGGCAGGGCTGGGGCTGGGATCAGAGCTGCGGCCAGAGCAGAGCTGGGGACAGAGTGGGGCTTGGTGGTGCTCCCTCCCTGCTAGGGTTGCCAACTTTGGTTGGACAAATTCCTGGAGACTTTAAAGATTAATCTTTAATTCCTGGAGACTCCAGGACAATCCTGGAGGATTGGCAACATTATCTGCCTCCCACAAGGGCTGATCCAGGCCCTGCCATGCTCCCCCAGAAACGTTTCTCCACGCCCCACAGTTTGGGGACTACAGCTCTATGGAGTGTACGCTTAGCAGTCAGTATTGCAGAGGCAGCTGATCCTCCCCATTGTCTTGAGACGGGGTAGAGCCCTGTGTGGATCTAAGGGGGCTTTCTAACCCTCAGAATAGCATCTTCCCTCCCACTTGGAATAAACATAAAAATAATAGGAATGGCTGAAACTAAACAGCCATTAGCCAACAGCTGGAAACTGACCTTCAGCCTGTAGAAATCTCCTCAGCCTTGCTTCAGCATAGGTTCCAGCACCAGTTGGAAAAGAGGGATGAGCTAACATAACTTTTGAGGGGGGAACCCTCGATATTTCCCCAAAGGAAACTTGAAGGCAGGTGGATTTTGAATTCTAAAGCCTAAACTCTTCCTGAACAGTAAAAGATTTAAGACCAGATTCTGATCTGTTTGGGTAACATTCAGTAGTGCTCTGAAGTCAGTGAAATAATCCAGATTTACACTGGGTTCACTGAGAACAGAATCAGACCCAGAGTAGCCTCAAGTCCTTTAAATCTCTATTACTTTACAGAAACCATTTAGGCTTCAGAAATGACTATTCACAATCAACCTACCCTCAAGTTTTCCTTTGGGAAATGCTGAAATTTCTTCATGCAATGGCTCAAGTATCTCGTTCGCCCATGAATCACGTGGAAATAGGTATTGGAAGTTATACTGCTCATGTGGCCAGTGGAATTCATATACGTAAATAACGAAAAGGTTGGGCCCTTAGACAGCAATTATTTTTTTCTACTTGTCTACAGAAAAACAAGGTATACCAGACAGCTTCACAGTTTTTGAGCCCTTGAAATCAAATCCAGGGACCAGTAAGTGACTACTACTAACGTGTGTGCCTTTTACATTTTGATAGACTATGTTAATCCAAAATGCCTTTTTTGTGGCTATTTTGGTAGATTAAATAGCCCAGGTGATTGATTTTGAGACATTGTTCATGCCACTGCTAGAAATTGCAATCAGTAACAGTTAAAAATAGACATTAATCAAAATGGCAGGTGGTACCAAATCAAAGTATATTACATCAAGACTCGTACCTTTATCGTAAAGTTACCTAAAAGTTACCTTATCAGAAGTTACCATAAGGTGACTTTCAATACAAATTGAGGGTGTTAAGCCCAATCCTAAAAGATGCTGTTATTTTGGAGAGGGTAGACGCCTTGAGCCGGTTTCTCATTTACACAGAAAACTTGTCTTCATGTACTACACTGATATAGCTCTTTAGTGAAGATGCTACTATTGGTGTAATTAATCCACCTCCCCAAGAGGTGGTAGATATGTCAGCAGGAGAAGCCCTGACATCAACATAGAGCTGTCTATAATGGGGATAGGTCATATAACTACATCCCCCTGAGTGATGTAGTTATACCTACATAGGTCTATAGTGTAGACTGGCCTAAAGCCCCTTTTATACTCTCTACCAATGTACAGAGGTCTTAAAGAGGGATTCCATTTGTAACCAGACCCTTTTACACTGCTAAAGTAGTGAAAAGGAGAATCAGGCCCCTTGTATTACTCTTTTTTTGTTGGTTAGATTTTGTCTCTAGACATAACCTAAAATAAGTATTGGCACTTACCTGCTTTGCCTCAGGAGTGTTACAGGGAAGGAACTGTGCCCCTTTCTTTCCCTAACTTGCTTCAGCGGGCAATAACTTGCTGCAGGCCTACAAAAGCAGCAAATTACCGCCCCATCAGGCTGACTTAGTTGATTTCAGTAGGACAACTCACCTGTTTCATGTTAGGCAAATGCTTCAATTCCTTGCTGAATCCCTACAAACACAGTGGGTGGGAGGAAGCCTACTACCTATTTTAGTACCTAACATCAAAGACACTCAGATATCACAGTGAGAGTTAACCTTATTAGAAACCCTGTTTTCAGTGTGATTACTTACATGCTTCAGTGCCTTGCTACATCAGGGCCTTAAAGTGCACAGCTGAGGGAGGATTTGCTTTGCATGACTGGCTAATTTAGCTGCAGGGTGAAAGGGTACCTTACCAGTGCACTAGGACAGAGGCAGGAGCTCCATAAACCTCATTCATTTCAAAGGGGTTGAGAAAGGGCTCCTGGATGCCTGTGCATTTTGTAACGCAAATATCTTGACAGATGATTATAATGATGTCTTATGTCCAAATCTTAACTTAAGCATTCAAATAACCACACACACACACACACACACACACACACACACGTGTATTTGCATCCCCTTCCTGTGTGTTTGGGTGTCTGTATGCATGTGCATTGGCATAATAGTTGTGTGTTTAAATTGGGTACCCAAAAAAATTCTTGAACACTTGGGAAGTTAGATTTCTGGTGTCTTATGTGACAAGACATCTGCTCAAAGTAAAATAGACATTGTCTGTTTGAAAAAACAAAACAAAAAATTGCACAGATCAAAGTAAAAGAATGGGCTTGGGGAGGAGAATTATCTAGTAGCTGGAATTGGGAACTAGGACATTTGTGTTATATTCCTGGACCAGCCACAGAACCACTGTGTCACTTTGGCCAAGTTACATTGTCACGGCCAAATTTCCAGTGGATGTCAACTGCACAGCTCCATTTACTTTAATGGAGCTTCACCAATTTACAAGAGCAGAGAATTTGCTTCTCACTGCCTGAGATTGCTGCTGTAAAATGAATACAATAATAGTTACCTTATAATGATGATATGAGACTTAATATTTCCAAAGCTCCTTGGGATTCTCAGGTGAATGGTGCTATAGCTGTACAAATAAGTATTTTAAAAAAGGATAGCCAGAATTTTAATATAAGACTATAGAACCTAAAGTGATAGAACTGCTGGCTCTGAATACTATTTCAAACCATTCACTTGGTCAGATTAGTCAGAAGCGGTTTCCCAGACTGATTTATGCAGGCCCTTGACCACTGAACTTTAGAGAATCTTTGACATCAGAAGACAAAATAAATGGAAATTGTTGAAACTCTCCCTTTTACTGTCCCTGCCAAAATAAAAACAAACTCATTACTATTTTATGGTATGGTCATATTGGGAATGTCTGCCTCCTTATTTTGAAGATTGAATTGTTATTTATTAAAGGAATACGTAATCAAAACTAAGAGGTAATAGATCATTTCATACTGAGATCAAACTGTTTAACATTGCTTTTAGAAAAATGTAATAAATGACAAGTACTGTACTTCGGCTGCTTAGGGAGAGTAGGTATTAAAAGAAGCATTTTAAAACAGACCTGGAAGAAGTCTTGAAATCCTATTTATTTACAGATTAAAGGCCTGATTCAAAGTCCAATGAAGTCACTGGGAATCTTTCCATTGACTTCAGTGGGTTTTAGACCAGGCCCCTCGTTGCCAAAATAAATAAATATTTTTTTTAAAAAGGTAGGAAACCTGTATTTTATATTGATGTATTTCTTCCATCTGACTTGCTTGTTTGTCTCATTCACCCATTATGCCTTGTCTTTTGAATTGTAGACTCTTGGGGTTGAGACTGTTGTTTTCTATATGTGCAGTGACTAGCACTTTACTACTTTACTGGCCTCTAGGTGTTATCACAATACAAAAATTAATTAACAATGTTGATGACCAGCCAGCAGATTTGATTAACTCAAGAGCAGATGACTTCATAAGGTTCCTTAGAGACTTTCTATGCTGCCTGTTCCGTGATGAAAGTTGTAGAACTATCACTATTTTGTTTAAGGGTATGATTTTTTTTTTAACCAAAATAGTTATACTGGTAAAAGCCGTAGTGTGGACACCGTTATACTGATATAAAGGTGACTTATACTGGTAAAAAGAAAAGGAGTACTTGTGGCACCTTAGAGACTAACCAATTTATTTGAGCATAAGCTTTGTGTGTATAAAAAGGTCTTCTACACTTTCCACAGTATGCAGCCGATGAAGTGAGCTGTAGCTCACAAAAGCTTATGCTCAAATAAATTGGTTAGTCTCTAAGGTGCCACAAGTACTCCTTTTCTTTTTGCGAATACAGACTAACACGGCTGTTACTCTGAAACCTGTCATTATACTGGTAAAGATATTCCTAGGGTTGCCAACTTTCTAACCACACAAAACTGAACACCCTTGCCCCACCCCCTTCCCCTTGGCCCTGGCCCTGCCCTGCCCCTTCTCCAAGGCCCCACCTTCTGCTCACTCCATCCCCTCCCTCCGTCGCTCACTCGCCCCCACCCTCACTCACTTTCACTGAGCTGGGGCAAGCAATTGGGGTGTGAGAGGGGGTGAGGACTCCATCTGGGGGTGTGAGCTCTGGAGTAGGGCTGGGGATGAGGGGTTTGGGATGCAGGAGAGGGGTCAGGGCTGGAGCAGGAGGTTGGGGTGCAGAGTGCAGGTTCTAGCCTTAGTTAAAAATTTTAAAGGAGCTGAGATGATTAGCTTCAAGTATCTACAGAGTGGTACAGTATGTTCCATATTTCAGGGTTTTACAGTACATCAGCGCTAGAGGAGGATGAAGCACCAGGAGCCAAATTCTGGTGTCTCAGACTCAGACTTTAAGGTCAGAAGGGACCATTATGATCATCTAGTCTGACTCCTGCACAATGCAGGCCACAGAATCTCACCCACCCACTCCTGCAATAAACCTCTCATCTATGTCTGAGCTATTGAAGTCCTCAAATCATGGTTTAAAAACTGCAAGTTAAGGCACCCAACCAACCTTAATTCTGCCCTCTGCTGACACCATAAAGGGAAAACTTCTAACATGTCTTTAAAAAAAACAGTTTAATCTAATCTGGGACTACAAACAAAATACCTTAATCATAACACCAGTTATTGCAGAATGTCACTACAAGACAGAGTTAAGTTTGTTCATTTCCATACATGGATTGTTTAGAAATTAAATGATCTCATTTCAGTAAGGGCCATAGATATCACTCTGTCACATGCCCTTTGCAAATGTGCTGTACAATCATATGCTCATCTCATCAACATCTGAGAAAGATCTTATTTTGTTTCTGCCAAACTATGTTCTAAAGGGCAACAAAAATACCCTCATCTTTCCTTAAGTGTGGTGCCCAGAACTAGACGTACTCCAGCTGAGACATCAGTACTGAATAGGACAATTACCTCTGTATCTCACATATAGTCGTTAATACACCTCAATGATTTTAGCCTTTTTTGCACCTGCATCACATTGACTCATTCAATTTGTGATCCACTATAACCCCCAGCTTTCACTTTGCATTAATTCTAGTTCTGTGCATGAAGTAGAAAATGCCACTCCAAACCTTCATCATTCACAATAAGACCCTCCCCCCCCCAATTTTATGAGATTGGTTTAGAAACTATAAGATTTAAAAACTAATCAATCACTTCATTTTTCAACAAACTTACCTGACTCTTTCAGTCTTATCATCAGGAACATTAGCACTGGGGTTGGTAGTTGCTAGGAAGTGTATCACTTATTTTCCATTAATCCAAAAAGCTGATGTGCACTTCTCACTGGAGGAACAATTTTATGGCAGAATGTTTTATGCACATGGCTCAATAAAGGCCCAATCCTGCAATAGGTTGAGCACCCTGGGCTTCTACTGAAGCAAATGGAAGTTGCAGTTTTGCAGGATCAGGGGTATGGAGTTTAGATACAGATCCCAGGTTTTGGGTTGGGTGATCTGTGTCTAATGGCTAGAGATTAAAAATATTGAAGTACATGGTAGCCAGTGTAATATGGATTTACAGCTAGAGTTTTAAATAAATAGTTTATTTGATCATTATAATTTTGGTTGACCTGAAACTATTTGTGAATTACACACAAATAGTTTAAAGCTTTCACAAAATGGCTGGAGGTGGTAGAGGTGCTCCATCTGCCACTCTCCCTTTAACCTTTAGCCTTCACCTGAGATGTGGAAGATCCAGATTTGAATCCTTGCTCTGTAATAGATCTGAAATGGACTCTTTCAATTCACCAAAAATTCCAAAAAATTTCAGATTCCATTCACTCAGCTCTATCTAAAACGAGTAAAATGAGTGTTCTCTCGGTACAGGATGAAAGAAAAACACCTAGTTATGTTTCATAGCTTCTCCCTGGTGGACAAGTTAGTTGATCAATGAGTATGGAAATCAAAGACAATTTGGGATTGCCCACATCCTCTAAGTATCACTTGAAAAGTTAGACATGAAAATTAAGTGTGTGTCTTAGTGAAAGTAGTACTTGTTGCGCAGACCTCAGAGTGTAGTGAAGGATAATCACTAACACTTATGCTTCAATTCAATGCTAGAATGGCAATGAGAAAATTATTTTGGAGCCTGGGATCTTGAATTTTAATTGCCATCTTACAATACTGAATAAGTATTGATTCAGATGCAATTAAGGTATAAGACAGAGCTTACCTTAAATTGCAGTTAAGGT
Source organism: Natator depressus (assembly GCF_965152275.1). Classification (NCBI taxonomy): domain Eukaryota; kingdom Metazoa; phylum Chordata; order Testudines; family Cheloniidae; genus Natator; species Natator depressus. The sequence goes on from NC_134236.1 coordinate 31,598,154, forward strand.
CTATACAATTTAACTGTGCATACTAAAATAATAATCGATGCTTGGGATTCTCCTCCTACAGAATGTAATGAATTTCACTTCCACAGTAACGGGAAACATTTTGTGCTAAGATTCTCCAGTGTAAATGTAGAATAACTCTGCTGAAGCCAACTGAGTTACTTTGATTTTACAGTGGAGTAACTGAGAGCAGTATTTGTCCCTTGGCTTCTAATATGGACCTTACAACACTACCACACTTACTGTATATTTCTCCAGGTGTAATAAGCAGATTAGTAGCAGTAATCTCAGTTTGCGTCTTGTCTAGCCCTTAATTTTTGCAGTAGCCGATAGGTTTTTGCTTTACCAGCTGTCTTTTCTGTGTGATCATTAGCCATTTGACCATTGGTGGTTCTTTTATCTCCATTTTTAAAAATATGTGCTTCTATTTATGTACAGTATGACATGGTGATCATGGTGTGCCTGATCCCCACTGGCCCAGATGAAGCGGGGGACAGGCTATTTGTGAAATGTGGATCTTGCATATGATTAATTAAGCACTGCTCTTTTTCAACCAAACACCTGTTCCCCCTTATGTAAAATTTCCATTGCATATTTCTTGTGTTGGTGTGCGAAAACCCTAGTTACACTGCCTGAAACGATCACCTCTAAATGGAAAGGATGAAAAAAAAATGATAAGTCTGCCAAGGATTTTATAGCTCTTGAAATCTCCTAAGGATGAGAAAAAATATGGAAGCAGCAACAGCAGAGGTTTCAAGTCACTATTGGTAACAGGTTGTGTCACTTTCAGTACTTTTTTTTTTTTTTTTTTTTTTTAACCTATAATGGTCTGACTATAGCAGAGAAAGGGAACATCTTGTTTGTCAATTAAGGTAGAGCAATTTACAAAAGACGTTATGACATTGGCCCCACTCTGTCTGTCAGTGTGACAGTCGAGTTAACAGATCAGTGTCTTTTACCTCTCATGTATTTATCATCAGGACAGAATGGATTCAACACTTTCTTTAGTATAGTATATACTTGCCTCCTCTCCAGGAATAATTTGTGTCACCTCTTGTGATTTGTTTCACAAGAAATGGTTGCTTTGGATTTCCTTTTCTGTATGCTGCAGAGAATCATTTGTGTAACCTAGTGTTTATTTAATGAAGGATATTTAATACCCAAAATGAATAGAGGACTGGCTTGATTGAAACATTGTTTGGTTTAGCATAGAAGCCTCAGCTACGGAAGCAACCTTGGGACTCCCATTTGCTGGGCTGGTTGAACTTAGAAGTGTCACAGAGGTAACGGACTTGGATTTATTAACCAATGTTCTGTATTCATTACACCAGTGTAAATCCAAAATAACTCCATTGACTTTGATGTAAGTCAGAGCAGAAACTTGGCCCTTACAGGCTTACTCCCTGCTGCATAGGTCCCTTCTGACAGCAATCCACAGAATAGACTAGCATCAAAAGGACAAGGTGGAACTCCCAATGGGAGAGAGGCTCTGTGGGACTAATCCTGAAAAGTGCTGCGTACCTTCTACCCCTATTGATTCCAATGGATGTTGAAAGTGCTTAGCACTTCAAGGGAGTCCTTTTAAGGATCAGGCCTTTCATTGCATCTACAAGACATTTTGTTTGAAGGTTCAAAGAGAAAAATGTTTATTCCCTAGAATAAAGGGAGGGATGACCTGGATCAGACAAGCATGATGGCATTGCGACCATTTAAAAAATTCACACATGTGAATTTAGTGATTATAAGCACTAGCATGTGAAAATCTTGTTGAGTCAGGAGTGTTGGATGGTTTTGCTTGAACACTTTCCCGAATGGAACTTGCCTCCCTTTTAACAGAATAAAATTAAGGCAAATGATTATGTAAAATAGCTTTTACGTTGGAGGGAGATGGAGTTTAGTACACTGCTTACCGGTCTGTTAAAGGAAACCAACAGTGTCATCTGGCTCAACAGAAGAAAAGACATTTATGAGCAGAGGAGGAATGTGGCCCAAGACAATCATGGTACGGAATGATGGATTTATTTAAGATTCCTATGATTTTGTAACCTGAGCACCCAGCAGTGCTGTTGGTGTGGCACAAGAGTTCTGAGGGAGGTCATTAATGCTGCTAATAAAAAAAATGATTAAATCCAGACACACACACAAAGTACAGGCTTGTGTTCTTCAAGACAATATGCCAGGTCTCTTGAAGCACCTCACCACAAATAGGACCAGGGGCCCCATTTGCCAGAGATCAGGCTCTGAGTTGCCTCCTCTAGTCCTACTGCTGGCAAGGCGGGTGGTCTGGCGCAGTGCTTCTCAAGCTATCAGATGTGGGAGACCGGCAATTTTTTTTTCCAATGTGCGCGCAGACCAGCAGCCGATGGCTCGTGGACCGGCACCGGTCCGCAGACCACCACTTTGAGTAGCACTGGTCTAGAGAGGACTGTTTCCTCCCCCTTTTAGTGCAGGTGTCATTGTCACACAGCTATGCACAAGCATGTTAGCTTTAAGCTAGCTAGCGTGGGCAACAATAGCAGTGTAGAGGTGGCAGCACGGGCTTCAGCACAGGCTGGAAACCAGAGTATGTACCGAAGGTCCCCACCACACCCTCTGGTAGGTAGCCTGTGCCACCACATCAACACTATTGTTACTCAGGCTAGGTAAATGAAAACTAGCCCAGGTTTGCCTACCCATGCTACAATCAAACCTTCACTCGCAGTGTAGACATATTCTATGTGCGAGGAAGAGAAGGGCAGTTTGTAAATGGCAAAAGATGTATTGAGATACAGGATTCCCAAGTGGGCATGTGTTTAGGTCAACATTGCTCAGGAAGGTCAACCTGACTTGGAACTGACTTGGAACAGCTATCAACTCCCCTGCAATTGCTGCCTAATTTGGTAACTGTGCCCAGACTAATCCCCTATTTGCCTTGCGAGAGACCAATAAAATGCAAAAATAGAAAGTGTGGATATTACTGAATCTTCTCTCTTTGTATGAATGTTAAAACTAATAACAATTTAATTTAAATGGTTGGCACAACTAGTAAAGCAGAGGGAAGCAAGCGAAGCACAGAGTGCTTTTGACATTTAAGAGATTCATAGTTTTACATACAAATTTCACCAGCGTATCGGCTGCTGTTCATGAGAGATCAGCTAACAGGGAATTGTTCCTGCTTTTTTAAATTAACTTAATGTTGAAGGTGTGCAAGAATTGGCAACCAGGAACAGTGAACCAACTGTAACTTTATTTCTCATGCATGCAAAAGTTTTACATAGAGTGGGGACCAAGCCAAAATCCAGATCCAAACACTCTTACATTTTGGTAAAGTTAGACTGGGACCTGAACTTTACCTCTGATACTTGTGTCTGTAGTAGGCTACACCAAACCTCCATGGCTGCAAACTCATGCATCAGTGAGAGTTTTCCTGATTACGAACTGACTTAATGAAACAAGAGACTCAGGATTTGGTGACACGGTTTACTAAGGAGAGATCTAGATGCAGAACTCAATCACTACAGGTTGTAAGATGCCTGTGATCCGAGTAAAGGCAGGTCAGTGCTAGATTCCACCCTGAGATTTGTCTTTGAAAGGCACTATCTTCTCAGAGGCTCAAGACATCACTCCCCTGGCAACTTCACAGTTGGTTCTCTGTAACTTCACATACAATTAAGAGAGAATACTTTCCCCAACATTTTCATCTGTGAATATTTTCAAGATGCAGGACAACCAGCAATAGCTGACTCTAATGTAAGGGTGCTGCATTCATCACTGTTTAAATTCACCTGTCGTCAGTCAAGTTGCCCTTGAATTGAATTTGTTTGGTGGAATTTGTCCCAGGTTGCCTTTTCTTCATTTAAAAACAACATAAATCAGGTTTTTTATCATTCATTTCAATAATGTGTTCATGCAGAGCTTTAAAAGTATATTTAATTCTATTTAGTGCAAGCTGTAAGTACAAGCTGTATTTATTAGGATATAACTTTCTCAATCAGTGTCCTTTTTTGGCTGCAGCATAGCCCAAGGGTTCACTCTGTGCCATCTGGTGCAACTGTCTGCTCACCAGACTGCTAAATGAAGTGAGAAGGGGGGAAAATACTCAGATGAAACTCACTGTATTAGAAATACCAATTTGCTTTGTTTCTTCCTCTGTGAAAGGGAAGGTGAGTTTTTCCTGGATTTCTGTACCCCCTTACTAACATTCAGTGGGGGTGTTTTAGTTGCTAGCTCCCAGTACTAAAAAGGGGGGAGGGTCAATGGGGAATCAGGACCCTGAGACTGATAGTCCCCAGGAACAATGGGGAGAGGCCAATGCTCCAGGTTAGCCTGAATAACAGGGTGGGCAGACTAATCAGGGAGTCAGGAGGCCAGGGAGGTCCCATCCTCCATGTGAGCTGGATTTGCCTGGGTCAGACAGAGTGGGGCCGAGCTAAGGAGAAAGCAGGGGCCCAAGCTGAGCTGGGGAGCAGAGCTGTGCCAGATCCAGAGGGACCAGAAAAGCAGCCCAGAGAGAGCAGACCCTGTCTTGGGAGCAGAGCTGCAACCCCAAAGCCAGAGGCACAGCCCAGAGAGAGCAGACTTGCCCTGGGAGCAGAGCTGCAGCAACCAGAACCAGAGGGGCCAGAGAAGTAGCCCACGAAGCAGTGCTGGGAGCAGAGTCACAGAAGCAGCCTGCAGAGCAGACCTGTCCTGGGGGCAGAGCTGCAGCAACCAGAGCCAGAGGGGCCAAAGAAGCAGCCCAGGGAGCTGGAGGCAGAGCAGCAGCAGCAGTGCAGAGACAGAGTGGTGGAGCTGGGGCTGGAGCAGTCCGGAGCTGGGTGCGGTGAGCAGCTGGGGAGAGCAAGGGGGACCCCGGGGTAGCAGGCCCAGCACAGGGAGACGCCTCAGCCAAGAGGCTCTGCAGGCCAGGCTTGGATCGTAACCCCGACAGGGCGGGGGCGACACTGGGAAGAAGGGTCCTACCACTTAGAGCCTGAGAGCGTGTGGCCACCACCAGAGCGAGTGCCCAACCCACAGCATTTCTGCAGCACAGCCAGGGCCAGAGAAGGAGGCCTGGGACTTACAAGGAACAGACTGTGAACTGCCCTGGCATTCCAGAGACACTGTTTGTGATGTTCCCTGCCACAGAACGGGGTGATATGTTTCCTTTCACCTTTCCCATTTTCCCTTATTCTTTTTAAAATTAATTGTTGATTAAATAATTTGCATTTGCTTTAAATTGTATGTAATGGTCAGTGGGTCGGAGAAGTGCCCAGTGCAGAGAGAGTACCCTGGAGTGGGGACACCCTAGCCCCTATCCTAGGTGACCACAGCAGGGTTGGGGGTCGAGCCCACCAGGAATCCTGGGCCCAGCCTTGCTGGGGTTACGAGGACTCTGCCAGACAGGAGAGTGGAAGGGGAGTCCTCAAGGGCAGAGAGGCCACTGGGTAAAGGAAGTGGGAGCGAGGACTCAGATCCTTTCGCTAACCCACGTCACCGGGGTAGTGCAGAAGCCAGGAAAGTTCCCCACAAGAGTGGGACTATTCCCCTGCTTACATCTGCATCATTTTATATTTTTTCAAAGGACACCAGTTTTTAGAAAGTAACTATTGTAAAGGGAAAAAAATAAGAATTCTTTCAAAAGTAATCTCAAAATTATTTACATTTGCAAGTGTGTCATATCACAGTGGCCTAAAATTAATAAGAAATGTAAATACAAATATTAAATATTAACAAATGTATAGCTATTAAGGCCTGAAGGGGCCATTGTGATCTTCTAGTCTGACCTCCTCCATAGCATGGGCCATAGAATTTCACCCAATAATTTCTCCACCAAACCTCATAACTTGTGGTTTTACTAAAACATGTATTTTAGAATGATATCCAGTTTTGATTTAAAGCCTACAGATGATGGAGAATTTACCATATCCTCTTTTTGTTGTAATAGTTAATTACCCTCAGTATTAAAAATTTGCACCTTATTTCTAATTTGAATTTTTAGATTTAACTTCAAAGCATCAGATCTTGTTATACCTTTTGTCTATTAGATCAAGGAGCCCTCTTCTATAATATTTTCCCCTTGTGTAGTTTTTAAAGTACAGTATGTTAAAGCTCATTGACCTCTCATATAAAACTGTTGCATTTGCATTATATTCCTGTATTTCAGATATTGCAGGGCTAATTGTTTTCAATGTATTTTGCTTCAGGGTGGATAAAATCAATTTAAACACATTTCAAAAATTGTAAAATTTAAACTAAAAAGAGGATTATCTTTAAAAAATAATCTATTTAAATTAAATTTGAAATTGATTACCTATTTTAAGGCCTAAACTTATTATCTTATTAATTATTGAATGTCAAAAATAATATTAACCAATACATATTTGCTGCCAAGTTTAAAGAAAGTCAAACCACCGAACTGCAGGAAGTCACTGATTAACCACCTAGAACCAGAGTTTGCTCAAGTATAAAACTAGCTTTTGACAACAGAAAGCTCCTCTGAAGATGCATAGAGAATATTGCTATTTCAGTTTATTCAACTAGTTCAGTTCAATGACTAGTTCATTCAAAGTTGAGAAATCAATTGGGAGTTGAAAAAAGCAGGACAGCTTGTTTTCCTCTTCCCACCTATTAATTAATACGAAGTATGAGAAGATGAGTTTTGAAGTCTTGAAGGACATGGAAATAAATAAACAGTTCAATTTACTGACTACAGCTAGCTTACTTTGTTTAATAAGCCAGTTAATTTTAAATGCAAAACATGTTCTGAAAAACATTTTTATTATGTACCCAGCACATAAAATATTAAATGCTGTCTTGTGCATTTTAACTGAATTTGAATTTTAATCCAAGTACAGCTTGAAACAAATTGCAAGTAAAAATTAATGATCTAGAAAACAAGAAATGTATCATTCACCATTTTCAAACATAATAAAATATGTAAAAATTAAGAATCTAATAAATGCAAGTTAAACTATACAGCTGCATAAACAAACAGGTATAGATGTAACATAACCTCCTGGTTAGCAAACAGAAGCACCAAATTTAGCTTAAAGGCTACATTTAATTGCAAATCAGCATGTTTCAATGATTACCAACGAGTGAAAATCAACTTTTCCTTATGAAAATAACTAAAATACAAATGCAAAACACAATAAAAATTGACAATTTAAATCAAAGTTTCTTATTTGCTGATTTAAATCATGATTAAAATGTGATTTATATCACTTTGATTTAAATCAATCCGCTCTGCTTTGCTGAAATATAACTGCTCCTTTATGTGACCAGTCCAAGGAAAGGACCAGACCTGTGAGTTGTGTCCATTAGGACATGATATAATTGCAGTTCAGGCTGTATGAAGCCCAGTTCTTTTGGTTAATATGGATTTTATTAACCCACACTAGATGATTCATTCCAGGGTTTCATTCAGTGTTCTGTGTATGTAAAACCCCAAACTTCCAAGCAGATACCCAGCTATTATATCGCTCAATGGAGTTTGCTTCCCAGAAGAGTCAACAAAAAACTCTTTTTTTTTTTTTTTTTTTTTTTTAAAGGCAAACATCATTCTGGGATGTATTAGCAGGAATGTTGTAAGCAAGACACGAGAAGTAATTCTTCTGCTCTACTCCGCGCTGATTAAGCCTCAACTAGAGTATTGTGTCCAGTTCTGGGTGCCACATTTCAGGAAAGATGTGGACAAATTGGAGAAAGTCCAGAGAAGAGCAACAAGGTCTAGAAAACATGACCTATGAGGGAAGACTGAAAAAATTGGGTTTGTTTAGTCTGGAGAAGAGAAGACAGACGCTGCGATGGCTATCCTCTATTTTACCATGCTAGCTTGATGAGAGCTAGTGCCCGTGTATCTCTTTGAGCTCACCCCCAGCTTCAAATGTATACATACTCTGTGGGGTTTGGCCGGGTGTAGCAATGGGCTTTTTCTTACTTCCCATCCTAAAATAGCAGACGTGGGTCCCCTGGCCAAGCCATCCTTGTGGGACTGTTGAGAATGTCATTTAAGTACTTGCTGAGGTCTCAGTGAATCTCTAGCCCGCTACAAACTTCCATCCATGGAGATCTGGGCTTTTGTTAGGGTGACGTCTTCATGCAGCTGTAGGTGCAGTGACTGAAAAGTTTTAGATGGCAACTGAGGCTAAGACTAACATGGCTCAGGATGGGTGAACTGGTTTGTACAAAATAACTCAACCTGAACCTAGACTTCAAGGTTTGTATAAATTCTCTCATGCATTATCGTGTTACCACGTATCTTGGTTTTGACCTAAACCACAAACATCAAAATCTCCCCCAAGAAAGATTTGTAAGATTTCCCAGGCTAGTGTTAGATTTTCCAACCTATTTCTAAACTGGAAAGAACCTTATAAGGTTTGATACCTTTCTGAAGTTTGGGTTTCATATGTAACTGAAGTACTCTAAGCTGACTCCCAGCTGTCCTGCCAAGCACATTCATGGAATATATTTTACAGAAATATAAATAGCTACTGCAGTGTTTATTATTGTACAAATCTGTATTTTTTTATTTGATGAGGTAACTATATTGTTCAATCTTATCTTTCTTACTGTATTTAACAATGTAAAAGTACCATTATGTCATCATAGGTCTTAGAAAGTTAAAAGGTACAGAATAGACTCCCGAGGATAAAGCCACTGCAACTGAGCAGCTTAACAGATTGCTAACTGCAGTGAACATTTCCAAGTTCAGTTCAAGACAAACAAACAAAAATTGTTTTAATGTCTGTAATTCACATGATTTTGCGGGCTCTGACATTCTAAAAAAATTTAGTTTGAATGTATCGCATTTTCCCAGGTCAAATCTTAATTCAAACCCCTATGCAAGGTTCTGTTTGCAGAAGAGTTACCAAAAATGGAAGTAGGACAAGTGGATGTATTAGAAAATGTTATAACATGCTCCATGTAACCTGACCTAACCTGGTTCGAACCAGAAATAGAGTATCAACAGCAGCCTGAAATATTTATGGGTAGCTAGAGAGAATAAAAATGTGCACAAAACCAAAGTATCTTAGGTTTGAGTTGAATCTGTCGCTTATCTATAGCAGCAGGGAACTGCAATGGGAAGTATAAAAGATGTATGCTGGGCCCTGGTCTACACTAGGACTTTAGGTCGAATTTAGCAGCGTTAAATCGATGTAAACCTGCACCCGTCCACATGATGAAGCCCTTTATTTCAACTTAAAGGGCTCTTAAAATCAATTTCCTTACTCCACCCCTGACAAGTGGATTAGCGTTTAAATCGGCCTTGCCGGCTCGAATTTGGGGTACTGTGGACACAATTCGACGGTATTGGCCTCCGGGAGCTATCCCAGAGTGCTCCATTGTGACCGCTCTGGACAGCACTCTCAACTCAGATGCACTGGCCAGGTAGACAGGAAAAGAACCGTGAACTTTTGAATCTCATTTCCTGTTTGGCCAGCGTGGCAAGATGCAGGTGACCATGCAGAGCTCATCAGCAGAGGTGACCATGATGGAGTCCCAGAATTGCAAAAGAGCTCCAGCATGGACCGAACGGGAGGTACGGGATCTGATCGCTGTATGGGGAGAGGAATCCGTGCTATCAGAACTCCGTTTCAGTTTTCGAAATGCCAAAACCTTTGTCAAAATCTCCCAGGGCATGAAGGACAGAGGCCATAACAGGGACCCGAAGCAGTGCCACGTGAAACTTAAGGAGCTGAGGCAAGCCTACCAGAAAACCAGAGAGGAGAACGGCCGCTCCGGGTCAGAGCCCCAAACATGCCGCTTCTATGATGAGCTGCATGCCATTTTAGGGGGTTCAGCCACCACTACCCCAGCCGTGTTGTCTGACTCCTTCAATGGAGATGGAGGCAACACGGAAGCAGGTTTTGGGGACGAAGAAGATGATGATGATGATGATGATGAGGTTGTAGATAGCTCACAGCAAGCAAGCGGAGAAACCGGTTTTCCCGACAGCCAGGAACTGTTTCTCACCCTGGACCTGGAGCCAGTACCCCCTGAACCCACCCAAGGCTGCTTTCTGGACCCAGCAGGAGGAGAAGGGACCTCCAGTGAGTTGTACCTTTTAAAATGCTATACATGGTTTAAAAGCAAGCATGTGAAAGGATTACTTTGTCCTGGCATTCGCGGCTCTCCTGGATGTAGTCCCAAAGCCTTTGCAAAAGGTTTCTGGGGAGGGCAGCCTTATTGCGTCCTTCATGGTAGGACACTTTACCACTCCAGGCCAGTAACACGTACTCGGGAATCATTTTACAACAAAGCATTGCAGTGTATGTTTGCTGGCGTTCAAACAACATCCGTTCTTTATCTCTCTGTGTTATCCTCAGGAGAGTGAGATATAATTCATGGTCACCTGGTTGAAATAGAGTGCTTTTCTTCAGGGGACACTCAGAGAAGCCCGTTCCTGCTGGGCTGTTTGCCTGTGGCTAAACAGAAATGTTCCCCGCTGTTAGCCACGGGGAGGGTTGAGGGGGGTAGCCACGCGGTGGAGGGAGGCAAAATGCGACCTTGTAACGAAAGCACATGTGCTATGTATGTAATGTTAACAGCAAGGTTTACCCTGAAAGAGTGTAGCCACTGTTTTATAAAATGTGTCTTTTTAAATACCGCTGTCCCTTTTTTTTTTCTCCACCAGCTGCATGTGTTTCAATGATCACAGGTTCTTCTCCTTCCCAGAGGCTAATGAAAATTAGAAAGAAAAAAAAACGCACCCGAGATGAAATGTTCTCCGAGCTCATGCTGTCCTCCCACACTGACAGAGCACAGACGAATGCGTGGAGGCAAATAATGTCAGAGTGCAGGAAAGCACAAAATGACCGGGAGGAGAGGTGGCGGGCTGAAGACAGGGCTGAAGCTGGAATGTGGCGGCAGCGTGATGAGAGGAGGCAGGATTCAATGCTGAGGCTGCTGGAGGACCAAACCAGTATGCTCCAGTGTATGGTTGAGCTGCAGCAAAGGCAGCTGGAACACAGACTGCCACTACAGCCCCTGTGTAACCAACCGCCCTCCTCCCCAAGTTCCATAGCCTCCACACCCAGACGCCCAAGAACACGGTGGGGGGGCCACCGGCCAACCAGCCACTCCGCCACAGAGGATTGCCCAAAAAAAAGAAGGCTGGCATTCAATAAATTTTAAAGTTGTAAACTTTTAAAGTGCTGTGTGGCATTTTCCTTCCCTCCTCCACCACCCCTCCTGGGCTACCTTGGTAGTCATTCCCCCTATTTGTGTAATGAGTGAATAAAGAATGCATGAATGTGAAGCAACAATGACTTTATTGCCTCTGCAAGCGGTGATCGAAGGGAGGAGGGGAGGGTGCTTAGCTTACAGGGAAGTAGAGTGAACCAAGGGGCGGGGGGTTTCATCAAGGAGAAACAAACAGAACTTTCACACTGTAGCCTGGCCAGTCATGAAACTGGTTTTCAAAGCTTCTCTGATGTGTACCGCGCCCTCCTGTGCTCTTCTAACCGCCCTGGTGTCTGGCTGCATGTAACCAGCAGCCAGGCGATTTGCCTCAACCTCCCACCCCGCCATAAACGTCTCCCCCTTACTCTCACAGATATTGTGGAGCACACAGCAAGCAGTAATAACAGTGGGAATATTGGTTTCGCTGAGGTCTAAGCGAGTCAGTAAACTGCGCCAGCGTGCCTTTAAACGTCCAAATGCACATTCTACCACCATTCTGCACTTGCTCAGCCTGTAGTTGAACAGCTCCTGACTACTGTCCAGGCTGCCTGTGTATGGCTTCATGAGCCATGGCATTAAGGGGTAGGCTGGGTCCCCAAAGATACATATAGGCATTTCAACATCCCCAACAGTTATTTTCTGGTCTGGGAATAAAGTCCCTTCCTGCAGCTTTTGAAACAGACCAGAGTTCCTGAAGATGCGAGCGTCGTGTACCTTTCCCGGCCATCCCATGTTGATGTTGGTGAAACGTCCCTTGTGATCCACCAGAGCTTGCAGCACCATTGAAAAGTACCCCTTTCGGTTTATGTACTCGGCGGCTTGGTGCTCTGGTGCCAAGATAGGGATATGGGTTCCGTCTATGGCCCCACCACAGTTAGGGAATCCCATTGCAGCAAAGCCATCCACTATGACCTGCACATTTCCCAGGGTCACTACCCTTGATATCAGCAGATCTTTGATTGCGTGGGCTACTTGCATCACAGCAGCCCCCACAGTAGATTTGCCCACTCCAAATTGATTCCCAACTGACCGGTAGCTGTCTGGCGTTGCAAGCTTCCACAGGGCTATCGCCACTCGCTTCTCAACTGTGAGGGCTGCTCTCATCTTGGTATTCATGCGCTTCAGGGCAGGGGAAAGCAAGTCACAAAATTCCATGAAAGTGCCCTTACGCATGTGAAAGTTTCGCAGCCACTGGGAATCGTCCCAGACCTGCAACACTATGCGGTCCCACCAGTCTGTGCTTGTTTCCCGAGCCCAGAATCGGCGTTCCACAGCATGAACCTGCCCCATTAGCACCATGATGCATGCATTGGCAGGGCCCATGCTTTGAGAGAAATCTGTGTCCATGTCCTGATCACTCATGTGACCTCGCTGACGTCGCCTCCTCGCCCGGTATCGCTTTGCCAGGTTCTGGTGCTGCATATACTGCTGGATAATGCGTGTGGTGTTTAATGTGCTCCTAATTGCCAAAGTGAGCTGAGCGGCCTCCATGCTTGCCTTGGTATGGCGTCCGCACAGAAAAAAGGCGTGGAACAATTGTCTGCCGTTGCTCTGACGGAGGGAGGGGCGACTGACGACACGGCTTACAGGGTTGGCTTCAGGGAGCTAAAATCAACAAAGGGGGTGGCTTTACATCAAGGAGTATTTCAGGCAGGACTTCACGGAGGGTTCCAATAAGAAATGGTGCACCTAAGTTATTGTTCTCATTGGAACAAGGAGGTTAGTCTGGCCTCTGATTGATACATGGCTAGATTTACCTCGCTGCACCTTCTCTGTGAGTGACTGCAGTGTGACCTAGAGGAATGAGTCCCCTAGACGGGTGAGGGGGGGAAGCAAATGAGTACAAAACAAATCTGGTCTATTTCTTGTTTTGATCCACTCCATCTATCTTTTACATCTTTGTCTGGCAGCAGACGGTGCAGAAAGACTGCATGCCATCCACATCTCATGGCTGCTCGGCAGAAGATGATGCAATAGGACTGCCAGCAATCCGTATCACCTGCCTGCTCACTATAAGGCGGTTCAATAGGACTGACTGCAGGACTAAAGAGAATGACCTGGTCAAGTCACTCCAAATTTAGTCCCTGCGCCTATGTTTGCCCAGGCGCTCGTGGCCGACGTGGCCAGGAGCACCTCGGACATGACGATGACGGCTACCAGTCGTACTGTACCGTCTGCTGCCACAAGGCAATGGGTTGCTGCTACTGTGTAGCAATGCAGTACCACGTCTGCCAGCACCCAGGAGACATACGGTGACCTTTACCTGAGCGGGCTCCATGCTTGCCGTGGTATGGCGTCTGCACAGGTAACTCAGGAAAAAAGGCGCGAAACGATTGTCTGCCCTTGCTTTCACGGAGGGAGGGAGGGAGGGAACGGGAGCCTGACAATATGTACCCAGAACCACCCGCGACAATGTTTTAGCCCCATCAGGCATTGGGATCTCAACCCAGAATTCCAATGGGCAGCGGAGACTGCGGGAACTGTGGGATAGCTACCCACAGTGCAACACTCCGGAAGTTGACTCTAGCCTCGGTACTGTGGAAGCACTCCGCCGAGTTAATGCACTTAGCATTTTCTGTGGGGACACACACACTCGAATATATAAAACCGATTTCTAAAAAACCGACTTCTATAAATTCGACCTTATTCCGTAGTGTAGACATACCCTGGGAGTTGTTGGTGAAGAATCAGTGCAAATGCTGAGGTCTAATTGAATGTAAAGGCAAGCTATGTTGAATTTCTTGGGGCCGTGGTGTTTATTGTTCTTTTATAAGGTAAGAGTTTACAATGATGATCATGGCTTTACTGCTCTGTACTCTTGTTTGCCTGGAATATTAGCCAAGACCTATTCAAGTCTTTCTTTTCTTGTACTGGCTTTTCATTTTAATCAGCTTCCCTCCCTCACCATCATCACTTTGGCATATGTTTCTCTTGGCTGATACTGGTGACAAAAAAAATCTTCTTTTACTGATATCTTTAGGAAGATCATCTACACTCTCTCTTTCCCTTCCTCTCCCTTCTCATAGCATACACTGCACCTCTCCACTTTGCCTCCATAGTAATGTTCACACAAACACAACAAACTCAATGTGCTCCCAAAAGAATACTTTGCATTAATTAAAATTGAGAATTCAGAATTCAAAAGAACACAAGCAAACTAAACCCAAAGAAATAGTTTTCTAATCTCTGGCAGCAGCTGAGAATAAAAATAAATAAAGAGTGAATAATTAGTGAAACTTGTTTGTACCACGCAGGGATCAGAGGATAAAATCATTGACTACCTCTGTCACCATTCTTCTAAGCACAATATACAAAAGCAGTAATATGGTGTGATCTGCCCCATTCCATCTGTCAGCTGGGAGGAGTAGCAGAAAAGCAATTAAGAGCATTTTAAATTGGGCTCATTGCTTGGAGCTGGAAAGATCAGGCTAAACATGCTGTGTTTCTAAGCAGAACATAAGAGATGGGCCACGAGACAATAAACAATTCACTAGCTTTTCTGTGGATACACTAAAAGCCAAGCCACCTGAGGATAATTAAATAATGTAACCCACCTGGTACTTCAAACTTAGTTGCAGGTGTTCTATCTGCAGGTCCACACCAGGATATATGGGCTAGATTGTAGCCTGGACTGCATACCCATGCAGGGTTGTAAGGGAGGAGTAATACCGTCTCATACACCTCAGAATTCTGAGCATGCAAGGGGAAGGGGCGCTGCACATTCACTTAATCTTCCTTGGAGCAAGAGGCCATGCGTAGGCAGAGCTTTGGGTCTGACTCACCATCATATACCTACTTAACAAATGGAGCTAAGTCAGCACGAGCAATAATCTTTTTATTTAAGCCAGCAGCAATTTCTTAGCCCCTGGAGTAAAGCGCAAGGGGGAACAGGGAGTGCATTGGGAATGATCATTGTATGTGACTTTGTACTTTGTTGGTTGGTTTTTTTGCACTCTTGTGGCATTTCTAGTTTTGAGTTTGTTGGTTTTTCCTTGGATTTTGGTATTGGGTTTTGGGATGGCGCTGCTGGAAAACTTGCACCTATTATGTCTTCTTGCACTTATTTTTTGGCAGCCAGACTGTCTGTGTTGGCAACCTCTAATAAATGGTTTTGACAAAAATCCTCCGTGTTGAGATTCCCTCTGAGACCTCTTTCCACTCGGCTTCCCAATAACTCAGTTTGACTCCAGACTTCGTCACTTAGGTTTATTTTAGTTGGCATACAGCAGTACTACACTGAGTTGATCAGACTCAAATGCAGGGGCTGTGATGCAGGGTACATCACAGCTCCAAAGTTATGTAGAAACCTTCTCCCTTTGTGTACATTTACACATCTCATTGCATTTACTATACATTGTATCACACATTTTTGGATTGGCTTGCAGAAACCAGTCCCCTGTGCAGAATGCTCTGTCCACACATTGTCCATGCTGGATCTGCTCTTTACCTCATCTCTACATTGCTAATTCATCTTGTATATTGTTATCATGTTCATCGTAAATGATTTCATGGATGTTCTCCTTTTTATCTTGGCTGGCTCAGATAGTCTCTCTTTTTAGCCTACTGACCTATTTACTTATCTTATTTAGCAGAAACATCCTTTTTGTATCCTGATGATTCATTTACCTCCCTAATCTTATCTTCCAAAGAATGAGACCTTCTGTCATAAATATAAAGGGAAGGGTAAACCCCTTTAAAATCCCTCCTGGCCAGAGGAAAAATCCTTTCACCTGTAAAGGGTTAAGAAGCTAAAGGTAACCTTGCTGGCACTTGACCAAAATGACCAATGAGGAGACAAGATAGTTTCAAAAGCTGGGAGGAGGGAGAAAAACAAAGGGTCTGTGTCTGTCTGTATGATGCTTTTGCCGAGGACAGAACAGGAATGGAGTCTTAGAACTTAGTAAGTAATCTAGCTAGGTATGTGTTAGATTATGATTCCTTTTAAATGGCTGAGAAAATAGCTGTGCTGAATAGAATGAATATTCCTGTCTGTGTGTCTTTTTTGTAACTTAAGGTTTTGCCTAGAGGGATTCTCTATGTTTTGAATCTCATTACCCTGTAAGGTATCTACCATCCTGATTTTACAGAGGTGATTCCTTTACTTCTATTTACTTCTATTTCTATTAAAAGTCTTCTTGTAAGAAAACTGAATGCTTTTTTCATTGTTCTAAGATCCAAGGGTTTGAGTCTGTGGTCACCTATGCAAATTGGTGAGGATTTTTACCAAACCTTCCCCAGGAAGTGGGGTGCAAGGGTTGGGAGGATTTTGGGGGGAAAGACGTGTCCAAACTACGTTTTTTCAGGAACCCAGATAAAGTTTGCTGGTGGCAGTGGAAATCCAAGGGCAAAGGGTAAAATAATTTGTACCTTGGGGAAGTTTTAACCTAAGCTGGTAAAAGTAAGCTTAGGAGGTTTTCATGCAGGTCCCCACATCTGTACCCTAGAGTTCAGAGGGGGGAAGGAACCTTGACACCTCCCCTAACTCATGTCAGGCCAGGACTATCTACAACTCTGCTCTCTGTGTGTGTGTGTGTGTGTGTGTGTGTGTGTGTGTGTGTGTTCCAAACAGTAGCAGGGAAAAATGTCTCTTAGAAATGGAAAAAATGTATTGGAGTCTCAGGTTCAAAATTCAGGCAATTGGCACTGAGCTAGTTAAACACAATCTCAGTGAGACCCTCCCGTTTTGATATTAATCTTGAATAAATAAATACAGAGCACTGACATTGTGCCCAATTTCCAAAGCCTCCCTGGCAAGTGGCCTGTACAAGGCCTGTAAAGCTGAATAATCCTGCTCAAAGTACTTCAGCTATGCTGAGGCAGCATATTCCAAATACATGTGTTGCATTATACACACTGCAGTCCAAACAACTTTGTAGGCAGCACCATCTGTCCTTCTGTTGGACAAAGGCACATCCCACCACCATCCTTTACTCCACTCAATGTACAATTAAACCTTCTTCTAGGTGCTCACCAATCAGGAGAGACCTTCATGAGCCAGAGGAATAGAGGATAGGATGGGTCTGCCAAAATTATAGCACAGATGGACACCTTGTAGATAGCACATTATTGGGTGGAAACAAAGTATCTACTTATCCAAATCTGAATAGTCCTGATCTCTGGGAATACACGGGCATTGTGCAGGTGCATCCAGCATAGGTGTCCAGAAACCTCCCTCTGTAGTTCACCAAGACCTGCGTATGGAGTGACTTTCCTATTTACATACTCATGTGCACCTTGCGGGGTCACATCACGGGCATATTGTGCCCCAACACAATTTGGAAAGCCTATTCACTGAAAGTCTTCAGTTGTTTTGAGGACATTGCTCAGTGCTCACCTTTACTACCCATGGATGAATGGATGTAACAACTGCCTGGCAACTCTCCATCACTGCAGAACTGATAGCTGGCTTGCCATCACTGAAACAATTAGCCAGAGATGGGGTAGTCATCTTCCAGTGGGCTACAGCTACAAATCTAGGCAGAAACTTGGTCAGGTTCTCTCCCCTGATCTGATCCGAATACAATAAAAATGGGTGAACACTGTCTGTGAAATGCTGATTTCATTGCAAACACTTACTGTGGAAAGGTTTCAGAGTCACAGCCGTGTTAGTCTGTATTCGCAAAAAGAAAAGGAGTACTTTTGGCACCTTAGAGACTAACCAATTTATTTGAGCATAAGCTTTCGTGAGCTACAGCTCACTTCATCGGATGAAGTGAGCTGTAGCTCACGAAAGCTTATGCTCAAATAAATTGGTTAGTCTCTAAGGTGCCACAAGTACTCCTTTTCTTTCTACTTACTGTGGAAAGTTGTTCTTCCATGGCTCAGTTGTTAGAGGCTTAAATTATTGTCTTGCTGCAAAATGATGGTAACAAAAATTGATCAACGGTTCTTAAGACGATTCAGGAGTAAAGAAACTAAACAAGAACAAATCAAAAGACTTAAGTTTCTGATAAAATCCCATATACCCAGTTCTGTTTTTATTTTGGAATCTTTGCAACAATGGTCTTCCATCTTTTATTTAATCTTTGATTCTTTGGCTGAAAGAATTGGTATTGGTATTGTTTTTTTAAACATAATGATACAAATTAGGAAGGAATGGAACACAAAAAAAGTGTTGAACCCAATATTTAAAAGATGATTTTATCCTTTTAAGGTAGCAAGTTTTAGAATGAAACAGGCAAATAGAGAAGAAAGACTAAGGTGCCTTCTCCATTCAGTCCAATTGCATAATTCCCACTGATGCTAAAGTATCTCTCTTTCTTTCTTAGGCGGAAGGGACCTATTATCTAGGGGAGGTAGGAGCACAGTCCCCAGTGAAAGTCACTGAGCATTGTGTTCCTAATGCAATTCAGTGTTTTTTAAAATCCCACTTATAATTTCTAAGTATATATTTTTCTTGAAATCAAGAATGAAGTTAAATATTTTTAGTACTACAAGTCTGATCCAGTACATATTGAAGTGAATGGGTGACTTTCCATTGACTTCAAGAGACTTCGGCTAACACTCTAAAACAGCAGCCTTCATTTGAAGATCTCAAAGCACTTAAACATTAATTAAGAAGCACAACTCCCTGGTGAAGTAAACATTGTTATTCTCATTTCACAGATGTGTAAACTGAGACACAGAGGTTGGGCCAAATTCACCACTTGGCATGAGTGGGTGGGTGCAACTTCACTGATATCAGTGGAATTTTCCTGTATTGACACCAGGATTGAATTTAGCCCATGAAAGGACAATTGTGGAAAGTGCTTGATCCCAGGATGTGTTCAGAACTTTGTACAATCTTGTGGGACTTGCCCATAATCACAGAGGGCCCAGTCCAAAAGCCACTGAAGTCATTAACTCCATTAACTTCAGGGGGTGTAGGATCACACTCAAAATGAGTCAGTGGAAGAGTTGGGAATAGGTCCCAGGAGTTTAATAGGCTGCAGGACTCAGTGCTAGATCCAAAGCCCATTGAAATGAAGAGAAAGACTCAACTGACTTCAATAGGCTTTAGCTCAGTCCCTAAAAGCAGCAAAAAAATTACAAGAATTCGGAACCTAGAAATTCCTTTGGAGACCACTAGGGTTACAAAACAATTTCACATAAATCCCAGTGGACCCTCCCTTCATGGGGGTCCCAGAACCTGGGCTCCAGACCGAGCCTGAGTGTTTACACGGCAATTTTACAGCCCTGCAGCTTGAGCCAGCTGAGCCAGGCCAGCTGAGGGTGTTTAATTGTGTGTAGTCATACCTTCTTCTCTCGAGATGTAGCTGTAACTCTTTTCAGCCTTTCTAATAGCTACACCAACATTGTAGCCCTAGGAGTAAGCTAGAGCAGCATATTTGGTTCAGCTTGATCTACTACAAGTATTGGAAAAATGTTGGCCAGATCCTCAGCTGGTGTAAAGCAGTGTAGCGATGCTGAAGTGAGTGAAATGATGCCAATTTGCACCAGTTGAGGATATGGCCCAAATATTTCAGCATTTGTGTAGGGGTTCTGTTGTTTAAAAAGAACTATTTTTGAGTACAAAAATGAGCTCCATATACACAGAAATGGTCCAACTTTTGAGCTAAACATCAACGTTTTTAGAAAGTTGGACCATTTCTGTGTATATGGAGCTCATTTTTGTACTCAAAAATAGTTCTTTTTAAACAATATGTCACCAGTTATGCATAAAAGCAAACTCTATTACCAAATATAAAACAAATTGCTACACTGAAATGTTGTGGTTATTGAATGAGGTTGTGATTATTTTGGGCAGCCACATGGTTTTGTCATGTTGTCTGTCACACTTGCTCTTATGTATCATCTCAAATTATTGTTTTAACCACAGCTATCCTATCCCTACCCCAGTGTCAGAAGCTAGTAATATGGAACAACCCCCTACCTCAAACATGATTTTAAAAAATCCACTATTAGGCCCTTACTCAGACAAACCCTGTTGGTTTTATAACTAACACTACTACTGAGTTGGCCGTAGGCATGAGGGGAGTAGGTTTGGGAAGAGTCCAGAGTGCTAGAAGCAATCCTTTTCCCCAGGCCACAGAGAGATAGTGGAGCCATTCCACATCTAGCAACTGGTATGCAACTGCAGCTCTATGTGTGCCACCACCGTCCTAAAGTGTACCGTCTTTGCTGGGGATTGAGGGGAGAATACAAGGTTCCATTAACCTTTAGCTGTGCGGGGTACATTTCACTATTAAGTCCTGATTCTGCAACCTGATCCACCCATATAGACCTCCATAAAGTTCTGTCCCTGTCGATCTGATCAGGTCTCAAGGATGTTTTTATGGGGGTGGAAGGAGAAGGGGGAGAGAGAGATGATAGGCATTGCTCCTTTGTGCTGAAAATGTATTAACTATGAAAATTCTAACATTGTAGAATTGAATGGCGCTAGAGGACCAAATAGTGTCCATTATGTCATAGAGCGAATGGCCTTTTCTGAGGGAAGAGAGTCGCCTGATGACTTAAATTTTATTTGCTTGGCTTGTGACCTAATATCATAGCTTGAATATAAACACAAATTTGTCAGAGTTCAGATCTCTGCTTTCCCTGCCGGATAAAACACTTGTTTTAGGAATTTAGATATATCAAGCTGCTTGTTTGATTTAGGATGTTGATGCAAATAATTATTTTTATCCTAAAACTTACTATGCAGTTCATTAATCTACCACATTTTTATTGGCTACTTTTCTTAACAATAGCCACTTTCCAAGTAGGAATTTTGATGGTGTGGCTTTCTGGCATTTAACTATACCACAGGGTTATGCAGTGAAACTGCCAGTAACAGGCAATAAATTGTTCAATTTATAAAGATCATTCTAGCCCATAAACGGGATTCATACAGTTTCTTTTCCATTTAGATTTTAGTTCTTGCTCTAGTAGTTCAATCATAATTCTCACTGTGAAATCATTTTCTTTCCCCTCTAGGAAAGGGAGCTTAATTTCTTTAGACCTACAAAGCAGGAGAATCAGAGCTAAGGCAACCACAGGAACCTTAGCTAACTGTCCTTCTTTGTACCTTCAGAGTCAGATCCTCCACTGGTGTAACTCAGCTTGACTCCATTAGATCTGGCCCTCCAACTTTAACACATATGATCTTCTGTCAAGTGAATAGCTTCATATAACAGGCCAAATGCTGCCCTCAGATTGTTGTGTTCAGTTCCCACTGAAGCTAATGAGAGTTTTGAATGTTTATCTGTGGACACAATTTGGCCCTATTTGTCTTGTAATGCCAAGGCAATAGGGGACAAATTCATTCCTGGTGTAATAAATTGGCTTCAGCACTTCTGCAACAGGCATGAACTTGACTCAGTTCAACTCAGAGATTTCTTACTGCTAGAGGTCCTTAATTTTGTGGTCTTATAACAATGTTTATTTTTTGAATGTTTTTACTTATGTCTGAGCTATATCTATATATATAATATGAAAATAGTTACGATTATGTATTTTATATAGAGAGATATGCATATATGTGTATTATACATTATATATATATATATAACATGATGTATAATCTCCAATTCATGTTCATTACCATGTTTCCTTTTTAAATAAACAGGCATAACACCGTAAAATACTCACTAAACTACTTATGTTGCCTCCTTTTTCTAAACTGTGTTCTCTGGCTGTAGAGAGATGAGTCACCACATCTTCTGCTAGTCTGGGGTTTGCCATCCTCTGTATTATTGCAGAGGAATTAGTAATGTGTTTCTGCTGAAGAAATAGATTCTCTTCCATGTATGGAGTAGTTTAACATTTGTGTGTGTATATTCCATGCTCTGGAATATCACACGTTTTTTAATCTCTGAAATGCAGGGACTCTGTGCAATAAATTTTGACATCATTCTGCACGCATGCTTGTGTGAGTGAACAAGTGCTCAGTCAGTGGTCTTTGAAGTAGATGATTATGAAGTGGAGTGCTCCTTACCCAGAGATTAGGCTGTCTTTGCCCTGGTCTACACTATGAGTTTAGGTCAGATTTAGCAGTGTTAGATCACTTTAGCCCTGCACCTGTCCACACTACGAAGCCATTTTTTCCGACTTTAAGGGCTCTTAAAACCAGTTTCTGTACTTCTCCCCGACGAGTGGATTAGCGCTGAAATCGACCTTGCTGGGTCCAATTTGGGGTAGTGTGGACGCAATTCGATGGTATTGACCTCCGGGAGCTATCTCGGAGTGCTTCATTGTGACCGCTCTGGACAGCACTCTCAACTCAGATGCACTGGCCAGGGTAGACAGGAAAAGCCCCGCACACTTTTGAATTTCATTTCCTGTTTGGCCAGCGTGGCGAGCTGATCAGCACAGGTGACCATGCAGAGCTATTCAGCACAGGTGACCATGCAGTCCCAGAATCGCAAAAGAGCTCCAGCATGGACCGAACAGGAGGTACTGGGTCTGATCACTGTATGGGAAGACGAATCCGTGCTATCAGAACTCCGTTCGAAAAGACAAAATGCCAAAATATTTGAAAAAATCTCCAAGGGCATGAAGGACAGAGGCTATAACAGGGACCTGCAGCAGTGCCGCGTGAAACTTAAGTAGCTCAGGCAAGCCTACCAAAGAACCAGAGAGGCAAATGGCCACTCTGGGTCAGAGCCCCAGACATGCCGTTTCTATGATGAGCTGCATGCCATTCTAGGGGGTGCCCCTACAACTTCCCCAGCCCTGTGTGTGGACTCCGTCAATGGACTCTCACGCAACATGGATGCGGACGAGAAAGATGAGGAGGAGGAGGAGGTTGAAGCACAGCAAGCAAGGGGAGAAACCGTTTTCACCGACAGCCAGGAACTGTTTTTCACCCTGGATCTAGTACCACCCCAACCCACCGAAGGCGGGCTCTCAGACCGAGAAGGTGGAGAAGGGACCTCTGGTGAGTGTACCTTTGTAAATATAATACACGGTTTTAAAGCAAGCGTGTTTAATGATTAATTTGCCCTGAAGACTTGGGATGCATTTGCGGCCAGTACAGCTACTGGAAAAGTCTGTTAACGTGTACAGGGATGGAGCGGAAATCCTCCAGGGACATCTCCATGAAGCTCTCCTGGATGTACTCCCAAAGCCTTTGCAAAAGGTTTCTGGGGAGGGCAGCCTTATTCCGTCCTCCATGGTAGGACACTTTACCACGGCAGGCCAGCCGCACATAGTCTGGAATCATTGCATAACAAAGCATGGCAGCGTATGGTTCCAGTGTTTGCTGGCATTCAAGCAACATCCGTTCTTTATCTCTCTGTGTTATCCTCAGGAGAGTGACATCATTCATGGTCACCTGGTTGAAGTAGGGGAATTTTATTAAGGGGACATTCAGAGGTGGCCGTTCCTGCTGGGCTGTTTGCCTGTGGCTGAACAGAAATTCTCCCTGCTGTTAGCTACGTGGTGGAGGGAGGGGTGAAGCTAACATCCCAGAGTATTGGGTGGGGGGGGTCCGGTGAGGGGGTTCGTTGGGTTTGTGCTGCATGTTAACCCAAAAACTGCAGCTCCTTCTTTTAAATGGCCAACCCATTTTAAAGGGCCAACCCAACAGGTGCTTGGTATGTGAAATGAGGGCGCTGCTGATTGAAACCATTCCCACATCTTAGGAAGGTTAAAGAAGCCAAAAGACTGTGGCTTACCATGTCTGCCTGCAAGCTGAATTCTGTTGCCTGCTGGTCCTGCATGTGTGATCTCTCACACTATATCGGCAGGCCCTTGATATAAGTGGCAAAATGCGGCCTTGTAAAGAAAGCACACGTGCTATGTAATGTTAACAGCTTGGTTCACCATGAAAGAGTCTACCCATTGTTCTCTAAAATGTCTCTTTTTAAAGACTAATCTCCCTTTTTTCCCTCCTGCAGCTGCAAATGTTTCATCGCTCCACGTATCATCTCCGTCCCAGAGGCTATCAAAGGTTAGAAGCTGAAAAAACTGCACTCGTGGTGAAATGTTCTCTGAACTCATGCAGTCCTCCCACGCTGAAAGAGCCCAGCACAATGCATGGAGGGAGACAATGTCAGAGTCCAGGAAAGCACAAAATGAACACGAGGACAGGAGGGACGAGCGAGAGGAGAGGTGGCGTCAGCGTGATGAGAGGAGGCAGGATGCAATGCTGAGGCTACTGGAGGATCAAACTGATATGCTCTGGCGTATGGTTGAGGTGCAGGAAAGGCAGCAGGAGCACAGACCGCTGCTGCAGCCCCTGTGTAACCAATCACCCTCCTTCCCAAGTTCCATAGCCTCCTCACCCAGACGTCCAAGAACGTGGTGGGGGGCCTCCGGCCACCCAGCCACTCCACCCCAGAAGACTGCCCAAGCAACAGACAGCTGGCATTCAGTAAGTTTTGAAGTGCAGTGTGGCCTTGTCCTTCCGTCCTCCCCTCCTCCACCACCCCACCCGGTGCTTCCCTCCTCCCCCACCCCTCCCAGGCTACCTCAGCAGTTATTCCCCCCATTTGTGTGACGAATTAATAAAGAATGCATGAATTTGAAACAACAATGATTTTATTGCCTCTGCAAGCAGTGAACAAAGGGGGGAGGGGAGGGCGGTTGGCTTACAAGGAAGTAGAGTGAACCAAGGGGGCGAGTTTTCATCAAGGAGAAACAAACAGAACTTTCACACCGTAACCTGGCCAGTCTTGAAACTGGTTTTCAAAGCTTCTCTGATGCGCAGTGCGCCCTGCTGTGCTTTTCTAACTGCCCTGGTGTCGGGCTGCACGTAATCAGCGGCCAGGCGATTTGCATCAACCTCCCACCCAGCCATAAACATCTTCCCCTTACTCTCACAGATATTGTGGAGCACACAGCAAGCAGTAATAACAGTGGGAATATTGGTTTTGCTGTGGTCTAACTGAGTCAGTAAACTGCGCCAGTGAGCTTTTAAACGTCCAAATGCACATTCTACCACCATTCTGCACTTGCTCAGCCTGTAGTTGAACAGCTCCTGACTACTGTCCAGGCTGCCTGTGTATGGCTTCATGAGCCATGGCATTAAGGGGTAAGCTGGGTCCCCAAGGATAACTATAGGCATTTCAACATCCCCAACAGTTATCTTCTGGTTTGGAAAGTAAGTCCCTTGCTGCAGCCGTTCCCACAGACCAGAGTTCCTAAAGATGCAAGCGTCATGTACCTTTCCCGGCCATCCCATGTTGATGTTGGTGAAACGTCCCTTGTGATCCACCAGTGCTTGCAGCACCATTGAAAAGTACCCATTTCGGTTTATGTACTGGCTGCCTTGGTGGTCTGGTTCCAGGATGAGGGTATGGTTCCCTCTATGGCCCCACCACAGTTAGGGAATCCCATTGCAGCAAAGCCATCCACTATGACCTGCACATTTCCCAGAGTCACTACCCTTGATATCAGCAGATCTTTGATTGCATGGGATACTTGCATCACAGCAGCCCCAACAGTAGATTTGCCCACTCCAAATTGATTCCCGGCTGACCGGTAGCTGTCTGGCATTGCAAGCTTCCACGGGGCTATCGCCACTCGCTTGTGAACTGTGAGGGCTGCTCTCATCTTGGTCTTCTGGCACTTCAGGGCAGGGGAAAGCAAGTCACAAAGTTCCATGAAAGTGCCTTTACACATGCGAAAGTTTCGCAACCATTGGGAATCGTCCCAGAGCTGCAACACTATGCGGTCCCACCAGTCTGTGCTTGTTTCCCGTGCCCAGAATCGGCGTTCCACGGCATGAGCCTGCCCCATTGCCACCAGGATGTCCAAATTGCTGGGGCCCGTACTTTGAGAGAAGTCTGTGTCCATGTCCTCGTCACTCTCCTCACCGTGCTGCCGTCGCCTACTCGCCTGCTTTTGCTGGTTCTGGTTCTGCATATACTGCTGGATAATGCTCGTGGTGTTTAGAGCCATCACAACTGCTGCGGTGATCTGAGCGGGCTCCATGCGTGCCGTGGTATGGTGGGAGCAAGAGAACAGAGTGCCAGCGGAAGCGGCGGTGGATGACAATGCTGACAGCAATATGGCGCCCACACAGAAAAAGGCGCTAGATGACTGTTGGCCATTTCTTTCACGGAGGGAGGGAGCAAGAGGTAGGCTGGCAGCAGACAGTGCAGTACGACTTCTCGCCAGCAGACAGTGCAGTATGACTGCTAGCTGTCATCGTCTCCTGGGTGCTCGTGGTGCAGCTGGCTGGGAAAGCAGCCTGAGGCAGAATGGCCCCCTCAAGGATTGAGCTCACAACCCTGGGTTTAGCAGGCTAATGCTCAACCCACTGAGCTATCCCTCTGCCAATAGTCCAGGCAGGACTGAATCTCCATTAGACAAAACTTAAAGAAGAGAATGACTTGAGTCACTCCCATTTATGTCCAGGCGCCCCTGACAGACCTCACCAAGGTCTGCCTGGAGCACCCACGTCTGCCCAGGTGCCCCGACCGACCTCACCGAGGCCAGCCAAGAGCATCCAGGAGACGATGAGGACGGCTACCAGTCATACTGCACTGTCTGCTGCCACAAGGCAATGAGCTGCTGCTGTGTAGCAATGCAATCCCACGTCTGCCAGCACCCAGGAGATGTACGGTGACAGTGAGCTGAGTGGGCTCCATGCTTGCCGTGGTATGGCGTCAGCATGGGTGACCCAGGAAAAAAGGCGTGAAACGATTGTCTGCCATTGCTTTCATGGAGGGAGGGAGGGGGCTGATGACATGTACCCAGAACCACCCTCAGCAATGCTTTTTGCCCCATCAGGCATTGGGATCTCAACCTAGAATTCCAATGGGCAGTGGAGACTGTGGGAACTGTGGGATAGCTATCCACAGAGCAATGTTCCGGAAGTAGACGCTAGCCTCGGTACTGTGGACGCACTCTGCTGACTTAATGGTCTTAAGTGGGGACACACACAATCGACTGTATAAAATCGCTTTCTAAAAAATCGACTTCTATAAATTCAACCTAATTTCGTAGTGTAGACATACCCTTTGAGAACTGCCTTGTCTGGGATTTTAGCATAGTTTACAGGAGTTAGTAAATCTTGTGCAACAAGCAATTCCTGTCAGCACTTGTTGAGTATGTGACCATCTTTCCTTTCCCTGTGTATTGCTCCTTTAAATGTAAGAAGTCTGCCTGTCTGCTTGGGAGCAGGGCTGTAAGAAGATTCAGTCTTATGCAATAAGCAAGGCACACTCTGCTTTTTCTCCCACGAAGGCTTTATATTTGTTGGTAGTTTGTTGTTTTCCGTAATCTAAAATAAGTCACCTAGATTCACTGACTCCTGCCCCTTGCTATTCTGGTGGTACTTAAGCTCCTCATCACTGCTTGGCCCCTGCCTGCTCATGGCTGCCCCTGCTCAGATCAAGATGCCTTTTATGTCCTCTGAATCCACACAGCCTTTCTACCATACTGCCCCAAATGTCTCCTTCCTGGACCTAGTCCCCCATCCCTCAGCCATCTCTTCATATGCCCTTAAATACAGAGAGGCATATGAACTGTAGCCCAAGCCCCATCCCTTTTTATTCCACTAATAAGATGTGTACAAGTAACCCACAATTGTGGAAATAAAACAGGTGTTAACTTTGACATCAATCACATTCTATCACCCTGATTTGTATATTGTCTAGAGAGCAAACTTTCCAGGGTCAGACCTTGACTCTGAAATCTGTCTGTCAGGCAATTAACATGTTGGAGATATACCAATAATACAGAAATAATACAGTATTTGTTACTGAGGTATCTTATTTAAAGCTGGAGACTAGGAGTCAGCAGACTTGGATTTTGTTCCTGACTCTGCCTTTGGCTCGCTCTATGCATCTTGGCAAGTAAATGAATTTCTCTGTAAATTTAACCATCTTTAAATTGAGGGTACTTATATTTATTCACCTTTATAACAGTGAGATTCTCGAGTTAAATCTTTGGGATCCTTGGATGAAAAGAGCTATAATTGAAAGAGGCCCCAATCCTGTAGCTGGCTCCATACAGGCTCAGTATCTGTCTTCAGAAGCTAGCTGTAGCATCAAGGCCCGACTTGTATTTTCTTTTGTGTTTTTTTCTCTTGTATGTTTTGTACACTATTTATTCTATGGTTCACTATGGTTCACTGAGATGATAATCTCAGTTCAGAAAGCAAAAAATATTACCAGACCACTAAGACTCATTGCTCACATTAATTATTTTTGGGGACTTTGTTTGGGATATTGCATTGGCTTTTAAAACACTGTTCTTTTAAGTTCATTTTCAGAGATTTTAGTGGCTGGCAAATGGTTTTCAGGATTGATGGATTACTTTGTGATAGCATTATTCATTCAAGTTTCTTTTGGTCTATTATTTTGTTGTTCTTATATTTAATCAACTAAATATCTGCACATAAAGTTCACTCAGTAAATTGGTGGAAGAGCTGGAAAGAAATCCCAGAGTCATAACCATGAGGAACACCTCCTTTTCTGCAGCAGATGGTACAAACTATAAATGTATTATTTTTCTTTAGATTTGACATTCTAAAAGAATGTCCATATAATGTTCTTAGTGTACTGATCATAATTAAGTTTTCAATAACCACTCAGTGGCATAAATACAAATGAATTAACTCCACCAACCAGCAGCCTTCAATAATCAAATGGAGGTAACAGTTTACCTCAGGCAGCAGATAATAAATTAGAAAAATTCCAGAAAAGCCTCTCATTCCTAAAGCATACTTAGTAACATACCCTCATCCTTCCTCCACAAGCCCCATCTAACAAGAGGTTTTCTTTGCAAAGTATTCATAGATTACAAGGCCAGAAGGGACCATTATGACCCTACAGCCTGACCTGAATCACACAGGCCAAAGAACCTCACCCAGTAATTTCTGTTTCAAGCTCATAACTTCTGTCTGAGCTACAGCATGTCTTTAAAAAAGACATCCAGTCTTGATTTTAAAGACTTTACAGATATTTCATGTCCTTCCATATAAGGGCTATATTCCAAATTTAGAAAAAGTCAAATGCTGCAGCCCTGACCCTCAGCTGGGGTACAATAAGTACAGCATCCTTGTTTTCAGTGGAACTGTACCCACTGACACCAGCTGAGAAAACTTTCTACCACAGTGATTTTATATTGGGTGATTACTGAGCAACCTTCAGAACTGTGTGAAAGAATTTCATAGCAACATTCAGCACACTGTAGCTTTGTTACTATGCCAGTTAGCCATCTGAGACCTCTCAAATATAAATCAGACTTTACAAATCTAAATTTCTCATCCAAGATGTAGATCATGAACTCTGTAGGTTGGCAATTCTTGCTCACATGTACAGAGGTCACCAACTTTGCATTTATGAAGGCATTTTCCTAGGGACCTATTGACCTTGCTGGGTTTTCATCTTCTTCTGGAGATAGTGGGTCAGATTTAAATCTGATTTACACTGGTGTATGTCAGTGGGCTAACTCCAGTTACTTACACCACTGTAAATAATATCAGAGTCTGCCTCCTTGAGTAGGCATTGACTGTGATGTTCAGTTGACTGTATACCACATGATCAGTTTCCTGAGTCTTCAGGGAGGCAAATGTAGACCTCTGTCCACCCCATCTTCTTCTTACCTGTTTCTAGTACGAGAGCCCAGGAATATTGTTATGTTCACTGCATATACATAGAGAAATTAATAAAACCAAATACTTTTGCTGGAAGTTGCATTTTAATACTTCTTTATTTCTTAGAATTCAGAACGATAATACACAAGAACCCAAGAACAGAGTTTATGGTATACCTCTTAGATGAGAAAAAATTTTGAGGCAAATATCTTCCAGTTAATGGAAAGTCAATGAAGGTTCTATAATAGGAGGCAGAAAATCTTAAAATCCCAGCTTTCCATTTCAGCAAATCATCAATAACTAAAGATTCTGAGTTTGTTGTGATAGGAGCCTTGCAGGCATATCTGACATGAATGCATAGAGCCATCCTTCCACACTTCCTGCCCACTTCATTCTTGCCATTAGGTAAAGGATGAACTTTTCCAAGAATCTCAATCCCTTTTCTGCTCAAAAGTGCGGAGTAGGCCTGGAAACATAGTATGATGTGTGTCGTTTAGCCTACAGCTGCATTTGAATGTCAGTTAACATCTTTCACCTCCAGTTTTACCCCAGGAAAACTGGAATCATAATGCACATGTTTGTAATGCCTAGACCATCCCTGACAAGTGTTTGTTTAATGTGTTCTTAAATATGTCCAGTGGTGGGGATTCCACAACTTCCTTTGGTAACCTATTCCAGTACTTAACTATCCTTATAGCTAACAGGTTTCCCCTAATAAGTAACCTAAATATCCCTTGCTGCAGATTAAGCCAATTATTTCTTGTCCTACCTTCAGTGGACATGGAGAACAATTGATCACCATCCTCTTTATAAACAGTCTTCAAATACGTGAAGGGCTGTATAAGATCCTCCCGCAGTCTTCTTTTCTCAAGACTAAACATGCTCAGTTTTTTTTTTAACCTTTCCCCATAGGTCAGGTTTCCTGAACCTTTTATCATTTTTGTCATTTTTCTCTGGACCATCTCCAGCTTGTGCACATTGTTCCTAAAATGTGTCATACAGAACTGAACACAGTACTCCAGCTGAGGCCTCACCAAGGCTGAGCTGAGTGGGACAATTACCTCCCATGTCTTACATACGACACTCCTGTTAATACAGCTCAGAATGATATTATCCTTTTTCATAACTAGCTCATATTCAATCTCTGATCCACTATAAACCCCAGCTCCTTTTCTCCAGTGCTACGGCCTAGTCAGTTATTTATCCCCATTTTGTATTTGTGCATTTGATTTTTCCTTCCTGAGTGTAGTACTTTGCACTTGTCTTTATTGACTTTCATTTTGTTGACTTCAGACCAAATCTCCAATTTATCCAGGTACCTTTGAATTCTAATCCTGACCCCCAAACTGATTTCAGTTCCTCCCAGCTTGGTGTCATCCATAATTTTTATAAGCATACTGTGCACACCATTATCCAAGTCATTCATGAAAATATTGACTAGTGCTAGGCCTAGGTCAGACCCCTGCAGGACCCCACTAGATATGTCCTCCCAGTTTGACAGTGAACAGAATATTAGGAGAAATATATAATTTACTCATTACTACAATGTGCATCACCTCATTCTCATTTTGGTGACAAATAGCCAAAAAATTGGGGAAAAAATAAACTAATTTGAAGACACGAAGAATTATTTCTACTTCCATTTATGAGGCAAGTAAAACCAAATCTCTCCAATGTATCCCTCCCTACCATGGCTTCCTTTAGGTGTTTTTAAAAGCACAATAGCACTTCGAAATGCAGTTGTTCACTGCAGCTAGAAGAGGGAAGGATATAACAATACCTAATATTTTAATCTGACTTTCTAAGAACAGCTGGGCTATGATAGCTCACATCTTACTTGTAGCACACACCAGATGACCTCTTTTTATGACCTCGTTGTTTCAGTCTTGGTCTCTAGGCCCAGTAAACCCCACCGGAGACGTATAACACCGGAGATGTATAACCGGAGATGTATAACACTGTGTGACGCTTATCACTATTCCGAACATGCAGTGCTACAGCTAAGTGTTATGGGCAGCATACCAAATATGGCAAGAATGTCTCTCTTGACTGTCCCATTGTCCTTCCTGATTGCTCTTCCTCTGGGGATACAGTTTGACTTGTGCCTTGTCTATGCTGGTAATTACCCAACTGCAGCCATTAGTGTAGTTTTACTTTGTGCAAACACCTAATGCAGATAAGGAAATTTCCAATGGTGATGCTTAGCCCGGCTTGAAACAAAAGTAATCTCCCCTCTCTACCCAAGGAGTTTGCACTGGGGCAGCCATACCAATGGGTGAAATCAGGGACAATTCCCATTGTAGACAGTGCCTGGGACACATTAAAATGGAGCTATCAGAATCCACAGGTGTTCTCATCTCTATTACATCAAAGACTGAGGAGCTGGCGCTTTGCCCTGACCTTTAGATTTTCCCCCAATTCTGTATTTTTCTCCAAAGGAAGATAATAATAATACCTAGCCTTTATGTAGTGCTTTTCATCAGTAGATATCAAAGCACTTTTTGAAGGAGGTCAGTATAATTATCCATATATTATGGATGAGCAAAGAGAGGCACAGATACTTTTCTATACTTTGTAATAATTTAATTTTAGAAGTCTAAATATTTTTCCTTTTCTCCCATAAAAAAAAATTGACAGAAGAGGTCACTCATCATCCAAGATAAAGAAGAAGCAACAGTTTTAAGAGCTCCAGATATTTTTTTTATAGTGTCATTGATCAGTGAATATTTAGCAATGAAAATCTGGTCGCAGTTAAGCATACTGTTGATTTCCCAAAGGCGATGGAATATGTTTAGAACAGAACAGAGGGACATTTCAAAATATTTTCTACAAAAATATCCTCCTCTTCACTCTTGCTGCTACTTCTTACTGCTTGCTTTGCCTGTAGGTAAGCGGTAGCAGTCAGATGGAAACATTATCTTGAGTAGCAATCATTTTATTTTAATTAACAAGTATTCACCTGTTACAGATGGACAGAATTCTTTCTCAGGGCTAGAAGGAATTGGAAATTAACATCCACTGGTCTTCAGCTAATCTCAGTATATTTTTTTGTATTTTATCTTTTCTAATTAAATTAGCTGATTATGACATTGCTGAGTCTGTGGCAAATCTCAGTAATAATGAGTTAATGCTCATGGAATTTCAGTAGAGAAGGAGCTTGTTATGCTGAATTCCTGGCTTCTCAGCGGCCAACTTCAGGATTGCAAATAGGCGACTTCCTGCAGGGAGATTTTTACCAGGGCATAGGCAATAACATTACTAAATATATGTCTGGTGTTGTTTGTGTGTGCACATGTGTGATTTCATGTGCATGTGTATAAAATTAACAAACATTTCCTCCTGTGTGTATACATACACACGCATCTATGTATGTGCGTGTATACACATATACAGCATGTATATGTATACACAAAGCAAAAAAATGTTTATTTACATACATATTATATGTGCATGTATGCGTGGGCACACACACACACACACTTGTCTGCTGCATATAATCAGTTAAGATTATGACAAAATAATTTTCATTATATCTGACTATTACCTAAAACCAAGCAAAGAAAGTGGTCAGGGGAGCTTTGTGCAAAGGAAGGACTGCTCCAAAATCCAAATCTGGGTACCCTGGCCTCTACCCCAGTTTTCTCTGCTCTACCAAGCCTTCTTCACTGCTTCTCTACATTCAGCTTTTCATTCTCCTTCTTCCTATTTTCCCCTCACCTTTAAACTCTTTCACTCACCTGTGCTACTCCCAACTACTTTAGTTCCATCACTTCCATGCTAATTAGTTATACTCTCTATCCAGGCTGACTGGGCAGCAGTTACTCTCCCTCAGCTATGTTTCCTTTCCCCTCCCCTGCTAGCCTTAAAGGAGGAGGGCAAAGTAATACTGAATCCTCCATAGGGGGAATTTCAGCTGCAGGATGATGAAATAGGTTTAGAATTTCCCCAGATTTAGTTCTACACTCCCTATGCTGCAGCAGTGGAATTACTGTTTATTCCCCAGGACTTGTCAGCAATAACATCCTCTCTATAGTACTGTATGAGGCAATATGATCTAGAGCCAGAGCAGTGGTTCTCAAACCTTTTTTTCACGGACCACTTGAAAATTGCTGAGGGTCTCGGCGGACCACTTAATGATCTTTCCAAATGTTGTTTGTACTATTAGCTAACTGCTGTAAAGCACTTTCGATAAAAGCGCTATATAAAAAAAATAATAAATTTTTTTTGTTCTACAAATAAAAGCACACAATTCATATTTTAATATCAGTAGTCTTATCTTTCTTTTGCAATGGATGTGCCCTCTCTCCCCTACCGTGGCAGCCACTGAGCTGGGGCTGGGAAGGAGGGGGGGGGTCTTTCTTTCTCTCTCCCCCGCTGCGGCAGTCCCCAAGCTGGACCTTGGAAGGAGGGGGGTCTCTCCCTCTCTCCCCAACTGTGGCAGCCTCTGAGCTGGGGCTGGGAAGGAGGGGGTATCTCCCCTACCACAGCAGCCACAGAGCTGAGGCTGGGAAGGAGGGCCGTCTCTCCCCAGTAGCCACAGCCCTGGAGCTGGGGAAAGTTGCCTCGTTCTCTGGCCGCTGCAGCCCTGAATGTCCCACATTCCCCCCACCCCCTCTTCTTACCCCACTGCCCCCTCCTATCTACCTCCTATTCCCCACAAGGCCACCACCTCACCTTACATGTGTGCCTTCTTCAGGGTCCAGGCACCTAATTAGTGGAGCCACACCTGCGCGGCTCCACTAAGTAGGTGGGTAGCCTTTCATTTTCTTGTATGCAGCCGCCCAGGCATGCACCTTAGCGGGAACTAACCACGGACCACCCCAATGGAGCTCGAGGACCACCAGTGGTCCACGGACCACAGTTTGAGAACTTCTGATCTAGAGGCCTGCTCGTGGAATTCAGAGCCAGGAGCTCCTCACTTCTCATCCCAGCTCTGCTGTTTGGCCTTGGAGAAACAAACAGATTCCCCCATCTGTAAAATGTGGGTAATAATAAGTAACCTATTGTACCTCCCTGGCAGGGGTGCTCTGAGGACTAGAGAGTCTGTCAGTGCTATTTTTATAAAGCGCTTGTGCAGCCACAAAGCATTGTGAAATCACAGCACTATTGGAATGTCAAATGGTTCAAGTTACGATACACAGAATGAATGTGCATTGCTAGAATAAGTGTTTGCAAGTATTTTGTCAATGTTTACAAATCCAGAATATATTTTAATTATCGTGGGAGTGTAGTTTGGTGTGTTAGCTGTGTTGTTTCTTCCCCCACAGCACAATCTACTATGTGGGTTTTGGTATATTTATTTAGATGATTACTTAAAATCACAGCCTTAGTGTTTCCACCTACGTTAAGATCAGTTACTCTGGACTGGATCATCTGAGGTTGCAAGTGCTCTCCACTCCCATTGAAATCAGTGCCTCATATTCATGGTGCCACAACATCTGAGTCATTACCAGGAGCTTAGCTGTTCTGTTTTGAATATGTATGAGAAGCTGTCCAAAAAATGCTAAATATCACAAAAAGCTACACGATATTTTAGCTGAGAACACACACACACACACACGTTTTGCAAAGTCTGAAACTGTGAATAATGTAAACGTTCATGCTGTATTAATTGATGAAAATATCATTCATACATTATCATTCAGGAATCAATATGCAAAGCCAAAAGCAAAATTGCTTTGTGGAATGTTAGATGAAAGAAACACATTAATGACTTCTGAAAGGCTTTGTCTAGTTTCATAAACTAGAATGCACGCTGTCCCCAACCATTGAGAAAAGAGCTTCAAATTTAAGTTCCCAAAATCAAAGGTGGCAGTACAATTTATAATTCTGCCTTCCTTCAGAAAAAGGATTGAGACTCTGAAGCTGCAGACTGTTCCAGGGTGGTACAACGGAGACTGAGCAGCAACGAGAAATGATTGCCCTGTGATGATTATGAACTACCGGGAACTTCATGTGAATGAATGTTTGTCTCTTGCATTTTGGAGAGTGTTCATCACATTCATTGTATAGCACTTTGTCACTGGCAATCCTCGAGATCCATGTCAAATCCCCAGTGATGAGTTTCTATGCTCCATTTCATTTCTGTCTGACATATTCCAGATTAATCCTTTTTTTGCCCTATGAAATGATGGGTAGGTCTTATGTGCTTTAAGTGTATCAGTCACTTAACATGAACAGCATACAGAACTCATTGTAGCAGTGGCCAAAGACTTTTGAGGGCGGAGTTTATCAGGCTGAGACCTTGGCCATAATATCCAAAGTCCGTTGCCTTCCATTCACTTGCAGATCTGGCATTTAGGGCATTGAAAGAAGGTTGCGGGGGCAGGGAGCACTCACCTTTTGAGCACCTCCTGATGCGTGCGGTACTGCAGGCCTTTTCCCACTCCTGACACTCCCTGTATGTTGTCGACTGTTGCGGTCCAAATACAAGACAGAACAAGGCTTTAAGCAAGCAAGCAGGCTGGTCTGCCTTGTCAGCTTTCCACCCTCTCTTTTATTCTCCCCCTCCTCCTGCGCATTACATACGCCAACAGATAAAAAGAATACACTGGCTTTGCTTAATATTCTTATTTACCAATTTCTATCTACCGCATTCCTTGCTCTCAGGCCTTGAGCCCAGTCCTGGGAGGCTTCCCACGGTTCATGTCCTCTGGGCGAGTTTCCAAGGTTCATGCCCTTGAGAGGAGCCGTGTGTGCACTGCTCCTACACAACACTCAGGGTGTGCCCTGAATGTTGCCAAGTGCATGAACCCTGCATGAATCCTTCAGTCGACCTCGCTTCAAGGATCTTCAGGGCCTTGGCCTTTCTGCCGGGTTACACAATCAAAATGAACTTCTCTCAGGGACCACAGGGCCCCTTAACTCGGGCTTCCCAACAAGCCTTGTCCCCTTCTCAGGGTTTATATCACTTCACTGGTGGTTGGTGGGGGAACCCAGGCCTGTCCTCTACTCTAGGTTCCAACCCAGGGACTCTATAAACAGCATCCACGTGTTTCTCACTTCAATTTGTTGCTGCTACTTCTCTGGGCCTCTTCCCACCTGGCCCCTTTATTTTCACCCCTTACCTCAGGGTTAAAGTTCTCGGGTCCTCTCTGTCTCAGCTTAAGAAAATACAGTCACAACCAAACTCTGGTTATTTTTGAGTTCGTGTGGCTAGAGAGGAGCACCCTTCCTTGCCCCTCTGGTAGCAGTTCAGTTCTTGGCTGGGAAGGCCCCGCAGCTCCTTTTATCTTAGCCTGCTGGATTCTGATTGGCTGCATCCATGAGGCCTCCCTAGACAGGTCCACCTTTGCTGCTCCTTTGCTGGTGCTGGGTGTAGTAGGACTGGTAAGACCTGACCGAATTCTGTGTGCAGTTCTGGTCTCCCGTGTTTAAGAAAGAAGAATTCAGGCTGGAACTGGTGCAGAGAAGGGCCACTAGAATGATCAGAGGAATGCAGAACCTGTCTTACAAGAGGAGACTTAAGAATCTTGGCTTGTTTAGCCTAACCAAAAAAAGGCTGAGAAGAGATATGATTGCTCTGTATAAATACATCAGAGGATAAACAACAGGGAGGGAGAGGAGTTATTTAAATTAAGGGCCAATGCTGGCACAAGAACAAATGGGTATAAACTGGCTATCAACAAGTTTAGGCTTGAAATTAGAGGAAGGTTTCTAATGATCAGAGGAGTGAAGTTCTTGAACAGCCTTCCAAGGGGAGCAGTGGGGCCAAAAAAACCTAACTGGTTTCAATACTGATCTTGATATGTTTATGGAGGGGATGGTATGATGAGGTTGCCTACAATGGCATGTGGCCCACCTGAGACTCCTAGTAGCAAATATCTCCAATGGCTGGTAATTGAAACTCAGAGCCCTTCCCGTCTAGAGTCCTACAGTGAATTATTTCCCAGCTGGTGGGTCTTGCTGACATGGTTAGTGCCTAACTGATCACCCTAGTTGGGTTTGAGAAGGAATTTTCACCCAGGTCAGAGTGGCAGAGACCCTGGGGGGATTTTCACCTTCCTCTGCAGCATGGGGCATGGGTCACTTGCTGGTTTGAAAAAGAGTAAATGGTGGATACTCTTTAACTTGGACCCTTTAAGTCATGATTTGAGGACTTCAATAACTCAGCCAGAGGTTATAGGCCTACTACAGGAGTGGGGGGGTGAGTACTGTGGCCTATGATGTGCAGGAGGTCAGACAAGGTGATCTCAATGGTCCTTTTTGGTTTTAAGGTATATGAATCTGAGACATCTGTTCCTCGTGCCTGATATCAGATATGCAATCCAAAATAATGGAGTAATACTTCATCTTGTTTACACTGTTAATAAATGCACCTGTTACCTTTTGAAATAAGCCCTATAATACAAAATGATATCATTTTTAAGTTAAATTATGGTGTCTGTCTTCTTTAATGAAGAACTGTCTTACATGTTCCTTCATCGCAGTATCAAATTTAGCCATTAACTCGACTTGGCCTAAGAAGTTTCCATTTCCACACCAGTTACATTTTTCCACGGATCCACAAAATGCTAGCTTCCATTCAGCTAAGTGAAAAACAATGGCCACAGTTCTGTCAAATACACCTCACAAGTGTTGTCTCTCAATTTCGAGCAGTGATTATGACATCTGGTCAATTGCAGATTCAGTTTTCAGTTGTAGTTCCAATTCTCTCCACTTCACCATATTTCCAAAGTGAAGAACATGGGTTTTCTCATGAGTTTCGAGAGTTATATTTTGAGAGAAAACCACTATCAGTGAGACTATGCTTATCAACACCAAATACTTTGCAACAGAAACACACAGCTCCATTTTTTAATTTTCTTCCATCGTGACTTGGAAAATGTTTACTTTTAATTTGCAATGGCCCATGTTTCACTGTGGCTATTTTTGTTTTGTCATCTATGAACTTGGGCCATGTTGGGGGATCACTGATATACTGGAATTAGTGGAACGTCTTCTGAGTTACGGCCACTCTCTCCCACTGGTTGCAATATAGCGGTGTAACTGTCAGACAAAGTTTCTTGCTCCTTATTTTCTTCATGAACCTCTAGGCTTTTTTCTTGATTGATTTCCTGGACTGATTCTACATTCAAAGATGTGTTAGGAGTCAAAAACCTCTCAAGTGCACCTTTATGTCTCTTAATCTGCTCCTCTTTCTCTTTTTTCCTTTTTTGCTGCACCTGATGAAAATTTTCTAAAACCTCCTGACATCTTGTGGAACAGGGCCGGCTGTGCAAATGTTTAGTGCTAGAGGGCAAAAATGGGAGTGAGGGGATGCACATCCAGCTCCTCCCTTCCCCCTCCCCCACCACACACACACACACACACACCCTTTTGTTTACTCTTTCTCATTATAATACAATATCAAGAGGACATTCAACTAAATTAAAAGGCAATATATATATTGAATTGAAAGGCAAATTTTAGGCTGCCCCTGGAGCAAGGGCTGTGAGGCCCTCGCCCTCCCTTATCTAGTGATCTTGTCTGCAGCCTTGGAGCACTGCAGTACATCCAATAAATAATATACATCCTTATTGAGTTTGTTAGTCTTCAAAATCAAAGAGCATTCATTTCTATGATTCTGTACCAAAAGATGTGATTAACATAGTTGATTTGCTCTGTATTTTAAAACAAGCTGTCAGTGTATTTTATTAACTTTCTAAGGAGAACAAAGTCAGCTCTGCTAAACAGTGTGTAGATTGGTGATGACAATCGGTGATGACCTCCCCACACAAGAATTCGCTTGCAATGATGAGGCCAATGGGGAAGGTTCATGTCAGATGATTATTTTTGGTATTCACCAGGCAGAGTGTCTTTCAGCCTCTGACTTCCAAATACACAGAATATACATCAGGGCCTCATGGTACAAATACAGCACTTAAAGTAAAAGAGAAAAGATTAGGGATGGGTAAATCCACTCAGAAAAATAAAAGCAATCCTCTCTCCCTGAAAGCTTAAACCAGACTCCAGCCTTTTTTAATGTTGAGATATAGATTGTAAGCTCCTAGGGGCTGTGACATTTATTTTTGTTCTGGGTTTGTACAGTACCTAGTACAATGGGGTTCTGGTCCATGACTGGGGCTTCTAGGTGCTACCACAATACAAATAATGAATAATAGGAGCTCAGTTACATACTGAATAAAAATGTTCATCACCCTGACTGAGGGACAGCTCAAGGCACAAATCAATATGAGTAAAGATGGTAGAATCTGGCCCTTAATTTGGTGAGCGAGATTAGATAAGGAGCCCAGTCATTTCCCTCTCAGCAGACAACCTACTCAAATACCTGGTGGAGAGGAGTAGGTCAGTGGCTTGCTCTGAACTCAGCAACTCTGTCACAGTAGAGTGAGGGAAGTAGAGAGAAACTAATTCGATTTCCCCCACACTCTCATACCCCTTCTCTTACCTGATGTTACAGGGCTGGCTCTCTTCTCCTGTTTCCTTTCGGATTTGGCTTGTAGGCCTGCTCACCTTAAATCACCAAAAGCAGTTATCTTTTGTAGACAGAGCCTCTCCAGCAGTTCTTGAGTAGCATGGCCTAGAAATGATTCAAAAGGTGCTGCAGTGATGGCCCTTTAACACTCTGGGGCTGGGACCTCAGGGTGCAGTAACCTAATATAAAATCCCAGACAGCAAATTAGCTGGCTGTTACGATTTTTACTGACAAAATTACATCCCTCATAAGGGCTTGTCTGCGCTTGAAAGTTAATTTGTATTAAGGTAGAATGTGAATTTAAAGCAAAATAGTTATTTAGAATAACTCCATGTGTGGACACTCTTATTCTGGAAAAAGAAAAGGAGTACTTGTGGCACCTTAGAGACTAACAAATTTATTTGAACATAAGCTTTCGTGAGCTACGGCTCACTTCATCGGATGCATGCAGTAGAAAATACAGTGGGGAGATTTTATATACACAGAGAACATGAAACAATGGGTGTTACCATACACACTGTAACGAGAGTGATCAGGTAAGGTGAGCTATTACCAGCAGGAGAGAAAAAAAAACCTTTTGTAGTGATAATCAAGGTGGGCCATTTCCAGCAGTTGACAACCCTACTGTTCCTCACAGATTCTTGTCAACTGCTGGAAATGGCCCACCTTGATTTTCACCACAAAAGGTTTTTTTATTTGTTTGTTTTGGTTTTTTTTCCCCTCTCCTACTGGTAATAGCTCACCTTACCTGATCACTCTCGTTACAGTGTGTATGGTAACACCCATTGTTTCATGTTCTCTGTGTATATAAAATCTCCCCACTGTATTTTCTACTGCATGCATCTGATGAAGTGAGCTGTAGCTCACAAAAGCTTATGCTCAAATAAATTTGTTAGTCTCTAAGGCGCCACAAGTACTCCTTTTCTTTTTGCGAATACAGACTAATTCAGCTGTTACTCTGAAACTTCTTATTCTAGAATAATTCCATGTGGAGAAAAATCCTTAGTAACCTGGAAGCATTTCTCAGTCATTCAGTATGGCTGAATTACACCTATAACACAGAGGTTCTCGTTAATGCATCTGTGAGGTGTTCACATACAACAGTAGTGGGCCTGATATAAGAATCTCGGTATTAGCAACTCAAATATGCAAGGTCAAAGGCCAGCTGGTAAAACTGATTAATATTTGTCCTTCCAAGCATGTACAAATGTACAGTATGTGAGACACAACAGAGATAATGTTGTGCAAGAGCAATTAATTTGCTCCTAGCGCAATCAGTCCAAATAGTAAAGGCATTTGTAAAAGGAAGTTTCCTTTTCCAATGCAAATACTAACTGGCAAGCTATAACCACAAGACTGAAAGGCCAACTGGCAATTAGTTGACATTTGTTCCTCAAAAGGTTTACAGATTCCTTGTGGGCTGGATAGGAACTGTTTTGCAGGAACAATTAATTTATTACTGTGACAACCAGTAGAAATAGAAGGCTCTGCTGACCAGAAATATTGTGGTCTGTTCCTGTGCAAATAACCAACTGGTGTCCAGCTGGACAATGGCCATTCCTGTCGAAAAGCACAACAGAGAACTAAAGCTTTATCCTGCTTTGCTTGTATTTATCCTGCTGAATAGGGAAAAAATGTATTGTATTGATATGAAAATGTATTTTTGTTTACTAAAGTCTGTATGAGGCAATTGACTTAGACATGGTTGTGCAAATGACTCGTGGTCAACTGCCTGCTGGGAGATTTTGTAAAAAGCCAAACAATTTACCTTATCTTATCTCAGCAGTACTGACTTTCATGTATAGAACTTATTATGTATTTATATTACAGCAACTCCCAGATGCTCATATCAGGGCTCTGTTGTGTTATAGTAAGATGTGTGGTGTTATACAGTAGAGACAGTCCCAGCTCCAAAGAATTTACAGTCTTGTAATTGCCATTTTTTCCACCAATCAGAGCATGGGCAGTTCTGCCTAGTAGTCAGAGCAGTGGCTGTCAGGCCTAGTGGTCAGGAACCAGAAGCCAGATCCAAGGGTCAGAGCCGAAGTCAGGAACCAAGCAGGGCAGGAATACGACTGGAAATAAGGCAGGCACAGGAACAATCAGAGATACAGACATAAGCTGTCAGCCTAATGCTGCTGCTGGGTTTTTAAGAGCACATCTGTTGGTTCCTCCAGCCACTTGGGTGGTCTGGCCAATCAGGTGAGTCTTCTGTGGCTCAGTAGAGAGGTGAAACCAGCTGGTCTCAGGCTCAACTGCAAGCCCTAATTCCTGGCATTTTTTGCCATGCAAGGTAACTGTACACTCACAGGCCTCAATTCAGCAAAGCATTTAAACACATATTTAAGTTAATCACTATCCAACAAAACACTTAAGCACTCACTTAAGCTCTGCTGAATGCACAAAATAATAACCAGTGGAGATACGATAACCATCTACAAACATGTGAAAGATGTAAACAGCAAGGAGGAAGAGGAATTATGTATGGACTTGTTTAAGTAATTCCAGGAAATAAGACCTGGTCAACACCTAAAACTTAGGTCGACCTGGCTATGTTGCTCGCGGTGTGAAAAATTCACTTACTGAGAGACATAGTTAAGCTGACCTAAGCCCTGGTGTAGACACTGATCATGGAAGAATTCTTGTGTCAACCCAGCTGCCACCTTTCAGAGAGGTGGATTAACTACAGTGATACAAACCCCCCTTCGATTGCTGTAGCAAGTGTCTACACTACGGCACCACAGCATCACAGCCACAGGTCCATAATTGTGCCACTGTAGCATCTGTAGTGTAGACATAGCCTATATTAGGACATAGCCTACATTAGACATAGCCACAATTAGGCTGAATAGTAAGGAGAGTATTGCAATAGCAAGACCTGTTTAACTATGGAATAGTCTTTCCAATAAAATGGAAGAAGCCAAATAGTGTATGTTATTTAATGAAAATTACACAGGAGAATACTCCGAATAATCCTGTATTGGCCAGGGATTGACAAGCTGGGACCTAATAAATATTTCCCATCTGTAATATTTATGATTCCATTAAAATTATTTTATTGATAATGAACTGAAAGAAATGCATGTTTATGACTTGCAGTGTTTGCTGTTAAAATTCAACATTGGCCAAAAGGTATCACAGTATAATTGACACAATGCAGTTATTTCCTATTCTAAGCATAGAGGAAAACTCTGGTGTCTCTGATGTTGTTGTATTGGAATTGTAGGAAAGTGCTGACTTTGTAATGCTGAATAACTGTAATGCAGTGGAAACATTGTTCAAGATCAGTGGAGTGCATCTTC
This sequence comes from Natator depressus, assembly GCF_965152275.1. Classification (NCBI taxonomy): domain Eukaryota; kingdom Metazoa; phylum Chordata; order Testudines; family Cheloniidae; genus Natator; species Natator depressus. Next base: position 31,641,484 of record NC_134236.1, read on the forward strand.
TATAAAGGATTGTCCCATAATGCTGCAAGGTAATTGAAGTTTTAGTTTATCTGCTGCGGGCAAGCTGAAGCTGCCTCAGACTGTTATGAATGTTTTCTAAGTTTTGTCTTTACAATATTGATGGAATATATATATATATATATTATTATATTGTATATTATATATTCTTTTTTATTTATAATAATATATGTAAGTTCTATACATGAAAGTCAGATACTGCTCAGATAAGATAAGGTAAGTTGTTGGCCTTTTACAAAATCTCCCGGCAGGCAGGTGACCATTAGTCATTTGCACAGCCGTGTCTAAGTCAATTGCCTCATACAGACTTTGACTTGGAAGCCCCTGCTTCTGAACTCTTCTGTAATGAACGCAAGTCTTCTTCAGAACTTTATTTGTACTGCTTTAAAATGGTACAATAAAGAGTTTAGCACAGACATATTTTGTCTTCATGCAAAAACAAAAATCAAAGGGCCAGATTTCAGTCCTGGGATGCGCACCTCTGGCTCCGGTTGAAATCAATGTGCTGAGTAATATGGCTGAATTGACAGGAGCTGTGGTTGCATGCCAAGACAAAATGAATTCTTCCTTTCCATTTTTACATGCAGTATTTATAGATAGTCTCACATATAGATGGCTTTTAAAATTTTTACGCCTTTCTTTAAATATTGTTTTATTTTAAAATGAACATGCTGGTTTGGTAGCGCTTGAAGCTTAGTGTGTTAAAGGAACCTGAGACTTTCCTTATGTGGGTGGATAAAAACCAGCTGTGAAAGCACTGGCAATTTTCTCTTCTACGTTTGAAAGGCAAAGGTGACAGGGAAACCAGCTAAGTGCTGCTGCTGTGCCTTTCAGCAGCAGCATATTGCCTTCATTTTCCACATAATGAGTAATATGAACATTTTCCTGTGCTCCAGGACGTCTTGGTTGTCCACATGATCAGCCCAATTGCTCAGTCATAATGCAGGCAAAACTCCAACTGAATTCAACCTTAATATGGCTAATTGTATTAAGAGTAAACTGTTTCAGTTTTAATATAATTTACATTGTAAGGAAATAAATATAATATATAGAACCTGATACTACTCAAACCAGTTTTACACCAGCGTAACCTCTTTTACTTCAGTGGAGTTACTCCTGATTTATATCAGTGCAACAAAGAGCAGAATCAGGCCCATTCGTCTAAAATGAAGAGCGCTTCAGGAAGGCTGATATTCATTTCAAACTGGGAGGGGGGGAAGATGTTGATATGAACATGAACAGGTCTTCCTAGCAAAACAGTAGTGATCCATTACTGAACTGTGAGCCTGATCCTGCAAACCTTTGCTCAAGTGGGAAGTCTTTACTCATGTGCACATTCTCATAACTACACTACTTGGGTGCGTAAGAAATATTGGCATGTGTAAGGTTATTCAGGATTGGTGCCTTTGTTTGTGGGGAGGAAGCATCTCTGTAAACTGTAGGTTTCAGAGTAGCAGCCGTGTTAGTCTGTATTCGCAAAAAGAAAAGCAGTACTTGTGGCACCTTAGAGACTAACCAATTTATTTGAGCATAAGCTTTTGTGAGCTACAGCTCACTTCATCAGATGCATAAAAGTGGAAAATGCAGTGAGGATGTTTTTATACACACAGACCATGAAAAAATGGGTGTTTATCACTTCAAAAGGTTTTCTCTCCCCCCACCCCACTCTCCTGTGGTAATAGCTTATCTAAAGTGATCACTCTCCTTACAATGTGTATGATAATCAAGGTGGGCCATTTCCAGCACAAATCCAGGGTTTAACAAGAATGTCTGAGGAACAGTGGGGGGGGGGGGTAGGAAAAAACAAGGGGAAACAGGTTACCTTGCATAATGACTTAGCCACTCTCAGTCTCTATTCAAGCCTAAGTTAATTGTATCGAATTTGCAAATGAATTCCAATTCAGCAGTCTCTTGCTGGAGTCTGGTTTTGAATTTTTTTTGTTGTAATATTGCAACTTTCATATCTGTAATTGCGTGACCAGAGAGATTGAAGTGTTCTCCGTCTGGTTTATGAATGTTATAATTCTTGACATCTGATTTGTGTCCATTTATTCTTTTACGTAAAGACTGTCCAGTTTGACCAATGTACATGGCAGAGGGGCATTGCTTGCACATGATGGCATATATCACATTGGTAGATGTGCAGGTGAACGAGCCTCTGATAGTGTGGCTGATGTTATTAGGCCCTGTGATGGTGTCCCCTGAATAGATATGTGGACACAGTTGGCAACGGGCTTTGTTGCAAAGATAGGTTCCTGGGTTAGTGGTTCTGTTGTGTGGTATGTAGTTGCTGGTGAGTATTTGCTTCAGGTTGGGGGGATGTCTGTAGGCAAGGACTGGCCTGTCTCCCAAGATCTGTGAGAGTATGGGTCGTCCTTCAGGATAGGTTGTAGATCCTGGATGATGCGTTGGAGAGGTTTTAGCTGGGGGCTGAAGGTGACGGCTACTGGCGTTCTGTTATTTTCTTTGTTAGGCCTGTCCTGTAGTAGGTGACTTCTGGGTACTCTTCTGGCTCTGTCAATCTGTTTCCTCATTTCAGCAGGTGGGTATTGCAGTTGTAAGAATGCTTGATAGAGATCTTGTAGGTGTTTGTCTCTGTCTGAGGGGTTGGAGCAAATGTGGTTGTATCGTAGAGCTTGGCTGTAGACAATGGACCGTGTGGTGTGGTCTGGGTGAAAGCTGGAGGCATGTAGGTAGGAATAGCGGTCAGTAGGTTTCCGGTACAGGGTGGTGTTTATGTGACCATCGCTTATTAGCACCGTAGTGTCCAGGAAGTGGATCTCTTGTGTGGATTGGTCCAGGCTGAGGTTGATGGTGGGATGGAAATTGTTGAAATCATGGTGGAATTCCTCAAAGGCTTCTTTTCCATGGGTCCAGATGATGAAGATGTCATCAATATAGCGCAAGTAGAGTAGGAGTATTAGGGGACGAGAGCTGAGGAAGCTTTGTTCTAAGTCAGCCATAAAAATGTTGGCATACTGTGGGGCCATGCAGGTACCCATAGCAGTGCCGCTGATTTGAAGGTATACATTGTCCCCAAATGTGAAATAGCTATGGGTGAGGACAAAGTCACAAAGTTCAGCCACCAGGTTTGCCGTGACATTATCGGGGATAGTGTTCCTGACGGCTTGTAGTCCATCTTTGTGTGGAATGTTGGTGTAGAGGGCTTCCACATCCATAGTGGCCAGGATGCCCCTCTGCCATGTACATTGGTCAAACTGGACAGTCTCTACGTAAAAGAATAAATGGACACAAATCAGATGTCAAGAATTATAACATTCATAAACCAGATGGAGAACACTTCAATCTCTCTGGTCACGCGATTACAGACATGAAAGTTGCGATATTACAACAGAAAAACGTCAAAACCAGACTCCAGCAAGAGACTGCTGAATTGGAATTCATTTGCAAATTGGATACAATTAACTTAGGCTTGAATAGAGACTGGGAGTGGCTAAGTCATTAGGCAAAGTAACCTATTTCCCCTTGTTTTTTCCTACCCCACCCCACCCCGTTCCTCAGACATTCTTGTTAAACCCTGGATTTGTGCTGGAAATGGCCCACCTTGATTATCATACACATTGTAAGGAGAGTGATCACTTTAGATAAGCTATTACCAGCAGGAGAGTGGGGTGGGGGAGAGAAAACCTTTTGAAGTGATAAACACCCATTTTTTCATGGTCTGTGTGTATAAAGACAGGTTTCAGAGTAACAGCCGTGTTAGTCTGTATTCGCAAAAAGAAAAGGAGTAGTTGTGGCACCTTAGAGACTAACCAATTTATTTGAGCATAAGCTTTTGTGAGCTACAGCTCACTTCATCTGATGCATACTGTGGAAAATACAGAAGATGTTCTTATACATACACATTGTAAGGAGAGTGATCACTTTAGATAAGCTGTTACCAGCAGGAGAGTGGGGTGGGGGGAGAGAAAACCTTTTGTAGTGGTAAACACCAATTTTTTCATGGTTTGTATGTATAAGAACATCTTCTGTATTTTCCACAGTATGCATCCGATGAAGTGAGCTGTAGCTCACGAAAGCTTATGCTCAAATAAATTGGTTAGTCTCTAAGGTGCCACAACTAATCCTTTTCTTTCTGTAAACTTCAATTTACACCAGACCTTGCTATGTTTGTTTTAGCAGATCTGTTTGTGAAGATCTGGCTGGGAGAAGGGAAGGGGGTTTCTCTGATCATTGTTTCTGCCAAATATGGCCAATTATCAGTTTATGCATCTGCACCCTTACTTTATGTGTTTTAACTGTTTGGTTTATATATCTGTCCCTCATCCTACTTAGCCAACCCAGGATGGGCATCTTAGCCATCTATATTTAAATTAAAGAGCAGATCACGTTTTACTGAAAATAGTTCAATATATTTTGGAGTACATTTGAGATTCTTAACAATGGGATTTGGGACCATTCCCTCAAAGCATTCATAGTTCATCACGTACATAGAATTGCACTTGATACCAAACTGTACTGCACAGATGGTTACTAAAATAATGCCATTGTCATCTTAATTTTTAAAAAAGTCTACAGCAGGCCACCCACGATTAACAGTCAGATTCCTCACAACAGCACAGCACAGCTGGTCTGGGTCAATATCATGTAATGCACTGATCAGACAGAGCTGACCGACTCATTTCTGGAATGGATAAGGTGTCAGTACTCAGCAGACCACCAGGGCACAGGAAAAGTTCACATATCTCAGCCCAAGATTCTCTCTCCATTGCTATGGTTCTACCCTACCAATTCACATGGTCAGGTTACCACCGTCTGGCATTGAACATAGACCAGAATAATGCCTGAGGTTAGCATTGTACAACAAATAGCTCAATCTATTTTGTTTAACAAACAGATGGTTAAGAGGTGACAATTACAGTCTAAGTATCTACATGGGGAATAAATATTTAATAGTGGGTCTCTTCAGTCCAGTGGAGACAGTTATAGCACAATCCAATGGAAGTTGAAGCTAGACAAATGCAGACTGGAAATAAAGAGTATTTTTAGTGGAGAATAATTAACCACTGGACAATTTACCAAGGGTCGTGTTGGATTCTCCATCACTGAAGATTTGTAAATCAAGATTGGATGTTTTTCTGAAAGGTCCGATCTAAGAATCTGGGGGGAAGTTCTATGGCCTGTGTTATGCAGGAGGTCAGACCATATGATTATAACAGTCCCTTATGGTCGTGGAATCTATCAAAAACATGTAGCAGTGTTCTGTGGCACGTTGCTTACTTCTCAGTGAAAAGAAAGGCATGTCACAAGCTGGCTTCTTAGCTGTGACATGCCACCGAGGCCAACCATGTTTCAGTGGCTCTTACTTCACTGAGACTAATGCCACATATTGCAAAATACCGGTGTCATCGCCCACACTTTAAAAGCCATTTCCACTCCATTACGTTCTCTCCTGGTGTCCTGAGAGTTAAAAATAGGCTTCACTTTACCTAAGAAGTTATCATCTTGCACTGAATTACCCTTATTAAATTAGGAATGCTGGGCCAGATCCTCTTCACAGTTACATGGAGGTAAACCTAGAGTAACTGCATTGAAGAAAATGGAGTCAGATTTACACCAGTGACTGAGGTCAGTTACTAATTTGCGGAAGCTTCCTTTGCTTTAAGTCTATGTAATCTGGATTGTTTCCAGATGTAAATATGCAATGCTTTCTGAAGGTTTGCAAACCCTGGATGGTTGCAAAGAGCAGCTGCCCCGTGGATAACCTATCCAGGAAGCAGTTTGGCTTGCTGCCCAAAGATGAAAAGAAATACACCTTGCTCTACAACAGTGAACTGAGGAGCTGCTCAGGGAGAGGGGAGCTGAGGTAAGTTAACTTCCAGCCTCCCACCTGCTGTGGCTGCCTTTGCTGGGGCTTGTCCTCTCCTCCTCCCCTTGCTGTGAACATGCTGCTCAAGGGGTTTTCTACAAACCTAGGTATGGAGTAACTCCACTGTGAGGTCCCCCCGACAGTCCCCACCAGGGGAAGCTTGTGGGGCCTTGCAGGGGAGCTATAGCCACCCCAAAATTTGCCATAGCTCCCCCTGTAGCCACCCTCCCAGTGCTGCTGATGGCCGGACAGCGAGGGAGGGTGGGAGTGCGCACCCCAGAACCCCTGCCTCAGTTCCCTCCCTGCGCTCCTCTCTCAGCTCTGCTTAGTGCGAGCTCCGGCTGCTGCTCCTCTGCTTCCCGGGACCCGGGCTGGAGACACTTGAGGCCATCTCAGGACCTGCGACTAGGAGCAGTGGCGGCAGTGGCTCGCCAGTACCTTTGCCCTGTGAAGGCATCGTGGTGCCTGCAGCTCCCACCCCACGAGGCGCTGACACAGGGTTAAAGCAGTGCCAGGTCGCTCGCTGACGCTGACTGGCGTGGCAGGAGGCTGCAGGGGAGTCGAGGGAGGGACTGAAGGGAGGAATTCCCCAGCTCCCCCACCACGCCTCCGAGGGCAGATGCCCTCTGGGCAATGCAACTCCCGGCACTGCGAACTTGGGGTGGCACTGCTGAGCCTGAAGGCAGCACCGGCCAGCAATGTAAGGGGTGGCTGGAGGGCCACTGCATGCAGCGGATGCCTCTGGGAATGGGGTGAGGTGGGAGGGCTTCTGGAGCAGCCTTCAAGCAATCTCTGAATCAGAGACTCTAAAGGCCTGGACAGACTGAGATCAGCTAAAACCCACCCTGGAGCCGCCCCTCCCCTGGCCCTGCGCCACTTAGGGGGGAACCTACACCACCCGCTGCTTCCCCAGTTCTCTCAAGTCCCTTCTTGTACCATTAGCTGTTTCTCCCTCCCTTTGCTTAATACTGTGTCCAGAAGTTTTAAACTTTCCCCCCTTCACCCATGACTTCTGCCAATTCTCTCTGTGAAAGCCAGGCTTTGCCAGGAACAACCAGCTTCTACTTTTGTCAGCAGGTTCAGGGGTAGCAAGTATTTGCTCTTATTCTTCCTTAGGGAGGGGGTGTTATGTCTGCAATGCTGGGAAATGAACTGCTCTGCTAGAGCAGGTGGGCTTGGGTCTAATGGGAGAGGACGCTTCTCTTTATCCACTTCAGTGGTTTCAGATATTGGAATCATGCCTGGGCTTTGTTGAAATTAATGTAGTATATTTAGTGGAGTGTACCTCTGTCTTCACCTTCATATGACTCAATCCATCCAGAAGCACCAAAGTTAGTTCACCCAAGTTATTTTGGTTCTGTGCTTTGTCTTAAACTGGGGACTATTTATGAGGAATAGCCAAATGTTCCTTTTACTTAAAGGGTATTATTAAGTAACTTAAGTGTGGTAGACAGCCTTCTTTCATCATGGCAGCATAACTGGCTATTGCAATAAAGCTGACCAAGATTATTGAGGAAAATGCTGTTTAACTCAAGTAGATGTTCAAAGGAAAATAGTGCCTAATTGACCTATTAACCATAGTTTGTTCAAGCACATATTTTTATTAAGGGCCTGATCCAATCCCAGTTGACTTCAATATAAAGCCTCCCATTAACTTCAGTGAGCGTTGAATCAGACCTTGGTAAAAATACTGTTTTACCAATCTCCAGCGGGAGCCATGCACTCCAAAGCATGAAGACTCCAGTCAGTCGTGTGTCCCCCCACCCCCACTTTATTTCTTAAATGTATATTTGCTTTCAAGTCTGATAATTCCATATAACTAACTTTATTGGAAGAGGGACTTTAATGAACTAGAGAGATGTTTTATTCTTTTTCAGTATTTTATTGATATTACAATCAACATCTAGAAAGGAAATGCGCAATTTAAAATCAACTTCTCCCCACTCTTTTCTTAAACTTGCCCTATTATCCTTAACTATTGCAGCACACGTGGTATGTATTGTCACACCCTGACATGAAACCTCTGCAAAACCAAGAGTTAAGGATCGCTGTGAGTTTTAAGATGTCTTCAACATTTGATATTTTCTTTTTACGTTTTTAAGGGGAAAATCCACATAAAGAATCGATAGAATAGTATGTTATATGCTGAACCATGAAATGTATTACGTAAACAATACATATCTATCTGTTCCTTGATAGAAGATGTATATTTGATTAATTATCAGTGCCTCACATACTTGAGTGACTGTTGATCTATCCAGTATGGGCACTAAGGTTCCAAATGGACCAGATCACAGGTAGCTCTCAGTACCAAGAAGGCCCTCACCTGTGGAACTCATTCCCTGAACTTCCACCTGGGTCCTTCAGTGGCTGTCTTCAGGAATTTGTACAGCACCTTTCTAGTTGGGTCAGCTTATCATTGACTATCTTTTTCAATAACTCTTTATTTGGTTTATTTTTATTTTTTATCAAAGTAGTATTACCTGGCCAAGTTTGTGCCAGTTTTATTAGTTCATAGTTTAATGACAGATGTTATGACTCAGTCCTGCAAGATGCTGAGCACTCCGGCCCTGAGCCGTTAAAGCACTTAAGTGGGTGCTTATCTTTAAACTTTAAGCATTTCTTTAATCCCATGTATAGTTAATGGGACTACTTGTTCTTAAAGTTAAGCAAAGTTTTAAGTACATTCCTGAATCAGTGCCAGAGTGCTCAGCAACTTAAAAATGTTTTGAGTGTTCAGATTTTATGTATTTGATTGGGTTTGGAATGGATTGGAATGGAAATATGGCTTAATCGGCTAGGGGGAAAGGTGTACTTAGTTTTGGTCAGTTGTTTATTTTGCTTTACATAGTAGTGTGTGTTGTTTCATTTTCTTTGCATGTGCAAATGACTAATTTTAAAATATAATACAGTACATTCTCAGATTTAAAGTAATTAGCTACTGGTATTATTTAACCAGTAATTTTTTCCAGAAGTTTGCATTTCTTTATTGTTATTATTGTTAATATAGTAGTTATTAGTTTGTTTGTTTTGTTTATTTGCTTAGGTTTTTTCTGTGAATAAATGTTGCACCAGTGAGCTGCCATACATGATGCTGGTATATACTGATCTGTCTGTATATATTTTTATTCTCCTTTTGAGGATAACATAGATAAAACAGACGTTTAGGTGCATATTGTTAAAAATATAAAAAAGTATGTGTGCCCACAAGATGTATAGGGCAGCCCACCTCAGCCCTCCCACCGGGAAGAGGCTGGCACTGCCCCGGCCCCAATTCATCTTTGGGGGGGATTACCAGTTCACTTCACTTACCTGTGAGTCTGGAGGCAGCAGGGCGAGAAGGGGGAAGAAATGGCTGGAATCTTCAAGAGGGCCCCTACCAGATCTTCTGTGGGTATTAGAGGGATTGAGGGTGCTTGTGTGGGGGTTTCTTCATAAGAGGTTTGCTGGGGAGGCTCCTTTCCCTAATCTCTAATTTATTCAGGTGAGAGGACTGAATTTTCGTGGCCATGCATCCCCACTTCTGCTCCCTAATCGGCATCTGTGCTGTGGAGATGACATTGCTGAGACATTAAGGGATGTGTAATGCATCTGCTGATATTATCCCTGTAAGCCTAAATTCTATGGCAATTGGCCTAGGTGGATTCACTGGGCAGGGGCAGCCCTGTGCAGCTGCATAATAGCCAAGTGCCCAGTCCTCTTCCCATTGAAGTCAGTAGCCAAATTCCCGTTGACCTTTATGGAAGAGGGATTGGGCCTTAAACCTGAATTACGTGACTGCCACTATAGCAGTTACTTCCATCTTGGAACAGAGAACAGCCACCATGGCTGGAAAGGTCATGGACCTTCCATAGACCAGCAGCCTCAGAATTTCGGCTGGATTGAGCTGTTACGGCAAGATTATGCCCAGGTTTTGTTTGGCCAAGCAGAGGAGGAAGGGACCTTGCCCTGCTCAGCCAAGTAAGAGCTATACACTTTGTCAGTTTGGACCTGATACTGAGAGCAGCTTCTGCTCTCTGAATATTCCCTCTGGCAGGCTGGAGGAGGGGGGATAGAGATGGGAAGCTGGCACAGCTTTGGCTTTACCCCCCGCCCCCGTCTCGCTAGTGAGAGTCTCTAGTCAGGCCTGATGGGAGAAGTAACTGGAACCTCTGAAAGGCTACAGTAACTAACTTCTCCTCTAGAGCAGCGGGTCTCAAACTTTAGCAACCCGAGGACCCCATTTTGATTTTAAAAATTCTGGGGACTCCCAAGTCCCCCTCGCTCAGTCCCAGGCCCCAACCCCACTCCACCCCTTCTGCTAAGGCCCCACCCCACCTCTTCCCGCCCTTCCCGCTCTCTCCATCCCCCCTCCCTCCATCGCTCGCTCTCCCCCACCCTCACTCACTTTGACTAGGCTGGGGCAGGGGGTTGCGATGCAGGAGGGTGTGCGGGGTGCAGGCTGTGGGAGTGAGTTTGGGTGTGGGAGGGGGTGCGGGCTCTGGGAGGGAGTTTGGGTGCGGGGGGGCGGGTTCTGGAAGGGAGTTTGGGTGCGGAAGGGGGTTTGGGGTTGGGGCAGGTGGTGAGGGGTGTGGGAGGGGATGAAGGGTGGCGCTTACCCCGGGCACTGCCCCTGCAGCTCCCATTGGCTGCAGTTCCCGGCCAATGGAAGAAGTGGAGTCAGCGCTTGGGGCAGGGGCAATATGCAGAGACCCCCCTGCCTCTCCGCCCCCCCAGGGACAGCAGGAATGTGCCGGCTGCTTCCGGGAGCGGTGTGGTGCCAGGGCAGGCAGGGACCCCGCCTTAGCCCTGCTGCATAGCTGGACTTTTAGCACCTAAAATCTCCTGGTTTGGCTTGAGTAGCCTCCTGGAGATAGAGGGAGGGGGAGGAGTTGATCAGCAGGGCCCACGGACCCCTGGAGTTCCCTCGAGGATCCACGGACTCCAGTTTGAGGAACGCTGCTCTAGAGCAAGAGAGGAGCAGGGGGAGAGTGATGCTTCACAGCTGTGTGTCTGGGCCACAATGCTGCCCGAGACACGCTCTGCCGTGGTGTAGCTTACGCACCACCCTGTGTTCAGGACCATGCCTAATTGAAGAAATAAATTAATAAGATTACTCTTAATAAAATAATAAGTTACTCCTTTATTTAATATCCTGTTAAGTCAATTGTATACCATAGCAGCAAGTGGTTAATGCTAATGAACAATACTAACGATATTATTTAGCATTTTTATGTTTTCCATTTTCATAGAGCTTTGCAAACATTAATTCATCCCAATGCCTTCCTGTGAGGTAATGAAAAAATATTAATATCCCCATTTCCTCATCCCCATAGATGAGGAATTAAAGAAAATATCAGTGGATATTGCTTCACATCCTGTTCACGCTTCTGTGATTGTAAAACAAAACGAGCTTGCAGATTAGACTGAAATTGCTGAGCATTAGGCCATAATAATGAGGAGTTTAGATAACAAGACAGGGAAGAATTAGGGTCTTATCAGACCCTCCACTTCCACAGGTGAAAAGTGTGGGGATCCAATAGATCCAGCCCTAGAGAGTTTGTGGAAGTGCCACCCAGGAGGCGTTGTTTTTCCTTCCTCTCGTAATCTCTACGAGGAATCTGTGGAGCTTGGGATCTGTAAATGGGGATGGTGGGATGGAGCTAGGCTGGACTAGGGTTGAGGCTGGGGACTGGGAAACAACTGCAGATGTGACATAGTCTCCCACACCAACCCTGCAAAGAGCCTGTGTGCAGATGGCCCATATACCTCCATGCAGTCTCCAACATCAACATCGATCATGGGAAATGTGTTTACAAGGTGGAAGAATTCCAAGGAATTTGGGACTGGATTGCTCAAAAGGAGTTAGGCTCCTAACTCCTATTTAATTTCAGTGGAAATTAGGAGCCTACCTTTTTTTGAGCAATCAGCCCTCACTGAGTTCCCCTGGCCCTGTGTAGGAGTAATCTACCTAAAAGTAGGAGCTATCTTGTGCATTCATATTTCAATTGGGAATGCATGCAATGTAATGAAAATAAACAATATAGGCTGCAACAGGGAGGCACAGAAGTGGTGTTTTTGTTTTTAATGATTTAGACTCACACTCTTAATATTAATTAAACATCTTGGGGCAGATTCTCTACTCCATTACACCAGTTTTATGGTGATGTAAATGTTGCTTTTAATGGAATTGCACCCATATAAAACTGGTGTAACTGAGTGGAAAATCAGACCCATGGATTTCAGACCTTACTCCACCAAAATTCATTCTGACTTCAGTAGAAGTGTTGCTTGCACAAGGATTGCAGGATTGGGCCCATGGCTTAGTGTCTATGTTGATTTAATAAATTAACCTGTTACATGCTTAATTAACCATAATAAAACCAAATAGCTATTACAAGCATGAAAAGTGTTTAATTTTATTTAAGAAAATAAAGCAATGCTTTGTTCAATCCAATGAACAATTCATCACCATAAATGTTATAAAGATTTTAATTTTTATTGCTAGTTTCTTTATTTTCCAGTGATTTGAAATTCTTTGTTTCTGATGTAACTTAGCTCCCTGTGTCAACCTGGCTTGGTTTTATACTGAATAAAAAGAAATTACATTTATAAGTTTTTTAAGTGATTGAGTTAAAATAACCTGAAGGTCACTACAATTGTAAAAGCAAATGTTTCTGTTGTAATTAAGTAAAGACTATTTGTTTTACTCGCTTTAAAAACCCTATCACAGTACACTGATTCTGCTCCATACCTCTGTCAAAAGAGATCTTTGTGGAATATTAAAATAGATTTTTCACAGAAAGAGGGACTGACACTATTATCCAAAATTTCACCCATAATTGTACTTTATAGAATGTAGAAGCCATCTTTTGACTGGCTCACACAACCACAGTGTGTGATCATATTTTTAGTTAGCACTCGGATAAAAATACCGCTTGTTACTTGTTACATTTTACTGGACACCTTAATACTTTAGGAGTGACAGCAAGGGTGTCTGAAACAATTTGTATTGTGGGGGTGCAGAGAGCCATTGAACCAAACTGTAAACCCTGTATATGATGGAAATCACTTCAAGCCAGGGGGTGCTCCATACCCTCAGCACCCCTATTTGCAGCACCTATGAGTGACAGTTTGATTTAATTTTTTTTAAAATGATTTCCTAACTATAAAAACCCCGAACAAAGCCTGAAGCACAAGTTCTCTGTGGTATTGTTATTCTTTATTATTACACATACATAATTTTGATTTTTATAAAGGGTAACATCCAAGTAATTGTACATATTATTGATCAAGAAGCTGTTTTCAATCTCTGAAATGGTTACAAATTGATTTTGTCAGGATGTATTAATTATAATCAGCCACATCTCAATTGCATCCTAATATTATATGTCAGGTAATAAAAACAAAGTCTTACCAACCTCTGATGAAGCTGCAATGGGGGTTAATTTGTATGCATGTTTGGAAAGGAAAGGCAGTGCTCACTCTCAACACTGACAGGTCCCTTTAATCTTTTCTGTAGAAGACTATCAATTTGTCCCATTCTATAGCTGAACAGTGACAGTCACTTAGTTTATTTGCAGCTTTGAAGCCTGGTCCTGTAATGTTTCTCATCTGATAGGAAATGAATGAAGGTGTCACTGTGGGAAACCTTTAGCTGTCTGCTCCATGAAGGAGGCTCCTTGCCTTCCCCCATAAGATCCTCTAGTTCATTCTTGGAGCCTCCAACTTTCCCCTCACCTGAGTATAGCTCCATCAGCTCCAGTTCATGCTTGGCAGCTGTTTCTAAAACTCTCTGCTTGTTATAGTATCTGACAAAGTTGTTTATGATGGGGTGGATGGGAAGTGCTATAGCTATCACCCCACAAAGGAAACTGGTGGCAGCATTCAGTTTCCCCAGTGTTGTCTTAGGATATATGTCCCCGTATCCAACTGTGGTCATGGTTATAATTGCCCACCAAAATGACTGAGGGATGCTTTTAAATAAGGTTTCAGGGTGACTTTGCTCCATGGTGTAACCAAGGGCAGAAAACACAAAGATTCCAACAGCCAAGTACATAAGAAGCAGTCCTAGCTCCTTAAAGCTTCTTTTAAGAGCATAGGTTAAAGTCTGTAGCCCTGTGGAGTGGCGTGCGAGTTTGAAAATTCTAGCAATCCTCATGATCCGAAGTGCTTGAACAGCCTGTTGAACATTGGTTAACTCCATCATTCCGGCACCCAAGTGGGTCAAAAGCAAGCTGACATAGAAGGGAAGTATTGCAAAAACATCAATGATGTTCATGAAAGAAATCACAAAGTGCAGTTTATTAGGAGAAGAAATAAGTCTAAGCACATACTCCAAGGTAAACCAGCCTATACACGCTGTCTCAATGTTGTCCAGTGTTGGGTGTTCCACATGATTTCCCTCAGAGTCTACTATCTGGAGCTCTGGGATGGTCCCCATGCACATTACTACAGATGAGATCAAAATAAATAAGAAGGACAACACTGCGATTACTCTAGCTGGATAGGATGATTCTGGTTTCTCCATTAATTTCCAAATATATTTCTGGCATCTCTTCCAGTGATTTTCAGAGGCATCCATTCCCAAATCATCCAGAATCAATTGCACCCTTCGGGCTATTTCTTCCAGTTCCTCCTTTTTTTCACTCAGATGAGTTTTGCAGCAGTCATCCAAGAATTTCAGGTCTACTTTCCAAAATTCCATTTCATTCTTGAAACATATAGGGCATATTCCTTTCTTCATGTGAATTTCTCCAAAGTAATATATATCAATAATGCATTTGAAAGCATCTGGATCTCTGTCAAAATAAAATTCTCTTTTCCCAGGATCATAGTCGTCACAAAGAGAGAAAATAGTATCATATCCCCCTGATAAACAGTTGATCAACTGTGCTAATCTTGTTGCTGGATATTGGTTCAGATTTTCTCCATATAGCACCTGCCTCATCCCACCAACATTGACTATAATCTCTATATCTTCATTTTTTTCTGATCCATTACTGTCCACATCTGGAAATCTAGATTCACCTTCCATTTTAATGTTATTGATTTTTTTATATATATCAATTCTTAGTTTTCTTCCAAATCTTTGCTGTTTGTAGCTTCTTTGTGAAAACAAATCAGAATCAGGTAATGTATACTACAAATCTTACTGAGATGACTTTGAGTAATGCTAGTAAAGGTTACAGAAATAAACCTGCAGTCAGTAAAACCTTGCAAGGTATGCAACAAGCTGCAGTGAAAAGACAAGTCATCAGGCTGTTGTGCGTGGAAGCAGGGATGTTAGAAAGAAATCAACTCCACCAGCAGATATGAAAGAGAAGAAACCACTGAACAAAACTCACCCTCTACTTCAGTGCTTGAGATTCTTTTCAGGGTCCATTCTTTCTCTTCCTCTGAAGTGATATTTATTCACAGGCTGGCAGTCCCATCATTTCAAAAAATCCCTTGTTCTGATTAATGAAAAGTGAAATAATTGATAATTCGGAAAGACAGACAATCAGCAGGATGAGCCCACAGAAAGCTGGTGCAGTTTTTGCCTTCCGCTCCAAGGTCTCAAGGAAAGCTGCTATGTTTACTTTTACTTTAAGGTCTGGAGTTTATGTGTTGACTCCTTCACACAGTGATAGGAAGTGTGCGGAGGAGAAACTTGTGCTTGTTTTTCTTTTGCTGTTTCTAAACACAATAGGAATTCCAGGCTGGCGTCAGGTTCCTTCCAAACTATACCCTCTTCTGGTGAAACTCAGCAAAGCACAATCTGTACAGAAAAGCAATTTAACTGTTTTGGTGTATGTCAAGCTATAATGCAATTTTCTTTATAACCCGATGCATTTTGAACACTTTAAAAATATCAGTGTTTAAAATGAATTGCAAAACATAATCATATATAATGCAATTAAGAGCTGCAATACAGCTCTAGAGAAGACAAATCAGGCTCATTTTCTTCAGCTGGTAAGGAGTAGCAAAAATATATTTTGCATTTTTAAATAAATACACCATACAGGGTCCTACATTCTTCTCTCAGATACACTACTGCAAGTCCAGAATAATTCCATCTCTGGAAACTGAGTCACTGTAGATTTTTGCAAGTGTAACTAAGAGCAGAACATGGATCATAAAATTCATGCTTTTTGTAGAACTTTTATATCAAAGATGTATACACTTGCCCTGAGGTTGAGACAGAAGTGGGAGGCAGACCTGGTGAAAGTCTCTGGGTAAGGATAAAAGGGGTAAAAATCAAAGATGATGTCATAGTAGGAAGAAGAGGTGGGTGAGGCTTTTTTTACACTAACCAAATCATTGAAAACACTGGTCTTGGTGATGATGAGGGAACCTCAACTACCTAGACATCTGCTGGGAAAATAACACAGCAGGGCACAGATTATCCAGCAAGTTCTTGGAATGCACTGGAGACAACTTTTTATTACAAAAAGAAAGTGATTAGAGGAGAGGCTATTCTAGATTTGATTCTGATAAACATGGAGGAATTGGTTGAGAATTTGAAGGTGGAAGGCAGCTTGGGTGAAAGTGATCATGAAATGACAGAGTTCATGATTCAAAGGAAGTATAGGAGGGCAAACAGCAGAATAAAGATGGTGGACTTCAAGAATGCCAGACCCCTGTGAAAGTAAGAGGGATGGGTACAAGTGGCCCAGCCAGGAGGTGTGGACTCTCCCTAAGGGGCCTCAATCTGGTTTAACCTCTTCCTCCCCACTGTTCAAAGATAGAGCTAAATAGGCTTCATTAGGAGCCTTTTGTTATGGTAAAGTGTAAAATGAGAGCTGAAATCACTTGTGGTGGGGCAGTGTTTCTGCCTAGCCTGCAAAGAGCTGAAAATTACTGAGAGACCGATGTGCAGAGGTCACAGCAGAGAGGCAGGTTGCAGCAGAAGGTGACTGACAGTCGGTTGGCGAATGAGCAGCTGGCCAGACAGCGAGGAACTGCAGCTGGGGGGATGGGTAGTGGAGAGGAACCGCGGCTGGCGGGGCGGCCAGATGACAAGGAACAGCGGCTGGTGCGGTGGCCAGTCAGAACAAGTGCTCAGATGGCAAAGCAAGCAAGGTGCCTTTTTCCCCCAGGTGGGAGGTGAACTCACAGAGATGCACCTCTGTATCTTGGGTCCTCACTGACCAAGGACAACCACTGTGAGTGAGGTATGGTGAAGGAGCAGAGAGGAGCACAGAAAAGGAACTTTTGGTTGTAGAACTCAAGAACATGAGATGGAAGGCACTGCCCCACGCACGCTGGGGTGGGTGTCCTGCTTACAGTTTTATGATTATGAATCCTGCTTATGGCACTTTCCCTAATTAATGTCAGGAGACTTCCCTCTTTTCATTAAAAGTTTCTTTTCTACACTCAGACTCTGTGCTTGTGAGTGGGGAAGTATTGCATCTCAGAGGCACCCAGGGTGGTGTGTAATTTTCCCAGGTTACTGGGTGGGGGCTCGAGCCAGTTCTGTATTGTATTGTTGAAAAGGGACCCCTAGATATTGAACCCGGCCCTGGTTGCTGCTGACCCCACCTGGCAGAAGGGTTACAGGAGCAAGAAGACAACCAAGGACAGAGAGGCCCATTACTAAATGGGGAGTGAAAGACAATAACAGAAAATGCAGCTATGGCCGAAGTGTTAAATGCCTTCTTTGTTTCAGTTTTTATCAAAAAAGTTAGCAGTGTTTGGACAACTAACATAGTGAACATCAGTGTAAATCAGGTAGGATCTGAGGCTAAAATAGGAAAAGAACAAGTTAAGAATTACTTAAACAAGTTAGATGGCTTCATGTTGGCAGGGCCAGATGAAATACATCGTGGAATTCTTAAGGAACCGGCTGAGGAGATATCTGAGCCATTAGTGATTATTTTTGAGAACTCATGGAGGATGGCAGACTGGCCTGGAAAAGGGAAAATATTGCACCTATCTATAAAAAGGGGGGAAAGGGCAAAGCAGGGAATTACAGACCAGTCAGCTTAATTTCAGTATCTGGAAAGATAATGGAGCAAATAGTCAAAACAATCAATTTGTTAGCTCCTATAAGATAATAAGGTGACAAGTAACAGTCAGCATGGATTTGTCAAGAGCAAATCATGTCAAACCAATCTAATATCCTTCTTTGACAGGACTGGGGGAAGCAGTAGACGTGATATATCTCTACGTTAGTAAGGCTTTTGATAGTGTCTCTCATCACCTTCTCATGAGCGAACTAGAAAAATATAGGCTAGACACACCTACTATAAGATAGGTGGATAACTGTACTCAGAGAGTAGTTATTAACGGTTCACAATCAAGCTGGAAGGGCATATTGAGTGGGGTCCTGCAGGGATCTGTCCTGGATCCAATTCTATTCAGTATCTTCATAAATGATTTGGCTAATGGCATAGAGAGTACACATATTAAGTTTGTGGACAATACCAAGCTGTGGGAGGTTGCAAGTGCTCTGGAGGACAGGTTTAGAATTCAAAATGAAAGAAATAGGATGAAATTGGATAAGTTTTCCTAATGTCTAACCTAAATCTCCCTTGCTGAAATTTAAGCCATTACTTCTTGTCCTGTCCTCAGTGGTTAAGGAGAACAATTTATCACCCTCCTTTTTATAACAACCTTTTGAAGACTGTTATCGTGGCCCCTGTTGTATGCAGTGTTATTGTAGCTGTGTTGGTCCCAGGATACTAGAGAGACAAGGTGGATAAGGTAATATCTTTTATTAGACCGATGTTTTCTAGATCTTTAATCTGTTTTATTGCTCTCGTCTGGACTTTCTCCAATTTGTCCACATCTTTCCCATAGTGTGGTGCCCAGAACTGGACACAATACTCCAATTGAGGCCTTATCAGTGCTGAGCAGAGTGGCAGAATTACTTCTCATGTCTTGTTTACAACACTCCTGCTAATACATTCCAGAATGATGTTTGGGTTTTTTTGCAAAAGCATTACACTGGTGACTCTCATTTAGCTTGTGATCCACTGTAACCCCTGGATTATTTTCTGCAATAGCACTGAAACAAATTACCCAGGGAGGTTGTGGAATCTCCATCATTGGAAGTTTTTAAGAAAATGTTAGAAAAATACCTATCAGGGATGGTGTAGATGATACTTAGTCCTGCCTCTTATCACTTGGTGATCAGGTTAGCAGCTGCTATGTGTATGAGGGTATCACCTAGTGCAAATGCACTGTAATATGTCATTTCTCTCTCTTATCGTGTTTGCACTGTCCTTAGACTTGCAAGCTCCTTAGGGCAGGGATGATACTTTGAAGGCCTGGGAAGGATCTATGGGTGCTGCAGTACACAAAATAATGAATAAAAGACCTGCTAAATTGTTTCACTGGATCAGAGCCTCATTGCTTAATAAAATGAATTGTGCAGCCAGATTTATGTGTAGTAAATGTAAAGATACAGACTACAATGGCAGTAAAATGGTTTATGGAACAAATGTCCTTCAGCTCCCACAACGAAAAGCTGAGACCTGAGAAATTAAATTTAAAAGGGAATGCAGGCTGCCTACAAATAAAACAATATGTTTGGTTAACAACCCTGATGTCTTTGCTCAAAAACACGGTGATTACTAATTCATTACAGCAACCCCTTCGCCTTTCTTTAGGTAGCAATAGCAAATCTAGCTATGGTCCACTATGGTTAAGGCAGGAAGTAGCAGCTTCCTTTGGCACCCTTGTCTCTATCACAGCTTGTTCTTTTTTCTTTTAATTTTATGGATCACAAACAAAATAGTCACACAGGTTTACCACATATGCTCAATTTGGAAGGGAAAATCTATTAATTTGAAAGGATAAATTCAAAAGGTCAGCACACTTCTTCAAGGGGAGAGAGAGGGAGGGAGTTGAAGTACTTTTGAAGTACCTAATCAGTTTATACAACAAATTTGTTTAAACTTGATTCATAACATTCCTTGTGCATTATTCTCCCATGTCTTACACCTCATATAGTTATTTACAGCTTGCCAAATGAGTGTAAAATGATAATATTCTGATCTGGTGATGTTTTACACCAACTTTCATAGAATCATAGAATATCAGGGTTGGAAGGGACCTCAGGAGGTCATCTAGTCAACCCCCTGCTCAAAGCAGGACCAATCCCCAACTAAATGATCCCAGCCAGGGCTTTGTCAAGCCTGACCTTAGAAATATCTAAGGAAGGAGATTCCACCACCTCCCTAGGTAACGCATTCCGGTGTTTCACCACCCTCCTAGTGAAAAAGTTTTTCCTAATATCCAACCTAACCCCCCCCCCCCCACTGCAACTTGAGACCATTACTCCTTGTTCTGTCATCTGCTACCACTGAGAACAGTTTAGATCCATCCTCTTTGGAACCCCTTTCAGGTAGTTGAAAGCAGCTATCAAATCCCCCCTCACACTTCTCTTCTTCAGACTTAACAATCCCAGTTCCCTTAGCCTCTCCTCATAAGTCATGTGTTCCAGTCCCCTAATCATTTTTGTTGCCCTCCGCTGGACACTTTCCAATTTTTCCACATCCTTCTTGTAGTGTGGGGCCCAAAACTGCACAGAAGTAAATGACACCAGAAGATGTCAGACAGTGGAGCATTGAGTCCCTTACTCTTATAGACTTATACAGATGGGCTTCCTAGATAAATATATTTTACCAGATGTAGTATAGAACAGTATTATAAGAGATCAGTGAATAACTTGCAGCAAATAATTTATTCCACTAATTTCAATTCTTTTCCCAACCATTAGATGAAGACTGCTTATCTCTCCACTGCAATACTTTTGGTGAATAATCCTTGCTCTGTAGCTTATTCATAAGTAGTTTGTGGCATTTATTAGGTATACAGAATTCAATCTCTGTTGGCTTGACTTGGCCGTGTTTCTGTTCTCAAATGGTGGAGTGTTGGGAATGGAATTGATACAGGAAAAAAAAGAAATGGAGAATGGTCCTTCCCCATTTATATGTTATTAGTTCAATAAACAATGTATAGATTTCAGCACACAGTTGTATTAAATAGTTTTATCATTTAGTATTTGTGAAGTATGTCCAAAATGGCCCTAGCTTGCACTTCTACTGTAAACTGATTCTTGCACCTCATTGTCTATGAGAAAAGAAAGCAACTATTGAATACCCAGTCAAGTGGGAAAAGATACTGTACAGCATTTTTTAAAAAGAAAGGCTTTCTTCAGATTCATGGAAGAGAAAATATCCATGGTAAATGAATGAGATATGATGGATATCTGAAGAAAAATCAAACAAATACCAAATCCATCTTCATATTTCTGCTTTCCTCCTGTGTCTCCAATACATTGCAGATTTCTCCTGAATAATTCCTCACTTCAAACACGTTCTTTCTAAACTTCTTTTATATTTTCAGTGCCCAGGCACAATAACTTTTCTGTTGGATTTGCTGCCCACATGTGTATGCAATGCCATTCATTTTCCCCACAGATATTCTCTATTAGTCATTTTAGCGTAATTTCAGTTTCAGAAGTTGAATTATTTATTCCTACTCAATTTATTTAATATAGGTACTCCTCTCTTGAGGTCTTTTCATTTATTCCTTACTAGAAGTTTTGTGATAACTTGCTGTAGGTTTTAATGGGCCTGTTTCACATTTGCCATTAATGAGCCTATTTGGCAATAAAATTAAATCTGTCTTAGATGACCACTCAAAGCAACAAAAATACATGCTTGCAGACATGGTCTCCACCCCAAAAGCTAACAATCCAATGCAAACATATGCATAACACGTTAGACACAAATCAGATGTGTGGCACTGTAAGTTGGAGATGATGTAAGAATCTAGAAATGGTAGGGTTTTGCTTTTTTTTAAATGCTACATAGGAGCAGTGGGTGTTGAGGAAGTAGTTGAAGGAGTCTGCATAATGTTCTACAATGCCAACATCAGAAGGGTTTTATATCCCACTTTGGATTATACGTATTTCACATAAACAACTATGTTAACAGAATATTATTAAGGTTGCAGTGTCAAGCCATTCTGATGTTAAGAAATGTTAGATTAAATGGTGCCTCTTCATTGAATGAGGCAGAGGGGCTTCGGAAAAAATACTATGTGATGGTATAATTAAAGACTGTATCACAGCTTGTGTCTCCCACTGATAAGGTAGGACTGATGGATAGTGATGTAATCTAGAATTGTTTGGTGTTATGATTTCCTAAAATGTTTGTGCAGTTTTATTTTAACTGCTGCCATTTGTACTCTTTCAATGGAACTGTGAGATAACACAAAAGGTGCTTTATGAAATAAAATTAGTCTTTTGACACTCATTCTCTTATAGCTACATTGATCAAAACCCTTCTATTTTATTATTTGTATCCTTGCAAAGTATAGGATTTTAGTTCTTTGTGTTGCCTTAGTAAACTATGGGGAGGGACAATTTTGAGAACTCCTGTGATAGAGGATGACAACCTACTGTTGCTATGTGGTTGAGCACTAAAGGGGCTTGAGATACATACTTTCCCAGTGGGTTTCACAGGTATTTGCTGACAGCAGAGGAATAGTGAGTCTCAGGAATCTTGGGGTCCATCCCAGGCTCTGGAGGGGAATGTACTGTAGAGAGCACAGAGTCTTCTGTCCCATCCCCTCCAAACTGTCCCTTTCCTGTCTCTTCCTCACCCCAGCTCCTTATGCCAGTCCCAGTCTCCTTGTCGACCCTGTCCCAGTCATCACTCCTCAAGAGTTTCCTCCCCGTCTCCTTACTCAGCCAGTCCTACTCTCCTCCTCCAGACTTGCTGTTCAAGTTCCAGTCTCACATACACATCCTGTGGGGATGGTGCATGCACAGTCCTGCCTCAGACAGGTGGTGTGAGGGGTTGGAGCATGTTCAGTTGCTTTGTGGGCATGGCACATGTACAGCCTGGTCATCCCTAGGAGCTGTGGGAAGCTTGAGCATGCTCAGTGAGGATGGAATCTTCAATTTTAGCAGCTAAAATCTCCAAAGCCTCTACTGAGCATATATTTTTCAACATCTTAAAACCTGACCAGATTTGGATGGATTTTCACTGGGGTGGAAATAAGCACATCTCAGACACAAATGCCACTCCCCTGCCAAATGTCAAGTCTTTGCTACGACAAGCTGCTAGAACTTTTCAATTTTTTTACTATGGGCAAACAATGTATTTTTCTCTAGCCGTGTTCTCAGACTGTCTAAACCATTTTGGCTGAAATTTTCCAGAGGAATACAGCCTGAGGTAGGCACCCAGCACAGAAAATTTCAGTGCAAATGGTTAAAATTTAGCATAGTTGTAAGCAACTGAAAACAGGATCTTATTGTGGGAAGTGTCAGGCAGCACTAGTAATAAGCAGAGCTACCAGCTCCTGCTATAATATTACACACCTACTGTACATGTACATTCATATGTGTGTGTGAATATACACACAAAGTTGCTTTATAAGTTTATACTGTAGCGAGGAGGTGTGGCCTCCCACAGAGAGTGACAGGGAGGGATCACAAAATGCCCCCTGGTGGGCAGAACCAGGAGAGCCATGTCTATCCTGCCAGAAGCGGAAGGGTGGGACAGGAAGCGGAACTACAAAAAGTGGGCCCTGCAGCTCAGTTGAGCTGGAGCCGCCAAGGAAGACAGATGCATCCCACATGCTTCTGGAACCTGCAGAGGAACCCTGCCATGCTGAGGACTAACCAGATCTCTCCAGGCTGCTGGCTGACCGAAACACTGAGGAGTTGCTGGGGTTGCTGTCTGAGGAGTGGCCAGAGCTCCCTGAGAAGACAGAGGACCCCCCATGTTATAGAGGTACCAAACCCTGGGGATGTAGGAAGTAGCCCAGGGGAACTAGATGACTGTTTGGTTAAGTGCGGGCCATGATTCTAGGTCAGCGTGTTGTATGCGGATCCCTGCTGACTCAGTGGTGGACCACTCTGCCACTGTTAGGGCCCTGTGCTGTGGTGGAGTCCGGTGGGCCCGTGTCCCCCTGACCCTTTCCACCCTACCCCTGGGGTAGTAGCCTCCCCATATTAATCCAGGAGGCCTGTGTTGGTCTACTGTCTGCTGAGCAAGGATGCTAGACTCTGCTGATGCTCACCCTTACCAGAGCCCCCAGACTCTGCAGGTGCTCACTTTACCTGAGCCTGTAGACTTTGTTGGTGCTCACCCTTACCTGGGACTCATAGACTGCCTAGCCATTCCACCTTGATTGCAGGCCAGAGCCTACCGTTTGCTGCCCTGCCCTGACCAAGGG
Source organism: Natator depressus (assembly GCF_965152275.1). NCBI lineage: Eukaryota > Metazoa > Chordata > Testudines > Cheloniidae > Natator > Natator depressus. The sequence continues at coordinate 31,665,491 of NC_134236.1, forward strand.
CCCAGGGATCATAGATTGCTGTAGTGCTCTGCCTGGCTGGAGGACTAGATGCAGCTAATTCCCCCCTTTTTAGCTCACCTGTATAGGTATGTGACAGCACAGAAGTGTGGCCTCCCTCAGAGAGTGACGGGGAGGGACGGCCATGCTCCATTTTGAGAGATTGCTGGTTCCAGTGGTATTTCTCATTTTTGAGTATGGGAAATATCTCTCATACTAATATAGTCTCACAAAATGGAAAAAACTTCTGAAGTGTGACCACTGTGTATATTTCACTATACACTTCAAACTGTCATTTTTAATAGAAAAATGCTAGTACCAGATCCCCAGCTGTTGTAAATTAGCATAATCTTATTGACTTTATTGGAGCTCTGATGAGGCTCTAGCCCTATAAGTATTGTGGTTAAATAAGAACTTACGGTCAAGAAGTACTCTCTAGTAGCTAGAGTAGTGTACTTGGTGACAAAACTCTTGGATTCTACTCTTGACTTGCTGTCTGACATTGGGCAAGTCACTTATTTATCTTCTCACCCCAGGCTTAAAATTCACTTTACATGAACATTCATGTGAACAAAACATGTTCTCGAATAGCAACCAATAAAGAGGTACAAACAGGTCAAATCAAAACCCAGTCTTCGCTGCAGAAGACCCCTTCTTTAATTAAATACCCAGTCTTTAATTTGGCAGACCTACCCAAAGAGCTAAATTCTGATTTTAGAGACATTACTGAGCAAGGGGTGATGTACAAGCTGCACCAACCCATGAATAGCCATGGCAGACTGCTGGCATATGGGTTTTTACATCCTTTGACTAGCTCTAAAACCAACCTATGGGTATCGAGTAATTTGTCTAGACATTGGGGAAATCAAACTTTCAATCCATTCTGTGTTATAGTATAATCGGTTCTGCTCAGTTAAGTTTTCATTTTATTTTACTAAATTTAATGACTCATTACAATGTGCTGTTTAATTAAACATTATATTGACATTTTTCATACTAATTTGCTTTGCTCACAGTAGAGTCATAAGTCTGTGTCAGTAATACCATATGTACAGTAAAGACTCGTATGTGTTGTGATGGTGTCTTCAAAGAACAGATTATAGAATCCATGGTATCCTATTCATCCAAACAGGGCTAAGAAAATTAAGGGAAATTCTATGATGAATGGAATACATTGTTGCTAAGACTCTTATTTATTACTATTCTATGCCATTTTCAAGTATTCTGTCAGAATGAGAAATGGGAACTTTATCCATGTTTTCAAGCTTCATCACAAATGCTGATGATGACAAAGGTTAATTTAAGATCAGTTACAAATTCACCAATCATTTGCAGCATTGTAGGTGACTTCAAAACTGGGGTTCTGCCTGTTCTGGAATGGATATTAACGATCATATGGCCCTTTAAGGGAGAGGGTCTCCCCAATGTTCTGACCCAATTTTTCCTTTATTCAGTCTGTTGTGTGCTTGTCAGCTGCCCTACAAGGCAACACAAAAAACATTGCCTCTAGAGAAGCAACTAACTTGAAACTGGATCCTGATATCCAAAAATATATGCTCTAATTCAACTACAAGTTATTGGGGTTTATAATGTTCATTTATATCAAATAATTCAGTCCACTGGAGGAATGACTGGGGGAAATTCTATGGGCCTGCCTTACGCAGAAGGTCAGACTAGTTGATCACAGTGCTCCCTTCTGGCCTTGAAATCTATGAAGTATCAAACCAAGCCAGGCTAAATACTGCTATCGTCTATTAAAAATAGCTCAAAACTCAATTTGTTCGCAACAACTGTTTCCAGTTTTAATTCAATTTACAGTAAGTAAAACTGTCAGACTGTCAGTAGCTTTATGTATTTGTTGTCAATTGTTGTTCACCAAAAACCCAATAAACATATGTCAAGAATACATCATCCACTCTTACACATCTAGGTAGTGTCGGGATTAGTCAATTTTTGTGGGTGCTTTGTAGGTGAAGGGTCATGTTTTCAAAAGCAGTCAGCAGTGGCTCAACATGTGAATTTTGTCATTTTAATTTTAATTTAATTTAAATACATTTTAATTTAAAAGTGACAACAGAATTAAATATATTAAATATGAACATCATCAATATGCTAAGTAATTAAACATTATGGGTCTGGATTCTCCTCTCACACTAGTTTTAGATCAGTGTAGCTAAAGGCAGAGTTATGCCCTACATGTTTTACAGTTTATATAGACTTAGAAAGTCTTGGCACATGGCAGGCTAGGTAGTACAATGCTCAACAGTTTCATAGTCCATTTGAGATTTCCGTTAATGAGCCACCCAGAATTTGTGGCAATATCACATCAAACATTTGCTGGTTGTTCACCATTAATCTCTTGAATTCATTTTTTTGCTTAACAGAAAAAAAATGTGATAATTAGTTCTAACTACAGCTGGTTGGAAAATGAAATTTCTGTTCTGTTATGACTTTTTTGAAAAATTCTTTTAATTCCAAATCAGAATGACAAGCCAGCATTTCCCACAAAAAGACCATTCTGAAAAAATTTCAGTTGAGGACCATCAAAGTGTTTCATTTTGATAAGATAAAAAACATTTCATTTAATATGTCAAAATTTTATAATTACTCTATAAAATATTAAATAATACTGAATATACTGTAATTAATATATATAAAAATCAAAACAAAATTGAATGACAAAGTCAAACCAAAACATTTTATCTCATTGAAATTAAACCTTTTAACGTTATTTAAATGATTGTTTCACTTTTTACCATTGAAAATGTTATTGAAATTAACACATTCCCACAAAACATTTTGATTTTGACAAACTCGATTTTCCAACAGAAATCTGTTTGGTTGAAAATTGTTCAGCCAACTTTAATTCTAACCCTTACAAGACTCTTAATAGCTCCCTGCCAGGTCTTTCATCAGAAATTTGAAATGACAGATTAGGTTTGAAAGAGTTAATGATGCCTTCTCTACACACAGCTCATGGCCAGGGGAAAAAAATCTACAGCAAGCCAAACAGCAACCAAAATCCATTTCTCACAAAATTTGTTATGATCTAGTCCATTTGTTTTCTCGGTAAAAACTGACCTTTTCCTTATTATGCCTGAATCCTCATCATTTGTTCTCCATATGGGCATATTTCTAAACAAAAGAACATCTTTATTAAAACCTTAAACCCCAGGGATGTAATGAAAGTGCATTCTGCTTTAATCAAAATATAGCAAAAACAATCTAGTTTCCGTGCATAGACTCAGAACTTGAAAGTCTGTAATTCAGTGATGAAAATAATGTATATTCTGCCAGTCTATTTTGTAGATGTAACCCTGAGAAAATTGATTGGTTTTTCTGACCAAACTAAACTTCTAAGCAGAGTTCTAATATTCATATTATAGAGTCAAAACATGCAAATGATAAAATGCTAAGCCTGGCATGTGGAGATTCACTGAGACACCTCATTCACTGGGAGTCTATTTTAAGGTATGTGGGGCATGAATTTACTGTTTGTGAGAGTTTCTGGATTTGAAAGCCTGGAAACTGAAGTCCTCTATATAAACCACAGGTCAGGTTAAGCACTGGCACCTGAAGCATCTTCTCTAGTAGTGAGTGTGTCATCCAGTCTCCATGAGTATTCAATCCTTGAGCTGTGCGGATATCAATCCCCAAAAAACTCTCTTCTGAGCGAGAGCTGATTTAATAATGGGACAAGCATTTTGGGGGGAAAAGTCTGTGAAAACATTGACCCTGATTTTTATTTTTTGACAAAATTCAATATTTTGACAAAGCAAAAAAAGAGACATTTTCTGTCCAGCTCTTCTTTTAACGTTTAAGGTATGGTATTAGTTGCTGCTCTGAGAACACAGACATGGAAGCATTTTGTTCTTTAATTGAGATGTGTCTGATTAGTAAAAATCATGTTGAAATTAGTCTTTAGGAATAATGTATCACATTAATTGATGATAGTTAGCAGATTTCAACCACAGCAAAAACTTCCAAATCAACAACATTTTAATAAATCAATTAAACATTTTACAGATTATAACAGCAAAGCTTAACCATATGCAGGTGAAGCAGGCAACGTGAAGCTAATTTATCTCTACTGCAAGAATGCCTCAAGTAACTGAGTGGCATTTTTAATACCTGTTTACTGTAAACTCACTATAAAAACTGTTTCTCAACAAAATGTATACACTAAAAGAATTGCATGAAGGCTTTGATGGATTTAGTCCTTTTTCTGGTCCCAAATTGCTTGTAAACTGATCCTGGTGTTCTTCAAATATATTCATTATCTTTATTATTATTATTATTTATTTGTATTATAATAGTGTCCAGAGGCCCTAACGTCTACTGAGGCTCCATTTCCCTGATTGGATAATTGAAATTTTGGAAATAGGAAAGTAACGAACAACAAATGGCAAATACTGAATAACAATCAACAAATACAGATGGTTTGTACACCAGTGCCCTTATGCACATGCCAGTATGGATATTGTCTGAAGAATAGTCTTTTCCCCATACATGTGAACAAAATCCTGTTTGATTGCATGTCTCTGTGCAGTCAATAAATGGGGGAATGACCATGACTGAACCCATTACTTATCAGGGATCCAAATGAATGTGCCCGTTCACCTGTTTCGAGGTAGCTGCCTAGCTCTCCTGTGTTCTTCCTGTTTCCTCTCTTCATTTCCTGCTCTCTTCCCATCTCTCATTTTCTTATGCTTGCCACTTTTCCCCCCTTACTATTAATGGAATTATTTATAGGAAAATAGCAACGAGAGGCTCCAACTGAGATTGAGGCCTGATTGTGTTAGGCATTATACATACACACTGGAATATATTAAAGCAGAGGCACAACAGGCCTGTGCCTAACACCCCAGCTCCCGGGAGCAGCCCCTTGGCTGAGTTGCTCCGGCATCAGCACAGCAGGAGGAGTCGTCCCAGAGCTGAGCCATCACTTTTTTCCTTCCTTAAGGGTGAGCAACAGACGGGAGAAGGCAGAGAGGAGCAAGTTGCGAGCAGGGAGGTATTGGAGGGCGAGGCAGAGTAGGGGCAAGAAGAGGCAGAGTGTCGGTAGGGACTGGAGGGGGAGAGGCCAAGCGGGGGCGGGGTCTCAGGCAGAGCCACTATCCGGGTGCTGGTGCCCCCCCCACACTCCTAGGGAGCTTCCAGTGCTCCCCAAATGAAAGAGTCACACACTGCCTATGCTAATAGTTTCCTTGAGAGGGTAACAAGCTTTGTGGATTGGGGGAAGCAGTAGATGTGGTATATCTTGACGTTAGTAAGGCTTTTGATACTGTCTCACATGACCTTCTCATAAACAAACTAAGGAAATACAACCTAGATCAGGGGTCTCAAACACGCGGGACGCATCCCGGGGGGTTCTTTCGTGCGGCCCGCCAAGCTCCCCGTGCCCCCAGCCCCGCGCACCCCTCTGCCTACTCTGTGGCGCTGCAAGCCCCGCGCCGCTCCCTGAAGCGGCCGGAACCATGCCTCTGCGGCCCGGGGCAGGGCGGGGGCCAGAGGTCTCTGTGCATTACTCTCGCTTCCAGGCACCGCCCCCCCGCAGCTCCCATTAGCCGGGAATGGGGAACCGCGGCCAATGGGAGCTTCGGGGGAGGTACCTGGAGAAGCAGCAAGAGCAGCACATGGAGCCGTGTGCCCCCACCCCACCCCCAGGTACGTGGTTCCGGCTGCTTCCTGGAGTGGAGCAGGGCAGCGCGGGGTCAGGGGCCAGGGCAGGCAGGCGGTGAGCTGTTCTAGTTAAGTGGTGCCGGGCCGGAGCCTGCACCCTGAACCCTTCCTGCACTCCAACTCCCTGCCTGCCCCCTGCCACACCCCACACCCCTCCTGTACCCCAACCCCCTGCCCAGAGCCCCCTGCCACACCCTGCACCCCGACCCCCTCCTGCACCCCACACCCCAACACCGTGCCCTGGGCCCCCTGCCGCACCCTGCACCCCAACCCCCTGCTGCACCCCTCACCCCTCCTGCACCCCACATCCAAACTCCCTGCCCTGAGCCCCCTGCCATACTCTGCACACCTCCTGCACCCCTGGGGGCGAGGTTGGGGTGGGGACTTCGGGGAAGGGGTTGGAATGAGGGCAGGGAAAGGGTGGGAAGAGGTGGGGCAGGGGCAGGGCCTCATGGAAGGGGTGGAGTGGGGGTGGGGCCAGCAAGGGTAGGGTGTCAGTGATGCAGCCCTCGGGCCAATGCACTAGTCCTCATGTGGCCCTCATGGTCATTTGAGTTTGAGACCACTGACCTAGATGGAGCTACTATAAGGTGGGTGCATAAGTGGTTGGAAAACCATTGCCAGAGAGTAGTTATCAGCGGTTCACAGTCAAGCTGGAAGGGCATATGGAGTGGCATATGGAGTGGGGTCCTGCAGGTCCAGTTCTGTTCAATATCTTCATCAATTATTTAGATAATGGCATAGAGACTACACTTATAAAATTTGTGGAAGATACCAAGCTGGGAGGGGTTGCAAGTGCCTTAGAGGATAGGATTAAAATTCAAAATAATCTGGACAAACTGGAGAAATGGTCTGAAGCAGTGGTAGGAAACATGCGGCCTGTGGGCTGCACGCGGCCCATCAGGGTAATCTGACTGAGGGCTGCGAGACATTTTGCTGACATTGACTGTCCGCAGGCATGGCTCCCCGCAGCTCCCAGTGGCCATGGTTCGCCGTTCCCAGCCAATGGGAGCTATGGGAAGCAGTGGCCAGCACGTCCCTGCAGCCCACTGCCTCCTGCAGCTCCCATGGGCCGGGAACAGCGAACTGCGGCCACTGGGAGCTGCGGGGGGCTGTGCCTGCAGACAGTCAATGTCAGCAAAATGTCTCAGGGCCCACAATTGGATTACCCTGATGGGTTGCCTGCAGCCCACAGACCACAGGTTGCTCACGCTGGTCTGAAGTAAATAGGAGAGAATAACATGGGAGAATAACATGAGGGGGAAAGGAGTCCAGGAGAGCTGGCTGTATTTTAAAGAATCCTTATTGAGGTTACAGGGACAAACCATCCCGATGTGTAGAAAGAATAGTAAATATGGCAGGCAACCAGCTTGGCTTAACAGTGAAATCCTTGCTGCTCTTAAATACAAAAAAGAAGCTTACAAGAAGTGGAAGATTGGACAAATGACCAGGGAGGAGTATAAAAATATTGCTCGGGCTTGCAGGAGTGAAATCAGGAAGGCCAAATCACACCTGGAGTTGCAGCTAGCAAGAGATGTTAAGAGTAACAAGAAGGGTTTCTTCAGGTATGTTAGCAACAAGAAGAAAGTCAAGGAAAGTGTGGGCCCCTTACTGAATGAGGGAGGCAACCTAGTGACAGAGGATGTGGAAAAAGCTAATGTACTCAATGCTTTTTTTGCCTCTGTCTTCACGAACAAGGTCAGCTCCCAGACTACTGCACTGGGCAGCACAGCATGGGGAGAAGGGGACCAGCCCTCTGTGGAGAAAGAAGTGGTTCGGGACTATTTAGAAAAGCTGGACGAGAACAAGTCCATGGGGCCGGATGCGTTGCATCCGAGAGTGCTAAAGGAGTTGGCGGATGTGATTGCAGAGCCATTGGCCATTATCTTTGAAAACTCATGGTGATCGGGGGAGGTCCCAGATGACTGGAAAAAGGCTAATGTAGTGCCCATCTTTAAAAAAGGGAAGAAGGAGGATCCTGGGAACTACAGGCCAGTCAGCCTCACCTCAGTCCCTGAAAAAATCATGGAGCAGGTCCTCAAGGAATCCATTCTGAAGCACTTAGAGGAGAGGACAGTGATCAGGAACAGTCAGCATGGATTCACCAAGGGCAAGTCATGCCTGACTAATCTAATTGCCTTCTATGACGAGATAACTGGCTCTGTGGATGAGGGGAAAGCGGTGGACGTGTTGTTCCTTGACTTTAGCAAAGCTTTTGACACGGTCTCCCACAGTATTCTTGCCAGCAAGTTAAAGAAGTATGGGCTGGATGAATGGACTATAAGGTGGATAGAAAGCTGGCTAGATTGTCGGGCTCAACGGGTAGTGATCAATGGCTCCATGTCTAGTTGGCAGCCAGTATCAAGTGGAGTGCCCGAGGGGTCGGTCCTGGGGCCGGTTTTGTTCAATATCTTCATAAATGATCTGGAGGATGGTGTGGATTGCACTCTCAGCAAGTTTGCAGATGACACTAAACTGGGAGGAGTGGTAGATACGCTGGAGGGTAGGGATAGGATACAGAGGGACCTAGACAAATTGGAAGATTGGACCAAAAGAAATTTGATGAGGTTCAACAAGGACAAGTGCAGAGTCCTGCACTTAGGACAGAAGAATCCAATGCACTGCTACAGACTAGGGACCGAATGGCTCGACAGCAGTTCTGCAGAAAAGGACCTAGGGGTTACAGTGGACGAGAAGTTGGATATGAGTCAACAGTGTGCCCTTGTTGCCAAGAAAGCCAATGGCATTTTGGGATGTATAAGTAGGGGCATTGCCAGCAGATCGAGGGACGTGATCATTCCCCTCTATTCGACATTGGTGAGGCCTCATCTGGAGTACTGTGTCCAGTTTTGGGCCCCACACTACAAGAAGGATGTGGAAAAATTGGAAAGAGTCCAGCGGAGGGCAACAAAAATGATTAGGGGACTGGAACACATGACTTATGAGGAGAGGCTAAGGGAACTGGGATTGTTTAGTCTGCAGAAGAGAAGAATGAGGGGGGATTTGACAGCTGCTTTCAACTACCTGAAAGGGGGTTCCAAAGAGGATGGCTCTGGACTGTTCTCAGTGGTAGCAGATTACAAAACAAGGAGTAATGGTCTCAAGTTGCAGTGGGGGAGATTTAGGTTGGATATTAGGAAAAACTTTTTCACTAGGAGGGTGGTGAAACACTGGAATGCGTTACCTAGGGAGGTGGTGGAATCTCCTTCCCTAGAAGTTTTTAAGGTCAGGCTTGACAAAGCCCTGGCTGGGATAATTTAGTCGGGGATCGGTCCTCCTTTGAGCAGGGGGTTGGACTAGATGACCTCCTGAGGTCCCTTCCAACCCTGATATTCTAGGATTCTAGGATGAAATTAAATAAAGACAAATGCAAAGTACTCCATTTAGGAAGGCACAATCAGCTGCACACATACAAAATGGGAAATGACTGCTTAGGAAGGTGTACTGAGGAAAGGGATCAGGGGGTCAGAGTGGATCACAAGCTAAATATGAGTCAACAGTGTATCAATGTTGATAAATGCAAAGTAATCCACATTGGAAAACAATCCCAACTATACATATAAAATGACGGGGTCTAAATTAGCTGTTATCACTCAAGAAAGAGATCTTGGAGTCATTGTGGATAGTTTTTCCGAAAACATCCACTCAATGTGCAGTGGCAGTCAAAAAAGCTAACAGAATGTTTGGAATCATTAGGAAAGGTATAGATAATAAGACAGAAAATATCATATTGACTCTGTCTAAATCCTCGGTTTGTCCAAATCTTGAATAGTTGAATCTTGAGTAACCAAGCCTATAATAAAGAAAAAAAAAATCAAGTAAACTATGAGATAAGGTGGCATCTTGTGCAACAGTCTCAGGAGTCTTTGATTTGAACTGGGATTCGTTTCCAAATTAAATTACTTTGATCTCAGTATCCGCTCCTGACTGGAGCATGTAAAGACTGCCCTACCAGTCAGAAATGCTTGTTTGGATTCAAAGAAGAAATACATAGTGGCAAATCTTTTAGACCAATGCACAGCCCAAGAAACAGGGTTGAGTGCTAGGGAGCTTTGCTGGGCCACTGAGGGTATGTCTACCCTGCAGTTAAAAACCTATGGTTAGTCCCTGCCAGCTGACTTGGGCTAAGGGTCTTGGGCTATGGGGCGAGTGGTTTAATTGTGGTGTAGATGTTCAGGTTGTAGCCTGGGCTCTAGGATCCTGCGAGGTGGAAGGGTCCAGAGCTTGGGCTGCAGCCCCAACCTGTACGTCTATACCACAATTAAACAGCCCCTTAGCCCGAACTGCTGAGCGCAAATCAACTGGCACAGGCCAACTGCGGGTGTCTAATTGCAGTGTAGACATACCCTGAGGGAAGAATCCTCCCTTTCCAGCTCTATAGCTCCCATGCCTAGTGAATCTATGTAGTGTTAGATGCACCAGTCCTGCTCTCATGCTCACCTCCAATGCCCGCGGCATGCTGGGGCACACCGAGTCACAGTGGAGCAAGTTATTTGTTGAGGCATACAATGGGTGTGAACTCCAGCATCCTCTTCCATCTTGAGTGGTAGAACCAGCTTGGCTGCACTGGGTCAAGAATTTTGGCAACTGCAATGATGTTGGAAGGCAAGATTTGTTCCATAGACACTCAGATGTCATGATTATGAGCATGGGGTAGAGGGTGAGAGATGCATGCAGTGCCTACCATTGACTAGGTCCTCTACTACTGCCATGCAAATAATAATATAAAGCCAATAATTCCCTCTTATTGCCCCCCTTCTCCTCCCCCCCACCAGCCCTTCAGTCTCTGGAGGCCAGAGAAAAGGATATATGCTCTTTGAGATTCTCTTTTAGTTCATCTAAGTAAGTTCTGTGTTTAGGGAACAGAAAGTCATTGTGTTTGCCTGCGATCATAGGGTAAGGGAGAGGCAGCTGCTACTTCTGCAGGACTTATTATTTAATTAGTATAAATACTGCTTGCTACATGATCGACATTTTGCTTCAACTCCCTGTCACGCTAGTAACATAGGCACAGTGTCTAGACAAAGAAAGTGCAGTGTGTTTAGCAAACTTCTTAGCCAACACACGATTTGCACATTTTAAACACCATTTGGTAATTATTGTAGACAAAGACAATGGTGTTTAAAAACATGTTAGCTATTTGTAGAATCATAGAAAGTAGGACTGGAAGGGACCTCAAGAGGTCATTTAGTCAATCCCCTATGCTGAGGCAGGATTAAGTATACCTACACCATCCTTGACAGGTGTTTGTCTCACCTGTTCCTAAAAACCAGTGATGAGGATTCCACAGCCTACCTAGGTAAACCGTTTCAGTGCTTAACCATCTTTATCATTCGAAAGATTTTCCTAAATCCAGCTTAAATCTCCCTTGCTGCACACTAAGCTGATTATTTCTTATCCTACTCCCTGTGGACATGGAGAAAAATTGATCACCTTCCTCTTTAAAACAAACTTACATATTTGAAGACTGTTGGAGTCTTCTCCTCAGTCTTCTGATTAGACTAAACATGCCCAAGTCTTTTAACCTTACCTCATAGGTCATCTTTTTTAAACTTATTTAAGTTCCCCTCCTGCTACAAAGTGAAAGAAGCAGTGAGAGGCAAAAAGGCATCCTTTAAAAAGTGGAAGTTAAATCGTAGTAAGGAAAATAAAAAGGAGCATAAACTCTGGCAAGGGAAGTGTAAAAATATAATTAGGAAGGCCAAAAAAGAATTTGAAGAACAGCTAGCCAAAGACTCAAAAAGTAATAGCAAAAATGTTTTTAAGTACATCAGAAGCAGGAAGCTTCCTAAACAACTAGTGGGTCCGCTCAATGATCAAGATGCTCAAGGACGATAAGGCCGTTGCAGAGAAACTAAATGAATTATTTGCATCGGTCTTTACTGCTGAGGATATGTGGGAGATTCCCAGACCTAAGCCATTCTTTTTAGGTGACAGATCTGAGAAACTGTCCCAGATGGAGGTGTCACTAGAGGAGGTTTTGGAACAAACTGATAAACTAAACATTAATAGGTCACCAGGACCAGATGGTATTCATCTAAGAGTTCTGAAGGACTCAAATGTGAAATTACAGAACTACTAACTGTGGTTTGTAACCTATCATTTAAATCAGCCTCTGTACCAAATGACTGGAAGATAGCTAATGTGACACCAATTTTTAAAAAGGGCTCCAGAGGTGATCCCGGCAATTACAGGCCGGTAAGCCTGACTTCAATACCAGGCAAATTGGTTGAAACTGTAGTAAAGAACAGAATTGTCAGACACATAGATGAACATACTTTGTTGGGAAAGAGTCAACATACTTTTTGTAAAGGGAAATCTAGTAGAATTCTTTGAAGGGGTCAACAAGCAGGTGGACAAGGGGAATCCAGTGGATATAGTTTACTCAGAGTTTCAAAAAGACTTTGACAAGGTTGCTCACCAAAGGCTCTTAAGCAAAGTAAGCTGTCATGGGATAAGTGGGAAGGTCCCGTCATGGATTGGTAACTGGATAAAAGATAGGAAACAAAGGGTAGGAATAAATGGTCAGTTTTCAGAATGGAGAGAGGTAAATAGTGGTGTCCCCCAGGAGTCTGTACTGGAACCAGTACTATTCAGCATATTCATAAATGATCTGGAAAAACTGGTAAACGGTGAGGTGGCAAAATTTGCCAATGATACAAAACTACTCAAAATAGTTAAGTCCAAAGCAGACTGTAAAGAACTAAAAGGTATCTCACAAAACTGGGTGACTGGGCAACAAAATGGCAGATGAAATTCGGTGTTGATAAATGCAAAGTAATGCATATTGGAAAACATAATCCCAAAGATATATATATAAAATGGAATCTAAATTAGCTGTTATCACTCAAGAGAGAGATCTTGGAGTCATTGTGGATAGTTTTCTGAAAACATCCACTCAATGTGCAGCGGCAGTCAAAAAAGCTAACAGAATGTTGGGAATCATTAAGAAAGGAATAGATAATAAGACAGAAAATATCATATTGCTTCTATATACCTTTGGTACACCCACATCTTGAATACTGCGTATAGTTCTGGTTGTCCCATCTCAAAAAAGATATATTGGAATTGGAAAACGTTGAGAAAAGGGCAACCAACATTATTAGGGGTATGGAACAACAAACCGCAACCCTGTGTCTGGCAGAGGAAGGCCCCAGTACTCCAACCCCAGCCCTGGCAGAAGCCGTGGGGCAGCAGGGGAAGCCCCCATACCAGACCCCGCTCTTTGGTAGAAGCGCCAGGTGGGCGGGGCGGGAGAAGCCCCAATGCCCTGACCCTGGTCCCCTGCAGATGTGCAGGGGATGGCGGGGGAAGCCCCAGCACCTGGACCCCCGCTGAGGCCCTGGGACTGGAGGAGCTCTCACTCTTTGCTATAGCCTGTGCCACAGCCCCAGGGACAGAGCTTCTCTGGTCTTGGGGCCGCAGTGGGGGGGGGGGGGACAGAAAGGAACAAATGGGTTGTGGGGCGGGAGGAATGTGGGAGGGACCCTGCGTGGAACAGGGTGGGGTCCCGGGATAAGGGGCAGAAAGGGGTGAGGCTGTGGGCAGGGCCTCAGGCCGAACGGGTGGAGAGGGGCCCCCCATTTGCTCTGGCCCAGGGCCCTGGGAAAATGTAATCTGCCTCTGCCCTAGCTTCTGTTTGCCAAAAGCTGGGAATGGGCAACGGGATGGATCACTTAATGATTACCTGTTCTGTTCATTCCCTCTGGGGCACCTGGCATTGGCCACTTTTGGAAGACAGGATACTGGGCCTAGATGGACCTTTGGTCTGACTGAGTATGGCCATTCTTATATTATGTTCTTATGTTCCTCTGGACTCTCCAATTTCTCCATACCTTTTTAAGTGTGCTAGCCAAAACTGGACACAGTACTCCAGCTGAGGTCTAACTAGTGCTGAATAGAGCAGAACAATTACTTTCTCTGTCTTACATATGACACTCTTAATACATCCCAGAATGGCATTTTCTTTTTTTTTTTTGCAACAGCATCACACTGTTGACTCATATTCAATTTGTGATCCTCTATAACCCCTAGTTCCTTTTCTGCAGTACTGATTCCTCATTTTGTATTTGTGCATTTGGTTTTTAATTTCTTAAGCGTAGCACTTTGCACTTGTCTTTCTTGAATTTTATTTAATTGATTTCAGAACAATTATCTAATTTGTCAAGATCATTTTGAATTTTAATTCTGTCCTCCAAAGTGCTTGCAACCCCTCCCTACTTGGTGGTGTTTGCAAATGTTATAAGCATATGCTACCATCCAAGTCACTGATAAAAATATTGAATAGTACTGGACCCTGGACATAGCCCTGGTCTTGGGTGATGCTAATTGCTAAGGAGTGTTCAAAACTGTGTTAATAAACATGAGTTAGCTAATTTGTTTCTGAAATACATGGCCCTTTGGCAGTCTAGACAGGGCCAGGATTTGTGGACTTATACCTACAGTTGATGCAGGATATCAATTGCCCTCTAACAAAAACAGCCCTTACGTATATACCAGTGACACAGTCATTATGCCTGTGTACAGGTTTAGCTGGTGGCCATAGTGGCTGCACATGTAAAGCAGACAGCCATGGACTGGCAATGCCATCTCACATCCTTTGGCACTTGCACCTATGTACAGATCTGGATGAAGTACCTGTCACTCATCAGCTACTTCTGTGTACTGGGGAAAGCCATTCCATTCTGTTTTTGGCTATTAGAAAGTTGGCAACCCTACACACCTGGCATGAATTGGCAAAAAAAGTCTAGCAAAACTACTAATGGCTTTGAAAACAAATGATAACTGTATTGGGCTTCTACTGTCTGTGGTAGGAAGAGAGGCTGAAACATAAGCCCTTGTATCAGAGGCCTGGTATGAGGCAGGACCTGCTCACAGAATTTGGCAAGAACAGGGCTGATATTGCAAAAATACAAATTTTTAAGAAGCACTAGTCACAGAGTACTTCTATCAACATCTAACCACACTGTCAGTTCTGTGTTTTTTCTGGTGTAGGACCACATCTCAGTCCCATTACAGTCACTAGCAAAACAAAGGTTAATGACTGAAGAGTAGATTTTTGAGCCACTTGATGCAACCGAATTAACCAAATGCTCCGCTTTTCATCAATGAAGGTTTAATAGGACATGTAGCCATATACCAAAGCTCTTTCCACAAATAAACAGATCATGTGCAGCAGATCTTCCTTTTGTTTTACTGAGGAACAATTAGGAATGCTATCGTTAGGAATTTAATTCAACAAACAGAACATCTCTCTCTGCCTTTAAAAGATGTAAGAAGTGGAATCTCTTGGGAAATGTATAGAGAATGTTTCCTGCATCATGATGACTGAAATGAAACAGCAGCAACTCCATTCATGGAGTAATACTTTGCCAAGAACTCTATTTGATGGAGGTGGGCAAACAAGGACACCAATTACTTATGAACAGTCTCGTTTGATCATGTTTGCACCCCTTTTGATTCACTATCTGGAACCTTTGCATGAACAGAGGTTTGTTTGTTCAGCGTCAGTGGAAAATTAATTAGTAGCCCATTAACAAAATGTGGATAATCACTAAGGCTCAGATCTTGCAAACTTCACTTGGGAGGACTTGTGGAGTAAGGTACTACACGGGTGGAATAAGCATGACAGAATTTCACCTTTTGTGACTACATGAAATTAATTTGGGGCTGGTTGGTGCCTTCACATATAGCCCTGAGCGTGGGGTAGTGCAGAAGCTGCATGAGTAGGAGTAGTTTTGTGCGGCGCTATTCTCGCCCTGCTTACTCCAGGGGTAGTAATTTGCTGCTGGTCTATGCCAGTATCAAATTTAGAGCACCCTCCTTTGCCAGCTCCACTTCGCTGGTTGGTGCATTGGGAGGTAGAGTCAGGACTTTGCCCACTCCCTGGCCAATCTTCACCCCCCTGCCCTGGGGTTAGTATATCCAGATAGTCCACTCAGAGGTGTTTAAAGAGTTCTTACTTCCTATTATGCTCCTGCATGGGTGCATTGGCCAAGTCACTATCTAGTCCCTTGTAATGAAACAAATTTTGTTTCAGGCCAAAGTAGTTTCTATAAAGGTTAGGTTATCCCTCCAGAGAACAGAAACAATATTGTGAGATTTAGGTGATTAGTCACACAGTTCAGACATCAATTTGTGAATGTTAAATATCCAAAGCAAACAGTTGGTGAGCAACCCTGAGACTAAAATAAAATTGTGTAGTCTCCAGTACCAAACAAATCTTCAAAACTGATCGGTTTGTGAACAATTTGCAACACGGCATGCATTTTTCTTTGTGAGATGTTCATGCAGCTATTTTATTAGCTGCCATGATATTGTGCTTTAGGAATATCATATATTTCAACTTATAAACATTAGCCCAGTTTAGCATGGAAAATATAGATGCTTTAATGCACCACATTGTGTATTTTCTCTTACATTTCTATATACAGGGAATATTTTTGAATAAGTAGAAAGCGCATCAGTTGATAAGACTCTCAAAAACCAGAATCCAAATAATAGAATATTATTCTAGCCCTGAATAAAATTTGGACTCTGGAGGTTGGAGTCCAAAGAAATTCTTTAAAGCTTCTCTGGGAGGCCTTCTCAGAACTGGCATTCTGGGATGGTTTCCATTTTGTAGATCCCCCAGCTAGTTGGTAGGCAAATGGGTACATCTTGTAATGTCTTTCTAGCGGCTATTCTAGTTTGAGTTCAGTAGTAATGTGTTATTTTTCTATGCACAAAGAAGACACGTGCTTTTCAGTCTAGATGACTTTTCAGATTATGAAAATTAACAAACAAATAGAGTGTCTCCAGGAGAGACAGAATGCAATAACTCTGGAACATTCAGCATCTGAACTAAACCACAAAAATGGCAACTGCTTCACAGCTGCCCTTGAAGAAAGGCAGACAGACTCCATTCCACTTAAATGTGAAGTACAAAGAAAACAAAATGACATCTCCTTTCAAATACTGAGCCACATGTGCCACACAGGGCACTCCATTATATTTTCCAGCAGCCATCAGAGCTGCCTCCCACCTCCATAAACAAATAGTTCCTACTACCTTAGTGATGAGTGTCCTTGTGACGGATATTACCACAGTGTGTTAATGCAGGTCTGGGTATTCATATATCCCAAGCAATGTTGCTGCTGTTGAAAGTAGCTGTCTCATAAAGCATGAGAAAGGCAACACCAGAGTAATGTTACTAATGTATCTGAGTAACGTTTATCCTAGGCTCTATGTGATCCACCTACAAAGGAGCAGAAACTCTTATTTATTAACCACTGTCACAGCACATAAAATCTGAACCACCATATAGGAAAATATATTCACCACCATGTAATGGCTTACTAACTATATCTGCGTTGTTTTTTGACCCTTTGCTCATCATTCCAAAGCAGGTAGAAACATAAAGATATTTATGCCTTCTACATGATTGGATGAAAGGTTTGGTATATTGTGAATTTCATGTGCCCAGCAGTTGTGGAAAAGAAAATGTGTATGGTGAGGTATAAATCACTACAACTGCCATTCTTTTTCTGACCTACTTATTTGGCCCCCATCATTGTAGTATCTGAACACCTCACAACACCCCTGTGTGGGAGGGAAGTTATTTCCCCAGAGACAGGGAGCCAAAGCAGCTAAGTGACTTGTCCCAAGTCTCACACAAGGTTTTTGGTAGATCAGGGAATTGAACCCCACTATTCCCAGTTCTCGATGAACAGCCTTTTCATTGGACCATCCTTTCTCCCCTTTCCAGATTATTCCAGTCAGGGTCTGCCTTAGGTGCAGAGTAAGGGGTTGCTAGGCTCTGACACTTCTTGGGTTCCCACCATCCAGCTCTAGTTCTTCAACTTATAGACTGACATTGTCTCCCTTTCTGGTGTAACCACCATTGGACAGAGAACTCTGGCAAACAGATCTTCAGGGAGCTGAAATGGGAGAAATCTCCCTGTCCAGTAGTGACGCTGGAGAGAGAGAAGAATCAAAGTAATCAATTTCCACTTCCTGGGAATGGGAGAAAAGGCGGAAAGGGGATTTTGCCACCAGATTCCTTTATTTCCACAACTCTGACCGTGCAGCCTAAAGGAGAGGCTCTGAGGTAGCCTGGAGCCTCCTGAATCAGACCAGCCCTCACTCCAGTCATGTTTTCCAGCAAATGCTCTGTAAGGCATGTGTTGCTTGAGTGACATTTCCCTTCTTATTTTTCCCTTGGGAAGATGAGTTCTAAGAAACAGGATACATTTTCTTGGCTGCTTTCCTCTAAATGGGCCCAGATTTCACTCAAAGTTCAAACTCTGTACCCAGGCCGGAAGCTACAGCACACACAGTTTGCTTTCTCCCTAAGGGTATGTGTACCCTACACCCATGATTGGCCCATGCCAGCTGACTCGAGCTCATGGGACTCAGGCTAAGGGGTATTTAACTGTGGTGTAGATGTTTGGGCTTGGGCTGCAGCCTGAGCTCTGGGACCTTCCCACCTCATAGGGTCCTATAGCCTGGACTCCAGACCTAGCGTAAATATCTGTACTGCAGTTAAGAACCCCCTTAGCTCAAGTCAGCTGGCACAGGTCAGCTGCAGGTTTTTAATTGCAGTATACACTGAGTCCTCCAACATCCTGCACTCAGACCAAATGGGGAGAAGGGAATCCAAACTGAACAAGTTTTTCTTAAAACCACAGATTTCATTTTATCTCACAGTAAATAGAGATGAATCAAATGCATGAGACTTCATGGAAAAGCCTATGAATAAGTGTAATTAACTGATAAGTGTTAAGTATAATTCAAAGTGATTTTGATGGGCCACACAGTCCACCAGAGTACAGTAGTGTTCTCCTGAACTTGGAAAAAGGCAATGTAGTAACCCTTTCTATCTTTTACTCTTTGTTGCTTAAACCTCTGGGATACAGGAAAGATGGTTTTGTGATTAAGGTTGGAATTCAGGAGTCCTTTTCAGTTACTGGCTCTGGCTCTGCCACGGCCATTTTTTTTTTTTTTTTTTTTTTTTGTGACTTTGCACAAGTAACCTAATGCCAGTGTTGTGACCATTGTATTTTGCAGTGTAATTCTTGTGACTTGTTGGTAATAATATGAACTGAATTTGAAATAAGACTGCTCTTTGGGTCTGCTAATAAAAATCAATAAGCATATAGACCCAGACTTTTCAAATTATTTAGGCATTGCTGCACTCAAAGTTGCTTCACTCTAAATCTCATTTTCAAAATGGATTAGTTACTCAAGGCCAGATTTTCAAAGCTATTTAGGAATCTAACTCCTGTAGAAATCAATGGAATTTAGGCACCTAAATAGTTTTGAAAATCTAGTCCTTAACCCAAATCCGATGGACAGTCAATGGGATTTAGGCTTCTCTGCTGCCAAATCACTTTTGAAAATGAGATTTAGGCTCCTCAATAAATTACAAATTAAAATGGGATCTCTGTGTTCATTGCAATCTGAAAATCGGGCCATTTTTCGTTAGCAGCCAAAATATGGATTTAGATGTCGAACTTGAAACACTCGATAATCAAGATTTTGGTTTCTATGGTTCTGAGTCTTCTTATTTACACCAGTGTAAGAGAAATAACTAAATGAAGCCAAGGTAGTAACAGTTTAATTGTTACACTAGTGTAAAATTGGTGTATGGGAGAAAAGAAGCACACTCTATGTTTAGAAGGCTATGCAAATGAAATCACTACTCTGATAGCTTTTGCAAATTATGTATAAACATTTCCACATCCAATTTTCTTATCTGCATTAATAGATTCTTTTTTTAAAGGTAAGTATCTGCATTTGTAAATACATAGATGTTCTCATCTGGTAGAAGGGTTGAAATGTCTCCATGTGTTGCAGAGGCATAGAGTACGTGGGCAGCAATTTTCTACAAACGTTTTTATCAGGCAATTTTCAGACAGCTTGAATTAAGGATTTTCTTACCTAGCTAAAGGAGAACAATAGAGTTATTAAAGCTATTAAAAGATAATGGCTGATAGCTACAGAGCTGGAGGAGGCTCGGAAAGAGGGAGACTAATATTTCTGGTTCAAGTAAATGAAAGCTCAATCCTGCAAAGTGCTGCGCTTCCTCAGTTTCCATTTATTTCAACAGGTGTTGAAAGGGTTGAGCCCTTTGCAGGCCCCAAGACACTTTGTTGTAGAAAAGGATTGTTTGGGGTTTGTTGTTCTGATCAAGATCGTGCTAGTGAATGGTGATGATTAAATACCCTGGAAAGAAAGGTCCCAGCCCTACCCCCAATGAAGTCAATGTGAAGACAACCAGACACCTTTCACTAGGAGTTTGATTGGTCATCTCCTAAGTCATCTCCTTGTTCACTGAATAGCCAAAAGATGGTTGGCACTGGTAGGACTGCAAGCTTCCGCAGACTATCCCATCATATCTCAGCCATGGCTTAGAGGGATCACAGTGTGGATACCAGAATGAGAGAACAGTTCATTCTTCAGGCCAATTCAACATTTGGCTTTACTGTGAAGAAGGCCACCAAGGGTGCCCATTGTGATGCAGATACCTGCCCACTAGGAACATCACTGACACTGCTAACTTGTTAGCCATGTGGTTTGGATACTGGAGTTATGACTTAAGCCCATGTGCTAGGCTGATACCTTTCAGATTTATACCCCAACTGAATTTATCACCAGGCTCAAGCTGTTATTTAGCGCTAATCCTGCCCTCACCCCTCATCTACCAAGCGGTTTCTATACCTTTTTACTGGAGCCTCCCTTGCAGTGGACTGGCAAACAGGCACCATCTCCAGCTTCCTTTCCCTTCTGCCATACCCTGGCAGAGTTACATAAGAGTCATCTCTATTCTTTCTGTTCAAGCTCCCTTTCCTGTTCTGGCTTTATCTTTTTCCCCCCCAACTTGTTTTTTTCTGATTATTTTTAGTTGACTTTCTATTACTGGTGTGTTTTGGCTCATATGCTTTTTGCTCCCCATACTTCTCTAGCTGGCCACGTGGTGCTTGGGGTTAAGAATGTCCATTGGTGGTGTAGGATGCATGCTCTGTCCCCCGAGCTGAGTGTTGGGAGACCAGAGACAAAGATTTGGCTGCCAGGCTCTTCCTCCTGAGCCTGTAGATCTGGACATGTGAGCTAGTCCTGCCCGTCTGAATAAGAGGGCTCCACAGGTGCAAGGAAGAAAGGCAGGTCTCTCAATGGGCTGTCCACTGAATTACCCATAGCAGCACACGTGTAGTAAGTCAGAGTAGATCCAGTGTCCTGATACAGCTCTCCTTACCACCACTGTTTATCTCCTTTCCCTCAACCCCCCATCCCAGCCTAGTCTGGCACCCCTGCCTTAATTCAGTATAGCAGTGTCTGAGCTCAGAAGCTCTAGGCTAAAATCACAAGTACCAAGAGCCTGAGAAAGGGGTTTCAATTTTTTAATTTGAGTCTGTGGGGTTGAGAACAGCTAAAATTAATTAACTAGGTAAAGATAAGGAGACAGTCACACAAGGAGTTTATGAGAAATAACACTACGTGGCTCACTTTTTTTTTCTTTTTTAAATCATCACCAAGGCAGCACTTCAATCTTAAAATAAAATAAGGATTTAAGTAGATGGATTTAAATAAATGGATGCTTACTTATGGAGGACATTTAAATAGCAATATATTCTATTTCATTGTTCTGTGATTCTGCAGCTTCCTTCTTAGCACTTTTGTATCATTTCCCATCTGGGGAATCTCAAAGCACTTTACAAGCATTAAACAACTAATCCTCACATGTCCCCTGATAGCTAAATGTTATTTCCATTTCACAGATGGGGAAACTGAGATACAATGAAGTTAAATGATTCACCCAAGATCACACACCTAGGCAATGAGAAAGAGCCAGGAATACATCCCCAAACCCAAGCCCCTGGATTAATTGACAGGGACACGAAACCTCTAAATAAATTGGTATTGTGATTATTTATTATTACTGTGCTATGGGGCATGGCATTTACATAAATAAACATTGTAGAGTGAAATCCTTTCAGTTAGGATCTAGTTATTAGGTTTAATTTGTGCTGAAAATACAAAGGATTGTTAACATGGATGTAGAAAGCAATAAAAGATAAGTAGTGATAGTATGCAAGAGATTGCCTTGTTTGTGGTGCATGGGAAATAAGACCCCAAACTAATAAAAGGTTCATACAGCTGATTGCTGAAAATAATGAACGCCAAAAATCTAATGTAGAGCAAATGTGCAGTAAAACTACAGACTGTAATAAAGCCCAAGCGAGGAAAAATAAAAGCTTTACAGTAGTTTTAAACTATAATGTGTCCATATTAATGTAGAAAATAACTTGTTTCTGACTTCCATAATTCTTTAGTTAAGACATAGGACTATGAATCAGGACAGTTGGGTCCTCCTCCTCATTCTGTCACAAGCTTTCTGTGTGACCTTGATTTAGTAAGTCACTTAGTCTGGTTTTCAAAAAGACAGGTGCAAAAGTATACACACACAAAATATGTGCCAGTTCCATGCCTAATTTTTGAATGCAATTACTAGGCTCAAGTACACAAATCAAGCAGCTGTGTATGCAAATTAAGATTTATAAGTGTCAGTGGCCATTTGCATGTACAAATACCCAGTTTTCAAGCACAATTAGTGACTGTGCACAGATTAAGCTCGTGGTGTGCATGCAATCAGGCTCTTAAAAGTGTTGAACCTCATCTGTACACATTCTGTGTCTCCCAGGCATCCTATGAGACCAAACAAACTCATGTAAAGTGCACAGATCTTAGAATGGAAAGTGCAAAATTAAATGCAAAGTAGTATTATAATTTAAAAGTAACTGACAATCTTTAGGTAATATAATAAGATGCAACCTCCATGACTAATGAAAACACGGTGAATTCTGAATACTTGCAATGAACTGTTCATGAGAAAATGACAACCAAGAAATTATTTCAGAAATTATTCAGAGAATTACATTGAATAACAAATACATCTGAGAAAATTGTGATCTGCTCATGGAACTAACAGGAAAAGAGGTGGAATTAATCAACTAATTATCCTTTACAAATTATTCACCCAGCTCTGCTAGAAAACTCAAAATAGAACTGTGCTTAAGCAGTGTTTGTCTATTATAACATTCACTAGCCTTGCAGTAATTTGAGTTGAGAGATTGTGACATTCTGTTCT